>NW_026262604.1:21634065-23067815 GCF_021869535.1 Mytilus californianus | reverse complement strand
TCACACAACCCAACAAGCTCTCATTTAAAGAAATACAAACAAGGATTTATACATTGTATACTGATTGATAACATTTACAAAAAGTGTTTGATTTGTCATCTAAATTTCCAAGAGGATTTGTTGGTTTCAATGTGTTGCGTTTCTTTTCACATTCATTCCGATTAATAAGAAAATAGAATAGCTGATTTAATGCGCTAATATATCCATAACAAAACCTTATTCATTACAGTTCCTCTGGGTAAAATATTCGTTTCGATAGCGAACACTTTTTCCTTAACTAATAACCTAATTTGAAACCCATATAACATAAGAATGTGGAATGATTGCCAATGAAACAACTCTCCACAAGAGACCAAATAACACAGAAATTAACAACTATAGGTCACCGTACGGCGTTCAACAATGAGCATAAGGCTGTGTATATACATCTATATATTTGCATTGGATTAGTTTGTTAATGAAATATAAGACAGACAGTTATTTAAACTGACATTAATAATAGTGATAATGCAAAGAAAAATATGGTACACACTTGTATTCGATGTTCTTGCAATGGGTAAAAAGTAAAACAAGAAAAATACCGAACTCCAAGGAAAATTCAAATCGGAACGTCCCTTATCAAATGGCTAAATCAAAAGCTCAAACACATCAAACGAATGGAATTAACTGTCATATTCCTGACTTGGTAGAGGCATTTCCATATGTAGAAAATTGTGGATTAAACCTGGTTTTATAGCTAGCTAAACCTCTCACTTGTATGACAGTCGCATAAAATTCCATTATATTGACAACAATGTGTGAACAAAACAAACAGACATAATAGGTAAAATGTCAAAAAAGGGGTACAGCAGTCAACATTGTGTTATAATCCTAATCTTAAAACAAACAAATATGTCAACAAACAGAAACAAAATGGCATATAGACCACATATATAGCACACAGGAAAAAATGAAAGACAAGAATACAAAACTATGACCACAGCACAACAACAAAATTGGTGGGATGCATAAGTACCGAGCACGACAAAATGATATTACCAAAAATAGACTAAATAGTAAAGGTTAATAATTTACAAAGACAAATAACAGAACACTATAACACGTAATTAAGATGATAAACGACGTCAGTACCTAAAATCTATACTTCAAGACCATCATGTCTTGCTGTTTGGTGTGAGCCAAGGCTTCGTGTTGAAGGCCGTACTTTAACCTATAATTGTTTACTTTTTACACATTGTGACTTGGATGAGAGTTGTCTCATTCGCACCCATATCACATCTTCATATTTATACATCATGCATTATTTGTGAAGTTGATACGGAATATTTATAAACAATGTCTTGGTATCTTCCAAAGAACATTTTTAGAAAAAGGACGAGACATTCTTTGACATAACCCTGGTTCATCAACTTCCTGCTCAGACACTGGTAGTAAAATATTATTTCAAATATCAAAATGATTAAAAACTGTTTTAGGAAGGAATTCATTTAACATTGTCTAATAAAGAATGACATTTAAAGCAATGTGTTTTTCTTTTGGTTTTGACAAATGTGTGAATGGATTAAGGTGTCATGAGTTAGTTTATCAGCATCGTGCACTTTCCTTCCCGTTTGAAAAAATACAAATTGATATAGGGACAGCATTTCTTGCATATCTGTTTTGCTAACAGATAACGACTCTCAACATTATTTACCATGTACTGTTTATTCACATTAACATTAATGAATATATCTCTGATTCCTTGCCAGACTTTGGATATACTTTTTGAACTATTTGATTTTATCAGCTCTTCAATTTTTGAAAACATTTTGAATTTTCAAATACTTTGGCCTCGAACATCACCGAAGAGACATTAATTGTCCAAATGCGAATCTGGTGTTGTACAATTGGTATCGTTAATGTTATTAGTGTTCATAAAAGGTTTTAAATCATTCGGTACATTTATGTATTTTTACTCTCGTAAAATATGAGTTCAGAGGAAATTCGCAAAACGTTTAGGATCTATTAAATTCTTCAACATTGTAACTGTTTTGGATAACGGAATAAAATAAGAAAAAACATTGTGTCCGTGTCAACGTGATTTTGCTTTGAATTATTCTTGTAGTATCCTCTGTATTTCATTAACTTGTTTTTCGGGTTTTTTTGTTGAGTGTAGGAAGGAATTTGTCTTGTTTTCTTTTACTAATGGAAAGAAAGTAAACCAAGCCAGATATTTGATAGTCTTGGTATTCACAACTGTTTAAGACTCGGATTGATTTAGATCTTGACATGTTGTTAAGCCGCCTGTCTACTGTTGAATAATGTAAGCATACCTCTATTGATCTCGTGAGTTTTCTGGGTCGTCGGTTTGATGTCAAACTGACGGGATTGTGTTCAAATTAGGGAGAGGATTCCCATATCTATGTTTCGCATGCTGCGACTTTCAACGCATGTGAGATTTAAAGTATAAATCATAATTCTTACTTGGTTCACCTGAAATGATCGCCTACAATAAATAAAAATTGTACATTCAGAGTTGATGAAATATATGATATACTATGTTATATGTCGCTATATCTATAAATACAGGTTAATATGAATGTAAGACAAATGAAGTATAACTGTTGTTTGTCACGTCGTCTTTTTTAATTCAAGTTGTCTGAATAGAAGGAGATAAGAGGTTAATATTACTGAGTTACATGTTCACAAAAAAGAAGAAGACATCAAGACATCATACAGTCGTCAAAAATAGTTATATGACAAGCCCTAAGTGGACAAAATTTGTCAAAATATAGTTTTCCATAGATAAAACAGACACTACTTAATTTTGAATCTGCAATACTGTTTTTTTAGAAATGGTACAACGACTTATGTATTTTTAATTTAGTTTTACACATAAGAAACAATTTATTGATAATGATTTTTTGGAGAAAAAAAAAACTATTATGATCGTCCTTTTTTTCAAACATATAAATTAAATGTTATTCGATAACAATGTAAAATAAAAACAAAACAAGTCAGGAATATGACAGTTGTTGTCCATTCGTTTGATGTGTTTGTGCTTTTGATTTTGCCATTTGATTAGGGACTTTCCGTTTTGGATTTTTCTCGGAGTTCAGTATTTTTGTGATTTAACTTTTTGCTGTTCAACTAAGGATGACAAAGAGACTTACTCTGATGACAAAAATCCTTCAAAATTGATATAAACGTAAAAGTCGGGATAAACAGTATTTACCAAACCCCTCAAACACAAAGGCAACGCACCTATTATTAAGGTTTCAGAAGCTTTTTTGTAGATCCTGCCTTGCTAAATATTATTACAGTTTACATATTTAGTAAATATATAATAGTTTTCAAGTTAATATATAACACTGGTAAAAATTGATCATATGTTGTCATCTAGCTTAAGAGTAAGATTATTGCATTTTTATGTAAAATCCCTAAAAGAAATTATGTTAAGTTTTCTTCAAATGCGTAACAGGAAAATATATTTCGAAAGGTTTACGAGCAATGGCACGTGTTAATCGATTTTAAACTGAAACGAACATTTTGATTTAAACAGATCAGTTTAACTTAGCCTTCAGCCTACTAACATCTTTTTGGTCTATTTTGAAACTTCAGTTTTTGATTTTTTACATATGCAAAACAACAGTATACATAGTTTTCTTCAAACACGAAAGCTACTATACTATATTGGATTTACTATTATTTTAGCATTACTTATGATTACCACAAACTGTTAGCAAAAGCTTTTACAGAACTTCGGTTAGATTGTTGAAAAGTGGAAAATTTATTTTTTGGTCTTTGGTCATTATCGAAAGTTGATTTATTCGCAATTATACCACATTCACTTTTATTTCTTTTATAAATTTTTTTATGTAATATATCTCTTTGTTAGACGTCAATTTTTCTTACAAATTCTGATAAACATGACGTGAATATTAGCATTGTTTAGCTTTTTTATAAAAGGATTTGATTAGATTAGAATAGAAGAAAAAACATGTCAGTTTTAATCATTCCCCCCCTCAACATGTACAATTTCTGAATTTGAACGACACTTTATATAGTTGTTAAATGCAATAAAAGATTAAATATTAATAACAAAATATGGATATAAATTAACAAAAAAAGAAAAAAAACAATATTCAACCGAATAAAAGGTAACTATGACTTACTTGTACGCTACCTGTAACACAAAAGACCACTACCAAAACTGACCACATTGTTTTAAGACAAGGAAAGAGACAAATATAACTGGTACTCAGTGTAGAACGTTATCTTTTTATATTCACAAGTTATCGAACCGATTTCACAATAATTGTGTTCAATATTTATATGCATTTTATGTAGAGTTGACAGGTTTTCATGTACAACCACATGCATGAATTAACAGACTGCCGCAAACATTTATACGTCAGGTGTATTTAACAGATATATCATGTTATGGAGGGGTATTTGCGAAAAATACCAGTCAAGGGACTGTAAAATTACCCGAGCCGCAAGGCGAAGGAAATTTGGTCCCAAGACTGGTATTTTTCGCAAATACCCCTCCATAACATGATATATCTGTTTAATTACACCGGACGTATAAATATTTGCGTCAGTCCGTTAATTTATGCATGTGGTTGTACATACATGAAAACCTGATTTGGATTGAATCTAATTCATGAACATGTTTATGCATAATTTTGAGGATGAGAGGATATTATCATAGAACCGCGGGAATTATACATGTACTAATACGCGTTAGCTCATTTTTTTATGTAACGTCATATCCGAAATTTTTTAGCTGTAAAATGCTCGATAGGGTACAAAAGGAATATCCAAAATGGCAAAAAATCTGGCTTTCTTATATAAGGTGTAATTAGCAAATATATCCACCGCTAATAGGAAGGGATATTCCGCTAAGAGGCATCTTTGTATTCGAATATCTGAAATTCTTTCTTTGAGAATATTTTGTTAGGTATTATATTCTTTAAAAAAAAAATCCGTATTTACTGACAAATGTACTTAATAGTTTTTTTGCAGTTAACATTGCGGTAGTCTAGGGTTAAGTTTTTCAGTCATCAATAACTTTGTCAAACCTTCATGGAATTTCACGTAAACTTTCAAAAGCTTTTTATGATCAAAAGACATGAAATAATTTGTCAAACCTGCATATAATTTATGCAATTGTGGCAAAACAATTTTCAAGATTGAGATATAATTTCTAAAGCAAAATTTCGAAAGTATGTTTTTTTTTCTCATTTTCGCTATTATGTATATACACGTAGATGGATATAATGTTTTGTAATTCACGTTCACATACAGAACGGAATTAAATTTCTTAACATTATAAATTTTTAACCTTCTTTGATTGTGATAAAACTTTAACTGACGGTAATCTGCAAAGTCAAGAAATAGCATCTTATAAAAAGATTGATTTTTTGTAATAATTTCCGTATTTTACTGATAAATGGACTTATCTTCTACAGACAAAATTACTATTTGCATTGACAGAAGCAATGAAATGCAAAGCACAAGTTTCCGATGCACTCTTAACATGTTTATTTTAGCATAACGACCTAACTGTGCCCGACCGATTTCGTCCGAGGTCATTGCAAAACTAGAGGTAGAACATAGAAAATGGACAATCCAAAACTGTAATTCGAGGATAAACACACAACACTATGACCGATCAGAAAAACGGAAAAGTAAACCAATAGTCAACAACATAATATTAATTATTAAAAAAACGAAAAAGTAAGGCATGGGAAAAAGACAGAATACCATTGTTCCAACCCATCCCACTCCCTTCCATTTAAAACGGGAGAAAACTTATGCACAACACGTATTCCTGGAATGACCTTCATCATTCAGAGGGCCAACAATATGCAACGTTTGAAAATATTAAACACTAAAATAGCATACATAAATTGGTAGGCGAGAGAACACCCAAACGTCAGCTATGCCTGTGTTGCAACATTGTTTGAGATGTATCTTTGTATAGTTGTATTACTTTAGTCAATACCAACATGCAAACCTTCAATACGTATGTCACGGGTCGTCTGAAATAAGAATACTAAATTTAATGAACCAAATGGGCGGAAGGGGAGGGGGAATCGGGGATAGAAAAACTTTGGTTTATCCATGCAATCTAGGTAGAAATCAAATTAAGTTTTGCATTTTCTTATTTAAGAAAAAATAACCTGCTTTTTAATAATAAGCTTTACTAATTTGGTAAAATCCCATTTGTTTAAGAAGGATGCAAAAAAATATTTACAATGCAACACATTTAAGATGACTCGTTACTTTATTGTTTACACTAACACTTGAAAGATGTAATAGGAACATAAACTCGGTTTAACATGAAATAAGTAAGAAGTTTACTGTTTCCTTTTCTGTTTTCTTCTGTGTCATTTCATTTACAATACAATACATGTGATACAAGTACATACATTGTACATAATCTACTTAATGCATGTTACGTGAATTGTGCATTTGAAAGGCTGATAACGTCATATAATAAATTCAATAATAAATGAAAAGGGTATTAAAAATATGCTACGATAGTTGCACAGGTACTTATTTTAGTTGTTACTTGTTTTTTGAATTATAAAAAGAATGCATTTAGATTTTTTGTGTAATTAATAGTGCAATTCACTATTTTCTACATTTGAAAATGCCTGTACCAAGTCAGGAATATGACAGTTGTTTTCCATTCGTTTGATGTGTTTTATCATTTGATTTTGCCATTTGATTAGGAACTTTCCGTTTTGAATTTTCCTCGGAGTTCAGTATTTTGGTGATTTTACTTTTTAAATATACAGTTAGAAATGCCATTAAACAATGTTTACAATATTTTGCTCTATAAGCATTAAATGCATTAAAATCAATGACAGTTTTATACGTCTACAATGTAGAGTAACACGTTTCACATCATCAATAATAATGTTTATAATGAGAAAGAAGGGACACCTACTTGTATCATAAATTGGGGATTGAACAGGGTTCATATAACACATTTATAATTAGACAAGAAAATAAACGGATAGAGAAAATTATTCAAAAACAAAGAATATATGGGATGTTAAAATATTAAGAAAAAAGAATAATAGAAGTAATGGGTAATGAAAATAGAGAACAGAGAAACAGAGAAACAGAGAAACAGAGAAACACTGCATGAAACAAATTAAATCCGCTTGGCTTTGTCTTACGCTTAAAACCCTTCTACAAAATATTGATGTTGCCTTTTAACGTTATTGAACAAATATTGAATGCATATTCCGGACAAAAGTTAAGTTCTGCAAGGTAGAAAAATGGCGAGAGGATAGAGATAGTATGGAATTCAGCATAAGATCTAACGGCCCAGTTTTGACATGATGCGACGGCTTATTAATATATCCTGCACAGCCAACAAATAGCGCTACTGTCGGACAACAGGGAAATTATTTTCGACGTTATGTTGCTGATTCATTGACGCACACTCTCATCTTTATTTCATAGAACAAAATGCTTTTCTACAAAATGCTTTTACTCTTTTTGTTAAGGTTCGTGCTTTTTTAAAGAGTTTTATCGATTTTCAAATATTCGACGAACAGAACATCAACACAAACCGCTTGTTTATATATATTTTTTAATTTATTATTTAAAACTAGACAGTACTGAATTTCAGACACTAGCCCTTTCCAGACCATCTGGAAGCCATTTTGTCTAGGTATGTCTGTAAAATAGATAAAGCAAAATATTAAATGGGAATTACAATGGTATAACTTGGAAAATCGTTAAATCAGCAATGCATTTTAATAGTTCTTAAGCTGGTTTTAGCAATTATGAATCAAAGCATCAAAACAAAATGTTTCATTTAGAAAAGCGGTGGAAGATATTTGTCGAAACCATGTCAAAAATTAAAAACGACGAAAAGAAAAATAACAGTCCGTAGCTTTCAGACAAGAAACATATAAAACACATACTATTATTGTATGATAGGTTTTTGTTTATGATTAAACTAAAAACTTTATTTAAACTATTTATTAGCCTCATACCAGATTGATGAAGTTAATACTAATATACCTAACAAATTAACCTAACTTAATTTTGTCAATTACTAATGGAAATATGTGTATCCTCGGAATTCTCAACAACCAGTACCTTGCTCAGTTAAGTTCCTTCAAAAAGTAAAGTAAAGATTTCTTTACCTTCTTCAATTTCGCGCAACGTCACTTCCGCTTAGATTAATCATGCGTTCCCTAATATTGGATAGCTGTGTTATTTATGTTCAACTTATATGTTATAAAAGTCGATCGTAACAAATATAAAACAGCATGTAACAACCTCGCAAGTCAAATTAGGACATACAATGACTTGAACAGCTTAAAGAGGGACACGTAAAACTTAAGGAAAAGTGAGGTGTTCCGGAAAAGAAGAGGATAAGACTTACTGGAAGACTGCAGTCTGCTCGGCAACCAACATCACAACATATCAAACCTAAAAAAAAAGCACAACATTGTTTAATAAGGTGAACAATTTGAAATCAACGAAAGCCTTTAAGTTGAAATATTAGGCAATATTTTCGTTTCTTTATAATATAAATTTAGTTTTTTTCGAGAAGAATGCATTGACGGGAAAGAGAAGTGACGGACAGGCGTACGGACGAAAGAAAGAAAGTATTGGAGGAAAGAGTAGTGACGAACAGGCGAATTGAAGATAGAGAGAAAATATTGGAGGAAGAGTAGTGAAGGACAGGCGATTTGAAGAAAAAGAGAAAACTATTGAAGGAAAGATTTGGGTAAAACAAGTGTATGCAAGAGAGAAAGAAACACCACACACTTGTACAGCTTAAGGAATAATCAATTGTTTTTTTTCGTTTTTTTTTTGTTCAGTTTCGGCACGCACCATTCATCTCTGGAAATATAGGTTTAAATGACATGGGATTACTTTGTTACTAGATTGCTTGAAAATAGTTTCAGGAAGGAAAATAATATTGTGTTCTTATTGAACATTAGAAGAGAAAATACATTGCGTTTCGATATAGAAATCGTGTTCTCCTGTGTGTTATTGAGTTGTCTAATTTAATTTGAAATAACTGATTGTATCAATTCCCCCTTTTAAGACAAATAGTCAGTAACTTACTGTTTAGTGCTTAGTGGACTTAGTTCTTTGTACGCGTTTCTCTCCTTTCTCTGTTGTCCTTTATTATGCATTTTGGATAACCAACTTGGTAGTTTCATACATATATTTAAGTAGTTATTTACGACCTTCATAGCGTCAAACGTTAAACGATTTTGAATAAATAGACCTATGACTTTTTATATTGTTGTGAAAGAAAGATAAATCAAGATCCAAATAAGTGTGAGTAAGGACTGCAAACAGAATAAAAGGAATAACGAGTAATATTTACAGACTGTCTCCTTCAAAAAAAAAAGACGTACAAACGTAGGCAACCAAAACAAATACAACATGTTTCAGTTAGCCTGACTTGTTACATACTCAAGACAATACCAATAACACATTTAAAGGACACATATAACTTACCATAAGCACATTGTAGATCAGAATTACACATTGAGGTGTGAAGGGAACAGTTAGTGGAGGGTCGCTTCCGACATACTGATCTTGGCTCCTGAAATGTATACATGTACATGATGTATATCACATAATGATCATGTCTTATTTATCTTTTCCTCTATCCTTAATTTGCAAGTACACTATAGATCAAGGGGATTTCGTAGTTTCAACTGGTCCACGAAAAAGTAACGATAGATCTTTTACTGATCCCTGTACACATTCATGGCAGTTTATATACAAATTGCTTGTTGGCATAATAAACTTGCACAAACGAAACCTGGGGAATTTGTTTTCAATAATATTATTTTATGTAAGATTTCATTTGAAACATTTGAAGCCTTGGTAGCTCAAATCGAGCAAGAAAAAATTGAAAGCGAAAACTGAGGTAAAGGATTTTGTAAATGATTTTCAACCACTTACCGGAATCGGTTCTCTGCATATCCAGAGCGCACATTCGGTAGGACAACATTTCTCACTTCCTGACAAAGAAACATGTATAAACTTGTAATTACTTTCAAAGTAACAATTTGTAAAACCTTTGAGAGGTTTCAAAAATACACCAATTATCATGATTGAAGTGAAATGTTTTAAATTTGAATCAATGAGGGATTCACATATTTTAGAATACAATTTCTTCTTGACAAAAATTTTAAAAACGGTCACACTTGAATTTGTTCGTTGATTATTAAGGGGTATGTTTTTTAGATATCTATTGAAAGAATTTTCTTGCCGTTGTTTCGGGCGAAAGTTTACCAACATTTGTTTATCAATATTCAATATAGTTTGGCACACTGTTTCGGTACTTCTAACATACTCTTTAATCTGTTTTACTATATATCCATGTATACAATTTCGTTCAGTTTTGAACTTGCCGTAATGTGATAGTGCTTGCTCCATATTGAACGCCTAGCTTTGGATATGAAATGAGAAACAGCTGTATAATCGATGTTTTTTGCTTTATATGTGTATTTTCTTTTGTGTCCTGAATTGATACACCTTTTCCTTGCTTTTCTATTGAACTTTTTATATGATGCCGTCTCGATGCAATTTGGTTATTGGTGTCGTAAGGTTGATGTTTCATTGATGTATACCCCACATTACATTTAATTCACATTTTCATCAGTTTAGATTGAGTAAATTTAATTGTACTAACCATTACACTCTTCGTCGTTCCCAGACCCGGAACAAAATGAAGTTGATGGCAATGCTTTTATATCATTACAACTTTTGTAAGCATGACAAACACCAGGCTTTGTCACTGTACTCTGAGACTAAAAGTTTAAATAAATTATCATTCATCGTTGACACAAAATAAACCTGACAAAGTTTTTTTAGAGGTTATAAAGTCGTCTAGGCATGACCAGCACCAGTACTCTGAAGCTTAAAGTGGGAATAAATTACCATCCATCCTTGACACAATATTTGAACTTGGTGATGCATACTGATCTCAATGGTTGGACAGCTTTTTTAAAACCTGGCTTTATCTATCAAGTACTTTCAATGTAATGGGAAGTAGTCTAACTAACATGTTTTACTAGGTATCGTTAAATAAAACTAAATTTAACGTCGTTGTTCGTGTTGCTCGGATTTGAGAGTTTTGTGTTGTGTTGTTTGTCTTTTTTATTTTGTTCATGATGTTTTTTTTTATGGTTTTCACTGCTTGCTTAAAATCTTCTTTCTAACTATTTGAATGAACAATCAGGACAGGAATTTATTGTTTAACAAATTAATTTCAACTTTTTTAATAACAAATATTAAATGACCTGAAACGGGAAATAAGTTGTGTTTTTTATGACGCCACAGTTTTTATTTGTTATGTCAAATGTACATAAACTCACTGAGATATTGATGTTTTACGGTGTTCGTTCATCAATGCAAACTATACGTAGGCATTATGCAAGCTAAATACACAAACTTATAGTTAAATAAAGGCAACAGTAGTATACCGCTGTTTGAAATTAATAAATCGATTGAGAAAAAAACAAATCCGGGTTACAAACTGAAACTTAGGGAAACACATCAAATATAAGAGGAGAACAAAGACACTACAGAAACACTAAAATGCAACACACACAGAAACGAACTATAAGATAACAATAGTCATTTTCCTCACTTGGTACAGGACATTTTAAGTAAAAATGGTGGGTTGAACCTGGTTTTGTGGCTAGCTAAACCTCCCGCTTTAATGACAATGTTAAATATAACACTAAAATGAAAACATCACATGACAGGACTATAATACAAATAAATGGAAGAACATACAAGACAGAGTAACACACAAATAAACAATACAATAGAACATTACGACAAGCTAGAATAATTCATATTTTTGCAAACAGTAAATTTATAAAATATAAACGTCAAATAAAACCTGTATAAGATGGTTCACGTCATCATATATATTCTTGTTCTTCATAAGTATATATGATTATCAATTCGAATGCATACATTTTTTTACAGATGAATACCAAAACTTGATATAGTGTGTCTAGTATTTTATGTCTCCTTTTTATAAAAATAAGAAGATGTAGTATAATTGCTAATGAGACAGCCAGAGACCAACTGACATAGAAATTTACAACTATAGGTCACCGTACGGCCTTCAACAATGAGCAAAACCCATACCGCATAGCTATAAGAGGCCCCGAAATGATAAATATAAAACAATTCAAACGAGAACACTAACAGTCTGATTTAAGTAAAAAGCAATGAACGAAATGTTGTTTAAGAACGATTTTATTTTAATTCTTTTCTCCAGTTTTCAATTGAAAACAAACTATGTTTTAACTTCCATTACGAAACAAATTATTTTTCTAAAGACATTCAGAATCTAACAATGTACAGTCGAACCTCGTTGTGTCGAACTCGGTTGTGTCGAAAACTCGGATGAGTCGAAGTAATTTCTCGGTCCCGGTAAAATTCTCATTTGATCAATGCATAATTACCTCTGATGAGTCGAACTCGGTTGATTCGAATACTCGGTTAAGTCGAGTAAATTTGATAGTCCAGTCGATGTAAAATTAATCTTAATTGACCCCGATGTCTCGAAGTTCGAAAGTAAAAATTTTCGAAAGGATAAAAATTCAAATCGGATGTATTTCTTATGCAACCTAATCATTTTCAAAAGAGATTAAAGCTGAGTTAACATATTTGTTTGTATAACAGTTAAAATGACATGTTTATGGTGACCGGTAATTAACTCTTTTGTTGATTGTTCAAGCGGAATGTTAGTGTGTTGAACATTTTTCACAAGAGATAAAAACGAAACGAATTTAAATGACCCAAGCCGAGATTAAATGAATCGTTAGATTTAAAACTCATTAATTACAATAAATAAAAGGATTAATATAATTATGATAAATTCATGATAATTTAATGTAAAGCAGACGACCTCATTAGAGACCGTTCAGAACTTATTTCATTCCGCAAGTGATTTCATAATTTATAGTGACTGACCTTTGTAAATAATTGTGTAGACTATTGATTTTATTTGTGCATGATTTGTATCTGTACTTGTGTGTTTAATTATTACGAAGGACCAAAAATGGAGATTGAATACACAATCATAAAGTGTCATATCGAAAAAAAAGTCACACTGTTCATTGTATCTAGTTTACACAAATCTTATACCGTATTTCATACATTCCAAATTTATGACACACTCGGCCTCGGATGAGTCGAACCTCGGATGAGTCGAATACTTTGGTCCGGTCCCTTCGACTTCGACACAACGAAGTTCGACTGTATTTGAAAAGCATTCCATATCTCATCTGCCACACTCACACACACATATACTCACACGATTACACAACCACACATGTACATTTACGCACACACACACACACACACACACACACACACACAATCACACATGCACATTTACGCCCACACAAAAGATGAATGTCCGGTAGTTCACCTATGTTCTATATATTTTTGTTCAGTGAACTTTCTTCTAGTCATTTCCCAAGCAGTTCTTAACATTTTTTCAAAATTTTATTTATCGATGTCTATCTCATTTTTTCCTTTCAAATCGGTTTCTGTAAAAAGTATGCTGTTAAGAATGAAAATAATAAAACAAACCTTTACTGGATCAAAAATACAAAATAGAAAAATCCAAACTCTCATATTAATCTTAAATCTGTAGAATTATCAAGGTTAAAAATACATTCAGTTCAGTTCAGTTTTATACATTTGAATATTATAATAAGGCCAAAGTATTGTTTTTATGTGATAGGTATTCGATAAGATAAAGTTTGAAAAAACACCACATATGAGGGCCTGAATTTGGTTAATATAACAGCTACAAATAGACATGCAGTTACAGAAGAAAGAAAAATCGGAAAATCTCAAACAATAATGCATAAAACCTATACGGAAATGCAGGCCCCAAGACATTTGAGGAGAAATTTAAATGTTACTCGTAAGTATCTCATTATCTGGTAGAAATTATAATGTTCTATACAGATTTGAAGTTTTCTTAAAACAGTTATTAACCAAAAATGAGTTTGGTATTGCGTGTAATAAAAAGCCAAACAGTATTTATAACTAATTAGAACTGATTGATATATCTGGTTTTTTTTATCTTTCTGACTACTTCGAAAGTCTGAGATATATCATGATTTGACACAAAACAAATATTAAAACAAATACGGCCTAACTGTTGTTGTTTGTAAAGTATATGACAATGCGACCGCACAATGAAACTTTTGTGTGGTTTTCTGTACCATCCACGCCCTATGATCATAATGTAATCAGGAGTTATTAATTATCCAAATGTACATAAAAGCTATGTGTATTTATATATAATAGTATGTTAAGTTAATTTGTATAAATTACCTAAGATGGATCGAATAAATAGATCCACTGTTATTAATGGAAGCCGAAGGAAATTTTATGGTTAATAAGAATAAAAACAAAATACGTGAACACTACCCTACAAAATAGGAAGTTGGAAATTTTATAAAAGGGATTGATTTTCGTAATATCCGATCACGTAAATTGAACAAGGTAAACGGTAATTAAAACCTCAAACACAGCTTTAACCCTAAAAAAAACAGAAAATTTATAAATTTCCCGTTGCAGTGGCCAATGTTTAGTACGAGCGATAAAGTTGACGCTTTTGGAGGATAGTTCGATGTTGGTGGCAGAAAAGAAAATTCACGCTGGTGACAAAAGCGGAATTGACTTGTGAACGATAAACACGTTGTAAGTCAACAATAGAGTCAAAATGAAGATAAATACCAAAAGGAACCGGGAGAATGATAATATTCAAACGAACAATGAAAATATTCGAGGGTTTTAAATTATCAAACCTACGACCTCCCGTTCTCGAAGCCATTACACTATATTGAGACCATAAAACTGGTTCATTTGTTTTAGGTATATGCATATCCATTCTGTCCATAGTCCAGTAAAATGAAATTTAAAGTCATGCTCAATTACTGCCTTGATCCGCATTGACAGTCTCATCGAAGCATGCACGCCTCGATCGTGTAAGGTTGTGGATTCGAATACATAAAATTGAGAATGGAAATGGGGAATGTGTCAAAGAGACAACAACCCGACCATAGAGCAGACAACAGCCGAAGGCCACCAATGGGTCTTCAATGCAGCGAGAAACTCCCGCACCCGGAGGCGTCCTTCAGCGGGCCCCTAAACAAATATGTATACTAGTTCAGTGGTAATGGACGTCATACTAGACTCCAAATTTTACACAGGAAACTAAAATTAAAAATGATACAAGACTAACAAAGGCCAGAGGCTCCTTACTTGGGACAGGCGCAAAAATCGGCGGGGTTAAACCTGTTTTTTGAGATCTCAATCCTCCCCCTATACCTCTAGCCAATGTAGAAAAAGCAACCGCACAACAGTACGCACAGTAAAACTCAGTATAAGAGATGTCAGAATAGGACACAAAAGAAAATAAACAAAATGACAATAATACATAAATAACAACAGACTACTAGCAGTTACTGACATGCCAGCTCCAGACCTCAATTAAACTGATTCAAAGATTATGTCTTCATCATATGAATATCAGGCACAATCCCTCCTGTTAGGGGTTTAGTATTATACCGTCATAAAATATATAAGAAGAACATATCGATAGAGATAAAAACAAATCCGGGTTACAAACTAAAACTGCGGGAAACGCATCAAATAAAAATTAAAAGATAAAAAGGAAAGAAATTTTTTAATCTACACAAGAACAACAACAAAACAAAATAAGGGAAACTTTAAAAAAAAACCTATAAGAAGGACGCACACTATAATCATAAAAAAAACTATGGAGGACTAATAAAAAAAGATAAACAAACAAATGAAAAAAGATAAAAAGAGAAACCCAGTAAAAAATTGAATGTATTCAGATGCCCCGAAAAGGTAAGCAGTCTATACTACAGGGTGTGTATGTTTTGTTTTTCTAACTGCTTGTACTATAAACATATTACATCCTTACATTTTCTAGTGTACTTTCTGTTCCAAATTGCACATCACAACATATTAATCATACAAATAAAAATATTATTTAGCTTGTGCGAAACACTTATAATATTAAAAGCTCAGAGACCTTTGGAAATTTTGAGTCCTCAATGCTCTTTACATTCTTACTTTAATTTGCTTATTTAACTTTGTCGATGTCCCTGATGAGTATATTGTAGACCAAACGCGCGTCTAATGTTGCCTCTAAATCCTTAATAAACTTATCTTCTTGTGGATGCATGGAAACATTTGCATGTCTTAATATCTGAAAAGTTCATAGTCACAACAGTCAACTTAACGTTACATTTGTCTGATTTAGATAAATCACGTTGAATCACCTTTTCGTCATACACTTGTCTTTGTGTAAGTTGGGACGTTTAGTTTCTTTACATGTTAACGTCCAAAGAATGAAATGTTTAATCGATGATGCTACTTACGCGTGAAACAACAACATCTAGTCTTGAAAAGAAAGTGGAAAGATACCAAAGGTATATTCAAGTCCAACAATAATTGACAATGCATTGGCATTAGAAAATATCCGATATATTCTATAACGGTCAACTAATTCTTGATGGCGTCCAAATTAATTCTTTCGAACGGATGGCCACAACTTTGATTGTAGTGATATAATGCTGTCACCTTTGCAGTCTTTATCACCAGAATATTTTTTATCAAAACGTTCACAAACCACATTTGTTCTACATGTATGTGAAGGACATTCGGGATTGTATTTCTGTTGTGGACATTACCGAATTAATCCAGGTGGATAAAAGTGAAAATTGACTTACTTCCAGATTATATATGACCTAATAATTCATAAGTCATACTTTGCTGATAAAGTTACGATCAAAATTACCATTTAAGATAAAATTCAGTTACTATTGTACGTTCGATAGTTGTCGCATGATCAATCATACCACATCTCCTTCTTTCATATTAAAGGTCTCCTATTTACTGCATGAATATATAGTATCTGGAAATTATGTTATTTGTTAGACACTCTTGCAATCGTGTCAATGATCCAAGTTAATTTTTCTATCTTAAATATTCAGATATAGAAATTGTTTTGGTATAATTTTACGCGTTATACATTTATATTCCGGCATTATCTATATGGAAATATTGTCCTGGTCACAATACTTTCTATGAGAAAACGTGGACAAAACCCGGATGCTACTTCGTGTTCTATTTCCTAATTTTGTTTTTTCTCTTGACGCATTTAGTCATCAGAATGAATACATATGTAATTCTACACATTTATCAAAATCGAATATCTTGCTATCTGTGGCTCTTTTTATGTCTGCACGTCCTTTTTCGCTCATAGTTACGACTATTTATTATAGTACTAATACACACATACTAAACGGCAGGTTACAGACGATACCATCTCACGCCTGAATACAGGTAAAATTCTCGATACACAAATCTACTTTTAATGGATGTGCTTTATTTACATGTATATAAGTTCCAGTATTATCATCATTATTGAAAATTAGAGGTGGAATATACCAAAGGAATATTTAAACTCATATGTCGAAGACAACACTAGAATAAAAAATGAAAAAAGACGAAAAGACAAACAAATGGTGATCTTAGGTGCTCTAGAAGGGTAAGTAGATCCTGCTACACGTTTGGCATCCGTCATGTTGTTCATGTAAGAACACATTATGTTACAAATCTTACTCAGTGATATCACATTCAAGGATAATAGGAAGGGACTATTGATACGACAACCGGAACATATCCATCGCCATGTAAGAAATATATCCGTATATTTTCATATATGTACATATATAACAGATACATTTTAATCTATATAGTATTACATGGAAACATGTCTTACACTCCAGACGGTGTCATGGAATATATTTTGAAATGGCCAGGTTAATAAACGTTTAAAACAAACTGTATACATGATATAAATAAGGAGATATGGTATGATTTCGAACGATACTTCTTTGTCTGTTTTGGACATTATATTATATGTTATTATTAAACGTTTAGGTTTTGAATGCACCTTGATATCTTCTCCATCTCTTTCTTTTTGAACAATGATTCATAAAACAGTACATACTTACATCTAGTTTTAAACATCTGAGAACACAAGGTCTAGGACAACAAACGTTTCCTACAAATTGAATAAATAATGATCTTGTTATTAGTACCTCAATATTTTCTGTAAATAAACTTTTTCTGTAAATGATACATACTCGAAGATTTTGCTTAATATATAAATCCCACAATGAACTTTTGGACACAAAGATTCGGATATGGGTGAGTTTTCTGGAAGTTAGGGTCTCCATATCAACCATATCATGTTCATGATCACTCAAATATTGACAAAAGTTTTAATGGAAACGCCTTCATTCCATATGGAGGCCATAGACCCTTTTTTCTTAAATGTTCTGGATCCAATTTTGTAAAGTGAATACAAATATCTCCGTTTATCATTTTTAAAGGTACACTACAGTCATGCTGTCTCATTAAAAACATAGATACCAGACATCCTTGATCTTTCTTCAGACAGGTTTACATGTTTAGAAAATCATTCGATTCTGTTGGCAAATGAATATCAATTAATATTTATATTCTTTTACTTTATTTACTTGAGAGCAATTCTACATTAAGAATCAATAGAAAATGTATTACTATGAGAAACAGTTACAGTGTAAATAGTTATATTGATAACTATTTTAGATATACTTACCGTAATTGCAGTCTGTTTTCCTTGGCAAGTGTCAAACTTTTGTTCAAATTCACATCTCTCATGTGGTGCCAGTGAGGAACAATTGCTGTTCAGGTTTACCTTGCAAGAAATCTTCAAAGCCATTCAAATCAAAGTCCATAAAATATTTCTGAGTTGGACGGAACAGTAGACATTTAATCTATACACTGTTAGGAAACAATCTATAGTTGTTTTTAAATATTTGTATGAATGAGGGTCTTCATTTCTATATTCTTTAACTTTTTATTCAAACTGTCCTCTTCTTTTTTATCCGTTATTCCCTATTCTTTATATTTAAGCTTCATTATTTGCTATTATTAAATTTCATTTCCCGTTTGTCATTATTCTTTGTTTTTTTTTGTCCATTATTCTATATTATAGAAACACCACCCAAACCTTAAGAGCAATCTTTCGTATACCATTTATTGTTCCTCTGTATTTATTTTATCGTATACCTTTAACATACCACAAAAATGAAATAATAAACTTAAGATCGTAAAAATGAATGTTTGGAGACATTATAAGAACTCTATCATAACAACTTTTTGGGAAACAGTTTTAAAAGACTAAATCCTTGCCTGGGATGTGTTTTAATTGATTTTAGTCTTTGATGCATGATTTGTTATTATTAATTGTTTTCGGCTTTTTACTAGCTTTCAGCAACTGCGAGTACTCTCAAATCGTACTTTCGTGTTTATTTGACCTGTTGACACAATTTGTAATGCATTTCTGTCATTCAATGTTACTTATTTTGTGTTATATCTCGTCTTACTATTTTTATTATGTACCACCTTTGATAAGTATTTAGTATGACGAAAAAATGTTCACTTCTGTACTCGTACTATGAATAACCAATTTTTTTTTGTAAAAAATGTTTCTGTACTTCTAACAACAAAATTATTATATTTAAATTTACCTGTGTACGTTACTTTATTTAACGCCATTTTGTCCTAGGTTAAAGTTGTCTTTTTGGCATTGAAACATCTTTTTTATTTATATATTATGTCATAGATAAAACCTATTCGTTCAGTGTATATTTACTTGTTTTTGTGTATTGTCTTTTTGATCGAGTTAAGCCATTTCAATTGATATTTTATTGTGTGTCTTTTTATGTTGTAATAATATTCCACTTTTTTAGGTTAGGGTGAAGGTTGGCGCCTGTTAAGACGTTTAAACCCGCTGCAATTTTATGCACCTGTCCTAAGTCAGGAGCCTGTTGTTCAGTGGATTTCGTTTATTGGTGTGGCTCATAAGTGTTTCTTGTTTTTCGTTTTTCATATAGATAAGATCATTGGTTTTCCATTTGAATTGTTTTACATTAGTCTTGTTGGGGCCCTTTATATCTGGCTGCTCGGTTTGAGACAAGGCTTCATGCTGAAAGCCGTACTTTGACCTATAATTGTTTACTTTTTACACATTGTGACTTGGATGGATAGTTGTCTCATACCACAACATCTTATTTATATTACCTACATGTTCTATGCGATAAGCAAAACAAAAATCTACCAAAATGCGCAGCATTGTTTTGATGGTCACTGATGTTTATCCACTGTGATAAACAATTGCTCTTTATCCATTTGTTTAATACAATTTTGTTTGCAGGTAATAACTGTTTAGCTAAAGTTTATATTCAGATTCGAAACAACAAGATGTTGCAGAAAACATAATTAATATTTTTTAGCATTCATTGATGATTTAACAATTTGATATCAAGCTTAAGAGGATAATTATGTAATCACATGTAATTATGCGGGCGTCGACTATGCACGTTCATGCTTGTAAGATAATTTTAAATATAATTGTATTAAACCTGTAATAAAAATCACTTATGTGTGTACATTGAATTATCTCTCTCTCTTGTGGCGTATAGAAAGAAGAGATTGAGCCCGAAGGAGAGTAACGCTTAGTTCGTAAACAGGGCAAATTTCTTATTCTATGCAACAATTAAAAAAAATGCAAATAAAAATGGTTATTAGTATTACATGTCACGTCCAAATTTTCGGGGTATGGCCATACCTTATTTTAAACCTATGTTATTTACGATTTTATTTAGAAAATTTCTCAATCATTAAAACAACATGCTATTTCAAATGTTTCTTGTAACTAAGAATAACAAAAATTAAGTTAAAATCCTGTATAGACTTTTGTGCGTTAAATTTTGTCATAGCACCTGCGACGTAATCCCGTTACGTGCAGTTACATGAATATTGTTTTAAACAGAGTCAAAACAAAGTGTTCTTTCATCCGTGTACAATAACATAGAAAAAACATGTTCATTTTGTTTTATTCATCGTTACAAGCAAATGTTGCTTGTCATCTAATCGGTTCATAACGTATCAACTTATGTCTGTGCCTATTCGTACACATGTACGTAACTGCTTCAATGTTTGCTATTTTTGACGATTTTTTGGTTTGGTGTTGAATGCAGATCCTTAATCATCTTTTGTGAATTTGTTCACAACAATTTAAAGGTTTGACAACATATTATCAACACAAATCGTTAGTTTCTGAAGACATTGAATCATAAATGACTTGTATTTCTTTGAATGTTTGTTTTCTTTTCCATATCTTGGATGGTTGATGAAACCATTTGCCCGCCTATCTGTCATCTGAATATCATATGGTCATACCTTATTTTAAACCTATGTTATTTACGATTTTATCTAGAAAATTTCTCTATCATTAAAACAACATGCTATTTCAACTGTTTCTTGTAACTAAGAATAACAAAAATTAAGTTAATATCCTGTATAGACTTTTTTGTGTTAATTTTTGTCATACCACCTGCTACGTAATCCCGTTACGTGCAGTTACATGGATATTGTTTTAAACATAATCAAAACAAAGTGTTCTTTCATCCGTGTACAATAACATAGGAAAAACATGTTCATCTTGTTTTTTTCATCGTCACAAGCAAATGTTGCTTGTCATCTAATCTGTTCATAACGTATCAACTTATGTCTGTGCCTATTCGTACATCACATGCATCTAATTTAAAACAATTTTGAACATTTATCTGTGAACTGAACATATATAAAGTTTTCAATAAGGAAATGTAGAGGTTTTTTTTTATGAAAATCAGAAAATTGGGACATCATATCAAGAAAATGAAAATATAAGTAGTTCGGGCGTCTGTAAATCCTTTCTACAGCATTTGTCTTACCAAAATTAAACGGATGAATATCAAAGGCTAGGGAAGTTCGAACTAAGGTATCCCGGAAACATAATTTAATTGATGTCTAGTTTGTAGTTTGCCAGCTGATGATAAAGTGAATTAGATTTGATACGATAGGAAAAGGTGCTCTTCTCTTGCTACTCTCTCGCTCACGTAAGTCAACTCAAATAGGCGTTTACATTAAGCTACAATTTGAATTTGTATCTCACCTTTTAAATTGGTTCTAACGATTTAAAACTTATGTTTCAAAATTCAGTTTGCATCTCTGGCAAATATGTTTTTTAGCCCTTTTTTTGTGTTCTTAGTATTTTGTGTGTTTGTCTGTAAAGGGCGTTTTTTGTGTAACATTTTCCTTGTTTCGCCATTGTCATTATCATTATTTGACTACATTAGGTTTTGCTGTTTGAAAAAAGTAAAATAACAAAAATACCGAACTCCAAGGAAAATTCAAAGCGGAAAGTCCCTTATCAGATTGCAAAATCAAAAGCTCACGTACATCAAACGAATGGAAAACAACTCCCATATTCCTGACTTGGTTGAAAATTACAATTACAAACAATGCCAGCGGATACCTTTAATTACACATTCAGCTACATTTTTAGTTACTTTGAAGTATGTTTTGAGTATCCGTTCGTTTACCACCGGATGTATTTGAGAATTTGTGTCGTTGAGCTTGTTGGATTGATGCATACAACCAATTTCATATTCCCTTTGTTGATATGTAAGCGGTATGGGTTTTCTCAATGTTGAAGGCCGTACGGTTGCCTATAATGACTTACATTTACTTTATTTGAACTCTGGTTGTCTCATTGGCAATCATACCAAATCTTCATATTTTTATAACATGTAGCAAAGCAATAATATAAAAAATATTTGCATTTGAATGGTTTATTTTTTATTCATCTTACATTTGAATAAGATGCACCGATATTTCAAAACTCTTCAATCCCAAACAAGAGTAGAAACTTGGGGTGCAAAATGGTCGATACTTGGAACGTTGACACTCTGGTTATGGAAGCGATTTTAGTCTCCGTCTTAATAAACATACCTTGAAATGGAGAGCTGATGGTGATGTTATATCAAAATTAAATTAAAAAGTAAAATAACAAAATACCGAGGAAAATTCAAAACGGAAAGTCCTTGATCGAATGGCAAAATTAAAAGCTCAAACACATCAAACGAATGTAAAACAATTGTCATATTCCTGACATCTTCTTATTCATATTACCTACATGTTCTATGCGATAAGCAAAAGAAAAAGCTACCAAAATGCGCAGCATTGTTTCCATGGTCACTGATGTTTATTTACTGTGATAAACAATTTCGCTTTATCCACTTGTTTAATACAATTTTGTTTGCAGGTAATAACGTTTTAGCTTATGTTGATATTCAGATTCGAAAAAAACAAAATGTTATAGAAAACATAATTAATATTCTTTAGCATTCATTGATGTTTTTACAATTTGATATCGAGCTCAAGAGGATAAATTATGTAATCACATTGTGATTATGCGGGCGACAACTCTCTTTCGTGGCGTATATAGATATAAGAAGATGTGGTATGAGTGCCAATGAGACAACTCTCCATCCATGTCAAAATTTATAAAAGTAAACCATTATAGGTCACATTATAGAATGTTTTCATATTCAAATTAAGTTGTAACTTTAGTTTACATTTTCAATTGTCATTGTGTTGCCATAAAGTCATTTGATATGGCATATTTGTGATAGTGTCCGTTTCAAATTTTTCCTGCACAGGACGATTAAACTGAATTTTTTTAACACATTTCTCTTGTTTAAGACTGGAGTAAATCTCCAGATTAATCCCTTTTTTTCTTGTTTGTTTTTTCATGTATGTCATGTGCGACTCGTTTTGCCGTTTCGTTGACTTATAGTTCACATCTTCTATTTTCCATATTGAAAGGTTTCAATCAGTTTTTATAACTCTGTTGAAAACTGCATTTTAAACGAAAACTCTCTGGTTCTTGTTTTTTTTTTTTTTTTTTTATTAAGTCTGGGGAATAGAAGTATGGTCACCCTTAGTCTTTCTCCGACCGGCAGTACAACCCTTGCCAAAGTGGGGCGTCCGTTTGGTTTTGCGGGATGTACAAATTTGCAGCCACGTCCGGTCTGAATAGGGACGTTAAATCCGATGCCTCGTGTAAAGAGAGTGCCACGCTCTTTGCACGATAAGAACCCTTGCAACAACTCGTTGAGGGGTCCGTAGGTGATCTGTTGCAAGGCTCATTTTTTGTCCCTATCCAATATACCCTCATTTTCCGTGGCAGTCTAAATTTCTCCGACCTTAATCCTACATCCTAAACCTACATGTTCTATGCGATAAGCAAACGCTTAGTGCTTAAACAGGGCAAATTTCTTAAGCTATGCAACAATTAACAAAAATGCAAATAAAAATGGTAATCAGTAGTACATGTCACGTCCACATTTTCGGGGCACGGCCATTTTTGCTTAGGAATAGAAAACTTAAGTGGTGTGAAATATCCTTAACATTATTGAATGGATGATTTCCCAAAAAAAAACACAATATCTATGAAATAGTTTAGATATAAAAAAAAAAGTTTCATGTGACAAATGTACGTAACTGCTTCAATGTTTGCTATATTTGACAATTTTTTGGTTTGGTGTCGAATGCAGATCCTTAATTATATTTTGTGAATTTGTTCACAACAATTTAAAGGTTTGAAAACATATTATCAACACAAATCGTTAGTTTCTGAAGACATTGAATCATAAATGACTTGTATTCCTTTGAATTTTTTTGTTTTCTTTTTCATATCTTGGATGGTTGAAGAAACCATTTGCCACGCCTATCTGCATCTGAATATCATATGGCCATATTTTATTTTAAACCTATGTTATTGACGATTTTATTTAGAAAATTTCTCTTTCATTGAAACAAAAGAGGGACGAGAGATACCAGAGGGACAGTCAAACTCATAGATCGAAAACAAACTAACAACGTCATGGCCAAAAATAAAAAGACAAACAGACAAATAATAGCAGATGGCACAACATAGAAAACTAAAGACTAAGCAACACGAACCCCACCAAAAAATGGGGGTGATCTCAGGTGCTCCGGAATATTAAAGCAGATCCTGCTCCACATGTGGCACCCGTCGTGTTGCTTTTGTTATTACAAATCCTGTAAATAGTCTAATTCGGTAGGTCACACTCGTGAAAAGGGAAGGGTATTGTAGTTACGACATAAGGATCATATCCGATATCATCTGTGAAACGGTTATTCCATAACGGTCAACCAACTCGTGATGGCGTCCGTAAAATTTACGAAGGGATGATTTCAACTTCACCATTTGGAACTCTTGGTTTAATAGCTTCCTGGTGAGCAGCAATCCTCGATCAAGGAAAACATGATAGGAAAGACAAGCCCGGGAATATCGTATCAATTGGGAGATATATACTCCATATGCAGGCGCTGTTGGAATGTTGCTACATAGAAATGGAAAGTTCACAATTGGGAAGTTGAAATCATCTCTTTTGTCGTAAAGTTTTGTTTTCAACCGAACCACATTGTCAATTTCCGTGCTATTTCAGCTGTTTCTTGTAACTAAGAATAACAAAAATTAAGTTAATATCCTGTATAGACTTTTGTGTGTTAAATTTTGTCATACCACCTGCCATGTAATCCCGTTACGTGCAGTTACATGGATATTGTTTTAAACAGAATCAAAATAAAGTGTTCTTTCATCCGTGTAAAATAACATAGGAAAAACATGTTTTTATTGTTTTATTCATCGTTACAAGCAAGTGTTGCTTCTCATCTAATCTGTTCATAACGTATCAACTTAAATATTTTGTGTGTTTGTCTGTAAAGGGCTTTTTTGTGATACATTTTCCTTGTTTCGCCATTGTCACTATCATTATTCGACTACATTAGGGTTGCTGTTTGAAAAAAGTAAAATAACAAAAATACCGACATCTTCTTATTCATATTACCTACATGTTCTATGCGATAAGCAAAACAAAAAGCTACCAACATGCGCAGCATTGTTTTCATGGTCATTGATGTTTTTTCCACTGTGATAACTAATTGCGCTTTATCCATTTGTTTAATACAATTTTGTTTGCAGGTAATAACTTTTTAGCTGAAGTTGATATTCAGATTCGAAAAAACAAGATGTTAAAGAAAACACAATTAATATTCTTTAGCATTCATTGATGTTTCAACAATTAGATATCGAGCTTAAGAGAATAAATCACATGCGATTATGCGGGCGACAACTCTCTTTCGTGGCGTATAGAATGTTTTCATATTCAAACTAAGTTGTAACTTTAGTTTACATTTTCAATCTCCATTGTTTTGCCATAAAGTCATTTGATATGGCATATTTGTGATAGTGTCTGTTTCTAATTTTTCCTACACAGGACGATTAAAATTGAATTTTTTAACACATTTCTCTTGTTTAAGACTGGAGTAAATCCTTTTGTTTGTTTTTTCATGTTTGTCATGTGCGACTCGTTTTGCTGTTTCGTTGACTTATAGTTCACATGTCCTATTTTCCATATTGAAAGGTTTCAATCAGTTTTTATAACTCTGTTGAAAACTGCATTTTAAACGATAACTTTCTGGTTCTTGTTTTTTTTTATTTTATTAAGTCTTAACAGCCAATTCAAATTACATAGGTTGTAAACTCTTGAAGGTATTGAAAACACAGATTTGACAATACAATTTACAATAACCCCAAAGGGTGACTGGGGGGTAGAAGTATGGTCACCATTAGTCTTCATCCGACCAGCAGTAAAACCCTCGCCAAAGTGGGGCGTTCGTTTGGTTGCGGGATGTACAAATTTGCAGCCACTTCCGGTCAGAACAGGGACGTTAAATCCGATGCCTCGTGTAAAGAGAGTGCCACGCTCTTTGCACGATAAGAACCCTTGCAACAACTCGTTGAGGGGTCCGTGGGTGATCTGTTGCAATGATCAATTTTTGTCCCTATCCAATATACCCTCATTTCCCGGGGCAGTCTAAATTTCTCCGACCTTAATCCCGGACGCCTCTATCACAGAACCTACTTATTGTATTTATTGTTAATTCTTTCGCTTTTTAAACAACACCGTGATAAAATTCTCGATATATCTATACTTAGCGCAGACTCCGACATGTACATAATAATGGCTGTTAAAATATACCTCCCACGTAAATCCACATGTATCGTAACCTATGTGCAAAAGCTTTGTCGATTTCGCTGTGTTAAAAAATACAATTGAAAAAACCCTACAGAACCTTTATTCTTATTCTGAGGCATCACAAAAAGAATTGATGCATTAGAGATCGGAAAAAATGTACAAAATCAAAATTAATTGAAATTCCGCGAAATTCCATTAACGTTTTTGGCGCATTAACGTCGTTTCAAAACATGACGTGATAGAATGAAAATGCCAAAGCTGAAGGTTTTCCCACTGCGTTTACTTTCTAAACTCGGATAATATTGCATTAAAATAAAGTTTTGAGGTAGGTGTTGCTTTTTTTCTATTCTATTGCATTATTCGCACATTTACTGATTTCAGCAAGTCAACATGGCGGCTCCTTGGTTACAAAATGTCAACAGTGAATTTGACGGTAGCTTACGAGAAAAAAGTGTAAATTAAAAAAGGCAAATGTTGGGTTTGAGAATTGAAAGAATCAACCATATTTTTTCTAACGGTTATTTAAGAAATGATTCATGCAAGCTACAGATTTATTAGATTTTATTTACATTTATCTAACAGTGGGTAAAACAGAACAGCCACACACACGGCATACCCACCCTCGCTTCAGTTTTTTAATGACCATATTTGTCCTATAAGAATCGAAATAATTCATGGAAGCCATAGACTAACGCTCAGGATAAAATTCGAATATTACGGCCCAGGCCATGTGTAAATTTCCAACAAATCTATGGCTTCCATGAACTATTTCTTAATTTGTTCTCGTCAATCAATCAATCAATTTACAATAATAAGTTGAAGATTTCTAACGAATACATTATCCATATTCAAATAGCTGATAGTTACAACATTAATGTATACGTAGTGCAAGCATAGCACCTGGCACAGGATTGTGCGTTTTAATGCGATATAATAATAATTATTCAACACCATACATTGTACGTTCATGACATATCTATTGTAAAAAGAGGAGATTGCCAGTTAGACAACTATCCATTAGAATCAAAAATAACGAGGAAGTAAGCGACTAAATGTCACCTAACGGCCTTCAACAGCGAACAAACCCATACCGGTTAATCAGCTATAAATGCCTCTACAGGAACAAATGTTAAACTATTCAAACGAGAAAACTGAAACGTCACTACAAACTTGAGCATAGCGAACAAGTTGGGAAATATCTAACCGTATGGAGGAATCATAGGAACCGCATCGTCTAAAAAAGGAAAATTAACAATAGCGAACGAACAGTCCTTTGTCGTTAATTTGTGCAAAGACTTTTCAGTGTGAAACTAAATATCGAGATCTAGAAAGGATCATTATTTCTGTTTGTATTAGATTTAGTTGAAGTATGTTATCTTGTGTAAATTCAAGCGATATAATGAGAGGGTTCTTGATTTTTAAAAGCACAAATGTCTCCAAGGAAACGTTTTGAAAAAATGAGACGGAAGATACAAACAAAAACATTTAAAACTCAAGTTAAGTGTTAAGAAACTTATCATTTATCTGTAAGTTAGATGGATATTAACTTAGTTTTTGCCATTAGCTGTGATTCATATCGACACAGAAACATGTCTAATTTAAAGGTACACACTTTGTTCCATATAAATACCAACAATCTATCGATAGACTTATTTGCCGAAACGTACACAGATATTGCCAAGGAGATAATTTACAGTTTTAATTATCTCAGCATAGTTTCAGTAAGAATATCTAGTTTATTTTTTTTTTTTTTTTTTTTTTTCATTATAGATAAAAACATCTATGTCATTTGCCCTCTCTCACAATTTCTAATTTTTATATTAACATGAGTTGCAGCAACTACATGTTCATCTTTCATCACATTTTTCAAAGGATCATTCCTTGAAAAAATAAAACTTCTGTTTGATAAAATTGTGTGTAGTGTTAAGAGTAGAAGGGTCATATCCGGATTTAAAGTACCCCCAAAACCACAAAATTAATCTAAAACATCCATAAAATTTTAGGTAAATAAGATGAATTGTCCTTCCAGGAGGTTGCTATATAGAGGAGGACTTAATCTATCCTACTTAGGATTTGTTTAGTCAAGAACATCGTCGAGTATTTGAAATTTGACATTTCACTGCTTTATAATGAAGCCTATCACCAACTTTGAGTAACGTGACATGTGTCACCAGTGAAAAAGGGTATCCTGATCCTTTTTGAAAGCATGCCCGGGTGTTCATTTGCACAATTTTATGATAACTGTAGTGGGATTTGTTGAATGCTTGTTTGTGTTTTTCTTTAGCAAAACCTTTAGGAATTATTGGTCCTTAATGTTCTTCAACTTCGTACTTTATTTGGCTTTTTTTAACATTTTTTTATTCGAGCGTCACTGATGAGTCTTTTGTAGACGAATCGCGCGTCTGGCGCAAATATAAAATTTCAATCCTGGTATCTATGATGACTTTATTTAGACTATATGGGTTTGTCTGTTTTGTTCGACTGATGATTTTTTGCTCCCCACTTATTATCTTATCGTTTTGTATGTCGTCGACTTCTAATTAGCGAAGTTGACTTCTTATCGGCGAGCTAAACTTTTGAGAGTGATAAAATTTCATCAAAATTTTGTCAGGTTTTCTACACAGGCTACACTAGTAACACCTTTTTTTTCTTCGTGATAAATTGTACTGAAAAACCGTATAAGTTATATACATTTGATTAGTCTGTGCCAAACTGTTTAAGGGTTTGTCAGCCTTGTCTAGATCTAGTCTAAATGATGTCTTGAAAGGCTATTTTATTTTTTTGCAATAGTGATGCGTCAAAGCAAAAAAATAGAATAGCCTTTCGAGACGTCACAATTATTTGGAATAGGGTTTGTCAGACCGAAAAAGAAATTTGACATTTTTCTACTATATTTTCAACTAAAAAAATCTGAAAATTTCTGTCCAACATTCATACAAGGTTAAGGATACACAGTCACTGTTTGATTTTATATGAATTTAGTTTATGTAGAAATAAAAGTCCAAAATAGATCATTCCAAGTAAATAAGCAATAAGTCAACTATTTTGGGTGTAGTGAATGACCGGTTTCACCTGACCTTGATCTCATTTTCACAGCTGATTTAATTGGTCAACAGTGGCAGATCCAGTAATTCAGTGATTTACGTGGGTGTATGTTTGCCATCTTTGTTTTACGTTTTATTGTTTAAGTATTTGACCGTTGGTTGTCTCTTTTGATTTCTTTCTTTATTCTACGTGGCTTTTATAGCAGGTATGTATGTTGCTAATTTCTGAAAGGTGCATGGTGACCTAGAGTTGTTTACATCCTGTTCGTTGTGCACTAATGGAATTTTCTCATTGGCAAATAAATAAATTTGGTGTATTTACTGTCTTCTGATTGGTTAAAAGTATTACCTTTATTTTCAATGTTGTCAATTTGTATGGCGACACGCCCACTCTGACGTTGTGTATTCATACGCCAACATGTGTGTACGTTGTTATTCTTAATATAAATAATATAAAAAGCTCTTTGAGTGGATATAGGAAGATGTGGTATGAGTGCTAATGAGACAACTCTCCATCCAAGTTACAATTTATAAAAGTAAACCATCATAGGTCAAGGTACGGCCTTCAACACGGAGCATTGGCTCACACCGAACAACAAGCTATGAAGGGCCCCAAAAAATTACTAGTGTAAAACCATTCAAACGGAAAAACCAACGGTCTAATCTATATAAAAACGAGAAACGAGAAACACGTATGAACTACATAAACAGACGACAACTACTGCAATCAGATTCCTTTGAGCCTAATTTTTGATAGAAATTTATTTATAATGAGAAGCGGATTATGCAAAATGTGAAGAGTCAAAAATTAATTTTATGGTTCAATAAATTCAAAATAAATAATAGCCATTCATTAATTATATCACAGCTTCTTAGTTTTTTTTGAAAACATAATATAGACAATAATTTTTGCTGTGTAAAAAGCGTTGAAAACCTTAAAACAATCATACAATGTGTCGTTCGAGGAAGACACTATGTTTATGAAAGGAATATGATTTGTTTGTGTAATGCAATGTGCTATGTTACATGTAAAAACCTATCATATATCCATTAATCTATCAATATTCACATACAGTAAACTTTTAATGTACAATATGACTAGGCAAATAATATGTTGCCTTATAATGTCATGATTGCCTATCTCAATGTATCTACCATCGTTTTTTCTTGCCATCTTTGCAGTCTTTAATGTTAGTACATTGTCTATCAAAACTTTTACAAATCACATCTGTTCTGTACGGAGGACATTAGGGATTGTATTTTCTCTGTTGAAATAAAATGTGCAGAAACTTATTTTTTTTTTGTCCTGATATTAAACTTATGTCAAAACAAAATCATTCAGGCATGTATGTGGCGTTTACACATCAGGTCAATGTAAAGAAAGCGTAAGTTAATATGTGTAGTTTTTTATAGCAAGATTTCCAAGAAAACAAAAACATATAAGATTTTTTTTTAAATAAGACAAAAAACAAAGGTAACACATTCATAACCTAAACAAGCTTATTGATTTTTATAGAAATATGACAATCTTACGGTTTCAGACAAAAAAAGAATGTTTAGTAATGAGTATGTTTAAAAAGGTCCCAATAAAACGATTGAGTGGTTGAATATGAATGCAAAAGCACAGACATACGTACGAACAAACCAACGAGCCAAGTAATTACTTTTACCCCGACTGATATATAAATATTAATATATATTTCTAACACGTGAAAGTCAAGATTGAAAAGATAAAAGCTAAGATTTTCATGGATTTAGGGAAAAGTCCTGTTTTACTGATTAACTATTGGTGCTTAACGATACTTTAATCACACTTAAGGATGTCATGGCGGCCATTTGTAGTGGTGGAGAAATCTGAAGAAATCACAGAAAATAACAGACCTTCGGCGTAAAAACTGGCAATACCATTTTATTATATATACCAGTTAACTAGGGTTTAGAGATACAACCGACACTAGAATGTCTGCTTCATATCTGGATTGACAATGATGGACGACTTCAAGCTATAATCTACGATAAACGTTATGATTTCAACCTTTCAGTTGTCAATTTGACATTTGTCAGCAATAACATTCTATCTGCCACATCGTATGGCGTTTACATATTTAAATTGATACGTTAAGATTTAGGGACTTCATTAACAGGGATGTGCTCCTTACACAAAAAATAGCTCCAGTACAGTTAAGATGAAGAACGACCGGCATGGACACTACATAAATTTTACGATCACCATTACGAATGTGTTGACCGATACGAAAAGTTGATTTGTTATCTCACTAGCGACATGTTTTCGAAGTCTTATTTCCTAAGAAACCAAAACAGGTGTCGTTCTGTAATTTCACCGATTGTGTCTTATTCCCGATTGTGTCATTTTGATTGAGTGTAAATACGCAAATTTTTAATCGAAAGTTTAACACCATTTTGTCGTTTCTAATTATTTCCTTTCGTATTTGTTAAGATATCATTAAAAAGAAGTTCTGGTAAACAAAAATCAATTCTTACGTCTTTCGGAGAACCTGAGATCACCCCAGTTTTTGGTGGGGTTCGTGTTGCTTAGTCTTTAGTTTTCTATGTTGTGTCATCTGTACTATTATTTGTCTGTTTGTCTTTTTATTTTTGGCCATAGCGTTGTCAGTTTGTTTTCGATCTATGAATTGACTGTCCCTCTGGTATCTTTCGTCCCTCTTTTCTATACATCTCAAACCACATTTTCTAGGACAACAAACTTTTCCTGCAACAACAAATCAGGTAAATACACGTAAATGCATCCACCGGTCACATTACTATTTTTTTTATTATAACTATTTTTATTGTGATACTCGAAATTATTATTATTATTATTATTATTATTATTATTTCAAAGCACATTCATTTGGAGAAGATACTTAAGTAGGCAAAATGATAATTTCTACATACAGGTCTATACATCAATGCATTGTGTAAACAAAAACATTTGGACGGGTTCGTTTGTTGGAAACTATAGAAACAGGAAAATGTCTAGTATAAACAGGAAACGATATTATATTTAAAGTATGATTACCGTAATTGCAGTTGGTATTTGTTTGACAAGTGTCAAACTTTTGTTCAAATTCATATCTGTCGTTTGGAACCAGTGGAGGACAGCCCTTGTTCAAATCCTTGGAAAACATGTGCAATAACATTCGAATTTCAATCAATTGAAAGAGTTCGTGCTGGATGGATCAGTCGACTTTTTTGGCTGAAATCCTTCACTTATTTCATTTAACAATCTTTATAGTTCTGTGTAGTCGTAAATTTGTAATCGGTTGTTGGACAAAAAATTCAGAACTCGCCCATATAAACATTTTCTCGCTGCATTGAAGACCTATTGGTGGCCTTCGGCTGTTGTCTGCTCTTTGATCGGGTTGTTGTCTCTTTGACATATTCCCCATTTCCATTCTCAATTTATACCAATAATGATATGAGTATGCTACTTACGTGTCCTATGTAAATAACAAAACACATAAATAATAGAATGTACTGCATTGCTTTGATAGTCAACGTTGTGTATCCATCATTTTATAAAATGCGTATTATTCACTTGTATAAAATATTTAGTTTGTAAGTAATTACTTCTCAGCATCTTTTATATACAGAAACAACAAGATGTTGTATATAACATTATTAATTTTCTCTAACATGCATTTATGTTTCATTAATTCAAGCATTTAGTGAACGGTATTTAATTGTGTGATCACGTTTATGCGTGTGGGCATGTGGAAAGCTTCTGTTCTTTTGAGATTATAATTTTTATCTAATAATTTGAAAAAATAGATTAGGAATAAACCTGTCAAAATCCTTTTTAGAGTGCATGTATACATGTATAGTTGTTACAGCATGATTATATTCGTTTCAGCTTCTTCCTTTTTGTGCTAAATGAATGTTCGTTTCAGCTTCTTCCATTTTGTGCTAAATGAATGTTCGTTTCAGCTTTTTCCATTCTGTGATAAATTAATGTTCGTTTCGCAGCTTTTCCCATTTTGTGATAAATGAATAGAATGGTCAGTGACAACTCAATATATTAAGATTATCATACATTAAACTATGCATAGTATATTATTACATCTATCTAGCAATGAGGTAAGAAAATTTAGCGGTCAAAATTAACCAAATGTCAGACATGAATGCGCGCTTGGTCTAAACAAGTCTCGTCAGAGGTCGATTGTACTAAAATCAAAACTGCAGCACAGCAAGTTCAATAACAAAGGTGAAGAGCATTGACAACCAAATACAAGTATTTCAAAAATTTGATCCAAATCTGGTTCAGAGAAACGAAATGTTGACCAACAGTGGCTTCGACACATAGTTGGATAGAGGTCAATAATAGTGAAAACTTGTCATTGATTCCAGGCTAATTATAAATAGTGCCTGACATGATTCTGTGAGGTTGACGAAATTGACCTTAAAACAATCGTATTGAATTTTGATGTCCAAAAATAGGCAGATCCGACATATTTTTACTTTATTTACTGACCACTTTTGTTTGGGTTTAGTTGTGATTATAAAATTATAATGAGACTGAAAAATGTTGGGTTTTTTTTGTAAGATAAACAATAATTTTACCTGGCGTAGCCGTGCGTAAAATGTATTTCCACATTTCTCTTGAGTGGAATAAAACATATTATTTGTAAATTTTCTCTTTTTTCTCGAGAATAGGCTAAAAAATAATTTATCTACTCTATATGTGACTAATTTTGTGAAAATATAAGAAGTGGCAATTCTTACCTTTCATACCTTTAGTTTCATTGATAAAAAATAATATGGACTTGTCCAGTGTCCAGTTTGAAGGTAATTAAAGTTAATGTACACGTATGTGTACAGGAAAAAAACCAAATACAATTCAGTTTTAGGGGAAAAAAATTTCAAATATATTTTCTTGTAAATTTTCAGCTAAAAAAAATTAAGAAAAAAAATTTATTAATGAGGCACCGACTTTTCATCTTTATCATGTTTATTGTTACATTCATGCACGTTATGATTTAATCAAAATACAAGTAATTGAAAAATTTCAACAGTTCAAAGGTAAACTAATAATAACTTAATCCAATCAAATTTCTCAAGATTTAATAACAATGATCGGTCCACGTCATAGTAAGTAATAGTAGTAAACTGGATAGGGAGAAAATGACAGATATTTTAAGTTCATTTTTTGTAATTACGAATAAAAATTTGTCAACCAAAATTTTGCTATAATTTCAAAAACCTGTCGTTCTGTATTGGTATAGTTTTCGGATTTTTTTATTGCGTATTTAAGGCAATAGAAAGTTTGGGCTTCAAAAGTATACATAATTATTGACTTTATACAGAAAATTCGCCCTTTTAAAACATTTATTGTTTCACAAATAATACGTGGTTACAACGTAAAATCATTTCTTAAGACACTGCACAAAATTTCATTCTGATTGGTATAGTGGTATTGCCATAAAGTGCGGTGAAATGAACCGTGATATAGCAAACATCGAATTCCCTCACAAAATGTTATTACATACTATAGTTAGATTTTGTGGGTCTTATATGATTATTCAACAGATATCAATGAACTTATTTGATATATGAAATCAAGTGTAGAACAATAATTATGTCTTGTTAAAAAATTTGTCAACCAAAATTTTGCTATAATTCCAAAAAACTGTCGTTCTGTATTGGTATAGTTTTCGGATTTTTTTTATTGCGTATTTAAGACAATTGAAAGTCTGGGCTTCAAAAGTCTACATAATTATTGACTTTATACAGAAAATTCGCCCTTTTAAAACATTTTATGTTTCACAAATAATACGTGGTTACAACGTAAAATCATTTCTTAAGACACTGCACAAAATTTCATTCTGACTGGTATAGTGGTATTGCCATAAAGTGCGGTGAAATAAACCGTGATATAGCAAACATCGAATTCCCTCACAAAATGTTATTACATACTTATGATACTATAGTTAGATTTTGTGGGTCTTATATGATTATTCAACAGATATCAATGAACTTATTTGATATATGAAATCAAGTGTAGAACAATAATTCTGTCTTGTTAAAAAAAATGAGGCAGAATGTATTAAGTATAGAAACAATTAAAAGTTGACTTTTGACTATTGAAGTTTGTTATGTCGTTTACTGTAACCATATGCAACATAATCTACTAACATGTAATTACATGCATATTGTTTGATCTATAAATCAAATTCAACTTCAATGTTTTCCTTCATTCGTTTGCAATATAAAAAAACATGCGCATTATGTTATATTCATGGTAAAAGTCAGTAAAAAAAGCTGCTTTTTCTCGAATCCGTTCTTAATCTATATAAACACCAATTTTTGCCCATTCATGAATGAAATTTAACATCATTAAAATAGTCGTTGTTTCAATAAGGAAATGTAGAGGATTAACTTTTATCGGGAATCAGACAAAATAAATCGCATTAGGAAAATAAAAAATAAAATTATGTGAGACGTTAATCCATTTAATTGTAGCTTTTGTCTGGCGAACGATAAACGGTTTACAATGTATTATAGAAAAACACATGGTCAAGTGTTACTATCTAGGGAACGAAATTTAGCGTTGTCCTGTTTCTGGTTTTTTGACAAGGGCTAAAATGCACTAACTAGTGAAGAATTGAACAAATATCCCGTTGTCAAATGTCTCGGACACGTCAGTTAATCTGCCAATAAGAGTTTAAATAAACCTTAAGTCCTTTTGGCATTTTCCCCGTTTTTTTTTTTTCATTATGTATGAAAACTCAGGTTGTACTCCCACTTTCGAAAGTGAGCTCAGAAGACTGTGGCTATTTTGTGTTATCCCTTTTTGTTTTGTTTTTTTATGCCTTAAAATATTCTGTGTGTTCTGTCTCTTACATTTCTAATCACGAGTACACCAATAACAAAACTTTATAACAAAAGAAGACCTATTGTTAATTTTAAGACGGCGATATTCCTCGTTCTCAATGCCCATGTCGTAGTGGTGTTTTGGATTTTGAATATTATTTTAAAGTTAATGTACACGTATGTGTACAGGAAAAAAAACAAATACAATTCAGTTTTAGGGGAAAAAAATTTCAAATATACTTTCATGTAAATTTTCAGCTAAAAAAAATTAAGAAAAAAAATTTATTAATGAGGCACCGACTTTTAATCTTTATCATGTTTATTGTTACATTCATGCACGTTATGATTTAATCAAAATACAAGTATGAAAAATTTCAACAGTTCAAAGGTAAACTAATAATAACTTAATCCAATCAAATTTCTCAAGATCTAATAACAATGATCGGTCCACGTCATAGTAAGTAATAGTAGTAAACTGGATAGGGAGAAAATGACAGATATTTTAAGTTCATTTTTTGTAATTACGAATAAAAATTTGTCAACCAAAATTTTGCTATAATTTCAAAAACCTGTCGTTCTGTATTGGTATAGTTTTCGGATTTTTTTATTGCGTATTTAAGGCAATAGAAAGTTTGGGCTTCAAAAGTATACATAATTATTGACTTTATACAGAAAATTCGCCCTTTTAAAACATTTATTGTTTCACAAATAATACGTGGTTACAACGTAAAATCATTTCTTAAGACACTGCACAAAATTTCATTCTGATTGGTATAGTGGTATTGCCATAAAGTGCGGTGAAATGAACCGTGATATAGCAAACATCGAATTCCCTCACAAAATGTTATTACATACTATAGTTAGATTTTGTGGGTCTTATATGATTATTCAACAGATATCAATGAACCTATTTGATATATGAAATCAAGTGTAGAACAATAATTATGTCTTGTTAAAAAATTTGTCAACCAAAATTTTGCTATAATTCCAAAAAAACTGTCGTTCTGTATTGGTATAGTTTTCGGATTTTTTTTATTGCGTATTTAAGACAATTGAAAGTCTGGGCTTCAAAAGTCTACATAATTATTGACTTTATACAGAAAATTCGCCCTTTTAAAACATTTTATGATTCACAAATAATACGTGGTTACAACGTAAAATCATTTCTTAAGACACTGCACAAAATTTCATTCTGACTGGTATAGTGGTATTGCCATAAAGTGCGGTGAAATGAACCGTGATATAGCAAACATCGAATTCCCTCACAAAATGTTATTACATACTTATGATACTATAGTTAGATTTTGTGGGTCTTATATGATTATTCAACAGATATCAATGAACTTATTTGATATATGAAATCAAGTGTATAACAATAATTCTGTCTTGCTAAAAAAAAATGAGGCAGAATGTATTAAGTATAGAAACAATTAAAAGTTGACTTTTGACTATTGAAGTTTGTTATGTCGTTTAATGTAACCATATGCAACATAATCTACTAACATGTAATTACATGCATATTGTTTGATCTATAAATCAAATTCAACTTCAATGTTTTCCTTCATTCGTTTGCAATATAAAAAAAAACATGCGCATTATGTTATATTCATGGTAAAAGTCAGTAAAAAAAGCTGCTTTTTCTCGAATCCGTTCTTAATCTATATAAACACCAATTGCCCATTCATGAATGAAATTTAACATCATTAAAATAGTCGTTGTTTCAATAAGGAAATGTAGAGGATTAACTTTTATCGGGAATCAGACAAAATAAATCGCATTAGGAAAATAAAAAATAAAATTATGTGAGGCGTCAGTCCATTTAATTGTAGCTTTTGTCTGGCGAACGATAAACGGTTTACAATGTATTATAGAAAAACACATGGTCAAGTGTAACTATCTAGGGAACGAAATTTAGCGTTGTCCTGTTTCTGGTTTTTTGACAAGGGCTAAAATGCACTAACTAGTGAAGAATTGAACAACTGTCCCGTTGTCAAATGTCTCGGACACGTCAGTTAATCTGCCAATAAGAGTTTAAATAAACCTTAAGTCCTTTTGGCATTTTCACCGTTTTTTTTTTCATTATGTATGAAAACTCAGGTTGTACTCCCACTTTCGAAAGTGAGCTCAGAAGACTGTGGCTATTTTGTGTTATCCCTTTTTGTTTTTTTTTATGCCTTAAAATATTCTGTGTGTTCTGTCTCTTACATTTCTAATTACGAGTACACCAATAACAAAACTTTATAACAAAAGAAGACCTATTGTTAATTTTAAGACGGCGATATTCCTCGTTCTCAATGCCCATGTCGTAGTGGTGTTTTGGATTTTGAATATTGTTTTGTCGCTACTCACATTGATTTTTTTTTTTATAATGAAATCATAACATAATATGTATTGCTATAACCTTATGAAAACATATGGTCCTTCATCCTCTCGATATTAGTACTTATAGTTCGGCATTGCATAAGGTTATGCTTGTCTAGGAGTATTTATGACGTTTTTACGGTCAATATGTTGGGTGTGTTCTGATTCTTACATTATTCTGGGAGAACATGATGTTTTTATTATTTGTAATTGGCTTTGAACTTTCTTTAAGTAACAACAAATTATTTTTGTTCTGAACTTTGTGTCTTAAGACCTTATGTTAGTTGTTAGTTGTTTTTGTGCTTTGTACCAATCGGATGAGTCAAACTATTTTAAAGTGCTACTCATAGTTAGTTCTCTTGTTGTACTGTATCCCTGGTTAGGGAGAGAATGCGGGGTGAACAATAACATATATGTTTAATCTCGTCATATCGTGTATGTAACTGTCCTAAGTCATGAATTTGTAACTCAGTGGTTTTCGTTAGTTGCTGCATATCATACTTATTACTTTTTTTTAATTGATTTTTCGTGTTTAAATCAGGCCATTGGTTTTCTGGTTTGAATTGTTTCACATTTTGAATAGTCAATCATTTTATATCTGACTATACATTATCGCCTTTGTTCATTATTGAAGGCTGTATGGTAATTTCTAATTCCTTACATCTACGTCACTTAAACTTTGTCGGATAAATGTCGCATAAGTAATAATTCCTATTCTCATTATTTTCATAATAACAGATATTTTTAAAAAACAGATCGTGGCTGAAGAAAGTTAAATTAAGCTAATTATAATGTATAAGACGCACGCAGTTAGAGTCATTACTCTCTGATTAAAGTAATCATTTAATAAAACTAAAGGAAAAAAGAAATGTAGTTTTTCTGTGCGTACTGTTGTGTGTTTGTTTTTTCTACACTGGCTAGAGGTATATGGGGAGGGTTGAGATCTCACAAAACATGTTTAACCCCGTCACATTTTTGCACCTGTCCCAAGTCAGGAGCCTCTGGCCTTTGTCAGTCTTGTATCATTTTTTATTTTAGTTTCCTGTCTATAATTTGAAGTTTAGTATGACGTCCATTATCACTGAACTAGTATACATATGTGTTTAGGGGCCAGCTGAAGGACGCCTCCGGGTGCGGGAGTTTCTCGCTGCATTGAAGACCTATTTGTGGCCTTCAGCTGTTGTCTGCTCTATGGTCGGATTGTTGTCTCTTTGACACATTCCTTATTTCTATTCTCAATTTTATTTGTCATATTATAAGGGTTGTCACTGTTAGGTGTGAATTTCAGGTACAAAGAAATCGAAAAATTTTAGGATGAATATATTATGGGTACATCCATTAGTGCAAATAATTTCCTTATTTAGTTCTGTTTTGATGTTTATCTTGCCTTATGATCCGTCCGTGTAGTAACTAGTGTCAAGCTATCCAGTAATTCTCATCTTGCAATTCTCTTTATAAAAAGCTATCCTGCAATTCGTCATCCTGCAATTGCGTTAGGAAAACTACTTGAGCGAAAATTTCATTTTTCTTTAAATTCATAGTTTTTGACTTTTTTGTTCGAAAACAAGATTTTTATTTCCCATTAACAAAATTCTAACTTTAGTTTGCAGATTTCTAACTCATATTTACGGTTTTGTAATTAGCATTTACAATAAAAAAATCATGATGACGATTCAAACAAAGTATTATCTTTTAGGTACAGGATGTGATTCGTATTAACGCATGTTTAACCCAAATTTGCGATTTTCACAACTCATATTAACGATCGACTAAAAACATAGAATTTTGATGTAAATGAAATTTTTCATGGTATACCGACTATACAACTTCTATTTGAAACTTGGTCACGCACTTTCCAACCCATTGCCTCGGCAGTTCTGTATGGCTAGGGATTAAAGGCTCTGCTCTAATGAATAGTTAATGGATAACACTACAGCGGGAGGTTAAAGAATTTCTGGGGTAAGCATTCTTAAAGGCCGAAAATTTAGTCCGAAACATGGAAATAAGGCCAAATTCGATAAAATACGCATTCGCTACACCAACTTTCCAACCAATTGTCTCGGTTGTTCTTTATTGCTAGGGATTATATACGCTGCCCTAATGAATAGCTATTGGATAGTACTAAAACGGGAGGGTAAAGAATTTCTGGGGCAACCATTCTTTAAGGCCGAAAACTTCTCCGTAACACGAGGAAAAAAAGTCAAATTTGATAAAATACGCATTGGGGTCACCCACTTTCCCACCCATTGCCTTGGCAGTTCTGTATGGCTAGGGATTATAGACTCTGCTCTGATAAATATTTATTAGATAGTACTACACCATAAGGGGAAAGAATTTCTGGGGTAAGCATTTTAAAAGGCCGAAAACTTCGTCCCTAACACATGGGAAAAAAAGTCAAATTTGATAAAATATGCAGTGGGGTCAACCACCTTCGAACCCATTGCCTTGGCAGTTCTGTATGGCTTGGGATTATAGTTTTTCCTTTAATACATAGCTATCGGATAGTACTACAGCGTGAGGGTAAAGAATTTCTTGGGTAAGCATCCTGAAATTTCGAAAATTTCGTTCGAAACATGGAAATAAGGCTTAATTCGATAAAATATTTGGGACACCCGCTTTCCGACCAATTATCGATGGAGTTCTCTATGGCTTGGGATTAAAGACGCTGTCCTAAGGAATAACCATTGAATAGTACTACACCATGAGGGTAAAGAATTTCTGGAGTATGCATTTTAAAAGGGCGAAAACGTCGACTGTAACGGGGGGGGGGGGGGGGGGGGTCAAATTTGATAAAATCACCCACCTTTCAACCCATTGCCTCGGCAATTTTGTATGGCAAGGGATTATAGACTCTGATCTAATAAATAACTATTGGATAGTACTACAGCGTGAGGGTAAAGAATTTCTGGGGTAAGCATTTTTAAAGGCCGAAAACTTCGTCCGTAACACGGGGGAAAAAAGTCAAAATTGATAAAATATGCAGTGGGGTCACCCACCTTCCAACCCATTGCTTCGACAGTCCTGTATGGCTTGGGATTATAGACTCTGATCTAATAAATAGCTATTGGATAGTACTACAGCGTTTGAGTAAAGAATTTCTGGGGTAAGCATCCTGCAAGGTAGAAAATTTCATCCGAAACATGGAAATAAGGCCAAATTCGATAAAATACGCATTTGGGACACCCACTTTCTGATCCATTGTTGCTGGAGTTGTTTTTGGCTAGAGATTAAAGACGCTGCCCTAAGGAATAAATATTGGATAGTACTACAATACGAAGGTGAAGAATTTCTGGGGTAAGTATTTTAAAAGGCCAAAAACTTCGTCCGTTACACGTGGGAAAAAAGTCAAATTTGATAAAATACGCAGTGGGGTCACCCACCTGCCAACCCATTGCCTTTGCAGTTCTGTATAGCAAGGGATTATAGACACTGCTCTAATAAATAGCTATTGGATAGTACTACAGCTCGAGGGTAAAGAATTTCTGGAGTAAGCATTCTTAAAGCCGACAATTTCGCTCGAAACATAGAAATAAAGCCAAATTCGTTAAAATACGCGTTGGGGACACTCACTTTCCGACCCGTTGCCTTGGTTGTTCTTTATGGCTAGGGTTTATAGACGCTGTCCTAAGGAATAGCTTTTGGATAGTACTACACCATGAGGGTAAAGAATTTTTGGGGTAAGCATGTTAAAAGGCCGAAAACTTCGTCCGTAACACGGGGAAAAAAGGTCAAATTTGATAAAATATGCAGTGTGGTCACTCACCTTCCAACCCATTGCCTCGGCAGTTCTGTCTGGCTAGGAATTATAGACTCTGCTCTGATAAATAGCTATTGGATAGTACTACAGCGTGAGGGTAAAGAATTTCTTGGGTAAGCATCATGAAATTTCGAAAATTTCGTTCGAAACATGGAAATAAGGCCAAATTCGATAAAATACGCATTTGGGACACCCACTTTCCGACCTATTATCGCTGGAGCTCTTTATTGTAAGGGGTTAAAGACGCTGCCCTAAGGAATATCTATTGGATAGTACTACACCATGAGGGTAAAGAATTTCTGGGGTTAGCATTTTAAAAGGCCGAAAACTTCGTCCATAACACGGGGGAAAAAAGTCAAATTTCATAAAATATGCAGTGTGGTTTCCCACTTTCAAACCCATTGCCTCGACAGTTCTGTATGGCTGGGGATTATAGACTCTAATATAATAAATAGCTATTGGATAGTACTACAGCGTGAGGGTGAAGAATTTCTGGGGTAAGCATTTCAAAAGGCCGAAAACGTCGTCCGTAACACGAAGGAAAAAAAGTCAAATTTGATAAAATATGCAGTGGGGCCACCCACCTTCCAACTCATTGCCTCGACAGTTCTGTATGGCTGGGAATTATAGACTCTAATCTAATAACTAGCTATCGGATAGTACTACAGCGTTGGGGTAAAGAACTTTATGGGGTAAGCTTCCTGAAAGGTCTAAAATTTCGTCCGAAAAATGGAAATAAGGGCAAATTCGATTAAATACGCATTTGGAACACCCACTTTCCGACCCATTGTCGCTGAAGTTCTTCATGGCTAGGGATTATAGACGCTGACCTCAGGAATAGCTTTTAGATAGTACTACACCATGAGGGTAAAGACTTTCTGGGGTAATCCTTCTTAAAGACCGAAAACTTTGTCCTTAACACGGGGGAAAAAAGTCAAATTTGATAAAATATGCAGTGGGGTCAACCACCTTCCAAGCTATTGCCTCGACAGTTCTGTATGGCTGGGGATTATAGACACTGCTCTAATAAATAGCTATTGGATAGTAATACAGCGTGGGGGTAAAGAAATTCTGGGGTAAGCATCCTGGATGGTCGAAAAGTTCGTCCGAAACATGGAAGCAATGCCAAATTCGATGAAATACGCATTTGGGACACCCACTTTCCGACCCATCATCGCTGGAGTTCTTTATGGCTAGGGATTATAGACGCTTCCCCAAAGGAATAACTATTGGATAGTACTAAAATATTAGGGTAAAGAATTTTTGGGGTAAACATTTCAAAAGGCCGAAAACTTCGTCCGTAACACGGGGGAAAAAAGTCAAATTTGATAAAATATGCAGTGGGGTCACCCACCTTCCAGCCCATTGCCTCGACAGTTCTGTATGGCTAGGGATTATAGATAGACTCTGATCTAATAAATAGCTATTTGATAGTACTACAGCGTGGGGGTAAAGAATTTCTGGGGTAAGCATCCTGGAAGGTCGTAAAGTTCGTCCGAAACATGAAAATAAGGCCAAATTCGATAAAATACGAGTTTGGGACACCCACTGTCCGACCCATTGTCTCGGTAGTTTTTTATGGCTATGGATTATAGCTTCTTAAAGGTCAGAAATTTCGTCCGAAACATGAAATAAAGCCAAATTCGATAAAATAAGTATAAGGGTCAACCATTGTCAATTGCAACGGATTAATCTATGATTTCTTTGCTTGTCATACATTGATTACAAAAAAATAAACCCACTATCTTATTAAATTCAAGCGCAAGCCACTTACACAAAACATGCGTAATACACTTGTTCAGATTGTTTTACGAGACATTTGCTATAATACAGATAATATCAGTTGCTCATTTAACTTAGACATATTTTTAGGAACTACTTTACAAGACTGATCGTACATCCCATATCTGTATTTTAATGTCTTTTGTGTGGTAGATCTTCACCAAGCACATACTATATTTCAAAGATTCGAATGTTCGCATCTTAGGAATGTTTACGCCAAAAAATCTCTAATATCTGAATGTAGTATTATCTAATAACTTTTTTATGATAATTTTTTTGGCAGTCATACTGTGAAATGGCCTTCCATACTCTCGGCATCTTGTAAAGTAGTTCCTGAAAAATAGCAAAATGTCTAAGTTAAATGAGCAACTGATATTATCTGTATTATAGCAAATGTCTCGTAAAACAAAACTGAAAGAGTGTATTACGCACGTTTTGTGTAAGTGGCTTGCGTTTGATATAAATAAGATTGTAGGTTTATTTTTTGTAATAAATGAATGCCAAACAAAGAAATCATAGATTAATTTTACTTCCGTTCAAGTTGACCCCAATGTGTATTTTATCAAATTTGACTTTTTTCCGTGTTACGGACGAAATCTTCGGCCTTTCAGAATGCTTACCCCAGAAATTCGTTATCCTCACGTTGTAGTACTATCCAATAGCTATTCATTAGGGCAGCGTCTATATTCCCTAGCCATAAAGAACAACCGAGACCATGTGTCGGAAAGTGGGTGTCTCCAACGCGTATTTTATCGAATTTGGCTTTATTTCTATGTTTCGAGTGAAATTTTCGGACATTAAGAATGCTTACCCCAGAAATTCTTTACCCTCTCGCTGTATAACTATCCAATAGCTATTTATTAGAGCAGAGTCTATAATCCCTAGCTATACAGAACTGCCGAGGCAATAAGTTGGAAAGTGCCCAATGCGTATTTTATCAAATCTGACTTTTTCTGTCTTACGGACGAAATCTTCGGCCTTTCAGAATGCTTACCCCAGAAATTCTTTATCCTTACGTTGTAGTACTATCCGATAGCTATTCATTAGGGCAGCGTCTATAATCCCTAGCCATAAAGAACAACCGAGACAATGGGTCGGAAAGTGGGTGTCACCAACGCGTATTTTATCGAATTTGGCTTTATTTCTATGTTTCTAGCGAAATTTTCGGCCTTTAAAAATGCTTACCCCAGAAATTCTTTACCCTCCCGCTGTAGTACTATCAAAAAGCTATTTATGAGAGCAGAGTCTATAACCCCTAGCCATACAGACCTGCCGAGGCAATAGGTTGGAAAGTGCCCAATGCGTATTTTATCAAATTTGACTTTTTTCCGTGTTACGGACGAAATCTTCGGCCTTTCAGAATGCTTACCCCAGAAATTCGTTATCCTCACGCTGTAGTACTATCCAATAGCTATTGATTAGGGCAGGTCTATAAGCCCTAGCCATAAAGGACAACCGAGACAATTGGTCGGAAAGTGGGTGTCCCCAACGCGTATTTTATCGAATTTGGCTTTATTTCTATGATTCGAGCGAAATTTTCGGCCTTTAAGAATGTTTATCCCAGAATTTCTTTACCCTCCCGCTGTAGTTCTACTCAATAGCTATTTATTAGAGCGGAGTCTATAATACCTAGCCATACAGAACTGCGGAGGCAATAGGTTGGAAAGTGCCCAATGCGTATTTCATCAAATTTGACTTTTTTCCGTGTTACGGACGAAATTTTCGGACTTTCAGAATGCTTACCCCAGAAATTCCTTATCCTCACGTTGTAGTACTATCCAATAGCTATTGATTAGGGCAGCGTCTATAATCTCTAGCTATAAAGAACAACCGAGACAATGGGTCGGAAAGTGGGTGTCCCCAACGCGTATTTTATCGAATTTGGCTTTATTTCTATGTTTCGAGCGAAATTTTCGGCCTTTAAGAATGCTTACCCCAGAAATTCTTTACCCTCCCGCTGTAGTACTATTCAATATCTATTTATTAGAGCAGAGTCTATAATCCCTAGCCATACAGATCTGCCGAGGCAATAGGTTGGAAGGTAGGTGGCCCAGTTTCAAATAGAAGTTTTTAAGTCGGTATGCCATGAAAATTTATTTTACTTCAAAATTCTTTATTTTTAGTCGTTAATATGAGTTTTGAAAAAAATTGCAAATATTGATTAAACATGCGTAAATACGAATCACATCCTGGACTTAACAGATAAAACTTTATTTGAATCGTCATAATGATTTTTTATTGTAAATGCTTATTACAAAACCGTAAATATGAGTTAGAAATCTGCAAAACTAAAGTTAAAGTTTTGTTAATCGGATATACAAATCTTTTATTTTCTATATTAATCTTGTTTTCGAACAAAAAAGTCAAAAACTATGAATTTAAAGAAAAAACAAAATTGTCGCTCAAGTAGTTTTTCAAACGCAATTGCAGGATGACGAATTGCAGGATAGCTTTTTATAAAGAGAATTGCAGGATGAGAATTGCTGGATAGCTTGACACTAGTCGTGTAGTATTGTGGTATTGTTTCATAGAGTCGATCAAGAACATATGCATGCACATGGCCAAAATTTCTCACAGAGTCGAGTAAAACATTCACGGAATTAAAAATCTTACACGCCTGTGCAACTACAATATAATGACACTGTAAATATAGCATGGAGTCAGGGTCCCATCAAAATGTGAAATTAAGAGCGATTTTATTCACATTATTTTTTTATCGACAAAGTGGGGTAAATACGTTAATTATAAAATTTAATTGGTTTACAGTACTACAACATCTGTTTATTTATGTACGATTACATATTATAACAACATCGCATAGTTTCCCGATTTCTTTATGTCACGCTCTTTATCGTGGCCCCTACTGGTGATCGTATAGTTAAAAACTAGTATGTTAGAAATATTTATTGAAATGTTAATATGTCAAAGCAAGATTTAGAACCGGAAAAAGAAGTTCTTTAAAAGATCAATGGCGATCATTTCATTAAAATTATAAAAATCACAACTTTTCTCCCTAAGCTAATTCATGAAAATAATTTAAATAGAAATGTAGACTGTCCTTGTCTGTAAAGCGTATGAACGTCTTCCAGCTTAAATTAGACTCAGGGTTGTTTTGTTTATAACCAGTTTCTCTTGACAAATAAAGAACTAAAAGCACGGTATGTGTTGCAGGATAGATTGACAAAACTTGTTATATTCGTATATAGTAAATGTTGACAAGTTTTATTGAAGGCGCAAACCGATGAACCAGGAGGTATTTCAGACGTTCTCACATATTAATCAAATCTATTATTAAATATAAGTGTTATGTTTAACAATATTTTCAAAAATACGGGTGTTTGTTTCCTAATTACCCCTCTCTCCAACATACCCCCGACAAAACACACAAACAAAACAAAAAATACAAACAACAAACAACAAACAACAAACAAAATTTAACTAATGAAAAAGCAACTGCTATCAAACTGATATTCCAATTAATACATAAAGGTAAAATTGATGGTAACTTTACAGAGCAGCAGTATACAAGCAATACAAATATGTCTTTGAAATAAATCTCACCACCAGATTGAACAAATACTCTTAGTCATATGAAAGTAAGATTTAACGATTTTATCTTCTCCTTTCGTTTACTTACAGTTCAAAACAAAGATTGTATGTAAATGATTTGCTACTGCCAGAAGCACATTTTTCAGATTGAATGTTTCGGTTCTTATAATACTTGTAAGAAAAACATGAAGTTAAACTTACTTTTGAATTTCTTATTTAAAGTAAAAGATTCTTTTTCTTTTATTTGAATTATTATAATCACGTTATAAAGAAGTAGTTAATGTTAAGAAAAGATTGGCTGTGGAATAAAACATAGTTGTAATTCAAATTTAGATTTTTTTTTAATTTAAACTGTAAAATAACAAACAGATAATTCCATAATAAACGAATACATGTTTTACATTTATACTGATATTCAAGATATATGTACAGTTCCTACTATTTTACCGTACTGTTGTCTCATCTACATTAACTGTCTAAAGCAAAAGAAGTTTGTGTATTTCTAATTTCAAAATACAGGTATACACCTAATCGCTTTTTATTCCATTCCGGATAAGTTCTAAAACTACACAACTTTTTCATCCAGTTGAAGCTATCTGGGACCCTGTTTAACCAATGCACCATGCATTATACTTTTTAATGAGACCTGTTTAAAACATCGTAAATACTTCAAACAAAATTTTTTTTGACTATAATTTGAGTTTCGAAAAAGTGGATCATAATCTATCAAAGTTTCCTATTGATCGCTTTCTAAATTTTTCCCTCCATCAGCTCGTTACTGATGACCTTTGTTTTTTTCCCTGGTGACCCAAACAGGGAGTTGTCTGGCCCAAGACGAATATAGTTCCCTTTAATTAAAGTGTATTTTTTCTTAATTTTTTTTCTTTGCCTTTCTCATTGATTTCTTATTTTTTATGGGATGGAAGGGAGAGAAGAGAGATGAAATAATTTTTTGGATGTTGTATTTAAAGTGATTTTGATATGGAAAGAGTGATTAAGCCAAGTGCAAAAAGGTAATATTTACAGTTTTCGGAACATCTCTTGACTTGTCAATAGGGGTATGGCTGTGTATTGGCTAAATTTGTAAGAGTGATTGGTTCCATCTTTCTGAATTTTGAATATATTTTTGGACTAGTACTATACATTACACACACACAAGATTTGACAAAAATGCATGGTGCAATTTTTTTTAATGAGACAAAAAGTTATAAAGAACTAAAAGAGGAATTAATTGTGGTCTGTGGCCGTCTAAATGACTGTTTTTCCGGATTGGACTAAATAGCGGTAAGCTGTATAGACCATTGCTATGATTTCACATGGTTATCTTACTTAATTGAAGGATTATTGTCCGGAACAGTTACCTATTTCTTTTTGAGAAAAAAAAATGTTGTTTTCATACTCCTCCAAACCAATATCGATTATATATATATATATTTATATTTCCTTTACCAGAACAAATAATATACATTTAAACGTTTGAAACTGTTTTAGAGGATATCAGGTTGTCTGTACAAAAAAAGTTGAACACATTTTTTGAGAGTATGGTTTGAAATCATCTATTTAGTTTTTAGAAATGGTTTGTCTTTTATATAAATGAACATTATTTAAGGGGTCGCCCCGATATTCCGACACCCCATTAGTCCGACAACCCATTGGTCCGACACCTCACTAGTCCGACACCCCATTGGTCCGACACCCCAATAGTCCGCTAGAGATTAATACCTGCCGTAATAGATAAACTACTTCATGAGGGTGTGAATGGAGGTTTACAGAACAGACCAAATAATGGACAAAAGTATAAAGAATATAGAAAAATGGGCCAAAAAATAAAGAAAAGAGAATAATGAGGTCTAATGGGGTGTCGGAATAACGGGGCTGCCCCGTTTGTAGAAGCATCCGAACAATACACCAACATTTTGTATTGCTTTCATTGCCACTTAAAATATATAGCAATATTACCAAATAGTACATTACAAGTTTTTTTTAATCAAACATTGTCGGTGATATTAAACGATAATGACATTAACCGAAGCAGAGGTTGATATCCTGATAAAATCTACGTTGTTATAATAGTTCACGAAAAGTACACATTACAAGGACTTAGGTCATGTCTAGGTCAGCATCCGAAAACAGGAAATTTTAAACAACAAATTTTACATGACACTGTATCCTCTTTCTTATTACAAATATGTTGTGCTTGTTTGCGATATTTTACATATAAAGGGAGCTGCCATTTGATTTTTATGGGGGGCTAGGATGAAAAATTTTGTCCTGCAATTTTTTTTTCGTTGTAATCTCTGTCCTGACTTTTTATTTTTTCACTCTATTCGGTCCTGCCTTTTTTTTTTAGTTTATCCTGACTTTTTTTTTACATAAATTGTCATCCTACCATTTTTTTTTTTTTGCAAAGTGTCTCATCCTGCCTTTTTGTTTACTCAAAACTCCTGTCCTGCCTTTTTTTCAAATTTCTTCCTAGCCCCCATATAAAAATCAAATGGTAGCTCCCTAAATAACAAAATAAGTTGCAAATGTAGAATCTGCAAATACATTTCAAACGGTCGTTGAATACATTAATATTCATTTTATTTTCGCGGGACCCAATTTTCTACATGAGGAAATGTCTGTACCAAGTCAGGAATATGTTATTATCCATTCGTTTGGTGTGTTTGACCTTTCTTTTTAACTTTTTGATCCAGGGCTTTCAGTTTTGAATTTTCTTTATACTTCGGTATATTTGTTATTTTACTTTTTTATTGTATACTTCAAGGATTATGATCAATAAGACAAATGTGTAACATTTGTACGTCTTGGGTCTTTTCTTGACAATAGATGAGGAATTTTTTTCGGATGAATAAAAAGAAAAACAAAATATATGCAAAACTAGAAGCAGTTTTGAATGTTCGTTGACAATATTTATTTGAGTAAAGACCAACATGTCTTGATTGTCCACGTATTTCCATTAAAACAGTTTCTACTGTTTGACAGAAAAAAAATGCGTTCGAAATGACGGGAAAAAACAGGTTTTATGTCTTAGTTTCTTCACTGGTAATTAACTCTATTCGTTGTGCTATTTTGGGATCAGCTTAGTCAATATTTAAAGGAATTAAATCACATATTCTGGTCTTTCATAGTGTTTTTATGTAAATAAGAGGCACGAACATTTTACCAAATGATCAAAACTCATTATACATTTTGAATATGCAATATGATAATGTGTTAATGAAGTTTAAAATGCTATGTTAAACGATTTTCGTTGACCTTCACATATAATACCTTTCCAATATTAAGCTAACAAAATAAAACGAAAAATGAAATAAGTAATTTAAAATAGCTGGTATAAGATAAGATATTTTATTTCCAATTATGGGCCCCAAAGGGCATAAACATTACAACATCAATAATTTTTCATAATACAATACAAACAATGAGATAAAAAAAAAAGTTTAACGAGAACTATTTAAGTTCTTAAAGAATACGAAGATAAAGAATCTATAGTATGTTTTTTTCTAATACTAATGCATTTTATTGCAAGTGTGGTTGATATAGATAACAAACAAGCAGCCCAAAAAGAAAAAAAAGAAAAATAGATATCCATATATGTATAGTTCACAAAAAGTTGGATCAATTAAACATATAATAATTAGCCAAAAAGAAAGTAGAAATCAAGTGTAAGTATTATTTCAAAGCATTGAATAATCAAAAGAAAGACATGCAATTGTATATACAATAAAATCGACTGACCTATAATTATTGCTTGCTTATAACCGTGATTGATGAATTACGACTTTAATTGGCTAAAAGTGCAAATGTTGCATCGGCAGTCTAGACGTATTCGGAGTTAATTCGAGCTTCGGAACATTAAAGAAATAAAGAATTTTTTCATCATATACTAGTATACGACATGTTCTAAAACTGCAGTGACAAGCTTCTCTCTCTCGAGAGAGAAAACAATGATTATAAATGACTTTTCAAAATGAATTATATGTTTATAGTCAGTAAACCCTAATTGATAGAATTGATAAAGCAACGATAGACACGTGATAGTGCTGACTTAAATATAAAATTTCAAGAAATTATTTTGTTTCAAGGACAAAATATCAAAAATTTATAATTTGAATGATTGAATTTATATACAACGTAGGTAAAAGTAATAAACAATAATGTCTTCTGATTTTTAGATCCCTTGGATAATAGTAAGTTAGACTGTACATAGCTAAAAATAAAAGATCACTGCAATAGTGGATCGTTATATATATATCAACTAAACTGTATTATCGACTGCTAAAATTTTAAATGGTCTTAGTAGTTAGTGAGGTGTTGGGATTCGCAAAATAATGAGCAAAAAGTATGTAAAATAGAGAAAATGGGCAAACAAAAATGGACAATAACAGGGTGTAACAGAGGCGGATTTAGAAGGGGCTTCGGCCCCCTTTTCTGGGAACAATTTGGTTGATTATATAGGGAATCACTGAAGCATGACCTGAGCGGGCCCCTCTTAGGCAGTCAGTGGGCCCCCACTTATGAAAATTTCTGGATCCGCCACTGTGTAAGAATATAAACAATTGATTACAATGGGCAATTATATTGAAAATAGAGAACGTTGGGCATACGTATACAATAACTACAGGAACAGGATAACTGTATTCCATTTTTAAAAAATAAAATATATCGCTTGTTACAAAATTTGAAATATAAAACATCTGGTCACGCATTTTTGGTTATAAATTATGTGCGTTCAAAGTGCTTTTCTGGATTGACCTCCATCAAGAACTCAACTATAGCCAATTGAATTCAAGTATGTATAAATACTCAGTCTCATTGCCGGTAATTTTACCCTTTGACGAGAGTCAAGACAGTAGACAAAGCTAGTCCAAATGAAATATCATACTTTCCGAAATTTTTCTTATTCTGCAATTTAGAATTGACACTTATAGTTTTTTTTTTTTTATATTTAAAGTCCCAATAGTTGTCTTTGATATTCGACATGGCTAAAATTTGTTCGTTTAATAAATCGTCGATTTTTTTTCTGTACGTTCGTTGCGTGTTTTCGTCATAGTTCTGTGCCGTTCGGTAGTGAAACATCGAGAACATAATTAGCTGTTTCTATTGAAATACCTATCTTTTATTTTTTGTTAGCAAGCATTTGCAACTACCTTGTAAAACTATTTGACATTTCTTACATTTCACATTAAAGATTAAAACAACCTGAATTTTGTATTGGTTTGACTTGATCTTACTGGAGCTAGAGAAGTTCACGTATCGGGAGCGCCTGATTGCAATCCAGTTTCTTAGAAATCCAGTATTTTGATCTTGAGGTCAAAGGTCAAGCTCACACGAAGGTCAGGGTGATATGCGTCACATCGCCTTAAGGTGATACACGTTCATATCATGCATATTCAAATATTTTTGGTGAGTTTGCTATTAGTGTGTCATGGATCCGAAAATATACTGGAGTAGAACATCTATGAATATAACGTATTTTTAAGGCGAATTTTCCTTGAAAAGTTTTATTACTCGCTTAAAAAAGCTTTGAAAATTTGTTACGCCGTACCATACATATTTCTACCATATTGATAGGCTTTTACACAACGAACAGTACAAGAATGTACAACGAACGGTACTAAAGAAAGCAAACAAACTACAAAGAGAATGAATCGTACAGTGCTAAAATTCTGAGGTCAGTTTTTCAAGTAAATGTCTGCAAATAAAATAAAACAACGGGTTTCTCATTCGCATTATGTATTTCAAACAACAACAAATCACAAAATACACGGTCGCATTTAGTGTAAGAGCCAACCAACTATGTTCTATTTGTAGTTTAATCAAGTTTGAGTTACACATAGAGTTTGTTTCGCGATGTTTACAAGTAATTCACAGACCTGTCTATTTAAAATAGTCACAGGGTGTTCATGTAATATAAATAATATACAATGCTGTCAGGAGCAGTAAACTTTGTTTTCATAAACATTGAATATTTAACTGAACAGTACGAAAATTAGTCTTTGGTGAAAATATTAGGACGGTCTATCTACCAACATCGCTTCGCGATACAGCGATTAACGTCCGGAATCAACTATACGGCGGTTATACCCCGTTATATATAACTATTTAAACATGTAACAATAAATTGTATTCATTATATCCATGTATTCTTACAATTACGTATTTGCTTATTTGTAACAACGATTTATAAGAAATTCATACATAAATTAAGGTTGCTCGAACTTTCTTTACTGTATAAGATGTACTCAGACTTTGTAAAATGTCACCAGTATCTGAGCAGAAAGTTGATGAACCAGGGTATGTCAAAGAACGTCTCGTCCTTTTTCTAAAAAAAGTTCATCGGAAGGTACCAAGACCTTGTTGATAAATATTCCGTATCAACTTCACAAATAACACACGATGGTCTTGAAGTATAGATTCTGGGTACTGACGTTGTTTATCATCTTAATAATGTGTTATAGTATTCTTGTAATTGTCTTTTTGAATATTACTTTTACTGTTTAGTCTATTTTTGGTGATATCCATTTGACGTGGCTCGGTACTTATACATCCCGTCATTGTGTTATTGTGCTATGGTAAATTTTTGTATTCTTGTCTTTCATTTTTGTTTGTGTGCTTTGTCTGTATGCCTTTTTGTGTTTCTTTGTTACATATTTGTTTGTTATTTTAATGATTAATATTATAACACAATGTTGACTGTTGTACCCCTATTTTGACATTTTTACCTATTATGTCTGTTTGTTTTGTTCACACATCGTTGTCAATATAATGGAATTTTATGCGACTGTCATACAAGTGAGAGGTTTAGCTAGCTATAAAACCAGGTTTAATCCACCATTTTCTACATAAGAAGATGCCTGTACCAAGTCAGGAATATGACAGTTGTTATTCATTCGTTTGATGTGTTTGAGCTTTTGATTTTGCCATTTGATTAGGGATTTTCCGTTTTGAATTTTCCTCGGAGTTCGGTATTTTTGTGATTTTACTTTTTATGCATACACAATGGCATGAGAAATATCAATTATCCAATCATCCAAGCGTCAAATGTAAGCCAATTGTTTGTGCGAGATGAAAACGTTACCACTCACTTGACGTGATCGTGAAATGAAGATCGTTTTGTGAACGCTCTTTCTTATCTAAGATGCATCCATTAGAGCTTTTTTCCTAATGCTTGTAGTTTAAAGGTTTGGTTGGCTTGCTTGCTTTATTTGTATAAATGTTTGCTCAATCTTAATTACAAAGCTTAAGCAAACATTCATACAAACAAAGCAAGCAAGCCAACCACACCTTTAAACTACAAGCATTAGGAAAACAGCTCTAATGGCGTTTTATTAGTATGTGATGTAGATTTAGACCGAAACCGAAAACTTTGCTTTTTCGGTGACGTGGATTGGCTTAACTGTCCAAGATATATATATTCAATGATAGCGTGCCATAGGAAAGGATAAATTTTATGCTACATATAGATCTGGATCTGGACAAATTATTAGAGAAAATAGAGTTGACTATATTAGCAATAAATGCTATTTTTACGGAATTTATTGATATATTACCTCAGACTTTCACTCACAAAGTATGCATATATGTGACCCGCCATGACATTTCCAGGCTTATGGAGGTAGAACGTCATTGTAAGAAAAACGCCATTAACTATTATAAACATGATTAATATCGAGATTCAATTGTATACGTATTTGTGAAGAAGAGATGAACACTTTACCTTGGCTTCTTTTTCGCTGATACAGAACTATACTAGTCAACAAAAGAAACGATACAAGGCAATGTATTTTCCATATATAATGAAATTGGATACACTGTACCAAGGTAAATAATTGTCCAATTGGTCTTATATTTACAGAGTGTTATTTTCTCATCAAAACCATTGATTTAAAGAAAATACGCGAATTGATTTTTTTACAATTTTTGTTATTTCAAAAATCGTATTTTCGCCCCAAAATTCAAAATTCGATATTAGAACTTAAAACTTTAAGCTTAAACATGGTCTGCTTGAAATTTTTAATGCCTTTGCAGATATTTGAATACTTAATTCTCATCTTCAAAATTAAGTGCCGACTTTTGTCATCATTTTCCGCAAAATGAATTTGACCCCTATGTTCAATAACACGGTATTTTCTCACTTTCCAATTTGGTCAGATTCTCTAAATCATGTGAATTTGCTTTGCAAATGAATGTTTTTCATTGGATAATTTAACAGTTTTTCCTATTTATTATATTTTATGATAAATTGAAGTTCAAACTTGTGTTTGGGTTCTTTTGTTGACTAATATATAATACATCATATACAAGTTCTGAAGAAGTTTTACTTTATCGTTTGAAGTGAAAAATATTTGAATCTACATTTTAAATTGATACAAACAATCTAAATTCTCTGCTCTATAGATTTTCATAAATGGAGTCTAAAATATATCCATAATAAATGCACCGTATCAAATGCATATATGAGAACAACTACTTATATACTGCTACGCGTCGCATACTATGTATAGAGACATGCATCATAAATCTAAGTTAAAAGACAAATTATAAAAAAAAAAGAATTCTAAAAGCTTTCTTTGACAAATTTTATACTAACTTCATTTTGACAAGTTTAAATTGCATTTTCTAAAATATAGCTAAGAACTGTTTGTAATGTTGTAAATTTAATTCGTTTGAAATTTTTATTAAAATACGCTGTTGAAGATTACTAAGCGCCAATAAAATACAATAATTTTGTATTTTATAAATTAGTGTCTTCGATAATGAAAAATTCGTCATCGAACAGTCTCATTATCATGTCGGTATTCGAAATTCGAAATTCGAAATGACTCGTTTCATTGTTATTACAAAAAATAGGTCATAATAACATGACAGAGTTTTTTTGCTTCAGAATGTTCTAGATAAATATACAAAAAGCAAATTTTAGACAATGTACCCTCATAAGCCTGGAAGTGGCTAGTCACATATAGTTAACGGCGTTTTTCTCACAACGATGTTCTACCTCCATAAGCCTGGAAATGTCGTGGCGGGTCACATATAATCAATCCTTCTGACTTCATAAATTTTGTTAGAGAGTCGACTGAATTAAGACGTTATATGATGAAAATTAATTAATTTCCTTCCGTGAAAATGCATCGCATGTACAATAGAAATTAATCGCCCCTACAGCGAAAATGAAAGTCTAGTATCATTATTCGACAGTAAACATGAATCGCATAACGAAAACAGCATATTTGGAATAATTCAATATCAACAAGCTGAATAACAAAACCTGTTTTAAGTTATACAACATTAATAATTATGTTAAAAGGTACATTTTTCTGCAAATGAAACTTAACTGCTGCTTTTAAATCTCTTGCACGCTCTGTTCGTGAACTATTCTTAATATTTATCTATTTGTGTATCAATTTTACACATGGATGGCTGTAGGCGCGATGAAAACCCGTCCGCATCTCATACCTATATCATGAATTTATAAAAACAGTACACATTATATCTTATTTCTTATTCTATTCAAAAATCATGACTTTGTCGTCTGTTTATTTATCATTCTACATCAGAAATTCATAACGGAAACAGTGTAAATGGTATTTCAGGATTCGCACATTATATACACTGGTTTTGTTTATTTTTATTGGACTTTTTTAATACTTTTTCAACGACAACGCATGCAACTTCTTATTTCTTGTTTGAAAATTCTTCTCTTGGTCATAAATCTGCATGAAATATTTGCCACTGTACGTTCAGAAAACAGCAATCAATCAATCATATCTCCTCTAAAATCGCAGTACTATAATAACTTTAGACATTATCAAATAATTGTTAAAATATTCGTTTAATCCTTTGATCAGATATAAACACGTCTCGTCACTCTCCTATTATTTCAAATTTCCGATACAAAGAAAAAAAGTATTATTGAATAACAAAGGAAGTAACCCATCAAAGATACAAGACAAATGAAAAACATACGAACACACCCACTCACCTGATTCGCTCGTCCTCAAAAATATAAAAATTCAAAATATAAAAACAATTATATACAAAATAAAGGATAAGGTCACCCCGGATGCCGCACAAATGCCAAGGCAACGAACGAGAAACCGGAAAGGACATACTTGGATTCCAAACCGATACCGCTAAATGCCCAGCTGTATTCCTGGTAGAGGAAAGCCGAAAATCCTACGATTAAGCATCTCGGAAAGAAACTACCGATCCATTAGGGGAACAACAGCTAAAACCCTCAGACATCAAATAGATTGGTCTGATAGTTTCCCACATGGAAACTACTAATGGATCCCATCTGACCACATGTCTCAAACAAACCTGAAAATATCTGCAGAAACTTTCCTCAACAAAAAAATATAATCCAAAACATAAAATATAAGATGTAAGGATAACAATATTTATCCATGAAACCAATTTGGCAAAACAATTTCAATGATGTTGAAGGATTCTCTCTGCAAACATTTTCACGTCCGCTCTCATCGGCATGCTCGACTCATCGATCTGTTAAAGAAGAGTGTGCCATATTCCTATGTAAATAAACTACGATTCACACCTTCTGTTTACAAAGTTCCGTTTTACGATACACTTACGATGATACACAGTGCGTATCTTGCGATCAACTTAGTAGTCCTTTACGATGCCTTTGTGAAACACACGTAACGGGAACGTAGAACCACACGTAAACGGATCGTAAAATGATACGATGATCGTAAGTTAAGAAGGCTTTGTGAAACGGTGGCCAGGAGTCGGTTTCACAAAAAAACTTACAACTAAGATTGATTGTAAGTCATTAGCAATTCAGTATACTTACGATTGATCTTAGTCTTACTAACATACGCTACGCGGGTTATTCAGTGTGCACCACGTTTTTGATGTTATTTCTTCATAGACAGAAAAAATATTACAGTCATTCCTTAAATATTATTATTTCACTGATTGTAGCAACGTTAAACAACACATGGTGTATTATAACTGGTTTAAATGCCAATGAGACAATAACCCAAAGTTCAAATGAAGTGGGATCAGTTTGATTTTAGATTCATGTTAATTTGCACTTGGGTCTTCGGGGATAGGTGTGTTTTTTATTTTTTATTTTTTTTTTATTTGAGTTGAATACGATGTACAGGTAAAACTGGTGAAAAACGCACCTTTTCACAAAGTGGGGCGACAAAACGACTCAGACAATCAGCAATGGTGCCTTTTTGGGGGAGGGGCATATTGTTCATAGGCGTCGGGAAAACCCCGAGAGTATTCGCAGTCTTACATTGTATAAGGAGTTTTTACAAGTATACAAGTATGTATGTAAATTAAAAGGTTGTTATTTTTTGTGTTCATAAATGGAGATGTGGGATATACAATAAAACAGCAACTGGCCAATTAACGACACACAAAACCAAAGAAATCTATATAACACGAGACTATTGCAGGATGGACAAGTATGTTTTTACTGCTAATTTGTAGTTTTAGTAAAGATTCGTTGGTCCCATGAATTGGAAAGTTAATAAGTACATTTAGTATAGCAAGTATTAAATCTATCAAATTATAACATCACATGTTCACAACGATAGTAAAATTTTAACTATAACAGCAACATATTTCAGTTTCCTAGTATATATTTGTTAAAGTCTTTAAACTTCTTGTATTTCAGGAGAAAACTCAAACCATTATGAAATAAGGAGATGTGGTACCATTGCCAATGAGACAACTTTCTTTCAAAGACCAAATGACGTAGACGTTAGCTTGCTTACGTTGCTACATTTGAGATCTCCCAATTACCACTCCACTATGAACTGTTAATTTAAAAAGATATTTTGTCACCAAATGTCTGATAAAATAGACATCATCATATATGCTAATATATATTTTGCTCCCTCGACAAAATAATGGTGGGATTTTGTTTTTCCGGTGTACGTCCCGCACTTTGTACAAATGTATATAGGGTTTATACGGCTGATTTATTAGGAATAATCTTTAAGCTAAAACTTTTAAATTCTGTACCCGGTGTTAGTACATATACTAAAGATGTGCATCTTGTCAGATTTTCTAGAAGGTGCATATATATATTTTCAATATTTATTTTATTATTTTTTTTAATAATTTTCCACGAATGACAGAATGTTGAACTTAATCTTTTTAAGTGAAATTTTGCATAAAGTTTGCAAGGTTTGTCCGACTAACTACGCACACAACTCACACATTTACAACATACAGGGTATACTATATTTAGAATGTGTATTTTATCAGGTTGTTGATTTTCTTCATAATTTTCACAAGTAAGGGAGCTACCATTTGATTTTTATGGGGGGGGGGGGGCTAGGATGAAATTTGAAAAAAATAGGCAGGACAGGAGTTTTGAGTAAAAAAAAAGGCAGGATAAGCAACTTGGTAAAAAAAAAGGCAGGATGAGCAACTTGGTAAAAAAAAGGCAGGATGACAATTTGTGTAAAAAAAAGTCAGGATAAACTAATAAAAAAAAAGGCAGGACCAATTAGAGTAAAAAATAAAAAGACAGGACAGAGATTACAACTAAAAAAAAAGCAGGACAAAATTTTTCATCCTAGCCGCCTTCTTCTGTTACCTATTCTACCATCGGACTAGGACTTCTTTTAAACTGAGTTTCACTGTGCGTTTGGTGTGTGTTTGTTTATTCTTCTTTGGCTAGAGGTATAGGGGGAGGGTTGAGATCTCACAAAACACGTTTAACCCCGCCGCATTTTTTGGCCTGTCCCAAGTCAGGAACCTCTGGCCTTTGTTAATCTTGTATGTTTTTATTACTTTGGTTCATTTATGTTTCGGAGTTTAGTGTGACGTCCATTTTCTCTGAACCAGTATACATTTTTGTTTAGGGGTCAGCTAAAGCCCGCCTCCTGGTGCGGGATTTTCTAGCTGTGTTGAAGACCCATTGGTGGCCTTGAGCTGTTTTCTGTTCTTTGGTCGAGTTGTTGTCTCTTTGGCACATTCCCCGTTTCCATTCTCTATTTTATTCTATACATGCATGGATTCAGTATACAATTATGGATATTATAATAGTTTTGAGTCTTTCTCCGTATATAAGAATATAGCCATCCATTGAAAAATCTAAAAAAAAAAAAGAGTTGAAAAAACGGCATTTTCCTCATATATCTATGTAAATTTGTCGACAAAAGTTACAAAAAAAAAACAAAAATGGTGATCACTATTTTTCATTTCATATTCCGATGCAACTCTAATCAAAGTACAAGCGTGCCAAAAATTGAAATGAAACCGGGAGATATACCATTTGGTATCGTGTTACATTAAGCAAAGTTTTACAAAAGATGATTTATGCAAAATGCAACTAGTAAAGATTAACACAGATTTATATATTCTTACTGCCTGTAGTAAAGGTGAATATGCATGACATATTCTTACTGCCTGTAGTAAAGTTTAATATGCATGACATATTCTTACTGCTTGTAGTAAAGGTTTATATGCATGACATATTCTTACTGCCTGTAGTCAAGGTTAATATGCATGACATATTCTTACTGCCTGTAGTCAAGGTTAATATGCATGACATATTCTTACTGCCTGTAGACAAGTTTAATATGCATGACATATTCGAACTGCCTGTAGTAAAGGTTAATATGCATGACATATTCTTACTGCTTGTAGTAAAGGTTTATATGCATGACATATTCTTACTGCTTGTAGTAAATGTTAATATGCATGACATATTCTTACTGCCTGTAGTAAAGGTTAATATTCATAACATATTCTTACTGCCTGTAGTAAAGGTTAATATGCATGACATATTCTTACTGCCTGTAGTAAAGGTTAATATTCATAACATATTCTTACTGCCTGTAGTAAAGGTTAATATGCATCACATTTTCTTACTGCCTGTAGTCAAGGTTAATATGCATGATACATTCGTACTGCCTGTAGTAAAGGTTAATATGCATGACATATTCTTACTGCCTGTAGTAAAGGTTAATATGCATGACATATTCTTACTGCCTGTAGTAAAGTTTAATATGCATGACATATTCTTACTGCTTGTAGTAAAGTTTAATAGGCATGACATATTCTTACTGCTTGTAGTAAAGTTTAATAGGCATGACATATTCTTACTGCTTGTAGTAAAGTTTAATATGCATGACATATTCGTACTGCCTGTAGTCAAGGTTAATATGCATGACATATTGTTACTGCCTGTAGTAAAGTTTAATAGGCATGATATACTCGTACTGCTTGTAGTAAAGTTTCACAAGTCATGATATATTCGTACTGTTTGTAGTAAAGTTTAATATGCACCGTCTATGAAAACGGCATGTAGTTACAAGCACATGGTATATTCATACTGTTTGAAGTAAAGTTTAACAATCATAGTATATTCTTACTACTAGCAGTATAGTTTGAAGCGGGCTGTTTATGCAAACTGCTTGAATTTCAGTTTTAAGTGCGTGGTTTATGCACACTACTTTTATTAACGTTGAACAAAACATGGTATATTCCAACTGTTTGTAGTAAAGTTTCAGAACACGTGGTTTTTGAATACTGCTTGATGATATTGTCTTACTGCTTATAGTAAAGTTTCACTACGCATTGTATATTCTCACTGCTTGTATTAAAATTTCACTATTTCAATACAAAATTAACTTTAATTGTTCGGAGGTTTGCAACTCCATATATACGCATTGGTAATAAAGTGAAACATGGAAATATATGTTCATAAAACAAATCAAAGAAAGAAAGTGGAACATATGAAACATTCCGTTATCGACAAAGGTTTGAAGGCTAGGAAATAAAATGGAAATCTTCTATCAATGTAATGAATTGCACAGAAATACTTTATGAATTAAACAATTCGATTATTCTTTCCTGAAATATTGTTATTTTCTATTCATGCGTTATTTTCCTTTTGTACTGGCCTTCAATCAATATTACAAAACAGATATAAAAAAAAAAAAAACGCACTCCAAGAAAAATTCAAAACGGAAATCCCCTCTCAAATGGCAAAATCAAAGGCTCAAACACATCAAACGGTTGTTTCCATTGTACTACTCTGATACCAAATCTAATGTTGTAAAGAAGTAACATATAGATTAAAACTTTAAAATGAACATTGATAACTCCTTGTGTGTAAACAAACAATTTTTGAAGTATCGTCACACTGGTATCCTGATTTTGTTTTTTACAAGTTCATTATACCTATGATTCATATGTTTTTGTAGTCATATAGTTCCGACAAGGAAATCGGTATTCTCATCTCAATATAAAACGTTCATTACTCCAGTTTTGATATTAGACCTCTAAGTTGCATACATATATGTTGTTCATTAAGGAAGATTTCCGAAGAATTACTATGTCAATACTGAGTTTAACAGCACTGATTGGTTTGTTTGTTGGTATTACTTATGGATTGAGTGACAGAATGATTTATGACACCTCTGCACAGGTATGTTTTCAATGGCATCATATTGCATATCATGGAATGTAAGCTGAAAAAATTCCAAATATCTACATATTTTTTAAATAAATCTATTTTCAATCGATGATAAAATTGTAAAAAATAACGATAGGTGATTGCGTCTCTTGTGGTGCTTTATCTGTTTTTGATAAGATTTCTACGGGAAAGTTATTACTGATTATATCGTATGAACGTTAAATTCTACGTTAAAAATATGTTTATGGTTAACTTGCCTTGTTCGTCAGTCTTGCATTTTGACATTTTAATTACATTTTTACTCTTTTCATTTTGTCGATATATTCCTATGTTAATTTTATTAAAAGAAAGGGAATTAAATCATAAAAAGCAAGGCCAAAACAGGTTCTTTATAAGCTTCGATTGTGCTCAATCCCTATTTTATGACAGTTTGTGTTAAAGCTATATTTTAGCAGTATTGGGTTTCATGATTCAGTTTAGCACCTACAGTGTCAAAGATTGTTTATGCAGCCATCGTGTTTAAATTTCCTGTTATCATGGTTATAGATATCCAAAAATCTATTACTCCCCAATAAGTATGTCCTATTCGTGCATACCTTTTATTTTTTATCCGATCTTTATGTTTTGGTATTGATTTGTTATATCAGCTTTCCAAATTCAAATCAATTTTAGATTTTCATATGTGTATTTACCTAGCTAGAGCGACACGTAAAATGTTTATCTGGTGCTGTCATATTTGAACCGTTAATGTTATCAGCACCAAACGTGTCTAAGATTTAGTTAAGCACACATCCTGTTAAAGCTTGATTTTAACATTTATTGTGTTAAAAGATTCATTTGGAAATCTGTAACTCACTATATTGCTCAAGCAACTTATTTTCCAGACATTCCCGAGAGAAAACAAATTATTCGAATATCAAAAATATGAGCTTTTTCTAATTAGAAATTCATCCACAAAGTAAGTAAATCGCAGAAATAAATTTAAAAATATTGATATAATTTTGAAATTTGCAATTTATACTTTTACTGTTTAAACGAATTTTCTTTTAAGGCCAAGTGTAAAGAGATCACAAGAAGTCCCACGAGAGACTGCAGATGGTCTGCAGGGATGAATATGCAGGTGGATCAGGTCGCAGCTGGAGGAAAGATTGCTGCATACAAAATTCGATGGTTTAGTGGTTCCTGGAGTGGCTGGTACGTGCCCGGGTACAACGACATGGACTGGAAAATCAACACTAACAACAAAAGATGTTCAATGCCGTGCAAAGCCAACAGTCTTAGACGGGTGTGGTCATATTTCGAGGACCACACACACAAATTTATAGTGTGCAAGGCTTAGAAATTCTGGACAAAAGATCCATTTAAACATAAATCAAAGCTCTAATATTTAGTTTTTGTTATTCATTTACATAAACGGTCGTGCTTCTTGTCATATCTATATTCTGTCTGTAGACAGCTCATCTTTTCCCACACAAATCTAAGCTCAACTAATGTAACAATGCGTTTAAGAAATAAATAAAAAACGTTTACAATTGTCCCAGTGTATCGTTCCTGTAACTCACTTGATAGCAGAAAAATAATTCTGTAATAGGACAAGACAGAGTACCTCTTAAACTCTGTGTGCAAATAATCAACCGTGGTTTGGTGAAAAATGACAATCTCTACCTGGGGTGTAGGATCAATATGAAGGTTTGGCCTATAAATACTGAAATGTTAATGAAGAATTCCAAAGTGTCATTTATGATATCACTGACTGTGACTTTGAATCACGTAGTTCCCTAATTGGATATTAAGATATAGAGATTTAACGATGAGACAACTACTACCAGTAGTACTAGTTCTGTAACCAGAGTTCATTTTTTAAAATTTTAATGTACGGAAGAACACACACCTATATTGCATATCGATGGAAAGAGGAAAACGTGTACAATAAGAAAAGTTTGGTCGTAAAAACCCCGAGTGGTCACATTTTTGCGAAATTGAGCTCAAAGGTCAAACCTCAAATATATCACAAATTCAAACATGAAGAAAAAAGAAAGTATTTTCTGAGATATATTCAGTAGAATGTTACAAAAATGATGTTCTAACAATTATATATTTCAAAGGACGACAAAACGATTAGTTTAGCTATTTGAATGAACAGCTTCCATTACAAAATGGCGTCAATGATGAATCTTCTGATTGTTTTCCATTTATGACAAAGAAAATGTAGATGTGGCCTTGAACTTTTCACATCCATTAACTTTTACATTGCCGTTCATTTTTCACCGCAGCATATAACAGAATTATTTTCTAAATTGTAAAACAGCAGTTTCTCGATATTTTTCAGTTATTGTTCTTCATTTAAAAAAAACAAAATTTAATCACTGAAACCGTGTTTTTCTATTTTGCATACACAGGATGTGTATTTTTGGATACCATGTACTTAAAAGTCGAAAGATCAGATATAAATATTGTCAACCGAGGCGAAAGCGAGGTTTAAAAAAAGTCATAAGTGTAACTTGCTATGTTGGTTCAGTGTGAAAAAAAAAAATTAGTTTTATGCCATGAACATTCTCTTTGTGGGATTATCCTGGTACAAATGTGTAATCTCATTATTTTTTTAGCAAAGTTATTGATTATAATGTTAATTTGCTAATGTTGTAATTTGACAATCGGGTAAGACCCTTATATAGCTAGTCTTTGAAGGGCTACAATCATTAGCTCCGGTCTTCATCAAATAGGGGTAAACAGTGAAAAATGCTTCACACTGGGAAATTATATACAATAATCTTAGTTACACGTCAATCTCTTCGTCATTGTTTGCGAATCCGGTAAGCGAATTAACACGCTTCACCGCCTTTGCAAGGGCACAGTTCTGTTCAGGACAGATTTACAGGTTCACAGTATATCTTGCAAGTAATCCGAAGACATTGCAGGGAGGAATCTACGACCATATTTATTTATTGCTGGTTATTTTCCCTGTTTGAAAAAAATCATCATAGATTTAAATTTTGTACGTCAGACGCGCGTTTTGTTAACAAAAGACTCATCAATGATGCTCGAATAAAAAAAGGTTAAAAGGGCATAATAAAGAACAAAGTTGAATAGCATTGAGGACCCAAAATTCTGATAAGTTTTCCCAAATATAGCTAAGGTAATCTATGAGTTTTCCCAAATAGTAATCTATGAAACTACAGTTCCTGACTGTTTTTCATTGACGGGAATTCGAAGAAACGCACACAAAGAATGGAACATCTGTAACTTCAGACTTTTTTCCTATTCGACCCTTCTTATTTTTCCTTCCAATCTCTCTGTCACCAAACATAACATGCAGGATCATTTAGTATTTGCCTATTTTTGTGTCCTGACTTAATCCTGAAAGTCAGTTACCTATGCTGAGGAGAACTTGTTCACAACAATCGGGTCAACAAAATTACCCTCTAGAAAGAGTTTATGCTCATGCGAAGTCAACCCAGGGATCTGGGCATGCTGACACTATAAAAGTAATTTCCAGTATGGTTTGGATCGACCATGCATTAGCTGAATTACATTTTGGCTAAAACTTACACTAGTTCGTTGGTCTCTTTTGACCGATTTTCTAGTAATAGAAAGTTTGATGTCGTATCTATCAAAGACAACAACAACTGTAACACCATTGGTAATGCATCATATCTGATTTTGAATGAAATGTAGAGCCAGGTACCCGAACTTAATATCTAATAAAATAATTGATATCTCAACTTTTAACAATTGTACTAAGGCCATTTCGTTTCTAATAAGTACGGTAATGGATCGACCGTACGGTGCCTACTGAAGTGAGATACAGCTTCTGCTTCTATTTTATGACAAAGATCGGCCTTACATGTTTCAGCATGGTACAGTTCTCCCGGAAAAGAGAGGTAGGAATAGATCTGATTGAGAGTGATAGAACATTTACTATTGTAATGTCTTCACGACACCAAGCAGTAATTAGAGCACGACGTATTACTTGTTCTGGATTAATATGTACATTTAGTATCTCTCCTGACCTGCACTTGAATTTATACTTTTTCGTTAAGTCTTCGAAGGTTTTGATTTTTCATCTAGGTATTTGGCCATAGAAGTCACAGTTATCACCTTCTCCCAACGCACCATTGATAAACGATTTGACAATTTGTATACCATCATTAAATGCTTTTGTCATTGAGGATTCAATTTCCATAGACGCGTGCATTCCAGTTGAGATGTCGATCAGTGACTTGAGATGAGACTTTATATCAAAAGGATTTGTCAGTCGCTGGTGAACATGGTCTATAATAAGTTTGACATACTCTTCATCTGGTCGTAAGGCAGTCGGTCTAGTTTCATCATGAGAGGATTTTTCTGGGGCAGTAAATTGAGTTTACATCTCATTTCTGCATTAAACTCTGCGAGCATCGATAATATTTTTCCCGACCGCTCGCATTCATACTATTTGGTCTTGTGGCGAACTTTGACACACAATGCATTTTTCCAACTCAATCTCATTCGTTCTCCTTTTGGCATAGTAGGGTAAACTTTACAGGAATATCAAAACTGGCCATTATCCGGAACAAATCTTTTCCAACGGGTTCAGTTTACTATTATAGAGTCAAAATGTAAGCAACAAAATATAACTTATTTACAGAAAAAGAACAACAATATGTGATCAAAGCACACTTAAAAAACTCAAAAATATCTAATGATCCACAGATTATGTACAGAATCACATCAAAACTATCAAATTTGTTGTTGAAAAAAAAACGTTCTTATAATTGAACTTGATGAAAGATATCTACTTTCACGGCACTTGACTTTACTGGTTGGTAAATTGCACGTCGCAGCTGCATTTTAACTATTTTTTTATATTTGTGTACTCTTGACTTTAAATTCAAATACAACTAACTTCTTATACAATCCTAATCAATCATAAATGTTACTTTACATGTTAATTTATTTTAACTTTTTTAGCTGAAAGAACTTTTTTTAAATTAAAAGTACATACATGTAGTTTTCCGGGGTGGATGCCATATGTTGCTTACACATTTCGATTGATTTGATTTGATTTTTTTTCGTAAATTGGGCATTACATCCTTCTTGTATAGCCAATGAAATCAAAACGCTATTGCATCCTTCTTCCTCATGCGCAAATAAGTCTGTGTATATAATACAAAGTTCAAAACAATCTTCAAAGTATAAAGTAGCGAAATCACTTCTTCAAGCGTTATATTTTGCAGTATTCGTTTAAGTTTAGGAGGTTGAAAGTATTTGCTTAGTTTATATCAGCTATACTTTTTGGACGGTTTTAAATTTAAATATAGATATGTTTGTCGTAATGAGCTATAAATGCTTTATTATTTAAATTTTTACATGCAACATTTTACATGTTTGGTTTAGAAAATCATGCGTCGTTGTTGCATTTTAATTGTTATACCTTAGACTGATAGATGTTCGATGGTTTTTCAAACGAAAAGGCGTTTCTCAGCTACAATTTCTTGGAAGGGGTATCAGAACTGTATATTAAATTGACCGTTCAAATAAATACCGTTCTAAGGTTTAGTATTGCCTTTCTTTTCTTAAAGAACGTAACTGATTGTATAGGTTTGAAGCATTTAATTTCAATATATAACGCACTGTTTATCATTCCCCGACAAATTTTTGGGGCATTTAATTTCAATATAACGCATTGTGAATCATTCCCCGACAAATTTTTGGGGCATTTAATTTCAATATAACGCATTGTCTATCATTCCCCGACCGTGAGATGTTTGGAGCATTTAATTTCAATATAACGCGTTGTGTATCATTCCTCGAAAGATGTTTGGAGCATTTAATTTCAAAATAACGCTCTGTGTATCATTCCCCGACAAATGTTTGGATATTTATACTATTTATGTCTTTTATTTTCTCTGCATTGTTGATTTTATTTTCGTTGTTTTTGTGTTTGGCCACCATGTTTTTTTTTATTATCCCCCTTGCTATCTTCTCCTTCATTGAGGTACTCCGGATTGCAGATATATATTCGGCTTTACATATACTGGTCCGTGTTGTAATAAGTGATCCTAGAAATCTTTCAAGACGGTTGAAATAGATATAAGAAGATGTGGTATGAGTGCCAAATGAGACAATCCTCCATCCAAGTCAAAATTCATAAAAGTAAACCATTATAGGTCAAAGTACGGTCTTCAATACGGAGCCTTGGCTCACACCGAACAGCAAGCTATAAAGGGCCCCAAAAATTACTAGTGTAAAACCATTCAAACTGTAAAACCAACGGTCTAATCTATATAAAAAACGAGAAACGAGAAACACTTATGAACCTCATCAACAAACGACAACTACTGAACATCAGATTCCTAACTTAGGACAGGTGCAAACAATTGCAGCGGGTTTAAACGTTTTAATGGTACCAAACCTTCACCCTTATCTGAAACAATAGTGTAACATCACAACATAGAAAAACACACTATAAAATATCAATTGAAATGGCTTAACTCATTCAAAAGACATATTAACACCGGTGAACATACACTGAACAAATAAATTTGATCTATGATACAATGCAAATACAAAATAAATAAACTAAGGGAAGAATAATTAAAGTAACATGTTTTACCTCTGTGAAATGTTAAACAATTTAAGAAAAAACAATATACTTGAACAAAAATATCAGCCATTTGCAATTTCTTTAAACACAGGTGAATAAAAATAATTTTGTTGTTAGGTTTTCGTGTACAGTTCAGATAGAGAAAGGAAATATTTTTACAAAATAAATAATTTTGATGTTTATAGTACGAAGAAGAGAAAATGCCTTTTACCGTCAGGCACCAAATGTTAATTTTCGACTATCGTTAGCGACAACTTGATTCAGTTTATATTGTGGTCTGTCAAATTATCCTTATTTATCAGAGGTCTCAATTATATAAACTTTTCAGTTATAATTAGAAAACATATACCATGATTCGTCAAAATCAGTTGTTTTTTTTTTTTATCGTCATGGAGAAATGAACTCTATGTTTCTTTGTGGAGCTTTTGGTGACTTTTGTTTGTATTTTCGTCGTTTTTCTTTTGACAATGTTGGAGTCTTTTTCCTTCTACTTATGGTTTCTAAATGCCCCTTTGCATCGTTTCCTTGTTTAAAAAAATAAGAGTAACTTAAGTTGCATTAAACATATACATGCATTACATTCTAATTTAAATCAAGAATTTCAAAGTAAAGACCCTCAAGAAATTCGTTCAAGTCAAACATTTTTTTAAACGATGATTTATTTTTATTTCTTTAAAAATTAAGTATTTGTATGTTATCAGATAAAAACTATATTGCATCATTCTTGACTTAAATGCTCTTTGCTTGTAAAGATATTTGAAAGCACACGAATATTAATTGGATTCGAATCTTAATCAAACACATGACACATCATTTATAACGAGATATTTTAATATTTCATTAGGAATAAATTATATTGATTGATTGTTGGTTGCTTAACGTCCAGTGGCAAGGAATAAATCATAAGCTGATACATGTATTTTTTTTAAAATCGCCAACGCGATATTTACTACATGTATCATTAACGTCAAAAACAGTAGAAAAATACCGTTTCCATTATTTGGCAAGATCTAAACGTTATGGTTAAAAAACATCACACACTATTTAAGTCGGTTAGGGAGCATTTGATTTGCGGATACAAAATTTGAAACGTATATAAGTTGTACGACTCCCAATCGTAACCGTCTGATATGACTTCTGAAATAGTTGACCTTAGTGTTTCGACTACCAAAGATGAAAAACATACATGTATACCTATTTCAAGAAACATATAACCGTCTTATCTATTGGCCTTCTTTGGATGATTGGTAGAACCTGCAAGGTGGGTGGCCAAAACTTCCGTTTGCAGTAGGGCTATCGACGGAAAGTTTGTAGTCGATAACGGAACTACAAGAATAGTATTTCCCAGGACACAAACATTGTCACTGCATTCACACTCAAGTTGTGATATTGAACTAAGACAGGAAATGTTATGTTGAGTGCGGATTTTTTTTGGCATCAGCAATATACCCCGGTATTTTGATAAGAAATATAGGACAAGAATTACCTTTCCCGAAAGAGTTGTTTTTGCTAGGCGACAATATATATCCAAATAGATATCCAGTATTGACACCTTACATAATACAAAACCCAGAATATGCAGAGGAAGTGTAGAAAATTAAATAGACATATTACGCACTATAGAGTAGAGGTTGAACACGCATTCGGAGAATTAAAATAAAACACAAAGTTATGGGGACTTTTTGACGATTCACATCTGTTGTGACCTTAAGTTTCTACATTTGTGTGTCGGCGAAAAGACTTATTTACATGATAAAAAAAATTTCATTTCATTTTATTATGTATCTCAACTGGGTTTATTATCTTATTTTGAGAGGACCCCATGTTTTTCGTCAACTGTAATCGTAAGTCTAAGTGTAATCCTAGGTATAGACCTAGTTCCGGCAAATGTCAAATACTAGTACTGTGTAGGCCTCAAAGCAGGTGACCTCTGGTTAGTAAGTCCTACATTGGTATAAAATGGGGGATGGCCATTTTTATTTTCCTCCTGATAAATTTTAGTATTAATTTGTCACTGGAAGTTATTCACCGATCCATCTATATATCATTCATATAATCGACACTGGAGCATAAGTAATTTGGAAGGGCAACAATACAGTTTAAAATTAAGATCCTCTTATGATGGAAAATTGGTTTGGTTTAATGTGCACAGTATGAAAGATAATAAAGTAATTACACCATATTTTTGTAATCACATTATCAAGGGGTCCCTTATTGGTTCAATGAATAAACTCATCATAGATACCAGGATAATCAATGTCAGCCAGACGCGCGTTCATAATAGATACCAGGATAATCAATGTCAGCCAGACGCACGTATCGTCTACAAAAGACTCATCATTGACGCTCAAATAAAAAAGCAAAAAAGGATCAAATAATGTAAAACGTTGAAGGCATTAAGGACCCAAGGTTCGGAAAGGTTTTTGCAAATACATCTAAGGGAAACTATTCCTGGGATATAAAAACCCTTAGAATTTCGAAAAATTCAAAGTTTTATGAACACAGTTAATTCATAAGTATGACCACACAAATATTGTTTTGCTTTGTACTGGCTAAGTTTTTAATCATTTTAGCATGAAAGCAAACCTGGAAATAAAAATACAATTCTGAACAATGTCGGTAATTTGGAAAAATAATATTCAAATTCTACCTTAGGCAATATGGGGAATGACTATCCTCTTTTATATATAGCATATATCCTTATAGCAATTTTAATATTACATATATGTTTTTTTCATTATTGAAGAACTGTGAAGAATTACTATGTCAATACTGAGTTTAACAGCACTGATTGGTTTGTTTGTTGGTATTACTTATGGATTTAGGGACAGAATGATTTATGACACCTCTGCACAGGTATGTTTTCAATGGCATCGTATTGCATATCATGGAATGTTATCTGCCAAAATTCCAAATATCTACATATTTTTAAATAAATCTATTTTCAACCGATGATGAAATTGTAAAAAATAACGATAGGTGATTGCGTCTCTTGTGGTGCATTATCTGTTTTTGATAAGATTTCTACGGGAAAGTTATTACTGATTATATCGTATGAACGTTAAATTCTACGTTAAAAATATGTTTATGGTTAACTTGCCTTGTTCGTCAGTCTTTCATTTTGACATTTTAATTACATTTTTACTCTTTTCATTTTGTCGATATATTCCTATGTTAATTTTATTAAAAGAATGGGAATTAAATCATAAAAAGCAAGGCCAAAACAGGTTCTTTATAAGCTTCGATTGTGCTCAATCTCTATTTTATGACAGTTTGTGTTAAAGCTATATTTAGCAGTAGTAGGTTTCATGATTCAGTTTAGCACCTACAGTGTCAAAGATTGTTTATGCAGCCATCGTGTTTAAGGTCTAACTTAGCATCTACCGTGTTAAACCTATGTTTAAGTCATTAGACAATATTGTCAAAATGCATTTCTGCTGCAGCAAAAATCGGTACCATTACAGTTATTTATATCAAATGATCAATACCTCTGCTAGCTGATTGTTTTTCTCCGAAAAGGTACCACCATCCCAGTAGTTCAGAATTATTTTACTGACATGAAAATGCGGGTATATTTTTTTTGAAATTTCCTGTTATCATGGTTATAGATATCCAAAAATCTATTACTCCAATAAATATGTCCTATTCGTGCATACCTTTTATTTTTTATCCGATCTTGCCTTTATATTTTGGTATTGATTTGTTAAATCAGCTTTCCAAATTCAAATCAATTTTAGATTTTCATATGTGTATTTACCTAGCAAGAGCGACACGTAAAATGTTTATCTGGTGCTGTCAAATTTGAACCGTTAATGTTATTATCACCAAACGTGTCTAAGATTTAGTTAAGCACACGTCCTGTAAAAGCTCGATTTTAACATTCATTGTGTTAAAAGATTCATTTTGAAATCTGTAACTCACTATATTGCTCAAGCAACTTATTTTCCAGACATTCCCGAGAGAAAACAAATTATTCGAATATCAAAAATATGAGCTTTTTCTAATAAGAAATTCATCCAAAAAGTAAGTAAATCGCAGAAATAAATTAAAAAATATTGATTTAATTTTGAAATTTGCAATTTATACTTTTACTGTTAAAACGAATTTTCTTTTAAGGCCAAGTGTACAGAGATCACAAGAGATCCCACGAGGGACTGCAGATGGTCTGCAGGGATGAATATGCAGGTGGATCAGGTCGCAGTTGGGAGAAGATTGCTGCATACAAAATTCGATGGTTTAGTGGTTCCTGGAGTGGCTGGTACGTGCCCGGGTACAACGACATAGACTGGAAAATCAACACTAACAACAAAAGATGTTCAATGCCGTGCAAAGCCAACAGTCTTAGACGGGTGTGGTCATATTTCGAGGACCACACACACAAATTTATAGTGTACAAGGCTTAGAAATTCTGGACAAAAGATCCATTTAAACATAAATCAAAGATCTAATATTTAGTTTTTGCTATTCATTTACATAATCGGTCGTGCTTCTTGTCATATCTATATTCTGTCTGTAGACAGCTCATCCTTTCCCACACAAATCTAAGCTCAACTAATGTAACAATGCGTTTAAGAAATAAATAAAAAACGTTTACAATTGTCCTAGTGTATCGTTCCTGTAACTCACTTGATAGCAGAAAAAATAATTCTGTAATAGGACAAGACAGAGTACCTCTTAAACTCTGTGTGCAAATAATCAACGGTGGTTTGGTGAAAAATGACAATCTCTACCTGGGGTGTAAGGTCAATATGAAGGTTTGGCCTATAAATACTGAAATGTTAATGAAGAATTCCAAAGTGTCATTTATGACATCACTGACTGTGACTTTGAATCACGTAGTTCCCTAATTTGATATTAAGATATAGAGATTTAACGATGAGACAACTACTACCAGTAGTACTAGTTCTGTAACCAGAGTTCATTTTTTTAAATTTTAATGTACGGAAGAACACACACCTATATTGCATATCGATGGAAAGAGGAAAATGTGTACAATAAGAAATGTTTGGTCGTAAAAACCCCGAGTGGTCACATTTTTGCGAAATTGAGTTCAAAGGTCAAACCTCAAATATATCACAAATTCAAACATGAAGAAAAAAGAAAGTATTTTCTGAGATATATTCAGTAGAATGTTACAAAAACGATGTTCTAACAATCATATACTACAAAGGACGACAAACGATAAGTTTAGCTATTTGAATGAACAGCTTCCATTACAAAATGGCGTCAATGATGAATCTTCTGTTTGTTTTCCATTTATGACAAAGAAAATGTTGATGTGGCCTTGACCTTTTCACATCCATTAACTTTTACATTGCTGTTCATTTTTCACCGCAGCATATAACAGAATTATTTTCTAAATTGTGAAACAGCAGTTTCTCGATATGTTTCAGTTATTGTTCTTCATTTAAAAAAAAACAAAATTTAAACACTGAAACCGTGTTTTTCTTTTTTGCATACACAGGATGTGTATTTTGGGATACCATGTACTTAAAAGTCGAAAGATCAGATATAAATATTGTCAACCGAGGCGAAAGCGAGGTTTAAAAAAGTCATAAGTGTAACTTGCTATGTTGGTTCAGTGTGAAAAGAAAATTAGTTTTATGCCATGAACATTCTCTTTGTGGGATTATCCTGGTACAAATGTGTAATCTCATTATTTTTTTTAATCAAAGTGATTGATTATAATGTCAATTTGCTAATGTTGTAATTTGATAATTGGCCAAGACCCTTATATAGCTAGTCTTTGAAGGGCTACAATCATTATCTCCGGTCTTCATCTAATAGGGGTAAACAGTAAAAAATGCTTCACACTGGGAAATTATATACAATAATCTTAGTTACACGTCAATCTCTTCGTCATTGTTTGCGAATCCGGTAAGCGAATGAGCACGCTTCACCGCCTTAGCACGGACAAAGTTCTGTTCACAGTATATCTTGCAAGTAATCTGAAGACATTGCAGGGAGGAATCTACGACCATATTTATTTATTGCTGCTTATTGTCCCTGTTTGAATAAATTCATCATAGATTTAAATTTTGTACGTCAGACGCGCGTTTTGTTAACAAAAGACTCATCAATGATGCTCGAATAAAATAAGGTTAAAAAGGCATAATAAAGAACAAAGTTGAATAGCATTCTGATAAGTTTTCCCAAATATAGCTAAGGTAATCTATGAGTTTTCCCAAATAGTAATCTATGAAACCACAGTTCCTGGCTGTTTTTCATTGACGGGAATTCGAAAAAACGCACACAAAGAATGGAACATCTGTAACTTCAGACTTTTTTCCTATTCGACCCTTCTTATTTTTCCTTCCAATCTCTCTGTCACCAAACATAACATGCATGATCATTTAGAATTTGCCTCTTCGTGTGTCCTGACTTAATCCTAAAAGTCAGTTACCTATGCTGAGGACAACTTGTTCACAACAATCGGGTCAACAAAATTACCCTCTAGAAAGAGTTTATGCTCATGCGAAGTCAACCCAGGGATCTGGGCATGCTGACACTATAAAAGTGATTTCCAGTATGGTATGGATCGACCATGTATTACCTGAATTACTTTGGCTAAAACTTACACTAGTTCGTTGGTCTCTTTTGACCGATTTTCTAGTAATAGAAAGTTTGATGTCGTATCTATCAAAGACAACAACACATGTAACAGCATTGGTAATGCATGATATCTGATTTTGAATGAAATGTAGAGCTAGGTACCCGAACTTAAAATCTAATAAAATAATTGATATCTCAACTTTTAACAATTGTACTAAGGCCATTTCGTTTGTTATAAGTACGGTAGTGGATCGACCGTAGGGTGCCTACTGAAGTGAGATACAGCTGGTACAGTTCTCCCGGAAAAGAGAGGTAGGAATAGATCTGATTGAGAGTGATAGAACATTTACTATTGTAATGTCTTCACGACACCCATCAGTAATTAGAGCACGACGTATTACTTGTTCTGGATTAATATGTACATTTAGTATCTCTCCTAACCTGCACTTGAATTTATACTTTTTCGTTAAGTTTTCGAAGGTTTTTATTTTTGATCTAGGTATTTGGCCATAGAAGTCACAGTTATCACCTTCTCCCATCGCACCATTGATAAACGATTTGACAATTTGTATATCATCATTAATTGATTTTGTCATTGAGGATCGTATTTCCTTAGACGCGCGTGCATTCCAGTTGAGATGTCGATCAGTGACTTGAGATGAGACTTTATATCAAAAGGATTTGTCAGTCGCTGGTGAACATGGTCTATAATACGTTTGACATACTCTTCATCTGGTCGTAATGCAGTCGGTCTAGTTTCATCATGAGAGGATTTTTCTGGGGCAGTAAATTGAGTTTACATCTCATTTCTGCATTAAACTATTCGAGCATCAATAATATTTTTCCCGAACGCTCGCATTCATATTATTTGCTCTTGTGACGAACTTTGACACACAATTCATTTTTCCAACTCAACCTCATTAGTTCTCCTTTTGGAAAAGTGGGAGTAAACTTTACAGGACAATCAAAACTGGCCATTATCCGGAAAAAATCTTTTCCAAAGGATTCGGTTTACTATCATAGAGTCAACATCTAAGCAACAAAAATATAACTTATTTACAGAAAAAGAGCAACAATGTGTGATCAAAGCACACTTAAAAAACTCACAAATATCTAATGATTCACAGAATCACATCAAAACTATCAAATTTATTGTTGAAAAAAACGTCATAATATTTGAACTTGATAAATGTTACACTATAAATAATGGATGTGAACATGGTGAATGACGGATATGAAATTTCCGTAGTTAAAAAAAGGTAAAAGTGATGTTTTTATTTTTTTATTTTTAGCAAAACTATTTGCAATTTGTCCATCAAAATTTGCATGCAGTATCTCAATAATATATTCCTTCCACTCAAACGTAGAATATGTTTTTGAATCATATGTTTTCTCGTTTTCAAAGATAAATGCGTTTCAGAGCCTAAAATTGAATAAAACATTCATTTTTGTCGAGCCTTCGACTTTAGTCGAAAAAGCGAGACATAGCGATCCTACATTCCGTCGGCGTCGTCGTCGTCGTCGTCGTTGTCGTCGGCGGCGTCCACAAATATTCACTCTGTGGTTAAAGTTTTTGAAATTTTAATAACTTTCTTAAGCTATCCTGGATTTCTACCAAACTTGGACAGAAGCTTGTTTATGATCATAAGATAGTATCCAGAAGTAAATTTTGTAAAAATAAAATTCCATTTTTTCCGTATTTTACTTATAAATGGACTTAGTTTTTCTGCCGGTAAATATTACATTCACTCTGTGGTTAAAGTTTTTAAAATTTTAATAACTTTCTTAAACTATCCTGGGTTTGTACCAAACTTGGACAGAAGCTTGTTTATGATCATAAGATAGTATCACTACAAAAGTCAAAAAGTCTGAAAAGACCAGTTTTTGTCTGAATTTGCATGAATTTTTACTCGACATTCTTAATTTGTCTGAATAATTTTTTAAAATTCGTGACATAGTATGAATTTGTCTAATAAGGTTCTTGATTTTTCTTGACAAGTGTCTTGACAGTATGAACATTGTCTTAAAATTTCTCGACACTTCCTGTATCATCTGATAAGAGTCTGGATTAGTCTCGACCAATTCTTGACTGTCTTAAATTTGTCTCGATCTGTCTTGACATATTCTTGACATTCTTAATAATGTCTGAATATGTCTCGACATATTCTTGACATTCTAAATAATGTCTGAATATGTCTCGACACATTCTTGACAGTCTTAAATATGTCTTGACACTATCTCAACAGTATAAGTTTCGCCTGAAATGTGAACAGACTTATTCTGCACTGTTTATGACATTCTATTGCTGTTATATACTCCTTTTTATTATGGCTAAACTAAACTTTGAAGAATCAAGGATTAATTTGGTATAGTAAGATACCCTTTTGGTGCAACTAAGTTGGAATACCCTGAATAATCCCCCATGTAGTTTAATTTTGATTTATTTTTTATTAAACATTTAAGTAATTGTTTTAACTTGGAATATAAGTCGAAGGTATTGACAAACAGCATTTAGATTTTTGCCGTTCGCAAAACTGCCAGTCAAATTTGCTTTACTAAAATAGGTGTCTTGTATCTCTTTTGGACCCCACAATTCATCTTTTGGGTTTGTGTGGCTAAAAAAAGAGGGGGGGGGGGCTTTCGTTTAGGTCAAAGAATTTGTTCCCATCTTGATTCAAAAACCTTATTCATTTTTTAGAACAACCCAAAAACATTTTTTATTCAAATTTGAGTGTTGAATTTTATAATTTTTTATCAAAAATAAATATTTGTGATAACTCCTTCCTGAAAAAAAAAATGTTGAGATCTATATTATGCATGTCTGTTTGAGAACCATTTCATAAGACCGATGATTTCTATAGAAATCATTGATGGGACCCATTATAAATACATTTTTTTTATTATTCCTGGAGTAGATAATAATTTTCTTTTAATCTTTGAGAATTATTCAATTTGTTTTTATGTTAAAATAATTAACTTCATAATTTTGATGAAGAAAATCCATTTCAATTCAATTTTTTTTTCATCAAAATGATGATTTTCATTTTCATCTATCAACAAACTTTTTAAATTGTAGTGGCATGGTCGGTCAACTGATAAGTTGAATGGCTGATTACAGGTAAAGCAATAACTTCAATTTGACAGTTGCGTGTACTCTGGGGTGTGGAATAATACCTTAATTTTAGGGGGAACATCCTGTTAATGTGTAATACTTAATATATTCCAACAGATGACATTACACAAATTTTTCTTCTGTTAAATGAATGATTTGTATATCATCATAATTTGCTATTTATATAAACCACATTTTGGTATAATAATTATTTACCATATCAACATTGAATATTATGAATGTAGAATGAAATATGTTTACAGTATGATTGGTTTGAATCATTTAATTTATAAGATTTAGGAATCAAAATTTGTAATTATTTAAAAACCCACATTGAAATTGTTTTATATCAACACACCCACATTTGAATTATTTTATACTTTAGATTTCATAGCCATATTTGCATTTGTAAAAATATTTATATACCCAAATTTTCAATTATTTTACATGCCCAACTTTTATTTTTGTTGTAAAGAAGTGTAACTTGAAACAACAGTATATCATATAAAGAGAAATAAAGATTAAAGTTATATCATGAATATTGGTCATGATTTGTAAAACTCGGAACTGTCAAGTAAATTTAAGACACCATTCAAAATGTTCAGAATATGTCAAGCCATACTGAGAAAAAATAAGAATGTCGAGAATATGTCGAGAAATTTCAAGACAGTGTTAAAATGTCAAGAATTTGTCAAGAAATTTTAAGACCATATTCAGAATGTCGAGAATATGTCAAGTAAATTTCATACACATTTAATATAAATGAGAATTTGTCAAGAAAAATTAAGACACAAGTCATACTTTTGGAGAATGTCGAGTAAAAGTGCATGAAAATTAAGACAAAAACTGGTCTTTTCAGACTTTTAGCCTTTTGTAGTGTATCTAGAAGTAAATTTTGTAAAAAAATAAATCCATTTTTTCCTTATTTTACTTTTAAATGGACTTAGATTTTCTGCCAGGAAACAACACATTCACTCTGTGGTTAAAGTTTTTGAATTTTTATAACTTTTTTATACTATTTTGGATTTGTACCAAACTTGGACAGAAGCTTGTTTATGATCAAAAGCTAGTATCTAGAAGGAAATTTTGTAAAAAAATAAATCCATTTTTTCCGTATTTTACTTTTAAATGGACTTAGATTTTCTGCCAGGAAACAACATATTCACTCTGTGGTTAAAGTTTTTAAAATTTTAATAACTTTCTTATACTATTTTGGATTTGTACCAAACTTGGACAGAAGCTTGTTTATGATCAAATGCTAGTATCTAGAAGGAAATTTTGTTTTCTTCCAGTTAACATTACATTCAGTCTGCAGTTAAAGTTTTTAAACAGTTATTTTAAATCATAAACTATCCTGGAATTTTACCAAACTTGGACAGAAGCTTCTTACAATCAAAAGATAGTATCAAGAGGAATATTTTTATTGATTTACTTCCTCATTTTTGTTGAGTCTGCGATTAACAGAAAAAGTAGGCGAGACACTGGGTTCCGCGGAACCCTTACGATTTTTTTTTTTAATTTTGAAGTGACTACCCAAAACCATACATTGACGGATACCCCATAAACAGGCTAAAATACAAAAATGCGACCAATAAAAGTTTTAACTACCAAAAGACAGTTTTCACGACTAAACGAAAATTAAAATATAGATATTATTCTATCCTTTAAAACAATATCCAGCCGTGTGTTATCCCGGTACATTAAACTAGTTACTTAAGCGTCTTTTTCAAGGTCAGTTGCAGTACTACAGAGACAAAAGGTTGACAATATAAACAAGCAGCAATTCGAAGTAATCAACGTTATTTGTCTACCGTTCGTGTACTTGCAGCTGACCTTCAATATATTGAAAAAACGAAATTATTACTATTTGAAAAAAAAACTATTTTTCATTATATATTGTGCATTTTAATTTTTGATAGAATATGAAACAATATATCATTATGTAATTAATCAGTTGATTGTAATAACTATTGAGATTATATAAATAGCTGATCAGCTATCTTCTTTGAAATCGTCATCTTCATTATGCAAATGTCAATCATATGACATACACAGATATAGTTGGATCAACGTTGTGTGATATTGCTTCATTTACCTAGATACTGTTTAATTTTCTGTCGAAGTTTAGTGTAAGAAAAAATGTTTGGATTCAAAAAGCTAAAATTATCTTAAAATGCAGTAGAGAGATATTATATAAATAACACATAGCAGAGAGGGTGATAGAGCAGATTGTTACCCCGAGAAAACATTGTCAACTGAGGGGTAACAATCTGCTCTATCACCATCTCAGCTACATTGTATGTGTTATTAATTGATATTAAAGACTTTTTTGCGCTCTCCATTTTCAACCCTCGAATTAAGCTTTCCAATATAATTAAAATTAAAACCTTGCTTTCTAACCGATCTATTCATGTACCGGACCCGCAATTCTCTTTATTTTAAAAGAAAATATACAGTGCCGTTATACACATGCATGTTGTCTGCTTGGAATCCTCGCCCGAAAAGAAAGAAATAGCCCAACTCCAAGATAATATATCCCTGCATCACGTGATTTTTACCACGCGGAGCTTACATTAGAATAAATACCGAATATGGAAAGTGAAACTTCAATTCAAAACATAAAGTTCGAAAGCACATAGAAGAAAAAGAAATTTGGTTTTTTTTTGGCAAAGGGTGCCAGGGTAACCCTCTCTGTGTTCAAAATATACATGAAATATTTGCCACTGCACCTTGTCTGTTCTATGAATTCTTACCCTGAGTTTTCTATCTGTTACATGCCAAGAAATCCTCGCTCAAAACTCCGGTGGACCTCCTACGGCACCCATTAGTAGTTAAAGATTTGATTTCATTCAACAAATTAATTTTTGACCTGCATGTACATGTCGCTTAGAACATGGCCATATACCAAATGATCAATATTAATCATCCGTGTAATTTGCTCTATGGGATCATTTAAGTTAGCTTTATAGGTACCTTATACTTAAGAATAATCTTAGACGTTTTCTTAGTATAGAGGGGTTAATGCATTACACTTAAGTTTTGTGGGCGTGACTTGAAACAACTAAGATTTTACTAAGGAAATACTAAGTGTATGCATACCAATAGATAACAAGGGTGGAGTTTCTTTAATTTAATTGTTTAATAGGGAAAATACTATATTAAGTAGCTCTATGCATACGTGCCCTCGCTTTATGTAAGTTGTTTTTGTGCTCAGTGTTGCCATTGGCAACTAATCTTTTCAGTTTGTTCTTATGTTGTGCAGTTACACTACAATCCTAGGTTACAGGATAATTGAACGCTCGCCATAGGCGGATCCAGGGGGGTGGCCTGGGGGGCCCGGGCCCTCCCCCTTTCGTGGGAAAAATTTGGTTGATTATATAGGGAATCACTGAAGCGTGACTGAAGCCCCCCCCCCCCCCCCTTACAAAATGTTCTGGATCCGCCACTGCTTGCAATCTTGTTTAAACCCTCCACATTTTAAATGAAGTAAGTTATAGTATATAAAAGTCAGTTAGAGTTAGTACTCTTTGATTGGTATAGTCACTCAAAACAAATAAAAGATAGAGAAATGTGTTGCATATTGAAATAAAAACCTTATATAGGTGATTATGAAAGGTTGTTAAATTCTTACTTCAAAAAAGTTTACCCCCTGACCGATTGAGAGTATATAGTTAGTAGCTGTTAAATCGGTATTCAACGAGAAAGCAACCTTGGTAGAACTTCCAAAAAATCACATGGATAAAATAAAATAGCTTAAATACAAGTAGATCTAGATAAAGCAACTCAGATCTTATTGTTATAATAATTCCTGTCAAGAGTCGCATTCAATAAAGTTTTATGACAGAAGACAAATCATCATCGTATATCCGGTACATAAGGTTTATTTCGTTGGACCCCTAAGTAAAAGAGGGACGAAAGATACCAGAGGGACAGTCAAACTCATAGATCGAAAAAAAACTGACAACGCCATGGCCAAAAATAAAAAGACAAACAGACAAATAATAGTACAGATGACACAACATAGAATTATTATATTATAAATTATAAATATTTTGCAATGTTTTTGTTGAAATGTCAAAATATGTACTTCACATAGAAAGGTATTTTTAAATTCACAAATATTTTGAAATTAAGAAGAAAATAAAAAAAATAAAAAAGTATATAACAGTGACTAATCATGTTACTGCATCGCGTTCACGCCCATATGAAATCAACATTACATTTGTTTGGTTTTTTTTATTATCGGAATTTGATTGATAGTTGTTTAAGCAAGTCACGCGACATCACATCGAGATAAAAAGACAAACTCAGTCAAAAATGAAAGCAACACTTTATAAATTCCATGCGTCTGAAATGCTTTTCTGGATTTACCTTCACCAGGAACGGCAAAAGCCGAATATTTGATAAACAGTTGAAGAGATATATGACCAAAAAGGACCTTAAAATAGCCAAAAAAAGCTAGGTTAACTATGCAATACGGAATTAGAAACCCGCTCGATTTTTTCGTGGGAATTTCTTGCAAAAATTCCAATTCCATCCGGTCTGGTCTGTTATATTACAATGTTTCAATGGAGTTTTAAAACGCTATTTAAAAAACTTGTTGACCTTCACATATACTACTATTCCTAAATTAGACTGTAAAATCTTCAAAACTGTAAAATTCAGTTATTTTAAATTGAAAGTATACAATCCAAGTGCAAATATTAAGACATCGTCTGTTTGATATCAAGGCTTCCAATAGAGGTTTCCCGATTTACTACCATACCAACCGTAGTACGAACTGGGAGCCGCCATTGAACCTTTGAAAAGGATTTTTAGCTGCAACTGGGCAGTTACGTCATGTGACTATTTTTCGTTTTTATAACAAACAATACTGTGTATACTCGATTATGTTTCCAAGCAACCGTTGCAAGTTACCGTTGTATGAATTGTTGTCATTTAGATTTATTTCCCCTGAAATTGCAAATGCAAAAAGAAGCTATAATATAGAACACATTCATAATCTATCTGATTTTTGCCTGCTATATTGTTAATACAATACAATATAGAAGGAAATTGTTGGAATTTTTAGAGCAGTCTTTTAGAAAATATGAAAAAATAAGAGCCATTTTAACATACAAAACTAACCTAGTGTAATAATAATGAAATAGCTAAAGCTTTTTCCGGCTGTGCTGGATGAAATTTTTACAATTGAAAATCCGTCTGTGCAAGAATAAAAAAATGTGAAAATTACATATACTATTATATCTTCACATTCTATAAAAATTTTAACGATCTTAGTTCACTTAGAAAAAATACGAATTATCTTTACCATTCTTATATTTTTCGGCATTTTCACGAAAATCGGCTTACACTTGTATGAGAGATTTTACCAATGATAAAAGTACGAAGAATGGGTCAAATTATAAGATACGCTCGTAGGCTTTTTCCAGAAGAGTGTCAGTCCAATTTGCTATAATTATATGACATTTTTTTTTATTTCAATAATTATAGACTTTGGTGGTTTCTTCATCGGCAATAAAGTCGTAAATATTTATTTTTCAATATTGTTCAGGTATCGTTTTGAATGCATTTCTAGAAAAAAATCTTCAGATAAAAAAACATAAGAAAGATGCCCTTTTATAACTTAATATGAAATCCCAGCTCTCTCATCTTTTCATTTTTTTTTATTAAGAATCAATATAGTTTTGACATTTTAACGTATATAACCAACTGTTTAACTTTAGGAAAGTCGTATATAGATAGTATTTTAATTATTTCGAATTCTATTTATACATAAGGAAATATTCTTCTATTTTTTTTTTTCAATTAAACAAACAGAGAAGCAAATTTATATTTTGAATTCAAAGGCCGTCTCAACTCAGTACGAATAAGGTCTGTTTGATTTATGCACTTGTGCATTAACTAAATAATCTTATATAGAATCACAAACAAAGTGTTCTAGAAACGGTGAAATCGCTATCAAATAAAACGTTGAGCTTGATTTTGCTGATATGCAATTCGATTTCTTTAATTTTATCATGATAAATAAAAGAATCTCATGCATATACATGTAACCAAAAGTTAGTGTCTTTATTCTCAGATATAAATATTATACGTGTATGTGTCAAAACCTGTCATTTAATTTTAAAAAGGCGTAGAAATTTTATATATTGTAAATAGTATTTTATTTCATATTGTTTAATGTATTATATCTATGCATTTTAATAGTCTCTTATAATTCTGTATAGAATGGCTCTCATTTTATTTGGTGTTATTTTACAATGTATAAAGATTGATTGTACTTGTTGAGAGATGAGACCTTAATAAAACATTGAATTGAATTGAATTGCATTAAATAAGACCTCCAAAACAACACTAACGGTTGAGGTACGTACTAACCGTACCCGATACGTAGCAAATCGGAAAACCTCTAATAGACGTGTTCGAAAAGTCAATACGATTTCTGGCGCTAATGTTAAATACGAACTTTACTACAGAATATAAGAGGACCATCTCAAAAGGCACAGATAATCATTCATTATAGTTACCTGTATCATGTATGGATGTGTTTGATATTTCTGAGATGATTTTTGAACTATGGAAAAAACCAATATAAGCCACAATACGCAGACGAGGACCCAGCATAAAATTAGATTACTATTTATATATTTTATATTACTCTTATTGTAATCATAAAAATGCCTTTATTCATAGTAGTGATCGGTTGAGATAAAGATCGCGGTTCCCTCTTTTCTTAATATTTGATTAGAAAATTTTGGATTTTTTGGATGGCTAAAAGAAAAAAGCCGCAAAATGATGAAAATAATCAAAAAAAAAATAATACTGCAATTTAATCACTTCCGAATCCTTTTTTTTTTTTACTTGAAGGTTTAAATATAGCTTTGTTCAAAATTTTCGTTTATTTGACGTTCATTTAAAAAAAAAGTGCGTTTCGTGTTGGGAAATTTCATAGCTTTCTATGCGGTATGCTTATTGTTGAAGGTCTTACGGTGACGTATAGTTGCAACAATCTACGTCATTTGTTATCTTGTGGATAGTTGTCTCATTGGCAATCATACCTCATTTCTTTTTTCTATATCAAGCGTACAAAATGTTTTTGAAAAGAGAAAAGTGAAGCTTTAAATTCTAATAAAAAAAAACTATGTGTGTACTTGATAGTTATGAAAAAACAAATTTATCTAGTTTGGGCCCCCTATTTTTCAAAATCTGGGATTCGCATCTTATACGTAAAATAACAGATTTTTTTATTGTTTTTCTTGCTCGGTCAATTTAATCAAATCACAAATTTGAGATATTATTCATTACACCCCTATAAAATAGAAGTTACTTGCATTCCCTTAATAACTTTTTTCCATGAAACCCGATATAATTGTCATACCGAAAACATAACTATTTTGGAATTGTTCATCGTGTAAAAGACGGAAATTTTATATACTGACTGACTTTAAAAACGCAACACTCATTTTGTTGAATTGTTTTACCAAATTTTGTTTGATTCTCTTACAACTACTTTTCATGCTTACCATACTTCTTTCTCTTTACAAAAAATCAACATCTGACTAACCTGTGGTTATTGAACATACCAGATTTTTGAAGTCGCACGAATTTCTTAAAGCGAAATTTGGGACCCATGAAAGATTGTTTCAGTTTTTGTGCTTCGTGAAATAGTTCTTTCAATCCTTGGCCACACTTAAATCAGTTTAAAAATGTTGCATCTCCATATTGCCAAGACTGATGAATAAAAAACTGAATCAGCCCATACTGCAAACAGGAAAACATAAACGTGCTGCAACCATACTGTATGACTTCGAAAACTCGTCTTACTGTCCTTCCGACAACGATACAGGTTGATTTTGTTGCTGACCATCAATGACCAGATCAACGTGTAGTGACAATGCAACGTCAATAGAATTTGATTACGCAACGTCATTAACGAGACACGTTTACGACCGCAACGTCAACTGCTAATCAAATTGCCGAATGCCATTGCGTACAGATTCATGCCATAAATGTTTCGCATAAACTGAACTGCCAAAGAATCGACTGAAGGAAAACCTTTAAAGCCCTAAAGTTTCACCGCATAATTGCTAAAATCCATTGTAATGCAAAATCAGAAGGTGTAAAACAGAACCCAACACATGTCAAACAGAATTGGTTGACCTTTCTGACAATCATTTTGGCGTTTGTTACAGACAGTCATTGCTTTTGACGGTGACAAATTCATTTAAAAGTAACAAAAAAAATAATCTAGTGTTGCGTTTCTAAAGTCGGTCAGTATACTTCTTAAAAGAGTATTAAGCAGTTTGAAAAATTACTAAAGCGATGCTCGTATACATTTGTCTTCTCATCTTAATAAAGACTTCCAACTTAACTGTTCATTGAATCAAGGACGTATGTTAGTTATACGTCCTTGATTCAATATAAATGTTGAACCATGTCTTATTGCATTCTCAAATTTATACAAAAAACTTCGTGTATATTAAAGAAAAAAATTAATTTAGCAAGGAAAAGATATATTTTCCCTGGTTTCAAATAATCAAAATGCATTTTACCGCTCCTGTAAAGAAACACCAGAAACTAAACTGTACCCGCTGATAATAATTGGACCAAGAATACACAACAGTCCTATTGGAAGACCAAGAATACACGACAGTCCTATTGGAAGACCAAGAATACACGACAGTCTTATTGGAAGACCAAGAATACACGACAGTCCTATTGGAAGACCAAGAATACACGACAGTCCTATTGGAAGACCAAAAATACACGACAGTCCTATTGGAAGACCAAACAGACTTTCGCCAATTAATTTGTCTCCTGTTAGTATTTTTGTAGCTTTGTAGTTACTCGTGTTATCTTTAAAGTTTACTTTTTGGCGTTTCATCTTTTACTGTTTGTACACATATAAAAGCCCTTATACCAATTCTATGGGAAATTTATTCTCCAAATATAGTCTGCCCTAGTCGTAGTCGTGAACAATAGCTTCAATCACATTGAAAATTCCGAAGCTTCCAAATGCTTTGCCAGCCATTGATGATCCCATTCGATATACAAAACTCAATTCCACCACAGGAGCGATTTTACTCGGGACATCCCCATATTCACTGCATTCATTACTTTTTTCCATGAATTGAGGTTTTCCTCCAAATGGTGTAATTTTATGCAATAAGATTTATGCAAACCGCCCATCAACAGTTAGGTCATACAGGAGACACCAATTCATGCAAAAACCACGAAGGGTAAAAAGAAAATGCAAAAAACTATAAATAAAAAAAATCAGAGTGTCAAGTTGAGGTAGAACACGCTATAAGACGTTTAAAAAACTTAGGAACTTTGTGGACCAAAAATTGAATGAAATTGTTGAATTACGTGCTGGGCGTTTGGAGAATTTACATATTAAACATATTCTACTCATATCATTCATTGTATATATCGATAATGGACTTTTGAGCATATATATAGATCATCGTAAAAATCCATCATCCCCATTTTTTACCCTTTTTTTCATTTTTTTTATAGTTTGTTTTGCACTCCTATATCAAACCAATACAAATACATAATAATAATATCTACAGAATTTTAGAATTTGGGAGACGTTAGCTGTTCGCTACATGTATATTGTATCAAACACACACAAATGTAAACTATGCTACGCCTGGATACTTTCAATGCAATTGCATTTTGAGAAAGTCCACACTTAAATCTTGTATCGGTATTGTTTTTAACACCAGCGCAGTATTCAAATCCCTTTCCTAATATTGTGAATTATAATTAAATCGATTGACCTGTAATTATTGTATGCCTCTGATATTGGTTGATGAATAAGGACTTAAATTGGTTAAAAGTGTAAATGTTGCAACACCAGTCTAGACGTATATGTGTTCCGAATTAATGCAGACTTTGGAACATGACGAAGATATAAACAATCTAAATAGCTTTTTCACTTCATAATATATATACACGACATATTCTTAAATTGTAGTGACATGCATTTCAAGAGAGAGAAAAAAGAATTTTATTATAAAAGACTTTTCAAAATGGAATTATATATCTATAATAAGTAAAAGCAAGTTAATAGAATTTATGGAACGACCATAGACGCATGATAGCACTGACAGGAATATACAAATAATGATAAGTTGAATGTTTCAAAAAAAAAAATATCAAAAGTATTTAATTTGATGAAGATTAAATTTATTTTCACTATAGATAAAATGGTAAACAAATAATATCTGTTGACATTTAGAACCCTTAAATAATAGTACGTCCGACATTATATAAACATGACTCAGGAGTAAATATCACTGCTAACGTGTATTGTATATAAGGGTTCGAATCCCGCTGAGGAAAGAACAAACTTTCGTACGCAAATTTGAAGATTTGAGACGAGTTATATATAATATATATATCGTTTGGGCTTGTATTATATTTGCCTTCGGGTTTATATGATCCGTTCATCCTATTTCGACTCTTCAAAATTCAAGAGTCTATCCTAAATTGAGGTAAATTATATGGCCTTCTAAATACCGTTTCGATTCCTAACATCACTGAAGAGACATTAATTGTCGAAATTCGGATATGGTGTTTTAATGTTTGCACCTTTTGTTTGCGGTTTACCATCCTTTCCGCAAGTTTATTGTTTTCTGTTTGGTATTTAATTAATAATTAAGATCCATTTTGTTACATCCGATGATCCGTTTATTTGGCAATCGTCAATGGCAGTCAGCAGGGTTTAAGAACATCCGTTGTTCGACCTGCTAGTCAAATGCGTTTTGTTAAAATATACTTTTTCACTTTTTTGGTCTTTTGGAAAATGTTTTTTGTGCTGTACTTGGACCCAAGAAATTTTTATATATCAAACTAACCACGTATTATCGACTAAGGGTTAAATTTAATAAATAATTTGATTGATAGAGTAAAAAAACTAAAAAAAAGTTCTGACTCAGACAATGACCGAATAACACTTGAAATTTTAATATTAGCACATATTGGTGACTTTAAAACATTGATTAATAAATAATAGTATATTATCAATGTATTTTATAACTTAAAAATGATTTACAGAATGCAGGTAAGTTCATAAAGATTATTTTAAAAGTGTGTACATCCAACATGGCGACCAATGAAATCACAATGGTCGCCATGTTGGATGTACACACTAAATTTAAAACGATCTTTATGAACTAACCTGCTTTCTGTTAATCATTTTTAAGATATAAAATACACTTATAATATAATATTATTTAAAAATCAATGTTTTAAAGTCACCAATATGTGCTAATATTAAAATTTCAAGTGTTATTCGGTCATTACAAGTGTCATTTGGATAATAACGGTGTTATTCGGTCATTCGTGTTTCCCTTTTTTCTATATGATCCTACGAGTAAATGAAATGCAGAAGAAGTGGATCTGAATAGTAAACTAGAGAGTTTCGAAACTCGCAACAACGAACCATTTACACAAACATCAACAAAGAAGACATGTGATTTTTTTCTCAAGAATTGCACTCACTATCGGTTTCATCGGGAAACATCAAGCTTAGAGTAATAATCTTATGACATATCACTAAATAACATAATCTGACCCATTTAAAGTAAAATCAAAAGTATCTTCCGCTTCACATTCATCTGATTTCAATCATTTGTTTTATTCCATCGTGTATTCAAAAGTGTTTTCCAAAAATCTTCCATTAAATCGTTTCCTCTTTTAATTAATTAAATTGAGAAAAGTCCTATCAGAAATGATCCAGATCAAACAATTTAAACGGTTCCCATTCTTGCAGTGATGTGGTTAGGCTACAAATAAATTATTTTTCCTGTATGAAAATTGACATAGTTAAATACAAGAGTTTCCCAAGCTTAGCATGTCGTCGAGGGAAAGTCTAAATGTTTTGTATTAGAATATTTGGAAACACGGGTGCCTTTCCAAGCATTTCTTTGTAATGTTTTCTTTCCATAGATAATTGGGTTGGCCTTAAGAAAACCACTCTTTAAATTGACAAGACAGTCCTATCTGAATGAATTACGTCAAAAATTAAAAATTGTCTCGATTACACCACCAATGTGATTAAACTGCGCCTTGTCTAGAATACTTCAGACAGTTTCTGACAATTTATATGATAAAGAATCATTTATATTCCAACAAAATGTAAATTTCTGTTTTTAAGTGTATAGAACTGCACTTTTCTGTCAAATGCTTATATTTAATGAAAAACAATTTTCTTTCTGATATTTGCTTGAAATCTGTTCTTAGACGTTGACAAATGTCCATGAAATAATGTCGGGAATCTTCATCTGATTGGTAATCAGTTATCATGACAAATAAGTAGTTTATTATTATTTTCATTTCAACCCAACGTTCCAATGAATTTACACAATGATTTCATTGAATGTAATTTTTCTTACATATTTGCGGGAGAACTTCAAATTTCTTGGATTTACGGAAACACTGCTGAACTTGCAAAAATATCTTATATTTAGATGTCCCATGTCATATGTATCTGTTGATATAATAAACAGCCTTATCAATTGTCCACAAGGTATTTTATACAAAGATGTTAATGCACCACATCCCTGAGCGGTGCATTATATTTGCGCGCAAAAATCATTACGATTGCGCGCAGCTTTTGATTACATTTGCGCGTATTCTTTTACATGTAAACTCTGGTAAATACATGTAGATTATACTTATTTATTTATTTAACTATTATTTTCGAGCAGGATAAGTCCATTTTATTGTGCACAAGCACTTAGTCCTGGATAAGAATACAGATAAAAATGTAAAAAACTTAGAAAATCTAAAGATTAAAAGTACTGATTTTACTTGTTGTAACGTTCACAAAAATACATGAATTGCTGAATAAAATTGCTCGTTGTGAGCATGGAATGATTCCGGGTCGTTAGTAAAAATGATTCAGGTCCGTTTGTAGTACGCCTGGATTCTGCTGACGGTAGTAATGCCCAGAGACCTTGACGAAATAGGGAATCTGGTGGAATACCTTTGAAAATATTTACGGTGGATCGCCATGAAATATCCCCGACATAAGTGTTCTATCGATACGGAAAGTAAATCTATCGTACATAAATGATTTTTCCCCCGATTTGTTTCTGCCAAACGAAACTCCATTTTCGTGCCGTGTGGCAACTTTACAAACTGACTTAAATTATATATTTAATCGCTATTCGGTAAATTATGAAACAGAATGCTATTTACTCTGAAATATTCGCAATTAAGTTACATGTATGTCTTAAGCTATTACGGGATTTCTCATGATCACTGTATATCTTATTAAAATTTAATATGAAAAATATATAATTTAAATTTACAAATAGAATATGTTCCAAATTCATTTAACTGTAGTCATAATTATTATGAATTATCTTTATTTTACTTGTGTTACCTGAAAAATGAATGGGCGCAAATGTAATCAAAATTGCGCGCTATATACGTAAACATTTTTAATCCTCAAATGCGCGCAAATGTAATGCACCCTATCTGAGGATAATGTTTTGCCAACATTTAATCCCCTCCCCCCAACAAAAAAATCAATAACAAAACAAAACAATTTTTCATTAGTGACCAACGAAAAATGAGAGCCGAAACAGAAAGTTGCGCTTCACTGATCGTCGTACAGAATTACAAATAACAAAATAGCTAACAGTTAGAATTCAAACATTGGTATTTGTGACATAAAAAAATTCATGCTACCCTCTTCTATATTATGAACAAGTATAAGTCCAATTTTTGCTGACATAAGATGCATTTCTATGATAACCTTCATCAGGTGATATCAAGGTCAAATGATTGGGCACATAAATTTATCTAAGACAGAGGCAACCTATGGTTTACATGAATAATTATGTTTTATCTGCAAATTAAAAAAAAAAACGCTATGTAAAACCTTAATTTTACTGGAGCACTACTATGGCGTCCTATAAGATTTATATACAGATCCAAATCTTTGCACATAAAATCCATGTTTTATCTTTGTTTAAAATTTTAAAGACATTTTTACTATCGTGCTAATCTTAGTTTAAACTGTCACATTAAGGTGGTACCCAAAACCATGACTAATATTAATTTGGCTCGTTTAATTTTCATAAAATTTTGACAAAATGTTTACTTTGACCCTTTGACAAAAATATAAAAATTTCAAAACATTTGAACCAACCACTTTATCAGAAAAATTTCTTTGGTTATATAGCAGTTTGACAAACACTAATTTTGTTCATTGAGGAGCTTAATATTTCCTTAACAATACAACGTAATGAAAACGTTTAGCTGATTTTTACAGAGTTATCTCCCTGTAGTGTTAGGTACCACCTTAAAACCAATTGATGACGTTTTTTGTGATAGAGGCGGTCGCTGGGAGTCGTCACAAACAAGGAAATATAAAGCACTCTATTTGACTCTAACGTTGTTTTATTTGTTTACACACATACAATTAGTTTTGTTCTTTTTTTTTATTTCTACATATGAGAAGCCTAATCTGACCACCAAATGTCAAGTTTACATTTTGTGAACATTTTAAGTACAAAACATTAACTTTGCAAGGTATTGCATGTTCAATTCTTATGACGAGAGAAAGGAAATAGAATGTTAAATCAATAGTGTTTGGAACTGCTGATCATCTAAATGTATTGTCTCCTCTATGCAAACACTTGTCACACATGGGTAGACATTTCAAAATCACACAATTATGAGTGTACATTTTAGAGGGGCCTGATGGGGGGGGGGGGGGGGGGGGGTCTCATCACGATTCGCGAGTTGATTTTTTTGTCAATCACGATTCACAGAAAATAAATTTCCATGATCACGGATCACGAAAATATAAAAAAAAAAAAAAATCTGTAGAAAAACGGGTCACGATAGCGAAAATGCGCCGATCACGAAGAACGAAAATAACCCATCAGGCCCCTCATTTTAGACTTTTCATGCGGCTAACCAGTTGCAATTAAACAACAGAATACTATAAAATAGAGAGGCGAAAGATACCAAAGGAACATTTTAACTCATAAGATAAAAAATAAACTGACAACACCATGGCTAAAATAGAAAAAGACCAACAGACAAACAAAAGTACACAACACACAACACACAACACAGAAAACCAAAGACTGAGCAACACGAACCCCATCAAAAACTGGGAGTGATCTCAGGTGCTCCGGAAGGGTAAGCAAATTCTGCTCCACATGTGGCACCCGTCATGTTGCAAGACGAACAAGTTATATTAGCAATGTTTAGGTCTGTTTCCATGGTCATTTAAAGTGTATCATAACTTTGTACTCGAATTAATTCAATTTTACATTGACCCAAAAATATAAATAAAATAAAAATGTGTAATTAAAGAGAAATAGTTTCAATAAAGGATCGAAATGACAAAATGAGAATGAAATGAAGGAATCATTTTCGGGAGCACTTATTACAGTTTATCTTTCAAACGTCATTAATTCCGTTGATAAGGAAAAATAACTGTTAAGAACAAACATTTTAAAAGCAAACTAATAAGGAAATTACCAAAACAGTATTTTTTTTTAACAATCATCGAAGAAGACTAACAACACCATGAAAAAAATTCTGAAAAACTATAAATCCTCCAGGACAAATGAACGCAAGTGCTCGGACAAGTTTAGTAATTTCTTTACTGGTGTCATCTGTCGTATTGTTTAAAGTTATAAATAAGTGTAAAAGCTTAAAAGTTGTAACTTTAACTGGCTATTAAAAAGATATTCTGTAATTAAAGATTCAAATGGCTAAAAAAGAAAAATACCAGCAGACAAACGAAAGTAAACAAAACACAACATAGAAAACTAAAGAATGAGCAACACAAACCCCACCAAAAACTGGGGGTGATCTCATGTGCTCCGGAAGGGTAAGCAGATCTGGCTCAAAAATACGTTGATAAGTTAAATCAAATGATTAGACATCACGCAATAGCCGATTGGTAATTGACTCTTATCAATCCCTTAGAAATCACCAAATTCTAGACCATCGGTCATGTAAATAAACTCATTAAAAACATATAAAAGTTCTAGGGATAAGAAGAATCTTAATTGCGTGGCCATATGTCAATATTTGTTTGTATTTCCTTGTATTGTACACGCAATGATTTTCCAGGAATTGTTTATCTGATAACATGTCATATGATACAAACCTGAAACATATTTAAATTTATTAATATTTTTTGATAATATACAAAACATGTGTGCACTGATGTATCAGATGAATGAATACAGTGGAGATCACTTCTAACCTCTCATCAAATCTGTCAGGACAACTGTTCAAGGACAGTATGTAGAACTGTCATCCTGACACCTTTTAGACAGTTCTAGCTAGAAAAGTTCTAACCTAGAACTGATTTGGTCAGTTCTACCTAGAACTGATTTAGACAGTTCTACCTAGAACTGATCCTGACAGTTCTACACTAGAACAGTTTTAGACAGTTCTACCTAGAACTGACCAAATATTTAGTCAGTTCTACGACTAGAACAGTTCTCCGGCTAGAACAGTTCTACGACTAGAACAGTTCTACGATTAGAACTGATTTGGTCAGTTCTACGGCTAGAATTGATTTAGTCAGTTCTGTCCATAGCACAGTTTTAAGAACTTTTTGTCTTGAATATAAATAAGTCAAAAGAATATAATATATATTAAAAAATTCTCGTCACAGCACTGTTTTACCATTTCTCTAACTGCAGTGACGTCATTTAGAACTGTTTTACGGTTAGAACTGATTTAGTCAGTTCTGCTGACAGTTCTACGACTAGAACTGATTTGGATAGTTCTACCTAGAACAGTTTTAGACAGTTCTACTTAGAACAGTTCTAGGGTAGAACTGTTCTAGGTAGAACTGTTCTAGGACAGTTTAGAACAGTTCTATGACAGATTATTCTGACATTTCTAATGAGAGGTTAGAAGTGATCTCCACTGTAATTAGTTTATTGATTGTTTTATGTTCAATGATTTAAGAAATTTCATGCACATTCAGGTTATTTACATCATAACGAGTTCTGTAACGTAGTTCAACCAAATCATTTGCCAAAGCCGGTCAATCGTTCTTGACGTCCTCAAATAAAAGACTTATCGCATTATAGCCCACAATATTTATGCCGTCTCCGTTATCAATCTCGAGAGAGATAGCAGTCTTAAAGCAGCGGACCATAACGATTGATTTTTTGGGTTAAAAATTTTTTTATACTTATAATGAACTACACAAAGGGGACGGCTAATGGGATATATGCAGTAACAGACTATCTTTGCACAACAGTTGAGTTTATTTATTGATTTTCAAATGTTCTATCGTTGGTTTCATCGTGCGTTACGGTTGCTGATATATGTATGACACAAGATGCAGAATAATATAAAACTTTAAACATTTTTTCCATTAATTTTTTAGTGGCTTAACTTTGTTATTGTTGGGCGAGTTTTATTTTTGCATTAACTGGACGGTTTGTTTCAATTATTGAATGCACCATCCCAAAATCAGTTCAGAAAACCCAAGGAATTACCCTTTCTTTCACACTACCTACATGTAAATATAAAAATTCACCTTCATCTACATTCAATAATCTAATTTTGACATATTGTTTTAATATTCAATTATAATATGCTTTTTCGTTAGATTTTATAAACAAATAGTTTAATTGGTATACTAGTCTTCACATTGAAAGTATCCCTGAATTACTCATACAATCAAGTCCACTTTATTAAACAGGTCGTGTAACTTTAACTTGCTATTAAAAAGATATTCTGTGATTAAAGATTCAAATGGCTAAAAAAGAAAAAAAGACTAGCAGACAAACGAAAGTAAACAAAACACAACATAGAAAACTAAAGAATGAGCAACACGAACCCTACCAAAAACTGGGGTTGATCTCATGTGCTCCTGAAGGTTAAGCAGATCTGGCTCAAAAATACGTTGATAAGTTAAATCAAATGATTAGACATCACGCAATAGCCGATTGGTAATTGACTCTTATCAATCCCTTAGAAATCACCAAATTCTAGACCATCTGTCATGTAAATAAACTCATAATAAACATATACAAGTTCAAGGGATAAGAAGAATCTTAATTGCGTGGCCATTTGTCAATATTTGTTTGTATTTCCTGGTATTGTACACGCAATGATTTTCCAGGAATTGTTTATCTGATAACATGTCATCTGATACAAACCTAAAACATATTTAAATTTATTGATATTTTTGATAATATACAAAACATGTGTGCACTGATGTATCAGATGAATGAATAATTAGTTTATTGATTGTTTTATGTTCAATGATTTAAGAAATTTTATGCACATTCAGGTTATGTACATCATAACGAGTTCTGTAACGTAGTTCAACCAAATCATTTGCCAAAGCCGGTCAATCGTTCTTGACGTCCTCAAATAAAAGACTTATCGCATTATAGCCCACAATATTTAGGCCGTTTCCGTTATCAATCTCGAGAGAGATAGCCGTCTTGAAGCAGCGGACCAGAACGATTGATTTTTTGGGTTAAACATTTTTTTATACTTATAATGAACACCAAGGGGACAGCTAATTGGATATATGCAGTAACAGACTATCTTTGCACAACAGTTGAGTTTATTTATGGATTTTCAAATGTTCTATCGTTGGTTTCATCATGTGTCACGGTTGCTGATATATGTATGACACAAGATGCAGAATAATATAAAACTTAAAACATTTTTTCCATTCATTTTTGAGTGGCTTAACTTTGTTATTGTTGGGCGAGTTTTATTTTTGCGATTAACTGGACGGTTTGTTCCAATTATTGAATGCAACATCCCAAAATCAGTTCAGAAAAGCCAAGGAATTACCCTTTCTGTCACATTACCTACATGTAAATATAAAAATTCACTTTCATCTACATTCAAAAGTCTAATTTTGACATATTGTTTTAATATTTAATTATAATATGCTTTTTCGTTAGATTTTATAAACAAATAGTATAATTGGTATACTAATTTTCACATTGAAGTTATCCTTGAATTATTCATACAATCAAGTCCACTTTATTAAACAGGTCGGGAACACTTCCTTATATGGATATGCATAAATTAGCATGCGGGATAAACAATTTCGCTTATTTTTTCATATTTTGTATCTACATTTATAGTCTGTGATATAAAGTTTCTGTTTCCACAAGACAGCAACGAAACACACATTACCCATAAGATGAACTTTCATTCGGATAGTTAAAACATAAGGGATCCTGGAATTTTGAGTGTGTTCGTAAAAAAGGGGAAGACTTAGAGTGTGTCTAATATATGTTGGGGTCATTAAAATGTGCCAGCTTTTCACATAATTGATGCAATGATATTGTACCTACTTCTATAATTAAAAAAGTCATTTAACATGTTTAAATCGAGAAAGAGTATGTATTTTTTACCTTGACTCTTAGAAACAAACATAAACAACTTTCAAAAGTATTGGTTTTCCATTTTCTTGAAAAGAGATATTTACTATAAAATTCTGTGTAATATTCATATATTTATAGTTTGACAGGTACAGTGCATGTATGATATCTATATCAACTATCAAAATTCAGTGAAACTGTCCAAGACATTTCTTAATTCTAATCTGACAATGTCAACAAAATCTATTAGAATTAATATTTTGGCATATTTCAGGTTTTTTGGAGTTTTTTTCTATCCCAAACTGTTTCCTTTGTTCTGAAGGCAATGAAGCAATATTTTCTTCAATCATTTCAAGAAGCTGTAGTTTCGTTTTGTTTTCGATTTTGCAAAGTTTATTTTCTCATATTGTAGATATTGGAATTTTTTATATTTATAACGGACATGGATATTTGCCAATATTAATAAAATCATTTTAGATGATATCCAATTTTAAGTGCGACAAGGACGTGAACTTTGGTATGTTTTGTAAAAATTGTAGCGTTAGCTAAAAACCTATTATATTTCTTTCATTTATTGGATACAAATATTTTGTTTTCCTTTATTCTGCACGAAACAGGTCACTTTCGGATTTAATTCCTTTTATTGTCTCGTTTGCTTCATATGTATTTTTATGCTTTTAGCCACAACAGATATATGATTTTTAATGTTACCATTATTATATTCCTCTAATATGAAATCTAAACGTATATACTGACGTCAGGAAATGTAGTGATCCTGACCTGTTAAAAGGTACCCTATCACTTTTGTTTTGACATTACCTGTATGTGATGGGAAAAGATGAGTACAATCGAGCTCGGAAATCAGTATTGTATCCTAAAGATACCAGGGGCCTGTTTATCGAAACTGTCCTAAGATTGGTCTTAAGAATTTCTTAGGACAGAAATTAGGATAAAGTTAGGACCGACTTACGACATGTCTCAGCATGCACATCGAAGCTATCTTCGGATTATCTTAGCTAGGGTGTTCTAACCGCTGTCCTAAGTATTGGCGTAAAATAAAAATAGCAAATTAAAAATGAAAAACATGAAAATACTGTATCAAATTTAACCTATAACTATAATTTAAAAAAAGATTAATAATTAAAAAACAATTATTAGTTTTAAATAAAAGGTAATAAATATTTTTTATATCATAATTGTACATTTAAACTCCATGAAACAAAACATAAGACAAAAACATAACTACGTTTTATATAAGAATTGAACAAACTAATTGTAAATAGTTAAAATTTAATATATAATTGGTAAAAGAGTGAGCTGAAGTGTCACGGTTTCATACTTAAAAGTTCAAAGGCAAATCTCGTGCATCTTTTATATAAATACTGAGTGCTTCAACTATTTTATTACTGAAAATAAAATACGTGTGAATATGAGCAAGAGACGAAATTCGAATTTTACCGATGCAAAACTACAGACTCTACTGGACGATGCATTTTGACAATTTGAAAAAAAGGCAGGACAGGAGTTTGGAGTAAACAAAATGGCAGCATGACTATATATGTAAAAAAAAGTCAGGATAAAGTAAAAAAAAGGACCGAATAGAGTGAAAAATAAAAAGGAAGGACAGAGATTACAAAAAAAAAGCTGGACAAAATTTTCATCCTAGCCCCCCTTATAACCATCCTTATAACCATCCTAAATATATCCTCAAGTTAGGACCATCCTAAGACCATCTTAAGACACCTAAATTGGTATCCTAAAGTTAGGACAATTCCTAGGATTTTCCTAAGTTGTGACATGTTTGATAAACCCACTTAGGGCTAAGATATGTCCTAAGTTGGTCTTAGGACACGTCATAGTCCTAAGACTGCTTCGATAAACAGGCCCCAGATTATAATTTATCACGCCGAACGAGTGTTTTTTCTGCATTGAACTCATCAATGGCGTTTAAATAAAACTAGTTTAGAGGCGCAATCACATGCGAAGTTATAATATTGAAGATATTGCGGACTTTCATCCCATAAATTGAAAAATTGTTTGACAGTCTGTTAATCCATAACACTCATAGTTAATGCATTTCAATAGCATGTTCTCGTCCTAGTAAGGGTTTGAAGATTCCCAGTGAGACGTTCAAAATTGATTGATCCACACATGCATCTCATTCCTATCGGCTATATATTAGTAGCCTACCAGTGATAATCATTTCATTACATTTGGCCATGATAAACATAATTGCCTTCCTAAACTGAAAAGAACCATTGGGTTTCTAACATCTTTTTTTTTTGTAAGCTGAATTACATCTATTATTCAAGAACTGTGCCGTAACAAAACGTAACGTTATGCATGCAAAGTGCTTTCGAATTTCATTTTAGTTGCGTCGGCCATACTTTTATAGAGTATATATATAAATTATTTCAATTTGTTTTCAATTTGTGGACTTTCTGCTGATTTTTCTGTTTTGTTTTATATAAAAAAAAAATCATATTAAAGAAATGGAGAAGTTTCACTCATTAATGATAGCAGTCGAAATGTTTAATTACTGAAACCAATTTTGTTGCACTGTATGTGCACGTTTCATCAAATAATGAATCTTCAGTAGTGGTCCAGATCCGAATTATGGAATTATCAAACACACAAGAAGCCTAAAAACGTTCGAAGAGCGAATTGAAATACCAGAATAACCGAAAAATCAATTAAAAATACCATCTAGGGAAAAGTAAAGTTGAGTATTAAAGTGTTTGTCGTGATCCTACAGAGCCATCTTTATGGGAGGGATGGGGATTTGATGCATTATCAATCATTTATTCATGTAGGTGTGGTGGGTTGTCTTATGTTCTCTCTTCTCCATTTTAAAACGATACCTGGTATTACAATAAAAACGGTTTTGTTATCAGAAACAAAAAATATATTTTTAATCAAGATTCAACATTACACTAATGATTATCTTTACAATCCCGGCGCACCCCCTTACTGCATACTCGACACACTGTCCTACTCCTCCTTCGATCCCCGTAACCATTCCTGTCTGAACATACATCTCAGTCTTTCTCTCGGTGACCGGGAAACTTCCTTAATCCATTTGTATTCTTATTTTGTCTAAATTGTCTTGATTTTCGTTTCTTTGCATCATGTGGTCTTTGGCGAGATCCTCAATAAGCTGTTGCGTGAAAGCTAATCTTGACAGTTTAAGGTTATCTGATGTGTTTTATTGGTATACAATGTGTATGCATTGATAAACATACGGCGCATAAGATTAAAAAGCTACATATTTCCATACTTTTAAAGTTTTTCGACCATCATTATAACTCTCTGTCATCATATCCATAGGTACTTGGGGACAGGACAATTTTTTTTTGGCCATCTCCCTTTTTTTCCAAAATCCATTGTGTTATCGTTTTCTATTAATTTCAATTATTTTCGCGTTTTTTCTGTATTATAAGAACATAAAATGATAAATATACTATAAATGACTAAGTCTTGTATTTGCTATTTACTATCAATTCCATGTTTACTATCCACAGCTGTTACTGATGTATATATTATTTAGAAAATAGGGGAAGGTAAAAATAAATCGTCCTGTCCCCAAGTACATGTACCTATGATCACATCAGCCAAATCTATGACTGCTTTATAAGTGCTTGAAATGAGTCCAAAAATTTACACAATGTTACTGGGGTCATCAACATCAACAAAATCTTCTAAAAAAATCAATTTGTTAACACAAAAATGAAAAAGAACACTCGCACTTTCATTTTCTATGTTCAGTGGACCGTTAAATTGGGGTCAAAACTCTAATTTGACATTAGAATTAAAAAGATCATATCATTGGGAAAAAGCATACATATGAAGGTATACAAAAAACATCACACGAGTAAGATTCTTAGAAATGTTCACGAAAGACCAATGAACGAAAGAACGGACGGATGAACCCCTCCCCTAACACTATATACCGTCCAATTTAGAAAATGGAAATTATAATGAATATTCTGCACAAAAAAAATAAGGAAATATTTGAAAACCCACAAATCTATGGCTGCTTTATAAGTGCTTGAAATGAGTCAAAAAATTTACACAATGTTACTGGGGTCATCAACATCAACAAAAACTTCTAAAAAAAATCAATTTGTCAACACAAAAATTAAAAAGAATGTGTCCACACTACACGGATGCCCCACTCGCACTATCATTTTCTATGTTCAGTGGACCGTGAAATTGAGGTCAAAACTCTAATTTGACATTAGAATTAAACAAATCATATCATTGGGAACATGTGTACTAAGTTCCAAGTTGATTGCACTTCAACTTCATCAAAAACTACAATGACCAAAAACTTTAACCTGAAGCGGGAAAGACGGACGAACGAACGGACGCACAGACCAGAAAACACAATGCCCCTATAGGCGGGGCATAAAAATGTTGCAAAAACGAAAGTCGCGTGAATCTTTTCACCTAAAAACAATGAAAAATTAGTACGATGTTAAAATTTTGATCTTATTTTTCTGTAATGACCAATTTGAAAATAACTTACTTTTGATTTTTGACTATTGTTTGGTTGAAATCCACATTGCCGCCACAAAAACGAAAATTTCTCTTAAACTTGGGGATTCATTTTAAGATTTTATTTTATAAAAAAATGCTATGTATGGAAAGAAATGGTGCTTCATTTGTTTAGTTCAGTTAATATAGGAAAAATCTGTTTTTCTCCAATAACGAGAAAAGAAAGGACAGTGAATGCAAGTTTACTTTTAGAACATCAAAGTAAATATGATATAAAGTGTCCTTTTTATGCTGTCATTAAAAAAACTATATTTATTGGTTTTTTAATCGCAGGAAAATGTCGAATTTTCTCTGTTTAATTAATGTAAAGTTTACCAGAATTTAACCAAACCACTGCCAATTATACATAACATACGAACGAAAGGATACATATGCATTTTAAATCGAATTTCTATCTAGTATACATTCTCTCTTTCAAAAAATAAAAAAAACATATCTGACAAAATAAAGACCGCAGAGTGTTTAGTTCTCTTGATTTTGCCGCTTTTATTTTTCACAAAAAATTTTATAGAAACTTTTGTTTGCAGCACGATTCGAAGATAATAGTTTTTGATTTGGTAAATTTCTTTTTTCGGAAACGTAAAATCTAAAATTTATATAAAAAAAGATATTAACAATTCACCAAAGTTTTATGCAAGTTGGTTCAAGCGTTTTTGAGGTAATATCCGATATGTTGACGACTGACGGACGGACAGACAACGGTAACCCATAATACGTCCCGTAAACGGGCGTATAAAAATACACTCCTAGATTATCAAATAATCAAATAATCATGAAATATTTGGTCTGGTAATCAAATAATCACAAAAAAACCTCCAAGTAATCACATAATCAAAAACCCCACGAGGAAGCTCAACTATCAACTGTTTGTTTGAGCGCTGTGGAACCATCTCTTCGAATTTAAAAAGAAATAAAAAAAGTTAAAACCTACCTATGCCCCTGAGATTGTTAATAAAATTATTACCGAAAAAGTACAATTTACTTCTACGTATACGGAAGCAAAACTTCTCAAAATTGCCGTTCAAATGCAATCACTGAAAGACGTCGTACCCTTTTACGCAAAATCTTATGACGCGACGTTATAAACGTATTTACACTTTTGGTATTTAGCTGAATTTTGCCTCCGAATGACCTTATTATCTACTCCGAATAACCTTCTGACGTCAAACAACAATCACTTTTTAATTGTGACATCAAAATTTTTAAATTGTGATGTCAAAGTTTACGGGAACCTGTGTGATTGTACGTAATGGCGGATACATTTGCATACAAGTGTAAATACGTCTATTGTTATCGTCACTGACGGCAAATACTCTTGTGTACTTCAGAAAAAAACAAGCGTGGCAGTAAAAGGAAAATTGCGAAATATTCCCTGGCACTGAAAGAGTTAAAGACCAAACTTTCTATTGTTTGTGCGCATTAGCTAACGCAATTTGATTGTGACATAAAAGCTCTATGACGTTTTTTCCAGGTCGGCAGAATAGAACGTCCCTTTTCGCATATTTTACGGATTCCAATATGACGATCCTTGCGAAAATTGCGGGAAACTTGTACTATGACTTCCGATTCAGTGTTTTGAAGAGAGGCAACTCTTTTTCTGAAAAACAAATGAAAGAAAATTTCTGATACCTTTTTTGAAAGTCGGTTACATATACTTTTTGAGGCTTTAATAGAACTTTCCTTCTTGAATTTTTTATGAAGAATTCACTGGTAGATATTTTTGTAATATTGGAAACGTTTTTCATTCTATTATTTTGAATGAAATGAAATAAATGATACTTTTAAGATCAAAACACCAAAAATTATAAACTCTAGAATCTTTGATTAATAGATACAAATCTTCTGTTTAACATGAAAAAAGAATTATGCTTGTAGGTTAGATAGTATTAGATAATTTGAAATTTTAAATAACAACTAAAAATTGTTCATTTTGGGGTGACAACACGAAGTCGGTAACTCCCAATTTTGTTCATCATATTTTGTTCCCAAAATCATGAAATACGTTCATTCGAAATTTTAAGAAAAATCGCTGGTAGAACTGAATATCCTGTTTTGTTTTTAATAGTACAAAACGGTCTTCCCTGTACGAAAACAATCTTCTTGCAAAGCCAATGAAATAAAATCTTCGTGTATCCATCTTCCTTGTGCGTTAAACATTCTGTGTATTCGTACAAATATAAATAGAATGTTATCTTCATAGATTATTTTAAGCCATTGCATTTCTAAAAGTATAAGTACTTGTCCATATGTATTGAAAGCCAACATATTGAATAAAATACTATCTTATTTAGGATATAAACTGATGTTGTCATTCTACTATTAGTTCTGTATGTGGATCCTTTCCATGTGAAATACAAATTCTAAAGATTTTAAAACTCTTGTTCAGAAATTGATACCCTAATTTTAAGATAACATAGAAATTACTTCAATTTTGATATGTCATATTGATTGTTAATGTTTTTTTTATTATTATTATTGAAGATTTGTGAAGAACCGTTATGTCAGTATTGGGTTGGTTGTTTTTTTTTAGTATGAGTTGTCAAAATGACAAAATGATTTACGACATCTCAGCACAGGTATGTTTTTCAATGGAACCTCATGATTGATGCCAAATAAAGGCAACAGTAGTATACCGCTGTTCGAAATTCATAAATCGATTGAGAAAAAAACAAATCCGGGTTACAAACTAAAACTGCGGGAAACACATCAAATATAAGAGGAGAACTACGACACAACAAAAACACAACATTAAAAATGTAACACACACAGAAACGAACTATAATAAAACAATGGCCATTTTCCTGACTTGGTACAGGACATTTTAAGAAAAAAATGGTGGGTTGAACCTGGTTTTGTGGCTAGCCAAACCTCGCACTTTTATGGCAATGTTAAATATAACACTAAAATGACACCATTACATGACATGAATACAGTACAACATTACGGACAGAGAATTACGCAATTAAACAATACAATATAGTACATTTGGACAACAAAACAACAGAAACACTGAAGTGAAAAAACAAGAATGCAACACACATAGAAACAAACTATACGATAACAATTGCTATTTTCCTAACTTGGTACAGGACATTTTTAAGAAAAAAATGGTGGGTTGAACCTGGTTTTGTGGCTAGCCAAACCTCTCGCTTGTATGGCAATGTTAAATATAACATTAAAATGACAACATTACATGACAGGACTACAAAACAAATAAATGGGAGAACATATAGGACAGAGAAACATACGAATAATAGCTAACAAAAGGTACCAGGTTCAAAATTTAATACGCAAGAGGCGCGTTTCGTCCACACAAGACTAACCAGTGACGCTCAGATCAAAAAAGTTCGAAAGCCAAAACAGGTACAAAGTTGAAGAGCATTATATTGAGGACCAAAAGTTCCAAAATGTAGTGCCAAATACGGCTAAGGTTACATGTCTGGGATAAGAAAATCCTTAGTATTTAGAATAATTCATACTTTTGCAAACAGTTAATTTATAAAAATGACTATATAATAGAAATACATGATAACACCGAAGTGGTGACTAACTACAGAATAAAAACGGATACATAAAACAACATAAACCAGCACATAAAAATTCATAGCCGTGTTAGCCAAAGAGATCAACGCAAAAAAGTGACGTCACATTTGAATTTCTGAAATTTCCCAAAATTTATAATAACTTTATTTTAGTGCCCTTTTTAATAAAAAAAAAATCTTGAAATAAAGATAAAACATTTTGTGTTCATAATTTTGACATGGGTGAATATGAAAGTTTAAACATTCTGACACAAAACAATAACGTTTAAATCTGCCAAGAAAAAAATCCTTTTAAAATTTACTTTTAATAACAAGCATTTCAAAATATTTGACCTGAAGTAGATTACGGGAGCATTTTATAAAGACGGTTTAAACACATGTAGACGTCTATTTATGAATATCTTGCCTTGTTTGTCAGCTTCGTTTAACTTTTGTCACATACTATTTTTTGTTTCATTTCTTAGAGATATGATAATTTGATTCGAAAGGTAATCAGTAAAGCATGTACTACAAAATTAATTGTTTACGAGCTCTTTATTGGCACCAGCTTTGTCAGAGCTCTGAATGAGCACCCATAGTAACCAAACTATATTTGATGATAACTCCTGCTTAAGCTGTACTATATGAAAGCTGTATGTCAGCACCGTTCGTGTTTAAGCTCTCTTTGTGCACCACTTGTAGCTTATAGTTTTTTTGTATTTATCGTTTTTTTTCTCCATTATAGCATCCAATTTGTTTAACCTCCATTTTAACATCTATCGTGTATAAACTTATTTTAAGCATCCACAGGGTCAATACTCAATTTTAGCACCAATGAAGTTAAATCTTTATTTCATCATTTTTAAAAGTTTTATTTTCTCAAACACCGTGTTAAAGCTCTTATGGAGCACATGTTGTTAAAGCTCTAATTTATCACACATCGTGTGAAAAGAAGTATTTAAAACATCATAATGATACAAATTTTTATCCATATTTGTATTTCTATGATTTATAACTGGGTAATGCTCTTACTATAATCAGGCTAAATGTATTGAGTTCACACAAATGGGAACACGAGACTGTAGGTGGTTTGCGCGACTGAACATGCAAGTGGATCAGGTCGCAACTCATGGGAAGGTTGCTGCATACAATGTTCGATAGATTAATGGTTACTGGAGTGGTTGGTACGTCCAAGGCTACAAGACGGGAAATTTAACCTTAACAGAAGAAGCTGTCCAATGCCGTTCAAAGAAAACAATATGATGAAGACATAATCTTTTAATCAGTTTAATTGAGGTCTGGAGCTGGCATGTCAGTAACTGCTAGTAGTCTGTTGTTATTTATGTATTATTGTCATTTTGTTTATTTTCTTTTGTTTCCTATTCTGACATCGGACTCGGACTTCTCTTATACTGAGTTTTACTGTACGTACTGTTGCGCGTTTGTTTTTTTTACATTGGCTAGAGGTATAGGGGGAGGGTTGAGATCTCAAAAATATGTTTAACCCCGCCGCATTTTTGCACCTGTCCCAAGTCAGGAGCCTCTGGCCTTTGTTAGTCTTGTATCATTTTTAATTTTAGTTTCCTGTGTATAATTTGGAGTTTAGTATGACGTCTCTCATCACTGAACTAGTATACATATTTGTTTAGGGGCCAGCTGAAGGACGCCTTCGGGTGCGGGAGTTTCTCGCTGCATTGAAGACCCATTGGTGGTCTTCGGCTGTTGTCTGCTCTATGGTCGGGTTGTTGTCTCTTTGACACATTCCCCATTTCCATTCTCAATTTTAATCGTCGACGAATGTGGTCTTATTTTTATGATCATGAACACATGTTTATAGTGTGCAAGGATTAAAAGTGCAGGGTAGAATAGATGAATAATAAAAGAAATTAAAGACATCTTTTATTCATTTATTAACATAACCATTGGTTATGATTTTGTCATTTCTGTGTGCCAACCGAGGCCATCCTATCCCCGCCAAATCAAATTCATCATATAAATATATGTGCAGAATACAGTAACTTAACAATATTCCCCGTGTATCGTACATGCAGGTTTTAAAGTATAAAAGAAATTACACGTGTTTTCTAATGGATCAGTACAGGGGACTTCTAAAATATCTTCGTCCAGTTATTCCACCGTGGTTGGTGGGAAATTACAAAATCCACCTGAGACGAAATCTGATTTAGAAAGACATATCAAATGCAAATTAACAATATAAATAGCTTCTCCAGTAACATGAATGTTTTTGGTTTGTTATAATGTCTTATCCAAACTAAGCTTCTTAAATAGCGGACCAATTATATTGATTGATTGATTGGTGTTTAACGCCACTTCTAACTTTTATTGTGCTATTTCGTGGCGGTCAGTTTTTATTGGTGGAGGAAGCCGGAGTGTCAGGAGAGAACAACCGACCTTTGGTAGGAAAACTGACAATCCTAGTCAATTGAGATTGGAAACGAATGCATCTGCCCCGTGCGGGATTCGAACTCACAACCTCAGTGTTGACTGGCTAGTGATACAGTAGTTCGGCTGCTTAGACCATTCGGCCACCGAGGCCTAAGACAAATTATAAACATCTGTGGTGAGTTGTTAAAATATACCAGCAGCCAGTTGTACGAACGTGTCATTAGGCTAATGAGTCATTAAGTCTTCATTAGCCTAATGCATCATAAAGGCTTAAGGTAATGAAGACTTAATGACCCATTAGGCTAATGCAACGTTCGTACAACCGGCTGCAGGACAATGCTATTGCTGGTTCACGTTTCGTCCCAAATGGTATCTTCAACCAAGTAGTCAACATTTGTGTTGACATGACATATGCTCATCAACGGTAAAATAAATTTTTATTTAATAACCTAAGTTTTTCTAAATAGATAACAGTACCTGTATTTTGCATAAATTTTCGGATTTATTGGTTTTTTAATAGTCCTCAAGTTCGTGTTTAATCTCGTCTTTCACCTGATTTGATTTGAGCGCCGCTTTTATCTTATCTATACAAAAAGCGAGTCTAGCGTTTAAAATTATAAGCCTGATATCTTTGATGAGTTTGTACAACAACTATATGTCTATATAACTGATGATAGACGTTTCGTCCCCGAGGCAATTACCAGAGAAATCAGTACCTTTGTGTCGAATTATTTGAAACATTGTGTCTTTCAACCATCGGACATTGATATTCTATGACGTTTTTTGCATTATTGGTTTTCAATACTTTTGACTTCGTGTAAACGCCCCAGGGGGACTGTGGTATAGCCATGCGGTAACTTGGGTCTTCTTTCAACCGTTAGGAAAATATTTGCCAAAGTGGGCGTCCGTTTGATGTGCAATATGTTGAGCTTTTGATTTTGCCATTTGATAAGGGACTTTCCGTTTTGAATTTTCCTTGGAGTTCGGTTTTTTTGTTATTTTACTTTTTCTTTCAAAACATTGTATGTAGAGTTTTACTACCACTGCATGTAGAGCACGTAAGCGAATCATTGCACCAACTCTTTGAGGGTCCGCCTTATCCAACAAACTTTTATTTCCAGGGGTAGTCTATATATCCCGCCCTTCATCCAGGTCGATCTATTTTGCAGAAACTACCTATTATATTTACTGGCTTAACATGCATACAATATTTGCAAATGGACGTAAAGCAAACAACAGCCAATCAGTCAATCATTTAATTTTAAGTTCAATTGAGGTCTGGAGCTGGCAGTAACCCTTGGTTAATTTATGTTTATCATCGATATTTTGCTGAGTTTTACTGTGCATTTTTCTGTATGTGTGTATATTCTACATTGGCTAGAGGTACCCAGCGGCATTTTTCGCCTGTCAGAGTGTGTTTGTAAAGTGATTTGAAGACATTTATTTTTGGTAGAATAAAAAAGAACACTTTTGCTCATTCGTCTAGGCGAGCTGTTTCTCATAGATATGTGTTTAAGTTTATGTTCATAAATACTTTATTTGCGTTTGAGGCAACGAATAAGAAAATAACTGTAATTTAAAGGGATATTAGCTGTCAAATTCATGATCACCGGTTCGACTTTTATGCTCAGATTGTATTTACAATATAATGAAAGGTATATTCAAATTACAAAAAGTATAAAAAGAGACAATTTACAATGCATGAACTTGGTATTTAATATCAGCATTTCGTCTGTAATTTAGACCGGACGCCATCTAATAAACCATCGAAATGACGTCCGAAGGCTGCCGACTGTCATATAAACATATATAAGCAAACATATCAATATAAAAAGACAGACATGCACGTGCAAAAGTGAAATGTCGATTTTTCGGGGTTAATTTGACTTCATGTTATAGATTTTGTTTAAATGTAAATCCTCGTATTACAGATGATGACGATTATGTTCCAAATGTCGTAACCACATTCCCGTCCTCTTTTACTCGAATGAGACATACCGAGTTGAGCTTATCAACAGGTTTGTATTTACATGAGCAACATGCCGGGTGTCACATGTGGAGTAGGATCTGCTTACCCTTCCGGAGCACCTGAGATCAGCCACGGTTTTTTGATGGGGTTCTTGTTAGTCAATCTTTAGTTTTTTAATTTGTGTATACTGTTGTTTGTCTTTTGGTCGTTTTTTGTTTTCGCCATGGTATTGCCGGTTCGTTTTGGACTTACGAGTTTAATTATCCCTTTGGTATCTTTCGCCTCTCTTTTGCCTACATATGAATGATAGTTTGTGGGACGAATCAGTAAACTAAAAAGTAAAATAATAATAATACCGAACTCCAAGGATAATTCAAAACAGAAAGTCACTTGTCAAATGGCAAAATCAAAAGCCCAAATACATCAAACTGTTTTTCCAAGTGGCTTCCTTGCTTCATTTTTCAATATTGAAATTCTTTACTTTTTAATAATAAGGTTAGCACATACATAACACGGGGTCAAATTAAAGGGTGCATCAATACCTATTCAAATGAGTTATATATTTGACTTACAAGCCGACAAAACATTGTCAATGTTTTTGAGCTTATTTTGACAAATTGAACCAAGCTATCAGCTAAAAGCGAAAAGGTATTTCAATATTCCACTTTTATAAATGTTTGAGACAAAAAATGATAATTGTTAGTCTCAATCGAAGCTAATGCCCCTTTAAGTAAAAAAAAAAGCTAGAAATTTTGATTTAAACTGGAACGAATCAATACAGGATGCACATACAAGTATATGATTTTATATCTCTACCTGTGTGACGTTTACATTCTGACGTCAAACACGCTTTCTACCAAGCTTGTACCAAGTCAAGAATATGACAGTTGTTGTCCATTCGTTTGATGTGTTTGTGCTTTTATTTTGCCATTTGATTAGGGACTTTCCGTTTTGGATTGTTTTCGGAGTTCAGTATTTTTGTGATTTAACTTTTTCCACTTTGTTTCGCTTATTCTCGAAAATAGAAATTATTAAAGACATGTGTTATTATAAACAGTTATAGCCGATTTCAATGAGTGTGTAGGCAAAGGTAATATCTTTGGTTAGCTTGCTTGCTAGCTGAACCGTGAAGTCATTGTTAGGTTAGGTAAACTACCCTCTATTAAGAGTAGACTAGTCCGACAGATAACCAATCTATCTGTCTGTAGGACTAGGCTATTTCGGAAGGAGGGTAGTATACCTTACCTAACAATGACTTCACGGTTCAGCTAGCAAGCAAGCTAACCAAAGATATTACCTTTAGCTACACACTCATTGGAATCGGCTGTAATCTGTTTATCGAAAATATAAATTATGCTGAAATAAGGAAACTGCGCTAGGTGATAATCAGTACGTTGGTATTCCTTGACTTACATCAATATGGCCCGAGAAAAAAGACGAAAAAATAAACAACAGTCAACAAAAAACTACACAAAAACCGAACGCATGTGCTCTAGACGGGAATTCAGTTACTAATATTCTTGTCATCCCAGGACTAATTATAGCTTCCTATATAGGTATATGTCATGTTTTTCTCAGTTACACTATAAACTTCGATGGATTTTGTCATTTCCCATCCAAGCAAGGTGGGAGATGTGGACAACATACTTTTTAAAGGACCCATTGGACATGCCACTTCTTTTCTTTCAACATAAGGTAAACATTATTAAGCTTTTATATTCAATCTTCATTTTTGCAATATTCGAAGGTCAACTTATGTCGGAAAGGATTGACTGAAAATGAAGAAACAATCAATATAAGATGTATTCAAATGAATAAATAATAGTAATCATTATATATTTCTTTTATTATATTTTTTCTATCAAGCATTTTTAAGCCTTGCACACTATAAATTTGTGCGTATGATCATAGAAATAAGACCACATTCGTCTTAGACTTTTCTTTTTGAATGGCATTGAACATCTTCTGCTGGATAGGTTGAATTTTCCGTCCATGTCGTTGTACCCTGGAACGTACCAACCACTCCAATGACCATTAAACCATTGGATTTTGTATGCAGCAATCTTCCCCCCAGCTGCGACCTGATCCACTTGCATATTTAGTCCCGCGGGCCACCTGCAGTCCCTAGTTGCTCTTCGTGTGATCTCACTACATTTAGCCTGAAACACAAAATGAGTATTTATAGATTAAAGTAAGATCATTTGATATATATATTTAGGTATGAATCTTAATATATTTTTACATAGTGTTTCAATTTTTTTCCACACATACACAAGTTTAAATTAATATATACTTAAATGGAGATTTAACACGTTCATCAGTGAATCTATTTTGATCTGAAACGGTTATCTTGATCTGAACAGATCAAAATAGCCATTTTGGACTAACGTTCATTTACAAGTGAATGGATGATAAAGAAAAATGAGCATCAATGCGGTCGAAATATCACTAGTTTTGTTAACAAAAGATTTTGTTATCAATGCCTTGATTTCCAAAAAATATCTTGGTATATGTCGACAAATTAACATTTTGATTAAGATATAGAAAAAAACAGGCAAAAATAACAAAAAGGGCAAGTATACCACAAATAGACGTTTACATGTTGGTATACTTTCGTTTGTATGCATCTCAAATACACTTTAAGAATCAGTTTCTTAAAGACAACAGTAGTATACCGTTATTCGAAATTCATAAATCGATTGAGAAAAAAAACAAATCCGGGTTACAAACTAAATAAAACTTAGGGAAACACATCAAATATAAGAGGAGAACAACCACACAACAGGAACTCAACACTAAAATGCAACAAACACAGAAACGAACTATAATATAACAATGGCCATTTTCCTGACTTGGTACAGGACATTTTAAGAAAAAATGGTGGGTTGAACCTGGTTTTGTGGCTAGCCATACCTCGCACTTTTATGGCAATGTTAAATATAACACTAAAATGACACCATTACATGACATGAATACAGTACAACATTACAGACAGAGAATTACGCAAATAAAGAATACAATATAGTACATTTGGACAACGAAACAACAGAAACACTGATGTGAACAAACAACAAACGACAATGCAACATACACAGAAACAAACTATACGATAACAATTGCCATTTCCTGACTTGGTAAAGGACATTTATAAGAACAAAATGGTGGGTTGAACCTGGTTTTGTGGCTAGCCAAACCTCCTGCTTTTATGGCAATGTTAAATATAACATTATAATGACAACATTACATGACAGGACTACAATACAAATAAATGGGAGAACATACAGGACAGAGACACACACACATAATAGCTAACAAAAGGTACCAGGCTTATGATTTAATATGCCAGACGCGCGTTTCGTCTGCACAAGACCCACCAGTGACGCTCAGATCAAAAAAGTTCGAAAGCCAAAACAAGTACAAAGATGAAGAGCATTGAGGACCAAAAGTTCCAAAAAGTTGTCCAAATACGGCTAAGGTTATATGTCTGGGATAAGAAAATCCTTAGTATTTAGAATAATTCATACTTTTGCAAACAGTAAATTTATAAAAATGACTATATAATAGATATAAATGTTAACACCGATGAGGTGACTAACTACAGAATAAAAATGAATACGTAAACAACCTAAATCAGCACATAAAAAAGGCACAGCTGAACAACGTATTATATGTTAGCCGAAGAAATCGACGCACAATGTGACGTCACATTTAAATTTCTATAAATTTCCAAAAAATAGGATAGAGTACAAGATAAGGTTTGTAATACTGATATAACATGTATTAATAACAATGAAAATTACAATACTTATTAATATAAAATTGTGGTAGTAATTAGATAATTAATTGTATTATCAAGCTATGTCGGTATTTCTTCTAAATCAAACTGTAAACCAAATACATCGTATAAATTTAGTTCGCCCAAACTTAAATCTTATAAATGAACTGGGTGATTAATTATCTTTACCGTAACACAAGAATAGAACAGAAAAAAAATAAAATTTACAACTACAAACGATAAGACATTTGACAAAATCCGATGAGAATAACAAATATAACATCAAAACTAAATACATGGATTTTGAAAAGAAAAATACCGTGACAAAATTTCTGTTTTTGGAGTTTCGTGTTTGTACAGTTCAACGTTGATGTTTGCTCATGAGACACCGTTTTCCAGCCAAACACTGTACTTTTTATATACTTGCATTTCAAAAACAGATATACATACACACATATCGTTATTTTTCATATTTTTAATATCGACTGAAAAGGCTGTCATTTAACAACACAGAGTTTTGTTTGAATTTTTGAACAAGTATTTATTTTCAATTCGTGAACATGTAGTTATTTTGGATTTGTGAACATGTATTTATTTTGAATTTGGGAACATGTAGTTATTTGTAATTTACGCAGCGAACATTTGTAGGAAAATACATGACTGTTAACTCTGAATTAAAATACCATAAAAACATACCTGTGCTGATTTGTCGTAAATAATTACATCACCCCATCCGTACGAAATACCAACTAACACACTAAACAGTGCTGTCAATCCCAACATTGACATAGTAATTCTTCACAATTCTTCAAAAATAAAAAATAAACATATGCTACAACTACAGATTAATATTAAAATTGTAGTAATGTATATGTAATATTAAAATTGGAAATGCGTGACAATGATTAAATAAAATTTATATGACCTTGCTTCGTACACGCAATGAGTTTCCCGGAATATTCGACTTCTTTCATGCACACTAATGTCGTTAAAACCTAACACAATACAATACAAAACAACATTTTATTGAACGAATTAGGGGCCCGTTGAGGACGTTATTTGTAACAGTATACATGTAGTTTGATTTTTTTTTGTAAATACTTGTTAACCCTCCTTAGAACTATGAACCATTTTTTTATGTAACTCAGAAGGATCTTGATTTAAAAAAAATTTTGTCGCTCTTCCAAATACTCAATTTTTTTCTCATAATCCTGTAAAATTATGAAAATATTTGAAACACCTTAACACTCTTCCTTGGCATATGAATAAAAAATGGTTGATTGTTGTATTCTTTTTGATAGTTGCAAATATTAAAATTAAAAAGTGGATGAATGGAATGGTTTTTTACGTCTAGCCAGATCTTACATGCAATATTCTGGACGATAAGTCAAACATGTTAAGTTATATAAAAATAAGAAGATGTGATATGATTGCCAATAAGACAATTAACTCTCCACAAGAGACCAAATGACACAGAATTTAACAACTTTATGTCATCGAAAATGAGCAAAAAGCTAATACCGCATAGTAAGCTATGAAAGGCCCTGAAATGACAAGTGTCAATCAATTCATGCATACATGTATTAACAGTAACTTATTCTAGGTCTGATTTTTAATATGCTAATGTGCAAAGACACAGTCACCAAGGAGAATGTTCACCATACCAGGATGCATCATTCTGAATACAAGTCAATCAGACTTTCCTCTTCATCTTAAATAATGTGTGTTGGGCTCCATCAAGGATGTCATACTATCAAGCTAGAGACAGAGTTCGAACGAATAGGAAAAAGCATCAATACAGCATTAAACTCTTCTCCTGCTTGAATCGCATGAATTGGCAAGTGTGGCATAATACTTATAATAAGTTCATCACCCCAAGCAAATTGTAGGATAAATTGACTGCATGATTTGACGGTATAAGTAGAAGGGGCTTCATCTTCCGTCTTGTATATCCAGCAGGGTTGTCTTCACCATGGGAGGACTACATATCCCCCGCCTAATAAAATTGTCTCCGTGCAGCCGGATAAACACTAAGCGGGCGGTAACTCCAAAGACGAAAACATTACATAGTTTGTCAAAACAAACGGAATAAAGTATACAGTTAGTTCTTCAGTTATGTACCTTTAAACAAAGCATTCATCTGTATGTCGTGACTGATAAACTGGCCAAACTCCATACTAAAATGGCTCAAATCGTTCATCTGAGTTGTAGAGTTAATGACGGTGTGAACGATTATACTGATGTCTCTGGCTACAGGGAGGGGGTCACTAAAAAATCATTTGCTCGTGTATCATCCAAACCTAGAAATTTGACATTACATGGTATGAAACAACCTATACTTGACCAGATTGAATATATAAAATGAGGATGTACATGTACCGTAAAGGCAAAAGATGAATAGATTGATTTAGTGTAGATTAATTAACATCAAATATACCATGCATTGTATCAGAATATTGGAAGTAAATTGCTATTCTCACCAACCGCGGATCCAGTAATCAGATTTTTTGAAAGAGTAGAAGTTAAAGATGTAGGTTTTATTTAATTTTAAAACTTTTTTTTTCTTTTTTTTTTTTGCATTGCTTTGATATGTTTTTTTTTTTTTTTTTATTAATTTGAAGTTTTTAATATTCTCATAATAACATTAACGGTACCAGTGTTACTGCACAGTAAACTTCATCTCATTTTGATTTTTTTGTTTGTTTCAAAATTCAACTTTTAGTCAGTTTTAATCACAAATTCTTTCAAGCTGATAAATGTGCTTCGGGGCATTTGTAACTCATTTATAGAAACTCTTTGTTTTGAACTGTAAGTAGGCATACACAATAGAATAATCCCTTACTAAGAACATGATTTCATTCATTCTTCACAATTAAGAAACACCAAATCCGACAATTTCATTGGTCGAGAGCACTGTGCTACATTCTAAGTTTCATTGTCAGTGCAATGTTTGTAATAAATGGATGACTTCCTTTTTAGGCATTTCATTTTGAATTAGTTTTAGTGATGTAAGGACTTTCTTATAATTTTGGAAAATATCATAGATTGTGTTATAGACATTAGATGACACAATAGTACAATGAAATGAAAAGAAATGATTCCTGATTGTGAGTATGAATGTAAATCACGTAATATTTTAGTGAGGAATTATATTTTTGTTTATTTTGAGTTCAAATCAATAAATTAAAAATTTGAGTTACAACTAAATTTTATTTTACAGCCAATATTTTAGTCCAGTCCTTTACATCAAATACTACTTCATTATGTCAGGGAAATGTTCAAATACAATGCCTTCAAACATTTAAAATATATTCAAAAGTTAAACTAAAATTCCTATCTTTAGAATTTTATCACAATATTGGAAATTACTATTCTCACCAACCGCAGATCCAGTAATCTGAGTTTTTGAAAGAGTATAAGCTAAAGATTTAGGTTTTTATCTAATTTTAAAACTTTTTTTTTTGTTTTTTGCATTGCTTTCATATTGTTTTTTTTTTTTTTTTTTTTTTTTAAATAATTTGAAGTTATTAGTATTCTAATAATAACGTTAACAGTACCAATCTCACTGCACCAGTAAACTTCATAATATTTTGATTTTTTTTGTTTGTCTCTAAATTCAACTTAATCACATTGTCAAATTCTTTCAAGCTGATAAATGTGCTTATGGGGCATTTATAGGAACTCTTTGTTTTGAACTGTAAGTAGGCCTAAACAATAGAATAATCTCTTACTACGAACATGATTTCATTCATTCTTCACAATTAAGAAACACCAAATCCTACAATTTCATTGGTCCAGAACACTTTGCTATATTCTAAATAATTATATTATATAACTTATATATATATAACTTTATCTACCCACGCCACCTGACACAAGCATGTACTTGCTATTACTATTTACCAGCACGTTTTTTGTTGTTGTGAACTCGTATAGTCAAAGCAGATTCCTTACGGAGAACGCGTCAAACTTTACAAAATTCTGTTTTCCTACTGTCGTTAGAGTTCAAGGAATTAACTTTTCATAGGAGAGGAATTTGTGAAAGTAAAAATTCACTTGTTTTCCAATCCTAATAAAACTGTCATATTTGTCATGTTGATGTTATCATTTTCACAATAAAATAATGTTTACACTAAGTTTAAATAAATCACTCAATTTAGTTTTAACATTGGTGCATAAAGACAAACTAAACTGACTTTCTTCTCAAAATAATGACATTAATGTTACATTTTAGCTCACCTGTCAAAAAGTCTATTAATCATGATTTAAAATGGTGCTTCATGTGTTCACGTTAATCACTATGACCACTATTTGACCAGAAACACGTAATACGTACGTGTCCATCTTGTCTCATATGTTCACCACTACCGCAAACACGTCGAAGTGCCCCCTCCCCCGGCCGAACCTGTTGCAAGGCAGCATTTCTGTTTCTTCGGATTAATGCGGTGTCGGAATATCGGGCTGCCTCGGTAAATTTTAATTTGTAATTTTTAAAATACAAAAAATATATACCTTCATGACTTACTTTTTGAGATATTTTGGTTCGTAATTTGCATATTTGATGGTAAAACCCTGATATTTCACAATTAAGGACTTTTAATGAAAGTAAAAATACTTTTGAACGATCAGTCATAATTTAACCCTTTTTTTGGTGTAATATTGTTCCCTTGATCCATGGCATTAACATGCTGTAACAAGTTTAAGGTTAACCGTTAACCTGACAATTGTATCAAAAGTTTATATTACTATTAGTGAAATAAAGAAGTTGAGAATATGTTTGCGTCTACACAGAAGTGCAGAATAAACTCTATCGTTCATTTTTCTTAAAATTTTGGCTGAGCGTTATTGAAACAGTACTTGATTGATTGCAAAAGTCAAAAATAGGGGTCCATGTGGTTATTTTTTCTTCAATAAAAGTCATAAACCTCGATTTTTTAATTTGACAATACGGCGCTAAATTACGTTGAAATAAGTTTTTAAAATCGCAACAACGTCGTGCAATCAGTCTCGCCGTACAAATACGGTGTCGAGTTCAGTTGTATTGTCAAGTTTTTTTTTCAAAAGTAACGATATAATCATCAAAATTTAAAAAGCTGGTGACACGATAAATAGTATAAAATATTTGCCAAACCTTTATGAAATGTTACGAAACATAATATTGTTGTAACTTTTCTCAGAAACTACCTTACAGAATGACTTCATATTTGGTCAACAACTTGACACCAATTAGTTGTAACGTGTGAACACTTTTCTGGTCTGTCAGATACCTATTTCCTGTGTGCCGATACTTCGAGGTTTTTTTTCTCTCTCAGTTTGTACAAGAGGGATATCTTTTCACGTAAACGGGTGCGTTCTTGTTTTCGTCTATCATACCGGGCTGGTTATAAATGTGTATTTTTAACTGACAGTTCTTCTTCATACACTTATATATTCCACTGGGTTAAATTTTTAAAAAGCTGTTAAACTCCGCAACCTTTAAATGTACCTATTTTTGATTGAGTTAAGCCTTCCAATTGATTTTTTATAGTGTGTTTTTCTATGTTGTGATGTTATACTATTGTTTCAGAAAAGGGAGAAGGTTTGGTACCATTAAAACGTTTAATCCCGCTGCAAATGTTTGTACCTGTCCTAAGTCAGGAATCTGATTACAGTAGTTGTCGTCTGTTTATGTAGTTCATAAGTGTTTCTCGTTTTTATATAGATTAGACCGTTGGGTTTTCCGTTTGAATGGTTTTACACTAGTAATTTTTTGGGGCCCTTTATAGCTTGCTGTTCGGTGTGAGCCAAAGCTCCGTGTTGAAGGCCGTACCTTGACCTATAATGGTTTACTTTTATAAATTGTAACTTGGATGGAGAGTTGTCTCATTGGCACTCATACCACATCTTCCTATATCTATTCAAAGCCAGGAACAGTATGAGGCGTTGTCTTTATTTATTATGTTATTTTGCTATTTTGTTGATTTATATATATTGCCTCTGTTAAATTTATCCATAAAATGATAATTCTCCACACGATTTAGAGTTTGTCAAATGGTATAGATACTATATTTTGATGAAGATGGTACGTTGATATCTAAATTACTTTTTGTGTAGTTGGGTTTCTGTCTCATTGACGTATTATAATTTACATATATTTTTTATTCATTTCCTATCTGAAATTAAAAAAACACCTACACAAAATTATAAATGTACTTTTTTTAAATTCGCGCATACGGATTTATGCTTTTACAGTTTCTTTTTATCTATATATATGGTATCTCCAAAAGTGAGAAAAAAATCTTTTTTTTTAAAGGACAATATTTCCTATTTGGGGTCAATTGACTATTTCGCCCATGTTGTGGTTCTTATTTTGCTTTTGACAGTTATTTTCTGTTATCGTTTCTGCATAAAATCATCTCCAAGGGCAATTCCTCTACAAGAGGTCTGATTTCGTTTTTTGTACTTATTTGTAAATTTAATTGTTTTTGGTCATTTTTACTGTTTCTGTCTATGTATTCAATGTAATAACCAAAAAAATCAAAAATTTGCAAACAAATGACATTTTAGGCGCAATAAGTCCAAAATGAATTGTCCTATTTTTCTGAAAATTACTTAGGAGATAGATTGCTAATCTTTTTTACCTTGTGTCAGATTTACTATCTGCTTTAATTTTTTAGATCTCAGCCAAATCCCCTTTGTTCTATTCTAAGCAATAGTGACCATGTTTGTTAATGTATCAAATCCATGGAAACAATTTTTAAGCAAGATACCCAAAGGAACATTCAGATAAAGTCTGGTAACATTTGGCCTAGTAGTTTGCGATTAGGGAATGATAGTTACACTTAAAGTGGTTATATGTTTGGGATATAAGTTGTATATAATGGTCACATGCATGGGAAATGAAGGTTATAATGGTTAAATGCATGTGAAATGAGGGTTGTAATGGCTACATGCATTGGGAATGAGGTTCCACTTGACCAAATGCCATAACATTTTGTAACAATGTTACTTACATGTATGCCGAGGCGCAATAAAAAAAAATTGAGGGTCATGATCCATCTCCCTGCAGAAGTTGAAGAAAATGGATGACATCCAAGAAAATCACTTGACATTTTGAATTTACGTATTTTGTTTGAAATTTTCTCAACATATTCTCGATAAATTTAATAATCATTCTAAGTTTACTTGTAGTCAACATATTCAAATTGACTTGCATGAATATTTTTCATTTTAGATCTTAAAAATCTTAATTAATGTGAATTTTAAGTCACGACATATTATCAATATTTCTTTACAAATTATTGACCATCTTATAATAAATTTGTCTGAATTTAGTCTCAAGCTCAATATCCTAGACTCACACTTAATTTTTCTTGACATTATAGAATAAATTTTACTTATACTTAATTAAGAATGTTAAGAAAATTTCTGAAAACAATATCTAGATTTAATATGTCTCAAATAATTGTGCACTAAGAGCAATTTTCTTTGCATTTCATATGGAACTGAATGGCTTGTTTTGGTTGAACTGAACGGCAACACACAATCTGTTCCTTCAAATACTATTTTAAATTAGCATGTGAAACTGAATATAAAAACTGGCCTCTAAACATACAGCATATAATCTCATTAGTGTACAGAGAAGCACAATGTAGCACAAAGGAGCATAAAAAGACCACAAAGGACCTAAACAAAATTGTTCAGGTTCATAAGTTGGTAAAACTTGTGTCGGATCCTATTTGTATCATTGATCTCAAATAAAAAAATCATGAATTGAACTAAACCGAGTGACTGAAATAAAATCATGTGAAACATCCCTAACATTAAGATTCAAACTAGGTGTAAGTTAGGACATATTATATTATAATAGTGCCAGGTGTGAGTGCTCTAATGATCAGATAATATAAAAATAAGAAGATGTGGTATGATTGAAAATAAGACAACTCTCCACAAAAGACCAAATGACGAAGAAATTAACAACTATAGGTCACCGTACGACCTTCAACAATGAGTGAAACCCATACCGCATAGCCGGCTATAAAAGGCCCCGAAATAACAAATTGTAAAACAATACAAACGAAAAAACTAACGACCTAATTAATGTACAAAATAATGAACAAAAAAAAAACACAGCAACAAACGACAACCACTGAATAACAGGCTCCTGACTTCGGACAGGCACATACAGAATGTTGCGGGGTTAAACTCGTTTGAAGGTGCCAACACTCCCCCTAACCTGGGACAGTGGTGTAACAGTACAACATAAGAACAAACTATAAAAATCAGTCGAAAAAGGCTTACCTCATCAGATGGATACAAAAAGAAATACATCTATAAAAAACACAGAGAGGACGTGGACGGGTACTTATACATCCCCGCAAAAAAATGACACCAAGTACAGATCTGAGAGTACTCGCAGTTACTAACAGCTTGTTCAAAGTCAATAACAACTAATAAAAAAAATCATGCATTCCCTGCTTGCAGAAACTAGAGGCTCTCAAGAGCCTGTGTCGCTCACCTGTATTTACTGATGCTTTGGAAATCATGTAAAATAAGGTTAAAATCATAATTAATAGTATTAGATATTAGATATTATGATGATATCTAAGATAATAACAAAAAACTGCAACATTTCTGTAAAATTACTAACTCAGGGACAGCAACCCAACAACGGGTTTTCGGATTCGTCTGAAAATTTCAGGGCAGATAAATCTAAATCTGATGAACAGATTTGCTCTAAATGCTTTAGTTTCAGAGATATAAACCAAAAACTGCATTTTATCCCTATGTTCTATTTTTAACCATGTCGGCCATGATGGTTGGAAGGCGGGGTCATCGGACAAATTTTTTAAACTTGATACCCTAATAATGATTATGGCCAGGTATGGTTAAATTTGTTTCAGTAATTTCAGAGAAGAAGATTTTTGTAAAAGATTACAAAAATTTAAGAAAAATTGTTGAAAATTGATTATAAAGGGCAATAACTCCTAAAGGGGTAGACTGACAATTTTGGTCATGCAACTTATTTGTAGATCTTACTTTGCTGGATGTTATTGCTGTTTACAGTTTATCTCTATCTATAATAATATTCAAGATTATAACCAAAAACTGCAAAACTTTCTTAAAATTACCAATTCTTGGGCAGCAACCCAACAACGGGTTGTCAGATTTGTCTGAAAATTTCAGGGCAGATAGATCTTGACCTGATAATCAGTTTGACTTCATGTCAGATTTACTCTAAATGCGTTGGTTTCAGAGATATAAGCCAAAATCTACATTTTACCCCTATGTTCTATTTTTAGCCATGGCGGCCATCTTTGTTGGTTGGCAGGGTCATCGGACACATTTTTTAAACTAGATACCCTAATGATGATTTTGGCCAAGTTTGGTTAAATTTAACCCAGTGGTTTCAGAGGAGAAGATTTTTGTAAAAGCTAACTACGACGAAGACGACGACGACGACGACGACGACGACGGACGACGGACGCCAAGTGATGAGAAAAGCTCACTTGGCCCGAAGGGCCAGGTGAGCTAAAAAAGTTATTAAAAAACCAAAATTCAAATTAAATGTGACCTGTGTTTTAATGTTTCATAACATTGTGTTAAAATCTAAAAAGATGTTGTCAAACAGTACTTTCATTATCATCTGGAAGGAGAACAAGAGGCTCACCTAAGGTATATGTGCAATCAACAATGGACACTCTTCAACATTTTGGACTAGAATAGAATGATGAAAAAAATCTTTTTTGTTAACCATTTTTCTGTTTACAGTTTCTCTCCAACCTTCTTTAGTTTTTGCCCAAAAAACAAATTAAAATAAATTAGGGCACAATTTGACTTATGTGTTTATCTTGTCTTTTTAATCATTTTTGTTATCTAAAGTGTTTATTTATTATAGTTTTTAAGATAATCGGCAGAAACACTCAAAATTGGTAAAAATCATCATAAAACAGCAATAATTCCTATAAGGAGTTGACTGACCATTTCGCCCATAAAATTTATTTGTAGGTCTTATTTTCCTGATCATTTTTGCTTTTTTAAAGTTTCTAGTAAAGGTTTTAAGATATTAAGGATAAACGAAAAAACAAGAGTGAAAATCAGCCTGAAAGGGCTGTAATAACTCCAATAAGAAGAAGTCAGACAATTTCGGCCATGTTGACTTATTTGTAGATTATGCTGCTCATATTTGCTTTTTAAAGTTTCTCTCTATCTATTATAGTTTTCAAGATAATGGGTGAAAATGAAAAAAAAAGGTAAAATTTGACATTTAGGGAAATAACCCAAATGAGAGGTAGTCTTATTTCAGAGGTTGTAGTTGGTTCATGTCTGTCATATTTGTTTTTTGTAAATTGTTTTGTTATAAATAAGGCCGCTAGTTTTCTCAACTGAATTGTTTCATATTTTTCATGCCTTTTATAGCTGACCAGCCGGTATTGGTTTTTGTAATTGTTGAAGGCTGTACGGTTGCCTATAATTGCTTACATCCACTTCATTTGAACTTTGGTGGACAGTTGTCTCATTGGCAATCATACCACATCTCCTTCTTTTTATATATGACAGTTTTGGTGTAAATTGACAATTGGTGGATCTAAACATTCTGAACATTTCTAGTCTTCATATTACCTAAACTCCTTTCCCTTAAATATATAGGCTAAAACAAAACAAACAATATATTCATATTACCAATAACCCAGACAGCTAGTATTGCACCGGATTTTAATAATTTTTAAAACAATATACATTAATACAACTCATAAATAAAATCATAACAATTATAATTGATAAAATGCTTGTATACTGTAGTTAAGAGAAAAAACAATGGTAAAATCTCTATCATCGACGATTCCACCGGCCATGAACAACTAACTAAAATAAGTGAACTCGGTCAAACTAGTTTAAACACTGAATATGTAGTGGTAAAAAGTTGGAAACTTGTGTCCAAAACCAAATGCTCGGAAGACCGTCTCAGGAGATATACTTTGGACAGTATAAAAAAAGTCTACAATTATTCAAAACAAAATATATATATGAAAAAACATAAATTAAAGCAAAGCAAAAAATATTACTTATTTTAAATACGTAAAAAGAAACTTGACACTTAAAAGACAGTTGGGTAGAAAGTGAATTAAAGCTTTCAAATATTTCTCTGGCTATTCCTTGAAACGAGGGAAAATTTAATTATAAAGCATCATAATACAAAATACCTAAATGAAACAATCTGCCTCTGCAATGATTTTATAAATATAAAAGAAATTAGTCATCTTTCAATCAAAAGGAAGAAAAGAACAGCATTATGGGTAAGGTATCATTTGGAAAATAAATGAGAGTTTTGTTTATTCATTCTTATTCTAATTTGCTGGATACCAGTACAGTCTGATTGTTATAAAAAAAACTAGAAAACTAGTGCTCAGCTTGCACATTTTTGTGTGAGGCACATAAAATAAATATTAAATTTTGATGCAAACAAAGCAATACATTAAATAGGGTTTCAAGTTTCAGAAATTTTGACACTAGGAAAAAATTAAGGATATGATCTTAGTAAATATAAAATTCAGTTTTGATATAGTGAATTGATCTCATACCTATATATAAATTTTCATAACAATCCTAGCATAAACAGACATTTTCGAACAAATACTAATTTTTTACTTCAAATTTGACACTGGAAATCTATTTGGAATATCATATAATGATTATTGTACCTATATATATATGAATTTTTGTTGCAATCTCTGCAAAAAGATGTTTCTCACGATTTGTGATTTTTTTAACAAAAAACAATGTTTTTACTGTGATGGATTAAGCCCCTTTTTTATCCTTACTTTCATATTGGGATTTATCACATTAATCACCATGTATCATATGCTTTAACAATGACAATATAGGAAATAGGTTAAAAGGTGCAATAAAATTGATCAATTTGTGAAAAAAATGGAAAATAGGTATTTTTGTTTCCAAATTTACATCTCAGGGTTCTTTTTATGATGTTGTAATTTGTATACAGCTTAATTTTCAAGTAAATTCAATGAAAACATGCAAATTTCAATAAGTCTTTTGGAGAGATACAGAGCACTTGCATCAATAAAATAGATTTTACCACATTATGTTTGTTATAACAAATGAACTGTCAGGCTTGAATATTTATTCATTTGAACCCTGAGCTCTATGTTTCCTTGGCCTAAGTGGTTAAAATTTCTATTTTTGACCTAAGTAGGATGAAACTTCAAAGTTTTGTCAGAAAAACTCAAAAATAATCTACCTGTTTTACTTTCTCACACATACAAGCAACAACTAAAAACAATTTTCATCTTTAAGTAATGGATTAAATATTTGGGGCCACTTTTTTTCATTCTTTCTTTTTCTAAATTTTCTATTCTAAAGCTTACTTGGGAGTAGTTGAGAAAAATACTCAATTTCGAAATTTGTTATATCAAACCTCCAATTTGGATCGAAATTGAAAACTGTCACAATTCTTTTCTTCTTTATTTTTTAAAGTCTATTTTTAAAGCATATGTGGTTTGTCTATATATTGGTTTACTCCTGTTTAAATGAAAATGGGAACTCTCATTATTATTTTTTTTTTACTATTTCATAAAAAATGTTTCTAGTAAAATCTATTTGGTGCCATATTAAGTACTTTTATTTCAAGGATATTATGATTATTTATTATTACAAATGTAAACTAACAAACTGATATCATTGCAAAATATGTGCCTAGGAATTCATAAACTAACTGATTGATTGATTGGTGTTTAATGCCACTTGCAGCAATATTGCCTATTTTGTGGCAGTCAGGTTTATTGGTTGAGGAAGGGGAGTGTCGAGAAGAGAGAACAATCGAACTATGGTAGGAAAACTGACAATCCTAGTAAATTAAATTGGAGTTGAATGCACCTGCTACGTGTGGAATTCGAACTCACAACCACAGTGTTGACATTGGCTAGTAATACAGTGGTTGGAATACTTAGACCACTCTGCCGCCTAAGCCCCTCCAAAAAACCAATGATTCTACCCCAACTTTAAACAATTGAATAAAAAAAAAGTACTTTCTTGTATTTTACATTTAAATTTACATTTACATTGTATCATAGGTCATATTTATTTGTTCAGTGTATGTTCATTGGTGTTAATATGTCTTTTGATTGAGTTAAGCTATTTCAGTTGATATTTTATAGTGTGTCTTTCTATGTTCTGATGTTACACTATTGTTTCAGAAAAAGGGTGAAGGTTTGGTACAATTAAAACGTTTAAACTCGCTGCATTTGTTTGCACCTGTCCTAAGTCAGGAATCTGATTTTCAGTAGTTGTCGTTTTTTGATGTGGTTCATAAGTGTTTCTCGTTTCTCGTGTTTTATATAGATTAGACCGTTGGTTTTCCCGTTTGAATGGTTTTACACTAGTAATTTTTGGGGTCCTTTATAGCTTACTGTTCTGTGTGAGCCAAGGCTCCGTGTTGAAGACCGTACTGTGACCTATAATGGTTTACTTTTATAAATTTTGACTTTGATGGAGAGTTGTCTCATTGGCACTCATACCACATCTTCTTATATCTATTATGTGAAATTCACAGTAAAATAAATTATCAAAATCTGCATATTATATAACTATAAAAAGTTTTGAGAACATTCTTCATTTCATACACAGAAGTTACCGTCTAAAACAAATTCTTTTGAAATCTACAGAAGACAGCACAAGATCTTCATGTCTTTAAATGCACACACATTTTTGTAACATCCCATTCTTTGCCTTGTATGTCTTCAATGCCACATTTTAAAATGTCATACAAATGCTATTCAGATTACATCCACTCTTTGTAATAACAATTGAATACTAATTATTGCCTCGTAACTCGGTGCTACACTAAGACAATTTATTTAAAGGTGAACTCGCTGTGATTCCTCTTCAAATAAAATAGGTTGTCCTGAACTTCTATCTCCATACTAAAAAGTTAAACCAAAATTTATAATCCTAAATTATACTGCTGGTTGGAGTGTAAAATCATCCTTAAACCAAACATTCATATGCAAATAAAATTGAGAATGGAAATGGGGAATGTGTCAAAGAGACAACAACCCGACCATAGAGCAGACAACAGCCGAAGGCCACCAATGGGTCTTCAATGCAGCGAGAAACTCCCGCACCCGGAGGCGTCCTTCAACTGGCCCCTAAACAAATATGTATACTATTTCAGTGATAATGGACGTCATACTAAACTCAAAATTATACACAAGAAACTAAAATTAAAAATGATACAAGACTAACAAAGGCCAGAGGCTCCTGACTTGGGACAGGCGCAAAAATGCGGCGGGGTTAAACATGTTTTTTGAGATCTCAACCCTCCCCCTGTATCTCTAGCCAATGTAGAAAAAACAAACGTACAACAGTACGCACAGTAAAACTCAGTTCAAGAGAAGTCCGAGTCCGATGTACAAAAGAAAATAAACAAAGTTCAGTTGAAAAATTTTGCATTGGTAAATGAACATGATTGTCGTTGGTATTTGTTTTTCGTAAATTGTTTTGTTATATAAACTGTTAACACAGAGATATGTCTGGCCTTTTTATAATTTTGATAATGCAAATATTGAAATTAAAATAGCAATACTTTAAAAGGTAAGTTTCAAAGTCAATGAACCATGACTAAAGGTACATGGCTGAACCATCTCCATGGACATAATGGAAATGAGATGTGCCAATGCTAGAAAACACAAAAACTTGACATTGACCAATGAACCATGAAAATGGGGTCAAAGTCAGATTATACCTACCAGACAGACATGTACACCTTACAGACATTCCATACACCAAATAGAGCTGATTTATTACTATAAGTAATTGAAAAAGAGACAAAAACACAAAAACTGAACATTGACGAATGGACCATGAAAATGAGGTCAAGGTCAGATGATACCTACCTACCAGACAGACAAGTACACCTTACAATCATTCCATACACCAAATATAGTTGACCTATTGCTTATAGTACTTAAAAAAACAGACCAAAACACAAAAACTTTACAATACATTGACCAACGAACCATGAAAATGAGGTCAAGGTCAGATGAAACCTGCCAGACTGACATGTACTACCCATTACAATCATTTCAAACACCACATGTAGTTGACCTACTGCTTATAGTATTTGAGAACCAGACCTAATCACGTACCACTAACCTTGATCACTGATGCATTAAATGAGGTTGAGGTTAGGTGAACCCTGTCTGGCCGACCTGTAGACGTTGCAAGGAATCCATATACCTAATGTAGTTATCCTATTACTCATAAGTGAGAAATTCACATGACAAAAAAATATATTTTTTTTCAATGAGTCGCTGAACCATGAAAATGAGGTCAAGGACAATGGAAATATGACAGACGGAAACTTCATAACAAAAGGTATCTGCATACAAGATATGAAGCATCCGGGTCTTCTTCCTTCTGAAATATAAAGCTTTATACAAATAGTTTTCACAGCCGCTGCCGGCTGATAGTAATACATAAGTCGTGTATACTGTGACTTTCGTCGCAGGACAAAAACTGGACTGACATGTAAATACAAACGTTTAAAATGTCAATGAACCATGATGAGGGGACAGGAACATATAATCTCCTTGGAAATGAGATGAGAAAATGCTAATATGATTGCATACCAATATGTGTTAACAGAAAAAGTCTGATCAGATAAAAGATTTTGAGAGAAATTACTAATGAAAAAATATTTCTATTTCTATTTAATAGCCAAGACTCTTGTTTCATGTGTATTCCAACTCTTTATAATATATAGAATCTGCAGATGTTTTGTTGTAAAGCCAAATTGGTGTCCATAACCATCAAATCATATTTTTCAGTGATAGTTCTCCCCTCTCCAATAAATTTTTACCAAATAAGCAAAAGCTACTAGAGAGATCTATTTTTTTTTATCTTGTCTGGAATATGTATGAAACATTTAATTGCCATAGAAAAGTAAACAAACAATGTCAGGCCTGTTTAGCTGATTATATGGTATAGGTGGTGATCATTGCTGAAAGCAGTATGGTGACCTACATGTATAGTTGCTTAAATCTACATTATCTGGACAATGGTGGTTAATTGTCTCATTGGCAATCCTACCACATCTCCTTAAATCATGACAATCAATTAAATTTGACCAATCAACTTGCCTACCTGTACACTTTGCTTTGAGTATTCTCTGGTGTATGACATCTCCTTTATATAAATTTCAAAATTCATAATTGCTTCTCTTTATGTAATACACTGGTTGTCTTCATGTTTCCTTTCTATTCATTTTACTCTGAAAATTGTTCCTTTGATTCAGTCGCTCTTAATCCTTTCCTGCAAAGCATAAAAAATGAATTAGGATTAACAAATAGGAATTCTTTTTGAAATCTTTATATGTAGCAAGGATGTTTTGGTTGTATGAAGAAATAAACACCAGATTGCGTAGTAATGTTTATAATAATGATCCTGCAATATAATACATATATTATGTACAAAGAAAGATGACTCTATTCATTCTAGATGACAGTACTAAAATATTTCCTCTTGGAAAACTGTGGTTTTTCCATGTTTTTCATTTATAAAAGTATATATAAAGAACGTTAACCATGAGATATTTTGTTCATCATAAAATTCTACCAAATAATTTTCTGATAGTCGTCATTTTTTAGGCCATTCCATTAAAATGACTAACAACATTGTATTAGGACACTTAAAACAAAGGGTTTAGCAACATAACACACTAAGTCTGTTATAATATATATTATAACGATGCTTAAGACCCATGACATTATCAAGATGCTTGATTTCTTGATTGACAACATATTTTTTACGTTTGGAGGACGTGTTTTCAACAGACTGTCGGCATTCCAATGAGAACCAATTGTGCCCCTCTTCTTGCCGACTTGTTTCTTTATTATTATGAGGCTGACTTCATACAGGAACTTCTTAGGAAGAAAGATAAGAAGTTAGCAATATCCTTTAACTTTACTTTCCGCTATATAGATGATGTTCTCTCACTAAATAATTCAAAATTTGGTGACTATGTTGAACGCATCTATCCCATCGAACTAGAGATAAAGGATACTACAGATACAGTTTAGTCTGCCTCATATCTTGACTTACACCTAGAAATTGTCAATGAGGGTCGGTTGAAAACAAAACTTTACGACAAAAGAGATGATTTCGGCTTCCCAATTGAGAACTTTCCATTTCTATGTTGCAACATTCCAGCAGCGCCTGCATACAGAGTATATATCTCCCAATTGATACGATATTCCCGGGCTTGTATTTCCTATCATGATTTCCTTGATAGAGGGTTGCTTCTCACAAGGAAGCTATTAAACCAAGAGTTCCAAATGGTGAAGTTGAAATCATCCCTTCGTAAATTTTACGGACGCCATCACGAGTTTGTTAACCGTTATGGAATAACCGTTTCACAAATGATATCGAATATGTTCCTTATGTCATAATTACAATTCACTTCCTTTTTCACCAAGAATGTGACCTACCGGATAAGACTATTTACCGGATTTGTAATAACATGAGCAACACGACGGGTGCCACATGTGGAGCAGGATATGCTTACCCTTCCGGAGCACCTGAGAACACCCCCAGTTTTTGTTGGGGTTCGTGTTGTTTAGTCTTTAGTTTTCTATGTTGTGTCTTGTGTACTATTATTTGTCTGTTTGTTTTTTTATTTTTTAGCTATGGCGTTGTCAGTTTATTTTCGATCTATGAGTTTGACTGTCCCTCTGGTATCTTTCGCCCCTCTTTGAGCCCCAAAATACACATATAAACAGAATACAAAACCTACCATGTATGGGGTACAAAGGTCCTGTATATACAAAACTATGGAAACTATATGGTACTATACCATTTACAAAATTGGAATTGTATGGTTCTATATCTGTAATAAAAATATTATCATAATTATAAGTGTAAATAGTCTAAATTATTATATTATCTAAAAAAATATAGTTTAAAATATGTCTTCACATACAAATTACTATAATTTCTTTATAAATGTACCAAAACTATTTTATCTATTTATTACTGTTGATTTATTCAATTAATTTTACTATCTACGACTTAAAATACTTACAAAATGATTATTTTGACTGTGTGCATTAGATTATCTGATTTAACTGATATTTCATATACTGTAAATTCACAAATTATTACATGCATTAATTATTGGGATTTTTGAAGGATGGACAAAAATGTGAGATTAATTATTGCGGTTTAAGGAAAATTTGCATACAGATATATATATCAAATATCAGAAAGAGAGTTCTTATTATTGCGATACTCATTCAGTCACATTATTTGCAATGATAAAAATCTCAAAATAATTTCTAATTTACAGTACTTTGTATGTTTTAATCTATCATATCCACCTTCTGAAATCATTCATTTTGACTATTCTTTCAAATAAAATCATCTGAATCCGTGTTGTAGTACATCTAGTATTTTATTTGTTTCATCGTGTTTCATCATGTTACTAGCTAGTACTGAATCTCCATGGTAATGAGATGTGCCAATGCTAATGCAATTGCATACCAAATATCATTGACCTACCACTAGTTGTTCACCATGAACTAGACCTAATCACAAACTAATACATTGTTGACGCCGCCGCCGACGACGCCAAAAACAGCATACATATGTCTTGCTTTTTGACTCCGTCAAGGCGAGACAAAAACCTAGAGAGTTGTCAAATAACCAATCTATCAAAACTTACTGAGCCATGACGAAGTCTTACAATAAATGTAACTACTGATGCATGACTAGAAACTACTCAATAAGTACTAAGAATTAAAAATATTAAACTCATCAGGTATATTATTTTATCAAAATCTAATACAAAAATAAAAATATCCAAATCAACACACTACCACATATATACACCATGTAGAGATTGATAGGTTGTTGTTTGCTTAACGTTCAGTGGCAAATATTTCATGTATTTTATATGGACGCAAACAAATTCATGAATAATAAATCCAATATGAAGTGAACTGACTATTTAAATACACCATTGTAAACTTTACCATAATTTAGGTTAGGGCCACTTTCCTTTGAATTTATTTAAATACACCGTTGCAAATTTTACCAATTTAGGTAGGGCCAATTCCATGTGAATTTTTTTAAATACACCATTGTAAACTTTACCAACTTAGGTAGGGCCAATTCCCTTTGAATTTATTTAAATTCACCGTTGCAAACTTTACCAATTAAGGTAGGGCCAATTCCATGTGAATTTATTTAAATACACCATTGTAAACTTTACCAACTTAGGTTAGGGCCAATTCCCTTTGAATTTATTTAAATTCACCATTGCAGACTTTACCAATTTAGGCTAGGGCCGATTCCATGTGAATTTATTTACACACAGAAATTAGAAGAAAACGATCCTACCTATTTCTACCTCTGCCATGTTGGGATCGTGGTTACTGCAGGGTTGTTTTCGCAAAGTTTTCCAAACTCAAGTCCACAGTGTGACAGATTCATATGTTCTTTGCGGTTGTAACAACATTAGGACATTAACAACATTTCTGAAAATGTTACCAAAATGTAAATGCTAAGGAAAGCTCAAAACTGTAATATTGTCAATACAGGAGAGGCAAAAAGGGTTCATGTCAACACAATTGGTACAGACAATTCGTTAAGGAGGGATTCTAAAGAGATCCAAATGAAGTGGGGCCACTTATCGTAGAGTGATAAATGTAAAATATCAAACTATTTCAAAACGATGAAAATATTGAGTAATGTTTCAAGTTACCAATACTTAGGTTGATTGTTAACAAAGATTTTAGACTACCAATTAATGGCAAAAGATGTAGCCAGGTCAGCAAGTAGGGCATTATCCCTACTTATAGTTAAATGTAAAGCACATGGTGGTTTTCAGCACAATATCTACACAAAGCTGTTTGATACGATGGTTTGGTCGGTCATAAATTATGGTACAATCTATCTAGGGCAGCAGAGACTTTTCTTGCATCACAGGAGCACAGAACCGTGCCACGCGATTCTACATGGGTGTGTGGAAATATATCCCAACGATGCTGTGTCAGGTGATATGGGCTGGAAGCCACCTGGTGTTAAAAGCTAAACACAGGGTTTTCAATATGTTTGAGTTTACAAGTTGGTAAAAGTACGAGTTGGTAGATTTAGTATGAGTTGCTACAAATTGGAAAGAGTTGGTTGAGTACAAGTTGGCAAAGGTACGACTTGACATGGATCCACAGCGACCTGGTGCGGAATATTGTGGAACTACATTTTATTTCATTCTTGATTTGTAATTTGTGGTTTTTCTTGAGACACGGAACTTCTCATTGGCTGTCAGCGTTAACAATCACATGGACACATTTTCCAAAAACGTGACTCAAACCAAGAATTTACATTCCAGAGGTCAATGCAGATAGAGAGTTTTAATATTTCGATTGAAAGACAATTTATATATACGTTCTATACAAACAAAGGAAATTTGATTTTACAAATTAAGAAACTTATAATTTCAGAGTTACGTTTTAGAATTAAGAAATTGCATTAACACATTAAGAAGTTACATTTCACAAATCAAGAAATGTAGAAATTCATGTCACGGATGGATAAAATACATGTTAGAAATTAAGAAATTACATTTTACAAATTAGGAAATTTCATTTTACAAATTAAGAAATTTCATTTTCAAATTAAGAAAATGCATATATTACAAATTAAGTAATTGAACTGCTACAAAACAAACGCCAACATACATAGACACGGACTATGTGATAACAACTGCCATATTCCTGACTTGGTACAGGACATTTTAAGAAAAGAGGGTGAGTTGAACCTGGTTTTATGGCTGGCCAAACCTCCCGCTTATATGGCAATGTTAAAAATACCTCTAAAATGACACATTACGTGACAGGAATACAGTACAAATAAATGCAAGAAAATACAGGACAGAGAAATACATAAATAAATAAATATAGAATAGAATATAAAATTGGGATTAAGTTTGTAATGGTGTTATTTGTATTTTCTAACTATTACAAGAATATTAATATAGAATTGTGTTAGTAATGGTGTAATTATTTGTATTTTATAACCATGTCAGTTTTTCTTCTAAATCAAACTGTGTAAAAACAAATAAATCCTATGCATAAAGTTGCTTTAAACTAAAAATCATATAAATGAGCTAGGTGATTAAAATCTTTACTTTTACATACGCATAGAAAATAAAAATAGAATTAAAACCACAAACGATAAGACATAAAACAACAAACTAGAATTACACGTCTAACAGCAATGCGAATTTACACTCAGCAAAACAGTCATATTTGGGAAAAGGTCACGTTCAGTACTTAGAAGACCAGACGATGTAGATGGTAAACCACAATCTAAGACGTGGTAAACATGTCCATAAAATTTACGGAGTGTCATTTTAATCTTTCCTTCTCATAACTCTGTTGGAGCAGTTTCTGCGTTAGGAGCACACTTCTGTATATGAAGTCCGTATAGTGTGAGCATGCACGAGCATAACGTATCAACTGAGATATGTAAACACCATGCGATATAAGCAGTTGAAAGACGTTTTTGAAAGACGTTTTTCCCTATACTAAGAGGATTACAAAAAAAATTAATACTGGTTATGACCAATTTTATTCATTTCATAGCTACCAAGTTGACGGTGTTTATATCCCAACACGATCGGTTAGCCGCTGTCTGTAGTGACGTCATAGATTTCAATGAATACAGATTTTTAAGTTAGAGATTTCGTTATCACAAATTACTTAAACCTTTACTAAATTCTTTCATATACTAGATACAAAGTTTTGGTTTTAAATTTTGGCTGTACTAATAGAAAACTTATTACAAACGGGATATCACATCCTAATGTTTACGGTGATGTAGCTAATGGAGCCCGTGAATGTATTTTTTGTTCTTCCCTTCGCTTATATCACCCTGCTTAGTCGCTCCGTAATTCTTGTATCACGGCTTTGAGACGTGAGCAGACATTATCAGCGACGTCACTTTGTGTGAGGAGAAGTTATGAAGCTTACTTTCATCACGCGAAAAAACTGTTTAAAGGAGGTGGAAAAAACAATAATAGAACGATAAACAGAATATAGGGTTTTTTACGTAAAGATATCGTAAAATATCAGCCGCTCGACACAATGTCATTACCGAAGTACTGACTATACTGAGCTGATGATCCGTATCATCGGGGACTAATAGTTCACCAGCAGATTTATCGACCCAGTGCTGTTACAAAATATATCACATCCTTTTAAAACCGAACACTTATCTCTGTGTACTGTTCTTTTTTTAACTTCTCTTCAGAAACCGTAAAAGATATTTTCTCCAAAATGATTGATCACTAGGACTGGAGTGATCCAGTTACATGTTATTCAAAATTTCCCCTTTTTGTGTTCGTCTTAAATCGTAAGTCAGTGTAACTCATAAACCTTTAGTCATAGACCCCCTATGGTCATAACGTCTTTGGGTCATAAGCAAACAATCTTTTTCACGGTCAAATGTCAAGATCATATTCCAAATTTTGAACAATGCCTCTTACAACTCCGCAGAAACCGTAAAATATATCGGCATAATTGCAAGGTAAGACTTGACGAAACGCCAAAGTATTCGGTTTAAGTCCTCTGGTAACTTTTTAAGAAGTTTTCATCCCTTAATATTCAAAATAAGGTGTTTGGTAGGTGAGCTTCTTAACCGTAAGAATAAGACACTTTGGGTCTTTTTGTTAGAGATTATTGATCTTTGACCTTGGCAAGAGTCAAATGGAAACTATAAATATTTCGAATCCGTGTGAAGTCACCTACAATATGAACCAGAAGAGGTATTTTGTTACCCGGTAGTAGCAAATTATCGATATCATACATTGTAGTTTATTCATATTGACGGTCGTGTTTACCAAAACACTTTGTTTTACAGGTTTCTCTCGTTTTCATTTTGACATGATCATCTATGATGAGTTTATATAGATGATCATATCAAAATGAAAACGAGAGAAAACTGTAAAACAAAGTGTTTTGGTAAACACGACCGTCAATATGAATAAACTACAATGTATGATATCGATAATTTGCTACTACCGGGTAACAAAATATCTCTTCTGGTTCATATTGTAGGTGACTTCACACGGATTCGAAATATTTATAGTTTCCATTTGACTCTGGCTAGATTCCAGGCTTACAGTTGTGTACGCCAGACATGGTTTTCATCTGCAAAAGACTCATCAGTGACGCTTGAGTTAAAACGTTAAAACGGCCAAATAAAAGACGAAGTTGAAGAGCATTGAAGACCCACAACTCCGAAAGGTTTTGCCAAATACAGCTAATGTTCGTGGAGTAGAAAACCTTAGTATTTCGAAAAATTATATATATTATACGCACAGACGACAATAATATGTTAGGGAGTCCGTACGGACACTCGCTTCGTGGGTCCCAGATTTGTTAATTGGTCTGTTTAGAAAAAATTCTAAAGTCATAACATTATATTACAGCCTGTTTGCGTCCTGGATAGGGTTGAGACAAATTCACATATCTAAACATAAGAAGCATACACATATTTTCTCATGTACATTTGTTTTGCATATTGGAGCCTTTTCTAGTTTATCATTGGTATGCTACTGCCTTCCTAAAGAAACGGTATCCATAATGATTGAAATTTCATTGCTGGCAACACTTGTGTAAAAATGAATGAAATATGTTATTTGATAGTTAGTGTACGGAAATACAGTGATCTCATTTAGGTCCGCTTTCAAGATGTCAGAATGACAATATGTTACTAACATATTTTACTTGGATATCATATTTGATAGATTATACAAATGTATTGTATTTTACTTGCAAAGCCAACTTAATCGTTTCTTTATACATGTTATAACAATAAGATAAATACAAAATATTTTCTTCGAAGTATATAATAAGCCATTGTATTTCTAGAAGCTTCATCATTTTTGAAGTACTAAATAAATGTAGGAGATTTAGAGTGCTTCCTTCGGTTTTTATAAGGTACTTTGGTTTGTATAAGGTACTTTGGTTTGTATAAGGTACTTTGGTTTGTATAAGGTACTTCGGTTTGTATAAGGTACTTTGGTTTGTATAAGGTACTTCGGTTTGTATAAGGTACTTCGGTTTGTATAAGGTAATTCGGTTTGTATAAGGTACTTTGGTTTGTATAAGGTACTTTGGTTTGTATAAGGTACTTTGGTTTTAAGTGGATTGAGTGTTGCTCAGTCTTTAGTTTTCCAGTTATGTTCTGTAGACCGTTGTTTGTCATCCCGTTGTTTTTCGTTATTTGCCATGGCGTTGTCAGTTTAACTTAGACTTTTGGGAACGGTTTACATGTCAGTGAAAACGACTCAACGATAACAAAATTATAACTTGGTAAGCCAGACACACATTTCGTCCACATAAGACTCATCAGTGGAGCTAATCTGTATGTCATAGTGTCATAGAGTCATTTTATACCTCATTTTATATTTTTGTGAAAATTTAGTTTTCAGCAAAAAGGAATAAGTTTAAGATATTTTATTTATTTAAAGTCCATTTCGAAGCTGCAGTATTGATTAAAAGTATTTTTGTTTTATATTCGTTCATTATTGTTGAAGGAAATCATTTTTATATTCTCGATATATTTAAGATAAGAAGTTCAAATTTAACAGATATTTACTTTGGCATTTGTCACTTTAGATTTTCTCTTTGTTAGGCATTATTTTTATCAATTTAAGATGTTTAGCGACAAGCTAAGTGGACACAATTAGACATGTTTTTTACTAAGTCTATTGTCCTTTAAACACAAACAAGTTGTTGTGTAAACAACATATGTCTATTAGGGTTCTTTGTCCTGTCCAGCAAAGATCTTTCCACGCCCCTTTTTACCCCAAAATATCAGGGTAACTAAGTTGGCTCGGGTGTTTAACGAATCTGATTGGTCGAACCTGAAACAGCAACGCAAAATCGAACAAGTGAATTTCGGTCTCAAAAGTGGCACTTTCTCATGCGCTTTTGAAGATACATGTACAAGTTCTAAAACCTACTTCACTGTGTTTGTTATAACTGTTTTCAGGTGAGTCAAGTATTTTAATTATTCAAAGTTAATATGTTCCTTTCATTATTTTATTCAATTGAATCATTGAAACTTCGTAAAGTTTCGTTTCCATTTCATTTAGTAAAGTTGAAGTTAAATATCCATGAGTTCTGCAAGTAAAGAAGTTAAGATCAAATTGTTGTTTCTCGATCAGTGTAAATAGATGTATATATGTTCAAAAAAAGGTTGGTTAATTTTTCACAAACTTTCTGTACTCAAGGGTATTTTTAAACGCGTTATAGAATTTAGTTTTACGCTCGCATGTTGCAAATGATCATTTTAACTTATCGCTTGTTCATACTTAATAAGAATTAAGGTCAGTTCCGCAAGGATAAGATGTTGATTATGTTAATAAACGCGTTATGCGTAATTTTCACATGTGAAGGTTAATTTAATAAGTAATTATTTATCGTAAACTATTCTTGTTGTTTAGCCCTATATTATTACGAGTCATGAATTTTTGATACAAAGCAAGCATATATATTTTAAAAGCTAGTTTCCCCATTTCATATTATTTTGTTTAATATTTATATTATTTGAATATTCACGATTAGTTTCGTAATGCTAAGTTTGTCTCGATTTCGAATATTTCTCAACCAATGCTCATCGTCGGAATTGATTATTTTTGGGTTAATAGGTTTTTATATAGTTTAAGTTTTTACAAGCGCAATATATGCTCTACCATGTTTATAATTCGAAAGGTAAAAGAATTCAACATGTTTATTCATGTCCATTGTTAAGATATTATGCATTCAATACTTTATGCTGTTCAGCACATGCTTTATGCTCCGTTAGGTTCAAATATTAGGTCTTGCATTATGCTCATACATTTGAGATTTAGTCCGCATCTTGCTCATATATTTTGAATGCTAAATAAGCTTTTATTTATAAGAAATATTATAAGCATCCGTGTTTGTCAGTTAAAATGCATATGCTCGTGCATTAACGTAAAGTTTGAATACCAAAGAAATTAATTGATCAATTATATTGTAAAATTATATGAATTATATGTTTCTATTATTTGCATTATATACTATTACATTGTTATTAATTATATTGACTTTCTCATGCGCTTTTGAAGATACAAGTTCTAAAATCTACTTCATTGTGTTTGTTATAACTGTTTTCAGGCCCTTACTCATCCCCCTAAGTCCGTAAGGTGTGCTGTTGGTTAAGTCCAACCATAACAGTCAAACAACAGACCATACAACCCAGAAACCCAATTCTGAAAATAGTATGTTAAGTTATTTACTTTTACGGCACTTAACTTTACTGGTTGGTAAATTGCACGTCGCAGTTGCATTTTAACTGTTTATTTATATTTGTTTACTCTGAACTAAAAATTCTACATTCTTTCAATACACAATACAATCTCGAATACAACTAACTTCTTATACAATCATAATCAATAAGAAATGTTACTTTACATGATAATTTATTTTAACTTTTTTAGCTAAAAGAACTTTTTTTTAAATCAAAAGTACATACATGTAGTTTTCCGTGGTGGTTGCCATATGTTGCTTACACATTTCTATTGATTTGATTTTATTTTTTTCGTAAATTGAGCATTACATCCTTCTTGTATAGCCAATGAAATCAAAACGCTATTGCATCCTTCTTTCTCAATCTTCCTCAATCTGTGTATGTATTACAACGTTCAAAACAATCTTCAAAGTATAAAGTAGCCAAATCACTTCTACAAGCGTGACAGTATTCGTTAAAGTTTAGGAGGTTGAAAGCATTTGCTTAGTTTATATCAGCTATACTTTTGGGACGGTTTTAAATGTAAGTAGAGATATGTTTGTCGTAATGAGCCATAAATGCTATATTATGTAAATTTTTATATGCATCACTTTACATGTTTGGTTTAGAAAATCATACGTCGTTGTTGCATTTTAATTGTTATACTATAGACTTATAGATGTTCGATGGTTTTTCAAACGAAAGGGCGTTTCTCAGCTACAATTTCTTGGAAGGGGTACCAGAACTGTATATTAAATTGACCGTTCAAATGAATACCGTTCTAAGGTTTAGTGTTGCTTTTCTTTTCTTAAAGAACGTAACTCATTGCATAGGTTTGGAGCATTTAATTTCAATATCACGCATTGTGTATCATTCCCAGACAAATTTTTGGGGCATTTAATTTCAATATTACGCATTGGGTATCATTCCCCGACAAATTTTTGGGGCATTTAATTTCAATATAACGCATTGTGAATCATTCACCGACAAATTTTTGGGGCATTTAATTTCAATATAACGCATTGTGTATCATTCCCCGACAAATTTTTGGGGCATTTAATTCAGTATAACGCATTGTGTATCATTCCCCGACAAATATTTGGAGCATTTAATTTCAATATAACGCACCGTGTATCATTCCCCGACAAATGTTTGGAGCATTTAATTTCAATATAACGCATTGTGTATCATTCCCCGACAATTTTTTGGAGCATTTAATTTAAATATAACGCATTGTGTATCATTCCCCGACAAATTTTTTGGGCATTTAATTTCAGTATAACGCATTGTGTTTCATTCCCCGACAAATTTTTGGGGTATTTAATTTCAATATTACGCATTGTGTATCATTCCCCGACAAATTTTTGGAACATTTGATTTCAATATAACGCATTGTGTATCATTCCCCGACAGATGTTTGGAGCATTTAATTTCAATATAACGCATTGTGTATCATTCCCCGACAAATTTTTGGAGCATTTAATTTCAATATAACGCATTGTTTATCATTTTCCGACAAATTTTTGAGGCATATAATTTCAGTATAAAGCATTGTGTATCATTCCCCGACAGATGTTTGGAGCATTTAATTTCAATATAACGCGTTGTGTATCGGTCAGTTTATACAAACCAAAAATATGATGACGCGCGTTCATCATAGATACCAGGATAATCAATGTCAGCCAGACGCGCGTATCGTCTACCAAAGACTCATCATTGGCGCTCAAATAAAAAAGCAAAAAAGGGTCAAATAATGTACAAAGTTGAAGGCATTAAGGACCCAAAGTACGGAAAGGTTTTGGCAAATACATCTAAGGGAAACTATTCCTGGGATATAAAAATCCTTAGTATATCGAAAAATTTCAAAGTTTCATATTGTTTTGCTTTGTACTGGCGAAGTTTTTAATCATTTTAGCATGACAGCAAACCTGGAAATAAAACTACAATTTTGAACAATGTCTGTAATTGGGAAAAATAATATTCAAATTCTACCTTAGGCAATATGGGAAATCAGTATCCTCGTTTATATATAGCATATATCCTTATAGCAATTTTGATATTACATATAAGTTTTTTTCATTATTGAAGAACTGTGAAGAATAACTATGTCAATATTGAGTTTAACAGCACTGATTGGTTTGTTTGTTGGTATTACGTATGGATTGAGTGACGGAATTATTTACGACACCTCTGCACAGGTATGTTTTATCAATATCCTATTAAAGTGTATATGAAATAATCATTTCATAAATTACGTGAATCCGATGCACTTTTTTTGGATTTACCTAAACATTTGAAAACCAGGGTTATCACTTAGAAATGTTAGTAGAAATATGATCAAAATGAACTTTAATATGATAACCAAATTCATGTATGGTAAACCTTGCCTAACTGAGTTGGAACCTTCATTTCTTAATTTTTCAAATTATATTTTTATAAACGTTTTTTGCTTCTTAAATAAGAGATAACTACATGTTCATAACTGACGCACTTTACAATCGATTATGAAACTATGGAAAAAATTGACGACCATTCCTGAGTGTGCCACTTTTCGGATGGACGACCATACTGAGTGTGCCACTTTTCGGATGGTAGACAATTCCTGAGAGTGCCACTTTTCGGATGCAAGTATTTGACATCTTGTATAAAATATTTGAATAAAATGGACGTTGAAATGTAAACATTTAGGCGACAGTATCTTATCGATATCCAAATCTCGTTAATCGATCAAGAAGTGAAAAATCAAGGTAATCAACAGAAACTGTGGGAATCACATGACCAGGTGCATCGACGACAGAGTAAGCGTCTCCTGCTATGCATGAGTCACCTGTCATGCAAATCTTACGAAAGTAATATACTACGAATAATGATTATTCAAGCATTTTTTTACCTGAGGTGTATTTGAAATTCTATATTTTTATTGTGAAGACTTGCCTTATTTGTAATCTTCGAATGTTTCTTTTAAAGTACATGTTAGTTTTATATTTGTCGAGATAATCCGTTGTTCAGGGTCTATTTCAGCATCCCTCGTGTTAAAAGAGGCATTTCAAATGTAACAATTGAGAACAATGTGTAGAAATGAATTAAAAATACAGTTACAGTTCTTAATATCGTTTTTTTTTTATGATGCATATCTGTGTAATGCTCTTCTTGTAATCTGTAGAAACTTATTTTGTTTCAGGCGAAATGTACTGAGATCACGCGAGGACCAACAAGGGACTGTAGATGGCCTGCGGGACTGAACATGCAAGTGGATCAAGTTGCAGCTGGGGGGAAGATTGCTGCATACAAAATTCAATGGTTTAATGGTAACTGGAGTGGTTGGTACGTCCCAGGATACAACGACATGGACCGGAAATTCAACATTTATGCAAAAAGATGTTCAATGCCGTACATACGAAATAGTCTACGACGAATGTGGTCTTACTTCTACGATCACACCCACAAGTTTATAGTGTGCAAGGTTTAGAAATACTGAACAGAAGATAAATAATAAAAGAAAGATCTTATGATTTAAAAATTTATTTATTTACTTTATACTAGTAGCTCATGTTGATTTTTGTCATTTCTATCTACAAATATATAATATGGAGATATAGTATGATTAGCAATGAGACAACTATCCTTTGGAGACAAAAATGACGTAGAAGTGTGCAACTATAGGCCTTCAACAATGAGCAAAACGCATACCGCATAGCAAGCTATAAAAGGCCCCAATATGACAAAATGTAATACAATTCAAATGAGAAAAAACCAAAGGACTAGTTTATGTAGAAAATAACAAAGAAAAAATAAAATAGAACATACAGCAACAAACGACAACCACTGAATTAAAGCAATTACAGAATATGTCGATGTTCAATATGTTTACGGGCGCCCAACCCTACCCTAACCTTGGAAAGGGCTGTTGTACACTGAAGTTTTACCTCTGATATTTTGAAATATATTCACTGACTACAAGGGATTACCAAATTGTCCCCGTTAATCAAAACGTGCTAGTTTTATGATGAAAGAAATGAACAGGCATGTCTATCCTAATGGGTCAGCACGAGGGACTTAGTGTCCTCTTTTTTTTATCATAGTTCACGAAATTCACCTCCAGTTGCGGATCCAAAGGGGGGGTCCGAGGGAGCCCCCCTTTTTTTGACGATCAATGCATTTGAATGGGGACATATAGTTGGAACACCCCTCCCCCCTTAATCCTGGGTTTAGAACCCCCCCCCCCCCCCCCCCTTTTAAAAATGGCTGGACTCGCCCCTGACCTAGGAAGTAATAAAGTAACAAAAATTAAGTCAATTTGGTAACTTAATATGTACAATTCTATATTTGCCATTTATGACACCTATGGCTGTGACTTTGACAAAGTATTCTTTCATGACGGGTTTTCTTTATTGAATATAAAAATGAGGATGGGTGGCAATGAGACAACTTTCCACTAGAGACTAAATTATGAGGATAAAAACAGCTACAGGTCACCGTCCGGGGGTTAATTATTAGAATTACCCATAACAGTTACCGTATAGTTAGCTGTACTAGATCCTGGTATGACAAACTGGTCAGTAACTATTTACCCTTCTGCATCAACTGGGTTCACCTTATGATTTTGATTGAGTTTTTGTAGGTTTCTCTGTAAAGTTTTTTTTCATTTAATCTTTAAGTCTTTTTTCTTGGGCCATATTGATGTAAATCACATTGAACCTTTATAGGTGTATTGCGCCCCATTCGCAGTCGTTTCTTCCTGACGCAAGTGGATCTAGAAAAACATACACCGGTATTATGAAAATTTACAAAAGTTCCGTTCTAATTTTGTCTTCTGAAATGGTTTTTTTTTCTGTTTACAATGATATGATTTCCATAAGTACGAGTTCTTGAAAATGATGGTCCAACTACTGTATCACTAGCCTGTCAACACTGAAGTTGTGCGTTTTAGTCCTGCACGTGGTAGGTGCGTTCGATTCCAATTTTGTTTGACTAGGGTTGTCCGTCTTCCTTCCGTCTCTCAGGACATTTCGGCTTCCTCCACCAATAAAAACTTACCACCACGAAATAGCCAACAGTGATGCAAGTGGTGTTAAACACCAATCAATCGAATGCGATAACCCGTTAAAATTTTTTAATGGTTCATACTTTGATAGGAACTACATTTAACCTTTGTAAACAAAATCGATTTCACTGCGAGTGTTGAGGTTACAAAAAGGTTGAATTTTAAAGAGAGAAAAAAGGTTTAGTGTAAACAATATTTTATTTTGAAGATATTAACATAAACATTACAATATGACAGTTTTATACCTCAGGGGCGATTAAATTACAAACTTTGAGGCATTTACAGGGGCGATTGACTCACAAACTGAATAAAAGTTAATATGCTATACCTTTTACAATAAGTGTCCAATAAATCATCATAGATACCAAGACTCATCAGTGACACGTCAATCAAAAATAAAAGATCAAATAAAGTAGGAAGTTGTCCAACTATGTCAAAGTAATTAGGGAATAGAGTTCTCGTTCAATCAACATTCTAATCAACAATATCTGTATTGTCCTGTTAACCTGAGACAAACATGCAAAATGTTTGTTCTAATAGAGGTCGGTCATTTAAAGACGTATCAACCGTATCACATACTTTGACGTATACGCATCTGCAGATTTACCAAAAAACATTATTTGATCCCGAGCTTTAATTGTTTATACTTTCAATAATGCAGATGGGCAACTGATTAATTTCTAATGCTAGTATTTAATTGTGTAGCTGACTTAATTGTTGGAAAAGAGGGGCGAAAGATACCAGAGGGACAGAGGGGAAACGTATAATAGCCTTAAGCTCGGGATCACTTAATAGTTTTTGGTATATCTGCAGATGCGTATACGTCAACGTATATGATACGGTTGATACGTTTTTAAATGACCGACCTCTAATACTAGAAGAAGAGGGGCGAAAGATACCAAAGGGACATTCAAACGCATAAGTCGAAATAAACTGACAACGCAATGGCTAAAAAAGAAAAAGACCAAAAAAATGCTCCCAAGGTTCACCCATTTGAGGCATCGAACATGGCGGAGAAAAAACTGCAAAGTCAAACATGTGTAGTATTATTAGAACGTTATTGTTGTAGATTAACACTAGTGGGTGAATGTTTTCCAATCATTCTATTGTGCAAGTTTAGAACAGTTTTCAATTGATTTGACGATTACTCTTTCTATATTCAATTTACATGTACTTATGCTGATCTTCAATCGGATAATTTACTTTCAATGTTTTTATTCAGACTACATGGAATCCGTCAGATAGACGTATTATTTTGATAACAAAATTAATCGCAACGTTTTCAAGGGTATCGACTCCTCTTGCATAAATGAATAGATTTCAGTTGAATTCCGACCGTTTGTTTTTTAAAATGTCAAAGCGCGCATGTATTTACTACAATACTTTTGGAAAAAAGCACCTGCTCTATCCGAAATAAATGTACTACTTTTGAGACAAATTATATCAAAATTATAGAAAAGGCTATCGGCTCTAACTCAAAATATAGACAATGTTATGTTAAGGGGGTCTATAATTCAGTTTGACAGCTTCAGACATGCTAACTTTTGATTTTTTCAAACTTGACCAAATCACTACTTTAACTAAAAATTCATGCCCCAAATTTTTTACATGCAATTTCATCCCCTTGCATAAAATATAAAGAAATAAATTTGGAAGGTGTATGCAAAAAATTTGCAAGTTATACACTGTCCACAATAGGGACTCTATTCGAAAATCAAAGGCCGATAACTGTGTTCCCGGACCTTTTCTACAAATGATTTTGACAGGTTTTCCAAAAGCACAACATAGACTTTTTCATATCTAAAAATTGTTGGGTATTGGGTCCAGTGCACATCTATTCCTGTAATATGATCTGGAGACCAATAAATCTATCTGAATTGTATTGTGCACTTTTATTTTTCTTTTTAATCCAAGGCAAACACTTTTCCCACATCTCTTCCAAATTATATTGTTTTTATGGTGTCTATCACCCATTCAAGCATTCTCATACATCCTTGGAATGTATCTTCAACTCGCTTTTTATTCTTGATAAAAGATATAGTATATTTCCCCTTTAAATTCCTAGATGATCCAACATTTGTGTGTGGGTGTATTAATTTTAACTGCCTGCCTGGTATTTTCGAATGTTCTTTTTTTCTAGCTACGATACGAGAAATGTTTCTATTAAACGGATCTGATTTGACACTGCGCAACCTTTAACATACACAGCCTTAAACAAGCACCGCCTTTAACAATGAACTGTGAGCTATAATTGATTCTATTGGGATGATTTAAGTCTGTTGTCTGTTAATCAACGTTATTCCAGTCTTGTTATTAAAGGGACATAAATCTTGCCATTTCGCCACACAAAACAAATAAACACAACAATAAATACATCAGAGAAATAATCTATTACAGGAATTATTCAAAATATCTGATTGATTTTATTCCGCTATTGACAGCGGAAACAGTAAATCGCTCTTCTAAATGAAGGCGAATTAGAACCATAAAATATAAATGGTCATTGTAGCGTGGTTTTATGATTTTGTGCAATGATACTTACCCGGGTCCAGTATTTGAAGGGTAAAAAGTCACGAAAACATTTTGTTGTTAACATCTAATATGATTTACTTAGTTAGATATATCTGTTGGTTAAATACTAATAGAATTTTTCAAAGTAAAGGTTTAGCTTCAATGGAGCTTTACGACTTGATACATGAAGGACTTAATACAAAACCGGTTCCGTAATGCAATATATATCAAAGAGAAAGGTTGGGAAAACATGATTTGGTATTAACTTAAACGACTATTGATATGATTTTATTCATGTCATAGAAGAAATTGTCAAATTCTATCATAGTGTTAACGGGTTACTTACATTCTAATTTACTTGCAAAGAACAACACCAAGCCAGCCACTAGTTGAACAAGAACTGTTTACCCTTCCAAAGCACCGGAATTGACTCAGGCTCACCCATGGTATTGTGGCGTTCGTGTTGCTTAATCTTAAGTGTTTTAGTAAAGTTTTGTGGACTACTTTCAGTTTTCGTCGCATTTTGACCATGAATCTGTTTTTCTTAGTCTTACTTTTTTCTTTAATTTCCCCCTCTTTTTCGTACATCTGCAACAATGATAGAATGTAGGTCATATAATGATAGAATTTAGGTCATATAATGATAAAATGTAGGTCATATAATGATAGAATGTAGGTCATATGCATTGTACATCTGCAATAATGATAGAATGTAGGTCATATAATGATAGAATGTAGGTCATATGCATTGTACCTGTATATATGTATGAGTATCTTATCTCATTCAGAAAATACTAAATTCAAAGCGTATTCCGGATATACGGATATAAAACCAAATGTTTTTCACATATATTGATAATGTCCTCCAGTCGGACAATTCCGACTGCGGAATCAACGCTTTAAAGTGGAGGTCTAGATAATGACCAAAGAGATGAGGTGTCAGACGCTAGGGTAAATGTCTCAAAATTAAGTTGAGGGATCCATGTTTTTATGACGACCATTCAACAAACATCTTCTTCACTTGGTCTGCTTACGGTTTTTTATATTGAAGATTAAAATTCACTGATTAAATTATTCGCTGCAACACAAATGGGAATTATATGAATTTGACGTCTCGAAATAAGTTGTTTCAGAACTAAACTGGATTTACTCCAAAATATCGATAACTATATTCTTAGATCAGCAAAGTTCAAATGTCTAAGGCTTGTTACTATAGCTGTCAATGGAAGCATTTGTCATTTAATTCTTTGTCGCTCTCAGACAAAATATCAATGTTTTCACCGCTTTCACTGCAAACTCTTGAATTAAAATTCATGACAACGTCTTATTTCTACAAACATGGCTAATCCCTTAAGTTACTAAATCAATAGCAGACGAAATCGAATCCGGTTTTCTTCATACTCGGATTATAATCAAATAAGTTCCATTCATGTAATATTATCTACGTATTCCTATGAGGATTTAGTGACCGGATGTTTTATTTTCCCAGTCATTTGTGTTTTTTTTTATTAATTTGATAAGGAACACCTCCTGCATATATATTAGTTTGAGCAACAAGAAATATCTTGGAAATATACATGAGAAATACAAGAAGATACAAGATATGAAAATAAAAATGTGTGTACTACCATGTAACTTTCCAACTTTTATTTTTGTTTATTTTGTTCACGTATCGTTGTCAATATAATGGAATTTGATGCGACTGTCATACAAGTGAGAGGTTTAGCTAGCTATAAAACCAGGTTCAATCCACCATTTTCTACATAAGCAAATGCCTGTACCACGTCAGGAATATGACAGTTGTTATCCATTCGTTTGATGTGTCTTGACATTTGATTGGGGACTTTCCTTTCTGAATTTTCCTCGGAGTTCAGTATTTTTGTGATTTTACTTTTTATAATAGTTTTGTTTTGGTTTGTTTCGAGTTTTTTGGGGGATAGAGTGGCGTGGGTTGCAGGGGTGCTTTAATGCCAAATCATGTTATTCGTTGTGTATTTGCGTTAAATTTGTGTGAGGTAAAAAAAAAACTATTCCAAAATTATAGTTAATTTTTCGACAATAAAGAAATTACACATTTTAACTGTATATGTACGTTCTAAATCATATTTGCCTCAAAGTAAAAATATTTTATCCAATACTGATGTGTTGTTTGCGAGATTTGATTTTTGAACAAGAATTGTTTCTATTTTGATAAAAAGGAGTCAATCTATGTTATGTATATGGCATGTTTAATTTATAGGTTTGGTAATTTTTGGCGGCTTTTTTTTACCGGTTGTCTTTTGCAATTGATGTGCCTGTCTGTCAGGAAGCTTGACAATGGTTGCCCTTGGTTATATCGTAAAGTTTTTTTAACCCCTTCAGTGTTTATGGGAGATCTTTAAAAGTCAGTACACCCTACATCTTTTTTCAATTAAAAATTAATAAAAAAAAATAACATATTAGAATAAAAAGTAGAAGACTAGTTATCAAATAATTTTTTTTTAAAACATGATTGGTTGACAGTCAGATTATCTGTCAATAAAACTATCACAAAGTTGACTAACGGCTTATTTATAGAAACTAATATCGGTATATTACGATTGCGTAAGAATATAGAAACGTGACTTAATAAGTCCGTTAAACTTTACAGTATTCCTATCGAAGTTCTTATTTATTTATCGCGGCAATTTCGAGTGCACTTTAATTTTTAGAAATTAGTTCAGAGAAAGAAGCTGTGATATCAATAATTACCTAAAAGTATGAACCGGTGCTCTATATTTGAGCCAAAATAAAATAGTTTCTGGCGCGTATAATAGATGTTAATTATATAAATAACAGTAATGTATAGTTTTACTGTTAGGTTTATGCATTTAGTAATTCGTATTAATCTCTTCTATTCGGCAGCATAACATGTCACCCCTCGTCAGCAAAGGGTAGTGGAGAAAGGATATCGAGGGAATGTTATATGGTTGTGTTGTTTAATCTTTATTTTTATGTGGAGTGTTCTGATGAATGTTGTTATTTTCTTCGTCTGGTATCCTCTTGACCATGCAAACCACGTATTTTTTCTCGGACTTATGCTCAATGATTTTCTCCCGGTATCTTCTTCCTTTTCCTTTGACTCTTTCTGATACATTTTGTAAATAACGTCATTAGAGTGCACATATATATATATATATATTTCCCAGTTTGCAAGCAGTGGACTAATCCCGTGTTGGTTATATATAATAACTGTTGTTTACTTTTTCCAGCTACACGAAATTTTACTTTGAGTGACGTTAAAGGTGTTGATTTTCTAGAAAAATGTTTTTTCTTATACAAAGTTTATCCTCAGTAAAGTGACATAACAGCGATGTACAACATAAATAACATTAACTGCCATGGCCGTGATGTACAACAATGTAAAACTAATTGATTTTTCCCACTGACATTTATAATGTCATTTTTCATTAAGAAACAATCAGGATTTAATCCAGCATCATGGAGATTAATGACTATTTAATACTTTGCTGTGAAACATACAACGTATAGGAACTCAACAAGTGATTTATTTATAATAGGAATGGTAATGTTGTTAAAGCAACCGATATTTACCAAGACAGAATGTATCCATCAGCATTGTTGGTATATTACAGCCTTGGTGAAAATCACACAAGCACTGGTAAAACGTCATTGAATTCCGATACAGATATCATCGAAAGCAAGATAATTAATGGAGAAATGAAACATTTTATTCTACTTGCATGTAACATTTTTAGAGTTTTTTCAAGTCCATGTTAAGTTCGAATTTTGCTAGACTAAGTCGAAACTTGCTAGCTTTTCTCAGTTAATATAAAAATAAGGAGATGTGGTATGATTGCCAATGAGACAACTATCACCAAAGTTTAAATGAAGTGGATGTAAGCAATTGTAGGCAACCGTACTGAGAAAAACCCATACCGTATGGTCAGTTAGGTTTTGTTATTGTTTTATTCGGCCAAGTTTGGTAAGCTTCTCTCAAGCCTTGTTTTATTAAGTTAAACGTTACTATAGCTTTTGTGTTTTAATTTTGTCGCGATAGTACTACATTGTATTTAATATGAGCTTTCCGGGTTTTTTTTTTTTTTCTAAAGGAAAAACTGAAAGAACTGACTACGTTAATGTTAGTAATTATTCGACCAGGGTTCTGTATAAAACGAATATCTGGAGAGAGAGAAAAACAGATATATTCATGTTATGAAAGTTATACATATGTACTAGAAACATCTGCCATATACACTGACATTGATATCATATGTCGAGTTTATGTAACATCTCCGGCATATGGTCGGTATTAGGGCACGAAAACTGTCAGTCCCCTAGGGTAGCCAGAGATTCTTTGCTATAGTGATTGAAGAAGAAACATTTTAACTCACCGTTTCAAAATAAATGCATTATGGGTAATATTAACAAAACGTACACCAAAAAATGCCATAAACAATGGAAAAATTACCTGACGTTATTTTTCATTAGTTTAAAAATATAATATTTAGGGAGCTACCATTTGATTTTTATGGGGGGGGGGCTAGGATGAAATTTGAAAAAAATAGGCAGGACAGGAGTTTTGAGTAAAAAAAAAGGCAGGATGAGATTATTTGCAAAAAACAAGGCAGGATGACAATTTATGTAAAAAAAAAAGTCAGGATAAACTAAAAAAAAAAGGCAGAACCGAATAGAGTGAAAAATAAAAAGGCAGGACCGAATAGAGGGAAAAATAAAAAGGCAGGACAAATTTTTTCATCCTTCATATATCTATTTATATGGATTTGTCACTCTCCAAAGCAAAAGTGACCTTTGACTGTTACCTTTGGCTGTTGTTCTCTTCTTTTTTAATTTTAAACTTATACTTTTGGCTTTTTTCACTTTTGGTCTGGAGTGTACTCGATGAATTTTATAATATTTATAAAAACGAGTCGTGCTCATCTTAATTGATACCAGAACGTTTTTTTTTTCATCTTAAGTCGATTTTTAATGGTATAATTTTGTTTGTTTGTATCATTTAACTTGCTTTGATGAATTATACCCATAAGACATGTTAAATTTGTGAAGACAGTTGATATTTGAGAAAGACTTTTATTGGCATCAGGAGAGTTGTAAGTATTTAGATTTTAAACTTTGGCAATAAAAACTGGTATAAGTAAAAATTCAGGAAAATATCTTTCATGTTCCTAACTGTGTCTGTGACTTCAGACTTCCGTTGTTTAATGGTATATTTTTGTTTGTATTTTTAATCTGCTTTGATGAATTATACCCATAAGACATGTTAAATTTGTGAAGACAGTTGATATTTGAGAAAGACTTTTATTGGCATCAGGAGAGTTGTAAGTATTTAGATTTTAAAATTTGAACTGGTATAAGTAAAAATTCAGGAAAATATCTGCCATGTTTCTAACTGTGTCTGTGACTTCAGACTTCCGATGGTTGACATTTCCTTTGAGTGTGGTACAATCGTTATATCATGATACATCAAGGGAGTTAATTTAAATAAAAACAAAACAAAACCCATGATTTTCAGTCAGTCCAAACAAAATGGTGAAACATCACATATTTACTATGAGAATGAAGCCATAGAGAGCGAATAAGAATATTCATTTTTGGGAATGTTGATAAAATGTAATGGAAATTTATCACAAAGTACTTTAGAGCTGACAAAAAAGGCAAAAACAGTATTTTTTGCAATAAAATCCTATACTAAATCATTGAATAATCTACCTATAAAAGTAGCAAATAACCTTTTTGATTCTTTAGTAAAACCAATTATGACCTATAATTCAGAAGTAACATATTTGGATACATATATTTCTTTTCATAGAGCCAAAAACAGAGCCTTATCTTCAGGAAAACAAATTAATCAACTTGATTTTACAGACAAAACCCCTATTGAAAATGTGCATCTTAAATTTTGTAAATCTACTCTAGGAATAAGAAAAAATGCATCCAATTTAGGAGCAAGAGTTGAATTAGGAAGATTGCCTATAGAATGTTTTATTAAAACACAAACCCTTTTATATTTAGCTAGACTATATAATAATAGTATTAATCCATTGATAAAGGAAGCTTTTTCTCTAGCACAGTCTCTAGATTTGACTGGAACTTATTCATGGTATACATATGCAAAAAATATTGCTGAAGAGACTAATATTGACCTTAATATTCTTTCTACTTGTAAGGATACAAAAGGTGTAAATAAAATAAAAAACGATATAAAGTTAAAAATGAAAAATAGATATGAATATTTAATTGAAACTTATTTTGAAAACATTGATGATAAAAGAAAATATTATCTATATAAAAAACTTAAAAAAGATTGCAAACTAGAATCTTATCTAAATATATTTGATTTTCAGATAAGGAGATTGATCACTAAATTTAGACTAAGTGATCACTCCCTCTTAATTGAAAAGGGGAGATATTTTGAAATCCCAAGAGAGGAACGACTTTGTCATAAATGTAAAATACTAGAGGATGAGAAACATTTTTTACTCTATTGTGATTATAATAATACACTAAGAAATGCCTTTTTTGAACACATATGTACTGAAAATAATAACTTTAATAATTGAAATGAAGAAAAAAAAATCATTATTTACTTAATTCATCAACGCTTTTACAAACAAATAAGTTAGGATCCTTCCTGAAAAAGTCATTAGAACTGAGGGCAGGGGACTCTTAACAGCTTGTTTGTTTTTTATAAATTTTGATGCTGTTTTTACTGTGTTTGTATGTATATATGTTTATAGTGTTAATACATGTTGGTCACAAACTGTAAAGTTCACAATAAAATATTTGATTTGTTAATAAATCATATATATTTAAGAAATAATTTAGCTGACAAACAATGTAAAATAATGTTAATACAAATGTAAACATACATACAGGTTGTGTTTCTATTTCTTATTTTGTAATTTGTATTTGTTCAACTGTGGAAAAGTTTTATTTACCATAGTTTATTTGCATGTGTAAATATTTGATATCGTCTTTGTTCAACCTTTGTTTTCAATTTGTGAGTATTGTCTCGTGTATGTCTAAGTACCAATGTCTCGTGTATGTCTTAGAACAAATGTCTTGTGTATGTCTAAATACCAATGTCTCGTGTATGTCTTAGTACCAATGTCTCGTGTATGTCTTAGTACCAATGACTCGTGTATGTCTTAGTACCATTGCCTCGTGTATGTCTTAGTACCAGTGTCTCGTGTATGTCTTAATACCATTGTCTCGTGTATGTCTTAGTACCAATGTCTCGTGTATGTCTTAGTACCAGTGTCTCGTGTATGTCTTGATACCATTGTCTCGTGTATGTCTTAGTACCAATGTCTCGTGTATGTCTAAGTACCATTTTATCGTGTTTGTCTAAGTACCAGTGTCTCGTGTATGTCTAAGTACCATTGTCTCGTGTATGTCTAAGAACCAAAGTTTCGTGTATGTTTTAGTACCAATGTCTCGTGTATGTCTTAGTACCAATGTCTCGTGTATGTCTTTGTAATAATGTCTCGTGTATGTCTTAGTACCAATGTCTCGTGTATGTCTTAGAACCAATGTCTCTTGTATGTCTTAGTACTATTGTCTCTTGTATGTCTTAGTACCAATGTCTCGTGTATGTCTTAGTTCCGATATCTCGTGTATGTCTTTGTACCAATGTCTCGTGTGTGTCTTTGTACCAATGTCTCGTGTATGTCTTTGTACCATGCAATGTCCCGTGTATGTCTTAGTACCAATGTCTCGTGTATGTTTAATTACCAATGTCTTGTGTATGTCTAAGTACCATTATCTCGTGTATGTCTTCGTACCAATGTCTCGTGTATGTCTTAATACCAATGTCTCGTGTATGTCTTAGTACCAATATCTCGTGTATGTCTTAGTACCAATGTCTGTGTATGTCTTAGTATCAATGTCTCGTGTATGTCTTAGTAGCAATGTCTCATGTATGTCTAAGTAGCAATGTCTCGTGTATGTCTTAGTACCAATGTCTCGTGTATGTCTTAGTACCAATGTCTTATGTATGTCTAAGTACCAATGTCTTGTGTATGTCTAAGTACCAATGTCTTGTGTATGTCTAAGTACCAATATCTCGTGTATGTCTTGGTACCAATGCTTGTGTATGTCTTAGAACCAATTTTTTCGTGTATGTCTTAGTACCAATGTTTCGTGTATTTCTTAGTAACAATTTTTTCGTGTATGTCTTAGTACCATGCATTGTCTCGTGTATGTCTTAGTACCAATGTCTCGTGTATGTCTAAGTACCATGCAATGTATCGTGTATGTCTTAGTATCAATGCATCGTGTATGTCTAAGTACCAATGGCTCATGTATGTCTAAATACCAATGTCTCTTGTATGTCTAAGTTCCAATGTCTCTTATATGTCTTAGTACCAATGTCTCATATATGTCTAGGTAACAATCTTACATTTGGATTTTTAACAAATGAATAATTTGATTTGATTTACATATCACGTGTATGTCTAAGTAACAATATCTCGTGTATGTCTTAGTACCAATGTCTCGTGTATGTCTAAGTACCAATGTCTCATGTATGTCTTAGTACCAAGTACTCGTGTATATCATAGTACCAATGTCTAGTGTATGTCTAAGTACCAATATCTCGTGTATGTCTTAGTACCATGCAATGTCTCGTGTATGTCTTAGTACCAATGTCTCGTGTATGTCTTAGTTCCAATGTCTCGTGTATGTCTTAGTACCATGCAGTGTATCGTGTATGTCTTAGTATCAATGCCTCGTGTACGTCTAAGTACCAATGTATCATGTATGTCTAAGTACCAATGTCTCTTGTATGCCTTAGTACCAATGTCTCGTGTGTGTCTAAGTACCAATGTCTCGTGTATGTCTAAGTACCAATGTCTTGTGTATGTCTAAGTACCAATGTCTTGTGTATATCTAAGTACCAATATCTCGTGTATGTCTAAGTACCAATGTCTCGTGTATGTCTAAGTACCAATATCTTGTGTATGTCTAAGTACCAATATCTCGTGTATGTCTAAGTACCATGCAATGTCTCGTGTATGTCTTAGTACCAATGTCTCGTGTATGTCTTAGTACCAATGTTTCATGTATGTCTAAGTACCAATGTCTCGTATATGTCTAAGTTGTCTAAGTACCAATGTCTTGTTTATGACAAGTACCAATATATCATGTATGTCTTAGTACCATGCAATGTCTCGTGTATGTTTTAGTACCAATGTCTCGTGTATGTCTTAGTACCAATGTCTCGTGTATGTCTTAGTACCATGCAATGTATTGTGTATGTCTTAGTATCAATGCCTCGTGTACGTCTAAGTACCAATGTCTCTTGTATGTCTAAGTACCAATGTCTCGTATATGTCTAAGTAACAATCTTACATTTGGATTTTTAACAAATGAATAATTTGATTTGTATTGATTTTCATATCACGTGTACATGTAAGTTCTGTTTCATTCAAAACAGATTTGGTTTTGTTTGCTACCGTCACACGACAAAAAGTTCAGACAGATTAAAGATGAGATCCATTTATGATAAGCCAGTACTTACTAGGTTTTCAAAACTCGGTAGATCGATGGACAACAAGAACATTTGGAATGCCACTAGAAAAGTAGATCATGTTTTTTCCGAAAATTTGACTTCTGTTATACTGTCTCTGAGTCTCTAAATATTTATATAAAAGTATTATCTAACGCGTACTGAGACTTTCGTGTTTTAACACGGATATTTTGATTTGACACACCGCGCTTTACAATTCTCGAACGATTTGTTTTTGTTGTTGCGGTAATAACTCCATTGATTGATTGTTTTTTGCTTTATGTCAAGTAACAAATTATTCATGCAAATTAAGGATGAGTTAGATCTTGATATTGTTCTTTTAATTCAAAGCTATATTATGAGACGCCGATCCAATTAGGTCAGCGAACATGGTTCGTTATACAATTTCGCTGTTGTAGAACTTTTACGATAAGGTTTTACTTTGCAAACTGTAAAGTGTTCATCAAAGCTGAACATATTTACAAGGATGCTAAAAGCTAAAGCAATTGAGATTTGTCAGTGTTATATTCAGGAATAGGCTTATTATTGAACAAACATTGATATTATACAATGTATGTCTGCCAACGGTGACAGCAATTTAAAATCTCCATCTGATCTCTATTTTCTTCTAACAGTATTATTCATACTGTATAAAAAGTAAGACAGGAATTTGCTTTGCAAATCCAGGTCATTTCACTGTTATCCTTCCGTAGTGATTAATTGACAAATATTTGCTGGCTATCAAATCTATTGTCCTATTGATACGGAATTGATTTTCCAAGAACAAGGATTTCATTAGGAACTATTCTGTTTTACCCTCGGAAATGTCGGTTTGTGATTGATGTGCTTTGCTTATCTTGGCTGGCCAAGCTAGAACACTCCCATAGCTTATCAATAATAACACAATGAAACAGTTCTTGCTTCAGAAATTCAAAGAAGAGAATTTTGTCAAATCTGTCTTGACGGTATATTAAATAAGGAGATACGGTATGATTGCCAATGAGACAACTATTCACCACAGACCACTTGGCGTATATATATTTATATATATATATATAACTATGGCTTTAAATAATGAACAAGTACAACCGCATATCAAGCTAAAGAAGGCCCCGATGTGACAATTTTCCATTAAAAGTAATAATTTATTTCAAAATCGTGGTTACATAATTTAAGATATAGAGAGTTTGAATTTAATAGGATAGGACATTTCATTGCAACTATAAAAATTCTGCAGAATATTTCCAAAGCATATGTTGTTACCGACGTTTACTAGACAATCTATAGTCTTGTTATTAACGAGAAGATAACAAGGGAGAAACCACAAACCGTTAGAAAAATAAACCAAGATCATAGCCAAATATTATAAGTTCAGATGATTGTATGATATATATAGAAAAAAAGGTAAAATAACAAAAATACCGAACTCCAAGGAAAATTCAAATCGGAAAGTCCCTTATCAAATGGCAAAATCAAAAGTTCAAACACATTAAACGAATGGAAAACAACTGTCATATTCCTGACTTTGTACAGCATTTCCTCGTGTATAAAATGGTGGATTTAAACCTGGTTTTATAGCCAGCTAAACCACTCACTTGTATGACAGTCGCATAAAATTCCATTATATTGACAACAATGTGTGAACAAAACAAATAGACATAATAGGTAAAAATGTCAAAAATAGGGGTACAGCAGTCAACATTTTGTTATAATCTTAATCACTATAAAAACAAACATGATCCATTACATTGTTTTCTCTGTAACGTCGATTTTCTTATAGATAGAAGAGAAGTTAACGCTCCGAAAAAAACATGTTTAGTTTTAGCTATGCCTTCATTCCTAGCAAGAGGTATTTTTTTCAAGTGATTGTCGTAAGGTTTTACCAGAAGATACACTCAAATAAGCCTAGTTTTGCTCCTTTTGATTTTTCACTATTGTATTTCAATAGAAATCATACCATAATATAAAAGTTGGAATCATGGGATGATGAGGTATCCGTCAAAGAAAAACTGATCAAAAAGTTTTCATTTTTTAAACTGATTTGTATTCTACGCAGTTTAGATTACTTTATGGAAATGTTAACAATCATTATATAGTATGGTGTAGTGTGCTCTTACAACTGTTATTGCCAATGCATACCCATTTTGGTGTGCTGGATTTATGAATACGGTCACGTTTGGTCTGATTTGGGGCACTTGATTTATCAATAGTATGATGCATCAATAAATGCACAGCTACGCACGTGAGAATGCACAGAATACACAGAATACACAGACATGTCTGTATGGCTGAATGGGTTGTATAAATACAAAGCATTGGCCGTTTTGCTGTGCCGTGAGTACAAATACAAAGCAACGGCTGAATGTCTGTGTACCAATATAGATACACATTTATGTCAGAAGGGCGTTGTTGAATATATACGGAGTAAATACAAGGGAGAAAATCATACTCTCTGCGTGTTAGATAACCATTATTGCAATTATGTGCGGACCGTTAGTCGGCCCGTTGCAAGGCAAATATTCAGCTTAAAGAAAAACAAATCTTCTTTTTCCGTCTAAATGTCTCCCCCTTGCAGAAACTACTTGTTGACATTTTTTATAATTTGTTCTCGTTCCGAATATTCATGAAATTCATGCTACTGGACGGTATGCATATAACTAACTGATTAATCTTATTGACCATTGCCGTGTACAGGAAGCAACACAAAGTCATATGGTTGATTGTTCTTTCGAATCTGATATTGGAAAAAAAAACAACAAATTGAAATTGTTAGTATTCTGACATAAACTTCTCTTAAACTGAGTTTTACTGTGCGCACTGTTGTGCGTTTGTTTTTTCTACATTGGCTAGAGGTATAGGGGGAGGGTTGAGATCTCAAAAAACATGTTTAACCCCGCCGTATTTTTGCGCCTGTCCCAAGTCAGGAGCCTCTGGCCTTTGTTAGTCTTGTACCATTTTTAATTTTAGTTTCTTGTGTATAATCTGGAGTTTAGTATGACGTCCATTATCACTGAACTAGTATACATATTTGTTTAGGGGCCAGCTGAAGGACGCCTCCGGGTGCGGGAGTTTCTCGCTGCATTGAAGACCCATTGGTGGCCTTCGGCTGTTGTCTGCTCTATGGTCAGGTTGTTGTCTCTTTGACACATTCCCCATTTCCATTCTCAATTTTAAATTGAAATTGTTAGTATAAAAACGTACATCTTAGGCAAATTATAACTACTTCTTTTCATTAATGTGTATTTAGTGATGCTTTTTTTCTCGAAAAAGCAGACGATCTTTTCTTAAGAATTATTTTTTTCTCTACCAAAATTAAGTTTACGAATAGTTTCTTGTTTTCATTCAATTTTATTTTAAAACAGAAATGCCATTTTGAAACTAAGAAATTAAATAAGATAATTTCAACATATTTAATAAGAATGAACTGTTTTGTATTTGTGTTCTTTGCATAGCAATGGGAAAATGGCGTCAAGCATGAATGTTAGATTCAAACAAAAATAAACTGCACTGTCTTAACCAAGTACGACTCAAAACTATTTAAACTAATAGACTAAGGTAATGATAGGAATTTGGTTAGCTTGAAATCTTCTGTCTAGTTTAATTAGATGTGCAGATGGTTTAAATGTGGAACCACGTCCGGTCGCAATCGGGATAATAATCACTCCCCCCACCGTCATCCCAAGTAGGGCAGAGTCTAATGCTCTCTAAGCATGAAAGATAATTTTAAATGCATTGTGGCTGTCTGTAGGTGATCTATAAGATAAGGCAAGTTACTGTCCTGACCACGCATTTCTGTCTTTTTTTTTAATTCGCTCGTTTCGTGGTCATGCAATTCCCTCTGTATTTGTATCTTGGTTTGTGTAATCATAACGAGGTTACACCTGTTTCGAACATCGGTTAACTTCTATTTACTCGTACTTATCGTTCATTATAATGGAGTCGCAGCGTTTTTAGATTTGGTTCTTGTTTATTTCACTGTCAAAAATTTCTACGACCTTTTAAAACTTCTCGTTTATTATATCATGATACCCATTTCAGTGTTGAAAATGGCTTATGCATCATATCAAACCGTTCGATTTCACAATGTTCTTGCACTATGACTTCATTATCAATTACAAATTGGATTTCGAACAATCTTGTAATAGCATTATGTTCTCAACTCTCATTTGTTTTTTACGATACATTACGAGATTTTCAGCCTTAGCTGTTTGTTTGTAGTAATTGCGTAATCCATCATCTTCAAAAGAACTCAATTGACTTTGAAATAATCGAGTTGACCTTTTGTAAATTCCGTTTGAAGATGATAAATACTTTTTGGTTGATAAATTATATTTTGCTAGCTGGAAGTGAATGAAGCAATGAAAATTGTTTTATATCAGATCATATCAAGAACATTTTCACATTTAAATTATTTATGTTGGAATTTATTCGGGAAATGTAATTTGTTTGCCATAAATGTTAAACTATTTTTGACCAGAAATTGGATTGTTTTTTAATCAAATGTTCTTCATATCAGTTGCAGAAGATGTTGAAAGTAACAAACACCTGTAGGGCACATCTTAGATTTTTTTGTACAAAAAAACAATTGTCCCTCAAACTAAAAAAACATATGTAATATATTTCTGACACACGAAATACATTTAGCTTTAATATATCTATGAATTGGGTGTCGTCCTAAACATGCATGAAATATTTGCCAATGGATGTTAAGCAACCAACAATCATAGATATTCACTTACATGTACGATATTGTGCTTTGGATAACAAATGTTGGACTTTAAATCAAAATTAAAAGGTATTTATTAACAGATACGACAAAACGTTTTTGATAATTATCTCGAATTCAGCAAAATTAAAGGTTCTAATATATTAAGTTCTATGACGGCGAAGTATTTCGAGAATACACCTTCATCAAATACGCTCGATCAAAACTTAAACAGCTCTTGGTTAAGTTAGTTTGTTATTTACTATCCTAATGAGTATATTTAGAATTGTAAAAAGAAATACAAAATGTATAGAGAGTATAAGAAACCAAAGGCTGTAAACATTTGTCTAACACATTATTCGTTTTTCTTTTTTTTATTATTATTTTTAAATTTCCAAACGTTTTAAGTGACATATTTGAAGACAATAAAGTTCAAACAGTTGCGTTCGCCCTTCATACTTTAATTTTGTAATCATGATGTTGGGTATTTTGAAGGGTTTCCAATGACGTCATTAATTTGTCAGTTAGTCACACCGAATTAGATATCTCTATACTGATACTTTTGATTGACTTCTTTCAAATCAAATTACAGTTTAAGTTAGGTATAAGATCAACCGTTAGATGTCGAAGCTTGCTGCTTGAAAATCGCTAACATTGCAACGCAATGTTTTCTTCTTCTTTCTACTAGATCTCTAGTTGACGAAAAGGCAAAAGGGTAGTAAAAAATCACAGCCATCAGCCACAAAACACAATACAGAACGAACTTCACTAAAACCGGAAGTGAACCCCGGAACCCCGGAGAGTTTTTCAATACATATGTAGTATTACAAATATAGATGGTCTTAGCCATATTTGGCACAAAATTCCGGATTTCTAAAAAATTTTCAATGTTTCACAACTTCGTACATGTATTTGATTTTGCATTCGTCACTGATGAGTCTTATGTTACAAGTTTTTGTCAGGTATCTTTGGCGAGTTTTTTAGAATTAAATGTTTGAGGATTTTTGTTCTCTAAAGAGGTATTTGATTGAATTTAAAAAAAAATAACTCCTATTATTATACTTCATGTCAAAATGCCAGATTTTGATTGGTAAATACCAGGGAGACAATTTACTCTATCCCATGGCAAATATTATATTACCCTTCACGGAGACGCTTGCTCAAGTGTGTGCTTTAATAAATACGGATGATTGTTATGTACAAGACGACATAATTCATTACTTTGAATTTGAAATTTAATAGTAATAACAGAACATTCAGTATAATAAATTAAATAACACATATCTGAGAGGGTTATAGAGCAGATTGTTACCCCTCGAAAAGACATTGTCAACCTTGGATTCGCCTCAGTTGACAATGTTTTCTCGGGTAACAATCTGCCCTATCACCCTCTCAGCTATGTGTTATTTGTATAATGCTCTACTCACACTGTATAAACAAGAATATGTTATAAACAGAGCCGACTTTATTTTATAGAAAAAAAATAATCTGCTTCGTCACTCTTACTTGTAATTTCGCCCTTAAAATAACAACATGATCACTTATCGATAATTCTTTCCATGGAATCACTCTATGTGAATTCAAAACACTGTCAGGTTTCTAACTTACAGTCGTGGACCTTTCATTTGCCGCTTTGTTGAATGTTGTTGATGGTCCTTGTTTTTCTCTTGTTCATTGTTTATACTTTTTTTTAATTTAAAGTAATTATCGAGTACATTTAGACAAATTACCATAATTTACAACAAACAGCTCTAACGTATTTCGTTAAAGACTAATGCAAACGACCATGATGAGTTTGTTTCTTGTCTTATAAAGAAATTCAGGCTTATAAACACGAATTCTGTTTTGTCACGCGATAAAACCACAGCCATCGGAAGTATTCTAGTGTGTCTAATAACCAAAAAGAACAACGGAACATATTAATATAGCTTAAGTAGATTCCTCTCTAACATTAGAGCATTAATCCTTTTTATATCAATTTGAAAGAATGTCTTTTGATCACGCAGGTCTAAACATAGATTCTGAAGTAAATAGCAAATACGTGTAATGACAATACTCGAGAATTAAAGGAAATAAGAATATTGTTGTTTTATAACTTTTATTAAATCATATGTGATTAGGGGGGTGGGAGGTAACCTCAATTCAATAATTTATCGATTCTTTCTTTTCTTTTTTTAATTCATTAAAATTCTGTTCAAATAAGTTTTGGCATTGTAAAGATCTATCTTGTACTGTTTATGACGTTTCGTATGAAATTTACGAAATAAAGCAACAGTCATGTGAATTATTTTAGCATAGTTTTGGAACCTTCACATATTTTAAAACATCGATAGAATAATAATTAATACTCCAATTATGAACATACTAAAACAAGTAAAATAAAGAGATACCATGATGGACTCTAATGCTATAGTTACAATACCGAATAATACTGATCTGAGATTTTTATGTCACTTTTTCTTTATTTTCCTAATAAACAACTTTATGACAACAAATCGGGCATTGATATAATTTAACCGATTTTGAAGCCTACTTGTTTAAAAACATATTAGATTGAACTAATGAGATATCGGAGCCAAATCTCGTCTAACTAATGAACGAGATGACACTTGAAAGTACAATTATACCAGGAAGATCATTCTAATATTGAGGAATGTCAGTTTCCCGTTTGAAATGGACATTGTAAACAACCGTTAAAGAATGGACACATCTGGTTTCGATCATGTTTCGACACCTAATGACAATTATTGATGGTGTTCATAGTGTTGTGAAAAAACTTTGTACTTAATTCAAAACGAATTACCTAATCAAGACGTATGTTTGTAACAATATTTCAGATTATTTTCTCTGACAATAATAAGGATCTGGATAGGACAAGAGAAAAAAAGGAATAGAGAAAAATGGGAAAGCAAAAACAAATAGAGATTCATGGAGTTTTTAAATTTGAAATTAAGCCAAAAAAATAAAGAACTGAGAAAAAAAGACCTGATAAAATAAAGAATAGGAAAAATGAATACTACTCCCCGATCCATACCCTCATAAACACGTAATATATTAATCCCTGTTATTGGTAATTACGATTCCATGTGTAATTAATATAAATAAATAATAAATGAATATAAGCTTTATTTAGAGTCGGCAAGGTATACAAACAGAGACAACATATGCTCTAATGAGCTTTTAACCGACGATTCCATGTGTAATTAATATATACTCATTTAGTTTTCTACAATCTTTTATTGTTAAAGTGGAAAGAAAATTGTTTGTATATAAAAATAAGGACATGCCTTTTGTGGTATGATTTAAAATGAGGCACCTATTCACAAAATACCGAAAGGCGTAGATTAAGGGGAACAGAACATATAATTGAGTTTAACTTCACTCTTTAGAAATCAGCTGAACGTTTTAATCGCATACTATTAGTATATAGACTTCAAGCTTCTTAATGATCAAAATTAATGTTTGTCAAACTGCTATACATCAAATGAAATTATTCCTGTAAATTGAGTGGTTCTAGTTTCCTGAAATTTTTATATTCATGTCAACAGGTCAAAGTTATATTTTGTCAAAATTTTATGAAAATTAAACAAGCCAAATCTATTTTAGTCAAAGTGTTGGGTACCCCCTAAACTATCTATTGTAACAAGTCACCTTATTTAATAACGTGCAAAACTGACGCTATATAGGTCCTTATAAATAACCTATGACAGATTTATTTTGATAACATTAAACGAAAACAGTTAATATGGCAGACAGCAAACCAACGACATCGAGTGAAATGATGAGAAAATGACTTTTCCAATACACCTGAGATCATCCCCGGTTTTGCTTGGATTCGTGTAGCTCAGTCTTTTGTTTTCTATGTAGTGTTATGTATACTGTTTTTGTTTTGGTCATGTTTCGTTTTTATTCATAGCATTGTCAGTTTGTTTTAACTTAAGAGTTTGAATATCCGTTTGGTATCCTTCGCCTCTCCACTACTCTTTTAAAGCAGGTAACACTTTTTTTCATAAAACATCTTTTTTCTCTACACTAACCGATGTAAAGTTATATTGATACTCGAATGTATTTGCTGCGGGTTTTCAAACTTAAAACTGTTACCGATTTACATAAATATTAAGCCTGTAATTCAATTAAATCACCACATTTGTTGAAAATTCTGTGCATTTAACAACAGATAGTACATTATATCGATGTCTCAGAGTGGTGAAATATAACGAGTGTTACTAGTATATAGTCCATAGTACTATTGTTAGATTTACGCATTCGGCAACTCAGCTTCACTTTACCAATGACGGCTAGGATTGGTTTCCACGAGTTTTTTTTATGATCAAATTCCTGTCCGAGACAATGCAATTTGTTCATTGCAATTAAAAGTAATGGAAGGAATATTATGGTTGGATAATACCTGCTAGTTGTTATTGGAACAGACATGTTATGGATGATTTTGTAGCAGGGATGGAGGTGGATATTACGACTTAAGATGTCTTATGTGATTGTGTCGTAAGTTTGCTGTCTGATTAACCCTATTTTGGTCAATTGGTTATTCATTGTGTTAGCTGAAACTTGTGTTACGAATCACGATACCCCATTGAGTTATGATATATTTGTACCACGTGATACTTTAAAGTACGAATTGTTTTTAGATTATTTAACATAACTGAGTAAGCTAAAAAAATATCATTTAGATACTGTGAAGTCTTTTATTCCATATTGAATTTTGAAAGCTCTAAGGAGAACAATATGTATAGTCTGACAAGAAATACAGTTAATGCTTATTGTGTAAGACTGAAATAGTATGATCTTACGTTAAAGACTTTTAACTTAAGTATTGGTGATGATATGTGTCCCTTCAGAGATGGGTAATTAATCATGAACTGCAATCTTCTTACATCGGGAAAGGATTTGTGCACTTTAGGTGAATGATGCCCCAATTTGGAAGTAGGTAGATTTAGAAATCCAAAACGTTGCAATATAAAGTAAGAAGATATGATATGATTGCCAATGAGACAACCATCGTCAGATTTTCGTAACATTTTTGCTTTTTTTTTTATATACTCGAAAATACTGATAATCAAACAAACAACCGATCAAATAAATCCATCAATAAATTTAATGATAAATCAATAACAGGAACTAATACAGGTGTCCGCACTATGGAAATTACTATCTAAAAGGTGTCGACACTGAATCGGGACAACCAAACAATACCACCTTAAAGGTGGCGACACTGGATCGGGACTACCCAACAATACCATCTTAAAGGTGTGGACAATGAAGCGGGACTACCCAAAAATACCATTATAAAGGTGTCGACACTGAATGCAGACTATCGAAAAAGACTATCAAAAAGTGTCGACACCAAATGTGGACTACAAAAAAATACTATCAAAAAGTGACGGCACTGAATCCGGATTATCGAAAAAGACTATCAAAAAGTGTCGACCCTAAATGTGCACTACCGAAAAACCCAAAATTACAATCACAAATATTTTTCGACACTGAATCTAGACTACCGAAAATTACTATCATGAAGGTGTCGACACTGAATACAGACTTTTGAAATATACTATCACAAAATGCCGAAAAAGTACTAAAAAAAACGATCTCTAGCTTTAGGTAAATTCAAAATGGGGAAGTCCATAAAAACTTACATCAAACGGAACGAGTGAAAAAAAACTGTCATATTCTGGACTTGGTACAGGCTCTTTTCGAAGAAAACGATGGATTAAACCTGGTTTTATAGCAAGCTAAACCTCCCACTTGTATGACAGTTGTTTATAGTTCCGTTATATTGACAAAATTGGGTAAGCAACCCAAACAGACATAATAGTAAAGATTAATGTAACAATAATTGGGATTCAGCAGCCAAAACTGTGTTAACATACATACCAGACATACAACACAACTGAATTAAAAATTAAAACATACAAATAAATTGATTCATAACATCATAAAGGTACTATCATTAAGGTGCCAACACTGAATCTAGACGACTGAAAATCATTATTATAAAGGTGTCGACACTGAGTCAGGACTACTGAAAATTATAAAGGACTTTCCGTTTTGAATTTCCCTTGGAGTTCTGTATTTTTGTTATTTTACTTTTTACTATCATAAAGGTATCGACACTGAGTCACGACTACTGGAAATTACTATCATAAGGTCGAATAAATAAATAAAAATGAAATCAAAGGTGTCGACAATGAGTCAGGACAACTGAAAATTACTATCATAAGGTGTCGACACTGAATCCAGATTACTGGAAATAACTAGAAAATTACTATCATAAATATGTCTCACTGAATCCAGACTATTGAAAAAGACGATCATAAAGGTGTCGTCACTGAATCAAGACTGCTGAAAATTACTAAAATAAAGGTGTTGACACTGAATCCAGAATACTGAAAACTACTGTCATATAGATGTAGACAGACAACTTTCAGTGGTATATTTACACTAATTGTAAATTCCTTGAAAAAACAGCAAAAGTGTCATTAAATATAGTAATTAAATCAGAATAGATAGATTTAAGTTGATTAAGTTATTGTGAGTTGTGCATCGAATGGAGGTCATTGCGTCAAAATTTTTTGTTCAATTTGAAAGTAATTTGAAGTCTTACATTGATTTATCTATAATTGTAAATTTCTTTGTTTGCCTCTATAATTGTAAATGTCAGTGTTTTTTTACTTAGAAATCACATAGAAAGAAAGACATATGTTCATTAGTTCATTCTTACGAACGCCCACGACATTACCAGACATGCAAATGACAGACAGATTAGTACAATGATACGTTACACGTCTTTGTTCAATGTGACAAAGTTTGTTTTCTCTTCGTGCAGGAAGGAGATGGATTATTACAGTTGAATAACCAGAAAATAAAATTTTGATTTTACTATTTCGTTTTTTTTTTTGTTTTTTTTTTTTTGTTTCTTTTTCTTTATTTCGTTTTTGCCAAATTATACTTATACTATGTACGAACTCCGGAAACAGAGTAAAACACAAAACATTCTGTCATAACGCGACCTTTTATAGCTGTATATATGGTATGTGTTTTGTAAATTGTTAGAGGACGTGCGTTGACCTATACATGTTTTAATCCACGCCATTAGGACTCTGGTGGAAAGCTGTGTCATTGGCAATCATACCACATCTGCTAATTTTAAAGAGAGGAATAATTTAAAGTCCATTTTCACTACTTGCTAATGAAGCTTAAGGCCTCATAAGTGAGCGAGCTATTGGAAGAGGATAGCGTTCTGTCTCCTTATCAATGAAGCTAGACGTCTCAACCAGCTTTATCATTGACCGATAGGCTGACATTTACCCTTCTGTGTTGTTCCATCACACAGCGCATGATAATAAAATGAAAAGTTGATTTTGTTGAATCGAAATATCAGAACAGTTTTGAACGTTTTGAGTACATTTCATTATTTACCATACACCATTCACGGTAGTCTTGTTTTCGCGGTAGACATTTTACCGCGAAGTGCACCCTACGCGAACATTTCAGTGTTGATTTCACTGAATTGATCAAAACCATGTTAATCGAAGAATGAACACAGCGACATTTTAACTGCCCTTTCTATGATCCGAATAAATATGGCGGGAAATTATACGCGCGACAAATTTAACTAACTAACTAACGAATGGTCTTCAGTCAAACACACTAGTCAAGAACATGTGCATGTGCGTTTTCGTATCAGCAGGACAGTTGATCATAGCTATTTCTTAAGACAAGCGGATTTTTTCATTACCTTAGGTTCATTAATAAATCTAATTTTAGCATTTTTTTTAGAATATTTAATCATCTCCATTGTATCATTCGTTGAAGACTAGATCTCATTTGCCGCTGGTGTTTTTTAATGTGAAGTTTTTTTATTTTGTTTTAATCTTATATATAAGATAAGGGTCTGTATGGAGTTTACAAAATAGAGTATAATAGACACAAAAATATAAAGATTAGAGAAAAATGGGTCATAAAAGGCACACAAAAAATAGCGAAAAATGGACTAAAACTAAAAGACCACAGAAAGGAAGGTCTATTCTCATCCCAAACCCCCCAAAACAGGTGTCGTGCGCAATGAAATGTGTTTCATATCATATTAATAAAACAATGCACTATGGGTATTGATATGCAGACAACCTAAGGATATATGAATGCACTATGGGTATTGATATGCAGACAACCTAAGGATATATGAATGCACTATGGATATTGATATGCAGACTATCTAGTGATATATGAATGCACTATGAGTATTGATGTGCAGACAACCTATTGATATATGAATGCACTATGGGTATTGATGTGCAGACAACCTAGTGATACATGAATGCACTATGGGTATTGATGTGCAGACAACCTAGTGATACATGAATGCACTATGGGTATTGATGTGCAGACAACCTAGTGATACATGAATGCACTATGGGTATTGATGTGCAGACAACCTAGTGATACATGAATGCACTATGGGTATTGATGTATGGGTATTGATGTGCAGACAACCTAGTGATACATGAATGCACTATGGGTATTGATGTGCAGACAACCTAGTGATACATGAATGCACTATGGGTATTGATGTGCAGACAACCTAGTGATACATGAATGCACTATGGGTATTGATGTGCAGACAACTTAGTGATATATGAATGCACTATGGGTATTGATGTGCAGGCAACCTAGTGATATATGAATGCACTATGGGTATTGATGTGTAGGCAACCTAGTGATATATGAATGCACTATGGGTATTGATGTGCAGACAACCTAGTGATATATGAATGCACTATGGGTATTGATGTGCAGACAACCTAGTGATATATGAATGCACTATGGGTATTGATATGCAGATAACCTAGTGGTATATGAATGCACTATGGGTATTGATATGCAGATAACCTAGTGGTATATGAATGCACTATGGATATTGATGTGCAGACTACCTAGTGATATATGAATGCACTATGGGTATTGATGTGCAGACAACCTAGTGATATATGAATGCACTATGGGTATTGATGTGCAGACAACCTTGTGATATATGAATGCACTATGGGTATTGATGTGTAGGCAACTTAGTGATATATGAATGCACTATGGGTATTGATGTGTAGGCAACCTAGTGATATATGAATGCACTATGGGTATTGATGTGCAGACAACCTAGTGATTTATGAATGCACTATGGGTATTGATGTGCAGACAACCTAGTGATATATGAATGCACTATGGGTATTGATATGCAGACAACCTAGTGATATATGAATGCAATCTGGGTATTGATGTGCAGACAACCTAGTGATATATGAATGCACTATGGGTATTGATGTGCAGACAACCTAGTGATATATGAATGCACTATGGGTATTGATGTATGGGTATTGATGTGCAGACAACCTAGTGATACATGAATGCACTATGGGTATTGATGTGCAGACAACCTAGTGATACATGAATGCACTATGGGTATTGATGTATGGGTATTGATGTGCAGACAACCTAGTGATACATGAATGCACTATGGGTATTGATGTGCAGACAACCTAGTGATACATGAATGCACTATGGGTATTGATGTGCAGACAACCTAGTGATACATGAATGCACTATGGGTATTGATGTGCAGACAACCTAGTGATACATGAATGCACTATGGGTATTGATGTGCAGACAACTTAGTGATATATGAATGCACTATGGGTATTGATGTGCAGGCAACCTAGTGATATATGAATGCACTATGGGTATTAATGTGTAGGCAACCTAGTGATATATGAATGCACTATGGGTATTGATGTGCAGACAACCTAGTGATATATGAATGCACTATGGGTATTGATGTGCAGACAACCTAGTGATATATGAATGCACTATGGGTATTGATATGCAGATAACCTAGTGGTATATGAATGCACTATGGGTATTGATATGCAGATAACCTAGTGGTATATGAATGCACTATGGATATTGATGTGCAGACTACCTAGTGATATATGAATGCACTATGGGTATTGATGTGCAGACAACCTAGTGATATATGAATGCACTATGGGTATTGATGTGCAGACAACCTTGTGATACATGAATACACTATGGGTATTGATGTGCAGACAACCTAGTGATACATGAATGCACTATGGGTATTGATGTGCAGACAACCTAGTGATATATGAATGCACTATGGGTATTGATGTGTAGGCAACCTAGTGATATATGAATGCACTATGGGTATTGATGTGTAGGCAACCTAGTGATATATGAAAGCACTATGGGTATTGATGTGCAGACAACCTAGTGATTTATGAATGCACTATGGGTATTGATGTGCAGACAACCTAGTGATATATGAATGCACTATGGGTATTGATATGCAGACAACCTAGTGATATATGAATGCACTATGGGTATTGATGTGCAGACAACCTAGTGATATATGAATGCACTATGGGTATTGATGTGCAGACAACCTAGTGATATATGAATGCACTATGGGTATTGATGTACAGACAACCTAGTGATAAATGAATGCACTATGGGTATTGATATGCAGACAACCTAGTGATATATGAATGCACTATGGGTATTGATGTGTAGACTTCCTAGTGATATATGAATGCACTATGGGTATTGATGTACAGACAACCTAATGATATATGAATGCACTATGGGTATTGATGTGCACACAATCTATTGATATATGAATGCACTATGGCTATTGATGTGCAGACAACCTAGTGATATATCCCTCTGTTTAACCTCTATGTGTTCTCTAATATGATCGGTTATTGTATTAGACAAACTAACCCTTATATATGATCTAATTATAGTTTACATAACACAATTGTATTTCATTAATGGTTTAAGAATGGTGCAATTTCCTCCCTGTATCTGTGTTAAAAGTACATTCCAACAGGAAAAACGATATGCATTCTAAATACGAGATTAGAAATAATGTCACATTTTTGAACTTAAATGATTACAATTTTTTTCAAGTCTACATATTAATATAATAATAAGTAAATTTGTAATGATTGCCAATAAGGCAACTATCCATTAACGACCGAAGACAGGGATCGAACAATTACATGTCACCGTGTGGTCTTCTACAATGAGCAAACCCACACCGTAAACCATCCTTTAAATGCCACGGGATGACAAAATCTTATGCTATTAAAAAGAGAAAACCTGATTTATATTACAACAATAAACGAAAAACAAGACGACAACCAACAACAAATCAACTACTTGATAACAGGTCCCTTGTGGTGGACATGCACATATTGTCTGTAGTGACATTCTGGATTTAAATGCACGTAATCGAAGTACTACTGCTTAATTATTTAGTCAAATGATTTATTTACCACAAATTACTTAAAACATTTACTAAATTCTTTCATAGATACAAAGATTTGGTTTGGAAATTTGGCTTTACCTGTAGAAAAATTATTACAAACGTGATATCTCATTCTAATCTTTACGGTGATGTTGTTTACTGAGCCTGCAAATTTAGATGCGATTCGGATAAACTTGTCGATCCTTCAAATAAATCATTTTAAAAGGCTACCAATTCAACACTGCAACTTGATCTTTGAATATTGATTTTATTAGTATATATATATATTGATTTTGTTATCAGTAAATTAAAACCAAACTAATATCATTGTTTTAAACATACACTACAAACCAGTAAAAGTCTGAAATGGCCTATATCTGTACTCGACTGTACTGATTTTTACTCGACCAGTCTGAATTGGTCTGAATTTTACTCGACATTACTCGACCCCAGTCTTAACCATACTCGACTGTACTGATTTGTACTTGACCCTTATCTTTGCCATTGAAAATAGTCTGAACTATTACTCGACCAGTCTGAAACAGTCTTAACCCATTCTCGACCTATTTTTTTCAGTCTAAACCATACTCGACCAAAGGTCTGAACAATACTCGACCAGTCTGAACCATACTTGACCAAATAACCTCTACTTTTTCTAAATTTTAACTTAAAATAATTTTCTTTTTAACTGACAAGACAACAGCCACAATAAAATAAAGATATATTATATAAACAGATTTTTACATTCTTACATGATTCTCAGATTTATGGAATAGAGATAGTTAAATCAAATTATCTTATATAATAATTTAATTACATTAATTTTAAAGTTTTAGAGTTTTGTTAAAAAAAGATTTTCTTTTACCTAAAAACCACACCTATACTGAGGGTAATTAAACCTTATTAAGGTGCTTCTTGTTTGGCATGTGTTTTTTTTTTTAAATAATTTTCCTAAATTCCTAAATAAAAACTACATAGGTCTCATGGTTACATACAAAAAATGTACAATAGTTATATAATTATCTTTTTAATGAGGTAACAACAGCCAACAAAATCACTAAAATTGTAACTTGTTTTAGAAATATATCTATTATTATAATTTGGGATATTTTATATACAATATATATCAAAAAGGGATAAAAATTAAAGAAATTAATAAAATTGTTCTTATTAGTGGTGAAGTATAAAGTAATACCTCCTGTTTGGGACAAACTCTTGAAAAAGATCACACCTGGTCAGAGAGTATTAAATTCTAAATAACATTCATTCAAAATTGCAACATCCTGTGAAACTTAAATCGCAAGGCCTTTTGAATTCACTAGATAAGTAATACACGAGTTTAAGAAAAATAGGGCTTTCTTTTTACCTGTAAAACACACATGTACTGAGGTAATTAAACCTTATTAAAGTGCTTCTTGTATGCCATGTCTTTAATTTTGACAAAAATTATTCAAATTTAATTGAAATAAATTTTTACTGTAACATTGGAACACATTTCCTTTTTTAAAAGGTTATCAAGGATTACTATGGAAGTTCTATTATCATGATTATATTAAATTCTTGGTTTAACAAAACAAAGGTGTCATTTTTAAATTTATTAAGTTGCTTTATATGCTATTTTATATATATTTTAATAAAAAAAATGTTCACTGCATTATTAACTAAACTCAACTGACACCATAAATCTATACGAGGCTTAAGTTAATGGTGAAAATTGTCCAGTAACCATAAAATATATCTGAAACATTCAAAAAATTTTGAATAACATTGAAAATATTAGTCACAATTCAGTTTTTGAGATTATTTGATCAGCTTGTTTTATTTTTATTTTAAAGGTGATATATATGTATGTATATAAGTGTTGATGAATATGGTGATGAAGTTATATTATGTTTATTGTGAAATTTTGGTTTCAATGCTATATTGAATACATTTTTAATTTCAAATTGTTGTTCAAATTTCTTGCCAGGGGAAATAGCTGTTGTTAAAAACACTTCCTAAATTGATAAAATACAATAGATAGATACAAAATATAGTTTTAGGTTGGTTAAGACTTGGTCGAGTATGGTTCAGACTAGGTCGAGTATGGTTCAGACTAGGTCGAGTATGGTTCAGACTAGGTCGAGTATGGTTCAGACTAGGTCGAGCATGGTTCAGACGCGTATAAAATGGTTAAGTACTGGTCGAGTAAGGGTCGACAAGTTCAGACTGTTAAGTATGGTTCAGACTACAGTCGAGTATTATTAAGTAAATTTCAGACCAATTCAGACTGGTCGAGTAAAAATCAGTACAGTCGAGTACAGATATAGGCCATTTCAGACTTTTACTGGTTTGTAGTGATATTAATATGCACATTCACGGTTCTGCAATCAGTCGATATCAATATTTTGGAATTGCACAGTAATGTTAATGCATTGGATGTTGGATGTGCACTGATTTTAGTCTTAGATACATGATTTTTTTATTAGTTATTATTGGCTTTGGACTAGCTTTCAGTTACTGCCAGTACTTTCAGATCTGTACTTTGTGTCTTTTGAGTTTTTGTTAGTTGTTTTTGTTCTTTTTATCGATCTAATGAGTTACGCCCTTTTCAACTGATTTTTATGTTTTGTTATTATGTTGTGTTGTTACACCACTGTCCCAGGTTAGGGGAAGGGTAGGGCGTCAGCAAACTAAAATAAAGTGAGCAACATGAACCCTATACATCTGCCTATTAAAAATGAAAACAACGCTTTATAAATTTCATGCTTTAGAAGCGCTTTTCTGAATTTACCTTCATCACGAACGCTCGAATGATTAACTTGATATTAGCCTCTCTTGTTTTCTTTTGGTTATTTGTGACATCGACCATGGGCTGTTTTCTCGTTGACGTTTATCCGTAATTCCTTTTATTCTGCAATCAGCCAACTTTTGAACAAATAACAGGTACACAAATACATGTTTGCTTTATTTGTACATGTACAATATAAAGTCTTCTGTTTCCCCGCTATTATGTTGAGCAAGCGGTAATGTGAATATTTTTTTTGCGTGACAGTTCATCTGGGGTCCTCTTCGCGGTCCGCGTTTAATCTATGTCGATTCTTTTGCAAAATCAGAGTCAAGTAACTTAAACTTCAATTGCCAGGTGTAAATTGCCGGATAAAAAAATAATATTATGTCCATTGTCGGAAATGTAAAATGTATTTGAACTCGCTACGATACAGGAGAAAAGCTCGGAGATCCTCGCTTTCCGTCCTGTTTCTAAAGCTCGTACAAATAAATTTTATATTTTTCGACAATGTACATATATTGTATATATTTTTAAGCTTTGAGCTAAGTTGGCAAATAACTGCTTATTTCTTGGGACAAACCTTGGTCAAACCAAAGATTTTGAAATTCTGTGGATGTTAGTAGAGGAGCAAAATACTTATAGCCGTATACTGTACCATGCAGTAGTCTGAATGGTTTATTCCTTCAATGCCAACATCCTTTGATCTACCGACAGTTTACCTGTAAAATTATGTTGGCGTTCGAGGAATAGGTGTAAGTAGTTATCACAACAAAAGTGCATGCTTATAAAATCAATCATACTAATTAAACAGATAGGTAAATTACAGGTACCTAAATCTAGTACATGTTTGTCAAGTTGTTGAAAGTCATTTTTTGCTGTTACTGGTTGAACAAATATGGATTCTCTTAAAATGAAACTTTGAAAAGTGTTGCAACACAAAGTCAACATGTGCAGATTGTCCGGAATTCCATTTTACACAAATTCTACATTAGACTCTTTGGACTTTGATGTTTCTTTTCAGGATGACAATTTATGTACAAAAAGTCAGGATAAACAAATAAACAAAAAGGCAGGACCGAATAGAGTGAAAAATAAAAAGGCAGGACAGAGATTACAACTAAAAAAAAAAAGCCCCCCCCCCCCCCCAAAAAAAAAAATCAAATGGTAGCTCCCTAATAAAAATGTTTTAATTTTTCTTTATTTCTTTTTTTAATAATTTTAACCCCAAAATCTACTATATTTTCTTATCAAAAAGTGATAAAATGTTGCAATTTTATCAAGTTCACTAATTATTTTTAATAGTTTAATACTTATAAAAACATCTAAATAGTTATAAAAACACCTATAGTTATTATATAAACATCAATTGAAATATTTTTGTTGGCGTTCAAGGAATAGGTAACATATAAAATGTTGGCATTCGAGGAAGACACCGTCTGAATTATGTGTCTAGGTATGATGTTAGTTTTGAATTTGCTGTGAGTCGTGAATTTTAACATCTCCTGAAATGAGGGAAAACAATGACAGCGCTCGTCCTTTGGTTATAATTGTTTGTTCAAGTGCGTGGCGGGATTTAGTTCGTTTTTGTATTCCTATAAATGGCCTTTTTACTCTATGAATTGGCACGTTACAATTTCACTTGATGAGTAAAAAGCGTGGAGGACCTGGATACTTAATCCAAGTAACAAGTTAGTTTCCCGAAGCACCCGATGTCACATTTTCTTGTTTCCCTCTGAATTTGTTATTGAGACGTCGCCGAAAAAGACGACCATTTCTGATCACGTCAAATAAAAAGAGCACATTTTTGCAGATTATTGGAAAAGAAAAAAATATGTCTACTTATCGTCCAAAAATCATTACAGAAACAAATTCAATCATTTAATGTCGTACAATACGATAAATTCATGCATGTGTCCTCTCTCCACAGATTATTCATGCATGTATCCACTCTCCACAGATAAATTCTCTCCACAGTAAAGGGAGCTACCATTTGATTTTTATGGGGGGGCTAGGACGAAATTTGAAAAAATAGGCAGGACAGGAGTTTTGAGTAAAAAAAAGGCAGGATGAGACACTTGCAAAAAAAAAAAAGTCAGGATGACAATTTAGGTAAAAAAAGTCAGGATAAACTTTAAAAAAAGGCAGGACCGAACAGAGTGAAAAATAAAAAGGCAGGACAGAGATTACAAAAAAAAAAAAAAAAATGCAGGACAAAATTTTTCATCCTAGCCCACCCATAAAAATCAAATGGTAGCTCCCTTAAATCTTAAAATTACAAATTTTAATTGCCTCGAGTAGAAAAATATCAAAGTGGAAGAATCTATATACATGTATGTATACAACACTTAACCAATAAGATTAAATCAATTGAAACAATCATTAATTGTCATACTCTGATTGTGTAATATTTCAAATGCTCTGATTCCCAGAATAAGTGCAAATCACTTCCTGGCAGACACACGCAAAATAACTATTATACCACATTAGCTAAATGTGTCAATTATGCAAATGATGGAATGGTAACGAGGCATTGTAACATTTTCCCCCAGATTTTTATAAAAGTTAATTAAAGTATGGGTGACGATAAGGTCATTTGTATGACAGAATCAACTGACGTTTGGATGACAGAGTAGCAGTATTTATACTTAAAGTTGCATTGTTTTAATTACGAACGAATTAAATTGCAATATCGTATTATCTCTCAGTATGTTATCTCCCACTTGGATGAAGTATAACGGAACATATGCATTTTAATCCTCAGCAATATTTGTGTACATATTTACGAGCACATCTAATAATACATCTTCAGAAAAAAACATTTCTAAAGTAAACTTATTTGCCGTTTTAGAATCTTATGCATTCTTGGTATAAATATTTTCTCTAAAATGTTGTCAGGGAGCTACCATTTGATTTTTATGGGGGGGAGGGGCTAGGATAAAAAATTTTGTCCTGCCTTTTCATTTTTCCCTTTATTCGGTCCTGCCTTTTTATTTTTCACTCTATTCGGTCCTGCCTTTTTTTTTTTAGTTTGTCCTGACTTTTTTTTTTACACAAATTGTCATCCTGCCTTTTTTTTTTGCAAATAATCTCATCCTGCCTTTTTTTTTCATCCTAGCGCCCCCCCCCCCCCCATAAAAATCAAATGGTAGCTCCCTAACTGGATTACCAAGTCATAAACAATGAAAATTCAACACATGATGTGATGGTTATTTTAGTTCTATGGGTTCCACAGTCCTTTAGATTCTAAAACGGCGAATCGTCCCTAAACATGTAAAATCAAAATCATCAATTAAGGGAGCTACCATTTTATTTTTAGGGGGGAGGGGGCTAGGATGAAATTTGAAAAAAAAAGGTATGACAGGAGTTTTGAGTAAAAAAAAAGGCAGGATGACAATTTATGTAAAAAAAAAAGTCAGGATAAACTAAAAAAAAAAAGGCAGGACCGAATAGAGTGAAAAATAAAAAGGCAGGACAGAGATTACAACTGAAAAACAATGCAGGACAACATTTTTCATCCTAGCCCACCCCCTAAAAATCAAATGGCAGCTCCCTAACCTGTAAAACAATTACGGACAAAATGACATATATGGGCGATAAAAAAACAAAGTGTGGCAAAAATTTCGATGATATTTTAACTACATTTAAACGTAATCTAAACTATCAGTTTAGGATACATTTTACAATACAAAACTAACTTAACAGTTCAAGTTGGTTTTGCAATTTCAGTGGCGGATCCAGCCATTTTAAAAAGGGGGGGGTCCCAACCCAGGATAAAGGGGGGGTCCAACCATATGTCCCCATTCAAATGCATTGATCGTCCAAAAAAAGGGGGGTTCCAACCCCCGGAACCCCCCCCCCCCCCCCCCCCCCCCTCTGGATCCGCCACTGAATTTCTACTTGCCAACAAAACTAGCCAACTCTAACTACGCATTTTATTAAACTATTGAACAAAAACTACTTAAGGTCATAACATGTCAATATACTTACTGTAGTGTCTATAAAGTGAGTATAAAAAAAATTCTAAAAGATGTGTGCATTTTCAACAAGGATGTTCCAGATTACACAAAATCACAATATAATACAAATGTACAACAAAGGCATGTTAGGATTTATAATAAAAAAAAAACATGTACATAATTTAAGGTAATTATCATGTTTTTTTGTTCAAGTTACATTTAATAATGATTCACCACATAATGTATTCAATCGTTAATTTCACTTGAACAAAAAAAAAACCCAACTTTCTATTGAGTTCTTTAATTTGGATTGAGATTCAAATTCATGTGTTTGATTGGTTGGACTTTGCTTAACGCCGCCTCAGCACTAAAAATAATTTTTGATTATCACGTGTAATCTATAAAGGTAACATTCCCTCCTACTAAAGTGTCATCTGTTCCAATTAGTGTTCACGTGTAATCTATAAAGGTAACATTCCCTCCTACTAAAGTGTCATCTGTTCCAATTAGTGTATGGCGACTTATTAAGCAAGATTGGATATAAATCCATACAAATTTTGTCAAACGAACTGTGTACATATCTAAATCTCAATCATCTAAGTGGTTTACGGAATCTCTATAATAAATGAAATAATAATTAAGCTAAATATGGATAGGATGATATTAACCTCGATTTGAAGTCACAGAAAGTTTACATCTGTCAATAGAATGTTATAACAAAGGATAAACAACAATAAGAAAGCAATCCACCGACAAAAAAAAAAACACAAGAAAACTTGCCGTAGTCAACAATTAACAGATGTCTATACCGTATGTCAAGCAAGTCGTCTCGAGTAAAGTTGGGGTAGAGTTAAACATCAGTTCAATGGAAAGTCACAATTAATGATACTGTTGATAGTTCAAGCTTACAAATGATACCTTTTTTTTTTTTTTTTTTTTTTTTTAAATATATCAGAATTATCCTTCCAGCATGAACAAGTTGTTTGCCTGACAGTTTTAATAAATCGCTTCCCATTTTATAGTATTTTATGACTAAAGGTTCTGGATTATTCTACACCTGAGATAAGCAAAGCATTTTTTTCTACTACTTTGCATTTTAAAAGATTTCTGCAGGCGATTAGACATACACAGACATTGATATACGAAAATACGTCGATAGCATCACACAGGTACTTTGTTATCAGATAAAATTTCGTTTATCAATGTTTTTTCAAAATTCTTTTCGTATTTCCTGTTTTTTGTATTACATTATAACCGTTTTTAACGTTGGCATCAATATTTCATTGTTTTCTAGCAATGTGCAGTTTACTATCCATATCCGTATACTGAAAAATGCTAAAGGGATCTAAGTCGCCATTTTGAATAGCCTACCCTTCTTTAAATAAAAACTAATTAAAAATATTTCTATGTGACTTTATACTTTACAAAAGCACTCATGTCCTTCCATAATGTGTCTTCTACTACAAGCATGTATTGATTGTCCGATCAACAACACCCTTAGGGAGCTACCATTTGATTTTTATGGGGGGGGGGGGGCTAGGACTAAATTTGAAAAAAAAGGTAGGACAGGAGTTTTGAGTAAAAAAAAAGGCAGCATGAGCAACTTGGCAAAAAAAGGCAGTATGACAATTTATGTAAAAAAAAGTCAGGATAAACTAATAAAAAAAGGCAGGACCGAATAGAATGAAAAATAAAAAGGCAGTACAGAGATTAAGACCAAAAAAAATGCAGGACAACATTTTTCATCCTAGCCCCCCCCATAAAAATCAAATGGTAGCTCCATTACTCAGCTATCGTTTCATTCAGGTCAAAACATTCAAAAGCGAAAGCAACGTAACTGGCAAATGTGTCGGTTTTAAACAACTTAGACGATAGTAAACTGCACATTGCTAGAAAACAAAGAAATATTGATGCCATCGTTAAAAACGTTAATAATGTAATACAAATAGACAGGGGGAAAAAATCGAAAAACATTGATAAACAAAATTTTAATCTGCTTACCGAGTCCCTATGGATATCATTAGTTTGAGGATTTAACCAGGGTGAGCACAAACAGGGTCAAGTAAATGCTAAGACTTAGTCTATTACATTTACGATTTATTTCGCTCAGAATTTTTACAATGTTTGTTGTTCTTTACTTGTAGTTTATTTGTATTGTTAGGTTACTGTATATCATTCACATGTACCCTTTATCACTGTTACTAAGTAAATCATGTTGGCCGGTTTGGCTATAAGATAAAATTGAGAATGGAAATGGGGTATATGTCAAAGAGACAACAACCTTACCAAAGAGCAGACAGCAGCCGAAGGCCATCAATGGGTCTTCAATGCAGCGAGAAAATCCCGCACCCGGAGGTGGTCCTCAGCTGGCCCCTAAATAAAATTGTGTGCTAGTTCAGTGAAAATGGACGTCACACTAAACTCCAAAATAAGAGCTCTTTCCATGTTAGCAAAGAGTGTACTACCTGCTTTGGGAGTTGGTGCATCGAGTGGTTTAGGTAATGCTGCCATAAGCAAAAAATAAAATAACAAAAATACCGAACTCCAAGGAAAATTAAAAACGGAAAGTTCCTTATCAAATGGCAAATAAAAGCTCAAACACATCAAACGAATGGAAAACAACTGTCATATTCCTGACTTGGTACAGGCATTTCCTTATGTAGAAAATGGTGGATTAAACCTTGTTATATAGCTAGCTAAACCTCTCACTTGTATGACAGTCGCATAAAGTACCTTCATGGTCCTTTTAGCCTCCATCTTTCCCCCAGTATTAACATTTTCATATTCCTGATTGGATGGTTGTTTTCTGTGTCTCCAGCATAGTCTGTCTGTTCTCGGATTATTCTTACAAAACCCATTATTCCTCTTCAGTTTTGCACCGCAAAACGTTTTAACAAATTTAGCACCACCGCTTTCACGTTGTATAAATTTAGATGTCAGACCAGATTTCTTCGTCAATTATATTTGAATTCATATTCATTTTATTACTATGACCACTTTCCTTTAAGGTGTTCGAATGACAGTGTTTACACTCGTGCATACCTTCTTTGATGTTCTCATAAATATCGTAATTTTCGGCTTCGAATTTATATATCATGCCATCTCGAAGCCGACCACTTCTTTTGCACAGTCTAGTAAAGGATTTGCTTGTAAATCACCAATCATTTGATATACCATCCAGGGTACCGTTTCACAAAGCCTTCGTAAGTCTACGTGTCATCGTACGTTCATCGTAAATAAATCGTAGGTTTTACAGCCGTTTCACAAAGCCGTCGTAAGTTAAGATGAGCGTAAATAATACGTAAATCCTGGCGTAACTTACTACAGCTATACCCAGACGTATCTCGATTGTAGTTTTTCCGCGAATATGAATTAAATAAGATGGCTTTATTATCGATCAAGATGCCGCAAATGTTAGAAGACGAAGAAGAATCTTCAATATTAGAACCACACTTTCTTCGTTTGATCATTTTGAAAATGAAATGGATATTATATCCAGATACAGACTGGATAGACACAGTATCAATGAAATAACATTGGCAATAGAACCAGATATAAAACATGATACAAATAGGTCCCATGCACTTACTCCTTAAACGCAGGTTTTGTTAGCTTTGCGCTACTGACTGGTTCTCCGGTAAAGTGCCCATTTTTTGACGCTAGCTTGTTATACTTATATCTGAGATTTTTATATTTCTTTATTATCTATATTTTTAATTTTTATAAAGTTTAGTACATATTGCACAACGATAGTGATCGTAGCGGCCGTCATAATGTTTTCTTCGTAAACCTGTAATTCCCGTTAACGGATAGAAGACCAAGCAAGACTAAATATTTAGCACAACATAGAGTGTGATATGAGTTAAATTTGATTATAAGGTTACCATAAATAATTTTGTTTATAAGGTTACCATAAATAATTTTGTTAAATCGTTATTTATTCCAAATCATATCAGTCTTGAAAACTAAACAACGTTGAAAACTGCAGAGATTTGTTAAGCATGTAATCTCCGTGGAATGGTATATCCTAAACAAACACCTATTTTGAAAATAAATTCTACATCCAAAAGATCATTATCGGTGTCAACATTCAATTTTAATACAGATCTTCAGATTCGCATATTATGTTTTATAAATGACGAAATCATCGAAATGTAATCTCCGTGGAATGTGATCTCCGTTCACGTTTTTGTGAAGAGTGCTTTCTTTCACGTCCGCACTTCTATCGAGTATGGCATGCCAAATAAACATTTTAGATAATAATTACGGACGGCGAATATATATAAATTACAGATCAATAATTTACATTGTAATTTAGACGACATAAGAAGACACCATGTGACAATTTTAATTCCTTAGATCTACAAAAAAAAAACACAAAAAAAAACCGAACTGGATGTTTTTATATCAATATTAATGCAAGTAAAGGCTGGGTGGGTTTTACATTTCTGTATTCTGTAATTCTTTTGGCCATTTTTCTCTATTCAGTAAGAAATATGCTTATTCTGTAAATTCTTGTGTTCAGACCGTGCATATGAAAATTTCCTGTTGTATCATAATTTTGACATGATAAGATCTTTTTGTCTGTATCAACGACATATAAATATTTGAATCTACATTTTAAATTGATACAAAAAATCAAAATTCTCTGATCTATAGATTTTCATAAATGGAGTCTAAAATATATCCATAATAAATGCACTGTATCAAATGCATATATGAGAACAACTACTTATAAACTGCTACGCGTCGCATACTATGTATAGAGACATGCATCATAAATCTAAGTTAAAAGACAAATTAAACAAAAAGGAATTCTAAAAGCTTTCTTTGACAAATTTTATACTAACTTCATTTTAACAAATTTAAATTACATTTTCTAAAATAGAGCTAAGAACTGTTTGTAATGTTGTAAATTTAATTCGTTTGAAATTTTTATTCAAATACGTTGTTGAAGATTACTAAGCGCCAATAGAATACAATAATTTTGTATTTTATAAATTAGTGTCTTCGATGATGAAAAATTCGTCATCGAACAGTCTCATTATCATGTCGGTATTCGAAATGACTCGTTTCATTGTTATTACAAAAAATAGGTCATAATAACATGACAGAGTTTTTTTTTTTTGCTTCAGAATGTTCTAGATAAATATACAAAAAGCAAAGTTTAGACAATGTACCCTCATAAGCCTGGAAGTGGCTAGTCACATATAGTTAACAGCGTTTTTCTCACAATGATGTTCTACCTCCATAAGCCTGGAAATGTCGTGGCGGGTCACACATAATCAATCCTTCTGACTTCATAAATTTTGTTAGAGAGTCGGCTGAATAAAGACGTTATATGATGAAAATTAATTAATTTCCTTCCGTGAAAATGCATCGCATGTACAATAGAAATGAATCGTCCCTACAGTGAAAATTAAAGTCTAGTATCATTATTCGACAGTAAACATGAATCGCATAACGAAAACAGCATAGTGGAATTTAATTCAGTATCAACAAGCTGAATAACAAAACCTGTTTTAAGTTATACAACATTAATAATTATGTTAAAAGGTACATTTTTCTGCAAATGAAACTTAACTGCTGCTTTTAAATCTCTTGCACGCTCTGTTCGTGAACTATTCTTAATATTTATCTATTTGTGTATCAATTTCACACCTGGATGGCTGTAGGCGCGATGAAAACCCGTCCGCATCTCATACCTATATCATGAATTTATAAAAACAGTACACATTGTATCTTATTTCTTATTCTATTCAAAAATCATGAATTTGTCGTCTGTTTATTTATCATTCTACATTAGAAATTCATAACGGATACAGTGAAAATGGTATTTCAGGATTCGCACATTATATACACTGGTTTTGTTTATTTTTATTGGACTATTTTTTTAATTCTTTTTCAACGACAACGCATGCAACTTCTTATTTATTGTTTGAAAATTCTTCTCTTGCTCATAAATCTGCATGAAATATTTGCCACTGTACGTTCAGAAAACAACAATCAATCAATCATATCTCCTCTAAAGTTGCAGTACTATAATAACTTTAGACATTATCAAATAATTGTTAAAAAATTCGTTTAATTCTTTGATCAGATATAAACACGTCTCGTCACTCTCCTATTATTTCAAATTTCCGATACAAAGAAAAAAAGTATTATTGAATATCAAAGGAAGTAACCCATCAAAGATACAAGGCTTGTGTTTCGTCTACAAATGAAAAACATATGACCACAGCCACTCACCTGATTCGCTCGTCCTCACAAATATAAAAATTCAAAATATAAAAACAATAATGTTATAGATAATGCATATTTTAAGGTTTTTCTTGTCGTAGAACACACCGAGGGGTGTCAGGATTGATCAAATGAAAGACCGACCGTATGGAGGTCTTTCTTTGGGCAATCCTGACATCCCGAGGTGTGTTATACAACAAGAAAAACCTTAAAATATGCATTATCTGACTTATATACCGTCAAAAAAATATTGTTTTTTATAAAGATTTGCAAAATTTAGCATCCTATTTTACCGACCACACTAAAGTGGGATATTCCTTTCTAATGCGTTCTGGTTTTAATACGCCCTATACTGCTCAATTAGAATGTGAAATAAAACTCACTAATTAATCTAGATATAAACCTTAGAAATTATTATCCATACACAATAAAATATTACTGTAACTGCATGAAGTAAGACACAAATGAATTGTTACCATCTGATAACGGTGTATGAAAAATACAAGTCACTTTGTAAGTAATTTATTGTACCAACTTATTTTATGGAAAGGGGGAGGTGCTATGTTTTTTTTTGTCTATTTGTTATGACATTTTATCGCGGAAAAATGATTATTTTTTCAACAATTTTAATTGAATCGAATGAAATATACAGAATGATTTTCTTTTGAATAGCATTTGCATCTTTTTAACAGATGATCAGGATATAATTATATATCCTCCCCCCACCCGGCCTCATTGTGAGGTACGTGAATGTTATTCAATAGAATATAAGAATATGTTATTAGTTAATCATTTGATAGAGTAAAAGGTATACATAAATGTAATAAAGTTAAGAACTGACACGAAGGGGGCACGAAATCGTGATACATGTACATGTTACATGAAAACGAATATCAATACATGTAGGTCAAAGTATAATTTCCTATTCAGTGTGTATCGTCCTGAACATGCATGAAATATTTGCCACTGGACGTTAAGTAACCATCAATCAATCAACCTATTCAGTGTGAATCAATAAGATTTTCAAAATCTTACACACGAATATGTTAAATCTGGCTTTATTTTAAAGTGTTATGAAAGTTTTACATTAAAATTCATCTCGCATATATGATAATGTCTCTAGATATAAGAAGATGTGGTATGAGTGCCAATGAGACAAATATCTATCCAAGTCAAAATTTATAAAAGTAAACCATTATAGGTCAAAGTACGGTCCTCAACATAGAGCCTTGGCTCACACCGAACAGTAAGCTATAAAGGGCCCCAAAAATTACTAGTGTAAAACCATTCAAACGGGAAAACCAACGTCTGTATTGTAGCGATAAATTAACAAAACTTCACATTATTTGTTTCTAAAATTAAAATTCGGGCAATGACGATTTTTTTTACACCTATCATAGATTGAACTTAAGAAAATAAATTCCCAAATCGGCAACAGAAACTATCAGACGAATATAATTTTGAAGTAAATTATAGATTGCATTTTTATCAAGGAAAATAATGACCTCACACAGGTCATTATTTTATGCCTTGGAGCATATTTCATTGAAACATGGTATCGTCCGGGTTGAGTCTTCGAAAGAATGACCTATCGTTCTGAAAGAAAATAACTCCATATAGGTATATAAATACAAAATAAAGGATACGGTCACCCCGGATGCCGCACAAATGTCAAGGCAACGAACGAGAAACCGGAAAGGACATACTTGGATTCCAAACCGATACCGCTAAATGCCCAGCTGTATTCTTGGTAGAGGAAAGCCGAAAATCCTACAATAAAGTTCTCGGAAGGAAACTACCGATCCATTAGGGGAACAACAGCTAAAACCCTCAGACATCAAATAGATTGGTCTGATAGTTTCCCACATGGAAACTACTAATGGATTCCATCTGACCACTGTTCTCAAACAAACCTGAAAATATCTGCAGAAAATTTCCTCAACAAAAAAATATAATCCAAAACATAAAATATAAGATGTAAGGATAACAATATTTATCCATGAAACCAATTTTGCAAAACAATTTCAATGATGTTGAAGGATTCTCTCTGCAAACATTTTCACGTCCGCTCTCATCGGCATGCTCGACTCATCGATCTGTGAAAGAAGAGTGTGCCATATTCCGATGTAAATAAACTACGATTCACACCTCCTGTTTACAGCTAGAGTTCCATTTTAATATCATTCATTCTTACGATGATACACAGTGCTTTGTGAAACGGTGGCCAGGGTTCTAATAACGACAAGTTGACGTTATTTGGTATTTTAACATTTGCTTGTTTAAAATGCTTCACAATACTTTTGTAAGAAAGCCATATTATTATCAGTTGTCATTCTTTTATTCTAATTTTTAAAATGATTGTTGTGTGAGACATTGTCATTAATTTGACTCCATTTTCTTCAATTAACTTCTCATATTTTGTAAAATATTCTTCTACAAAACTACATTTACCAATAGCAAAGTTTGGAGATTTTGATGTTGATCGGAAATTCAAAATTGCTGTTAGGACCAACAATTTGTTCTGATTGTCTTAAATTGCATAAATTAACTGAGGAATCGCTTGGCATTGTGAATTGAGATTATTTTGAGTTTTTTGTGCCAATCCAAATCAAGGACGGTTGGCACCAAGGATCAAAGTAAAACCCTTTGAGAATGATATCCAAACTAAAGCATGCAAAGATGCTACTAGGGTGGTGGACACCATTCTATACATTGTAGTTATGCCCACAAATTCAATTAGAAAAAAACCATTAGTTCTGCTGAATAAAAGGAACAAAAATAGGGGTAATATCTCCATAACATAATAGTTTACTATTTGTATCATGCATATCGTGCAAAATTCAGAATGAAAGTCCCAAAGTACCATGACTCAACCAAATTATTACTATCCACATTGAACTGTGTCCACACTTCTTTCAAATGAAAAAAAAAACACATTTCAAACATTTAAATGCGGACAATAAAACTCGTTGAATTTACAAGGATAACTAAAAATCAAAGATATAAGAAAGTTATTTACAATAGTCCTTTTTTTCATATTACCGACTTTGATTTAGGATTTTATGCTGTTATGTCCCCTAATGTTTACTTAGACATCTTTATCCTTGTGTTATGTTTTGAACGGCTGTAATTACACTTGAACTCCTTTTGTCTTAACACATGAAATTAGAGAAATTATAGATGAAAGAAAGTCACAGTGAAAAGGCTAAAATGACGGAAAGTTTGCGTGAAGTTTGAAGGTGATTTTATTCATTTATAATGTACGCTTCAAGTTCAAACCTTTAAGTTATATATATGACACTTTTATGTTTTCGATACTCGACAAAATCCTCGGAAAACCAATAGTTTCCCCCGATTGTTTTTAAGCTTGATTTTACCACTTTCAGTTGCTCTTGTTTGACAAATTACCAGAATGTCTTACCGTAGAGTAGGTACATTGTAACTTGTCAATAATATGAAAATCATCTATTACAAATACGGATACAAAAACAACTTAGAATTTTACCCTGTCAACTAAAAACTAAGCGAACAATCTACGAATGTTGGTACTCACGCAATCACATGCACTGACCTGTAATCAGATAAACAAACCGTCAATCATATCGTGTACTAGTATCTTACACGAAGAGTCTTAATATCATTCATTCTTAAAACACGGTTGCTCTCAATGTTGATTGTGTTGGTTATCGCTTGTGTTTTAATGCTACCATACTTTACAGTTATCAATATATATATCACGACTTGACCTGATGGTTTCCCTCTCTCTCTCTCTCTCTCTCTCTCTCTCTCTTTATCCGTTTAAGGCAGGTTTAAGAATAGCTAATTAGCTTTCAAGGACATTTACATGTTAACAACTGCGTATCCGTATCAAAGTTATTTTTCAAATAAATACGAGATCATTACGTTCATCCTTTTTTAAAAATGAGGGTCTGGATGGGATTTTCAAACTAGAAAATAATCATTGGTAGGTATAGTGTCCGGCGGAGATCGTGCTTTTTCGAGAGAATCGGTCCACTTTTTCGAGTGTAGATCAGGTTTTTTCGAGTGATATTGCATGCGATCAGATCAATTAACTGCTATTTCGCGTATATGATAGGTTAGTTCATGACTGTTCATTTTATTCTGAATACTAAATACTAAATAGATATAGGAAGATGTGGTATGAGTGCCAATGAGTAAATCTCCATCCAAGTTACAATTTATAAAAGTAAATCATTATAGGACAAGGTACGGCAAACAACACGGAGCATTTGCTCACACCGAACAGCAAGCTATAAAGGGCCCCAAAAAATACTAGTGTAAAACCATTCAAACGGAAAAACCAACGGTCTAATCTATATAAAAACGAGAAACGAGAAACACGTATGAACTACATAAACAGATGACAACTACTGTTATCAGTTTTGAGCACAAACGGCGCACAATTTCCTTGTAGTTCACTAACTATTCAGTGTTTTACATTGTCCGTGTTTATTTTAGAGCTACATTTAAAACGTCCGGGTTTTTTAAAGAAAATGTGAATTATAAAGAAGGCATTCTTGGGCTTAAAAACTTACTTTTTCTAGTTTGTAACAGTAATTAAGCAAAGGGCAAAATTATATATTCCTAATAAGTAACAAAACATATTACTATGTTGATCAAATTTAACCCTTGTCAATTTGATGATAATTTTCTGTTCTGAAATTTTACCACAACCTTGGAGTATTAATATATATTAGAAATTACTGGATTCTTTGTAAAACTGTCTTTAGAACCGAGAACAGGGGACTCATAATCTTTTCAATATAATTTCATGCTACAATATTTTTTACAGTAAATAATAGTTTATGATTTATATATATTACAGTGGCGAAACCTAGAGGTTTAGTAGAAATAGGGTTAAGAAAATAAAGGGACAGAAGTTATAAATTCAGTATATAATGCAATATATCACAAATATTCTTCTAAGAGTGGCCGTCGACCAGCCAAGCCCCCCCCCTTTTCCAAAAAAAAAGTACACTTAATCCGCCCCTGTACTATTTCATATTGACTAACAATGAAATAAATAATCCATAAGCTTTAATATGATCCTTTTGAAATAATAATATGATTAATGTGCATATAATAGCGTACACCTCGTGTATTTAATTTATGTCTTTTGCAGATCTACATTGGTAATCGTAATGTCTAGATAGAGATCCGCATTTTTCATTTTTTAAAGCACTGCTAACTGATGGAAAGGAAGCTATCATGGTGTTTATTGCTGTGTGACCAAGTATAACTTACTCTTCATCATAGTAGTAGCATTTGAGAATTGTTCTTGTTTTCCATTCACAGAACGATGAAACAAATTATCATCAAGACAAATACAATGTAGTAAATGAAACATCTAGGATGTTTTTCCTATTTGAAAAAATACACATACCCACTTAACACACACAACGTACCTACGTCTCAAGCCAACATTGTCCTGCTTGATACTTCAGTCTGGGAAAACATCATTTATTTATTAGTTGAAACTGGCTTTTAACTAGCTTTCAGTAACCGTGAGTACTCTTATATCGATACTTTGTATCTAATTAAATAAACCCGTTTGTAATTGATTTTTACAGTTTGTTCTTATTTTGTGCTGTCACACCACAGTCTAAAGTTAGGGGAGGATGGACGGCTTACAAACATGTTTAACCCTACCTCAATCTGTATATTTTTTTCCCAAGTCAAGAGCCTGTCATTCAGTGGTTGTTGTTGGTTCATGTCAGTCATATTTGTTTTTTTTTGTACTTTGTAATGTATAACTTAGGTCGTTAGTTTTCTCGTTTTAATTGTTTCAATTTTTTTCATGTTGGGGTCTGTGAGAGCTGACTATAAGGTATATGGTTTCTCATTGTTGAAGGCCGTACGTTTACCTATATCTACTTTTATCTTCGTCGTTTGAACTCTTGTGGATAGTTGTCTCATTGATATTCATCCTACATTTCTTTTCACACTAATATTGTTTACAACGAATTGTTATATTTACTGTATATTATACATATTTGGTTGAATCGACATCGATATACGTATGTTTATAATTGTTTGTATTGCTTGACCCTTATGGGTGTAATTTTGCAATAAAGATTTAAGATTTATGTTTGGATTTGACAGATTTACATGGGCTTGGACATGTTTAATCTATCCACATTTACCAATACCGGTGGCCATACAATTTATAAGATGTGGCAAACAATAATTATGACAATTATTCGATTCTTTTTACGAACGTACGTGTTACATACTACAGTATTATCAAACTTGTTAAATGCATTGGTTTCGTGCTTCGAAATGTACTTTATTTGATCATTTTCATTGTTTTTTTAAACGTAATCGGACTGACATATAACATGTTAAGCCATTGAAAACCTGGACCGCACTCAAAAAACCCGGACTGCTCTCGAAAAAACACGGATAATATAAAAATGAATTCATTCTAAAAATGTCCTTCTCAATTCAATAACAAGAATGTTTATAAAATGTATGTATATCTAAGGATATATAGATTTCTATTATACATTTCCTTTAACATTTGTATTGGTACTTGTATAAAAATAGCTTTATTCTATATTTTGGAATAAAAGCATTTTAAAGCTAATTTAAACATTTAGAACACAAAATAGTGTAGAGGTGATGATTCTTTTTATCACAAATACTATTTTACCGTGTATGGTCTTGTATATTAAGTTTGAGCATTTATTTCACGTCTTACAAACAAAAAGAAGTGTGTTTGTTTACATTTTTGATCGTATTCACTCGAAAAAACCCGATCAAATCACTAAAAAAATATACGATCCCAACCGGACACTAAACCTACCGTGATAATGGAACAAAAAAAAAGAATAGAGAATAATGGACAAAAAGTATAAAGAAAGAGAACAATGTGGTACATGTACTAAAATATAACGAATAGTGACGAAATTTTCCCAAAATATTAAAAACAAGAATACAGAAAAAAAAGTATAAAAATAATAATGACATCAGAAATAAAGCCCCATCCCTCTTAAAAGATATTGTCTTACTAGGACCCACCCTATCAAAACCCTCTTAAAAGATAATGTCTCACTAGGATAATAAAATCATTAATAATATTTTTTCAGTTTGTAAGTTTTTCTGAATAGATAAAATTGATTTATAGATTATACATCATCTTTTTCCGTAACACTTGAGATCAAAGACGAAGCGGAATTCATATATAACACTATTATAGCGCTAATAAAATGTATACACGGTTCGGTTGAAACGTCTTTAATACCAACAGACAGCTTTCAGAGCTATGAATACGCACGGACGTCAAATATTACATTTATAAATTACTAATAACTGATACCATAACATAATATTAACAAAATTGTACAACGTGGATCACACAAAAGAAGAATGTAACTTATTAAGTATTTCAGTCGACTATTAGTTATATTTTCAAATAATGTAGTTTACCCAGATCCATAAATTTATATTTCATAAATTGCACAGCGTGTTTCATCTGATAAAGAACAAAAATGACGTTCTTTTAGTTCTTTTTAAGTATTTAGAATTAAATAAATAAAAATATTCAATGAAATGAGCGAAACAGATGTACACAGCGAAACAGATGTTCACACTCTGGCCTTTGTTAGTCTTGTATGTTTTTTAATTTTAGTTCATTTATATGTTTTGGAGTTTAGTGTGACGTCTATTTTCACTGAACTAGTACACCATTTTATTTAGGGGCCAGCTGAGGACCACCTCCGGGTGCGGGATTTTCTCGCTGCGTTGAAGACCCATTGGTGGCCTTCGGCTGTTGTCTGCTCTTTGGTCGGGTTGTTGTCTCTTTGACATATTCCCCATTTCCATTCTCAATTTTATTACCCATACAGAAAAATCGGTCATCAAAGACACATGGTTCGTGTCGTATTATAGGAACAAAAAGGGAGTACTTGTATTGTTCTCTGGAGTATTTCTAGTCAAATACATAGCTTAAATATAATATACGCAGCAGATGTACAAACATGTACATACAATGTGTACGAAACTCGTTCATCAGCATGATTACAAATGTATTCTGGTAATCAACACATATACAGAAGAACTGGTTTCCGTGCAAACAACACGCGTTTCCGGACCACAACCTTCATCCGTTACATGTAACTACAGACCAAAATTTTGTGAAACCAATTTTATATAAAACACATAATCAAACTGAAAAGTCGTATGACATGAGCAACTACAATGACCTGTCTAATGGTAATTCTGTTTGAAGGAGCTGCAACTTAGTTTGTTATAGTACAATTAAATACGGAAGATAAAAAAAAACTTCTTCATTTAATACTGGTTGTTATCAAAAACTGAAGCGCGTGTCTTGAAAGCTCGCAATAGCATGTTCAACCTCAAATAAAACTGGTTGTAATTCTGTGATGACTACATTAGGCTCTTCCTAGTATATAAATCTGATTTATAATCCGTAGTAAATACTTCTTCATAAAGTACTGGTTGTAATCTCGCAGTGAATAAAATATTACTAGTTGTAATTCTGCTGTTAATACAAGGATTATATTGAAGCATGTAAAAGCCATGCAAATAGCATGTTTCTCTTTAATAACAATGTAATCTTCTAATTAACAAGGACTTATTGGGAAGTTGATTCATTAACATACGTTCATCATAATGTTACAGGTTTCTACGAATCCTTTATATTGGTAAAGAAATGACAATGATCGAATCCATTAGAGCTGAGATGCTCCGTTTTCCGTATCCGATCTCATTTGACATACACCAGTCTCGTAATAGCGTCATAAATCTATGAAATGTTGAGATAACACAACGTCGTCTGTATAAAAATATCAACTTGATAATGACATATTACCATAGGTTTTCATCAAGATAAGGGGGTGACAATTTAAAAGTGTGGTCGAGTATTTCAAGTGTAAATCTATTAAAACCATTTTATATACTTAATTCGGGGGAAGGGGGACATGAAGATGCAAATAAAAATGTCACGACTTTTATTAAAAGTTAGATTTGTTGATGATTGATTCGTTTATTTATATGAATGTATATTATATTTCTGTATTTAAAAGTGGAGTACCTGTTTGGGGTATTGTGGACTGTTTTTTTTTGTGTTTTTTTTATTCTGGTTATAGTTTGTCTTGTTTCATTTCCGTTTATTTAATTGTCAATTAGTATCGTGTACCTCCTTTTTTAAATCGCGTATGTGAAACATGTGTCTAGCTAGCATTAATCCATCTAAAGCTGGAGTGATAATCCATCTGCTTCGTTCAATTCTCAAACGATCTTTAATATTACAGAACAAGAGTTTTGTATGTACATGTAACATCCAGTTTCTTCGTCTAGCAAAATAATAACAAAGTGAATTCATTGGTGTCTTGAAAACTTTGATAATACTTCTACGACGATCTGTTACAGGAATACCTATTTTACCTTATTTATTTGCCTTCAATAATTTTCATCGTGTGTATACATGTAGTATTTGTCACTGGCCGTTTAACCAACAACAATCAAACACAAAGTCCTAATGGACACCCTATTAATTGCTTATATTTGCAAAGACAAAATATACAAAAGGGGAAGAGGATACCAAGAGATAATAAAATCTATAGTTGAAATAAAACACAAAGAACAAAAACGTAAAACGGAATAGACAAACAGACAAACAGACAAACAACAGTCAACACCCTACACATACATATACTACTCATTATTGAACAAAACGAACACCACCAAAAACCGATGGTGAACTCCGATCTCAGTAGAAACATCAAAACAGGAAAGCCGGGTTAAATAGTTGAAAAAAAACAAAATCAAGTGTAGTCAGTTTCCCTATAGCTACATGTATGAAATATAAAAATCACGTTCCGATTTTTATGGACTCTGGGATTGTCAGTTTTTTTCCGCCGAATATCCGTGATTTTCTCCGGGTATTCCGGTTTGCTTCGTCAATAAAAAAAAACTGACCAGCATGAGGCAAGAGTGCCGAAATGGGCAGTTAACGTAAACCAATCAATCAACCAATCAAATTCTTGTTTAGAACTTGTAGGTTATACATTGTTTATTGGATACAAATATTCTATAAAGATGTTTGATTCTAATTTGAATGTGTGGTTACCGACTTTATCTTTGCACCACTAACTGTTCTCCTTGTGTCAAACGATCATTTGCTGTCAATCTCATACGATGTCAATTTCAGGCCGAGAATAGGCAATTATAAATGCTATTGAAAAAGACAGTTTTAATTATTGTCATGTCATATGAGGTAATTACTCCATTTAAACTATGTACGTAATCGATTCCGGATTACGAGCAGACGGATGCCTTAATAACCTGTGACGGAGGGCCCTAACATGGGGAGTAATTTGTAAGGGTGTTTTTTGTTGTTTTTTTTTTGTTTGTTTTTTTTGCTTTATGATTTTCTATTAAAGGTTTATCCGCGCGGAAGCACAATGAATAGAATTGTAATGCTGTGTTTCAAAGTGATGGAAAGGTATAGTTTTGTGTAGTTTATCGGTGCTAGATTGGCGATGTATGCATTTCCCCCCAATTCATGGCTTTCATGTTAACAAAAATGTACTCTTTATAACTAATTCTATCAGGCATTATGTCCCAAATTTTTATCAAGTTGCTATTTTTTGGAATCCAGTGTCAAGAGAAGAGTAAGAGAAAGCCGGTATATACGATTACATCATTTGACAATTTGCACTGCAGAAAAGAGCAAAAAAGTAAAACAACAGTTCACAAGATAATACACAGCAAGCAAACTAAAACTCGATCAGCACTAGAATCGAAACCGAGGTTAACCTACTGGCAACAACAAATGGACGTTTTTAACGACCTTGACTGGCTATACAGCCCTTGCACGGTCGGTGCCTACTGGCAGGTGCAAAGGTGTTACATTTATTAACAACATCCTACATGTAACATTCGGCGAACCCATATCGAAATGAATTGACCATTGCCAATAAACATAGTTCGTATACAATGTGTAACTCTGACGCCGTTACAGGGTTTCTGATATGACTAGTCTTTAAATCAAATACAATGAGGAGCACTAAAATCTGCTAACTTTTCCGGAGGGTCTGAGATCAAATTCCTCTTTTTTTTGGAATATTAAAATATTAAATGTTGCACAAATTTTCAATGTAGTTTTTGGAGGCTGTTGTTTATTTTTTCGTCGTTTTTCGTCATTAACCATTGTTTTGTCGGTACGTCTTCGACTTCCGAGTTTTTGTATCATTTGCTTTTTTTTAATCACTTCGCATCAAAAGCGTCCAAATAATTAAGATACATCAGAACATTGAACCGTCCCAATTACTCTCTTTACCAAATAGTACCCGTCCCAATTACTCTCTTTACCAAATAGTACCCGTCCCAATTACTCTCTTTACCAAATAGTACCCGTCCCAATTACTCTCTTTACCAAATAGTACCCGTCCCAAACCCCTGTCATCAGCAACTATCTATACCATACATGTATCGAACCTCTACAGCTAATCCTCAGATCATGTTAAATGCATTACATTTCACGCTTGATCGGTTTTTACGGAGATAATTTCCCCGATCATTCCTAACGCTGACTGGTTTCTTATTTATTTTCCAAATCAAACAGAAGTAAATCTGTATAAAGAATTGATAAAATTGGAACTTTTATTCAATTTATAGATTACAACTAGAGACACTCAATAAGGCTTTTTATATAATGATTGATACTCTGAAGAATTAAAGGTTAACAAATTATTAATGGTTTATGATTATTTTGATACGAATATCTGTATTTATAGTTTTTGTATATACAGTTGTACATTTCATTGAAATTTATCATATAAGCATTGCAGTAGATGTATTTCGTGTGAATATCGGTAGACCAAAGTACGTGATTGAAAAGTGTGAAAATATTATTCAAAATCAGTTAGGGTTAATAATTACTCAACAATAATTGTAAATGAATTTTAGGGAATAAATACGAAATGAATTAAAATTAAAAAATAAAATGGGTCCAACATTGACTAAATAAAGAGTACTAAAATTGATGAATCAAAATCTTGATAAAGTATTATTTTGGACATTTTTTTTTTTAATTTACTAAAATTAATTTCGCCAATTTTTAACATCTAATTAAATCTTTTAACTGAAATTTATGAAAGGAAAATCTATACTCCATTTTCTATTAAGTATCTTACTTCAAAGATAAATAGATACTAAGTATTCAATGACATTTCAATCAAAATGCAACTTAGACATTAATCTACTACTAGATGACGTGCTAATCTATAAGACATGTCCACTGACCAGTGATTTCGTAAAAGTGTTATAATGCCACGCACAGAATAATGGAACGACAAATGGTTTGTGATACTTTAGCTTGACACTAGTCTTTAATGAGGGAATATTAAACTTAATTATTCGGAAATTTCTCGAAAAGGGATCAATATTTGATTTTACAAATCCGATCAGCTGCTTTGATTCGATTTCACGTCTATTAATTATGTTTTCACTTTTAACTGCAGGGAGTACATTAAAACAAATAGAAGAAATGTGGTGAAATAGAAAGAAGTTTTCATACTTTCAAAGTACCGTAACACGATTGGAAATATGTGATGATATACAACAGTTTCCATATATTCTACAGAAGCGTAAATTAGTATCCTTTGATGAAGTTTTACACGAAATATATATATATATATGAAAATATATGTAAGAAAAAAATAAAACATCTTATACTTAGAACTTATTTTGTTGCAAGTATATGTTTTAAGAAGCATTATTCGCTTCAACCAATGAAATAACATGAATAGCTTTCACAGTGAGGATTTGTCCCCGGTTATAAATTATCTCAAAAAGACAATCTCTCAGATCTTCAACTATTGTATTTGTTAATCAATTGTTCGGCGTGAAGGAAAATATTTTCAGAAGAACAATAATTTCATCATTATATGGATACTTTGAACTTCTTCACAACTTTTTTCCCGAAGATCAATATACTATTTACATTCGGAAGACGTTTTAGATTGAATTTAAAAAGACCACAAACAATTGAATTAGAAAGAAACAGCTCTGTTTTATAAAGGATTAAGTCGGTTTTCAAAGTTGTTTAGAATTATTCATTGCTAATTAGCGCAATAGATCCGAACAACCGACACAGCCTCAAGCAGAGGTACGTCAAATAAAAGGCGAGTTTAAAAAAGAAGCATATGACGGAACGGACCAACAGCTGTGACAAATTTCCGGAGGTAATTGAAAAAGTATATTAGTAGATTGTGTATTGGTGTATTAATTGTTAATGATCTTCATGTTAGATAAGCCGTGTGATTCAATAATATACCGAGACAGGTTTTTATTATATTTATTTTCTGTGGTAAACATATTAATTTGGGATTTATTGAATTGGTATTAGACGTCTGCTATCATACGACATAGATTCAGGTAAGTTATATTTATTTTTTTTCAATTTAAACCGAATATGGCATTTATTCTTAAAATAACAAGACAAATATAAAATTGATTGTACAGTGAAAACAAATCCGTATATCATGTATAAAGAATTTGAACTTTTAAAAAAATCTTCTTCAAAATTTCGCAGTTACATTAATTGCGCGAAATACATAATTAAAATACAGAATTACAATATGAATAAAATTCAAACAAATATGAACGATATAATAATACATGTAACATAAATAACAAATATGGAAGTTGAATAATGTGTAGTGACGATATGCATATACATGGAAAGGGTTATATAGATTCTGTGAAACATAAGAAATCAAATTTGAAATTAGAATGTACATGTATCATCCTCATACATAACTCTGATTTCTTGTCTAAACGTTAATTGGGTCCTTTCAGTTATATCAGCTTTTCAACGTTGGCATTAGGTTTTAAATTTCTGTGTATTTTGGCCCCAAAAATTACCGACGAGACCATTCAGTACTGTATTTGTCGAAATGCGCATGCACATATGGTGAAGTAAATTTGTTAACGTTAAAATGATAATTGTAAAATATTGGACGTTGTATATACATGTATACATGATACGGGCCATACTTCTGTAATAGCAACATTTTAACACGGATAAGAATTATATTTGACAATAAACTTTATACCGAGCATCAGCGAGATGTTACCATATTAAAATGAGCATACATTTGTATATCCTGACATGACAACTATTTCGCTAATAGAAAATTCATAACTTTTGTACTTAGAAGCGGACCTATAGACACGTTTTAATTTGATGAAACATAAACGTTTCATGCTTAATGGATTGAAACATGTGTAAACCTCTTTTTAGAATGAGTTTATTTAATTTCCTTGCGGGCAACACCAACAAAAGTGTGATGTTCGGGGTTGTTCAAGATACAATTGACGTTGCAAGTTTTATTGTATCAAGCATGTGCACTCCGTGTTCTATCGGAATTAGAACATGGTTTAGTTTAGAGCGCCGTAGTGTTACAATTTTAGGAATAGTCGAACTGATTCAATTTACATGTACGGCATGTCAACGTTGATTTAATAAAACGTTACTATATGAACAGAAACACTGAGCATTTCCTAAACGTGTTGAATAATCTAAGAAATTTGGAACCGCATATTAAAAATTTAAATGTTTTTACCACCAAGACGACAACAAGGTTCTTTTAAATTACTTTCACAATCCTTCAAGACCGCAGATTTTTAATCAGTCAAATAAATATACAATATATGTACATTGTCGGAAAATATAAAATTTATTTGTATGAGCTTTAGAAACAGGACGAAAAACGAGGCTCGCCGAGCTTTTCTCCTGTTTCGTAGCGTGTACAAGTAAATGTTATATTTTCCGACAATGTACATTTATTGTTTTTATCCTGAAATTTACACCCAACACTTGAAACTTTAGTTGTTAAAATATAAATCATTGTCTCTAATTTTTTCAAAGAAATCGACATAGTTTAAACGCGGACCGCGAAGAGGACCCCAAAATAAACTGGTACGCAAAAAGAAATATTCACATTACCGCTTCCTCAACACGGAAGCGGGGGTAACAGGAGACTTTATTTGTACAAGTACAAATAAAGCAAAAAAAATATTTGTGTACCTGTTACTTGTACTGCAGGATAAATGTATTTTACACATGTTTTCAAGAACTTCATGGACACTAAAATCTAAAGGTCATGGTTAAATTGCTTTGGTAAATGTTTTCAAAGCATACAATTAAAAATTATAATACTTTGATATAAACAATTATTCGTACTTAACATTGCTTGCAATACACTGAAATGTAAAATAGTATATTACATTACAGAGTTAAGAGTATATTACATTACTGTGTAATGAGTATATTACATTACAGTGTAAATCGCACGACAAGTAAATTTAATAAGGCACGTTGGTATTCGTATATCGCATCTTATATTAAATTATGTTAATTGTATATTAAAACAAGTAGAATAATATGTAAAATTTATCTACAATTGAATGGAGAATGTCTATAATTATACTTGTCTATATAAATTTCTGTATCGATTCAAGGGTTCTGCATTGAAGTGTGAATTCGCCTGACGCGGAAACGTACAAGTGCGAACTATTTTCCTTTTTTGTTTTAAATATTGCTCTGGTGGTACAGTTGGCTTTATTTGACTATCTTGGAATTGTCTCAGGCACACATGTGCTAATTTGTTTAATCTATATTTTTGATAAAATGAAAACAGAATTGACGGCATAAGCGGAAAATGGGTAAACAAAAAATATAACACAAGAAAATAGATAAAAGTACGGAACAAAAACAAAACAAAAATTATAACAGAAATAGATTTTTTAAAATTAAAAAGATCATGACAATAATATACAAATACCGGTAACTCTTTACCAACAAATTAAATGACTTTAATCGCCATTTTAGCAGAGACATCTTAAGCGTTTTGCCTTCTTTCTTAACTACAACAGTACACGAATTCGAAATATACAATTGAAAGTTCGTTGTCAATGTCAATGTTACTAAAAGAAGATCGTACTCGTACGTGAAGTCATGTTTTCATGAATCCAAACTGAACAGAACATCCTTTGAACACTTACGATCAAAGAAAGCTTATTAAAATATTTAAGAATGATGGCTAAACTTATAGTGAGCTGTGTTAATCATTAATTCAATCATATACTTTCAATTGAGTTTTTTTTTATACACAGTACAGTATTTAACTACCCTATCTGAAATTTGCTACTGCTGATATAAGTTTAGCCCCGAGGATATCATTAGCTCAGCAGTCAGTGTTTCAGTACTGGAATGCTTTATAGCATACCTTTTCTAAATTGTACGTTAAACTTTATAGATCTATTAAATATTTCAAAAACTAAGGTTCAAAACTTCAGGCAAAGTTGTCGTTTAATGGATTTGGCTATAATTCATATAGCTCCTCGTGTGTATTTATAGATCGTTGGCTTTCAATCTTCAAATGTGTGTGTTTCTGGTGGAGATAAATCCAGGAAAAGCTCTTCGATGATATATACTTTATAAAGTGTTATTTACAGCTCAAATAGCTTTTGTTATTTCATCTTGTTCAAGTTGAGCGGACTACTCATTCATTCATTTAATCCACTTCGTCCCATGGGGGACATAGGGCGACCACAGTGGCTTTCTTTCTATCTTTTCCTGTCCTTGGCTAGTTTCTTTGTTTCTCCCCATGTTTTCCCGATTTTCTGTAGATCAGAAGTTAGATCTCTGCGCCAGATGGTTTTTGGTCGCCCTCTTTTACAATGTCCCTGAGGATTCCAATCTAACGCCTGTCTAGTTACGTTTGTTGTGTTGTGACGTAACGTGTGTCCAATCCATTTCCGTGTTATAATCGTTCTTTCTATTGGTTCTTGTCTTGTCAATTTCCATAATTCTTTGTTGCTAATGGTGTTTGGCCACTTAATTCCAATAATGTTTCCTAGGCACCTCTTCTTGAAAACTTGTAATGTTCTGGTAAACACAGCTGTTCGTCTCAAGTTTCTGACCCAGATAGAGAAGAATAGATTTCACATTTGAGTTGAAGATCCTGATTTTGGTGTTTGTTCTGATTACGTTGATGTTGTTGGTCTGGTGGGCTCCGGCATGTTAAATAGACACCTGTCAATACTATGACTGATGTTGATCTTTGCATGTTTATAAGTTATTTTGTGGCAATTGGTTGACCTCTTCTTTCAATGAACGCACTGTGATCATTCACAATTAACACGCCGGTAATAGAGTAAAATAAAGGAAGATGCATTTAAGAAAATAAATCATTTTAATTTGATATTCCAACAAAATCCCATCGAGATTGTGTCAAATGATTTCTTCTTTAACATGATACATGTGAGAATTGATAAAGTATTTTATTATTATAGAAAAAAAATATTCAATTATAATTTTTATAACTCAGTGCATTGATGTCGACATTATTGTTGCCTAATGAAACTTTTCATCTTGATTAATTGATTAATGAAATATAGTATTCAATACAGTATAATAGGAAAAACAACCTTAAAGTTTCAATTATTCGTGATATTGAAGTATTGCTGCGTAACGAAACTCCCGTGTTTGCTCAACATCAAGTTGCAAAAATATTTAGAAATAGATCTAATTATACAATATATTAATTAGGTACAATGTAGTTATAAAAAAATCATAAACTGGTTTGGAAATCTGGATATTTGGCTGAAACTTTTGATAATTTAAACGATCGATCTGTTTGTATAAAGGGCGGGAAAATGAACTGCCACTAGAAAATAATGACACATTGGATAGGGGTAAATATTCCAACATAGTAATAGTTCACCTTACCGGCTAACGCGTTAGTTAACGTGCACATAGAGTGACAACTCTGTCCCTTTAGCATGGTTCTTGCAGACGGATCTTAAAGGTCAAATGTCAAATGTCATCTTGCATAGTACGCGACACATCGTCTTGAGATGCTTCCCCCAAGTGCCAAATATCAAAAGTCTATGCCTAAAGTTGAGCAAAATATGAAACATATTTCAATGCATGTATGGTACAGACAGCTGGTGACAAAAGGGGGGGGGGGGGTAATGTTTGAAGAAGAGACAAGTGATTGAAAAAGAGACAAATAATACCAAAACTCGAAGTTAAAGACGAATCGACGGAAGAAAAACGACGAAAAGACAAACAACCTTGAAAAAATTACATAGAAAACGTGAGCAACATAATTCAGCAACATAATTCTACAAAAAAATGGGATGTGATCTCAGGCCCTCCGGAAAAACAGAAATGGTCGCGCAAATGTTAAAAAAAAAGCGAGTATTTTAAACTTGGTGTTAGGTCACAAGACAGTCATGATGATATGCGACATTCCGTCATGTCAAATATCATAAGCTAGTGTCTGGGGAATAAAAAGTTATTGCCCAGCCAAGGGTGTGTGAGAAGAACCTAAAAAAGACGAACCACTATACTAAAAGTATTGTCACACTTAGACGAAGAGGAGACATAAGTACATTGTTGTCTGCTCTTTGGTCGGGTTGTTGTCTCTTTGACATATTCCCCATTTCCATTCTCAATTTTCATTTTATTATTTCAACATTATACTTAAAAGAGTCACTAAAACTAATATATATTAAGGTTGTTAACACGTGTACACGTCTGAGTTCCGAATATATCAAGGTTGTTAACACGTGTACACGTCTGAGTTCCGAATATATCAAGGTTGTTAACACGTGTACACGTCTGAGTTCCGAATCCACAAAGGAACTAACAAACTAATCAAATGTCGTACTCACTTCACTGTTTCAAAATCTGAAGCATTATGGGTAATATTGTCAAAATCAACACCACACTGTTGGTATTCGCTAACAACACCTTTATCAATGGCAATACAACTAATGAGGTGATGTTAGGTCTCATATCATCAACAATATTCGATTCTGAAATAGTCAACTGTCAATAGATATCTTATTTGATGTCCTATTATATGGGTCAAATATTATGTTCGATATTTATTTGCACTTTTCAAAGCCAGAAATTCGTTCTCTTTACCACAATCTGTTCATAGCCGTCATATGACGACAACTGTTTTTGGAATTAGAAACAGATTTATCATGATTTTATATGTAACCAACTGTACAATTTCAGCTAAGGCCGAAGATTTATTTTTTAACGTTTGGCGTCTGCTTGGTGATTCTGTAAGGTTTTGGTAGTCAGAGATATAAACACACACACACACACGACCGATTGTTTTCTTTTAAAAAAAATGGACTGCATGTTTAGTTTATAGATGTGTTATTGTTTTACATTTTCCTCCTTGTTGTCTAGTAGGTTTAGGAAAATTAGACTTGATGAGACACACAAAAAATAGCATGGCCTTAACTTGCGTGTTTTTGTTGTAGAGTCAATTATTATATTCAAATGATTACTCTCCAGACCAAACAACCATTAATCAAAACTACAATAACACAAATTGCGTAATTCAATCACATGTCAAAAATTGTGCGGAGACATCGAACTCTTTATGTAATATTTCCATAATGTGCTGCAATTCATGTTCACACAGTGTATTTAGGACGGCACAATTTTGAAAGGATAAAAGTACAAGAAGACAATCAGTTTGAACACACCGTTGAAAGTTTTTTTTAAAGATACAAGTAGATTTTACTCTTATCCTTACACTAATTCCATTCTATTTAGCAATGCATGTCTAATCGAGTCTTTATTAAATGGATAGGAAAAAAAAGATATGAGTAGAAGTATAGAAGAAAACACGAGCCGTATAAATATACTACTGAAAATTAAAGATTGTACTCTAAACCCCTCGTAAAACAAATCTACAAAAAATAATGACAAATTATTAGGACTACTTTTATTCATCATATTTCACAAAAAATAAATGTCAATGAGAAATTCAGTTAGTTAAATGTAGTCACTTGGTTCTGAAAGCAGATCCGATGGATTGAAAGGATGAACTTTGACTGCATCTTGTAATTTTTGTACGTTGCTAGGGTCAACAGAAACATATAAACTGACACAAATAAATGACCGTACATATGTATATGCTTGATAGCGTAAAAACCGTTTAAATTAACATTTCTGAATGACCATACAAAAATGTATATTCGATAGTGTAAAAAAAACCAAATCAGATATACTACTAGGCTTATAATTTTGTACGCAAGACGACGCGCAGTGACGCTTGGATCAAAAAGATATAGAACAATTAAATAAAAGTTCAAATTGCTACTTCTTAATGACCGTACAAGAAATGTATATTTGATAGGATAAAAAGGGTTAAAAAATTTCAAACTGCCACTTTAGTAAATAACGGTACAAAAATATTTAAACTGGTTCGAAGATGGTTAAATATGTTTGGTTTAGGGGACAATGAGTCTTGAACAAAAAACAAGTGTTAACTTAGTACCTTAATTCATATTAGTTATTAATAATCTCTTTGACATTCAAGTTAAGGCAACAACGCAGCTTGTGGATCTTAGATTACATGTGAATATTTATGAATTCTTCTTTAGAACTACTCGCAAAAGTGCACACAAATTGCTGAAAGCTTCACTTAAAAAGTAGAAAAAATAATTTGTACAGATTACATATTCACTTACGACATAAAACAAGAAATAGTTGTTTTCATCACTTTGATAATTGTCACACTTTAATCTGTTCTACAAACAAAGAATCCACTGAAAATTGTCAAATCTTATTTAACTTCAATTCTTCATTATCATAGGAATAGAATCATGTGCAAAACAGTGTAGCCGAGACCATTGATTGGCGCGCTAACATATCCCATTGACTGGGTCAGATTAGGTGAACGTTCGTCTGTAACGCCCACAACTCACGACGTATTTATTATAAACATTTAAACTGTGGGGTTGCCAAAGGGTCTCAGTATATATACGTACTACAGTGCACAGTATATTATATACATATTTTATTTGCGATCATAAAATGTACGAAGTCGTCCATTACTATGTAAATTGGGTCGATTAAAAAAAAAGCTGAATATGTTTCTGTTGCCAAGGGTTTTTCACAAGTATAGTAGTTAGCAGAAAAGATCATCAAACTATACATTGTATACTGAACTGCGGCCAAGCTTAGCGAAAGGTCGTGCAACATAATCAGTCAAACAAACTTTATTAGATTAACTCGTTAAGGAACGATCGTTTTCATTGGCCAATTCAAACCTTCGCGACCTCACACCTGCGAAAATAGAACACGCGTACTATAAAGCTGAATGGACTGATCAGTATTCACGTAGCCGGTCAAGGTCGTTAAAAACTTCCATCGTCGTATTCACGTACATGATTGTGTTCTTGATTATCCCATGGCAATTCTAGCTTTTATACATGTGCATGTAAAATTTTAAACTTTAATCTTAACAGTCACGTCGAAATATTTAATTCAACTGTCTCCTCTCAATTGGTTCTGAATTAAGGGAGCTACCATTTTATTTTGATTGGGGGTGGGGGACTTGGATGAAATATTTTGTCCTGCATTTTTTTTAGTTGTTATCTCTGTCCTGTCTTTCTATTTTTCAGTCTGTTAAGTCCTGACTATATTTATTAGTTTATCCTGATTTTTTTACATAAATCGTCATCCTGCCTTTTTTTGTCAAGTTGCTCACCCTGCCTTATCTTTTATTCAATGGACTTGAAGAATTAACGTTGTACTTGAAATGAAACCGTACTTAACTACAAAAATAACTAAATTACATACTAAAGATATTGCTCGATTTTTATAGTAAATGGGTTTGTGTTATAAACTGTCATGTTCATTATTCATATTCTTTCATAAGTTTTAGGATAGTGTAATTTTTTTCTGATTTAGTTTACTTGATTTTGAAAAAAAAATCCCGAAATTCTAAGTAAATTCAGAACATGTAACCAGCCATGCTTTGTTTAGAGAAAAAATAGAGATGGCAAACCATGGCACAGTGGAAGGAAATGTACTTTATAAACTCCAGCGATATACTTTCTTAATTTATAATTAACTGTTTTGCTATCCTCGGTTGAAAATTATATATTGTAAATATTTAAATAGTTGCATAGAAAACAATCAGTTTTAAACAGTGTGGTTATTCACTAAATGTATTGATAAAAGGTGACTCCATTTTTGTACATACTTTTACAGTAGTCATCCTTAATTTCTTAATATTTCGTTTATAAGTTTATCATACATGTATGATTTTGTATTTCATTTTAATACGCACGCATGCCACACGTTACTTTGGCGGATAGTTCAACAATGTTATGCAAAGCTCTATTCTTACGGTATGAAATTAAAGGATAAATTTTCAACCAATTAAAATCGAAAACAGTACATTTATATAGTTCCTTACAAACTACGACATTTCTCACAAGTATTTATTTATTTTTTAGTTCCACACATGCAAAAATAAAATCTTCGCCGATGAAACATTTCAAACCTTTTTACACCAACATGCCTTCACTGAATTCATTTGAATTTCGTGGTGACCATGATAGTACATTGCATAGTACATCTATATTCACGTGCACACATGATACAATCTTTCGGGGACAATTTGCTCGTTTATGACACGTCATTTCTGAATGACCAAACGCTTAGCTACTTTATTTTCGTTTTATAGCATGAAAACAATAAAGAGGAATGTGCAACCCATCATAGATTTGAAATGGATCAGTATTATGAGATCCTTATTATAAGTAACTACGAAATTGTCAGGATAATAACCTAGCGTCAATATGAAAGAAATTAAAGTGGTTCATACATTCATCCGTATAAAAGCGGCACATGTATTTTATTTTATCCTTATATTTTTCATAGTGCGGTACAAGTGCTGCATGCATAAAGAATATTACTTAACACAAATTATTAGTATAATATTTCGACCCCACTATTTGAAATTCACAAAATACTTATTTAATTATTTCGACCAAAATCATTGTTTTTTACGTTCGTAGTAACGTAGTACATTCCATTGTCGGTCACCTGTGTCAATTCACGTGCACACTACAATTGTTGTTGTATTTAAATCTTTCGGCCAATGAAATGAGACGTTACAAGTTGTTTGTTTGTGATACGCCAGAATGTTATCAATGAATTATCAATCGCTAAACTTGACTGTACCTATTCAAAAACGTAAATGCAAATTTCACAAGGCTTGATCCAAATAGCCTTTTTACTGTTTAATAACTTGCAAGTACGAAAAAGACAGGAAAGAAGTATAATTTGTCTATATGTTTTGTGTTTGCACACTTTTTAAAGTTGATCATGCATTCGTTCTAAAATAAAATTTTGACCAGATAAAAGTTAAAAGATGACATAATTGGACAACCGCAATTGTTAAATCGCTTTGACGTCCGAAAAAAGATAATAATCAACACATCCATTGTAACTTTTAAAGCCAGTTAAATCCTTTTTTGCTGAAAGAACGTCCGATATCATAAAAATTCATTATCAAAACATAACAAAAACACAAGTAAAGAACGTTTAAGTATTCAATATAAATCAAAACACAAAGGTTATTCCTGATTAGTTTTTCGAATTATTTTATTTAGGCGTTGAGACCCTTTGGTGACCCCACAGTTTAAATGTCTATAATAAATACGTCGTGAGTTGTGGGCGTTACAGACGAACGTTCACCTAATCTGACCCAGTCAATTGCATATTTTAGCGCGCCAATCAATGGTCTCGGCTACACTGTTTTGCACATGATTCTAAAGAAATCACACACATTTAGTCATCAGTTTCTAGAAATATTTGTTTAAACAAATGAAGTCCTTTAGTCTATTTTGCCATCAGCTTGTTTACAGGTTGTATTAAATAAATCATCTGTAATGCTTCATTTCGTGATTAATTAGATAAATGTATTTTATTTAGATTAAAATTTAAGGTTATTGTAATAGACCAATGCTGTCATACTTCACAGCAAACTATTAAGCGATGATTCGCCACACCTAAAGATTTTAGAAATTTTATCACGCTTTAACACATAAATCATAGTACGTCACATCCTGTATCATACGAAAAAGGGTAGAAAAAAGTATTCCCTTGAATTTGACAGTTGTATGAAATTAATCATACATTTCATTGCAGTGAAAAATTTCTGAGTCATAAACATATATCTTGGGTGTTTCAAAGCACCATTATTTTTTTTATTTGGTGTTTTTATAAAATATTTTGGAAACTTGAGGTTACACGGTTACTAAAGCTTGTAAACAGGAAAAAAGGGATGAAATTTGATTGATTGACTTCCAGTGATGGTTATTTTCTTATATGCAATGAATGTTATGTGAAATTTTTTGTCTGTAGTACTGGCCAGGATAAAACTTTACTAATGCCAAGTATTTCTATATTTGAAACAAAGATAAATTTTGAACATTTTTTTTAAAAGTGCCAATTTAACAAAGACTGATAGGGGAAAACAATGGTGGTATTACTCCTAAACAAATGCATTAAAATCATACTTTTCAGAAAGTATCGGGTCTATTTTGATTCTGAAAGATTTACCACAGCAGTAGTTTCCCACCTGTGTTTGATTCCAACAGATGAATTACCACACGCGCATTGTTACTTCATGAAACGAATATTTTTAAAAGTATCTCTTCATGCGGGAAATTGATAACAGGCCACAACCATAAGAGAATGCATATTATTCTTGCATTTAGTTTTTCTTTATTCCGAATGGTATTTTTATGACATTCCTATGGATGCATCTCTTGAAGTCAGTAATGCGTTTCTCAGTCAGTTTCATAAATGAATGCTTTTTGCTATGATTCGTTGAAGGCCCAACAGCAACTGTCATGGTAAATACTATAAATAAATCAGTTTCTTTGCCATTTTTATCCATTGTCCAGTATCCTAGGAGATTCTTTGGAAAACATGTTTAAAAGAAATTGAATTTAATTTCAAGCTGCTCGATTATCCTAGCCGACATTTTCTTATTCCTTACATGATGTATAGAAAAATATGAAATAATGCCGATTGTTTAAAACTGCACCTCTAGACGTCCGTTGTTATTTTGTATCGATGGGTTGCTGTTTCATTGACACTGAGACTATAGTGTTATAGTTTGACGTATTACCCTAATGACGTCTTTTATTCACACCAAAACCTCGTTTTGATTTGAATCATGTCAATTCTGCTCATGAAATGTAGTTTGCAGGTCTACATAAATTTATTCACTTGGAAATATAAAATTTTGTCAAATCTTCTTATAGCAAAAAGCAACCATTTTAAGAATTAAATGCACTCTTGGTTCGTTATATTTTCAAATGCTTTCAACAAGACGATAATTATGATTGGCTGAAAACGTCTTAAACAATAAATATTCGACCAATGGTGTAACGCATATTCCATTTAATCATACATGTACTGTATGCTGTAATCATTTAATCCGGGATTTAAATTAAACTGCGTAAAAATACAGAAGGCTGTCAAATTCATTTTAATTTCTTCTTTTTATCCAGCATTTTATACAGTCTGCTGGGATAACACGTTTGGAGTGGTAATCATTTTCTATAGCTATTTGTTATATTAGGGAAATTCCCAAAGGATTACTGAACAATTAAATAATTTTCTTTAGCTCTGATGTTAGCAGATAATACCCGCCTGTCTTGATTACTACAGTTATCACATGAAGCCTTCCTATTATTTTATATCTTTTTGAAATATCATTTGACGCAATTGTAGATTATTCTGTGTTAAGAAGTTTGGATTAGTTAGTTTAATCCTTTTCTGTAGTTTTTGTTATATTATAAGGCCAAAAATAAAACATTGTTTGTTTCCCCTTCCACGACCGACCCGGTAAAATCACCGCGACCCAATAAATTTTATTGGCCGTTTGTGTCTAATTTTTTTTTTTTTATTTTGGTTGTTGGTGATACCTTTCTGATGCTGTAGTCCACGAGCGTTTAAATTCAAAGCATTTTTGCATTGAAGCGTCTAAATGATTCGGAATCAAGAAAAACAAACAAAATGGCTGTTCACACGATTTGTGTCTGCAAGGGTGTAAACGGAGTAAAGTACAACGGAGAAACTACATTAGTGATTATAATTTTACAAGAGAGAATAATTCACAGGAGAGATTACCCTGTCATCACGACAAAGATTGAAGATTGCAAGGGGGATCTTTAAAAAATAAAAACTGAAGCATCTTTCAACCCACTAAGTGCATCTTGATTTGCTTCGTCTTTAACCTATGTTCCTGTATAAAGGATAAAATCTTTGAGTAAAATGGTCTGAATCATGCTTTAAAATCTATCTACTTTGAACAGTTTGAGAACAAGTTGGAAAAAGTGGGATATTCCCTGTTTTCAGGGAACACCCCAGTTTTCTGGTGTTAAAAAAAAACAGTTTACAGGGACTTCCTTTTTCTATTTGATTTGATTTTCTATCATGAAATATACAAAAGGGCACGTTTTAACTGCATCAGTAGAATTTGTAAATACTTATATTTAAAAAGTATTCCAGGAACTACAAAACATGAATAATTGAAGCCTTGTTTATTTCTAGAACTAAAAAAACATGCAAATCTTTAGGAATCAATTGACCAAGCTGCATGCTCCAGGTGTAGCTGACCATAACTGAACTATGTTCACTTCTATTGAAAATGTCTGTTCATTGAATTTTTATGCCCAAGTGATTAACTTATCTTTTTGTCATCTCATAATTAATAATCAAGGCATAAATTGGTGAACAAAGGAATTGTTTTGTTGTGAGTATCACATATCAAGGATTAAAATAAAAATAATTTGCCTACCTACCTACCCATACCCTGAAAACCTCAGTCGGGAAGGGGAAACACAGATACTTTTAATGTTGGCCTAAGTTTATAAAAGATAAAGAAGTAACATCAGCATATCATCACTTCTTTATCAATACACTTATAAACCTCCATATAATATGTCAGCTTTAGAATTTTGAGTTCCAGAAGTTTAAAGAACTTTATATTATATCAATGAAGAACTCACCGATTCATCATGCACTTTAATTTGACGACTAAGAAAGAGTTATTATCATCAATGTGGCCTTTATTTAATTTAGAGGACCTTGAGGTTTCTGACTTGGGACAGGCACATAAATGCTGTGGGGTTAAACATGTTTTGTGATATCTCAACCCTCTCCCATACCTCTATAGCCACTGTGGAATAAAAAAATACACACTAGTAGCAATACGAACAATAAAACTCAGTTTAAAAGAAGTCCGAGTTCGAGTTAGATTGGTAACAGAAGAAACCAAGCAAAATGACAATGATCAACATAAATCAACAAAGGACTACTAGCAGTTAATGACATGCCAGCCCCAGACATCAATCAAACTGATCGAAAGATTATGTTTTCATCACATATCATATAATAAAAAATACTTCTTTACATGTAGGGGCCTCGGTGGCCGAGTGGTCTAAGTAGTAAGTACTGTAATCACTAGCCAGTCAACACTGAGGTTGTGAGTTCGAACCCCGCTCGTGCGGGTGCACTCGAATCCAATCTTAATTGACTAGGATTGTCAGTTTACCTATCGAAGGTCGGTGGTTTTCTCCGGGCACTCCGGCTTCCTCCATCAATAAAAACTGGCCGCCACGAAATAGCCCAAAAGCGGTGCTTAAAAGTGGCGTTAAAACACCAAAAAATCAAAATCAAAATCTTTACATGTAGATACCGATTTCTATATGCACCAGTGGATACCGTTATGCTACAATCATCCCAAGTATAGAATTGTCAACAATAGATCTCCAATATTAATGAAAGAAATATAAATGATAAGGACGTATCACGTGTGAATGACATATTGTGTCCATATCACGTGTGAATGAAATATTGTGTCCGAAACAATTTACAACAAATACCATTGAGCTGTCAATACATTCATAGAAGTTTACTCTACATCTCATTACATTCATAAATAGCTGTTGAGACCAAACTTGCTCATGTTATGTCTCAATGAAGCAGCAATCCAACGACTAAACTAAGTCATGCCCGGTCTGTGGAGATTTACAGAACACTACAATTGAGCACTTGCAGTATTAAGATACCGATTTCTATATGCACCAGTGGATCTGCACCCGAGAACACCCCTGTTTTTGAGGAGTTTGGGGTTGGCTTTTTTTTTTTTTTTATTTTAGATTATATAATGCTCATTTTATGTTTTCTGTTTAAGAGTTTATTGGCTTTTGTTTGTCTGATCATCGTTTTTTCTTGATCATGTTTCCTTACTCTAATTAATTTGTTAACAAACCTTATTTTTTATCGATAGTTTTAATTTGAAAATGTAAAAAATTTAAAAAAAAATATGTAAATCTATACAAAAACTTTCCTTTCGGCATATATTTGTTCTTTGAAGATGAGCTTACTAAAGTCAGCATATGACAGGTATTATCCATACATTTGGTAACTGTATACACTAGTTATTTTCATAACCATCTTTATTCTAATGAAATCCAATTTGTAGCTCATATATTGATAAGAATCCCAATACAATAAAATCATAAGATAACAAAAATATTTTTTTTTCATTGTCCTATGCGGCAGGCTTTTGTTTCTTTTGTCTTGGTGATTGACACATCTTCAGATTGCTTTCCCGATATTGACATTGACCGTTCATAGATGCAATTATACCGAAAACCACTCAGCTGTCACGTAACCAACTTTCCTGCAAGTGCTCAATTGTAGTGTTCTGTAAATCTCCACAGACCGGGCATGACTTAGTTTAGTCGTTGGATTGCTGCTTCATTGAGACATAACATGAGCAAGTTTGGTCTCAACAGCTATTTATGAATGTAATGAGATGTAGAGTAAACTTCTATGAATGTATTGACAGCTCAATGGTATTTGTTGTAAATTGTATCGGACACAATATTTCATTCACACGTGATATGGACACAATATGTCATTCACACGTGATACGTCCTTATCATTTATATTTCTTTCATTAATATTGGAGATCTATTGTTGACAATTCTATACTTGGGATGATTGTAGCATTGTTATGGTATGAAATAGCAGGAATGAATTGATAGACACTTATAGCTCTCTGTTTTATTAGTTTTCGTGACTTGGTTCAATAATTTTGATATCGTAGAAGGGCAATTTGTAGTGTTGCATTTCTATTTGTATTAATTAAATAGTCGAGATTAATTTTGATTCAACATGTTAGAATACAATTGTTATTTATTAATAACCAAGAACAAGTGAAAGTTAAGAAATGTACGACAATTATCCTCGTATTACTATTACCTTAAGAGTGTAATGTGAGTCTAACAGTAACGTTGTGGCTATGGCTATCGGTTCTGTTCGGTTAACTTCGATTCTGTTCGGTAAACGTCGGTAACATGATTTCAGTGAAGAATTAGGATATGGTAAAAATTTAGCGTATTTCGTTGATATTCATCACTTAATGTGCTCATATCTTTGACTTTCAGGTACGATATGGTTTGAATCATTCCTCATTCAGCTCGTAACTTTTCTTTAAACGATCAATTTTTGCTAGCGAGGATATGAAATGCAATTTTATATTGATTCCTGGCTTGTTGACAAGGGCTGAGATTCACCAATTAAGAATCGAAACGCAGTTTCCCGTTCAAATCTTTTACTTGTAAACATTGACAAAAAGGAGTTGTATGGTATAATAAAAAATGAAACAGCAATCTAACGATATGAATAGACACCCAAGGGTCACTCAGCCTTACAGTCTTCACCAATAGACATTGTCTATACATACAAGCCCTTAATTGTCAAGATTGTTGGAAGGAAACAAACTGTAAAAGAGTTGCCATCAAATCAACTCCAAATAACAGGTACATTAAGATACAAATGTATGACACAAGACAATCACTGACAATGTGGTAGTTCTTGGTTAATTCCTACACAAAGAAATAGTTTTAAAAAGTAATTCGTCGCCCATCTTTGGCATATACCATGTACCATACAAACCTTGTATATAAAAGAAACGACTTAAAAGGGTCATTTTGATATTAAAGCTTGACTTGATGTCGGCAAAAAAGGTATTAAAGAAAAAAAAAAAAAAAACATTATGTTATCATTAGAATACTTCGTCAACTTGATAGCGATACTTGACCATCCGAAAACCAATCTCCAATTACCAAACCTGTCGATTCAAATATAAAATAGAGAAGGCAAATGAACAGCTTATATAGCGTAAGTAAATAACAACATATAACCCTACAACTTTAGCATTGAAAGTTAATTTTACTAGTTAACAGATATATGCGCGTGTTATTTTATTTTTTGTCACGCGTTCCCAATGAATGTGTAGATACATAATTTCCTGTTTTCATAATTAAATTTCCCTCAAGGGTGAATGGGGAATAGAAACTGTTGCCTAATGGTTTTGACCGGCAAACAAAGTGGGAAGTCCCTTTCGCTGTGTATAAATACGCAGCCACGTCTGGTCAGAATGGGGACGTTAAATCCGATGTCTCGTAGCCTGTTGCAAGCCAAAATTTCTGTTCCTATCCAACATACTAGTACCCTTATTTTTTAGTGGTAGTACACATTTCCCGACATTCATCCCGGACGACCCCTATCTCAGGACCTACCTATTGCTATTATTGTTAATTTGTTCTCGTTCTATAAAAATGCGTGAAATAGTTGTCACTGGACGTGAAACAAACAACAATCAATCATTGAAAATGACGAAATGTTAAACAAAGGTCACGTGTTTAGCAGCAAATATTACTGAAAAAATCTATTCATGCTAATATGCAATAAAAGGACAACTACCTTCCTCGAGAATAATACAGGGTATAGAAATTGGTCCCGTTTGTGCGTCTGAAGATATAACGACCCCGCCAGGAGCGATCTGTTCACTCTGCAGGATTTTCGAATACACAGAAAGATCCGGTCAGAATAGAAGGTTAAACAGGATATCTTGGTGTAAAGAAAGTGCAACTATCTCTGCACGTTAAAGTATCCTGCCAACAACTCATTGATATATCCGTAGGTGGGTTGTCTTAAGGCGAAAACTATTCCACAATCCACCAAACCGTCATTTTCTGGTCCTATAGTCCAAATATTCAACCTTTCACCTCAACAACTCTGCAAAGCGTATGCGTTTGTTGTTATATGTTTCCCGTCCTGAAAATGCATGAAGTACTGGCACTGGAAGTTAATTAGAAAAAGGGAATTTCAATAGCGTTACTTTACTGCTTGTATTATGAAATAAATGTACTTCTTAGTTTCTCCAAAAAATGTATACTGTAAATTACACTGTGACATATTTTAGAACACATTGATTATCGTCTGAAGGTTGCATTGGTATACACTTGTAATGGACCTTGATAACCTGTACCAAGTTAAGATAAGCTGTCTGTAATTAAGTGGCTGGTGGTGCTATAACAGAGACAAAATGTCTGACTGAAAACGAATAATTTCAACAGACAAAAACTGATAAATATAAAAGAAATATAAAATTTATTACCAAATAAATGAAATAATATAATAGTATTGCCCTTGGTAAATCATCTCAGCTACTTTTGAAAATATTTTAGCTAATTTTGAAAATATATCTCCGTCGAATTCCCTGAATCCTGATCTGTGTTGTAAAGCGTTTAGTTTTGCGCGAATTATGGATGCTTACGAAACAGTGGTTGACAGGAAATTCGACGTGATCTGTCCTATCAACTGTAGTCTAACTACAAATGTAATGAAATGTGAGTTGTAAGTTGATAGAACTTGGGGGATAAAAAATTGTCATTTAAAAGACTGACCAGTGATAAAAAATGCAATGAATGGCAGTGCAGAGGTATTGCTGCGTAGCTGAGATGTACCCGTCACATGCGGAATGAAGGCTGGCTGATTTGTGGTGGCGGAGGGAATATAATTGGTTAGACAAGACTTCTAACAAACTGAATGAAAACAAGAAGACTGGGCGTTATCTATCAAAATAATTTTCAGTAGTAATTATTTTAACGGCTATGATCTGACAGCTAAGCTATAATTCCTAACGAGACACAGAAACAAAAACAAACACCCGAAAGTCGTTATAGATCATTAAGAGAAGACATCTCTACCGAGCAATAAAACGGAGCTGTCGAAACAATTTTAAACCAAATTATATGCTATATATACAAATAATTTAAAACATAAAAGTACTCTTTAGGAATCCTAGAACATACCAGTCAAATGTCACCCTTTAGGAATCATGGAACATACCAGTCAAATGTCACCCTTTATGAATCATGGAACATGCCAGTCAAATGATACCCTTTAGGAATCATGGAACATGCCAGTCAAATGTCACCCTCTAGGAATCATGGAACATGCCAGTCAAATGTCACCCTTTAGGAATCATGGAACATACCAGTCAAATGTCACCCTTTATGAATCATGGAACACAACAGTCAAATATTACCTTTTAGACATCATTGAAGATAAAATCTAAATGTTACCCTTCAGGAATCATGGAACACAACAGTCAAATATTACCTTTTAGACATCATGGAAGATAAAATCTAAATGTTATCCTTCAGGAATCATGGAACAATTAATACCTACTTTACATACAATATTGGTATAGATGGTATTGTAATGTACATCAAAGGCCAAGAAATAGAGTCGTATAAGAAATATATTGTATGTTATTAATCGTGTCGTCCAGTTTATTAGTATGTTATTGCCATCAGATATTTCTGTCGTGGGCTATATGAATTTGTTAACCAATAACTGATCAGGATATCAATAAAAAGCTGGAGGGTCGAGACAAAATATATTAATTCAAACACAAATACTTTATTAAATCAAACCATTAATCCTCTTTAAAGAAGAGTACAAAATAATACCATTACTATTACAAATCATTATTAGATATAATACATGTAGATTAGAATATGTACTTCACAATCATTATTAGATATAATACATGTAGATTAGAATATGTACTTCACAATCATTATTAGATATAATACATGCAGATTAGAATATGTACTTCACAATCATTATTAGATATAATACATTTAGATTAGAATATGTACTTCACAATCATTATTAGATATAATACATGCAGATTAGAATATGTACTTCACAATCATTATTAGATATAATACATGTAGATTAGAATATGTACTTTACAATCATTATTAGATATAATACATGTAGATTGGAATATGTACTTCACAATCATTGTTAGATATAATACATTTAGATTAGAATATGTACTTCACAATCATTATTAGATATAATACATGTAGATTATATAATATGTACTTCACAATCATTATTAGATATAATACATGTAGATTAGAATATGTACTTTACAATCATTATTAGATATAATACATGTAGATTATAATATGTACTTCACAATCATTATTAGATATAATACATGTAGATTATATAATATGTACTTCACAATCATTATTAGATATAATTCATGCAGATTAGAATATGTACTTCACAATCATTATTAGATATAATACATGTAGATTAGAATATGTACTTCACAATCATTATTAGATATAATACATGTAGATTAGAATATGTACTTTACAATCATTATTAGATATAATACATGTAGATTAGAATATGTACTTCACAATCATTATTAGATATAATACATGCAGATTAGAATATGTACTTCACAATCATTGTTAGATATAATACATGTAGATTAGAATATGTACTTCACAATCATTATTAGATATAATACATTTAGATTAGAATATGTACTTCACAATCATTATTAGATATAATACATGTAGATTATATAATATGTACTTCACAATCATTATTAGATATAATACATGTAGATTAGAATATGTACTTTACAATCATTATTAGATATAATACATGTAGATTATAATATGTACTTCACAATCATTATTAGATATAATACATGTAGATTGGAATATGTACTTCACAATCATTGTTAGATATAATACATGTAGATTATAATATGTACTTCACAATCATTGTTAGATATAATACATGTAGATTAGAATATGTACTTCACAATCATTATTAGATATAATACATGCAGATTAGAATATGTACTTCACAATCATTATTAGATATAATACATGTAGATTAGAATATGTACTTTACAATCATTATTAGATATAATACATGTAGATTGGAATATGTACTTCACAATCATTGTTAGATATAATACATTTAGATTAGAATATGTACTTCACAATCATTATTAGATATAATACATGTAGATTATATAATATGTACTTCACAATCATTATTAGATATAATACATGTAGATTAGAATATGTACTTTACAATCATTATTAGATATAATACATGTAGATTATAATATGTACTTCACAATCATTATTAGATATAATACATGTAGATTATAATATGTACTTCACAATCATTGTTAGATATAATACATGTAGATTAGAATATGTACTTCACAATCATTATTAGATATAATACATGTAGATTGGAATATGTACTTCACAATCATTATTAGATATAATACATGTAGATTATAATATGTACTTCACAATCATTATTAGATATAATACATGTAGATTGGAATATGTACTTCACAATCATTATTAGATATAATACATGTAGATTAGAATATGTACTTCACAATCATTGTTAGATATAATACATGCAGATTAGAATATGTACTTCACAATCATTATTAGATATAATACATGTAGATTGGAATATGTACTTCACAATCATTATTAGATATAATACATGTAGATTGGAATATGTACTTCACAATCATTATTAGATATAATACATGTAGATTAGAATATGTACTTCACAATCATTATTAGATATAATACATGTAGATTGGAATATGTACTTCACAATCATTATTAGATATAATACATGTAGATTAGAATATGTACTTCACAATCATTATTAGATATAATACATGTAGATTGGAATATGTACTTCACAATCATTATTAGATATAATACATGTAGATTATAATATGTACTTCACAATCATTATTAGATATAATACATGTAGATTAGAATATGTACTTTACCATCGCAAATGTAGTATCAGCGCGTGACTTCAATATCTGCACGGGGCGACAGCATATCTATTAAATTACAGGCAGTATAAATATACGATTGAAAGTACTGTACATCCGGTTAATGATAAACATATTTAATATATTGTATTATTATACTTCACGTTAAAATGCCATATTTTGATTGGCTAATACGAGGGTGTTAATTTACTCTATAACCCTTGATGGAGACGCTTGATCAAGTGTGCGCTTTATTCAATACGACTCTATCCTATGGTAAATACTCTATTACCCGTCACGGAGACGCTTGATTAAGTGTGCGCTTTATTAGATACGACTCTATCCTATGGCAAATACTCTATTACCCTTCACGGAGACGCTTGATCATCTGTGCGCTTTATTAAATACGGATGGTTGTTATGTACAAGACGTCATAGTTTATTACTTTGAATTTGAAATTTAATCGACAGTAATAACAGACATTGAATATAATAAATTAAATAACACATATCTGAGAGGGTGATAGAGCAGATTGTTACCCCTCGAAAAGACATTGTCAACCTTGGCTCCGCCTCAGTTGACAATATTTTCTCGAGGTAACAATCTGCTCTATCACCCTCTCAGCTATGTGTTATTTATATACTGTTACATGCAGTTTTACCAAAAAGTGCCATTCCCGCATTGCTGGACATTGATCCTTAGTGGTTAACATTCACGTTACTTGGTTTGTGGTGGATAGTCGTCTCATTCTCATTTACAATCATACCACAATTCCTTATTATAATATTCATAAGACAAGCTCGAAACCAAAATATATGAAAGTCAAAAATAGGATATATTTTAAGATCATAAAATTAAGTAGGATTTTAACAAAATACTAGTAGTCAAAAACCACCCTACGTCAATTTAGCTTGAAGGGAATGCAACCTAAATGTTGGTACAGATGAATGGTCAAAGATCTAAAAATATAGACAAATTAATTCAATATCAATCGTATTAAAGAAAAGAAAAAAAAAAACTTAAGTTATGATTGTTTTGCTTCATAAGCCTCGTTTCACTTTCTTACAATCAAAGACAAAAGAAGAGAAAAATTATGATTGCTTTCCTGCAATAATTACGGACAATTCAGAAAAACGAGTTTAAAGAAGAGAAATCATAAAATGATCGTAAAAGCCATGTTTTACAAAATCAACATTGTGATTTTTAACGAAATGATTTGAAGAAAGTTAAACTTTCTTATTCTCGGATATTTAATTTAGAATCCCTGTTACAAAAATGTAGTACAAACACATTTGCAACACTGATTCGAGATTTTAGAAAGAAATCGATTACGGGCTTCAGAATAAGTTCTAAGTCTTACAATTGAATTACCGGAGTTTGACTTCCAACTTTAATCATATAACCGTGTTTTGTTTCATTTGAGCTATCAATATTTGATTTTTGCGGAAGAGTTTTGACAACTTTAACATGATGCAGCCATTAAAGTGTTAAAATAATAAAATTTAAAGATCAATGTTTTATGGAAAGTGCGCAAAGCTTGTGTTTCAACAGAGACACATGTATTATATGTCTCTGGTTTCAACTAATGTGATTTTGAATTAGTCTTTAAAATTTTGCTGTTGTCTACGATATCAATAAATTAAAGGATTTGATTTTCGTCTTCACGAAAGCTTTTAAAGATTAAGAAGACAAATACAAATTCCAAACGTACAACACTTTTGTATATAAACAAAATCTAAAACATAAAATTGAAATTGACATTGCCATTTACAAAGCGTAAAAGCCAAGTAAGCAAAGGAGAGTTTTTTTTTGTCAATTTTGCACTTACTGTAAATATATTTTTTTCAGACAATATGCGTATACTGTATAATTATGTAAAAATTATCCCATTAACACACACAGACACACACACATTTCATTTGGTTTAGTTTTGACAAGCATTGACGACCAAAAACGTAACAGATGATTCTACATAATATCTATTAGACGTATACGGTATAATTTACCTCAAGTTTAACTTCATGAAAACCATTATGTATCAAAAATCCAATTTTTCTACTAATGATCAAAAGTCTTGTTATGACATATGATGTTCCCGAAGTCCGACTTTCTTAAAAAAAAGATTTATCACATATACCCAAAAATGTATCACAAGTTATAGCTCAAGTAAATTTGGGTTCAAAAAGATTTAAATATATTTCTCCATCAGAAAAAAAGTTACATTCAAAAGCTTGCTTAAGGAAACAACAATATCGAAAGCAGTATTTCTTGTCAGAGTAGGGCTACGTTTTATTATTCTGAATGTGAGTGGGTGAATTGGTAGTGTGAAACCTATAATGTAAACCAAGGGATATTATATTACATAAAACACAAGACAGATAATACAAAAGCAGTATGTTAGTAACGCTTCTGGTAGACTATCAATCCACGAGATATTCCGCCAAGTAACCATGGAATCACCGAGATATTACGCCAAGTAACCATGGAATCATCAATGGCTTAAGTTGCAGCTCCTGCAGGCAAAGTTGAACTTAATTTGTCGATATTGGCTGTTTTGTTTTGGTCATTTCGGTTTTGAAGGTTTTGAAGTTAAACAATTCATGTTAATTAGTTTCTATGATTTGGACCTTATCGCTCGTTTTTTTTAAAGAAGAAAGTCTGCTAGAAACTATTTATTGGTAATCTCCAGGTGACCTGGAATTTACACTATTGGACGTTTTGTGTATTTGGCTTTCTAAATTATTGGTCTCGAATGTATAAAGAATCGCGTGTCATGTGTCACGTTTCTTCTGGTACGTTTCTTCGGGTACGCGCGAGAACAATAATTAGGAAAAAGGTTAGAAACAAAGAAAAAAAGTGAGACTTTTACTTTCATCTTACCTTTCTGTATAAGAAACATTCACTCTTGTCAGATATATATTTATATTTGTTTGAATATTTTAGTTAGTTTAGTTGTATGTCTGTGATGTATGTTTACACAGTTTTGGCTGCTAAATCCCAATGATTGTCACATTATCCAATTATGTCTGCCTGGGTTGCTCAACCAATTCTGTCATACAAATGGGAGGTTTAACTAGCCTAGCTATAAAACCAGGTTTATCCCAGGCATCATTTTATGCCTGTACTAAGTCAGGATTATGAATTTGGTTTTCCATTCGTTCTGCTGATCGTTTGATTTTGTCATGTTTCATGAACTTCTCTTTTTGAATTTACCTTAGAGTTCGGTATTTTTGTTAATAAAATTGAGAATGGAAATGGGGAATGTGTCAAAGAGACAACAACCCGACCATAGAGCAGACAACAGCCGAAGGCCACCAATGGGTCTTCAATGCAGCGAGAAACTCCCGCACCCGAAAGCGTCCTTCAGCTGGCCCCTAAAAAAATATGTATACTAGTTCAGTGATAATGGACGTCATACTAAACTCCAAATTATACACAGGAAACTAAAATTAAAAATGATACAAGACTAACAAAGGCCAGAGGCTCCTGACTTGGGACAGGCGAAAAAATGCGGCGGGGTTAAACATGTTTTTTGAGATCTCAACCCTCCCCCTATACCTCTAGCCAATGTAGAAAAAACAAACGCACAACAGTACGTACAGTAAAACTCAGTATAAGAGAAGTCCGAGTCCGATGTCAGAATAGGAAACAAAAGAAGAAAATACTTCTTTTATTTATACATTTGATACATTTGTATCAAAACTTAAAACTTTACATTCTTAAAAGTTCAAACAACTCATCCGTTCATTGAAAATTCAATTTTATGACAATATGAATGGTTAACTGTTCTTTTCTCAGAAAATTACAACATCAAATTGGATTACTCGGCTTTAATCAAATAACACTTTGTCTTGTTTGTCCAATATTTGATTTAGTTTTTTGTAATTTGTTGATATTTAAAGAGTCTATGTCTGGACCGAAAATTGTGACATTTTCACCAATGTTCAATTAATATTGATAAAAAGAATCAAAGTAGCAAGAAAATGTCTGTTGTCCTGTTATTGTAGAATATCACAGAAAAGATGAAAGTTAGAAGTTTTAGTATGCAGCATTATGCTTTCTTATATATGCTGTTAATATGCGCGGAATTCAAAATTGGAATATTGCAATTAATTACTTTATAATTTATATAATTAAATAGAAAAATCTTTTTTGTTTATTCTGGTCCGATTTACTATTTAGATATACAGAGTTAGGAGTGTGGTTTCGCATTTAAGCTCGGTGAATTTTTGACACATTAAATTTATTGTGCACTAAAATTAACTTGAGATAGATGAAGAATACTATATTTAGATAGCCTTGAAAGTGGGTTCACATGAACATCACAATTGGTTTTTTTTTGTATGTTTTTATGGCTATTGTCTGTTTGACAGTCCGTATTTTCATACCCATACCGGTCATAGGTCTGAAAACTATTGTAATGTTGTAAACCACTCTTTGGCTACAACTTTTCGATGCAATTTTACAAAAAAAGTGAGACAAAAAACCGTATGATTTTTTTTTCATCACTTGATAGATACATGCAAATAATTAAAAAATAAGAAATCACTGTAAGAAATTGAGATTCTATTATGGACACATTTTTGGAGGAAACATGTGACATCTTCGCCGCTCTTTTTCCAATATTGTAATAAGGGTTTATGCAAAAGGAAAGTAGACAGTACCAAAGTGTATTTATTGTCTATGATTAACATTGGTTTTCCCGTTTGAATTGTTTTAACTAGTAATTTTTGGGGCCCTTTATAGCTTGCTGTTCGGTGTGAGCCAAGGCTCCGTGTTGAAGGCCGTACCTTGACCTATAATGGTTTACTTTTATAAATTGTTTCTTGGATGGAGAGTTGTCTCATTGGCACTCATACCACATCTTCCTATATCTATCACATGAACTGGATGTTAGCAGTGACTTTTTATGTTCGAATTTCTATTGTACAATAAACTCATTACAAATACCAGAACCAACCAGGATTTCTTAGAAGTCGTAGCCGTCAACGGCTAGAACAAATTGTGGACTTCCCAACGCGTAAAGAGAACACCTTAGATTTAATGCTTACTTCTCACCCATGACATCGTTCTACTAGATATGGCTTGTAAACCACTAAAACCTAAACTAGTCACAAGGAAAATATTCATATGGAAAAAAGCAGAAATACACACAATAAAGGAAGGTCTTCAATGACAACATTCAGAAACATCAAAGTCAGAAATGTTGAGTCTTTGTGGCAGGCATTCAAAACAGCCATACAAACCACCATAGAGAAAAGAGTACCATAAAAAGTGACTCAAGAAAGACACAGCCATCCATGGAGTAATACAACCATTAGACGCAAAATAACCCAGAAACAAAAAGCACAAAAGAAGGCTAGAAAAACTAAAAAGAAAAGAGACAAGGACAGGTATAAAAGACTACAACAAGTACAGTGAGAAATCATGCAAGCCAACAAGAAATATATGGAAGAAGTCAGCTCTGACTAAAAAGACAACGCAAAAACATTCTGGTCATATATCAAGAGCAAAGGTCAAGAATGGATAGGAGTTGCACCGCTAAAAACAAAATTTGATTTCTTCAAAATGACAACAAGAGCAAAGCTGACATTCTAAACGACCGATTTTAGTCAGTATTTACCAAAGAAAATCTTTAGTTAATAACTTCCCAAAAAAAAGGGAAAAGTCCACACTCCACCACGAAGGACATCAAAATGAGCATCAACGGAGACAACAATCTGTTAAAAAATCTGAAACCTCATAAAGCCACTGTCCGTCCTGATTCAATACCATCTTTTATACTGAAAACAGCAGCAGACCAACTTGCTCTCATGCTTACAGACCTAAACCAAACATCACTGAACACTGGCGACGTCCCGCAAGATTGGAGAGATGCACATGTAGTTCCCCTTTTCAAAAAATAAGAAAGGCACTTAGCCTCTAACTACAGACCAGTATCTCTTACTTCTATCACATGCAAAGTCTTAGAACATATTGTACATAGCAACATCATGGACCACCTTGACAGAAATAAAATACTTACTGATGCACAACACGGATTTCGCAAAAGACGATCTTGCAAATCCCAAGTCATCAAAACCATCAACGACATCGCATCAAAATTAAAAAGAAACTGTCAAGTAGACTTCATCATTCTAGATTTTGCAAAAGCATTTGACAAGGTACCACATCACCGCCTACTACACAAGCTGGAATAATACTACGGCGTCAACCCCAAAACCACCAAATGGATTCGCTCCATCCTACATAACAGGAAACAGAGCGTAATACTAGAGGGAGCTGTCTCCACGCAAGTACCAGTACTATCAAGGCACAGTTATTGGACCGTTACTGTTCCTTGCCTACATTAATGACATACCAGAAACAGCAACTACATCAGAGACCAAATTGTTCACGGATGACATCCTACTTTTTCGTACCATCACCAACCAAGCAGACAGTGACCTTCTTCAGAAAGATTTATCAGCATTAGAAGACTTGGAAAACAAATGGCAGATGAGTTTCAACGCCAAAAAATGCTTTGTCATTAGAATATCACCGAAAAATCGACCAGTGACAAAGACAACATATAAACAACACGGTCATACTCGAGACACAGTCGAAGCTAGCAAATACCTAGGAGTAACAATTAGGAACAATCTAACCTGGGATAAACAAGTCATATAGATAATACAGTTGGCAAAGGTAATAGAACATTAGGATTTATACGCAGAAATCCCAATGGCTGCACAAAACCTGAAAAGGCAGCTGCATATGTATCCATGGTAAGACCTGCAGTGGAAAATACAAGCACAGTATTGCATTCAACAACCCAAAATAAGATTAAGGCAATAGAGCAGGTACAGAAAAGAGCAGCACTATTTGTAAACAAGAACTACACAAACCGAACACCTGGCTGTGTCACAAATATGGTTAAAACATCAAAATGGGAAAATCTTGAAGAACGGAGGAAAATAAACAGATTATGTATGCTATTCAAGATCCAGCATGATCTTATAGACATAGACCGTCAACAATATCTGACCTCAAGTGATAACCGGACCAGAGGTAAAAACCGCTTCCACAAGAAAGAACATGTACTAAACAGATGCCTACCGCCAATCTTTCTTTCCAAGGACCATCAGGGATTGGAACAATTTACCAACATCAGTTTTATTGGCCAAAACAGTTGAAGGATTCAGGGCTGCTCTAAAGGCATGCTCTGGAAGGCACTAGGCAACATCAGTTGTACATAATTTTAATTGTATAATACTGCAAGCGTTTTAATGTAAATAGCCAAGAGAGAACTTTCTGTGTTGCCCGACACTGCGCAAAGATTTCGCACAGAACCAATCACATTCAGTTTTGAATCCGGTTCCTTAACTAGAAGAAGAAGAATTGTGTACGCCTGACGCGAGTTGCGTCTACAAAAGACTCATCAGTGAAGCTCGAACCAACAAAGATAGAAAAGCCAAATAAAGTACGAAGTTGAAGAGCATTGAGGACCAAAAATTCTGAAAGGTTTTGCCAAATACAGCTAAGATCATCTATTCCTGGGGTAGAAACTTCATAGTATTTCGAAACATTCAAAGTTCTGTGAACAGTTACTGTAAACCAACTTGTTTTCGCGGATACTTTATTTCGCGTTTACCCTTAACTAACCTATTTCGCGGCGATTTAATTTCGCGATTTTCAAATTTGTATTATGTAGTTAAATAAAGAAAGATCCATGTTTTACATATTCGAGACGATTAATTTTCGCGTTATTTTTCTACTCGCGAAAGTCGCGAAAATAAATCGCTCGCGAAAATTAGTTGGTTTACAGTAGTTTAAGGATATGTCAATTCTATTTGTACACCATCTGTATTATACTGACCTAATTTAATTTTGGATGTAACGCGTCTTCTGATTGGCTGACGTTGTTTTGTTTGTCAGCTCATAGACATAATTTTGTCATGTGACCGTGACGTCATCAACGTTTTTTCATGGTTTACTCCGGTTTAAAATGAAATTTAGAATTAAATTTTAAGAAATGACTGTAATATTTTACTGTCTATTCGAAATAACATGAAAAATGTGGTGCACACTTTAAAATAACCCGCTACGCTGGTTATTCAGTGTGCACCACATTTTTGATGTTGTTTCTTCATAGACAGAAAAAAAATTACAGTCATTCCTTAACTGTTAACCGCAGTATTTATATTAACCGAATAATACAATAATTCATCAATAACGCAATTGTCATCAATCATACCTATATATATAAGTATGGCTGATAAAGTGTGATAAACTCGGCAAACTCAATAGTATTCTGAAAAACGATGACGGAAAGAAATCCAGTAGTATGTATTGGAGTAGACACAGTAACTACAGCAACAAGTCATGAAAGATAAGGAAGTCTTCTTAATCGGCTTTTCGTGACAGTTTTGTCTGCTTCTGTAAAGTGATGAAAGGTGTACTATTTCTCCTGATATTATGAAAATTACTGTGATGTTCATTTTCTTAATCAATTTTTGTTTCCCCGTTTTCGCCACTAAAAACGAAAACAATAATTCAAATCGTAGATTCATTTCAACGTAGAGTATAAATTATACTAGAATTTTGCAATTGTTTTTACAAAAAAAGGAACTTGTGGAATTACTTTGTATTGAAAGAAGTTGTGAGTTATTTGTGTTGCTGAGCATAATATTTATGTTGAATATCTACCTTTAAATCGTCTACTATGTCAACTGTTGAATGTTTTCCCCGATATCCTTCTATATCATTACGTATTATAATTCCGTTCAGTCTGATGATTGATTCAGTTATAGACAGTGTAATTAAAATAGATTCTTTCAATCAAATAATTTATATTATTGATATAAAATAATACTTTCACTAAGGCAGCGGAAGTAAAAATCATCCACAGAATGCTATTAAAAGGATATTAAAGCAAAATCAATATGTTTTCTTTTATGTGAGATGTATGCTTAACTAGAAATGTGCAAAAGTAATTACATGCTATATTTTCAGTTAAAGTTAAAGAATTTTATACAATATTATTTGATTTTGTGACATAATCATAGAAAAAATATATAAAGATTTAGAAAAAATATAATCTCACCACCTCTGACGAGAAAAGAATCTCGTTAATTGAATAGAAATAACACGGTTGCAAATGCACGTTTTGATATGTGTGGTCTACGTCGCCAGTTAAGCAGTATTTGCAACCGCCAAATCCCTTATATACTGTGGTAACTCTTCAAATACAGTACGTTTATTCTGTAAATATCTCGACCACCAGCGCTTGGGGCATTCCTTTTAGATATTTTATTTTCCCTTTTGTTCTTGCACTTTTCAATAACTTTAGTGAATACGTGATGCCCCTATACAATTATTTTCCTTGAGATTAGCCACTTGCATATGTAAATCAAAAATGCAGAAAAAAGAGAACATTCTGGAAAAATATCGGAAGGGGATGATGCACCAATAGCATGTCCTAATAAGATGTCACAAGAAAACATTTAGTAAATTGTGTGAGCTGTCTTATTACAAATTGTAAAGTCATCGCGGAAAATTTGTAATCTGGAAAAAATATGTTACTACACCGAACTTTTCGACAAACTGACAAATGCCTATATTGAGTTATTTGACTTGTTCACAGCGACACCATTAGAACGTATGTAAATATACCGGTGACCATAGAAACCGGTCCAGCCTAACCATGAGGTGTTGGTTCTCTGTTACTAGCAATGTAATAAGTCCATATTTGTAAATGTTCAACATGTGTTATGACAATTTAAAATCTAAAGTTTTAGAACATCTGTTTCTCAAATAAAATAAAAACTTGTCATTCTTATAGTTGGGAAATGTGCGTCATCTTTATCAGATTATTTTCTTTCAATGGTATATTTATATTGTTTGTAGTTGTCAAATGAACAATCATCTGGATTTTGTGTCCTATTTCTCGTCGTTTTTGTTTCAATCGATCTTAACTAAACTAGGACCGTCTGCGAACTTGTTTTATTTAACAAGTCTTGTATTTTTATGACCAATTTCAGGACATAAGGGGTGGTGGTCATTCTTTTTTGTTTTGGTGATCTTTCCTATTCTTTAATGCCGCCTCTTAATTTTCGGTGGACCCCCTCCACATCACTCTTCTCCCTTTTTTTGAAATTCCTAGGTCCTCCAGCGAGCGATTAATGACAATTCCACTCATTGATATCGTTAAACCTAGTTTATCAATCGATGACTTGTCGTTCAATCTAGTTTACCAATCGATGACTTGTCGTTCAATCTAGTTTGTAGATCAATGACACTATTGCAGGATCTTCCTGACTCTGTCTCCACTGTGTTTAACCTATCAGAAGGGACGGATGGTCTTCAATCATGACTCTGTCTCCACTAACCTATCAGAAGGGACGGATGGTCTTCATATCCTGACTCTGTCTCCACTGTGTTTAACCTATCAGAAGGGACGGATGGTCTTCATATCCTGACTCTGTCTCCACTGTGTTTAACCTAACAGAAGGGATAGATGGTCTTCATATCCTGACTCTGTCTCCACTGTGTTTAACCTAACAGAAGGGACGGATGGTCTTCATATCCTGACTCTGTCTCCACTAACCTAACAGAAGGGACGGATGATCTTCATATCCTGACTCTGTCTCCACTAACCTATCAGAAGGGACGGATGGTCTTCATATCCTGACTCTGTCTCCACTAACCTATCAGAAAGGACGGATGGTCTTCAAACCCTGACTCTGTCTCCACTGTGTTTAACCTATCAGAAGGGACGGATGGTCTTCATATCATGACTCTGTCTCCACTGTGTTTAACCTATCAGAAGGGACGGATGGTCTTCATATCCTGACTCTGTCTCCACTGTGTTTAACCTAACAGAAGGGACGGATGGTCTTCAAACCCTGACTCTGTCTCCACTGTGTTTAACCTAACAGAAGGGACGGATGGTCTTCATATCATGACTCTGTCTCCACTGTGTTTAACCTATCAGAAGGGACGGATGGTCTTCATATCCTGACTCTGTCTCCACTGTGTTTAACCTAACAGAAGGGACGGATGGTCTTCATATCCTGACTCTGTCTCCACTGTGTTTAACCTAACAGAAGGGACGGATGGTCTTCATGTCCTGACTCTGTCTCCACTAACCTATCAGAAAGGACGGATGGTCTTCAAACCCTGACTCTGTCTCCACTGTGTTTAACCTAACAGAAGGGACGGATGGTCTTCATATCATGACTCTGTCTCCACTGTGTTTAACCTATCAGAAGGGACGGATGGTCTTCATATCCTGACTCTGTCTCCACTGTGTTTAACCTAACAGAAGGGACGGATGGTCTTCATGTCCTGACTCTGTCTCCACTAACCTATCAGAAAGGACGGATGGTCTTCAAACCCTGACTCTGTCTCCACTGTGTTTAACCTAACAGAAGGGACAGATGGTCTTCAAACCCTGACTCTGTCTCCACTGTGTTTAACCTATCAGAAGGGACGGATGGTCTTCAAACCCTGACTCTGTCTCCACTGTGTTTAACCTATCAGAAGGGACGAATGGTCTTCATATCCTGACTCTGTCTCCACTGTGTTTAACCTATCAGAAGGGACGGATGGTCTTCATATCTGTATTCTTTTATTTATTATGCCATTCTTCTCTTTTCTTTTTTATGCCGATTATTTTTCTTTTGTTTATTTCACAAGCTCCATTATTCATATTTTTTTGTCCATTATTCTCTATACTATAAACCCCCATCAGAACCTCTGTCATGTAACATGTATGTCATTTTCTACACTATAAACCCTATTAGAACCTCTGTCATGTAACATGTATGTCATTTTCTACACTATAAACCCCATCAGAACCTCTGTCATGTAACATGTATGTCATTTTCTACACTATAAACCCTATCAGAACCTCTGTCATGTAACATGTATGTCATTTTCTACACTATAAACCCCATCAGAACCTCTGTCATGTAACATGTATGTCATTTTCTACACTATAAACCCTATCAGAACCTCTGTCATGTAACATGTATGTCAAAAGCTATTGTACTTAAGCTTGCTATTCAATTCGCAGCAATTCTAAGATTTGAATAGGAGAATAATTAAGAGATTATTTTACAAAAGCTGTGAAGTATCAATATTTGTGTGACTCCTCATAAAGTATTCAGTCGTAGAAATACAATTTGATCTAAATAAAATTTATTGGTTTTTGAGCTTAATTAAACAATCAATTGTATCGTTTTACAGATGTTTCCCTGTACAGGAAGCTATTTACATTTAAGCTGTTAATCAGAAAACAATTTACATTGTTAAAAATGGTAGGAAGCCAGGAACTCATTGTGTTAATGCCTCCTCGACTAAAATACCACGATATCTACTTGAAAGCTTTTATTTTACAAGATTTTTTCTGTAAACTGAATATTTTCGAATTCTCTGCCCATCAACCTAAAAACAGAAGTAGGTTCAGGGTCCTTTATCAAACGGCATTATACATGTATTAAACGGCATTATACATGTATTAAAAACGGCATTATACATGTATTAAACAGGCATTATATTAAACAGGCATTATAAAATTGAGAATGAAAATGGGGAATGTGTCAAAGAGACAACAACCCGACCATAGAGCAGACAACATGCATGTATTAAACAGGCATTATTTAATTCATTTCTATTGTTACAGTATATGAATAGAATATTTTGCTCTCATACTTTTAAGGGTTTTCTTTGTCTTTTGGGGTTTGTTTTTTTACATGTTTATTTTGTACCATGTTCATTTTGTCACAATTTCTTACAATGATATGACAATAAAAAAATGTTTTTCTCTAAACGATGTTTTTTTAAGTCCAGTTTAGGGGACCCTTCATTTCTTTTAACCTGAGGAATCGTATAGCGGGACAAATAAAGTTACTGCTTGTTCTATAATGAAGCCATAGGCGTAACAAAGTGATATGGAAAATTGAAAAAAAAAACGTCACAATCATTCTTTATGCAGGGGCCTCGGTGGCTAAGTGGTTTTAGATATTTATCTACGGTGATCATTAGCCTGTCAACACTGAGGTTGTGACTTCGAATGCTCATGGGAGGTGTATTCGACTTCGTAATTTACATGTACTAGGGTTGCTGGTTTTCCTACCGATATCGGGTTTTCTCTACGTGCACTCCGGCTTATTCCACCAATACAAAATGGCCGTCATGATATACCTTAAAGTTGCATTAAAGACAAACAATCAATCAATAACCAATCCTTTATATAGTAACTGCCTATTCAACAGGAGCACCTGATTCCTCCCTAGATTCTTTAATTACTTTTCGTTGTAGTGTTTTGTGGACTGTCGTGTCATCGTTTTTCTTTCTTTTCATTGTGTTTTTTGCTACAGTTCGACTAATGGCCTGTTATTGCCCCCTATGTATTCCCTCCTTCTTGTTTCAATCTATTTGTCGTTAGTCTAGACTTAATTCCATACTTACATGTTACAAAATGTTATTTTAATTTTTGCCAGTCCCCATTGTTCTTTGTTTGTATATTGTAAAAGCTTTTATCTTGAAGTGGTACGTGCGATTTATTTAACAGCGATTTGTTATATGTCGAATAAAATAGTACATTCCTTCTAATGTGAGATACATTTCTGCATTTAGCATGCTGAATTAATTTTATGTACATAAAAATCATACGTTATAATGTAAGGCACTTATGAATAAAGCTTAATATTTCTATAATGTCAAAACCCAAGATGAATTGAAAGGAATTGCCATACTTTTCGCATGTAATGCAATAAATTAATTAGACAATTGATATGTAATGACTATTTGGTCTCTTTGAAATTTCTTTACTGTGGTTTCAAAATAATTGAGGAATGCAGAATATTGTTTTGATATATCATTAAATATATACTAGAAGCAGATTTAAAATTTTGCAACAGTTGATACATGTACCAAACAAATGATTATCAAAAATAAAGATAAACTATCAATAAAAAGGACATGAAGGTGCACACAAATATGACAAAAAACATTTTAAAGCACAAATGATTTCAGGGATCATCATACGGAATAGGTTATAAAGGCGTTAAAATATAAAAAATTCTGATTCATGTGCAACATAATAAAGATAGAAGAAAATACATAAATGAAGACCCCCGTCTATCCAGACAAACTGTTAATTTTAGCGTTCCAACTGACACACAATGCGTTTAAAAAGATTAGATGAAGTAATTCAGGCATAGATGATGGTTATAGTCTATGTGATATATTGACAGGGAAATGTTCTTTCGTTGATTCATTAACTGCGTCAGCGGTCTAATCTGTAGCGTAGAGGACGAAGAACTGCTTATCCTTCCGAAGCATCGGAGCTCCCACACGGTTTTTGTGGGATTCGTTTTTCGCAGTCTAGTTTTCTATGTTATCATTGTGGACTTGTTTGTTTTTTCGTCGTTATTTGTACTTTGCCATGGTATTGTTACTTATGAATTTTGAATGTACTCTCGGTATCGTCCATCTCTTTTTTAACAGGAGCCATATCTTGATAAGGCTGATTTAGACTTATAATTCTACTGTTTAATTCGCCTTTTTGAAAGAAAAAAAACTATTATAAACTATGTTTGCTGAAATCAAATGGTATAAAACGAGAAATAATACGATAAAGTTGACATAAACCAAACGAGGTTAATAGATGTAGTATCAGGAATGATATCTGGTGACAGCCCTGAAATGCCGTATAACTGTAATTAATGTAAATTCACACTTGAACAAAGGATGCTAAGATATGCTTTGGAGGTTTCCGTTGATGTGAAATAATGGCGTTTATATCAAATGCTAGGACAGATAGGTGGTTTGTTTTGCTAACAGTGACCGTAACTCAGTTCTGGTAGACTATAATCCCATTTCAGTTGTCGACGTTTGTTTTCTTGAAATGCTTCGGTTACTTGGGACATTTTACTGTTGATGACAGACCTCTGATATTAACTCTCAAATTTATTCACAACTGTGTACCTTTCCGTTGCATATGACCGTAGAAAAAAGATGGACCTGTCCCTTGGTTGTTGTCTAATTGACGTATATACCACATCTTTTGCTGATATTTTTTATGACTTACCTGTATACAAATCTTAAAATTTACTCTGCAGATTGTCAGAAAAATAGCCGCTCCTTTTTCGTTTTGCTTTGCATGTTTCAAAACTTCTAATTTGTTGTTGTTGTTGTAATAAAATTCATGCAGGCATTTTTTGTGAGTAATTTACATTTTCTAACAAAAAAATATAAAAAAACCTAATTTAACATAGGATTCAGATGTCACTCAGAATCATATAAATGGTTCATAGTATGATTGATGTATGAAAATAATTGAATTGATATGACATATAAACAAATTAATTTCGAGGTATATTGCAAAATTTTGAACGAATTAACAAATTGCAAATGCAATAAAGTATATTATATTACATAAATGTTACATGTACGTCAATCAAGTTTAAAACCATATATTTCTGCTTCAAAGAATATAATTATGTTTGTCAAAGTATCCTTTTAGAAGGACAAGAATTTTGCCCCAAACCACGTTTAAAATTTCTATTGAAAGTTTACTGTAATTTGGAATCGGTATATGCGGTGTGCATGAGAAGGAATATAATAAAATACGTAACAGTTAATGGTTTATACAAGTATTGATACTAATGAAATGCTGGTTAGCCCAACGGTAAGTCACGTTTAGTAATATTAGAACTCTATAAATGTGTCATAATAATGGATACGCACGATAATTAATAACTACTAATACTTCATGGGGCCTTTACTATCAAATGATCTGAGTAGTACATCTAGAGTTATCTCTAAAATTGAGAATGGAAATGGGGAATGTGTCAAAGAGACAACAACCCGACCATAGAGCAGACAACAGCCGAAGGCCACCAATGGGTCTTCAATGCAGCGAGAAACTCCCGCACCCGGAGGCGTCCTTCAGCTGGCCCCTAACAAATATGTATACTAGTTCAGTGATAATGGACGTCATACTAAACTCCAAATTATACACAGGAAACTAAAATTAAAAATGATACAAGACTAACAAAGGCCAGAGGCTCCTGACTTGGGAGAGGTGCAAAAATGCGGCGGGGTTAAACATGTTTTTTTAGATCTCAACCCTCCCCCTATACCTCTAGCCAATGTAGAAAAAACAAACGCACAACAGTTCGCACAGTAAAACTCAGTATAAGAGAAATCCGAGCCGGATGTCAGAATAGGAAACAAAAGAAAATAAACAAAATGACAATAATACATAAATAACAACAGACTACTAGCAGTTACTGACATGCCAGCTCCAGACCTCAATTAAACTGATTGAAAGATTATGTCTTCATCATATGAATATCAGGCACAATCCCTCCTGTTAGGGGTTTAGTATTATACCGTCATAAAAAATATGAGAAGAACATAACCCGTGTCATGCCAACATCTGGTTTTAGAATATATGTGTTTAATTCCGATGCAAAGACCCTATAAGTGAATCAATAATAAAGCCAAAATATGCAATCTTTAATGTCAACTGAGGGTGTGTGTTCGGTTCCAGCTAGCGGCAAGGTGTGTTATACTCAGATCTTCATTTCCTGCCGAAGGTCTGTGGTTTTCTCATGATACTTTCGCTTCCTCCATCAATACAAACTGGCCCCAGTAATGTAACCAAGTATGCTGAAAGTGATACTAAACACCGACAATCACTCAGTTTATATTTCTACGTCAACTACGAACTAACAGAAATTGAAAACAAATAGTTCGACAATCATGGATTTGACTTTGATGGATTCTTGAATACACTTGAGTGAAAGATTCATCTGCACCAATCTTCCAATTCACCAAACTAGTGTTTTCGCCATATATGCAAAGATTTGATTTATGGCATTTGCTAAAATCTTCAATGTGTATCTTTCTCGGAGTTGAATATACTCTACTTATAAATAAAATAAAGTCAGTGAACATTGACGTCAACTAATTGATATCAGATTTCCATTTGTGTATCATAAATGGACACTAAATTACAACTGATTTCCGTTCGAGATTCAGACATGTCAAAGGCATAAGTGTATATGCTCAGATTTAATAGCGGTTCACACTTTGTTTCGGAAGTTGTAACTTGTTCTGACGGAATAAGTCAATATAAATCTTTTTTTGGTCTACTTAAAAGTAAATAAATACTTTCAGATGAATGCTTAAGTAACTTGTGGGGTAGGTCGGGGTCGAAGGAGAAACATCTTTAAATCAGAAATATGTTTGAAATAAACAGCTTCATCGAGACATATTTGAGCACTTACGTGAAATGGAAGTAAAATAATATGCGTTAATTAGAAACCTATAACACATAGATAACATTGGTGTTGATAAAAACGTACCAGTGATTTTTATACATCAAGCATGGTTAACTATAATTGATTTGAAGGGATATGTAGATTGTACATATATACAGGCAGATGTGGGTGTACGGCAATGAGACATCAATCAAACGACACAAATAAAACCAAGTTCAAATACAGTCATCAACAATAGACAATAGAACCAACAGACATCTCCAGGTCCGAATAAGTCATCAACAATAGACAATAGAACCAACAGACATTGCCAGGTCCGAATAAGTCATCAACAATAGACAATAGAACCAACAGACATCGCCAGGTCCGATTAGTCACCAACAATAGACAATAGAACCAACAGACATCGCCAGGTCCGAATAAATCACCAACAATAGACAATTGAACCAACAGACATTGCCAGGTCCGAATAAGTCATCAACAATAGACAATAGAACCAACAGACATCGCCAGGTCCGATTAGTCACCAACAATAGACAATAGAACCAACAGACATCGCCAGGTCCGAATAAATCACCAACAATAGACAATTGAACCAACAGACATCGCCAGGTACGAATAAGTCACCAACAATAGACAATAGAACGAACAGACATCGCAAGGTCCGAATAAGTCACCAACAATAGACAATAGAACGAACAGACATCGACAGGTCCGAATAAGTCACCAACAATTGACAATTGAACCAACAGACATCGCCAGGTCCGAATAAGTCATCAACAATAGACAATAGAACCAACAGACATCGCCAGGTCCGTATAAGTCATCAACAATAGACAATAGAACCAACTGACATCGCCAGGTCCGAATAAGTCATCAACAATAGACAATAGAACCAACAGACATCGCCAGGTCCGAATAAGTCATCAACAATAGACAATACAATATGTCAAGCTCTTCGTCGTCCGAGTCTAGAAAAGTAGTGAGCATCATCAAAAAGATCAGAAATACATAAATATGAGGGGAATGGCATGTTTTTGGGATCTGGGAAAAAGTGGGAAGTAAAAAGTTACAAAAAAGCAGGATTTTTTTAATGATGCACCCCAGTTACTATCTTAAAGATATAACAAACGATGATACTTTACAAGGTTCGTGACTCGTAACGGGCACATGAACCTGTGTCAGATTTTAACTTTCTCTTAAGATCTCAACTATCCACATGGTTTCAATATTCACTGTTTGGCCCTTATATTGATTGTTGGTTGCTTAACGTCCAGTGGTTTGGCCCTTATAAACTTGATGACTGTTTATCTATAGTAAGAGGCAGCTTAAAATTGCTTAATTTGGCTACCTTTGTCTTGATCATGTTGACATATGAGTTCGCTATGCTACTATTCGTTTATTTAAGATGGATAAATGCATTAGGAATCTTCTCATAACCAAATCAAAAAAAAAAAGAAGAAAGAGAAAATTTAGATAAGAAATATCGTATTTTTCTTGCACTTCTTGAATAATATTAAGATGAAGGTTATACAGCAACCCAACTACACAAAACTAAAATACATCTGTGGATATCAACATAAAGTCAAACTAGTATTTAGATCACTCTTACCAACTGTCAATGAATTTAAGAGACAGAAAATGGTAACATTATTTCGTATATTTTCTGCAAAGAAGTATATATTACATTTTCCCAGCATTAGGTTGGCCTTTTGTGTACCCAAGGCAGGTGAAGGAAGTCAACTTGGGAGCGCTGTGATTGGATGTAAGGGTACAATATATTTTTTTATTTATCTATGAATAACTGCAGTATGTATATTTACAATATAAATTGTGAAACCTATTGAAATATTTTCTAAAGAATTATTCGAAAAGACTTCCAAAATTTCATAAATTTGGCGTAAAAGGATGGTGGGCATGGATAACATAAACAAGCTCCGTTGGAAGTTGGTCATGATACTATTTGGCTTCAATTTTTAAAACAGAATAAAAAAGTACTAACACCACACATAACTGTTTTATCCAGGTTTTTATTATAAAAAGTGGTAAATTTTGAAAATGTTAGTATTGTCGGCTATGGCAGAATAAATAGTACCGTTTTCCCTATAGTCTAACCCTTAGTTTGTTAATTCTGATTGACGAGAGTTTTCATAACCTGACATTACCCATACAGAATAACTGATTACATTTCCCCCTCACGTGACATGAGCGACATAAACAGAACAAATTAGATCGTTCACTTATAAAAATAATATGTAGATTATTGGACAAGATATCTCTTCCCCGCCGCTGTAGATGCTTCTAATGTATAAAACAAATTATTCCAAATGATTACCAACGTATTTATATGTTGTTTGCGCTGTTTTTTTTTTTAATTCGGAGTCTATATCAAATGAAGAAGATGCTTATTTGTCACGTTTATCTTTTTCTTGATAAGAAATCAAGACAAAAAAGGTAGGATATTAGCGCCACCTGTTGAGAAGAAAATATAAAAATGCCCTGCAATCGTTAATTTCTTGTTTGATTTCTTGGCAGAACAAGTTCATTGACGATAGTAGATTTGTAAAAATAACACTAGACCTCGTGTATATGTAGTCTTGCTTGCTTAATATCGCGTTGATTGGAATGAATAAATTGAATGAGTTCCTAAAACGAGGCTGTAATTTGTATTTGTGATTTGCTATCATGCGCATATCCAATTTCTTAAATTGTCATTATATATGGCTGTCGTACTTTTCCCTATTCTATATTTTATGAGAATTTAGTATCGGTTGTGTTTCCTAACTATATTTTTAATAATTTCAAAGAAATAAGCGGGTGTCATCATAGGAACGGCAAGAAGAAAAGCCATACAAAGTTCAACATCCGGTTTGGAACAAAAGACCTAAATAGTACCTTAACCAAAAATTCTCTAAAACTTAAATCAGGAAACAAAGCAGAGAATTTACACCACTTTAATTTCTTTGCAACAAAACATGAAGATACAATGCGGTTCCGAATATGATCAAATTTCCATGTGATATTGATGGTTTGGCGGGAGACCTTACGAAATGACGTCTCAATTAAAAGGGACCTGTGATTTTTAAAAATGTTCAAAATCGTTTTATTTGTTTTTACCTGAATGATTTTTAACGTGGTATTGTAAACTAAGGGTAGTATTCTACTGGAGCCGAATACAATAAACAAAGACATTACTTGAGGAGGTTCCGTGTTTGAACAGTGACATTAACATAAACTTTTTAGTTAAGGGGAAAAAATTAATTGAGTGATATCGGTATAAAGTATACTTAAGTGCCAGTCTTTGTAAGAATAATGCAATTTAGAAGAATTTTAAAACATGGCAGAAAAAAAAAACCGCCGACCTAACCATCCTATTTTGAAGTTACCCTCGTCCTGAGTCAGTAATGGTAGGTCTTTTGTTTCTGCATGTTTGGTAATTTAAGAAATCTCTAGAAAACTTTTGGTTAAAAAGTTAGCAAATTACGGAGTTAGCTCCCCTCAATTCGAAATTTCTAGTGCATTTCAAGCAAATTATATCTTGAATTACCAGAACAGGAAAAGGAAACGACTGTTATATTCATGCACCATTATACATTTTGAACTTAAATTGATGTAAACTTGAGTGAGTTTTGTTTGTCATGTTTTCATCACTGCCTGATTCGTTGGCAGATTGGCACTTAACACATGCAGATACGAATGAAACTATTCTAAACAATGGGATACGTTTTACTTTGTAAAATTTACCCTCCTAAGCAATTGCACATGATCTTATTTCAATGATCACCACAAAAGGTTTTGAATACTGTGAACCAACTTTCTCGCTGTGCTGTTGACCCATGGTGGCCTTAGGCTGTTTTCTGCTCTTTGGTCGGGTTGTTGTCTCTTTGACATATTCCCAATTTCCATTCTCAATTGTATTATATCTGAAAGCAATGTATTTTCGCAGCTTTTGCGAAAACATGAAGCCAGATAACGCGAATGTAAATATCCGCGAAAATGTCAAACTTAGATTTTCTTTTATACGAATCAAACAAAGTTATAAAATTGAGAATATCAAATACCTCATACTAGTAATCGACTGAAAGATGATAAACGCGACAAAAACTTTACAATGAAGCCGAAATGCATCAATGTACAAACGGGGAAAACATAACCAGGGCTAGAATAATGATATGAATAAAAGGAGATGGGGTATACAAATGTATGTCAATGAGATATGCATAACCAGGGCCTAAATAATGATATTTATAGGTGGAGATGGCGGTATACGCCAATCAGACACCAACACAACGACAAAAAAAAACCAATAATCATCTATCATGGGTTTTTTACAATAGACAGATTTGTGTAAAATGTGGTGACAAGCTCTCGACGTTTCCGTGTCTAAAAAATTAAACAAAAACTGCCTTTAACACTAAATTCTCCAAATAGCAAAATTGAGACCCAAAACAACAACTGTCGAGGTTCTTCACTATTGGCAACCACACGAATATCTGGCGGGGTTAAACTATTTCTTTTAGATTTTAATCAATGGGTTAACAAACTTTAAACAACATGCAGTAAAAATCAGTTCAGGAAAATCCCTTTAAAAGTTCCTTTCGTCATATTTGAACGTTAATCCCATGTTACTTCTCGCAATAATTTTATGAGTAACTTTGAAATAATTTGTATAAATTGTTATTTCAAGTGAAGTTTTGATTGCATATAGAAACAATTAACCTGCGTTTTTAATAAAAAAGAGACCTTCTTTACAAATTTAAGCTTAAGAGGAAGATACTTTTTACACACGTTTATTTAATTTTGTCTTAACGAGAATTGCGATGCGTTTCCTTTTAATTGACAAACAAATTTGATGATATATATCTCTGTTTGTCTTACGTGTGAGAAGCCTGTGTTTCTTTTTTATTATTATTAAAATTGCATCTCAGTTTAAGAATACACAAAGATTAAAATGTGTAATCGCAATTTGGAATATTTGGCAAATCTATAAATGCGGTGATTGCAGCTGACGTGTTCCGTGCTTGGTTTTGTCATTATGTTTTATTTGATTCCTGAAATAATTTCCAGAGAAAATATTATTGTAATGGTTGAAATTAAATCAAAACAAACACGAAATCTGACAATTTGCACGTAATTAACCCGTTGTTGTCAATAGTTACCGTGCAGTGAACAATTTACCAAGTTTTAACACATCACAACGCATTGCAACGCACCGAAGATTTAAACTTCAACGGAACAAATCAACGAATTTAGAATCACATGCACCGAGAATTTCATTCCATTGCATCAAATAATTAAAGAATAATCCTATGGTTTTATTCACGTAAAAGGGACGAAGTACTTCTGCCGCAAATTATAACAACTTGTCATTGAAATTGATTCTTATGGCTCTAATAGATTTCTACAAACTCTGCTAACTGTATCATCCCAGTTGAGTGACTCGATATTTTGTTAAATGTTAAATCGTAATTCATTCGATTATCGCGGAACAAGTTTACTCATTTTGTAAATTTATCATTCTAATAATTAAAAGTCAAATATAAATGACATTCGAAATTAAGATTTTTTTACATGTTCATATATTTCAACAAATGATTTATAAATTCTATTAATTTCCAACTTATTTGAGGGTTTTGTGAACATTGAACGAGAGAGAATCTAGCATTACGAATAACAAATCAATTATTAAATTGGTTTTTAAGTGAGTCAGCTGTGAAACATCACCAAACATGCTTTTATCCGAATAACAATCTATACTGTTGATTGATTGAGTGTTTGCTTCACGTCCAGTGACAAATATTTCAAGCATTTTCAAGGAGAGAAAAAATGTACAAATTTTTTAAAAGGTAGGTTCTGCAGAGTTGTTCGAGTAGGATGATTGGTGGGAAATTCAGACTTCGACAGAGAAAGAGGATATTTTGGAAAGGGGGTCAAATGTTTGCTCTGCAACAGTTCGGACCCTTCTAGTTGTTGTTTTAAGGGTTCTCTTACGTACAGAGAGGGAGCTTACCCGTTTAAAAGACGCAAAACATCATTACGCGATATATCCTATATGGAAATTGATGTAAATTGAAAATTTGATTTCTTAGCAGTGAAGCAACTTAATTATGATAGCAGACATCCTTAACCTGGTTTAATCGTCCAGGATTGGCTTTATAACTTCATAAATGTGTATCGATCATAAAGTTTGGCTCTTTCTGCTCTAAATTCGCCGTTCCTGTATCTAATGCATTCTGGTTAATTTTTTTTTTAAAGCATACACCAAAACGTTGCGGTTGAATGAGAACGTGTTAGACATTGGAAATTTTACCTATGACGTGACCTCATTTATGTGGGATACAAAATAATCCTTCGAATCTGAAACGACAAATTTCAAAAGAAGACAAAAAAGAATCTTACATGTAGGATTTCTATATAAAACTATGTGTTGCCAATTCTTCTTTTTATTTTTGATCCTGATATTTTAAGTATAAGAAATAAATGCATTAACAAGGTCAAATATCGAATAATTAAAATGCGATCGATTAGAGATTTCTTTATTTTGTTTTTTGTTCGTGTTATATACGATCATGACCGTTATCTTAGTATCAATTACTTTTACAATATTGATAAGCACATCTGATTTAATTTACACGAGACTTTCTCTTGTTCACAACAAAGCTAATTAAATAGAGCCTCGTTAGTAAGAAAAGAGTGTCTAGGATCATTGCAACGTTTTTTTTAATGATCTGATTACCGGTTTCAAAGAGCTTCTTCATGAGTATTGTGAATTAATTGGCGGCGTAGGGATCCCTCTGTTTTATTAGTTTCGTATTTCTATGTTATTGTATAATAATTCAGATGATTAAAATTGATCGGATTAATTCATTGGAATTATACTTACAGATTACTGCTTTCTTTTTATTGATACGTCAATGTATGCTACTATTTTATCGATACGTCAATGTATATTACTATTTTATCGATACGTCAATGTATATTACTTTTTATCGATACATCAATGTATATTACTATTTTATCGATACGTCAGTGTATATTACATTTTATCGATACGTCAATGTATATTACTTTTTATCGATACGTCAATGTATATTATTTTTTATCGATACGTCAATGTATATTACTTTTTATCGATACGTCAATGTATATAACTTTTTATCGATACGTCAATGTATATTACTATTTATCGATACGTCAATGTATATTACTTTTTTAGGAAGCTGGCTGAATCTTTTGAGGCATCTACGACCATGTTTTTGTAGAATGCTTGTACATGATATAAACAAAACAAAACATGAATAAAAAGGGCCCATCAGTATACAAAACCAAATATATCAACTTTTGAAACAGTAAGCCGTTCGTTTAGTTTGAGTTTCATGCTACTTATTGGAATTTTGTTCCTTACGGCAAACATTACATGAATCCAACGGGAAACAGTGTGTAGCCTACATGGTATGTCTTCTTTCCAGTGTTAAAAACAGGGTTCTCACTACGGATTTTTGAAGGCGAGTCCAGGGACTCGTCATTTTTGGCCATGGTGAGTCCAAAAGTCAGAAGAAGATATTTTATTGCAATATGATTTATCATTTAAGTCTCCATGACCTAATAGAGCAATGAAATGACATTAAATTCAGATTATCTTAAACTTTTGATATACAATTATGCTATATGTGTTAAGTTTATATAACATTTTACAATCTTGATGTATCTTTGGACTCACCAGTTTTGAAAATGGTGAGTCCACACAGATTTTCATGAGTCCAGGACTCATGGACTCGCCTTAGTGAGAAACCTGTATAAATAATACCAAACTTGTTGCTTCGTGTCAATCAATGCGCTTACTGACAAATAGTGTACTCTACAACCTGTGAGGAATTATCTTTTTCCACTCGTCCACGGTGGGCAGCCTACCCAATATCATTATAGTTTATATTTGTAGAAATATTGAACACAAATGTATGTTTTCTTATATTATAAGCTCAGGATAACACGTAGAAGTTTAGTCCACTCTCAGCTACTACCACGACATGTGGACATTGCAAAATCAACGTGCGTTGTAATGTATGTCAAATTTACCCTGTATTTGTATCACTGTCAAGTTCAAAATAGGAAAGTTAAAAATTCTACAACTTTGATATTACTGAGTTTAAATACTGTACTTGAAAACACTTGAACAATTTAACACATACCTATTAAAAGTGTTGTTGAAGCAATTTTGAAGTAATATTAAAAATAATCCTAAACTGAAATGAATTAGTTTTATCTTGAAGACATTCGGAGGAAACCTCTCTCTGGAGGTTGTTTCAGAAGAATATGTCGTTCGGAAACTTTGGGTCTCCAGTATAGATGCATACATACTAGAGTTTGTTTCAGAAGAACATGTCGTTCGGAAACTTTGGGTCTCCACGTGTACAGGATGAATGTTATTCCAGACAAAAACGTGTTGTTCGGAAACCTTTGGCCTCCAGCTTTACATGATAAATCCCAGAATAACGTGTCGTTCGGACGAAAACATATCGTACTTTTTTTCAACTGTTTTAGAAATTTGTCTGCATCGATGCATTCTTCGAATTGATTTAATTCCTAACCAAACAATGAGCTAAACGACTTTCTTGTTGTAAACTTTCATTTTTTCCGCTTGACGTGTAATTAAGAAGACTTATGTACTGAAAAGCCGATTTGAACAGCTGAACACGTAAACAACGTCACAAAATGTTCTTAAAATTTCTTTAGTAACGTGAAATAATTATATTTTCAGTTTCTTAAAGCTACTATTGTGCAGCAAACGAGATTAATTAACTGTAGCGTGAATAAACGAGATAACACTAGACTTAACGTGAAAATTATGCAATGCTATGTAAACAAAATCTTGTTTTTTTCTTGTACTTTACTAAACAAATTAAAAATATTTGAAATGTTCTTAAATTATATTATTATAAATCAAATCAATATCAAATCAAATAGTTTTATTTGTGTAAATCACAGGAATGATACCAGTTGACATTTACAAAATACAAAGACAAATATACAAAGACATATTTTTCAATAATAAGAGACGCATACTTTATATCTACAATGCGCGGAGGTGTTATTCATACTATGGTATCAAGCTATTGCAATAAGCTTTAATACTACAACAGTTCTTAACAACATTATGCTAACTTTAAATGAATGTTCTTATCATAAATATCGCTTATTCCAGCTACACATACAGTACGTATGTCAGTATCATTACTTTTCAAAATGATACTCAATTCATCTTTTTCAGACGTATTAACAAAATATGGGACTATATCACTTAAATTACAAATGATTATATTTCTATCAAATTCTAACGCTTTACATTCAATGAGGAAATGGAATTCATCTTCAATTCCATCCTTGCAATATGGACAAATTCTCTATTCTAAAGGCGTTCTAGTATATCTACCAACTTTTATTAGTAATTTGCTGTTACTAATTCTAATTTTTACCATTTTAGAAATAACACTTTTGTTAAGGTCCAGTAGGAAAACAATTTCTAATTTGAAATTATTTTTAACTTTGAGATACGTTCTTAGTTTATTATTATTATAATTTACAACCACATTTTAAGCTTATTACATCTAGCAAAATAATGCGGAAATGTTTAAACATGAAACATTTTCCTCTTTATGGCTGGACAAAAAAAAACAGCCAATGCTTCAAATAAGACATGGGTGTTTCTTAAACCCAAAATAAAAATAAATCAAAGTACTGAAGTACTGAACATCGGATGACCGCAGGTTCTTGTGTATGGTCAAAAGCACATGTCACAGAAACAGATCACATCTCTATACCTGAAACTGAGGTTAATTTACAGAGATTTTTTTTTCTGATACAAGTTCCTGCTTGGATGATGAATAAATGACAGGAAATTCAACCTCACCGTAATAACTATTATATTGTAGTGATACAAATCAGTATATACCTTTGACTATTATACTAATATAATAATAGTTCCAGAGAATACACTGGTTTGTTGTTATATATTATATTAATATTACGGTTGCATGTATATATAATTTTCATCTATTTGTATATCATTCTATTCTACTATTATCATAGTGCAGTGGACACTCTTCTGTAAAAAAAAAATCAAAGCCTTAAAGGCTGTAAAAGCAATTGCTGCCATGTTAATGCTTTGTGGGCTTTTATTTTTCATCCATATATATAAGAATTAAACCTGACAGGACAGGAGTGTTGACTAGCGAGAAGCAAGACGGTTTTAACTTTATATCAATAAAAGACTTTAGCAGGAAATCATTTTAAATATGTTTTATATTTCACAAGGAGACAACAAGTTTACCAGGCTAAAGTTGGGGTTATTATACATGTGCTGAAACATATAACTAAAAAAAAAATCAATATGGATTGTCCCCTGGTAGTGTTTGTAACTGGGCAATAATTTCCTTTATTGATTTAATTTTAACAATTTTCATAATTAATTTAAATTAACCATTCAGTTAAAACATTTCAACTTTCCAGACGCAAATGTTGAAAAACGGGCAAGAAATAAAATATCTTACAAGACATAAACATGTAAAAAATAAAAATATATTTCAGCTTACTAAAAATATTTTCATAATGTTACTTTGACATCATTTCTTAAAACTAAGTCCCAAACATAATTGCTCAGTTGATATGTGTCATCCTCATGCGATACGAGATAACTACAATTCTGATGCAATCCCGAAAAGGGGGTCATCACAAACAAACATGACATTAAATTGTCATTATACGAACTAGAACAAACAGCTCTATGTTGCTTTGATATTTATCAGTTTTCAGGAAACATGTGAAATAAATTTCAGGTCCATTTCATTATAGTGCCTAACAAGATTGTGTGAGGTAGACGAAATTGACCTTAAAACGATCGTATTGTCTTTTGATGTCCAAAAATAGGCAGATCGGACATATAAGGACTTTATCTAATGACTACATAAATTTGGGATTTATTATTATTATAATAATCTAATGAAACTGAAAATTGTATTTTTTTGTTAGGATAAACAACAATTTTACCTGGCGTAGCCGTGCATAAAATGTTTTTCTGCGAAAAATGGCGTATTTAATGGAATAGAACGTTAATACAGTAAACTTTCTCTTTTTTCCCCGCAATAGTTATCAAAAATAATTTATCTAATGTGTATGTGGAAAATTATGTGAAAAGATAAAAAGTGGCAATTGTTACCTTTCATACCTTAAGTTTCATTCATATGCCGCTATTATTGTTGGCGGATCCAGGATTTTGGAAAGGGGGGGGGCGAAGTATGTAAACGAGGCGAAAATTTTTTTGGACCTTTTTTTGGCTAAAAAACTTAAAATAAGTGTAAAATGCACTTTTTTAACGGTTCCTGACGTGGGGCATGTAAATTTTATAGTTAAAGTGTAAGGGTTGGACATTTTTGATGCCGTATTCTCCCCATTAATTGTCTATTATAAAATGATTGGATGGATCCAAAGCTATGTACTAATATATTTGATGTGGGACTTGTCAGTAAAAAATTGAAATGGAAAATTCTCGTTTGTTGTATGTTTAGTTAGCATAACCTCACGGATTTCTTGTTGTAAACAAGATATACGCCGGGCTATTCAATGAAATTTACAATACGACCGACACGAGTTAAGAAATACAAACAAGCAATTTTTATCCAAATGTTTGGTTGAAATGTTTCACCAAACAAGGGAAGTGAGAGGTTCCAAATCAACCAAAGGCTACGAATGAGTCTGAAATGACAACGAATTTATGAATGACGGTCGACAAATGGAGACATAAAGGCCACACCCAGCAGGCAGGTTGCAGTCGGGCCTTGAAAAAAGTATTCATTTTATCAGTTCGACGAAACAGACATTCCGGTCAGATATGGGATTTACATGCAAACCCCCGGCCCCAAATAAATTACGCCCGTTTTTTTATTCATCATGTTCATTTAATGCTAAATAATTCTGTTGGAAATTTTTGTTTCTAATAGCAAAAAAGTGGACAAGATTATTGTTTTCAATCCAGATACGACCAGAATTTTTGTTAAAGGCAAAAATCAGGGTCAGAATTTTTTCTCTCAACTTGATATCTGAGACTGCCCCCTCAAATCAAATGGTCCGTACCTTAGACTTTAAATCTATCTAGAGCTTATTGACTGGGGATCATTATTCAGCTATGTTATTAATAGGCTGGGGCGTGTTGGGTTAAACATGTTTTCGTAGGTAAATAATATATCAGTGGAACTTTTCAAGTTTTTCATGAGAGTGTAATAGAGTATTACTTTCTGTTTGGTGGAGTTGTGAAATAGAAGTCAATAAATACGTTCTTGCTCAATCCTTTGTCGCTTTGAAGATGTCATGCTTGTCATCCTCAGCCTAAGCAATGTGTTACTGTAATTTGAATTTCAAAATGACTGAGTGACGTTTTTTGGTCAACTCCACCGTAGCGAATCACATGATTTTGACATAATCAATAATATATTACAGTAAATACGAGCGAAACATATCTTTATAAGTAAAGAATTGTCGCATAAAAATTAAATACGCGGGAAATGGCAAAGTTCACGAAGTCTAGTCTGATTAATCATTTTACAAAAAAAAAAAAAAAGTGCAAGCAAAGGGGGGGGGGGGGGGGGGGGCGTCAGCCCTCTACGCCCCCATCTGGATCCGCCACTGCAGTTACCAATTATGTAAATCAATTGTATCTGATTTTATGCCCTTTATGGGCCCTGTAATTTGGAAAATACAAAAAAAAAATCTATTCATTGATAAAACGTAATATGGACTGGTCCAGTGTCCAGTTTGCAGGTCATTTAATTTACTGTACACATTCATGCACGCTCTGATTTAATCGATATACTCGTACGAAAAAGCATGAACAGTTTGAAGGTAATCTAATAATAACTTAATCCAATCAAATTGCATAAGATTCAATAACAATGTCCAGTCCACATCATAATGAGTAATAGGGGTAAACTTGGTAGGGAGAAAATGACAGATATTTCAAGTTAATATTTATGCAATAACGAATTAAAATTTGTCAACCAAAAGTTTTGCTACAATTTCAAAAACATGTCGTTCTGCATGGGTATAGTTTTCGGATCTTTCATTAGCGTATTTAAGGCTATAAAAAGTTTGGGCTTCAAAAGTTCACACAATTATTGACTTTATACAGAAAATTCGTCCTTGTAAAACATTTAATAGTTCACAAATGATACGCGATTTTAAAGTAAAATTATTTCTTAAAACACTGCAAAAAATTTCATTCATATTGATAAAGTGGTATCGTCATAAAGTGCGTTGAAATGAACAGTGGTATAGCAAACATCGAATTTCCTCACAAAATGTTATCACACACTATAGGAAGGGGAGTCAGTTAAGTTTGTTTATTTTTAGATTACAGGTAATCATTTCACATTACGTATACAACCTGTGTGACCTGTGTAGTGATTTTGATTTTACGATAAATTCATGAATGAATGAACGATAATTTTATGAATGAACATGAGAACCTGACCTCTTTCTTAAACACCAATTAAACATATAAAACCGTATTTAAAAGGAGATAATTCAGTCAAATTTTCAGTACTAAATCAACAACTGAAATGATTCCATTTTTTGATGAAACATCGTACGAACGGAAAACGGAATCGCAGGTATAAAAATGCACTTTTTTCCCTTGTAATGACCGCGGATCTATAATTTTTATAGATCGGTTGAAATCCCAAAACTAATTTGCATAATGGAAATTTAGGCGATAGCAATACATCGGAATGACCTGAAGGTCATCCTCTGTAAAAAAGAAATTAAACACAAATATACATTTATGTACACAAGCACCGATTTTAAGGAAAAAACTCAAGAAAAATATGTATATAAAGTTGGAATTGTGTTTTCTGAACATGATGGTAGTATCAATGTTTAGTACATTGTAACCTTTACGTTCTATGACTACCTTGCACTGTTGCGTTATAGTGCATAAATTATAAAATATGATCGATTGATTTTTTAAGTTAATATCTATTGCTTCGACGATTTCATTAGATATTATGATTATAATGAAAAGAATAGACGTGTTGACTGATAAGAAATAAGTAACGTACAAGTAATCTCGCTTTCTATCGTTTAATTAAGCATTTGGTATGTTAGAGTGACAAAGTACACTGTACGGGACTTTTTAACTCTTTTTGAATGAAGAAATTTCAATGATATACTTAAAAAGTTAATGTTTCTCAGTCTATGTAGTGTTTTGTGGACTTATGTCCATTTGATAAAGGACTTTCCGTTTTGAATTTCCCTTGGAGTTCGGTATTTTTTGGACTTATGTCCATCTGTTAAAGGACTTTCCGTTTTGAATTTCCTTTGGAGTTCGGTATTTTTTGGACTTATGTCCACTTGCTAAAGGACTTTTCGTTATGAATTTCCCTTGGAGTTTAGTATTTTTGTTATTTTACTTTTTATGTCTTTTCGTCGTTTGTCTCTTTTTTGTTTTGCTAAGGCGTTTTGTGTCTTTGTTTTGCCAAGTCGTTTTGTGTTTTTGTTTTACCAAGGCATTTTCTGTTTTTGTTTTGCGAAGTCGTTTATGTTTTTGTTTTGCCAAGGCGTTTTGTGTTTTTGTTTTGCCAAGGCGTTTTGTTTTTTTGTTTTACCAAGGCGTTTTCTGTTTTTGTTTTGCCAAGGCGTTTTGTGTTTTTGTTTTGCCAAGGCGTTTTGTGTTTTTGTTTTACCAAGGCATTTGTCTGTTTTTGTTTTGCCAAGGCGTTTTGTGTTATTGTTTTACCAAGGCGTTTGTCTGTTTTTGTTTTGCCTAGGCGTTTTGTGTTTTTGTTTTACCAAGGCGTTTGTCTGTTTTTGTTTTGCCAAGGCGTTTTGTGTTTATGTTTTACCAAGGCGTTTGTCTGTTTTTGTTTTACCAAGGCGTTTTCTGTTTTTGTTTTACCAAGGCGTTTTCTGTTTTTGTTTTACCAAGGCGTTTTCTGTTTTTGTTTTGCCAAGCGTTTGCCTGATTTTCTTTGACTTAAGTTTTTGATGTCCCCTTGGTATCTTCCGCCAATTTTTCACAGTTTGTTACATCAACATCTTAGCACACACACATGACAATAAACTTTGTCAAAGAGAAAATTGTCATTCGTATTACTTGTAGAATTCCATTTGTTTTGTTGAAGAATGTATGTTGCCATTTGAATGTTTTGATTATCAGCGTCATTGGTTTGTTTACTGTCTTCTTACCTTATACCTTATAACATCTCCTTTTAATATTGAAACACAATTTACTTTAAAGGTTACATACAGCTAATGTTCTCAATTCACGAATGTATGCTTAGAGACGAATTCATGAAACTTCTATTTTAGTAGTTTATTGCAGTTCCGAACTTTAATATTCAATTTGGAAGAAGCTCATAGATTTTTTGCTCGTGAATTAATGAATGACAAAATGCCATTTCACAAATTAGCTTAAGCTTTTAACACAACTTTGCAAAGCTGACTTTGTTATGTAACACTTCTGGTAATATGTTTACGGTAAATAAATCACATGAGGTGAAATATCCGATTATATCCTCCCTCACGTTCTGTAAGTGAAATTTACAATCAATTACCTTCATGTAAAACCGCTACAGAAATCTTATATCAGATGTAATTCAATAACCGCAAATGTAATTAAGTGGTATTAGTGCAATTTCATCCCGTTTTCGCTATTACTTACAATTTTTAGTTTAATGCAAAATGTGGCATGGACGAAATGGATTGCGGTATGCTTTATTTGTTTTCTTTGCATTTGATAAATTAAAAAGATTGATCACAAAATCAAACTTGAAGATTGTTTTATATACGACAAAATACGATGAATATAAATAAAGATTGGATAATGTGGCGTTCACACAGTGCCGATTATGGCTCCCGTTTGAGATCAGACAGCGCTAAGACAGGAAAAGTTAAAAAGTCGGATTACTATCGTCAGTGATCTGGAATGTCCTATCATCGTCTGAACGCAGTCGTATACGTTTGTAACAGATTCCTGCGGATCGGGAATGGTCCGGAGAGGTCGGCGAAGCACCCCGACAGCTAGGTGCGTCCCGTAACTTTCGGGGAAACTCAGCCGATTTTGCTTAGTCGGATTACAATCGTGACTGTGTCGTGACATATTCGATCTGTGGATCGGATCAAAATCGTAACAATGTTCTGTGGTGTCTGGACGGTGTCCTGTGGAACGGGAATGATCTGGAGAAATTTGTCATTGCTGTTTGTTTGCCGATTTAGTCCAGATAGCATCCAGATCTAGTCGAATGCGAACCGTCTTTGCCGAAATCGTTCCGGAACAGTCCTGCTATTAATACGAAAGTCGGCAATGATACCAACTTCAGAGTACCGACAATTAATTACAGAACACAATACGACTGAGTCCAGACAAAGCCGTTTGCAATGCGGTACAGCAGACTGTGGTAGGATTGCGTTCCGACAGTACCTGATCATACCGAATAAGGCGACAGTTTTCTAACGGATATCTTCCGTCAGCGTCGGTTCACTGTCTGGTCACCGTCTGATCTCTGTTGGATCACATTCGGTAGAATCGGGACGCTTTCGGGACAGATTCGGTCGTTTTTTATCATGCGAAAGATACAAATCGGATTAGAATCGGATTGAGAACGGGATAATCGGGACAAATTCGGCTGGAAACCGCTGAATTTGGTCGCTTCATGAACAATATCTGATTGTTGTGATTAAATAAATGTTTTTACAAATTTTAATTTAAGGTTGAATTTCCAGCCACGATTCAAAGGATCTTGATCAGACTTTTGACAAATTTTAATCGGGAATGGTCCTGTTAAGGACGGCAGTTAAAATCGTGAATGTGTGACCCCGGCTTAATACTAATTCAGGCGATTTGATCACAATTGTATAACATCACAGTCTAAATTATCAATACGATTGTAGAGTCATGAATGTGCATATGTATATAAAAAAAATAATATCTAGTTTGATTTGAATTTACTGAAAATAAAATCAATATTTATACCAATAAAAACAACATTCAAAGAACAGTGTTGAATTTGTAACCTTTCCGAATAAGTTCATTTAAAGGATCGAGAAGTTTACCCGGATCGTATCTAAATGTCCGGGCTCGGTAAACAACATCTCCGTCAAAATTAGGATGTGCTATCCCGTTTGAAATATGTTTTCTACATGGACAGCCAAACTTCCAAATCAAATCTTCGTGTCTATGGAAAAATATTTAGTTAAGGTTCTAAGTAATTTGTGGTAACGAAATACCTGACTTAATCTACCAGTAATAATAGATTACGTTCATTGAAATCCAAAACGTCACAACAGAGACGGGCATAGCGAACGAGTTGTAATATATAAACACTGTAAGATGGTGCTAAAGGAACATTCATATCGCTATGGCCATTACCAATAAAAATAAACTTCAAATTATGTCAATTGTATCACTGTTCAAAGTACAATTGTGATATAAATGTAATTTAGATGGCACAAGACGGTCATGTTTGAATAATATTGTAAAACACGTAATATGCGTAAGGGAGATATATTCCTTAATTCAAGATTATTTCATAAATTTTATAACAGCAAATTTTATGCTAACAAAATCCGTACTTTCATACCAGCACTGGCTACTGGGATGGTGTCTTAAATTTGCTTTGGACATATTGTACCGTTTTAATCATACATAACAATAAAGCTGCCTAACAAATAAAGAAAATGTCTCTTTTCCGGATTGTTGAAGTAGTCAGTGATTAGTTTAAGATGACTTCTAACCAAGCTTTCCATCAGAATGAGAACATTTTATTGGGTTTAACAATTGTCCTTGAGTCGTAACAAGCTTTATTGCGGCACTACCCAGTAAATTACTGATAAATTACATAGTAAATTGTGCGACAAATATGTCTGTTTCCAGTTAAACACATCGAAATCTGTCAATTATGTCACATTTCAAAGTGTTAGTTCGATATTTCGTAGGTTTAAGAACATGAAGAAGGTCACATAAAGAGTCATATTGCTGGAAGTATAGGCGTCCTGTAAATATCATAGACTAAGTGATCAATTATAGCTTTTCTTTGCATTTAGAACAATACTTAATGCACAGAATAAGACACCCAATAAAATATAGATTTGTAGATCTCCCATGCAGACCAATATACTTTCGGTAAATCATTTAGTTCTACAGAAAAAAAATCAATCATTTTCAATAAAGCAAACTTTTCTAAATGATTTAAACCGGTAGATCAATAGAATACTAACTTGACTATTTTAATATGTATTATTGTTGAACGAGAAGTATAAAATAAGCTCTTAGCTTTCTGGAGAATAAATTTGTATTGATTTCAAACGGATAGGGTACAATGCTAAGATCCTTTTATTTGAACTAGAATATAATAATAAACCCCGCATCATCTTCGTCATAGTGTGTTCTGTGGATAAGACATTGAAAAAGTCATTCTTGCTAAGTATTCGGTATTGTCATGATTTAATGCCATATTATGTGCACAATTTCAGTTCATAAATTTGTTTAATTGCTTAAAAACTGAAGCTGGAAAGACATTCGGCAAATCTAAATTAAACCGTTTTCGCTATATTGGCTATATTGTTGACGTACTTTTCATTTTGTGTTTTCTATTTTGGTTTTTAAAACTTTAAATCATGAGCATATCCGATGAAAGTCTTTTATTCTATGCTGTTCATATAGTACATGTATCAAATCACATTATTTCATTATTCTTGAATTTGTTTCAATAACATACAATTTCTATTTGATATTTCTTTATTCTGTTAAAAACATGCATAATGATGAAGGCAGTAATTAACAAATGACCTATTACCCTGGGAACAGTATATCTATATATATGTTCCTGCTATTACCTGAGATTATTTTAATGTTTATCCTAACCGAGCTTATTTATCTGAATGAGACTGTTCGATTGTGCTAATCAATTGTCATTGGTTCGTAACAAGGTGTATTGCAGTATCACCAAGTTAATGATAAATAACGTTGTTTATTGTGTAACAATTATGTCTGTTTCAAATGAAGAAAACATCGTACGGCGTCAATTATAGCACTATGCTAAGTGCTAGTGATTTACAAAATACATTGTGCCGGGTTAAAAAGGTAACTTGGTGAATAATTTTACGAAAAGTGTATGATTTAAGAAAATATTATAGTCTACCAAATCAAATACAACATTTAAAAACCTCAAAAACCTCAACTCTCAGTTCTACAGACACATAATCTATTTCAACCAATCGAATTCCTCAAAATAATTCAAACCAATAGACTAATAAAAAACTAAATTGATCATTTTGATATTGATGATTGTTGACGAAGAAGTGTAAAAATGACAATGTCTTTTCACCCCGATGAATAAAATAATTTCAGACGGATAAAGGACAATAATAAGACATTTGTATTTGTAAAAAGAATCAATTCGAAAAATTCTGCAAAATCGTCATTAAACTGTGTTCTGTGAATAATGAATTATATTTCTCATTCTTCTTATTTCCTCAGAATAGTCCTACGTTTAAATATGAGTTTATCAAATGCGTAGTAATATTAGATCTAGGGTCAAAACTCGTTCAAGCAAAGTTAACTTATTGGCCTTGGCATTAATGTTTCGTCCCGTTTTATATTTTTTTCTTTAACAACTGTTGAACATGAGCGAGACGGAAGGAGTTTATTCAGGAAACAGCTGTCGGGTGATGAAACGATATCGTATTTTCCCGTATCGCTTCTGTTGACTATTAGTTTCCTGGAATATAATTTTACCTATAGCCAGTGCTTCAGTCTTGCCATGGTCTAAAAAGTTACCATTAAGGATTTATGTAACTGTATTTAAACAAATGTTCTTGTTTATTTGTAACGTTATAAATTAGTGTTGTGAAATTGAACATATTTACCTGACCGGTTACTCGGATAATCTTTCGACCGATTAACCAGTTAAACGGTAGGACAGTTAATGTTTAAAAAAAATGTAACCCAAACGTGACTTGGGTAACGACATGTGGTAACTTTGGTCTTCTTTCGACCTACTGAAAAACACTTGCAAAAGTGGGGTTTTGTGGCTGTGTGGGATGTGTGAATTCACAGCCGTCTGGTCTGAATGGGAATATTAAATCCGATGCCTCGAGTAGCGATCCAAATGTCCAACCCTCCATTCAGGTGGACTCCTATTGCAGGACCTGTCTTTTAAATTAATTGTTAATTTGTTCTCATCCTGAACATGCATGAAATGTTTTCCACTGAACGTTACGCAAACAATGATTAATCAATCAACCAACCAAAGAAATGTTTGCCATATATTTTCACGGTGCATGGTTATATAATATGATGTATTAGAGTTTATCGTCACACCTTTTTCTAATACATTCTGTATAGTTCATTTAGCACATACTTACAACTTCTCGTCCAATCAAATTGCTTATATTTGCCTTCTAATTTTCATAGTACATACTTTTTCCATGTACTAAGTAACTACGCATGAATGACCACAAGGGTAAGATTTCATTGTATCGTAATCAAGATATTAAAACAAAAATTACTACTGGCTATTTTGAAATAAATGCTGTGTTCCAAATTAAACTAAATAGTTTGTAATTAGTTTTCAAATTGATTTTTAAACATCCTACCATTTAATCTTTGGATCTAAAAATGTTTTTGACGATTAAAAGTTTCTTTCATTTAAATAAAGAGTAACACATATGTTTTTTTTTGTACCTTGATTAGAGTACAACGCCATCTGAAAATTGTAATCATTTATCTTCCATGCAATTACTTTGTACACAAAAAAGAGTGAACCATGAAACCTTGTGAAGGAAAATTACAGCAATTTGATATATTTCGTCATGAATTGATTGATTATTGGTTGCTTAATGTCCAGTGACAAATATTTCATGCATGTAAACTATCCACTAGACTACCTATGAGTACATACCAGGGCAGATCCAGTCATTTTTAAAAGGGTTCCAACCTAAGATAAAAGGGGGGTCCAACTGTATGTCCTCATTCAAAAGCATTGATCATCACAAAAAGGGCGTTTTCCATCCCAATCCTGAACTCCCCCTCCCCCTTTTTGGATCCGCCAGTGCAAACTATCTATATGTGTAAAATTTATTATAGTTTTAGTTTTTAGGTGAAATTGAAAAAATGTTTTCAAGAATGTAAAGCTTCAACTGCAATTTAATTATTGCCTGCTTTTGGTCAATTTATTTTGTCATCTTACCATGTGAAGAAGTACATGAATAGTAAAACACCGCTTTATGTCAAAAAACATACTTACACCAGCAGCTACCATCTTTTCATTCTGGATTCAATATTTTACAATGATGCTAGTGAGTAGATTTACAAAACTACGTACATGAGCTACACCTAGTCAGCCAAAACATATCAATAGACTAATTACAGGATTACTCAAGTTGTAAATATGTGCTAAATTGGATAGTGTATGGAAAGGTATATACTATGAAATTAAGAGCTCGGGGCAAGCCCCTCGCTCTAAATTTCATAGTATATACCTTTCCATACACTAACCGACACATATTCATGTTACTGGAACAACCAGTATACACCTAATTGCATTTCACAATTTGTCAAGCCTGACGGATTTGGATGATTTGCATATTTACATATATGGTCACTCAATATTAAGTTGAAATGAAAAGAACAACTTCATTGTGGAAATTTTGTTCATCTTACAACTGTTCAATTATTTTGCACACCTTTACGAATTATATTTACTTAAGATTTTGTTCCAAGCTGATACTAGACAAAGTGTCTTCGTGATAATTAATTTGGATAAAATTGGAATGTATTCATTGTTAATGAAGTCAATAATGTACTGGATAAATGATCGCATTAAGTTCCACGATGATCATGTTAAAATAAATCTGCTTTTAACTTGCATAAAAAGAAGATAATTACTATTATCACAACGTTACTGATAAAATATGTTATCAATTGAGCGACAAATAGGTCTGTTTCAAGGGGAAAACATGAAATTATGTCAATTATATCACTATTCTAAGTGCAGTGCAAGGGGGATATAAAATGTATTTAGATAGGTTATGAAGGTCACGTGTTGAATATTGCTGAAGATGTATGCGTTTTGGCGATATCATAGTCAATCCAATCAATTGCAGCTTTTTTTTTCATTTAAAACAATACCTATTACACAGAATAAATACATTAATAAAAAATTATCTAACCTATATGGCTATGTTGGAAAAACATTGAATCAAACAAGTAATATTCAGCATTTGTACAAGCAGTTCGAATAATAAGATAAAACGCATAATGTTCTTCATTTAGATGAAAAGTCTTACAAATGAATAAAATTCCTTTCTCAAAATATACATAGTTTATAAAAGATATGGACCAATTGACTTTCGCTATTCTACAATCCAAGACGGCGGAAGATACTCGATCTACTTTTAAAACTATATTGATTATTTTGATTTTAAGTATTTATCAATATGACATGTATATTTTGGACGGATATAATACAATGTTTATGTATAAATCTAATTGGGAAAAATGACCAACATCGTTGGAACTAAATAATGAAATCCTGCACAATCTCCTTTTTGTTGTGTTATGTTGAGAACAAACCACATGTTTATCATTAGTCCTTTCTGATGTTTCGTTATGGTCATTATAAAATGCTGCATTGCGTCTAAATTTACAGTTCAATTTAGAGATAACTGTATTGTATTTGAAGCTTTGCGGACGTCCATCGGTAGTTTTACTGTCGCAAATTTAGTTTACCTGGCGACGCGTAGCGGAGACAGATAAACGGTTATTTGCGACAGTAAAATTACCGATGGACGTCCGCAAAGCTTCAAATGCAATATAGTTATCTCTATATTAATGCAAAATAAACAAATCATTCAATTTAAGTCATTATTATATTGTAAATTTTCATTAAACGAAAATCCCGCGAAATGATGTTATCTTCTTTGGCGCCTAAACTATGTGACGTCATAAGTATGCTTCCGGCATCAAACGTAAACACCGGGCGTTTTCTGGCTTCTTGTCCACTTCAGAATGTAATAAAATTTGATAAAAAGAAGATTTCTAGGTGCAAAATGTGAGTGTTTTGCTTATTATTGGAGAAATTACATGTCAATACATTCCATCTTCGCTAGCCAAGGGTTACGATCCACTTCCCTCCTCTCCACCCTTGGCAGACTAAGCCAACATTTGTGATAACAATGTTGCGCCATCTATCGGTAGATTAAAGTCACGCCCATTCCTAATACATTATTCTTGATCAATGGTAGCACTTGAACTCTTCAATTTGGAGGTAAAAACACGGTAGCGTCTAGATTCTACACACTTGATAAAGCAGGAAACGAAAATATACGTTGACATTAATGCATTTATGCAAGAAACATACACAGGAACTTCTATTAGTTGATTAAAAACATTCAAATTGTCACTTAATATAGTCGTATGTTTAGGGATGTAAAGACTTGTTGCACAATAAGCACGTGGCAATTGTTTAGATTCACTTTCTACATTTACACGTGATCATGTTATAGGCGCTTTTTGATTGGATGCAGTGAGTTTCGACTGCAACCAATGAAAATCATTACCTTGTGTCTCCGAAATTCTATCTCAATCATCCAAGGGTGGAGAGGAGGGAAGTGGATCGTAACCCTTGGCTAGCGAAGATGATACATTCCGGAATTCAAAATGTCGGCTTCCTAAGTTACAGACAGGGAGATAGAGAATTTTACGCTTATTGTCATCCAATCAGAAAAATGATACAAAATAATCGCATTAGAATAGATAATGTAATTGTGCTAAAATTCAGTCATAGTTAACCTTAGACGCATTTGGCTGTTCTGTTTAGGTCTTTTTTATATTCCTTCAAAGGTTCCATATTTTGAAATTCACAGCTTGAAATCATGAACGTATATAGTGAAGTTTCCTCCAAAAACGCGTCTGCGCAAAGAATTACGTATCGTTCGAAATATTTGACATTTACTTAGTATATAATGCAAGATAGCCCCGTAAACTGAGCTCCTTTAAAAAAAGTTAAACTATGAACTAGTTCCATTAGGACAACGCCTGCTTTTTCTGATTGTTGAAATAGTCAATGACTAGTTTAATATGACTGCTAACCAATGTTTCCATCTGAATTCATGAGAACATTTGAGTGGATGTCCCTTAGATGAAACGAACTTAATTGCATGTTCACCTTTAACATACCTTACAAATTAAGTTCTAGTAAAATTGTGCGACAAATATGTCAATATGTTAATTTTGAACAAACCATCAAATCATGTTAGTTAAGACAAATTTTAAAGTATTAGTTTGATATTCCGTTGGATTAAAAAGACTCATCAAAGATACAAGGATGATAATTAAGTATTACAGACCCGTGTCTCGTCTACATTAGACTCATTAGTGGCGCTTATGATTAAGATCAAGTGAATAAGAAAGTCACTTGATTAATGAAATTGCTCAAATGTATTCCTATTGTAAACATCATTGTCTAAGCCGTCAATAATAGCTCTTATGTACAAGTCAAGCCAATATACTGTTCCCTAAATCATTTAGTTCTACAGACAAATTATATATTTCAACCAATCAAATTCATGCAAATAATTCAAGCTGGTTGAAAAAAGATTTACTAAATTGGTGATCTGATATTAATTATTGTTGACTGAAAATGACATGAACATTTCTTACTACATTGTAAGTGATAGCAATATTTATATTTCAGACGGATAGTTATAGAATAACTTATCGAAGAATTCAAATAGAGAAAACTTTTCAACGAGTGACCGAACAACACATTAATTCACGAATGCGCGTAGTGCATGAGTTAATTATCAGTGTTTTTCGGTCACGAGTTGAATATTTTTCAATATTTGAATTCTTTGATTAGTTATTCTTTTTATTACATTGGCAAATGGCTTTTTATTATGAAATTAAAGTAGAAAATGTAAGGAACTATATATTTTTCTACGCATTCAGAATTTGTTTTGATCCGACGTTATCGATGTCTTGACAACGCCTATTGTTGTATGACGTTAGAGGAGTGAAATAACCACGTTTATTTCACATGTGAAATTATAGGTTTTTATTTCACTGGGAAATCAATGTAATTCATTGCAACCAATGTAATAAAGTACATTAATGAGACCTTGTTATTTCTCATAATCTCAAATCGCAAATACCTGCAACATCGCTGTCACAATGTGTTCTATCATATATCATTAGTGCCACATGTGGAGCAGGATCTGACCACCCTTTCGTAGCACCTCAGATCAACCTCGAGTTTTTGTGGGGTTCGTGTTGCTAAGTCTTCAGTACTATGTACCGGGCCGTTGTCTTTTCGTCATTTTTCTATTTTTGCAATGGCATTGTCAGTTAGTTTGAAGACCCCTTTGTTATCTTTTGCTTCTCTTTTTTTCTTAATTCATCGGTATTATCATTATTTTATTGGCCGTGATAAAGAGGTTTTGCTTAGAAGGAAGCTATTTAACCAAGGGTGTCAAGTGCAGAAGGTGAAGTCATCCCTCAAACATTTTACAAACGCCATCATTAGCCATATAGAGTTAGTTGACCGTTATGGCATACCAGTATCTGTTTAACAGATGACACGGGATACGTTCCAATTGTGGTAACCACAAAGATCACGTTCTCTATTTCCCAGATGTGACATGACCGAATTAGAATTATTGCCGAATCGATACTTACCTGAACAATACGATGGGTGCCATGGATGGAGCAGGATCTGCTCACCCTTTCGGGTCACCTGAGTTCAACACCGGATTTAGGTATTTTGCTCAAACTTTAGTTTTCTATGTTATGCTTGGCGGAATGTCAAAACTGTTGTCTGTCTTTCGATCTTTTTTTCGGTTTTTGCCAAGCCTGCGACTTCTGTCACAAAAAGCGAGACATAGGGATAGTGATCCGGTGGCGGCGTTAACAAACTACTTAAAAGCTTATTATTTCAGCAGGTAGAAGACCTGGATGCTTCATACTTTGTATATAAATGCCTTGTCTCTCCTTCTCGACCTCTTCTCATTTTCATATGAGTCGGAGTTCCTTCAAGTTGCACTTTGTAAATACAAACCACGCCTCTTTTGGGGAGATATATGATATTCATAGATATTTTGTTTTGTTAACGTACTTGTTCCCAGATATGATCTCTATGTTTCATCTCATAGAGAGATAACTTTGGAATGTTACCAATATAAATATACATGGATAGCAGCGAAACTGAATTCTGAGGAGGACCAAAAGTGAAGACTCTTAGAAGTTCGGGGCATATAAATGTTGAAAATATGCCGTACAGCCCTATATTTTGACCTTTGAAAAAAATTGTAGCACATATGAACTTTCCATTCTAGGATATAATTTTTTACGAAATTCCATAGTAAAAGTGGCACAGTTTTAACCACAAAAGGAGTTTATATGGAAAATTGTATCTTTATTTGCAGAAGTGCAACCTGTATTGGGTGAATAAAGAGAACATGTAGAATTTCACCAAATCTGGTTAATCTTCAGAGATTTTAATGAAATTAACTCTAATATAAAGTTTTATAAATATTTCATGAAGATTGAGAAAATCCTGGGCCTTAACTATGATGACTCAGCATAAATTAACAGTTTACAGTATATATAGTTTACATAAAGCCCTGTATGCAAAGTAAATTCATAATATTTGAATATTTTTAATTTAAATTGTTAATAAGTGCTTATGTTAACTTTTCGCAATCATTGAAACATAGATCCTTGATGAATGTTGTTGTTGGGGTTTTTCGTCCTGTCGAAAACTCATAAGTAAGCCGTAACACCTAAATATGCTTTCTTATGGCCGCGGCATCAAAAATACAAGCTTGAGATACAAAAATTCCCCAATAAAAGTAACAATAGAGTGTTAATTTTTCTATCCTAAACATGTTCTTAATATTCCATATTCACAGAAACAGCAGAATTATTTAGCAAATATGAGGCCCAAGTGGCAAAAATAAGAGAAACATCCCTGACCCCTGGGTCATAAAACAGATATTTTAACCTATAAAGGCTATGATTTTATTATTATAAAGGTCTTGTGTATAGAAAGCAATAACTGTGTTTAAAGTTATGCAAAAAACAGATTTTAGCAGTCAGTTCTATAAAACTTTTAGTGAACATACATACAACTTTTGCAAATATGGCTTTGTTTAAACACTTCTAGTTCATATATTAGCCAAACTATGTTAGATATATGGTTAGAGACGATATTATTGTGACAAGATTTCTAAACTGACCATTTGAGGCAAAAATTGTAAACTTTTATAAATAAATAGGCATGCAGTAAGATGTGGACTGGAGACAGAGTCGGGATTGGATACTTTATATAATTTTGAATGTTAGAATGATTAACTACTTAACTTAACATTTATTGTATTCTAAAATGATTTCAATTTGTTATCAGAATAGTTTCATACAGGTTCTAAGCAATTCTTGTCAGAAAACATGCACATAGGGTAAGCTGACAATGATTAAAGTCTTGTTGTCAAATTCTTTAAAAATTGAAACAGGGGTTGGGGTATAAAATGTACTGTGAAAAAAAGTTAGATCATATGCATTGATTTCTTTCAGGCTATGATTCTGATAAATAAGTATTGTTGTGAAAAAAAATGTTTTAGAATAAATGTTAGTATAGGTTGCACTTTGTAAATACAGCTGTTTCACAAACCACGCCTCTTTTGGGGAGATATATGATATTCATAGATATTTTGTTTTGTTTACGTACTGGTTCCAAGATATGATCTCTATGTTTCATCTCATAGAGACATAACTTGAGAATGTTACCAGTATAACTACACATGGATAGCGGCGAAATTGAATTCTAAGGAGAACCAAAAGTGAAGGCAGGGGGAGTACAGAATTTTAGTATAAGCTTTAACTCTTAGAAGTTCGGGGCATATAAATGTTGAAAATATGCCGCACAGCCCTATATTTTGACCTTTGAAAAAAATTGTAGCACATATGAACTTTCCATTCTAGGATATATTTTTTTACGAAACTTCATAGTAAAAGTGGCACAGTTTTAGCCGTAAAAAGGGTTCCTATGGGAAATTGTATTGTTTATATTTACAGAGGTGCAACCTATAGACACTTGTCAAAAACAAGAAGATCAAAGAAGCCAGATAATTTAATTTTACATTAAGATATATTGATGATGTTCTTTCCATTAACAATCCAAACCTTTCTGATTGGGTTCCATTAATTATATATCCTCCAGAACTAGAAATTAAAGAAACAACAGACACGGCTTCCTCTGCCTCATTTTTAGACTTATATCTCGAATCTGACATAAGCGGTCATCTCAGAACAAGAATCTATTACAAACGAGACGATTTTAATTTTGAAATTATCAATTTCCCCCACCTTAGTAGCAATATACCAACTTCACCTGCTTATGGGATATACAGTTCCCAACTCATTCGGTATTCAAGAGCTTGCAGCTGCTACTCTATAAAACGTCGGCAGTGTATGAGCAGAAAGCTGATGAACCAGGGTTTGTCAAAGAACGTCTCGTCCTTTTTCTAAAACAAGTTCATCGGAAGATACCAAGACCTTGTTGATAAATATTCGGTATCAACTTCAAAAATAATACATGATGATCTTGAAGTATGGATTCAAGGTACTGATGTTGTTTATCATCTTCCTTACGTGTTATAGTGTTCTTTTATTTGTCTTTGTAAATTATTCACCTTTACTGTTTAGTCCGTTTTTGGTAATATCCTTTTGGCGTGGCTTGGTACTTACGCATCCCGCCAATGTGTTGTTGTGCTGTGGTAATTTTTTGCATTCTTGTCTTTCATTTTTGCTTATGTGTTTTGTCTATATGCCATTTTGTTTTTCTTTGTTGACATATTTGTTTGTTTTTATAGTGATTAAGATTATAACACAATGTTGACTGCTGTACCCCTATTTTTGAAATTTATACCTATTATGTCTGTTTGTTTTGTTCACAAATTGTTGTCAATATAATGGAATTTTAAGCGAATGTCATACGAGTGAGAGGTTTAGCTAGCTTTAAAACCAGGTTTAATCCCCCATTTTCTACATAAGGAAATGCCTGTACCAAGTCAGGAATATGACAGTTGTTTTCCAATCGTTTGATGTGTTTGACCTTTTGATTTTGCCATTTGATAAAGGACTTTCCGATTTGAATTTTCTTTACAGTCCGGTATTTTTGTTATTTTACTTTTTGTGTTATGAGGTTTCCGTCTGCCATATGTCCCATTGTCCTTGGCCTCATTTTCATGGTTCAGTGACTACTTGAAAAAAGTTAATCTTAATTTCTCTCTTATTATGAGTAATATGATAACTATGATAACTATATATGGTATGTGCGTACCTTGCAAGGTCTTCGTGCACGTCGGACAGTTTTCACTTGACATTGAACTCATTTCATAGATCAGTGATAAAGGTTTTGTTTCTTAGATTCTATATGCAATATGTCAACTAAATTTAAAGCATGGAATGATTGTAAGGTGTACATGTCTGTCTGGCAGGGTTCATCTGACTTCACCTCATTTGCATGGTTCATTGGTCAATATAAAAAGTTCATGGTTTGGTCTGTTTCTTGTTTACTACAATCAATGGGTCAACTATATTTTGTAAGGTGTACATGTATTTCTGATTGGTTTATCTGACCTTGACCTCATTTTCTTTTATCATGTTTAGTTTATGTCATACTTGTAATAAAACTTTATATGTAGGACTATCAACATAACAGCAATGGTAAGTGAAGCAGGCGAGACATTTCAGTGTGTGCACTCTTGTGTTTTTTGGTGTTGTTCGTTTGTCTTCGACTTATATGTTTGAATACTTATTTGATAACTTCCGCCTATCTTTAATTCTACATTTGATGTAGATTTCCAGTATATGAAATAAGTAATTGCATTAAAACTTCGTCCTTGGTCAATGGATGTGTACGTTGTTAACTGATTTGTTACTGTATTCATTTTTTTTCTTGCAATATCTATCCTCTAGTTTCTTTGATAAAGTCTATTCCATACACATCGAACACATGGAACTGGTTATCCCATTTTTGGAGAGAGGTTACATTCATGTTTTATCTACACCTTCCCTGGGTTTTTATGTTGCCTCCTTCTGTTTATAACACATATATAGCAATGAAGCTGCAAAAACAAAACTTTCTTCCGTGAAGCCAACGTCTGCTCAATGATAAGTTTAATATGACTCTTAACCGTCTTAAGCTTTCTGTCTAAAAAAGAACATTTGATTTGGTTTAATAGTTGTACTTAAGTCACGAGAAGCTGCAATGTAGCACTACCCAATTGATTAATGATACACTTCATAGTAAATTTTGACAAATATGTTTAATTTAAGTAAAATAAACCATCGAAAACTTTCAATTCTGTCACATTACAAAGTGTTAGCTCGATATTTCGTCGGTTTCAGAAGGTCACGTGATCAGTTATACTACTGGGAGTGTCTATCTGTTTAAAAGCTCATAGTCTAATTAATCAATTATAGCTTTTCTTGAACATTATATTAATACCTAATGCAGAAAATAAGAAACTCAATTAGAAATATATCACCAATCAGACCAATATATTTTCTTAAGCTCATTCCGTTCCATAGATAAACCATTTGTGTAACCAATCAAATCCCATCAACTAATTCAAGCCTGCAGACTACTGAAATACTAACTTTTGATATATATCATTCGTGACTAAAAAGTGTAAAAAGACACTGTCTTTACTAACTGATAAGGAAAATGTGTGTTTATTTCTTGTCATTGCAGTAAAACAAACACAGACAACAATTCAACATCGTCGTAATAGTGTGTTCTGCAGATATAAAGGTATTAGAAGACATTAACAGATATATCTCACTGATTTAAATCAACTATTTCAAGAGAAAGTCTTTCAAGTTGATGCATAACATTTGAAAAAAATAAAAAGAATGGGCCTTTTCTTGCTTTTCTATAAAGTTTTGACATTTACATTCAAAATATGGCAAAAATAAAAATTTGTTGAAACTTTGCAAATTTATATAGGATATAAGTTGGTTCTTGATGATATAAATATAGATTCTACCACTGCATTGAGTGTGATACGATATTTATCCACTCGAGACAGTTAAATTTTCAAATTTAAAACGCGAGGCTCGCCGAGCGTTTTAGATATTTAAAATTTAACTGTCGAGAGTGGATAAATATCGTATTACACGAGATTTGCTGGTGGAATCTGTTTCTCTAATGATTTTCAAACAATACACAGGCAAATTTATTCCTTCTTTTCGAATGATCTGCAAAAAGATGTGTTCTTTCTATGTGACGTCATCAGGCATGGTCGCCTTTTTCATGCCGTCACAATAGGAAATTCAGAGGAAAGCAAGAAAATTCTACGTCATAATCGGATTTTAACCAATGCAGAACTGAGATCAAACGAACCACACGTTGATTAAATTTTTTTTATACAATGGGTGCAGAAAGGGATAAATTGACGAAGAATAAGAGAAATATAGTTACCACCTTTTGTGAAAATTTCATTTCTTTGCACCGTCCGTCCAAAGTTACCTGTAGAGTCAATAACATGTAAATTCTGCACGAATAAGCACGTACTATAAGATTTAATTGACAAATGTGTGGGATTCATTTCAAAATAATTACATTAGATGTATGTTTCATTATAATACGTTATTCTGATTGGCTAACTGCAATCTCGCGTTATTTCTTAATCAACTTCATTACACAATGAAATTTGTCATTCATGATGACACGAGGTCTCACAATAAAGTGCACAGGTAAATTAAATGAAACTTGATAAAAATCGTGTTTTCATGATCCTAGCTAAAAAATGTAATTATAAGCATTGAATGCTTCTTTTTGTAACTTCATAGGGTTGTAAAAGCGTTGACCGTGCGCACATTTTTAAAATGAAGCGCTTCCGCGCTTCATACAAAATGTACTTCGGTCAACGCTTTTACACCCCAATGAAGTTGCAAAAAGAAGCATTCAATTCTAAAGAAAGTAGTATGCTAACATTCTTAGTGCAACCTATATGTAACAAGTCATTTCCGGTTGAATGTTATACATCCGGTTACACACTATTAGCTAATACATTTTAAGTGCAATCCAGCATTTCTTAGAAATATTTATACATAAAAATAAACAAGTGTAAAACAAATCGGCATATTATAAGAAAAAGATATCAGAAAACTTACTTTAAATTCGTTATAATAAAAACCTTTGCAAAGTATAAGGGCAGATAATTCAGTTAAACATATAAAAAATTGTTAATAGCTGTAAAAACAGAACAGTTAAAATCTGGAATTCGAACACAATTCATTTACTACATGTATCTATCCCAGCTAACTAATATTAAAAAGCAATTTTTAAGCGTTTCCACTTTCAATGTTGAGTTTGGTATAAAATGGACTTCGAATCGACATAGATATATTAAGTATGGTATAAAATGGACGTTAAATCGATACAGATATATTAAGTACGGTATAAAATGGACGTCAAATCGATATAGATAAATTAAGTATGGTATAAAATGGACGTCAAATCGATATAGATATACTAAGTATTGTATAAAATGGACGTCAAATCGATATAGATATATTAGTTTTAGTTGACACACCAATTGTCAACCACTCTGTAAATAAACGTCAATAACAGATTACAACTAATCTCCGTCCCGTCAAACTGGGTTGATGTCAAATTTATCTGTGGTTTTATAAACTATGGTGTAAGATCCTACTTATTGATCAAGGCCAAATGATGAGATGTAGCGATCAAGTCTCTGGCTGACAGTTTTTTTTATATGATTTTTACTTTACGTAACCTCATTTTTAATTCATTTAACACGCAATCAAGTTCATGGGTGACGTTTTTTTTTTTACGTTTTCAATTCATTTTAGAAATCCAAAACACACAACGGAAATTAAAGTTTTATTACAAATTTATAGAATGAATGTTGGATATGATCATCAGTTGACTTTTCAAATGCTCCTATTGACATTCAATCATGTCAAACAAAGGAGAAGTGGTATGTTTTCCAATGAGACAACTAATCTCCCAAAGACGCAAGGACAAGGATTTACCCAATTACGGGTAACCGCTTAACAATGAGTAAAACCCTTACTGTATTGTAAACTAAAAATATCCCCGGATATTTTGTTTCTCATATCCAGGGTTAAACGGAAAATAAGTTCTTTTCGGGTTGTAATGTTATACCACTGTTTCAGGTTAGGGTGAAGGTTGGCGCCTGTTAAAACGTTTAAACCCGCTGCATTTGTATGAACCTGTCCTAAGTCAGGAGCCTGTTGTTCAGTGGTTGTCGTTTGTTGGTGTGGTTCATAATTGTTTCTCGTTTCTCGTTTTTATATAGATTAGACCGTTAGTATTCCTGTTTGAATTGTTTTAAACAAGTCTTTTGGGGGCCCTTTATAGCTTGCTGTTTGGTGTGAGCCAAGGCTCCGTGTTGAAGGCCGTACTTTGACCTATAATTGTTTACTTTTTAAACATTGTGACTTGAATGGATAGTTGTCTCATTGGCACTCATACCACATCTTCTTATTTATATCTAAATGTTTTTATGTCTAAGGGGTATCGTGCGTTTATATCTTTAATTGATTTAAGTCCTTGCTCGTTCATTTTTGTTGTGTTAGGGAGGAGGCCTTGCGTTTTGGGAATGATTATTTGATTTGAAATTTCTTGACAAAATGATTTGTTTCAGGAAAGGAATTGAAAAATGTGTCCACTAAAAGTTGGGGCGAAATGAAATACTCCATTGAGTCTTTTAAAAATCTTGTTCCTATATGTAATTAGATAAAACGTTTGCAAATCCACTCCATAGGTAGAGTAAAGTGGATAATTTACAAAGTTTGCCAACCCCGGACATGAGTTGTAATATTACTAAGAAAAAGAGAAAATAAATACAACTGCAGTGAAGTAAACGTATTAAATATTTACATGTCGGGTTTTGTCTGGCTTTTGATATATCACTTATTAGAATAAAGATAAAAGATGCAGTATGATTGCCAATGGGACAACTTAGTATATTTTTTTAATTACTTTCTGATATTATCTTATCAAATGAAAGTAAAAGATGTTAAATATATTAAGTTATTTAAAAATGAAATAGATAAATTACATCTGCTATTCCGCTTTGTTTAACAGTAGCACAAAAGCAGACATAGCATTAGCATGCCTAAGTATTTTCAAAAGTTTTCCATTTTAAAACATTGAAAAAAGATATTTGATAGAAACAATATGAGGTATTTCACTAATTCCAATACTAAAACTCAACATTTCTGTTTGGTACAATAGTTTTCCGGGGACAGTAATGTGTAATATAGTACAATGGTCCATCCATTTTTACTGGAAAATTAATGTCGATGATCAATTTCATTAAACGGGGAAAGAAACAAAACAAACTTCTAAAAGTTAGACTTTTTTCATAGACAATACAAACATTAAATAATTTGTTTTTAAGGTTTTGATACAGCTTTCCCTTTACACACTGATACAGTTAATTTGTATGTAAAAGTGTTTTTTAGATATTCGAAATATAAATAGTTAAAGGAGCATTAGCTGTCAAATTCATGTTCACCGATTTGAATCAGTTTCTCATATTTAATCTATAACATACTAAAACTTATATCCAAATTACAATAAGCATGAACTCGATAATATATATATCAGCATTTTGTGTGTATTTTAGTCTTGACGCCATCTAATTAACCAAGGAGATGACCTCCGAAGACAGCCGACGGTCACATAATCCAATATAAACATAAACATAAATATAAATAGATAGCGACCTCGTGCAATTGGACTTTTCTAGGTCTGTTTGATTTCATGTTATAGGTAAAAAGAATAAGTTAATCATCGCATTTACCTGTATAAGATTGATTTTTGTGAATCGAATCAATCAACGAAATGGTTCACCTTTGTTTCACTTTCAATGTTGACAATATTTTCCCTTTAATGGCTGAACACGACTAATACATGCGTAACCAACCTCTAGCTAATAGCTTAAATTGAGAGATCACATGAATACGGATTCAATGAGGTCGCATTATTCACTTGCAAGTGAATAATTCATCAGCGATGTTCCTTAGCTTATTTTGACAAAATTGAACTAAAATGGCTGCTAAAAGCGAATTATTATTTCACTATTTCACTTTCATTTATGAATGAACAAAAAAAAAATCATATTTTATTTTTTTTTATATCTCGTAGCTTATGACCCTTCATAGGGGCATTTATTTAGCTGTCAAATTCATGTTCACCGATTTGACTCAATTTCTCATATTTGATTTATAATATGCTAAAACGTATATCCAAATAACGAAAAGTCTAAAAACAATTAACACTCCATGGACTCCATAATATGAATCATCATTCCGTGTATATTTTTTTTTATAGACATCATTTAATTAACCAAAGAGATGACCTCCGAAGACTACCGACGGTCATATAACCCGATATAAACATTGATATTAATAAAAATTGATAGCGACCAGATGCAATTGGATTTTTTCTAGGTCTGTTTGATTTCATATTGTAGGTTGAAAAGTATGTTTATCATCGTTTTTACCTGTATAAGGATGATTTTCTTCATTTGGATCGAATCAGTCAACTGAATAGTTAATCCTAGTTTCACTTTCAATGTTGACATTCTTTTCCTTTTAATAGCTGAATACATGCGTAACCCATCTCCAGCTAAGGAGATTAATCAAAGGTCACATGAATACGGATTCAATAAGGTCGAATTATTCACTTGCAAGTGAATAATTCATCAGCGATGTCGATTACCTTAGCTGTAAAACATTTAGGAATTTTTGGTTCTCAATGCTCTTCAACTTCGTACTTTATTTGGCCTTTTTAACTTTTTTCGATTCGAGCGTCACTGATGAGTCTTATGTAGACGAAACGCGCGTCTGGCGCAAATACAAAATTTTAATCCTGGTATCTATGATGAGTTTATCTTAACTTATTTTGACAACATTGAACCAAATTGACTGCTAAAAGCGAATTATTATGTCACTATTTCACTTTCATTAATGATTGAACAAAAAAAATCAGAATTTAACTATTTTTTTTATATCTCGTAGCTAATACCCCTTTGAAATCAGTGCTTCATCTGAACAAATGTTAATTCTTATCACAGATTATCCTAGTCCACGTCAAATGGTTATGCATCGTCCCGATGTCTAGATCTCAATAACTATCGTTGTTTTATCGTTGTGTTTTTTTAGGCTTCGTTTAATCGTTGCAATCGAAAAAACCATGGTCAAACTTTCTGCAGATTAAGCATCATGAAACCCTTAAAAAACAAAACATAACTAAGGTGCCTGCAACTGAATTAAATAAAGAGTCTAGACTCTCGGGGAATGTTCGTCAGCCATGTAAGCCCTGGGCGTCTTCGATATACAATTTTGGAAAGCGAGTACTGCACTCTGGAAAAAATGATTACAGATCAATATCAAAAGTCTTCAAGGATGTGGTTTTCATTCTTTGTAGTTTCTGTTAATGATATTTTGATAGTACTCCGAGTGCAATTAAACCAACATAAGCAAAGTGTACAATTGTTATATAAGTATGTTTTACATCATCACACTGCGACTGTAAAATAAATCAGTACATATCTCACTAAATGATTTGCATGATGCCATATGGATCAGTGATCTTCAAAACAAGTTATCTGGAAGAAGATTCTTGTTTTATCAATTTTGAAAAGTGGCAAAAATGAAACAACCATATGTAAAGCTGAATAATAGTACATCATAACTTAGTAACCCTCATCCCATTTGGAACCTGTAAAATTCAGACTATCAGTGCCATGTGATATGTGTTTTATTGCTTAAAAGTGTACTTCTTATTTTCAAACAGCCCGATGATCTCGTGTTCGCCGCACGCTGCCTTTATGAGTAAGAGACAGATTGACAGGTTGAATCGGAATCATAATAATGTTTTCTTAAACATTATGTTCCCAAAGTAGTCTGGAATAACTACTAGTGTTTTCTATTGTGCTGTCCAATATTTTGATCAGGCCTGTTATCTTTGAGGCTCATATGGGCCCAGTCTAATGTTGAAGAATTTCAAATTTATTGGAAGCCAATAGATATAAGAAGATGTGGTATGAGTGCCAATGAGACAACTCTCCATCCAAGTTAAAATTTATAAAAGTAAACCATTATATGTCAAAGTACGGTCTCCAACACGAAGCCTTGGCTCACACCGAACAGTAAGCTATAAAGGGCCCCACAAATTACTAGTGTAAAACCATTCAAACAGGAAAACAACGGTCTAATCTATATAAGAAACGAGAAACGAGAAACACTTAAGAACCACATCCACAAACGACAACTACTGAACATCAGATTCCTGACGACTTAGGACAGGTGCAAAGTATGAGTTGTTTAACAACAGAGTAATGTTTTTTTCTTATATACATTTATGTAGGGATATGTTATGGGAGTACTCCTTTATCAACTATTCTTTACAATTTCTAAATGTTACATAGTACATTTACTCTAAACAGGCGCTTTAATAAGCTACCTCGTACTTTTCTTTGATGATTTCTGAAAGTTTACTTTATTTTTGATAACGTTGTGGTAATATCATTATTAATTTAATCTGTTGAACTGCAGAAGCATTTGGGATTTTATATCTTAGTAAGTGAAACGCCAGCTTTGATTGAAGACTCTTCATTTCATTCCCTTGTATACATGATAATGTACTTCAATATGCGATCAGTATTTACAGTGTGTTAATCTTAATGAATTGTGACGGTCCATGTGACCTTCTTATGCTGTGTTTCTGGGGTCAAAGGGTTTCATGGTTGACACGTTTGTTGGAATATTTCATCAGTCTGATACTACTTGCTTACTATGAGCACGTTTTATTAAAACACAATATAATAAAATGTAGATGTGGTATGTTTATACTTCAGAGACCAACTGAACAAGAATGTTTATCTGGAACAACTATAGGTATATATATATATATATATATATATATATATATATATATAGATTGCCTAACAATGTAATTTTAACACACTATTTAGTATGTAAATATAAGAATGTTTAAAATATTTACAAAATGATGAAAATAAACGCAATATTTCGCTAGACTAACTAGCTTTATCAAGCGTGCATCTATCCAGGTGAAATCGGATGTAGATGATAAGAAACTTTTGCAGCTCAATGTATATGTTGCACTTGAATTTAGCTGCCTTGAAAATAATACATAATATGGATGAAGTTCAAGATTTTTACAAAATTGGTAGTTGAAGTTAGCAACGTCCATTGGCCAATATTACAGGATAAAAAGGACGATGCTGTGTACTAAATTATTTTTTATCTTTCCTGTATCTTTTCTCATCTTTTTCGTTAAGACCATCAGGTTCTAAAGTGTGGAGTTGGTGGATCCAAAAATTTTCTCTTCTCCTTCTCGCCGTGGTGTCCCACTCGGTGTTGACTTCTATGATTTGGAAGGTAACATTATCAAAAGAATGTTTCGTTGAACGAAGATGTCTTGTGAGAGGACAGTTTTTGTTGGTTTTGTACCATGAACGATGGTTATTGAGCCGAATCTTTCATCAGCTCCGTTACTAAACAAAATTATACCATCTACTCAAATTCCAACTGTAAAACGGAGAACTCAATTTATATATTAACATGTGACACATGTGGCATTCAGTATGTGGGAGAAACAATGGACAAATTTAATATTCGGCTCAATAACCATCGTTCATGGTACAAAACCAACAAAAACTGTCCTCTCACAAGACATCTTCGTTCAACGAAACATTCTTTTGATAATGTTACCTTCCAAATCATAGAAGTCAACACCGAGTGGGACACCACGGCGAGAAGGAGAAGAGAAAATTTTTGGATCCACCAACTCCACACTTTAGAACCTGATGGTCTTAACGAAAAAGATGAGAAAAGATACAGGAAAGATAAAAAATAATTTAGTACACAGCATCGTCCTTTTTATCCTGTAATATTGGCCAATGGACGTTGCTAACTTCAACTACCAATTTTGTAAAAATCTTGAACTTCATCCATATTATGTATTATTTTCAAGGCAGCTAAATTCAAGTGCAACATATACATTGAGCTGCAAAAGTTTCTTATCATCTACATCCGATTTCACCTGGATAGATGCACGCTTGATAAAGCTAGTTAGTCTAGCGAAATATTGCGTTTATTTTCATCATTTTGTAAATATTTTAAACATTCTTATATTTACATACTAAATAGTGTGTTAAAATTACATTGTTAGGCAATCTATAATTTTATTTGTGTAATTGAATTAATCTCTGTACTGATTAATCCACACTCCCATAGATTTGTATGTCATGTGCTGCTATTTATAGGCACTTAAAAATTGCGGTTTTTATCCAACGCAATCATAGGTTTGAACGTTGTTTTCAATTTAGACTTGTTTATATTTTTTCGTTTGGGCTTGTATTATATTTGCCTTCGGGTTTATATGATCCGTTCATCCTATTTTGACTCCTCAAAATTCAGGAGTCTATCCTAAATTGAGGTAAATTGTATGGCTTTCCAAATACCGTTTCGATTCCTAACATCACTGAAGAGACATTAATTGTCGAAATCCGGATATGGTGTACAAAAACCTTTGCACCTTTTGTTAGCGGTATAACATCTTTTCCGCAAGTTTATTGTTTTCTGTTTAGTATTAAATTTATATTTAAGATCCATTTATTACATCGGTGATCCGTTTATTTGGCAATCGCCAATGGCAGTCAGCAGGGTTTAAGAACATTTGTTGTTCGACCTGTTAGTCAAATGCGTTTTGTTAAAATATACTTTTTCACTTTTTTGGTCTTTTGGAAAATGTTGTTTGTGCTGTATTTAGACCCCTCTAACAAGAAATTTGTTTTGCATGCACACGTATAAAAATTGCGGTTTTTATCCAACGCAATCATAGGTTTGAACGTTGTTTTCAATTTAGACTTGTATATATATATATATATATATTACGAATTACCCCGAAATGGCAACATTTTTAAAACATTTTAAAAAGAGCTAAACAATCAAACTTAAAACAAGAATTATAATTACAAATAGTGTACATAATGTTTATATGTTTTGCCTGTACCAAGTTTATCTAGTTCGTCCATGCGTTGTTCTTTGTCTTTTGTCTTTGTGTGTATGTCTGGCGTACGAGGAGTTGTTGGTTCGTCTGTTGTTCTGTGCGGTATTTTTGGTGATTCCTGCTATTCCTTTAAGTTTTGTAAAACATTCATTTTTTTATGTTTGTTTCACATGTAATGTAGCTTAAATTGATGATTTATCACCATTATCTTGCTGAAAACTTTTACAAAAGGCAATTAAAAGGGAAATATACAATATTTGTTTCATAATTTATTCATGTGAGGTAAAAGAATGAATTTTTCTTACTAAACAAAGTAATGAATTGCTCACCAACTGACAGTATCATTATCGAATAGAGAAAAATAGACAAAACAAATATTACTAAAATAAAAATAAAAACAAAGAATATAAAAATGAGACCACCAACTCTCCCTCCATTCAAAGTGGTTTCATATTTTACTGGGGGTGCGCAATGTGGATTTAAATCGTTTTTAGTTTTAGAAACAGCGTCAATGTCGCCAACAATATATTCTTTTAGTCAAATCAAGCTGCATATTTTTTTCTTGGTCGTTTGTGACATTATCCTTAATATATTTTCTCCATTCTGTGAACCCCAACTTAAGCGAATATTTCTTATTTTACAGACTTCTATTCCAATTGTGGAAAATTTTGCATGGGGGAAACAAGCACACGGTATTTTTTTTTTTTTTTTTTATTTTGAGCAAAGCCTGTCGACTTGAGGTCAGATTAATAGACTCGGATGGGACGATATGTCTCCTCCTGTGGACTATTACGTTTTGAACTAGCACGTAAAAATTCCGACTCAATGTTATATATAGCAAGGTTCATATGTATGTATGTAGTGTTTGCTGCTGGACGTTAAACATTCACCAATCCACTCTTTGTGTCGATTTAAGGTGGTACCTAACACTACAGGGAGATAACTCTGTAAAAATCAGCTAAACGTTTTAATCACGTTGTATTGTTAAGGAAATATTAAGCTTCTCAATGATCAAAATTAGTGTTTGTCAAACTGCTATATAACCAATGAAATTTTTCTGATAAAGTGGTTGGTTCAAATTTTTTGAAATTTTTATATTTTTGTCAAAGGGTCAAAGTAAACATTTTGTCAAAATTTTATGAAAATTAAACGAGCCAAATTAATTTTAGTCAAGGTGTTGGGTACCACCTTAATAGAAAAAATACATAATGATGTTGTAACAATTATCTTTTCATCAAAATCTCTTTTGTAAACGTTACAACCCATTAATTATCGAATAAACAATAAATGCATTCTTGAGATATTGGATTCTCTTACCATCTGGCTCATTGGTGATAAAATACGTCTTAATGATGAAAAATTATGTGTCAAGATTGACCTATACAACAACAATGATCCTAAAAATACCATTGATAGTTTTTGATTGATAGAGAGCGCAGATGATAGATTAAGTTTAATTTTACGTGGAACAGAACATGGGTACAAGCTGGGTCAAATCTTAAAACTAAGAGTACAAGTAAACTACTGTTGCACTTTTGGATAATGAATTTCAATGGTAAATTTATACAGCTTGTATAAATGACATAAACAACTAAATCGGTATAACTATATGATTGATGTAGTTTTAAAAGTATACGTTGTAATCGTTTATGTTGTGTACTGGCTGGGCTGACTATCGAAGGTAGGATGCTTTTTTTTAAATTCAGTCAATTGATTCATTTGCATTCTTATTTTATATGGCCCGATAACACAGTTATTTCGTAGTGCATTTCTTTTAGACAATAAAGTCAAATTAAAAAAATCGCACCTGCTCTATCTCAAAAAGATTTTACGGTGTAGTGTACTACTATTGGGACAAATAATATCAAAATTATAGAAAAGTCTACCAGCTCGAACTCAAATTATTGACAATTATATGTTAAGGGGGTCTAACATTCAGTTTGACAGCTTCAGACATACTTGTTTTTGACCTTTTTTAACTGGACCAAATCACTACTTTACATAAAGATTCAGACCCCAAATTTTTTTAACATTCAATTTCATCCCCTTTCTTAATATTTCATGCATAAAATATAAAGAAATAAATTTGGAAAGTGTATGAAAAAAATTGGCAAGTTATACACTGTCCACACTAGGGACTATAATCTAAGGGCGATAACTGTGTCCTCGGAGCATATAAGAATTTGGTTCAACGTTCGGGTAGCGTAAAAGCTTTAGGGATGCTTGTCAAATAAATATTTTGCTATCTTACTAATTATATAAGATGCCTATGTTGTATTGTCACGTCTTACAGTCTTTTTCTTCATTTATTAAATTGAGTATATCTAAGAACCTTTTCCTTTTTCATATGAAATTTTAGAAATTGTGCAATGCCCATATAATAAATAGCAATGTCTTTAAAACTGGACTTCTTGAATTAATCTGGGACACTTTTGAACGCCTGATGATGGTCTTGTTGGTTTGTTTGTATACCGGCTTCCAAATATTTTGGTCGCAAATGGACAAGATTAAAAGTATTTGATAAGTAAGATACAATTAAGGATCAACTCTGTGAGATAATCCTCACTGTTTAACTTGCGATTGAAGTATTAAAGAATTAAGCACCAACATTGTTGATCGAAATAGTATAACGTCCAGTGGCAAATATTTGATGCATTTTCATGACAAAACCAAACTAACAAATGAATGCAATAGGTAGTTGCCGCAAGGTGGATAGCCCTGTATACATGCAATAATTTTGGACAAAGTGCAGAAAGCATTGCACTCTCTCTCCACTAATCATTGCCAGATTCTGACCGGATGTGGCTGCATATATTTCCATGAAGCACACGTACAAAACCGTAAATTTGTATATCTTGAGAAGTTTCATAATTTTAATCAATAAAAATAAGTTATGAATTAATTATAATAATCTATTCTGTAGGAGTTTGATTAAATGTGATCTCTAGATTACGGAAGTTATGGTGTCTTATAACATTGGTCACACTATATCTATAAAATATAATTGAATGAAGAGATGTTGGATTTTCATGTACTTCAGTAAGATAGAAACTCAATGACAAATCTGTAGAACACATCTAGTTGTCAACATACAACATTTAATGATTAACCATTATTAAGATATAAGAAGATGTGGTATGAGTGCCAATGAGACAACCCTCCATCCAAGTCACAATTTATAAAAGTAAACCATTATAGGTCAAAGTACGGTCTTCAACACGGAGCCTTTGTCTGGATAAGGTATACTTTAATTTGTCTCCGTTTTATGCAGCCAGATTTTGTTTATATTTGAACATGTGTTAATTCTTTTTATAATACCATGCAAAGCTTAAATAGGAATTTGTGTTTCAGTCACTTGATTACACTGATCCTGTGTTGAGGATATAATGTTTAAATGCTTATCCTGTTTACATGTTAAGTTCAAGCATAGTAAAGGTGCACTTTGTTATGTTGCTGCAGATCGTAAATGTTTTTGTTGTACTTAAAATTTAAACAAGAAAAATAACCACTAGGGCATTGCTCAACTTAGTCATTTAATTTTAGATATTTTCAACAGAATAAAAAAGTTTTAAAATTTATAAATTTTGATTTTAAACTGTTTTCTTTTTTTATAGCTTGTATTTATTATAATGATTACACATATTAAAAGAGGGACGAATGTTATCATTATTTAAAAAAAAAGAGAGACGATAGATACCAAAAGGACAATCGAAAACAAACTGACAATGCCATGGCAACAAAAAACGAAAAACGACGAAAAGACAAACAACAGTACACAAAACAAAACATAAAAAACTAAAGACTTAGCAACACGAACCCCATAAAAAAACCGGGTACGGTCTCAGGTGATCCGGAATTACTGTTATCATTATTGTTTTAACATTATTATTATTATCACAATGTCTCTTTTTCAATTCCATCTAAATAACATTTTAGTCGAACCAATTTTAGCAAACTCCATTTCTCATTGTCATTTCAATCATGTCTAACCGATTTTTATTTTATTAATGAAATCTTAAACGCTAAAATCATTTCAACAGAATAAGAAATATGAATATGATGATTTTGCCCCATTTTTTACATTCTCTATGATATGTTACATAATTCTAATCAATATCAGTTAAATTCTAATTGACGAAGTTCAGAGAATATATGTCATTTAATAACAATCTTTTAAAGTCATTTTCATCAAAAATACCGTGTTTCATTTTTTTTTTAAATTGCCACATTTTCGTTGTGTTCTCGGATGAATGAAATCGCTGAAATTTCCCATTGCAGACACTATCCCTTATATCTACAACAATACTCTTCGGAATACTTTCAAATATCAAAAATTAGACACAACGGAAATTTTTAAGTTGTCCTTTTCGTGGAAAAAAAAACCTACGCAATAGGCGATGCATCAATTTTGTTAAATGAAATATGAAACTGCACAAGTGAAGGGAAAATAAATCGTTTGATTTTTACTGTTACATCATTTCAAATGTACTTATAGGTCCTCTACATTCCAGACTATATGTAATCCTGACAAATGTTGTTCTAAGAAACTACTTAAAAAGCAGCGATTTCCGTATTTTTCTCCTTGCTTTGCAAATGATTCATGACAAACATCAATATTTCATTGCAGTGCCAATATTCTAAATGAAAATATATCATATTTACTCACTACATTACATTAATAGTATTTTTATTCATGTAAATCTAAAACAAATCAGGCAAGATAAAGGACTTGGAAGCGGTTTATAGAACAGAGGTAAAATTGGCTAAGTAAATAAAGAATGTCTAGAAAAATGTGCCGCAAAATACAGAATAGAGAATAATGGGGAGCTAAATTCTAATATAGAATAATGTACAGAGTATACAGAATGGGGAAATGGAATAGAAATTAAAAGATCCCTACCCACCATTCAGACCCTCATGAAAGTTTGATAAACCTTGATGTCGTTTATAATATAATCTATCGTGATTGCAAAAAAGTCGCGCGGTTACCAATGGGAAATTTTTATTTTACTTCTTTTTAATCATCAGCAGATGGATGTGTTCATTTTACATTTACATTCCATATAGTGTTTTGAACTCTTCTTGTAGATTTACTAGAATGAAAAGGTGATGACCGAAGTACATTTTGAATAAATCACGCAAGTGCTTCTTGTCAAAAATATTCATACAGTCAAAGCTATTCAGACACAATATTCAATTACAAAAACTTTTTTGATGGTGTCTTCGTCAAAGTCAAAAATTTAGAATATGACATACGACAACTATTTTCAATGCAAAGGTTATAACATACATAGCTTAACCATGCAATGCCTAAGATTTTCGAAACTTTTTTTTATTTCATTCATTAAAGTCTTTTGAAACCAACTGTGTCATGTTCAAAGTATTTCATTTTTTTTATTTAACCATTCATCCTTGTAATAAGAATTTATAACTATGTTCAAATTTGAAGCCCATTAATATCGTGTTGTGGTTATCAGGACTATCTAATGCAATATAATGCATACTTGATTTGATTCACAAAATTTGTATAGTTTTCGGGATGCTTTTTTATTTATGTTAATGAGAAGTACGCCATTAAAAGCTACAGAATAAATTATTTAAATTTGATTTAAAATTGTAATAATTGCAATAAATAGAGTTGAACAACATCGATATGTTTTTTTATATGAATTGATCAAAAAGCAGTGATAATAACAAAAATGTGAGTCTTTTAATAATATTTTTTGCACATAAAGAATATTGTTCTATATCATAAAGTCTTCAAAAGAAATTGCCACCATACAGCCATTAACGGTAATAAGATAGAAGCCTTATTCACTTTCAGTCGACATCATTTAGAATTTAATGACACATTTCACCATTTACATCGATGAATAAACATCGGTCATATTAAACTTAGTCTTCTGAATGCAACGATTCTAGCAGGCAATTTGAGAGTTAATAACTTCAAAAGAAATAAAAAGTTATGGAAGAACATACTGTATGTTTGTTTATAAAATATTGTGCTTTGAAATTGAAATAAATCACCAACTGTCATGAACGAAATCAGCTACAATGCTTTTTTGCTAAACGGAAAGTACCATTGAAGAGTCCCAATTACACGCGAGCTCGTAACATAATGCCCGAAATCTACTCAAATCGACGATTGTTTATATATATATAACAAGAAAACTTGCAACTCTCAATGATAATTCAACATTATAAGATGCCGTTAAAACGACATAGCATGTCGAGTTAACGACAAATAAGGAAGCCATCTCGTACATATAATGACGTTTAAACGACACCCGCTTCCGTTAGACACTGGTGGATAGAAGTCTCATTGGCAATCATAACACATTTTCTTATTTTGATATCTTAGGTCGTATACAAGACCTAAATTATTTTTCGCTTTGATATCAATAATCTGCTTCCGTACATATCAGATTTACGTATGTATAAAATGATAGCGAGTAGGCTCGAAACAAAATGTTTGAAAAGACAAAACTATAATTAATACAGCATGAAGTCAATAGATGTTTCAAAACAGGATAATTTAATTGGTCGTACCACAAAATAACGTCGCATCATTGGCTGAATTAACATTGTTTAAGTCGTTTTTAACCAATACGTTTTGAATTTTAGATTTGAAAATATTATCATAATGCATAAGATTGTAAAACGTCGAATAACATCAAACTCTATCATTTCAATAAATTATGAATAAAATTGATCATGCCAATAATTGTAACGAATTTCGTAACAAATGACATTCATTTACTTTTATGATTAATAAACGCCCGTTGCTTTTGTATGGATTTCATTTCATCTGGTAGTTGACAGTTATAAACGACCTGGAAATATGTTACTGATGACCAATAGTTTAAAACAGGTACAAGTGTATATTGGTTTATAAAAAACGTGTTATGACATACTAAATAATCAATAAAAGTGTTGAAAAGATAGAATGTCTAAATTGATCCGTTAAAATATGTGCGTCAATATTACAAATGATAAAACAAAACCTGATCGTATTATATACTCTATTCTATAAAACTCTTATTTATTATTTACTTATTATATAATAATCAGTTGATCTGCAATTATCAAAATTATTAGTACATGGATAGATATGTGAGTCATTGCAATTATCACTTAGACTAATACACAACAACCCAGCGACACAAACAAAACCCAAAGGAATATTATTTCTTTGAATCATGTTTAATAATTAACAAATCGTTTTTTTTTTTTTATATTCGACTATATAATTCAGACAGAAATATTATATTTCATCAATAAAATGTATTAAAACCAAGCCTGCGAGTATTTCAAGTTGGCCATTGGCGGTTTTCGGTGTTATACTCAGGTCCCTTACGCTTTTATTGTTTTTAAAGTCTATTTTGGTCTTGGATGTACCTGATAAAAGATAAACAAAAACACAACATCCGTATATTTCGTATAATATTACTTTTTTTAGGATTGAAATAAAAAAAAGATAGAAAAACGTATATCATTCTCAGATTAGCAATTCGATGCATAAATGTTGCTTAGATGACTTGAATGTTTATAATCTGATAAAACATTCGCACGAACGAGCATACTTTTAACCGCTCAATCTTTAAGATATGATTGAGTAGTTGATGGATTGGTGTTTTATGCATTTTTCAGCAGGCTTGGCTATATCATGGCGGCCAGTTTGTTTTTATCTTAATCGGAGTCGAACGCACCTTACAAGCGCGGGGATCGAACGCACCTTACCAAGCGCGGGGACCGAACTCACAACTTCATTGTTGACATGCTAGTGATGACTTCAGATCTATGTTTAGACCTCTAGGCCACCGAGTCCACTATTTAAGAATAAAAATTGTATTTTGAATTATAACGCAAAACGACGATAACAGGAATTATCATCAAGTCTTGTTTACAGTACAAAAGACTACATTGGCACCCGAGTCCTCCGAATAAAAATGATGTTTCGTGATTTGTCGTTTGAAATGCCCTATTGAGTAACGAAGGTTATAAAAAGTGATAGTACAAACCATGGACGGCGTCAGCTAATGCAGATTTCTTTTTTAAGTGCTTCTATTTCGAAAAAAAAGTATATGTAGGCTTTTTATAGAACCACCATGAATTATGCTATAAAGGATGACATTTATCACACGTTATTCGCACAGATTTATGTGAGCAGTTGCATTCCAAGTTCCACAGCAGAAAGTTGACCTTCCACAAAACATCAATAAATACATGTACCTCCCTTTATCATACTGAACTATAGTGAAAAATATTCTAGAGTCAATAATATCAGATACACAAAAATTAAATCCATTCGTTATTCATAAAATATATCTTGTGACTAAATAAATTACATGTGTCTCATTCAAGGGTTAATAACTTGCTATCTAATGCATTTAAATCAGTATAAATGTGTAATTGATGCTGTTCACAAAATGTTTATTATCAATTCTTTTCACATAGGAGTAAATCATTATACAGGTAAGAAGTTAAATTTTATAGTAGCATAAATATAACTACTATATATTATAAATAATAGATATAGTATAGCTTTACTGTATATTGCGCTATTATTACATTTTTGTAACTGGTAAGTAAATTTGCCAGTAATCGACAACGGTTGAAATTATCGTAAACCTGAGACAAACAGACAGACATGGGAGTAATGAATCGAAATTGCAAGTACTCCGAACGTAGTACAAAAAATCTCATCAAAGATGAGAGACTTAAAATTGTGTGTGCCAGACGCGCGTTTTATCTGCTAAAGACTCACAAATGATGCAGAATTTTAACTTAAAGCATTTCTATGATCAGCATTGATATTTAAAGAATAGTCAAATTCGCCAAAGGTCAGCTTTTGGATTTGAAACCTTAGTTGCTTTATAACTTCTTAATCTATCAAGGACATTTTCAGAAAATATATTAAAAGGTGTTCAGATTCAATAGAATTACTCGGCATTTTATAAAGACAGTATTGCCCTATCGGATAACCGAATGATTTGGAAGCAAAGCAGTTTACATGTACCTTTTTTCAGTATTCGTACCGTATATAATTTTATGGTAGTCAAGGTATTAAATATCTTGAATGTTGGAAATAATCAGTATAATGTATAAATTGATTATAATGGTCTTTTCAAAATATGCCGAAATAATGCAAAGTTGTCCAAAGCCATGCTACAGAAAAATGATATCAATGCATTGTATGCAGAGACGCTATGATTGATCAGGTGTCCAGGATGTGTGTACAAAATTTATAGCACAACTTCGGAAAACTGATTTCCGCGTCACACCTCGGAATAATTTTGCTTGTTTCACTGTTATTATGCAAGATAGCTAGTTATGTATTAAAACACATCGTTGCAAAATATTAATATACATTAAAGAACCGTAACTTTGCAGATGTTTTTGTCAACTTGTTACAAAAATGTAATAAAAATAGATATTTCAAGCAAAATGTTGTTATCATCCTATGGTATAATTTATAAAGTCCACTAAGAGTGATCTAATGATACATGTATAACTTGTAAATGATAGAGAGACCAATTCTAATCGGAATTTAATATTTCTAAACCAAAATAAAAATAACTATATTTATTCGACTATTTCAGTACACATATATTATAAAGTTCAAGTTATTTAAGCGATTTTTGTAATAAGGCCGGGTTTTTATCCATGATTTAGACCTAACAAACAATATAGATGACAAACACTTCTTAAGTAAATAAATTTAGAAAAACCAGGCAGGATAAATTACACTAGCGGTACATGGCGAAAAAATAACGCAGAGATTTTATGGTCTAAATGTCATTTAGTTACTGGTACGACAGAACAAAATTACTATTTGATATTCTCTTGATCTTATGAGATACTTGTTCTTGAATTCATACAGATTCCGTAGTAATTTAAAGTGTTATCTCTTATTTATTAATTATATTTCCTATGACCAGACATATATTCCAAAAAAGCAATGATATATAAAACAGTACTGTTTTTTTTTCTCTCCAGGCATCTGCATTTACTTTGCTTTATATAAAACTGTGCTTAAATCTTCAGAACATGCTTGACGGTCGTGCACCATCGATGATAAATTTATACATATGTAATCTCTGTATACAAGACCGTTTGTTGACTATATTATGTCTAGTACATTTTGGTGTCGATGTGTTGTTGTCTCGTTGACTTTCGCCCAATATCTTCTTTTCTTCCTGTGTAATATATATATATAAAAAAAACTCGCTTGTATGTTTATAAAATACCTGCAAGTCACATAAATTAGTTTTATGTGTCGTTTCTAATACCAATAACGTTTGATTTTATTGTTTAATCCGGCTACAATCCGTCACGTATTAGAATTAAATAGCCCCGCTTGATCTAATTATAAATCTATTGCACAGTTTTGTCAGTTGTGAACAGCACGTTGATGCGTATTGATGGCATTTAAAATTTCTTTTGGAAGAATTTGTTAAGGATGCTTACACTTCTAAAGTGTGTACCTGTTGGCTTTCCTAATTATGTCTTCTGTATCAATATATTATGTGGTGTCATTTTACTTGCTTAGACAAGATTTATACTAGATATATAACATATTTACACTGAGTTTAAATTTATCAAGAGAGTTATAGATATATAACAGTTACACTGAGAATAGATTTACCATGAAGATGTGAATGGTTTGAACGTATGAATGAAAGATATATAGGGTGAACGTCAATGGGACAGCAGCCAAAGGACAAAAGATAAAAGACTTTTAGAAGCTAACGTATGGTCCTTGAAATATACAAATGTATGTGCAATATAAAGAAAAGTCGTGATTAAATATTACAGGTACTACTAAAGTAAATCTAAAGTTTGGCCTTCTTAACTTTTTTAACTCGAGAATCACTGATGAGTTTGTTGTAGACCAAATGCGCGTCATGCTTACAAAATGTGCAGCCTGGTATCTATGAAGAGTCTATTAACAACCACTGGGTCGATACCACTGATGGTTGAGGTTTCCGTCCCGAGGGTATCACCAATCCAGTAGCAAGCACTTATTTTGTGCTGACTTGAATTATCATTGAGAAGGTCATCATTAAAAAAAAACGGTTTACAAAACTTTTCAAAATGATAAGGATTTTCTATCGCAGGAATAGATAACCTTAGCTGTATTTGGTAAACTTTTTCGGAATGTAGGGTCATCAATGCCCTTCGACTTCGTATTTTATTTAGCCTTCATATTTTGTTTGACTCGAGCGTCACTGATGAGTCTTTTTTAAAAGACACGCGCATCTGCCGTACAAAGTTTTAAGCCTGGTATATATGATGAGTGTATTAACAACCACTTGGTCTATATCACTACTAGTGGAGGTTTCCTCCCTGAGGGTATCACCAGCCCAGTAGTCAGCACGTCTGTGTTCACATGAATTATCATTGATATGGTCATAATTATAAATTAATTGTTAACAAAACTTGAGTTGCTCGAAATATCAATGAGTTTCTTCCCAAGGAAAAGATTACCTTAGCTTGTATTTGGCAAAACCTTTCGGAAAGTAGTGTCCTCAATGTTATGTTTTATTCAACTTTTTGCCTTTCTTATTGTGTCTGTATCAATATATCATATGGTGTAATTTTACTAACCAGACAAGAAGATTTAGCAAATATTTGCAACTTTTCGTCCAATCAAATTGCTTGAATTTCCACTCTGAGTTTTTAAAGTGCATAATACTGTTTCCGTGTTCTAAGTAACTATGCATGAATGACCACAGGACAATTTTTATTGTGTTGTTATCAGGATATTTTAAGAACAATATGTGCCACCGGCTATATTGGAATAAAATTGTGTTTCTCAAATTTTATGAGTATATGTAATTAGTTTTCACAATTATCAATTTTATATATCCTAACATAAGAATCATTACTAAAATGATATTTTCAAAAGAAAAAAATACTATTGTCATCTAAACAAAGTCAATCTGGTCATTTATGTAGTAACTCTGTACACAAAATATATGTACAATAAGACTTCGTAAAGGAAATAAATAAAGGCAACAGTAGTATACCGCTGTTCGAAACTCATAAATCGATAGAGATAAAAACACATCCGGGTTACAAACTAAAACTTAGGGAAAACTATTCCGCCAATTTGATTCCAATATATGTAAAAAAAAAAAAAAAAACATTATTGTCAAATAAATTGGTGATGATTGTGATCAGATGTGTTATAATTATTTTTTTTATAAGGTACTTGATTCCTTTCTTCTCTAATTGAAGCACTGTGATAATGTCTGAAGAAAATGCGCCACCGATAACTATATTTTAATGAACTAACATGCCAAACATACCTTTACTTTTACTATGATATTTACCAAAAAAAGTTTTCCAAACATTTTATCTTATAATTGACCTATCTATAGTTGGGTTATAATGCCTATCCACTATATGTGTGCCACATATATCCATTTTGACATGATAGCTTTTGTTTTAAGGTAAAGTTTGGAGAAAATTTTAAACAAATGGCGCGCCAACCGCCACTTATCTATTTGTGTCTGTTTTTGGTCTCATTATTTTGTCGTCATGACATGTAAAGAAGTAGAGATCTCTTTATAAAATATATGAATACCTGCACCAGCAGCTACCATTTTTTTTGCATTCTTGAGTCGATGGTTTTTTGTCAAACTCCTATTTTTATATTTGGTTAACATACAAACCAGTCAAGTGCCAAATTGGTGTTAACTGAATGTATCAACTCAAAAACTAGTGAATCACTATAACAAATTAAACAAATACGTCAGCTTAAGACATACTTACTACTCCATGTCCAACCAAATTTCTTGAATTTACCTTTTAAGCTTCATTGTGCATTCCTTTTACGTGTACAAAGTAACTATGCATGAATGACTACAAGCGTTAGATTTCATTTTCATTTCATTCCACGTGTGAAGCAGGATTACCTGAGATATCTGCCCCGGTTTTTGATGTGGTTCGTGTTGCTCAGTCTCTAGTTTTCGTTGTTGTGTTTTGTGTACTGCTTTTTGTCTATTTGTCGTTTTTTGTTTTGTTTTTAGCTATGGCATTGTTAGTTTGTTTTCGCCTTATGAGTTTGAATGTCCCTTTGGTATCCTCCGCCTCTCTTTTTCATTGTATCGTAATCAAGATATGAAAACAATACGTTTCACTTGCAATTTGGAATAAATTTTTTGCAATTAGTTTTCATAATGATTTTTACATATCCTACTATGAAAATCCTTGGTTTTCAAAAATGAGTTCTAAAGACAAATTACTATCATTTACATATAGTGCTTGGCGATAATCATATAGGCCAGAATTATAGATAAATTATAGTTTAAGAACAAAAAATTACTGCTGTTAATATATATTGGACAGTGAACTCATATTTGATGTGCTAATTTGCTTTCAAGTATCCCTTTATCACATAGTATGACGGTTATTGCATGGAAATTGGTAATTAAAATTACTATCAAAAAATAAAATCACAAAAATACTGAACTCCAAGGAAAATTCAAAAAGGAAAGTCCCTAATCAAATGGCAAAATCAAAAGCTCAAACACATCGAACGAATTGATAACAACTGTCATATTCCTGACTTGGTACAGGCATTTTCTTATGTATAAAATGGGGGATTGAACCTGGTTTTATAGCTAGCTAAACCTCTCACTTGTATGACAGTCGCATCAAATGCCATTATTAAAAAAATTCATTAACAAAAAATTACAAATGTATCATTCATTACAATATAATCTCTCCTATGTACTACCATTTTAGGTTTTAAATGTGTCAATATTAAATAAAATGATTTTAATTCACTATGTTAGCATGTATGCAGTGTAAAACATATCAGTTTCATAAATAATGTAACATAATTAGCGATGTATTTAATTCTTTAAACAAAATATAAAACGTGATGTATATTGCATATATTTTTATGGAGAGACAGGCGACCATGTCATATGTTGTTTGATTGCAATTTTGAAAATAGCTATCATATGTACATATAATTTTGCAAAGCTTCTAATACTGTGCAATATAACATTTTTTTTACATAAAATAACCTAACAAAATTTCAATCTTATCTTATTTTTTATGTACATTTTATAAGTCCACTGATTGCGGCAAAAAAGGGAAGTTTATATTAGATGTAAAAAAGTTTTAAATACGCAACATATTCGTGTGCCTGTCAAAGTCAGAAATGTCTTAATGTTTTTTTTTTTTTTTTGTATAATTCGTAAAAAAAATAATGTTTTTTTTCGCTTAATGTTTTATTGTCTTTCAATGCAAACCGGAAGTGAATAACTCGTTATACATTTCGTGACTGCGAAGAGTATAGCGCATATAAAAGGCATCATACTAGTTTTAGTTTGTTGTTAAGTTATTTTCCGTTGATTTAATTTGATGTGTTTGATCTTTTGATTTTGCCATTTGATAAGTGACTTTCCCTTTTGAATTTTCCTTGGAGTTTGGTATTTTTGTTATTTTATTTTTTCCAAACTGTGCATAATACGTAAAGCAAAGTTAGAAAACGCGAATGAAAGAGCAGACAAAAAGGGAAACAGCAGTCCACACAACAATTCAGTGAAACGGACGATGAGGCAACATGAACACCCAAAGAGACTGAACTCGTATGCCCTAACATGTTGGCTCCCCTTTATACAAATACATCATCTGTCCTCTCGGAGTGTTATTGTACACGACGAAATGACTGTTATGCCTACACTATTCTCGCAGATAAGCAAATAAAACAGGTGATTGTTGATAATCATATTAAAGCAAATTCTTTTTCACTCCAACGTGTTGTTGTAACGGAAGTTGTTGTTATCGAATGATTGATTAAACCGATATTGAGTGATATTTAATTTGTCGTATTGTAGGACCTTAAATTGTTAAATACAGAACTAAACCTTTGATTGACAGCTATATGTGGATCAAATTAATTTAAAAGTAATACTTTAATATTCAAGCTGGTTAAACACGTGATTTATGGCCGTTCGTTACATTTTATGAATACTTTTACTCTCCGCAATGACATTTCAATCACAACAAAGCGTATTTTAGAGATATCTAATACACAAATAGTTTTTGAATTGATTTGATTTTTATAACACCGTATTTTCAAATTTGGAATAAAAATGCACGTAGACTAATAGAGAAAACGTCGTCCAAGATACCAGATTTATGATTCACTACGACAGACAGTTTCAACTGCATAAAAGTTTGTATAGAAAAAGCCCATCTTTTCAAAGATAACAGATTTAAAATTTAGTACACATACCCGGCGTTTTTACTACATAAAACGCAAATGTGGCGCGCGAATCAAAACAGTTGAAACTTGTAATGTAATAAACTTGAATCGCATTTATAACCAAAAAAGTAAAAAAAAACTACTCAAACGAAAGCTGAATATAATTAAACCAATTTTAACGTATATATAGACGCATATCCTACATCTTCTTTCTTTCAAATAACATCAAAAGGAATTAAACTGCAGTATACCTTCAGTTTAAAATAAAATGTTATAAATCACTAACTTCAATCTTTAAAGAAATATTTTTTTCAGGATAATTACATTAATACTTCACAAGTTATTCAATGTCATGATTTATATTTTGGATAGATATTAATCTGCATTTTTACTAGCTAAATGCAAACGAAACAGCAAAATAAAAATGGTTTATAGTAATATCGTGTGACGTTCGAATTGCTATTTTATTATATATATTATGTAATATAAATTATATAAATTTCATGAAGTAGAAATAATTATGATTATCATGTTTGATATAAAGAATAATTTATACGCTATATGTGTGTGTAGTTTAATGGTATACAAACTTGCCCTTTAGAAATGACGATGTGGTGAGAGTCTATTAAGCTATTTTATTTCTCTATGACAATCCCTTAAAAGAAGGTTTTACGAGTGACAAGTTTTATTTTGATGAAGTTTATTATATAATTCATATTGTACCAAGTTAACTGAAGATTAAAGAGTTGATGAATTTATCAATGATACCATTAACAGTTTCAGCTATAGTTAGTTTTCCACCGTAGGTCTTTGTTATTTATTATCCTTCGCGTTTTTATTCAGTTTGTAAGTTAATCAGTCCAGTTTACAAAAGCGTTCAATCCTTATGATTCTCAACCTAATATCTGTAAATGCTTTCTTTTAATGTGTACTTTTTTGGAACCTAGAGATTAGATTCATAAGTATCGCGCATGCCTATATCACAGGGAAATCGACAAAGAGAGGAACATAGGAAAATGTGAAGTTTATATTAGTTGTTATTGGCTTTGAGCTAGCTGTCAGTAAACGCTAGTCCTCTCATACCGGTACTTTGTATCTTTTGTCTTTATGTTTGTTTTTTGTGCTTCGTGTCGATCTGATTAGTCAATCCATTTCCAAATGATTTTATAATTTTTTACAGGTTAGGTGTAGAATTGAGCAGTCACAAACATTTTTATCACCGTCACATCTGTCTGTGCCTGTCCAAAGTCAGGATTCTGTTATTCAAAACTTGTCGTTGGTTGCTCTCTGTTGTATCAGTTATTCCTTTATTATTTTGTCCTCAATCAGGCCGTTGCGTATTTTGTTTGAACTGCTTCATCTTTTGCCATGTCGGGCCGTTTATAGCTGACTATACGGTATGTATTTTACTCACTGTTGAAGGCAGAACAGTGACTTATTATTGATTATATTCACGTTATGTGGACTCTGTTGTGTCCTGGATTAGTTATCCTATGATAATCACACTGGTGACTAGAATTTTTATTGAACACCCGTTTTGTATTAAACTGAACTTAAAAAATGTAAAGATGACAAATGCGGAAATTCAAAATAATAAACTTTATATAAAAAGTCTTTTTAAATGGTGAAAACTCATCAAAGCTACCAGGCTTATAATTCTAAACGAAGGATGAAAAAGGGAAAATAATACATGTACAAATTTTGTGCCCCTGAATCGCTTTTAAGATTTAACTCACAGTAGGAACACTCGAAACGAAATACTTTAAAAACCGGGGATCTGGACAGCTGAAAAGGATTAAATAGAATCTTCTAGCCAAACCATCAGACTTAAGGATTCTGGCTGAAGAGTTTCAACCTTACCTTTTAATGTTATTTTAATTTATTAACGGAACTTTTACGATATGTGTGTTATATAGCATATCAGCTGAGGCTTTGGTATTTGTCAACGGAACTTTTACGATATGTGAGTTATATAGCATATCAGCTGAGGCTTCGGTATTTACCACATGATAATCACAACATTTCTATTTCTTGCTAGCAAAGCTATTACTATACTAGAAGATTTCGTTATATTTTCGCCAAACAAGTATTTGAATCTTGGTTGACAGTACTGTAGCTTTTACCGGGTTTTACCAAATATTTCAAAAACATATTTAAAAATACAATTGAAAATGTATTATTGACCTACTGATCACCACGTGTGATTTTGTGGTAGGCCAATTTGTATAAAAGTACAATTTAACGAGTTTATATTGTTTGTTGTAGCTTGACAAATGTTCTTTTGTGCTTTTCATCACTTGTAACACATGCAAAACAATCATAGTATATTTGCCTATTTAGTTGAATTTGTAATTGAAATACATAAGATTTGTTTTTACGATTTGTTTCTTTTGGTGGAAAGATGTATCTAAACGTAATGTGTGTAATCTTTAGGTTTTTAATCTTTATTTTGTTAAACTTGAAACTTTTAATTTTGATAGCTATTTTCCTTAAAACTTGGTTTAAACTCCTATATATCACTTTTAACTTATCATGATAGGAACGGACAGCATCCCATTTAACCATTAAAGAATCCGCCCAAGGAAACAACGTGTGTTAAACATGTGTATTAGAGGAATCAAGTCGTCGGTAATTAACAATTAGACTATTACGGACAATTTACACTCATTTCATCTTACCATTAGAACGTTTTACTAACAGTTCAATCTTCTTATGTTGATCATTAATTTGTTATTGTATTATCTATGGTAAATTTATGCTGCTTATATAATACGTATAACATGTCCAGGTGTTCATTATATTGTCGTTCGCATATTCCTGATCTATGGAATCAACCACAAAAAAAGGATTTACAAATAATTGACTTTAGAATGACAAACCGTCAGCTAGAAATGCAATAACTTAGTACTTGAATATATTCATATCATACAAATTACTAATAGATATTTCTTACTTCTTTTTCAGTGGGTAATTCACCATACAACTGATTACGCCGAGGGCGGAATAAATACAACTAATTATTCATAGGACCATATCCCCTTAAAGCACTGGAACTATTCAATATAACTGATTCTCCAATTTACTGGAAGTATATTACTGTTCATATACTCCAAGGAAGAGTTTATGTATTATATATTATATACGTATGGCTACTTACAGTCATTTAGAAATATATAGAAATGAATAGTTTGAATCCTCATGCGATTTAAGATTTTATGCATGTTATGTTCAGTTAGTTTTTATAAAAGGATTTTGTCCCGATTAAGTATTATTTAGCGTGGATATATACGATGTTATGACAACTTTATGCTAGGTTTTACATATAGGTGTAGAAACCAGACAATATTCGTACCAGTTTTTGATATCCGGGTCTTAAGGGATTACATTGCAATCATGATATATGGAATTTTAGGTTTTTGATTTGAATATCTTAGATATTCTATAAACTGTGTCATAGACATTTATATATTCAAACATAAAAAGAATATATATCTAGATGAAATAGAAATTCTATGAAGGTTCAAAAAATTGTTAACACCTTACAAATATATGTTAGAAATTATAGGCAGCAGATGCTTGGATTGTTTCACTGAAATTACAACATTATAATATGATAAAACTTCAAAATTATCTTCCTAGGAACGATATAAAACCTACATGTTGTCAGGAATACAAATTCAGATTCGATAATTGCTTTATATTTTATTTGATGAATTAAGGATAAATGTGGTTTTATATGTGTTACAATTAGCAGGAGTTTGGAGGTTTTGCTGAAATATTAGGGAAATAATAATGCTGTGAAATATTGCAGGTTTTCATATCTGAAAAGTGATAAAGGTGCTAGCATTGTGCATTCGAAATTTATAAACAAATATGGATACCAGGAATATACTTCCGTTTTTACTGATGCAAATACTAGGCGCATGTGCCAAACAAATAAGGAGTATAACGATAGGTACTATTGTACCCGAGGATAATAGCCGATTATTCTCAATCAATCGAGTAGAACCTGCCATGGCAATCGCCTTAGAAAAAGTAGTTGGTGAGTTAAGAATAATTACAGACCGAAATATAACCATTCATTTTGCAGATTCAAAATGCAATGTGGCTGATGGTATGAACGAAGCTATAAATTTCTTTGTTAAAAAAGAAGTTGATGTGTTTTTCGGGCCATGTTGTGATTACGCTGCCGCGCCTGTTGGTAGACAAATACACTACTGGAATATTGCTATGGTAACGCCTGGTGCCATGGCGCGTGATTTTGTTGAAAAAAAGCATATGTTCAATTTAATGACCCGTGTTGGACCTAATATGAATTCGCTCATCAACTTTGTAACTACATTATTTGAAACTTACAATTGGAATAAGGTCAATCTACTTTATGACCCGGAGGGACAAAGTCATATTGTTAACAGATATTGTCACATTGCTGCAGATGGTATGCACTACGGGCTCAAGCTTCAGCAACAGGACTATTTTAAGTTTGATAACATCGATATGATATTAAAGTCGTTACAACAAAATATCGGCAAAGAAACAGCAGGTATGTACAAATTTTTTATCTAAAGTTGATACAAGTGTTAGTTGTGAAAGAGGACGTAGTCCGTATCATTTTCGTGATCCCTTTGGTTATCAGATATACAAATTGACGGGAAATTCCATATAGTGCATTTTTTTCGGTTCACACATATCAGTCACGTGAAAGCATCGACAGGTTGTTACAGTCGCTGAAAGAGAATATCGGTAAAGAAAGTGCAGGTATTGGCAGGTGAGTTAAACTATAGTTATTGCACGTATGCTAATTCCGAGAAGGTAATTCATTCCGGATTGGGTTTCATTTTACAGTTACAGTCACGTGATCAAGTCAGAAAGTGGGTCATGTTTGGAAGAAATATTATCATATTGGTAACGTTTCTTGGCCAAACGTTTTCCGCAAGACAAAAGGTCAAAACAGGTGAAAAAACTGTTCAAACGTCTAATCTGCCCAAGAATCCGGCAGTGGTGAAAATATGACAAACAAAAACACACTCAAGTTGACATTATATTATGTTCAAATTATATAAGGGTGCATGAATAAAACATCCGTTTCCTGTTCTGATAATTCAAGATATAATTTGGTTGAAATACACTAGAAATTAACAACTAAGGGGAGCTAACTCCGTAATTTGCTATCATTCTAACAAAAAGTTATCTAGAGATTTCTCGAATGACCAGACACGCAGAAAAAAAACCTACCATTTCTAACTCAGGATGAGGTTAACTTCATAATAGGATGGTTAGGTCGGTGGGTTTTTCGGTCATGTTTTGAAATTTTTCTAATTTGCCTGAATTTTACAAAGACTGGCACCTAAATGTTTTGAAGTGGAGATTATTTTAAATCATTTTATTTGCCTAATTCGCGTATGTGAAATACTTGGTAGATGACTCTCTTTTAACCTCCACGTTAAAACAGCTACTTCGAAATCCCCGATATTATGATTTAATTACATATATATAATTCTGTATCAATGAATGATATAAAACACTTTTCCATAAATAACAGGAACCATTTGACGTCACAGATTTAAAGGAGTAGTTTTTTTTTCAAATGCTTTTCGATCAATTGGTGTCGGTTATTAAGTTCTGGAACTCCAAAGTAGAAAATGTTAACAATTAAAAAAAAATGTAGTTGGTGGTTGACTTTTCAGGAAGAGTGCTATGGTTGAGCAAAATACCACAATTGCGCATAACATTGCAATATACATAAAAACCAAAATAGTCTCCCAAATTGTAAAATTTGATGTCGCGTTAATAAGTGTGTGCGACTTCACTTGCAGTGAACTGCACTTTACCAAACACTATATTTCACCTTAAAATACCTTCCGATTATTTTTATAATGATAGAAGCCAATATAAATTCCAAATTCGTGGTACGTCTTGGTAAAAAAATTAACTTAACTCAATAATGACGTCATACACTTACGTTGAAGATTGTAGTTATTTAAAAACATGACAGATTGCAACTCCATTGATAAAAACTATAACTATCTTATGATGTGTTTTCATTTTATAGAAACGAATCCAACAGAAATTTGTAAGCACTGAGTTTAAAGAGAATAATAACAGTATTAGTCACGTGCTACCTGATGAGTCCCCAAAGGTTATTGGTACATGTTGGTTAATCTGAAGTATACACATTTGTCGTAAATCGTCTGCGCCTCAAATACAAATTTGTTGTCGTGAATAGAACGTGCAGTCATAAATTTTGCGGTTTAATGGGAAATAAAAAATAACTTTGGAATGCTTCGTATTTGTTATCTTAAAATCAAATTACGAAGTCTAATGGAAAAACTTTGTAATGTAAATGTTAAGTAACGCACTGTTCAAGTGTTTAAAATAGTAAAATATTTTTTTGTATTTTGTTATAGATGTTCTGGACCATATGAGTATTTGGACCATACACGTATGGTCATGACCATATAGGTATATACTCATATATTACTTTTCTAGAATGCCAATTATATTACATCCAAAGAATATCTGGTCACTGATGATCTTATAAATATGAACATACACCTTTATATTAAATGTTTGGGAAAAGTACATATGATGCATAATAAAAAACTAGCTCTAAAGTAATTAATAATACAATTTCATTGTTTCATTAAACAGTCAAAAAGATGTAAACATTCAACAGTCAAAAAGTCAACAGTTTTGTCTTTCTGTCTTGTTTGTTTATTTGTTCTTTTCTGATCTTTTTTTTTCATCTTTTGAACCACTCCTTTCTTTGCTTTCTATCACTGGTGTTTTGTCAATTATTTGTGTTGCTTTCATCATACATTATGTATATGTGTATTATATATGTATTATATGTGTGTTATATATGTAGTATATGTCTATTATATATGTAAAGAGAAGACTTAATTCAGATGTAATAAATTAAGGATGTATTCTTCTGACGTTTCAGTCTCGTTGAAATCTCGTTCTGGAATTATTTCCAAAACATGTGATACAAGTGGAAAATATTCATGAATTTAAAAAATATTATAATCAAACTTAACTCTGTGAAAAAATCGTGTATTTACAATAAGTAGTTTTTGAGTAATAAAATTTTCAAATTGTATAACCAATCAAGTCAGTCTCATTAGCCAAAATGTTGAGAAAATAGGCGAGGAGTACAAGAAATGATTTTACCAGATACATGTACATCCCATATCAATTTTTTCTTTTCAAATTTTTTTTAGATATTTATTTTTTCAATCATTTATAACAAAGAAGTTGAAATAATATGCTTTTTGTTCTAAAAAAAAAGAGAAAAATGCCAAATTAACAAAATTGACGACATGGTAAATTTGACACGAAAAAGCAACACAATTTTATAAAACCTTCTTATATTAACACCTACCCATAGTTTTTTAAAGTTAAATTTATTCAGATTGGTCCACTTCATCTTTAGTGAAAGAATGAAAACAAGTTTAATTGTGAAACCGTTAATAGCCAAAAAGTGGGTAAAAATTGATGAAAAATGGGAAAATCATCAAATTTGGGGACCTTCAAATGGCTGTAGAAAAATAAGAAGCACACCAGCATATGATTTTTTTCTTCACCAATTATTTGTTAACAGTCATATAAACCCAAAATTCAGGTTAAGAAAAAAAGGTTTAATTCTAGAAATGTTTGGCTCCTCAGAGGTGTACATCCTTAAATGCCTCCAATACTATTGCTTGATTGTTGCGATAGAATATCATTAAATTTTTGTTTAAGTGTTGATAGAGTAATTAAGGGGTTACACAATTAAAATAGCACTAGTTCACATGAATGAATGTATATGTAATTGATGCAGTCTTACAACCGCTCCTTCGGGCACCCAGTTAGCCTTAAAGTGACCTGTCGGATAAAGGAAGTATAATAAGCAGCGTCAAATGATAATGTTAGCCAATGAAAAAAACTGTAACATTAAGGTAAATAGGGTGTCTTCCTCCATCTTGGATATTGAAATACAAGAAAACAATCGGTCTAGATCTTTAATAAAAGGTGCAAATTTTGAGAGTAGTAGGTAATTCATGTGTAAGAATTTTCATTTCAATAGAGAAAATGACATATTTTATCATATTTATGGTTGTATTTTACAGAAAAACAGAATACTTTTGTTTGATTCTATTTTTTCCAACTTTGCCACATAAGGGGAGGCAACTCAAATGTAAGGGCAGATAATTCAGATAAAGTTACTTTTACAATAGAATGTGTTAGGAATTTACCTATTTTATTATGTAGCAAGAAAACGGGTCCCGTGACCCCATTTTTTCTTTTTCTTATCTGAAAGCATACTATTAGAGCTATCTTCTCATATTTTATCTCAAAATTCTATGGTGTAGTTTTCGTTTTATGGCAGAAAATTGGGTTTTCCATGCATAATCTATACAAAATCTGTCAATTTTGCACAACCTGTAGCGTGAAAATAAGCCCCGTGACCCATTCTTTTTATTATTTTTTTTTAAAAAGCATGATATAAACTACATTTTGGCAAATTATTAAAAAATTCTATGGATTATAATTTAGACACCCCATCTACCTTAAGATTGCATTAGAATGAAAAATATAAGATTATGGCTGTGTTTGGATATACGCCTAAGGCAGCCTCTGGTTAACCATAGGTACCGTTGGGTACCTATGGTTTGATATTTTATATTACAAAATATCAAACCATGGGTACCTACGGGTACCTATGGGCAACCAGAGGCTGCCTTAGGCGTAGATCCAAACACAGCCTATATATTATATCGTTTACAGATGTACAGCATTGTTGTGTGAATAATATACTATTATATATTATATATTATTAATAATTTACTATAATAATAAGTAGAGAGATGTATTACTACTATCACTAGTAACGAAGTATTGACCCTAACGAATAAATTCGTATTCCTACGAGTTTACTCAGTTTAGCGGTTGTACAAATAACGACATATTGATACATCTTATGACCAGAAATTAAGTTTGTTAAGTTGTTTATCTCTCAGGAAAACAACAGACAACGTTCTGTAATGGACCATAATGATTGATACTGGTTTAACACAGTGTCAAGGAAATTGGGAAATCTGATAAATGAGATGTATTGTGATGTGAATGTATCAGGCGTCCGCAGTAATGGTCTTCATGAAGATTTTGATTCATGATTTTTCCATATATGTTTTCCCATGAGAAAACGTTATCCATTCATACATTTGTACAAAAAGATTTGAGAGTTCGCCTTATAACAAATAGTTTATTCATAGTCATGTCGACAGATAAAAACGATAACCTGCTATAATGTTAAAAAGAAGACAAATGCAACAAAAAAGTTTAATCACATTTTATATAAATGTGTTTTGAATTATTTTGTTTCTTACTTTTGTTTTCGCTTTGTTTTCCTCTACTTTTGTCGAAATTCAACCTGTGTAAAAAAAAAACCACTGTACTTTATTGCTAATAATATTTGCTTACGAAGAGACTAGAAAATATTGAAAGGAAAAAGCTACTCCAAAATAATCAAAATGGTATGTATACAATATCATGGCCTACAAAATATAAGGAGTATCAAGGTTAAACTCACATGTTATAATAATAATTGACATAAACCTTAGTTTATGCATATATTTGACGTATTGAAATATTCAAGGGATTTCTCAATGACAACATTGAAAGCAGAACCTACAAACTCTTTCCGAGCACCAACGGATTAATTTCCTAGTCTTCAGTTTATAGTGTAGCGTATTGTTGACAGGTGTTCGCGGGTTTTAAAGTAACCTTTCGTTAGGCCATTTTTTCCCCGGCTATTCTCCTCCTTCAATCTTTGATTAAACTTTCCTTGGAGTTCGGTATTTTTGTTATTTTATTTTTGCTATTCCTAGTTAATTAAACCGCGTCATAGGAATATGCTGATAGTAGTAAAGATACTTATGGTTTTACACTTAACATACTGACGTCGCTTTTCTATTTTATTCTTTTATATCAAAGCGACTGCAACATGTATTTCTTTAAGGTGTAGATGCGGGACGGGTCTAAATTCATCGATATAATTTTTTTTATATTTTGCCAAAATGTAGGTTACAGCACGGTTTTTTTCTCTTCAAAAATATAGTAAAAGTGTTGGTCACGGGGCTTTTAATCAAGCTAAAGGGTTGTGTGATATTATTAGGATTCTGTATAGATTATACATGAAAACCCCATTTTTTAGTAATAAAAGAAAACTAAACTATAGATTCTTAAGATAAAATATGACAATATAGCTCTAGCTTATAGTGTATTTTCAGAAAATAAAAAGTAAAACTGGGATCCCGTTTTCTTTCTACACAAAAATAGTAAATTCATAAAACATTCCTTCATAAAGTTACATCATCTGAGTTACCTCCGCTTATAAAGTTACATCATCTGAGTTACCTCCCCTTATAAAGTTACATCAGCTGAGTTACCTACCCTTATATGGAAAAGCTGAAACAAATTGAATTAAACAAAATATATTCAATATTTGAGCATTTTCTTTAAAATTGCACTCTAAACTCAAGATCAGACAGATTGTGTACTGCTATTTGACGAAAGACTCGATCTACCTTAATGGTACACTATAGTTTGAATCTTCATTTCTGGGTAAATATTTGATTATATTTATAGATGAATATGTATTCGAGTAAATTGACTGTCAAAGTTTTGAGCGTTTGACAAATCACGTAATATATATTTTTGAATATTTACTAAATTCAAAGTTCATGTTCAACTCTTTTTTTTTAAACTTTCTCTGATCATGAGATGTAAACTTTATAACATTTTATAATGCAACTTTACTTTTTTTAGAATACCTACGTCTTATATGATAGTATTCCACGTTTGATATTAAATCCCCTATTGTGATGATGATTTTGATAAATGTGTCGCTTTGCTCTATGCACATACATTTGTGCCGTTTACGGATTATTAAAATAAACTTCTAATGAAATATTAATATATCATATAAAATGTGTGCATGTCATTTAAACGCAGACGTTTAGTATGAAAAATTGACAAATAATTATTGACCTGCATTAATTTTTACTCAAATGAAACAAGATTGCTATGGCTGTAACCAAATCCCCCCGCGCTGTATAAATTAGGAATTAAATTGAGTGTTGCAATGTTTCATGCTGGTACGATAGTCAAAACATAGTAAACGTCGTATAACTCCCACAAAAATGGAATGTGAGAAATTTCTCTCAAATGGTCTCAGAATAGTTGCGTTTCCAAAGTGTAACTGTCACAATCGTGAAACAATGATCAAGACCCATTACTGATGTAAATTGTTTGAGAGGAGTTGTGTTCAAAAGGTGTTTGTCACAATACTAAAAAAAAAGTCAAGTTCCATTACACATGTAAAAATGGCCCAATCAAAATGGCAGTACAATAAGGTCAACTATATATAATGCAAAACAATACTACCACGTAAGAGAGCATTTTTCAAAACGTAGAGAAGTTGCGTTCATGAGATGCCATTGTTACAATACTAAAAAAAAGGTAAAAGTCCCATAGCTCGTAAAAATTGTCGGATCATTAAACTGACGATATATAATGACAAGGGAATACGACGACTGATAAACCTACCAAATGTGTAAGCTTTATGTCAAATGGTTTCTGAGTATTGATGTGTATTTGAAAGGACTGTCGGAAACATTGCCATAACCCCCACGACACGACGCACAGGGAACAAATATCCTGTTAATGCGTCAGAGTTAAATAAGTCATAGTGTCTCCAAACGTTTTAACATTGTGATAAAATATTGTGATTTTCCTTTGGAGATTTCATATTTACCATTAGACATTATTGTTTCTTTAACAGCTTCGAAAGCAGAAACTTTAATTTCAAGGAAATCAGATGCCGAAGCTTACTAGGTACGTCATAATGCGAAATTCTTCAATTATACGCATTCATATCTCTTTTGCACGATCTTAACAGCTAATAAAATGAAATTTATAACACATCAAATCAACTGTAAAAAGTGTTCTATGATAAGCACTAGTCCTTCAGCTTTTTGATATGTAAAAATTTGCATCGAAGGACGTCGCTTACGACAATGGATAAAGTAACCGAAAGACAGTTCATAGCTTTTAAATTACTTCGAACAGAATATTTGCTTTGGCTATAACGATAACCTTCTGCAAACTATTCGGATAAAGACTAAATATTTGTCAAAATGGGACAATTTCAATTTTTTGTTACCTATAGGCGTTTACGCTTTGTTGATTTGTTCTGGAAAAAAGCCACTGGTTATATATACATTTAAGTAAAGATTGGAAGACGTTTTAAAATGGTCATGGTGTGAAACTAACTCAGAGGAAATTGGTCCTTGCTCCTAAGAATTCGAGAGTACCAATTGTGTATCACCAAGACAACAGTTATGGAGCTACCATTTGATTTTTATGGGGGGGGGGGGGGGGGTGCTAGGATGAAATTTGAAAAAAAAATAGGCAGGACAGGAGTTTTGAGTAAACAAAAAGGCAGGATGACAATTTAAAAATCAAATGGTAGCTCCCTTACATGTGTACTATTAAGTATTGATGACTATTGAATGAACTGTTCTTTGATCTTCAATTAACAATTATGATTATGAAGCATTAAAAATACATATTAACTTATTGGATTACCTATAAAACATTCTTTGATTTTTTGTTATTGATGTTGACATAATCGAAATATAATTATTATTATCATTATTAATCGAAATATTATACAGCACATTGCTTACATAATCTTTGCTTGTTAAAAGTCGGATTGGTATATTATGATTTATTACATATTTTGATCGTATAGAGTTAAATCGGGAAAAAACCTGACACAGCGATTATATATATTAACATTTCCAGTCGGTCAGAATAACAACATGCAACATTTCGCTGTAATAATTTTTGTTCTATAACACTGAACAGGTTATTGTGACATGCACATTTATCAGTCAATTAAATTAAATCTGAGCTGTGAATATGAACTTTAGTAAAGATTGAAAAAAAATTGAAAATGGCGCGTAAATTAGATTCTACAGAAAAATTGTCTTGCTGTATCTTTTTGTAAATTCTAATTATATTCATCCACATAATAAACATAAGTCTCCCATGCATCCGTAGGGGTATAAATACCACACTGATGTGTGTCAACAGCTTAACTTACAATATCTATAGTCCTATCAACTTCGATGTATCACCCTAAATTGATTCCATATAACAAAAATGTACACATTGCCCAATGGTGTTTTAACACATGTATCTTAAAATAAGGGAGCTACCATTTGATTTTTAGGGGGGGGGGGGCTAGGATGAAATTTGAAAAAAAGGCAGGACAGAAGTTTTGAGTAAAAAAAAAAGGCAGGATGAGCAACTTGGCAAAAAAAAAAGGCAGGATGACAAATAATGTATAAAAAGTCAGGATAAACTAATAAAAAAAAGGCAGGACCCCCCCCCCCCCCCTTCCCCATAAAAGACAAATGGTAGCTCCCTAAGGGTGACCATTTGATTTTCGGGGAGGAGGATTTTGAAAACGAATAAATAAATAACTATATGCACAAGACAAGAGGAAAATGAATATTCTGCAACACAAAATGCTGGAACAGATGTGTGTGCGAAAGTGAAAATAAATTTTATCGCGGCGTACCTACAGAAAAAATAGCTTGCGTAGCAATAGAGGAAAATAAAATAATCCCGAAAAATCATCATTTCTTCGATTCAAATTTTAAGATTAGAGAGAAATAGAATGCTTCAGTATCTGAAATAGTGAATTTCTTCTTTTTCAAACTTAGAAAAGAGAGAAAGAAATACGAGGGAGGAAACAAGAAGAAGTCTGATGATACTTTTCCGCACTTGTTGCATGTTTATCAATGATTAAAATATCTATTGTTTTGTTCAAACACCTGTAATTGTCAAATTATTACAAATAGAAAATGTATGCAATTTAATATAAAATAACTTCTTATAAAAGAGAAACACTATATTCTTAGCATGTACCCAGCATAATGGATCTTTTTAATAATGATGAATTACAACAGGAAAACTATTATAAACTATTAACTTGCGACGAGCATCTAATGTTTCCGCCATACACCAATTTTCTGCTATTTACATTTTGTAGATATTATGAAACTGTTATTGACACTACTTTGAAGTTTGATTCGACAGGAAATATATGATATTGAAAATTGTTTTAAATAGGAAGAAGAATAACAAGACTTTAAAAATCATGGAGAGATGTATAGTTCTGGGGGAGTTATTAAAAGGAGACTACTGTCACGTTTGGTAAGGACATGTCAGATCTGTATTTAGCGGGGGAAAAGGGGGGAATGTCTCTCAATCTTAAGTTTGATGGACTATTGATGAATACAGAAAAGTGGACTAAAAATTACGGAAAACAGAAATGAATACCCTTTCCCCCTCCCCAATCGAGACCCAAATTAAATACATTGTTCAGTTTAGAAGTAATTCCTTCATGCCATGCTCTATGCTCATTTTAACATGGTTACATACGCTCAAATACAGAATAAAAAATACAACATCTTTGAAGCTTTGAGTCTGCACGTACAGATATTCTTGTTAAAGAGTACATAACTTATCCGGAAATGGCTTTCCGTCAAAGAAAATTAAACAATCTTCCCATAAATGATAGTAAATTTTTATCGACACAAATTAAACTAAATCATTTGAGATAATTTCTATGATTTCTTTTGTTTTTTATTGCCACATCATAGTTCAGTAATAACACTCGCACTTATTTTCAATGGACAATTTCCGATACCATATGTGCGTTTATTATATAGTGATAACCTTTCCAAGATGAAAACATCTAACTGACTTAGATTAATCGTTCAAGTCATTAAAATTCTTAGAATAATTATCTTAAAGACCCTTGATATTGTTTTCTTATTCCGAGGTCTTGAACTGGTTCGCTGTACTTTTTCTGTTTGGCTTTTGCGAATGTATCGGCACTAAAATGTTTCAAATTTCAAGGCCAAACACATGACTGCTACAAATTGCAAACGAAACCATTTGCGTCATGTGAAGCAAAATTACCTGGATGCTGATGGGGCAAAAACGGAGGTTTTTATTTCAAATATGATTTATTTAATATATGAAATACCACTGTTTTAACTCGAACTCGACAAACAATCATAATCGTTTGAAGGAAAAAAAACACAGGCTATTTCACGCTATCAAAATTTCCTTCCGTCACGTGATATTTTAATATATGAAATGAAAAATAACAGGACATAGTTTAGATATATATGTTTTCTATTTTGTCACGTTTGTGTCACTACTGTAAGAGTGCAAATTTCATGTGACTATCAGACATAATATAAGATTAACATACAAGAGCCCTTTTGGGTTGTTTTTCTTCAAACGTGACGTCACAACTAAAACCAATATACCGATTTTGTTATGCTTTTCAATTTGAAGAAATTCTTTATGTATAGATAAATTTCTTGGAAAATAAGTGTGAAAGCAAAAAAAAAATAAATCTTGATGTTTAAATGGCAAAAAGACAGAAACGACAGTTTATCTCTGCTTAGAGGAAACTAAAAGTAATAAAATAACAATCAAAATCGAATCTTGCATTTCCAGCAACATTCCCTGCAGCACAATATAATGACAATTTTTGACGACAGTTATCAAACGACAGTGCTACATCTATGTATAATACGTTTTATATCAATATTTATATATCTGTTCTGATTGCAAATTCCCTGTACAATTATACAGTAATGAAACTATTATATCCTCCGCTAACGTATACTTTCCACGAGATTCTCGCGAGATTACTTGTTAAACAGACTGTAAACACGGCGTTTCTATTTAATAAGTTAACAAAAGGAATAATAAGGAATTGCTCTGTCTGCAGTCTTCCTATTAAGAAACAAATCACAGTTTCATTATGGCTTGACTGAATTCATTGCCAATGTCAAGGGACTGTACTTAAAAGTTCAATATACAACGTATAAATATACCATTGAAAGTTAATTATGTTGATAAGAATTAAACAACTACTGTCTATTCAGAAAGTGTTGCGTTCATTATTGTGGTTATTGTTGAACAATGGGCAAACATGCGGGATTTATTATTGTGAATATAGGACAAGCTGCCTACAAATAGTCATATATAATAATATATTGTACTTTTGATGATGCGAATTGGTACAATCGAACCATTTTTTTTTACTCTGGCTCGCGGTTTATGATTGATTGATTGTTGGTTGCTTAACGTCGCGATTTATGTATTACGATGCTATTTACATTACTAGCCAACTGAAATAATATGCTTAAATAAAAAGACAATGGCAATGATAAAAGCTCCGAAAGCATCAAACCATCATGCTGACAGTTTGTAGCGGCGGGAAATAAACAATACTTCCGCACAAAGACTTACAATGATTTATTATTGTTTCTTAAAACTGATTGTTACGTTACAGTTACAATAAAAGATATAACATGTGGGTTCAATGGGCAATGATATTTTGGATACGACAATAAATGTATTGAAAGAGTATACTACTAATATATTTTAAGGTTCCCGTTTGAATGGTTTTACACTAGTAATTTTCGGGGCCCTTTATAGCTTGCTGTTCGGTGTGAGCCAAGGCTTCGTGTTGAAGACCGTACTTTGACCTATAATGGTTTACTTTTATAAATTTTGACTTGGATGGAAAGTGGTCTCATTGGCACTCACACCACATCTTCTTATATCTAATCATAGATCTACAGATTCGCTCGCTCCAAATTTTTTGAAACCTAAATAACAAATTAGGGTCATTCCTAAAAAACGTTTTGAATTATCACTCCATTTGATTAGAAGCAACATTTTTAAATGTAATCGAACACCCCACACTTCACAGAAAATTACTTTTTTAGATTAAAAGATTAATTCTGGCTCTTGAAAACGAAGTCTTGTGGAATAAAATTTAAAGAATACATTCCTCTCACCAAATTTTAGAAATCGCTTGCTAAAGTATTCATTTATAAAAATCGCTCCTGCCTCGCTCCATCCATTGCACATAAAAGTCCGAATAACACGTATTCATTGGAAGTGGCATACAGAATACTTTCCTTTTTCAAATATGTCAATATGGTATTCGTTAAGGTACAAAAGTTTGAAGTGGTCTTACAAAATACTTTCCTTTTTCCAATATGTTGTTCGTTATGGTACAAACGTTCGAAGTGGTCTTACAAAATACTTTCTTTTTTCCAATGTGTTGTTCGTTAAGGTACAAATGTTTGAAGTGCATGGTCTTACAAAATACTTTCTTTTTTCCAATATGTTGTTCGTTAAGGTACAAATGTTTGAAGTGGTCTTACAAAATACTTTTCTTTTCTAATATATTGTTCGTTATGGTACAAATGTTCGAAGTGGTCTTACAAAATACTTTCTTTTTTCCAATGTGTTGTTCGTTAAGGTACAAATGTTCGCAGTGGTCTTACAAAATACTTTCTTTTTTCCAATATGTTGTTCGTTAAGGTACAAATGTTTGAAGTGGTCTTACAAAATACTTTTCTTTTCCAATGTGTTGTTCGTTAAGGTACACATGTATTAAGAGACTGATATATATACCTGTAAAGAATCAAAGTAGGCTTCGATTCTGTTAATTTTTTTTAATTTCGATCATCTTCTTTTTGACAGTTCTATACTGTATATAAATATTTAGTATTTGAACATACATTTTAAAGCTCTAAAGTGTCATTTATTTTTGAATTGCATTATAATAAAAATAACATAACTGTAGTTGAAGAGTTACTGTCGTCAATTTGGAATTTGACACTTTACATCGCAATGTGAACTCAATTTGCGACGGTAAAATAAAAATTAAATATTCTAAAAATTAAAAATACAGATACATGTATGAATACACCACTAAAATCTAGAACCTCATACAAACATCTAACGCTTTAAAGTGTTCAGTATGAAATGTGAGTATGGATCAACGAGACAAGTTAAATGTAACAAAACACATCTTGGTTAAACATAAAGTTTTTGTCTCGCCTTCGACGAAAGTCACGTGAGACAAAGGTTTTGCTTTTCAGGCGGCGTATACAATTGTTAAGTTTTCAGCTTAAGTCAGTTTGATGATAGGTGAGACATATATCTGTGTCAACAGTTTATTAATTATATGTATAAACAATTATCTGTACAACATTTCAAACTCTAAAATCGTCTCGAATATAGAAAAGTTGTTACTAATTTTAACCATGGCAGTATTATATTGACTCAATAAAGTACTTCCATGATTTATCAGACGCTATGCAAGATGTTCAAACTACACCAAATTTTGTAAATAATAAAACGATTAAGTCCCACTGACGAGGTTCCTGCCATTATACATAAAAACATGAACATGTAGCGTGGTTAAATTAGTTTCATTTAGCAGTTAAGATCTCAACCCCACGTCTTATATACCAATCACTGTGTGAAAGACTGCCGTCCATACTATCATATCTATTTTGGATTATGATTTAATTTAGAAAAATACATATATTATTTGCTTTTATAATAACTCAAGTTGTATTTTTTTTCTCTGCAAGCATTTCTTAAATCAATAACGAAATTCGATGTGTAAGGCGCGATAACTCAACTGTGTTTAGTTTTAGAATACGATTGCATATCACGAAGAGTTAGGTTTCTTTGATCTGCCTTCGTCTAGGAAAAAAGTAATGGGGTGTACGTTTATTCTTTTCTTTATTTTATAAATAAGAAATTCTTTTGTAGAAACATGTATTTAATGAGAAAAATAAAGATAAATTAGAAATTCCCTTAACTCTGGAAAGCATGCCATCGGTATCTTCATTAATAGAATGTCATTGTTACCTAACGGACAATATATACTTTAAGGATGATTGCTCCTCTTGTTGTTGGGTTTTTGGCAGATATTCGGAATTCTCTGGTTTTATCCATGTAGTGCCAATAAATGTTTTGCCCGCTAACCCCTACTATTCCTTTCGTAATTCTATTACATATAGTTTAAGAAGCTATATTTGAAAATCTTATAAAATCCTTGTTATTTTTTCATAGTTTTTGAATGAAAAAATGTGCCAATGTTAAATTTATGAACAATCTAGAGAGAATCATTTCCCGCCAATTTTTTCAATGGCTTATATCTCGAAAACAAGGACATGGACCCTTCATTTTTTTCTGCTTTTTTAGTTCCGTTATTTATATACATCAATTTATAACAGTCTTTTGAAAAGCTTGTTATTTTGAAACAGAGTAGCGAACATCCTTAATACGAGTAAACCATATCACAAACTATGTTTATCTTTACCTCGAAATCACAGAACGACACTAACTCATAGAATATAACACTCTACTGTATAAATATAACATTCTACTGTATAAATATAACATTTTACTGCAGAAATATAATATTCTACTGCGGAAATATAACATTCTACTGCAGAAATATAAAATTCTACTGTATATAACATTCTACTGTAGAAATATAACATTCTACTGTAGAAATCTTTTAAATGAGATTACTAATAAAAGATAAACTCGTATCTTTCTGAGACTGAAACACTAGTGTTCCTGCTAAATCAAATTTAAACCAAGTAAAAACAACAAGGTTCTTTTATAAAACAGTGACTTTGAGAACAAAGGACTCTAACTTAATTTTGCTTGTACATATATTCACAATCAAATATGTATTCAAATCAATAGTATATTGTATTTGTTTATGATTATTTTTTGTCAAAAGTAAATTTGTATGCTGATATGACAATAAAAACTTCCATTTTTTTTTAACGAAGCGTATTCTTTTTAAATGACTTCAATTAATAATTAATTGTTCATCGAGTTTCATTGCTACATGTATCTATGGATAATCTAGTGTTTATATAGATTCGCATGGCGGGAGATGCATGGAAAGCCGTCGATTTACCGGGTCTCGCTCCTTCTGTAATTCATGCGGTTCCCAAAGATTTTGTTATTACGTGATTTAGTATCTCAAGAACTTATGAGAATTGAACATTGGAAATTATTCTGATTCCTCTAGTTTAGACTTGAAAGTAAATTAGAGTTATTTCCCCTACAGTTGAACAGTAAGCTTTTGTATGGATTTGAGTTCTTTTACAATTAGTCTAAGATTGCTCTGACGTATGAGAGTCATTTTAGGAATTGCTATGACCACGGTCCAAGCAAGTCCTTAAAAGACCGCCAAGTAGCCAATCTCCGACTACATGTATTCTAAACAGATTCTATTCAGAAACAAATAGTAATGATTTAAAAAGTATAAGGAATTATAGTTCTCAAAACAATTTAATGACACGTTGCTCTTCAGGTATAAAACTGAAACGAATCTCGCATACATTTTATGTCCGCTTATCACAAAAGTCCGGAATTTGTCAAATTAGTTTGATTTTGGAGCTAATTTCTGATAATAATCTTTATTGACGTAAAGCATATATACATATATATTATTATTATTTATCGAATATTTTTAAGGATTTGTGATTCGTTAAAACTTGATCACATGTACATTTGTATTTACTCAGTTTGCACGCCAATACTGTTGTGATTAGCTTTTCGTTGGTCAAAAACAGCATATTGCACAGGGCATACAACATGTTACTAAAAATCTGTTCTAGAAATCCCCAATTTTAGATTATTCATGCAATAGTTGTTGATTAATAATATAACAATTGTAGCCTTTGGTTGAGTTCAATACGATGTTTTTTATCGACCTAGAGAAGCATACGGACCTCGGATATCGTCCTCAGTCAATATGCTTGTCTTAGGTCGATATAACCTCGTACCGACCTCATATATGTATACAAAGGTTATAATTGTATAATATACAGCTTGTGACAAACAAAATACAAATGATAACATATTTACATCAAATATTATAACAATAAGTTAACCAAGAGTCCATTTTAATACAAATAACGTATCACAACACGTTTGAACTGATACAAGTAAGGAATTGAAGTGAGTGAACTATCGAAACAAAGCATCGTGGGTGATTGGTATTAAATGTCGTGCTATTTTATTTCGGAAATAATATCGCATTAAATGAAGTCACATCAGGGCGAAATTCCTGGAATTAGATGCAATTCATTTTAGATTTTTCTAGACGGAGACAGTTAATTAACTAAAAGAGTATTATTTTTTTTTTAGTTTTTTTAAGTATCTCTTTAAATGCATTTTTTTTTCATTGGTTTCAATGATAACAAATAGATATAAATTTGTTTTAAAATGCCTTATAATTTTAGGGATTAATTTGTCTTTTTTCAAGTTCAAAACAACTACTAAGTAAGTAAAAATTGATTAATAATTCTTATTTGTCATTTGCTTGATTTCGCGTGATATTTTCAACGATCTAATCGTTGCGTTATATCATTACCTTTTGTTATATGTTTTGCATGGGCGATATAATCGTTACCTTATGTTATATTTTGGACGATCCAATCGTTGCTGCTTATGTGATATTTTAGACGATCTAATCGTTACCTTATGTTATATTTTGGGCGATCTAATCGTTACCGTATGATATATCTTGGGCGATCTAATCGTTACCTAATGTTAATATATGTTTTGGGCGATCGAAATTATATAAGTCGTTGCCTTATGTTATATTTCGGACTAACTTATCATTACCTTATAATATATAATGTTTTGCATGGGCGATATAATCGTTACCTTATGTTATGTTTTGGACGATCTATTCGTTACCTTATTTTATATTTTGGGCGATCTAATCGTTAACTTATGTTATGTTTTGGACGATCCAATCGTTCCCTTACGTTATGTTTTTGTGATCTAATTGTTACCTTGTGTTAGGTTTTGGAATACCGACCGTACGAGACCCTCATGGGTAGTCTAGGTCGTTAAAACATCCCTAGTTGTACGTTTTGGACGATCCAATCTCATGTAATTCCGTATGTGGCCTGTCACTATGTTATCTAAAATACTTTTATTTTTCAGTGGGATTCTAAGTTCCCCGCCCCTCATCCCGGTCGACCTACCTTACAGAACCTACCTGCGCAATTAATTGCCAATTTGAACTAATCCCGAATATACAAGCAACAATAAATCATTCTATATCAAGGAATATCCAGGATTTGTCGGTTGAATTTAAATTGTCCTTTTTTTTACTATTTTTCCTGTTTCTATGTCATTTGTATTAAACCGGGCTTATTTTTGTGGAAGTTTGCATATTAATTTTTTTCCGTCAGGTGCTTTGGCAACTCTTGCCGTTTTCGTTGTGTAAAAGTCTCTTAAATATCGAAACGCCTTTCAGCAAACACAAAACTGTCATCCGTCGTAGACTTCAGTTTGATTTAATGACATCCGTTGTCCCGAAGCACTGGGTCGTGTCATATTTCTTATTATTTTCTGTATATGCTTTTCTGTTTATTCTATCAATACTGCAATCAGCAAAAAAGATATTAAAGTGCAAGCTAACTCGAATTATTCAATCCCTCACCCACTTATATTCACTCCGCCAGTCTAACGGAGTGATCGTAATGATCGAACTATAACGACTGGATTATTCGGGTAAGACTTCGAACAATAAATGTTGTAGCCATTAAAAACCGATTCTCATCAGACAAGAACGACGATTTTTCTTTATAAAGAATTAATTATAAATTAATAAAAATGTCTAGGATATACACAACGATGTTACGACTTCTCCAAACCACTCCAAATGCAGAATAAATAATATTAATTTACAGATAATATATATCCACGCTATAAACAAGGATCTGACAACACTCCTTAACATTATCTGTTTTAAACTCTGGTTTTTGTCGAGCCTGCGACATTTTAACTAATGAGATTATCCTCTTGAAATAAAGATTATTTATTTATTTATTTATTTATTTATTTATTTATTTACATAGCGATCCTATACATTCCGTCGGCGTCGTCGTAGTCGTCGGCGGCGGCGGCGTCCACAAATATTCACTCTGTGGTTAAAGTTTTTTCAAATTTTAATAGCTTTCTTAAACTATCCTGCATTTCAACCAAACTTGAACAGAAGCTTGTTTATGATCATAAGATAGTATCCAGAAGTAAATTTTGTAAAAAAAATCCTGTTTATCCGTATTTTACTCATAAATGGACTTTGGTTTTCTGCCAGTTAACATTACATTCACTCTGTGGTTAAAGTTTTTCAAATTTTAATAACTTTCTTAAACTATCCTGGATTTGTATCACACTTGGACAGAAGCTTGTTTGTGATCATAAGATAGTATTCAAAAGTACATTTTGTTAAAAAAAATCCTGTTTATCCGTATTTTACTTATAAATGGATTTAGTTTTTTCTGCCAGTTAACATTACATTCACTCTGTGGTTAAAGCTTTCAAAATTTTAATAACTTTCTTAAACTATCCTGGATTTGTACCAAACTTGGACAGAAGCTTGTTTATGATCAAAAGCTAGTATCTAGAAGGAAATTTTGTAAAAATTTATTTCCTGTTTTTCCGTATATTACTTATTAATGGACTTAGTTTTATTCCAGTTAACATTACGTACAGTCTGCACTTTTTAAAACATTTATTAGATTCATAAACCTTCTTGGATTTTTTCCAAACTTCAACAGAACTTCTTACAATCAAAAGATAGTATCTAGAGGAAAACTAATAATTTTTCCCCATTTTTGTTGAGCCCGCAACTAACAGCAAAAGTAGGCGGGACACTGGGTTTCGCGGAACCCTTACGAATTTTTGTAGTAAATGATACATGTTGATGAAATAGTTACCAGAAACAAAAGGCAATGCCTCGTAAGAGGTTTGTATATCCATCCATTGCAATATTTTACTACAATAGAATGTTTTGAGCGTCTAATTAATGGAACAGCAAATTAAAATGATTCATCGATAAACCAAAACTGTTTTTGCTTCGAGAGAAAAAAATATTAAAACTTATCCAAATAATTTGTTAATCTACACTATTTATTGTTAGTTTCTTGACTCCATTGTCTTCTTTACTGACAGTTCAAAAACAATTTACTTAAAATAATAATTTTCTTTGCTGCAAAATAAAACTTGAATGAATCCATTCCCTAACGATTTAAGACATTAAGTCTGACAGTAGTAAATCACTCATGACCTGTTTGATTGCGACTCATGTGATGAAATCATAGCCCTGACGGTGTGGTTATAATTGTAATCATAGCTAAAGCATTGAAATGGAAAAGAAATGATAGGGAGTACCAAAAAAATTCCACTACCTGCACATAAAAAAAAACATTACAAGCACATGAAAAAACACTACACGCTCATAAAAAAAGCAAAGGAACGGTGATTATATTACTGTTCTTAGTCTCAAACGTCTAAAATTACGCTTCAGCTCTGATAAGAACATGGTCACGAATAAATAAATATGTAAGATATATAAAATAGAATGTGATAACCCAAACCGACCGCACAATGGTAGCGTTCTCGCCTCGAGTGCTCGAAATAAAAAGCTCCACCCATAGCCGGGTCATACTAAAGCTTATGAAATTTGCAAAGTGTACGGTCCAGCAATGTTTGTATATATAAAAATAAGAAGATGTGGTATAATTGCCAATGAGATAACTCCTCACAAGAGACCAAATGACACAGAAATTAACAACTATAGGTCAACGTACTGCCTTCAACAATGAGCAAAGCCCAGACCGCATATTCAGCTATAAAAGGCCCCGAAATGACAAATGTAAAACATTTTAAACGAGAAACTAACGGCCTAATTTATGTACAAAATAATGAACGAAAAACTGTATGTTGTCTGTATACAATGTACCGTTAGTAGGACTAAAACCGGTCTTTCTTCGTGTGGTATTTTATATAATGATATTTTCCGTCAGGTGCTGCGGCAATTCTTGTGTTTATTTGGTATAGATCTCTTAAACATCGAAACACCTTGTAGCAAACACTGATTTCCGTTGTAGACTGTTATATAATAACATCCGTAGTCTTGAGGCTATGTCTCTTTCCGATCTACATGTTTTACTGTTAGCTCTGTCATTACTGCAATTAGCAAATCACAAATAAAAGTACACGCTAACTGTTTAAGCCTTTGCTATCTAAGATTCACCTCGCTATTCTATTTGAGTTATCGTAGCGAGTTGCTGGATTATTTGGGTTAGCGTTCAGGCGAGACAATGTTATAAAATTTTCATTTTGCTCGAACAAGAACATGGTCATGAAGAAAACTATATACAAATGGTAAATATCTTCAGTACAAACATTGGCTCTGTACATTTGTAAGGGAGCTACCATTTGATTTTTAGGGGGGGGGGGGGGGCTAGGATGAAAAAATGTTTTCTGCATTTATTTTTTAGTTGTAATCTCTGTCCTGCCTTTTTATTTTTCACTCTATTCGGTCCTGCCTTTTTTTTTATTAGTTTATCCTGACTTTTTTTACATAAATTGTCATCCTGCCTTTTTTTTACTCAAAACTCCTGTCCTGCCCTTTTTTTCAAATTTCATCCTAGACCCCCCCCCCCCCCCCCCCTAAAAATCAAATGGTAGCTCCCTAACCATACTGTGGATGCTGCTTTCGGTAACTTCGTTTATATATTTTTTGAGAATAGTAAATGTGGTATTGACAATTTTGTTTTCGTTATGAGAATTACACACATATCTGATGTTGTTCATATCACTGATGAAATTAATGGATTCCCATACCTGCAACAAATATGGTAGGACAGGAACTAAATTCCATTCGATGCGACTTTAATTTTCATGGGTGACTCAAAATCTCCAACTCGCACTTCAAAGTAAATTTTCTTTAGATTCGTGTATGTTTTGTTTTCATCGAACGGTCATAGTGAGTCATTCAACATGGAAAAAGATAAGGCCTCACTGTAAGTTCAATTCGGCGACTAGCGCCAGTTTGTATAGAATTCCTTGTAAATACATTATTAAATCGATCGATCACGTTACATCTGTGGATTAGATAACACAGATGCAGGGTAATATAAACAGTATATGATGTGGAAAGAGGTCAATATATTTTGGGTAGAATTGTTAGGTGGGTCTCATAGGGGTGTAAGCGTGATCCGGGATTGGCCCATTTTTTGTAAGCGTGACACGTGAAAGTCAAATTATTTTGTGTGAAAACGGGAAACGAAGTCGGGCGGGTAACGTGAAATTACAAGCGCTATCATTACAATGATAAGCGGGATACGGGGTTCTGACGAAACAATAAGCGGGATCCGAGATTAGACCCCCCCTAACATCCCCCCCCCCTCCCCCCAAATGAGTACCCTGTTAGGTTTTATTGTGCCGTGTACTTTTGATGGTAGTATTTCTACGTTACAGTGTCGTTTCTGTTATCTGATGTGTGAGGTGTGAATATTCATTGTGTACTATTATTAAATATTCTTCTCCTAGAGGAATGGAAATACTAGAGTCAATCCCTAATCTGAAAAATTATTTTCAAAAGTTTTTTTAAACGCGGTGTATATAGGTTTGTTGTTGACTTTCGAAAGCCTTTGCACAAATTATTTTAATTTTAAGTTTAGCTATAAATGTAGGAACCAATGTAAGTATTACTACATCCTCTATCGACCAGGGCCGTATGCAGAAAGCTACTTAAGTTAGCCAATCGTAATACTAATTTATCGTAGGACATTTAGAAAAATCCGTCCGTTCGGAACAAATCTTAATTAAGTAGCTTTATGCATACGGGCCCAGTTTCCTTCAAAGGAACAGATCGTAGATTAAGACATATATTGACTGTATATAGATTCTTATTGTAAACTGCACATTTGATCTATGCTACCGGTGCGTTAGGAAATATGAACATCCCCTAAGGTTCAATAAACCTATGTTAGGACGTATGAATATCCCCGGGGGCTTAAATAAATGTTTGTGGTGATTACGTTAATCAAATCAGGTTGTGGTAACTATTTCTGATGAGTAAGAATTGGCGATCGTCAAAGATACATGGGTTGATCTAATTACCAAACAATCACATTATCTGATAGTTCAACTGTCTCGCCACAACGCACGAAAATTAATATTGACGCACGCTTTAAAAACAAAACTCTATTAAGTACATCAAGCTATGACTATGCATACAGATTGGAGATTATATGTTCAGATTGGAGATTATATGTACAGAAAATATAATAGACAAATCGTCAGTCAGCAGCTTGCAAAATAATCACATTAGGCATTTGAAGAAAACATAAACTGTGACTTCAATTGATATGCGACAGCTCGTATTTTTAAATCAACATGAAGGATTTTAGAAAGGTTTTAAGACTCAAGAATATTTTACTCTATTTCAGACGGCATAAACTGAAACAACAGACAATCAATCATTATACATATACGGGGTCGATCATTCGGTATTCTCGGGGAGAGAGCAACATAATTGTTTTCAGCACGAACATTTGTATCCAACCATTGCTTTGAATGATTATTCATTTTATTAGACAGTAGTGCATGGATATTTATTTTCTTTTGTCATGCTGAGTTATTTCTAGCCATTATGTGGATCAGGATAAATATTTTCTGTCTTTGGAAAGATTATTAATTTTCAGGTCATTTACTTCTAAAACATCTCCTCCCCTCAAATAAAATCGTCGTTCCCTAAGGTTTAGGCGGAACGTGTAGCATTTTTACAATGTACAAGAAAGTGCTTTTACTTTTACATGTTTTCTTTTATTTGATTGATTGATTGATTGATTGGTTTGATTGATTGTGTGATTATCATCGGGCCAATACACGTGTGATTTATGTCGTGGCGAGAGCCAATACACGTGTGATTTATATCGTGGAGAGGGCCAATACACGTGAAATTTATATCCTTGCGAGGGCCAATACACGTGTGATTTATATCGTGGCCATCGGGTCAATACACGTGTGATTTATATCGTGGCCATCGGGCCAATACACGTGTGATTTATATCGTGGCGAGGGCCAATACACGTGTGATTTATATCGTGGCGAGGGCCAATACACGTGTGATTTATATCGTGGCTAGGGCTAATACACGTGTGATTTATATCGTGGCCATCGGGCCAATAAACGTGTGATTTATATCGTGACGAGGGCCAATACACGTGTGATTTATATCGTGGCTAGGGCCAATACACGTGTGATTTATATCGTGGCGAGGGCCAATTAATACACGTGTGATTTATATCGTGGCCATCGGGCCAATACACGTGTGATTTATATCGTGGCCATCGGGCCAATACACGTGTGATTTATATCGTGGCCATCGGGCCAATACACGTGTGATTTATATCGTGGCCATCGGGCCAATACACGTGTGATTTATATCGTGGCGAGAGCGAATTTTGTGAAAAAATCATAATTGAAAGTCAGGCAAAATTGCAATACAGCTGTTGAAATATAATAATAATTACTATTCACAAACAAAAACAAAACAATTGATAGAACAAACTGATAAAACGTAAAACAATATCAAGTTATATACTGTAGCTTTTAGATTAATATTGTTATGTAGAAAAGCATATTTCCCTAAAGATTGAACAATAGATATATAAAACTGGGATTTTTAGAAAATAAATCAGTATGAATGAAAGGAGATGTGTGGGATACATTTGTTCTTCATTGAGAAAATGGACAAAAGAATATTTGGGTGCAAAAATATAAAGAATAGACTGAGAACAATAATTTGTCAAAAACATAGTAAGAGAATAATTGGCCGCAGAATAATGAACTATAGGGAAAAGTGGTCTAGTTTTTATAAATGAATGCAGAATTGAAGACCCTATCCAGATCCAATTCGTCAGATGAATAATACCAGTATAGCTAACAGATATTTTATTAAAAGAGCAACGGCAGGCTACAAAGAATGGACTCCGACATTCTTATCAATTAATGAGCTAAGGCATCAGATTCCTTCATCTATAAAAGAATCACGCATGTCGTTTCTTAGAAATAATATTTTCCTATATCGGAACTAATATTGACATAATATCTACTTAACAGAAGACACTGCTAAGTCTTGAAGTTCGGGGAGATGTCATAATCATAATATCAATAAATCACGTGGATTTTTCCCCAGATGCCTCGAGGCAAACCGGAAACACTATTGTAGTCCACATTTCCTTTGTCATCTTGGCGGGAAACGCGTGCTGCTGACACAAGATGACATTGACTGTCGTCTGCTAACGACGATTTAGACGTGAATAGAATTAACGAAACTCTGTTGAATGTCGAAGCATTTCCTTTTGTTTCTTTAGATTCAAAACTTTCTATCAGGCAACGTTTCTATTCAATACTTTTATACAGATAAAAGCAGTGGGAACATTGTTCATTTATTTTCTTTGTCGTCTTGTATAACGAAATGTCAATTCTTAAGAAGGTTGACTAATGTATAGTTCATGACTTCACGTGGATAAAGAGGACGTGTTCGTGTCACAAAATCTTTATACAGATACACTAGCAAGGATATTGTTCAAACACCTTCTTTGGAGTGACATCTTTAGAAATATCAATTCTAAATAAAGTTAGATTAATCATTATGTATAGTGCACGTCGATATGAACATGAGCTTTCACAAAATCTACTACTTCCTTACACAAATATATACTGAAGCGTATTAGACTAAGCGCTACACAATTTATAATTCATAACGCAAACCTTTGCGAAATAATGCAAACTTTTGCGAAATAACGCAAACCTTTGCAAAATAATGCAAACGTTTGCGAAATAACGCAAACAGTTGTTATATCTTATTTCCTATTTATGTTTCAAGGGAAGCAGCTGTTATAAAAGGAGGAGGCTGCATATATTAAAATATATCCCCCTTTGTATTTATTGTAAAGTAAAATACTTATCATGGCATACTAATGAACAGGAGAATACATGTATATATATATATAAGTCTTAATTGATAACAACGTTCAAACCCATGATTGCGTTGGATAAAAACCACATTTTTTATACGTGTGCATGCACAACAAATTTCTTGGTAGAGGGGTCTTAATACAGCACAAACAACATCGTATATATATATATATATATATATATTACAAAGAAAATTGAGTAAATTGAAGTTATACCGAAGAAAATAAATTTCAACCCTGTTAATTTGGCCGAATTTAAATATACTTCCAAAGTAAGCGCTCGTTTGAACATTGTGTACGATTGGTTAGTTCCAAACAAGCTACCCTATTGAAATAAATGTATGAGATGAAGATTTTTTATTATTATAGTTTTGTACTCTGCATTCAAATTGCTACCCAAGCATCTTAAATAGATACCTCACTAGATTGAAATTTAAAACCTCATGATTTTTTATCAACGACTCTTTATCATATTCTGAGATTTCAACAAACGATTTATTACATCAAAATTCTTCTTTTTTTTATTCAAAATAATTCATTTTAAAGCCGAAAGATCATTTTGTCTATTTGACTTTATAGTTTTACAATTATATGAATTCTGTTTTTGCTCTTCTCTACTTTGCCACTTTCCGTAAATCAAAATTTTCAAAATCTTGGCCTTTTAATTCAAATTTTCCATTACCATAATTATTTATTTACATGTAAAATTTATATAATTTTCTGATCCAAAAATCTTTCCTAATTTGTGTATAATTGCGATACAAGTTTTCCCTTATTCCTATGTTTATTTATAATAATGATTCGGCATTGTGTTCATGGTCCTTCTCTTCTTAAGGTAGATTCATAGTATACCGCCATGTTGGATTGTACAATCCCAGTACAAAATCGGTCTAGTTATTTGCCTAAAGCTGCAAATTTGGAGACAGATTTACAATTTATTGGTTAGACTGTTTATTTATGTAAATAAAAATTGGTAGATTATTGTTTAACACAAAATATTTAAACAAATATCAAATTTTGTGTTTTTAGAATCAATTTTTTTCAAATAAGCCATCTCAGGGAAGATAACTCTTTTAGTAAAAAATATATACTGGACTGATAGGGAAATTTTTTATTTTTACTTGTAGCAAGAAAACAAGTTCGGTGACACCATTTTTTCTTTTTTTTTCTTTCTTAAAACATATTATAAAACCTATCTTCTCACAATTTATTTCAAAATTCTATCTCATAGATTTTTTTTTGTGCACACAAATGTGTTTTTCATGAACAATCTAACCATATTTAGGCAATTTTCAACGACTCATAGCATGGAAAATAGCACAGTGACCCATACTTTTTATTATATTTTTGAAAAAAGCATAGTAAAATCTTCACTTTGGCAAAGTATAAGAAAATTCTATCTCAAGAAGTATATACCTATGATCTACCTTAAATAAATCTCAACCAAATTTTATTGGCAGACGGACATGCACATGCCGATAATTACAAAACACTGCTTTCAAATTATATAATGAACATAAAATGTAAATTCAATATAGCTTTTTATTATAAAATATTCAAAACTTAACGAATAATTAAAATCAAAACGTTTGTGCTATAAACATAGAAAGAAATATAAAAAAAATGTGTGGTTCTAATAAGCTTCCGTAAATATCAGCATCAGGAACATTGCTCATAAACTGTCGTGAAGACTGAAGAAATGTAGCGTCGACCAAAAGGTGGAACAATGTATAGTTTTGTTTTTTCATTAAAGCACAAATTACACCCATAAGAGGGCCAAAGGCATGACAATTACATGTAATAACAACAATATAATCATGATGACATTAAAATTTACATAAAAAATAAAAATAAACCAAAACATTAAACACAACAAATGACCTCAAGTGCCCCCTGTCCTCATTTCCATAGATTGTTTAATAAAGGAGCCTAAAGATTTCACTTGATGACTAGTGGTTGGATTTAGTATATACTTCATTTTATTATCAGAAAAATCTTTGTATTGAGTTTTTAAATCATTAAAAAAGACATGTCTTAAATGATCATTTATTTTACATAATATTAAAAAGAAATCGGATTCATCATCCAGAACTTTGCACTTATTACAAAGTCTTTGAGGGCGTGGAATATTTTTATATCTTCCAGTTTCAATAGTGAGGGAATGATCACTTATTCTAAATTTGCATATAAGTTTTCTTGTATCAAGATTAGGGTATGTCAAATAAAATTCTTGTTTATATTCAGCTTTTATATGCTTAAACAGAATATATAGTATTAGTTATAAACAATGTATAGTATTACAATATAATTTAATTTTGGATGTAACGCGTCTGCTGATTGGCTGACGTTGTTTTGTTTATCAGCTCATAGACATAATTTAGTCATGTGACCGTGACGTCATCAACGTTTTTTCATTGTTTACTCCGGTTTAAAATGGAATTTAGAATTAAATTATAAGAAATAACTGTAATATTTTATCTGTCTATTCGAAATAACATAAAAAATGTGATGCACACTTTAAAAATAACCCGCGTAGCATGTTATTCAGTGTGCACCACATTTTTGATGTTATTTCTTCTTAGACAGAAAAAATATTACAGTTATTCCTTAAGTAGATATAGTTTACGTGGCCATGTAAAACCAAAATATCTTTTTATACAGATAAACCCTCTTTGTTGTCACGACATAACTAAGTGTATGTCGTTATGTAAACAAAATGTCGGACTAAAAGAGGACAGATATGTATTTCACATATAGACATGTGCTCTTGAAATATATAAAACCACTGTAGTACATTGAAACAGTTTGCATAAACCTTCTTCAACATGAAACAAGAAGTCTTTTAAAGCAATGTTGGTTCAAAACAAAATTAATACAGAAAATTCAGTTGTTTATGCTTTTACTTGTGTATCTAGTGATTTTTTGTCTAAAGAATGATGAAATAAAGACCTCATCCGGACCCTCATATATGGTCATATCAGCCATTTCAGACTGAATAAATCTGATGACCACCTAAAGTTATTATTTTCTGAGATTGGAAGCTAATCCTTCTTAGATTACTGTTGCTTAGTTGCAATGAATTTATACATAAACAATATAAAATTATTGTCAAGTAACCAACTAAATAATCAAATGAATCCATTACAAATCGTGTCAGATGGAATGTTGTTCGAGAAAGGGATCCATTACAAAACTAAACTTCCTCAGGTCCCATACTCCTACAACTAAACTTCCTCAGGTCCCATACCTCTACAACTAAACTTCCTCAGGTCCCATTACCCTACAACTAAACTTCCTCAGGTCCCATACTCCTACAACTAAACTTCCTCAGGTCCCATACTCCTACAACTAAACTTCCTCAGGTCCCATACTCCTACAACTAAACTTCCTCAGGTCCCAAACCTCTACAACTAAACTTCCTCAGGTCCCATACTCCTACAACTAAACTTCCGCAGGTCCCATACTCCTACAACTAAACTTCCTCAGGTCCCGTACTCCTACAACTAAACTTCCTCAGGTCCCATACATCTACAACTAAACTTCCTCAGGTCCCATACCTCTACAACTAAACTTCCTCAGGTCCCATACCCCTACAACTAAACTTCCTCAGGTCCCATACCTCTACAACTAAACTTCCTCAGGTCCCATACCCCTACAACTAAACATCCTCGGGTCCCATACTCCTACAACTAAACTTCCTCAGGTCCCATACCCCTACAACTAAACTTCCTCAGGTCCCATACCCCTACAACTTAACTTCCTCAGGTCCCATACCTCTACAACTAAACTTCCTCAGGTCCCATACGTCTACAACTAAACTTTCTCAGGTCCCATACCCCTACAACTAAACTTTCTCAGGTCCCATACCTCTACAACTAAACTTCCTCAGGTCCCATACCCCTACAACTAAACTTCCTCAGGTCCCATACTCCTACAACTAAACTTCCTCAGGTCCCATACCTCTACAACTAAACTTCCTCAGGTCCCATACCTCTACAACTTAACTTCCTCAGGTCCCATACTCCTACAACTAAACTTCCTCAGGTCCCATACCCCTACAACCAAAGCGTCTTATTTACTCGACGAAAAATATATGCACCCACTGTCCAGGGGTGTCATTATATATATCGTGAAAGCTAACGGTGGTCAAGCATTGCGATCGGATTGTGAATGCAATCAAGTGTAATTCTACTTTAAAATCTGTGAAAAATCTGATGTATTTTCAAAAAAGTGGAACACATCAGTAAAAACAATATGTCTGTCAAAATGATTCAACTTCCTAAATGATACTGTGCACTACGTTAAAGAAAAAAAGTGGTACTTTTTAAGAAAGCATAAAAGGCGACGCACGATCCTATGAGAATCATTAAGAAAAAATCTCACGTTTTGTATCTATAATGGTCACATTCTGATATATAATGATATATTTGAAACTTAATCTTAAATGTGTCAGACAGTCCAGTAAAATTAAAGTATGTTATTTAATACTTGAAAATGTTCAAAATTATTTTCGAAAAAGTATAATTTTGTTGATTTTTAATCAAAATTGATCGTGAAAGATCATGTAACGCATCATTTTGATCGTGAAAGACAAGGAGTGATCAGGCTTAATGATCAGAAAACAACATTTCTTTTACCAATTGATATACTTGTAATTGGTTGAAGCGTGTAATTTCTTACAAAAAATTAGTGCGTTCTTTATACATATATACATATAGACCCATCTTTAGACCTGTTTTTATTTAAGAGGTAATGCTAACTAGGCTTGTAAGATAATGAGACCTCCAAGAGCGTAAATTGTCGAAAAGTAAATATCTTTGTATTTATAATGCTAAATCCATCCACGAATGAGTGAAGCGAGGGGGTCTGATGGTCTTCCCCTGAAAATATTTTAATGTGTACGGTTTTTTTTCGTAAGGGTTAGACCAAAGAATTGACATTTCCTCACCTTAGCAGAAATTTACCAACTTCATCCGCGTATGGATTATGCAGTTCTTAACTCATACGGTATGTAGGAGCTTGCAGCTCTACTCAGAATTTGTAAAACGTCATCAGTGTCTGAGCAAATAAGTTAATTAGCCAGGCTTTTGTGAAAGAACGTCTCGTTCTTTTTCTCAAAAAGTTCATAGGAAAGTACCAAATAGTTAAATATTGAGTGTCTACTTCATAAATAATATAGGATTGTCTTGAGTTTCTAGTTGCTGACTCTGTGTAGAATGTTATCTACTTCACAGTTTTACATTTATTTGTCTTTGTACTGCAATGTTCCATTTGGACGTATAACTCTTGATGTGGTATAGTATATGTGCATCCAGCTTTCAGGTTTTTGGCTTTTATGCTGGTGGGTCCAGAGATGCGATGCGGACACGTGAGGTTTTCATAGTCATGTTTTCATTTTGTATACACTTGTATTTATATTTTACTTATTTTTTATTTTATCGGGGAAGTGTATATGCTATTATGCTTTGTCCTTGTTTGATTTAATTGTAAGTGTGTTTAAATGTTTGCACAGTTGTTTTGTACGTCTGTGATGTATGTTTACACAGTTTTTTCTGCTGGATCTCAGTTATGGCCACTTTAACCAAGTGTGTCTGTTTGGGTTGCTCACCCAATTTGGCAATATTACGAAAAATTAAAAAAACTGTCATACAAGTGGGCGTTTTAGCTAGCTAGAAAACCAGGTTAAACCCACCATTTTCTCAGGACAATGCCTGTGTCAAGTCAGGAATATGACCGTTCTTTTCCTGCAGATTTTTTTTAGACAATGTTTTTTCCAACTTTTACAAAAATCAACAAAGATCTTCGTTTTAAAGATATGAGTGTGCATAAGAATAAATAAAGATCAGATGAGAAAATCTTAATAAAAATAATTAATTCCATTATTTGTAAATGCTTTATTACACAAATTGATGATATATGTTTTTCTAGAAGCCGAGGTGAAACGATGTTTGATGAATCATACTCATGGGCATCTGCAACACAAATTAGCCGTACTGGTCAATCAATATGAAAATATGACCTTGTAGTATGATTGTCAATTAGACAATTCCCCCTCAGACACCAAATGACGAAATGACCAGCAATAGGCAACCTTACGGCCTTCAGCAATTAGCAAAACCGGTACCGCATATCAATCTATAAAAGATCCCGACATGACAAATGTAAAACTATTCAAACGAGAACCTCTGAATTACAGGCTCCTGACTTGGAACAGGCACATACAGAATGTAGCGGTGCTAAACACGTTTGCTTGTACCCAACCCTCCTCTCACCTTGGACAGTGGTGTAACAGCACAACGTAAGAAAAAAAAACTATAAACATCAGTTGAAAAGACACGAAGTGCAGATCTGAGAGCACGCGTAGTCATTGAAAGCTACAAATGTAGTTCAAAAGCCAATAACAACTAATGAAAAAAATATCATGTATCTTAGACTTAAGTATGAGTCAGTTCACATAATGGATTAAATGTAAAGAATTCATAAACAGTCAGATAAAAAAATGATTTTGTGCAATGACAGAGGTATTGACAAAATGTAGGACCGTGAATGTGCATAGCTGTGTAGCAATAATAGTTAGTAATGTTTTACTTTATTGAGAACAAAATTATTTGTGCAGATAAAACAATATTCAAAGATAAAAACAATATTCAAAGATAAAAACAATATTCAAAGGTCTAATTACAGTGTTAAATCTGTACCCTTTTAGAATAAGTTTATTTAAAGGATCCAGAAGTTTACACGGATCGTTCCTAAATTTACTGGCTCTATAAACAACATTATGATGTGATATCCCGTTTTTGATAAGTTTTCTACCATAGCAGCAAAACGTCCAACCTAGGTTGGATTTTGTTCAGTATGTGGGTGTCTTAATTGGTCGTTTGTGCATATCAATAACTCATTGTTTAACAAGTACATTGTGTTTCAATCGATATCACAAAACTGGTAGCGTGATTTCACTCAAAAACGGTTTTCAGGCAAGTTTATAAACCCTCCAAAAGAAGGCAAATGAAGACATTTTGTTACTTTGCTACTGATGCTCCCCATTTCGACAGCCAATCCGTGATGAATCTTGCCGGACTCCGTCTGACAGACAAACAGACTTCTATTGCGATAGCTTTTGGCTATTTGCTACATTTTTTTTGTACCTAATTACAACAAAGTTTGAAGACCACTTGAGTATAATTTACTTTGGTATGATTTTATCAACCTTTCATTGGCGATGATAGATTATATCAAAATCCCTAGACTCAATTGACTGGAGATTCTTATTGGAATGTTTGACCACAGATGATCTTTGATAGCATTGAAATAAATCCCTAGACTCAACAGACTGGAGATTCTTATTGGAATGTTTGAACACAGATGATCTTTGATAGCATTGAAATACTCATGTCAAACAAATCTCACCTTATCTCAAATGGGATCAAATCCGAGTCATTAATCTAAATGACGAACCAATATCGGACAGTCAATAAGAAGAAATCTGGAATATGCAAATGTATATTTGTTTAATTCTAATTGGATCGATGTGCAGTTAGATAGGGTTTAGGTGAAACTCATTCATGTTGATGTTTTTATATAAAAATTTACATGGAAAATAAATCACCGATGAAGGCTGACATTGGAGGGTCTGGATGCGGGCTCTTCATTTCTGTTTTCTTTCATTTTTTTAGGTAAATTTTATTATTTTGGCCCGTTATTCTCTATTCTTTATTTTTTGCGCATTTTTGTCTATTCTTTATTTTTTGCGCGTTTTTCTCTATTCTTTATATTTTAGCACCTTATTCTCTTTCGATTAAACACCATCCATACCTTCGTGTAAATTTTAGACAATGACAGAATACGGAAAATTGATGGTTCTTCATACCGATCGGAACAAGTGTTAAACTTTGATATAAGTTGGGAAATCTATATTTTTTATCGTCATTATTTCAGAGTTTCTGACAAGTACAAAGTATTTTTAAAGGACACAGTGACTGTGAAACGATATATCATTCATTTTAGGAAAAACATAGTCCATTTAAAATTGCATTAGTTTTAATATGACTTTGAACTGGTTTTCTGAAACTGATTTTTACTCGCAGATTGGTATTCATAGTTATTTAGTGTTGTGCTTACTTCCGATCTGATGAGTCAAGCCCTTTTTCTATGATTGTGTTGTTTACACCACTGTCAAAACTGAAATTTTGATCAACTAATTTTTACCCATGAAGTCTTTAATTAGCAAAAACGACATTTAACGCATGTAATGCTTTTCAAGAGCATAATCTTTTAAATTGGAAAGAATCAATCTTATTAACGTTGTTTGCATAAGGATAAATGCAGTTCGTTTGTTGCGGCGATTTTGATTGGACAACCCAAATACTAGAAATAACGTGGTTTGAAAGGTCAGGAATATGACAGTTGTTGTCTATTCGTTTGATGTGTTTGTGCTTTTGATTTTGCCATTTGATTAGGGACTTTCCGTTTTGAGTTTTCTTCGGAGTTCAGTATTTTTGTGATTTAACTTTTTGCTACATCTCAGAAAAAACAAAACCGCAGTAAATTAAAAACATGAAATAGACACTATATTCAAAACGAGAACATTTTATATTTTGACATCAAAAACAGTTATTAAGACGAAACAACATTAAACTTGACAGATTTCAGATTAAAACGACAAAAAACCTGCATCCTGTTATGATTTCATTATAAATATTGCTGATGAAGATATTAAGGGTTCGGCTTTAAAAGAAGCTAAAGCGGAGATGAAATTTTCGTATTATTGAATCAGTGAGTTCAAAGTGGAAAGAAGTATTGAAAGTGCACTGTAGTTGCATTTTTTAAAAATTAATTTCCTTGAAAAACATGATATCAAAATTGATCTGTTTTTTACAGACGCAAATATAAAACAAAAATTGATATGAGTTTCGTTGTGTTGTAGAAGGGATGTGTTATGTTTTGGGCTATAATAAAAGATCGGAGATGAGATACTTGTAAAAAATAATCAATCATTAAGCATTTATATGTGAATATATTTGTATCCTGAATGTCCATGAAATATTTGCCTCCTGAACGAAAAGTCAACAATTAATCGGATACAATTTGAAATAAAATGAGTTAAAAGAAATACACGCCTACTCAAGACGGTGGGCACCTGGGGTATTTCAACAAGGGAAGGGGAGGAAGACTTATTTCTTTTTTTATAAATTGTTTGGGTATAAATTTGGTATGAAAAATGGTCGCATAGCTATGTTCGTGCACAGCTTTGCTTCCTTGTCCGGATTTGGCTTTTCACTTGATTCTGTTTAAATTTATCGGTACTTTGGATTTTCAAATATTTTGGCCTCGAGGATCACTGAAGAGACATTGATTGTCGAAAGACCTATCTGGGGCAGTACCATTAATGCTCTTCAAATGAGAAGAGACAAAACAATTTTGTTTCAATCAATTAGAGAGAAAAAAACATTAGTGTTTGAAAGAAAAATCATCTTCCTGTTTCTGATTAAGAATACTTTCGTTCATAGTAAACATGAAGAAAAAATGTTTTCCCTAGATAGAAAAACCATGCAGACCCGCAAAAACAATTGTCAAAGCCTTAATAAGCTCGTTTACTTGCATTATAAAAGTGTATTTGATAAATACGATATTAAACATTTCTAAATTGATATTAATGATGAAAACAATATTTGGAACAGTACGGTGTTATAATCCGGTAGAAGTCGCGATATAGGATATGTATAAATAATATTGATAACAACATCTATAATTGTACAAAATTCCGCCGATGAGAAGTCGTCATGATGTCTTGTTAATGAATTCTCGTGAGATTATGTGCACGTTCCACTAAACTTAACGCCTTTTTAAATTATGATCATATGTAATAAGATGCACGCATTACAAAGTACTGAATACACAATTAGATATTGGAAGCACCCTAGCTAACTGTCATTTCCATGAAATTATTCAACAATAGCTTCCTCTGACGAAAAAAAAATCCGTGCCCCAAAAAATCATTTTCTATATTTTTTGGCACATTATTCTGTATGTTTTCCCCATTATTCTTTTCTCTATAAACTCCATCTACTCTATGCCTTGAAAGCGATCTTGATGGAGTACAAACCACTTAGAAATCTCTTCCCTTATTTACAGAACAACTGACATTGTCACTTATAAGGTTGCAGTTACAGGAGATAAATAAAACGTTCGACAGCTAGGTAGTCAAGTTCACCCTAGGTTTCCATGACAGTGTCAAGATTGTGGTAAGATTGCCTAAATTGTGTAATATCTATAGTGGACGTCGACACAATCATAAATGAAGACTTAACCTTCAGAAAAGAAGATACCGCACGATTTATGTCGAAGGAGGCTAAAAAAAATTTTGATTGATTGATTGGTTGATTGACGTCTTATTGCAAATGTTTCATGTATACTCAGGACAAGAACAAATTAACAATTAGTACTATAAAAGATATGTTTTGCAAGGTATGTCGACCGGAATTAAAGACGAAATAAAATGACTGTCACTGACAAATGAGGATATGTTGGACTGGGGATGATATTTTGCCTTGCAACGGGTCACCAACATGACCCCTCAGTGAGTTGTTGCAAGGGTTCTTCAGCAGGTAGAGATCGTGGCACGCATAATACAAGGATTGGACTTTAACGTCCTCTTTCCAATCGGACGTTGCTGCATATTTATACATCCTGTACAGCCAATCAAATGACCAACTTTAGCACTCATCCCAAACAAATAAAATGAAATGAGAAAGGTTTTTAAACAAACAGGGAAATACGAACTGCTTTTCAATCTTCTTCTGGTAAACAAATTTCAACTTATCAACATATGGCGCTAGACAGTCGAGCCCTTTACATTCGCCACGTCAGTCAGTACAGACAGCCAAGCCATTTACATTCGCCACGTCAGTCAGTACAGACAGCCGAGTCTTTTACATTCGACACGTCAGACAGTACAGACAGCCGAGCCCTTTACATTCACCTTGTCAGTCAGTACAAACAGACAAGCCCTTTACATTCGCCACGTCAGTCAGTACAGACAGCCGAGCCCTTTACATTCGCCACGTCAGTCAATACAGACAGAGGAGCCCTTCACAATCGCCACGTCAGACATTACGCATTATGTCTCAAATTAAGGAAATAAAGTATTTATTCATATCTGTTTACGACAGTTACGAGAGAGAAAACCATAAAAAGCTATCTAACAAATTATTTTGTTAGCGTCTGATAAAACCAATACGCTCTCCATATATAAAAACATCCATAGTTATGAAATATACCCAAAGGAGAAATAAAAATCAAAATACGAGAATGAGATAATTATGTTGTACTGATATAAAGCGTGTATACAAATGAACAGTTATATCTATAAGATGCTCCTTGTGATCAACAAATGTGGTTAAAAGATATTCAAATTTCACATAGCATTTATTTATATCATCGAAAATTTATGCTCTGATCAATTTCACACAACATTTATTTATACCATTGAAAATGTTTTATCTGAGAACAAAATTCACACAATATTTAACTTTACAATTGAAAATTTACTATCTGATAAACAAGATAGGTTCACACCACGTTTAACTATACCATTTAACATAAATACTATGATAACAGGATTCACAAGGCGTTTAACTTAACCATTGAAATATCAGTATATGAATAGACATCAGCAGATTGTACTTTTTGCCATTGTTCCACCATAATAAATGAACTTAGCACATACTTACAACTTCTCGTCCAATCAAATTGCTTATATTTGCCTTCTAATTTTCATAGTACATACTTTTTCCATGTACTAAGTAACTACGCATGAATGACCACAAGGGTAAGATTTCATTGTATCGTAATCAAGATATTAAAACAAAAATTGCTACTGGCTATTTTGAAATAAATGCTGTGTTCCAAATTAAACTAAATAGTTTGTAATTAGTTTTCAAATTGATTTTTAAACATCCTACTATTTAATCTTTGGATCTAAAAATGTTTTTGACGATTAAAAGTTTCTTTCATTTAAATAAAGAGTAACACATATGTTTTTTTTATACCTTGATTAGAGTACAAAGCCATCTGAAAATTGTAATCATTTATCTTCCATGCAATTACTTTGTACACAAAAAAGAGTGAACCATGAAACCTTGTGAAGGAAAATTACAGCAATTTGATATATTTCGTCATGAATTGATTGATTATTGGTTGCTTAATGTCCAGTGACAAATATTTCATGCATGTAAACTATCCACTAGACTACCTATGAGTACATACCAGGGCAGATCCAGTCATTTTTAAAAGGGTTCCAACCTAAGATAAAAGGGGGGTCCAACTGTATGTCCTCATTCAAAAGCATTGATCATCACGAAAAGGGCGTTTTCCATCCCCCTCCTGAACTCCCCCTCCCCCTTTTTGAATCCGCCAGTGCAAACTATCTATATGTGTAAAATTTATTATAGTTTTAGTTTTTAGGTGAAATTGAAAAAAATGTTTTCAAGAATGTAAAGCTTCCACTGCAATTTAATTATTGCCTGCTTTTGGTCAATTTATTTTGTCATCTTACCATGTGAAGAAGTACATGAATAGTAAAACACCGCTTTATGTCAAAAAACATACTTACACCAGCAGCTACCATCTTTTCATTCTGGATTCAATATTTTACAATGATGCTAGTGAGTAGATTTACAAAACTACGTACATGAGCTACACCTAGTCAGCCAAAACATATCAATAGACTAATTACAGGATTACTCAAGTTGTAAATATGTGCTAAATTGGATAGTGTATGGAAAGGTATATACTATGAAATTAAGAGCTCGGGGCAAGCCCCTCGCTCTAAATTTCATAGTATATACCTTTCCATACACTAACCGACATGTGTTTTTGATTGACAGGTGTCCTTCTGAGCTTGATTTCAAGTCATATTAGTCAACCAATGATAGGTAACTACAGTCACGTGTCACGGAGGAAATCAAAATGCAGATTCTGTGTCTACACTTTCCTTCGGAGGACCTCAGTCCTGACAACACTCCTTTCTACTTTCTGTTCTGGTACTTAATTCGTCAGCCAAAAGCGCAATAATAAACGTAAACCATCAAAGGAACTTTATAGTTCTTATTTCATCTTTTGAAATTTGATAGGTTTGAAAAAAATGATTTGAAAATGATTTTATTGCGTAATATGTGATTTAACATTATTCACAATCAATAAAGGAGAACAAAAAAGAAATGACTAAAGAAAAAGGTAAACACGTCATTTGATGGCTATACCTTTGTTTATTGAATTATACAAATAATGTGCACAATTTCAATATTTTAAATTGTAAACAAATGTTAATTAATACAAAAAATTATACTGAAATTTAAATGTATTCTTTGATCTGAAACATAAAGCTTTCGGTAACGATTAACTTACTGTGCAATATATATCACCCTGGGAAATATAGTTTCAATGCTGGTTCATGTAGTAAATTCTCATGGAAATTCATTTGAAAGTATGCTTGATAAATAAAGATCGGTCAACATCAGTTCTTATGCTGCGTTCACACGTAATTCGAATTCGATCCGCATTAACTAACTCGAATAAGTTTAATTCGCATTCGAAACGTTTTATGTCCGAACGTTAATTCTAATACGCATTGCAATGCGCGTCAAATTCGCTTTACTGTCCGAACGACGTTAACTTTTAATTTGCATCATCAATTAATTAATTATAATTTAATTCGAATTACAATTTAGAACGTGTCCACACCGCAGTTTAATACGAATTAACTAATTCTTATTAACGAAAACGAATTTCTAATACGAATTAGCCAATTCGATTTCGATTCGAATTAAAAAAAGAAGAGTGTGTGAACGCGATTACCGAATTCGATTCGAATTCGATTCGAATTCAATTCGAATTTAATGTACGTGTGAACGAGGCATTAATAGGCGTTTGATATATATTACTTGTTTTGGAGTTGTTTTATATGCTGTTTTGTTATAATAGGAAAGTTAATACGCTGTAGATCGAGGAATGGTCAATACATATCTTTTTGTAAATTATAAAGAACGCTTTGTAAATAACATAAGTGGACGACCATTCGATATTCTAGGAATACGTTTTTTTTTAAGAACGTACATAATTGCCAGAGAACATTCTTTATTGTTTTATACAATTCTGTGACAGTATTTATCTTAATCTTTCATGCACAACTGTCTCCATTGCTTTTAAAGCATTGAAAAATTGACGAATACAAACGCATAACTTATTAAAGAGTTATCTCCCTTAAGAGTTGTCTCGTTGCAGAGGTATGAAGATTTACCCTTTGTGGTAGTTTGAAGAGGTTTAAAATTCAAATTGAACCTTCGCACAAATTGTACACCACAAAATTGTATGAAAACATTGTATTAAAATTTCAACATTTTGCTCGAGACCAGTCGTATGCGTTCCCATGAAAATATGGAACGAGTTTGTCTGCAATCAGAAATCTAGCGTATATCTTTATGGTGATATCTAAAAAAAAATAGAACCAGTCGTCCACCAGTACTGTTGAGAATAAGTGAATATGTCTGTAAATAATGATTAATTATACACGTGTAGAAATACATAGTGTGGTTGCCTTCTCTCTGTAACCGGAGAGCATGATTCTACTTGCAAAATCGCATGTCTCCACCGGGACTCGAACCCGGGACCTCTGTGTTACAAGGCAGTGCGTTAACCGACTGAACTAAAGAAGTACTTCCTTAGTTCAACCGCTCACGGCTGACTAAGTATCTACTAAATTTCTAAGGAAAAAAAAAGCAAACACCGATAAAACAAATGGACATAAAATAGCTATCGGAATAAAACGAATTGTTTTCGTATGTATCGATAAAACCGGCGCTAAAATTGCCATACAATTTATCATAAATAATTTGTTATATATTCCCATAACAATTATATGTAATGTTTGGAACATATGCATCATAATTCTAATCAGTGTATATTATGTAAGTAATTTTCCAGAAACAATAACTAGTTATTCAGAGACAAATTGTCGGTAATTATAAACAACGTCTACAGGAGCGGCTTTTGCAAGGGAGGTAATTAAGAATTTATGCCGTAATGATGAAAGTAGAAGATAATTGTAGAATAATGGCTTCGTTACAGTTGTTTGACAATAAAGCCCGAGATCAAAGGAAGACTTTCACGGTTTGTTATTAAACTATTGGTTTTTGACATGTTCGGAATGCTTCGTTTTACATGAAAACAATCTGTTGAAAGGGGAATCGATGTAGGTGTCAGATACTTTTGTGCGTTTTAACCTTTGTCTTGTAGTTGCAGTAATTATAGTGTTAGAGATTCCTTCTTTTATAATAGAAACAAGCATTCAGTAGTTTGAGGTACCAGTACAAAGCTGGTACACTAAATTCTATAAAGATTTGACTTGACGCAGGACATCTGGATTGATTGATCATTGACAGCTAAAACCTTGTGATAAGGTTTATATGTCTTTCAAATACCAATTTTGTCAAACATAGCAATAATTTATGCAAATATGCATGATTGTGCAATATTGAAAAAACTCACTACGTGAATTTAGTTTTTCTCCTAATACCAGTGTTAACAAATTATCTACCGAGACCGACTAATACAGTCATGTTATTAATAAAGAAAGCTTACAAAAAAAAGAAAGAAAAAATAACCAATTGTTACATGTACTTGGAAGGAGAACTATAAGTCATCCGATACAGAAATGTCACTTTGATATTAATAAAACATCTTACAAGATTGAAATACAAGCTATGTTTAAGAAATCAATTAGAAACAAGTAAAGTTCGTCATAAAAAATTCATAAGCTTTTCCAGAGGGCAACAAAGAGAAAATGAAAATAGATAGTTATTACAAATATGACTGACATGATTCAGAAGAACAGTTATACAAAACACTTCTACGTATTCAAAATGGAATTAAGTCATCAGATCTCAGAAGTCCTAGAAAAAGATCAACAACAGAAACGACTTAGGATTGTTCAGACAAATGGAAAGCCACTGTCTTGTTTAACATGATGTTTGCACTGACCCTGAATTAGATACTTACTTGAAACGATTATGAAACTGCGTGCTAATAGAAAATGTGATAGAGTTTACTCGCAGGATCGTAAGGTTTATGTCGTGGCTATTAATACAATAATTTAGAACACAATCATATTTCATGGCTATTGACACAATAATTTAGAACATAATCACGTTGAAGTCTCGTTTTCACGGGATTATAACGACTAATATTGCAATAAATATTTCTTTCGAGTATTGATCAATCATAATTGCCATCTTTCTTCAATATCAGCTGGAAGATGTATATGATAAAGTGTTATGTATTGTAAGAAACAAATTTGAAATATATTTTATTGCTGATATGATGATACAAAGAACGATTGTAGAAAATTGAACGAACGGCATAAGTTAGTAAGATACTGGTAATTAAGCAAAAAGGGATCTTGTTTTAAAAGAGATATGTAAATCAAAGGTAAACAATATAAAACAGATTTTGAACTTCTATCATTTGAAGCCAATTAAAATATACACTGAATCTGCACATTACAAAGATATAATAGGAAGTTTTAAATTATGCTCTGCTGTGATCTTTGTTATCAGACGTCAATGAACGCTTTTTAAATATTTCATCAGATATTCCTACATGAACAATCTAAAACATATGGTCTTTATATGATAACATATACTCTCTTTAGTTATCTCCTATAGGTGATATATTTTTTTTAATCGTAAAATTTTCAGAGGCGGATTTAAGGGGGCTTTTCAAAAACATGTGCGCACGACTTGGCAACTAATGCACACGGCGTGCACGAATTTTAGATAGGTGCAGACAACTTTCAAACTGGTGCGCACGATTCTCGATTTGGTGAGCTGGATTTCCCAACTGGTGATCATTTCTTTCAAACTCGTCGGCGTAGCTTTTAAACTGTAAAATGGGAGTGTGGCTAATTACTATTGCGTTAAAATTCGAATAAGAGAACTTTGAGCATAGGTTCTCGAGTTCAAGTTCGAATTACAGTTCGAAGTAGAGTTTGAGTTGCATACATTTTTAGTTAAAATTTACGAAAAATACAAACACATAACATAAATGAATCGTATAATCTTGTTATTTGCAGTATACCTCATAGTCAAATGTGCAAGTGCTTAAATTGTTTGGTTTTTTTTGTGTTTTTTTTTTTATATGGAGATTTCTCCGCACAAACTACTAATGCCTCTTGTTTGTCTTTCAAAGTGAAAATACACTTACCGGGTGCACTTGAGTCAATGTCAGCATAGTATTCATTGAATAATACTACATTGCTACTATTTTGTTGAGTGTATTTTCTGTAGTATATTATTCTATTTTATTGTTTTTATAACACAGGTTACATATCTATTGTCTGTGTATTGCATAATTTTATGTTATTGTTTATAATAATATTGTTTGTATGCTATATGCCCTCCTGGGGCCCTAATTTGGTAAATAGAAATATTCTATTCTATTCTATTCTATTCTATACATGTGATACTTAACTGAATTCTCGATAACTGAAAATGAATTACATAATGTACGGACATTTCTAGAAAAGAAATCGGATAATGTTATGCCTGTTGTACCCTTATTTTTCACGTGCACATCTTTGAACTGAAGGGCATTTTTCGATTTAGAGTTTCTAACTGTCTGAAGTTTTTTACAAGCTTTTATTGTGAATCATCTTATTCATTATTTATTTCAATATGCCTTTTAAAATAGATTTAGTTTTATAACACAAGGTTTGTGAATTTAAAAATACGTGGAAATTCGTGGAAACAATAATAAATGATCCATAATTAGTTAGTTTTCTGTCATGAAGATGATGTTTTCCAGATTAAAATGCACTTTCAAAGTACAAATTAAACACATTTTAGAAGCCACACACTGACAATGCATTATGTCAAATTCAAGTATCACGCTAACCACGATTAAGTTTTGCATTGTTACATCACATGCTTGCATCATCTCTGCGTTTGACTGAAAAGTGTTTTCTTTTCTTTCACTTGCTCTGGTTACTGACAGTACTGAAATCTAAAAAAAAAACTGATTATACGAAAAATGCACCCTTTTTATATATCAAATTCAAATGCATTTATATACATATTTTTAGAATTGACGTCTGTATTGAAATTGTGCATTTATTCAGATGTCAGTTAAATATTCAACAAACGTTTATTACAAAAGGAAATAGGAAATCTTAAAGATAGTCGCATCGATTCCATGAACAATTTTAAGTAGTTAACTTTCAAGCATAAACATGTGAGGTTACAATATGAGAAGTGTCCTGGTGTGGAATGAATTTAGTGGAAATTATAGTACTACTTCTTTAGCTTAAAATTAACACTATAAAGTCGTAACATGGTCGATTCTTTACCTACATGTAGCATCAGAATCAACCGACGTTTGTCGACTCAATACATATATGTAACTTTGGATTAAACCGAAGTAAGCCGATCTTATAAAAGACATGCAATAAAATTATCATTATTAAATGTACGTTTGTATCTTATTGACCTTGATTTTGTATCTCGCTAACCTTGATTTAAAGGAAACAATTTTGTCACTTATAGAATTGCTGATTTCTCAAAATAATTGATTTGACATCCGACATGGAATCAATTATTTCCTGATTTTCTATCTAAAACGTATCTTCTGTGCATAATACTCGACCATTTCCTTAGTCAGTAAAGACCGGAAATGCTTTAACTATTTAAGAAACACTAAAACAGATTAAGTAATCAGTGAGAATTCTACGAGATGTTATGGAATGGTCAGACAATTGACGGTTTTTAGTAACCTAAGACACTAATCACACTTTACTGAAAGATAATGTCACGCGTAGGAACATTAAAAAAGACATTATTTCTCTGAATAACCGCGTTTTTAAGTAAAACGGGCAAATAGAGACTTTTGGGAAAAGGATGTGTACACTTTTCTAGAATTAATATATCGAAGTAAATCTTAAATGTACTTATATGATACGTGCTGTCAATGATAATTCAATTAAGGACAAAAAGTCATATCAAGTCTTATAAATCAGTTGAAAGTTTGTGCCATTAGCAATTTTCATAAATATATTCTAAGCTTCTTAGAAACACGGATGATTTTAATTCTATTTCACATAAATGCTTAACAAGCATCGCTGAAAATGAATATTATAAATTGTTGTACGTAATAAATAATTCATGCAAGCCATAGATTTGTTGAAAATAGGCGTATTTACACTTGTATGCAAATTTGTCCGCCATTACGTAATATCACACAAGTTCCCGTAAAATTTGACATCACAATTTAACAAATCTGACGTCACAAATAAAAAGTGATTGTTGCTTGACGTCAGAAGGTTATTCGGAGTAGATCAAAGGTCATTCGGAGACAAAATTCAGCTAAATACAAAAGTGTAAATACGTTTATTCACATGGCCTGGATCGTTATATTCGAATTACATCTCGAGCGTTAAAGAGCGATAGAATTAACGAATATAACGACCAAGGACATGTGAAAATGATAACAAATCTATGGCTTGCATGAATTATTTCACTTCTAATAGGACAAATACGGTAATTTGAAAAACTGAAGCAAAGTGTGTATGGCTATTCTATTTTACCCCCTGTAAGATAAAAGCTACAAATTCCAAATGAAGCTAAGGCTCACTTGAATTATTTCTTAAATAACAACTAGAAAAAATGTGTTCAATTCTTATTATTCTTAACCCAAACCTTTTTTTTTGTTGGCTTCTATTTACTGTCAAATCCATACCTACCTCAAAACTCAATTTTAATGCGATATTATCCGAATTTAGAGCGTATGCTGTAAAAGATTGTTTGATAGACCTGGCAGCTGCCATTTGATTTTAATGGGGGGGGGGGGGGGGGTGGTTGGGGGGGGGGGGGGGGGGGGGTTGCTAGGATGAAAAATGTTGTCCAGCATTTTTTTTTAGTTGTAATCTCTGTCCTGCCTTTTTATTTTTCACTCTATTTGGTCCTGCCTTTTTTTTTAGTTTATCCTGACTTTTTTTTACATAAATTGTCATCTTGCCTTTTTTTTTTTTGCAAAGTGTCTCATCCTGCCTTTTTTTTTACTCAAAACTCCTTTCCTGCCTATTTTTTTCAAAGGAGTAGGTCCGGTAAAGGCCGATTTTGGCCCCAAATTTCAGGTTCATTTGATAAAAGACTTTGGACACTTTTTAAACACTTAAGTGTCTACTTTAGTACATTCAATTAATTTATGTGAAAGATTTGAACTGATTTAGTCATTAAAGACCCTCAATTCGAAGCTTAAATATTAAAAATCTATCAAATATGCCATAAGATGTCACTTTTCAGATGGTTTTTGTCAAAAATGAAAGTGGCCGCATCCGTGTTCATCCTCAACCTTTATATATGTTATGTATTATCATCAAATACAACTTACATTTAAATATTAAGAATGAACACAAATGCGGCCACGTCCATTTAAGACGGAAACCGTCTAAAAATTAACTCAAATGCTAAAAATGTGAAGATTTCAGTAATTCAGCATGATTTAATGATGCTAGTTCCCGATACATGTGCATTCTATTGTCAAAAACAGCCCATATTTATGAAACAGAAGTATTCTACTTTCCAATAAATAGCTAAAAGTTTACTTTTTAACTATTTTGTAAAACTGCTATATTTTGGGGCCAAAAAGGGGTCTCACTGAACCTACTCCTTTCATCCTAGCCCCCCTCCCCCCCATAAAAATCAAATGGTAGGTCCCTAACTAAACAAGTGATATTCCAACCTAAAAAATGCAGAAAAAATTTCGAACATTATATTATCTAAACTGTCATCATAAAAATCATTGACATCAATATGACAATCTATTTCATTTTCAATAATTCAATATCCAATGACCAACTATCGAATTTAACCAACTAATGTAACCAACTTCGAAATCGAATCAGTATAATTGTAATTATAGACGTTCTGAAGAGTCTGACAGCTTATAAATATGAATATAGAACTTGGTTATTAACCATGCTTTGGTAAGACTGGCTGGATTCTAATTATGTATGAAAATGTAACAGTTGATGAGCATTGGTTGTGATTGCTAGTTTTGAGTTTGAAAATACAGACAGAAGTTTAATAGGTTTAAAAATAAGAAGGTGTGGTATGATTGACAATGAGACAAATCTCCACCAGAGACCAATTGGTGAAGAAGGTTAGCAACTATAGGTGACCGGATATGCCTTGTCTTATTTTTTACTTAAAAGAAAACCTTTGACGTGCATGAATTTCCGGGAATTTTTTTTCTGCCTCGAGCATACAGTCGTTTTATTGATAAATTTGAGAATGGAAATGGGGAATATGTCAAAGAGACAACAACCCCGCCAAAGAGCAGATAACAGCCAAAGGCCACAAATGGGTTTTCAACGCAGCGGGAAAATCCCGCACCCGGAGGTGGTCCTCAGCTGGGCCGTAAATAAAATTGTGTACTGGTTTAGTGAAAATGGACGTCACACTAAACTCCAAAACATATAAAGGAACTAAAATTAAAAAAAAAACACAAGACTAAAGACTTGGGACAGGCGCAAAAATGCGGCGGGGTTAAACATGTTTTGTGAGATTTCAACCCTCATTATGTCATAACGTGTTTTGTTTGTTTGTTGGTTCTTAATACTATACTTTCAGTGACCTTGGCTAAAGAATGGTGATCAGTTTTATTGATTAAGGAATCCGGAGTACCGGAGAAAACTACAGACCTTCAGCAAGAAAACTAGTAATCCTTGTCAATTAAGATTGGAGTCGAACACAACTCTCCACGAGAAACTTAGAACTGACAGGGTAGTGATCAATTCAGATGAAAAATCTACACCATTCGACCGCAGAGGATCCTACATGTTTTGTTGTTGTTATGTTAAATGTTAATGACAGAAAATTGAAATGAAAATTCTTCTGTACTTCTGAGGATGTATGATTGATTGGTGATTGGTTGGTTTTTGGTTGCTTAACGTCCGGAGGCAAATATTTCATGCATGTTCAGGACGAAGAACGTGGTATTGTTGATAATAATCAAGTATCATTTTTCTAGTTAATCAAATTCTTAAATGAAAATAGATAGCGAAAAATATTGTCATAAAAGTTTCCATTTTAAGAACGGGTTCGGCTGGAGTTCACATAATTAGATTTATATCTAGGTCAAACATTATTCAAATAATAAGATTGTAATCATGTGTAGTTTTTCAATACTTTTGTATAAAGGAGAAAGTTAATGCTTATAGTGTTTTATTTTTATGTGGGGGGGAGGGGGGGGGGGGGGGGGGCTAGGATGAAATTTGGAAAAAAAGGCAGGACAGGAGTTTTGAGTAAAAAAAAAGGCAGGATGAGCAACTTGGCAAAAAAAAGGCAGGATAAACTAATAAAAAAAAAACGGCAGGACCGATTGGAGTGAAAAATGAAAAGGTAGGACAGAGATTACAACTAAAATAAATGCAGGAAAACATTTTTCATCCTAGCCTCCCCATAATAATCAAATGGTACCTCCCTTAGCATCTCTTCGTTAAGAAAATATCAAACGTAGTCAAACTATGAATAACCAGTCTGGCTGACCATAAGGGCAGAGTTCAAGTTCGAGTTAAAGTTCGAACTAGGTTTCGAATTAGAGTTTGAGTTATAGTTCCAGTTGAAATTAACAGTTTGTTTGGGGTCATGCTTAGAATTGAGGCTTACGTTCCAGACAAAGTTAGAGATCAAGTTCAATTGAATCTTACTTCAGGTTACACTTCGAAGTTTAATTCAACTCTAACTCGAACTCTAACTTGCTATTTAGTGACACTGACGAATACTGTAGCCATATCGGTAACAAAATGGACAAGATTATGATCCATGTCATATTTGAGGGTCTTGGTGGGGCTAATAGAAAAAAAGTATATTCTTGGAAAAAATAAAGAATACCTTGAATGGGTATAAAAAAGAATAGAGGATAATTGGGTGCCTACAAGATTACAGAATTGAAGACTCTCATATTGTCTAATGTATTTTAAACATAAGCTTCTTTTTACGTTGTCTTGAATGTCAAAGTATATTACAAAACGCAAAAAAACATATTTTGTATTAGATTTTTATGGATAAGCAGAGGTGTGGGGCGTATAAATGTATGTCACAAAACACTAGACAAAGGAACAACACTTTTATTGTTGTCACAGTAAGTGTTTCAAAACAGAGCCAAAGCATACATCTTACTGTACATTTAAGACGGTCTATGTCACCGGTTTTACTGCACATGGCATTCTTCCTTACTTTGCGACGTTGGTTGGTTAGTTTGTTTTATGAATATTTTCCATCACTACGAGCAATCACGATTGCACTATTCCTAAACTGTTTGAGTTGTCTTTTGCACATGTATTTTCGGTAATTGATGCTTTCTTTGGAGCCCGGTAATAGCAAAAAAATGTATGTTAATATCAAGGTTTAAACAGTCTCCGGGACAAGTTTGCACTTCCGCTGAGTGCAAAAGTTGTCACCTTAATTTTTGGAGTTAAGTCAAAATGAAGTTGATAACTTGGTTGGTATTGGTTCCCTGATATTTGTCCTAAAAATTTTTGGCTCTAGCACCACTGTTGAAAAAGTTATGCCCCTTTTTTCAACAATTTCCTCAGAGGAAAAGTAGTTTTCCTCAAGGGAAATCAAATTTCCCTGAAGGAAAAAGATTTTTCCTTAAGGGAAATTGTATTTTCCTCAAGGGAAAAAGATTTCCCTTAGGGAATTTGCTGCATTAATATTTCCTTTGAGGAAATTCTATTTCCTGTGAGGAAATTTGCGGCTTCAAATTTTCCTTTGAGGAAATTCTATTTCCTCTGAGGAAATTTGAGGCTTCAAATTTTCCTCTGAGGAAATACTTTTTCCTGTGAGGAAATTTGCGGCTTCAAATTTTCCTTTGAGGAAATACTTTTTCCTGTGAGGAAATTTTGTCAACAGCAATTTCCTGTGAGGAAATTTTTGACAAACACTTTTCCTTGAGGGAAAATTCAAGACCACAAATTTCCTCTAAGGAAAACATTGTTCTCCAAATTTCCTCTATGGAAATTTCTCTTATTCAATTTTCCTCTATGAAAATTTCATAACAGTAAAAACAGTATGAATATAATTTTTCCTGAGACTGAATAATTGATACAAAAGATAATTAAAACTTTAATAAAATGTTCACTGATGAGTATCATGACATAGAAAAACAATAGGCTAGCTGTTTGAGACAATACAATAATAAGCAAAACGCTATGAATATCATACTATTTGTGATGTTATTAATATTGTGCTCATATTTGCGGATTAAATAAAATAACCACTTTTCATGTTAATTTAACTTTTCTGCTGCGTACAATTATTCAATCCCCTACAAAACAGTTCAGTGCATAAATAATTCCATCCACCAGACATCTTCCTTCAATTGGTAGAGAATACGTTTTTGCAATTTGTTCTTCAAACATCTTCCTCTATATAGTTGATATGACAGAGCTATGTACATGAATGGATAAAGCAGGTGTTTATTTCAACAAAAAAATACTATTTTTTCTACATTTCTCCCTAATCCTTCAGTGTAGGTTGTTGCAATTACACAATTGTGTTCTTGTGCATCTATGATTGTACTCCATTTTGTTTACAGCCATTTTGTAGAAATTTCCTATTTTCTTTTTCCAGGTAAGCACACATTTCATTTCACATTAATCCAATTAGCACACAATGTAGAAAAGTATTAACCTTAAGTTTCCTCTTCTGTATTGATCTGTTGATGATCATGAAAACCAAGAAGTCTCTGCACCTATAAATACACAAAATATAAATTGAGGAAAAATCAGCAATATGAAATAAGCTTATTTTATCATGTTTAATATGAACATTTTGAGAAACTTAAATTTGATATTCCTACTAATCATGATTATGAGTTCTGTTATTTCAGTGCTTTGTGTCCACGACTTAATATCAGTCGTTTTAGTGCCTTGCAGTGATAATGAGTTGAGCCACTTGCAACAGTTTTTACAGTTTGTTCATATGTTGTGCTATTTGAACCACTGTCCTAGATTATGGTTAGGTGGAGTGCTCACAGACATGATTTTTTTATTACTTGTTATTGGCTTTGAACTAATTTGGATTGTTTAAATCTTTTCATGTTGGGGTCTTTATTGGCTGACTTATAAGGTATGGGTTTTCTCATTATCGAAGGATGTCATTGGTCTTTAATTGCTTGCATCCACTTCATTGAACTCTGGTGGATAGATAACTCATTTACCATACCACATCTTCTTATTTTTATAATAGTCATCATTCAAGGGCAATCACTTTTATTATATAGAAGTGGTCTTACCATTTAGGCCTTGTTGTCTTCTGTTTATCTTGTTTTGCCGATCATTTCTACTGTACAGTTGTAATTGTTTATATTTTTCTTTATCTTCTATATTTCTTGCCCTAAACTTAAAAAAGGTAAAAACTATAATTTAATGACAGTCACTATAACTATTATTATACATCAGTATGTGTTTTTCTATATACCATGATATAAAAAAGAATGAAATATTTGTGCTATTTCATTTCACAGACTATTTGCCAGTCAACAGTTTCAAAAGACATAACCACGGTCAATAGTTTAACAAACAAACATTCCCATACTTTTTCATCGTGTTCATACTAATTTTTCAATGGACAACAATTACGTGATTAACTATTTTTCTATGATTTGTGTGCTTGACAACATTAAACTCTGAAATATTGTTAACAGTATAATCTGTATGTGTCTGTCGTCAAAATTTCAAATTAATATATTACTTACAGAAGCAATTAAAACAAGAGGCTCACAAAATGAATGTGGTCTAAGAACTTAAAAATTTCTAATTTACCTATTCAAACCGTATCATTATTATTTGCGTTTATATATAAATCAGAAATAACCAATTTAAAATGGAAAATTTTAAAGAAAACAAAAGGAAAAAAAGTAAAAAAAATCCCCCCAAATTTTTTGAACCCCCTTATGATTCATCACCCCCAAACTCAATCCCAGCCTTCCCTATGTGGTACGGTACCTTGCAGTACAATTTCAGAGAGATCCATACACTTGAACACAAAGTTATCGTCTGGAAACAAGAAAAATGCTTGTTTTTTGGCCCCAAATTCCTAAACGTTTAGGGCAATTACCGCCAAACTCAATCCCAGCTTTCCCCCTGTGATATGAAACCTTGTAGTACAATTTCATAAAGATCCATACACTTACACACAAGTTAATGTCCTAAAACTAGCAAAATGCTTGTTTTATGCCCCTTTTTTGCCCCTAATTCCTAAAATTTTGAGGCAATTACCCCCAAAATCAATCCCAGCCTTCCCTTTGTGGTATGGTACCTTGCAGTACAATTTCAGAGAGATCCATACACTTGAACACAAGTTATTGTCTGGAAACTAGAAAAATGCTTATTTTTGGCCCCTTATTCCTAAACATTTTGGGCAATTACCCCCAAAATCAATTCCAGCTTTCCCTTTGTGATATGGAACCTTGTAGAACAATTTCAGAAAGATCCATACACTTACACACAAGTTATTGTCATGAAACTAGAAAAATGCTTGTTTTTTACCCCTTTTTTTTGGCCCCTATTTCCTTAAATTTTGAGGCAATTACCCCCAAAATCAATCCCAGCATTCCCTTTGTGATATGGAATCTTGTGGTACAATGTCAGAGAGATCCATACACTAACACACAAGTTATGTCCGGAAGTTACAAAAATGCTTATTTTTGGCCCCTAATTCCTTAACTGTTGGTACCATAACCCCCAAAATCAATCCCAACCTTCCTTTTGTGGTATTGAACCTTAAGGTAAAATTTCATCGAGATCCATTAACTTCAACTAAAGTTAGGGTGTGAAAACCAATGTGTCTTTGGACGACGATGACGCCGCCAACATCAACATCATACCAATATTTTGACCACAAAATAAAAACTGCAGTTTCCTTAAAATTACCAATCTAGTGGCAGCAACCCAACAATGGATTGTTAGATTCATCTGAAAATTTAATGGCTGATAGAACTTGACATAATGAACAATTTTACCTCACATAAGATTTGCTCTAAATGCTTTAGTGTTTGAGATATAATCCAAAAACTGCATTTTACCCCTATGTTCTATTTTTAGACATGGCAGCCATGTTTATTGATGAAACAGAAAATAAAACACAAGCTTTATTCTAAATACCCTAAGGATCATTCAGCCTCAGTTTGGTTGGAATTGGTTCAGTAGTTTCAGAGGAGAAGATTTTTTAAAGTTAGAAAACATGATAAACAAATTGTGTGAAATTGTCGTTAAAGTGCAATAACTCCTTAAGAGGTCCATTGACAATTTTGGTTATAGAAACTTATCTGTAGATCTTACTTTGCTGAACATTTTTGCTGTTTACAGTTTTTCTTTATCGTTAATAATATTAAAGATAATAACCAAAAACTGCAAATATTTCTTGAAATTACCAATTAAGTGACAGCAACCCAACAATCATGACAATGGGTTATTACATTCATCAGAAAATTTCAGGGCTGATAGAACTTTGAATACCTAATGAACAATTAACTCTGTGTCAGATTTGCTCTAAATGCTTTGGGTTTTGAGATAAAAGCCAAAAACTGCATTTACCCCTATTTTCATATTTAGCCACATGTGACAACCATGTAACAAAACACAAACTTTATTGTAAATACCCTAAAGATCATTCAGCTTAAGTTTGGTAGGAATTGGTTCAGTAGAGGAGAAGATGTATGAAATAGTTTACACTAGACGGACGCCAATGGTTGACGAAAAACAACGACAGATGACGACGGACGCCAAGTGATGGCAAAATCGCACTGTTCCTTCGGAACGATGAGCAAAAAGGCAAATTTAAAAAATTGTGCTGGCTCTATCCAAAAGAGATTTTAACAGTGTAGTGTAGTACTTTTGGGACAGGACATATTAACATAATAGAAAAATCTATATGCTATAACTCAAAATATGGACAATTTTATGTTTAAAGGGTCTTTAATTTAGTTTGACAACTTCACAGACATACTAATATTTGACCTTTTCAAACTATACCAAATCACTACTTAGGCCCCAAAAAATATATGTCTGTTTAAGGTTACATACTTTAAAAAAAAGGCTAGGTAGGTCGGTATTTCCATTTTATTTATTTTTTCATTTTATTTTTTGCGACATGATTTTGAGTCATGCCGTTTCGTCTTGTCGTGGTCTGAGTTGATCCTTGGCCAATTTTACCCGTTATTTTAATGATTGGATTATTTCCCTTGGTTATTGGTTGGGGAAAAAATGGCGGCAAAGTGTTTATTTCATCACATGAGTCACGAATTTCCTTATAACAGCTGTCATATTCACGATTGTGAACATTGGGATGTATCAGGCAATTGATTTATATTATTGGCAACACAAACTTCATTTTTGACACGAGTTCAGTTAATTTTTGCTTTTACGACGGAAATAAAATGACTTAGGGTCGGCGCTCAAAAGGACGGTCGGTAGGGTAACCGTAAACAGACATATATTTTTGTTTGGCCTTAAGGATGTTCGCTACTCCGTTTCAAAATAACAAGCTTTTTAAAAGAATATGAATAAAGGAACTAAAAAAACAGAAAAAATGAAGGGTATGTGTGCTTGTTTTTAAGATATAAGCCATTAAAAATTAGGCGGGAAGTGATTCTCTCTAGATTTTTCATACACTTAACACTGGCACCTTTTTCTTTTAAAAGCTATGGAAAAATAACAAGGATTTTATAAGATTTTCAAATACGGCTTTTTAAACTATGTAATAAAAACATGAAAAATATGAAAAGAAAAGTAGGGGTTTGTGGGCAAAATTTTTTAATGGCACTGCATGGATAAAACCAGAGGATTCCGAATATCTGGTAAAAATGTTATTCATCCGCAATAAATTAGGAAGGAGTATGAAATAATTTGCAAGTTATACACTATATCCACACTAGAGACCTAATAGAGTAGAAATACTAATTTTAATCAAACTTGGCATGAACTAAGATTAGAGAATTATAAGACAGTTTACCTAGTTTCATGGCAATAGCATATATACATTAAAGACTATAAGTTTGAACTTTGGGTGTTAATTTTTTGCCGTTTAAAGTTTAACGTTTAACTATCAAAATTTGGGCCTACATAATTTAAATATTGCAAAAAATTGCTTTTTAAATGTCTTTATAACTATTTATATATAATTGTGTATGTCACATGTATGTACATAATGTATTTTAATGTAAAGCAGCTCAATACTCATTTGCTGTCTCAGATTTATTTCAATTCTTCAAAAGTCGAATTTATATGAGCCTATGCCTAAAACTTAGAGATTTCAAAATTAAGGAGGGGGGAGTGGTGGGGGGGGGGGGGGGGGGGGGGGGTTTGAAGCGGCACATATAAAAATTCTTCATGTATATTTAAAAAATTATTTGTATTTCAAAAGGAAAGAAAGTTACTTATCTGCTTATAGCATACCACATGAGTAGAACAAGGTCCCATTAGGCCATGGAAGACTGAATAACATTTAAGGTCAACATATAGGCAGTAACACACTTTTACATGTATATGAAAAGGCATACACATAAGCTAGAGGAAATAAAAAAAGTGTTTCTTTTTGGTAATTTGTAGGCTAAGGTGACATCATACAAGAAGTATGAGTGATTCTCAAACTAAAATAAAATAATTTCATCCCCCTACTTCATTGTACTTACTTTTTATGCATAAAAAATATAAATAAATAAATTATTTATAATACATGGTCCACACTAGGAAATCTTTTTGTAAAAAATGAAAATCAATGGATGATAACTGTGTACTTGGACTAACAATTAAGATTTCACATGCTGAAATGTCTCGTCAGTCTAATCTCAATCAGTGAAATAAACTATTGTTTGGTTTTTTTAAAGTCATGGAAGTAGTCCAAATAATTATGACGCATTGCAAGGCTTTTTTCTCTCTCTCTCTGACGCCGTAGGAAGGAGAAGTGAGTTGACATAACATGTATGTTATCATGCAAAATCAACAGTAATGAGTATACCTTTGATTGTCATCGTCACTGCAAAATGGATCATTATTACTAGGGGGAATGGAACCAATAAATTGATCGGATCCGATATGAAGTTCCCAGTTACGGAGAACCTCTAACTTTGAGGTAATATTATTAGTGTCGGTGGTCTCACAAATGAATCAGGGTGAATTGCAGGTACATTAATTAGCAGAGAATAGACAATTATCAACTTGTTATTCATTATCTCGCAGTTAATTACGGTTAATTAGCTGTATATATCCTAAAACAGGTGCTCGGAGCTAGTACTAGTCTATGACTTTTAAGTAACAATTATATTTATATTCACAATCAGTGGCGGATCGAACGGGGATGGGATCCGGGGGTTTGATTCCCCTTTTTGTGAACGATCATTGCATTTAATCAGAGACATATATGTCTCTGATTTAATGGAGACATATATTTCAGTGGCGGATCCAGAACTTTTTGTAAGGGGGGGGGGGGGGGGGGGGGGGGGTGTTTGGCGCTGACTGATCTAAGGGGGGCCCGCTCCAGTCATGCTTCAGTGATTCACTATATAATCAACCAAATTTTTCCCACCAAAGGGGGGGCCCAGGCCCCCCTCCCCCCCCCCCCCCCCCTGGATCTGCCTATGTATTAAGACCCCCTTTATCCTGGCTAGAATCGCCCCTGATATTACATGTAAATCAAGTCCCGGGTTAATTACTGTTAGCATAATAGCATAACGGTAATCACAAAGAGTGTGGTAATTTTAAAAAGGACGAGGATTTATAAATATACAATTCTTGAAGAGGGGGAGAGTGCACTTCACGATGATCGAAAAAAAAGTGCCTTGCATGTTATTTTCATCATCTTGTCTGAAACAGTCTGAATAATGAGCTTCAAGGCGAAGCGCGAAAATAAGTCATGTGAAATACTAACGTTGTACGGACAAACCCTTAAATCCCTCAATGTTATGTCAAATGAATTAAAGCGAGGAAAAGTAAATTTAATTCAATATCAAAACTAAATATTTGTTATATTTCGCTCCTGATTTCTCAAGAAATCATAGAATCAATCAATGTATACATTTCAATTATGCATGTCTGTGTGAGATCCATTTCATGAGACCAAGGATTTCTATAAAATCCTTGATGTGACCCTTTATATATATATGTCTCTGATACAGTTTTCTATTTTCCACGGAAAAAAAATAAAAAATATATAATCTTTTGGGAAATAATCCGATTTTGTTGAATTATTTCCTTTCATAATTATGATAAATCCTTTTAGTTCTTCAATTTTGAATTAAAATAAATATTTCATTTTGATCTAACGACAAACCTTTTAAATTGTAGTGGCATGGTCAGTCAACTGATTAGTTGCATGGCTGATTACCAGTTTACTGGTGACCCAGTAATTTTCGATATGACAGTGGCGTGTACCCTTGGAGTGTGTATAACTTATTTTGAATACCTTAATTTTCTGGGCAACATCCTGTCCACGTGTAATACTTAGTATATATTGCAACAGATGACATTAAACAAATTTTCTTTGTAGCATCGGTGTCCATTTCATGTTCAACTACTCAAAATTTTCACAAAAAAGATAATATAATAAAATCATAAAAAAAAAAGATTAAAAAAACACTAGCAAATAAACTTCGCAATGAGTAAACGGGGATTTGTGTTTTAAAGGGCTTATTTCCAGTGAATATATTTTATACTAGATAACTAGACCTGAGATAACTTTTTTTTTTGTAATATATATTTTATTATTTTCATATCATTCTCAAATCTCGATCATCTTAAATAAAGATGTATAAAAAATAATTTTGTTATAACTCATAAATATATGGTTAATCATAATTGTTACAAATTATAAGATGGTAAGTCAATGCCCGATGTGCCGCCGTCTGTTGCAAAAGGGTACGTCTATACACTGCTCAGGTCCTCCTGAGTGCACTCAGGACATACAAAGTGCACTCAGGACCCTTTATAGGCATCGTATTTGCACACAGGATGGCTGTATATTTTCGCTACACGCTACTTATTTAAGAGTTAAATTTTGGTAGAATTTGAAATCAAACTTAGATAGATATGTCAATTCTTATAAAATAATGAGGGCACGTGTCACTGATTACACAACTACTGAGCCGTGAATTATTCAATCAACAAAATTGATTGGATTATCTTTATTTTTGTTTATGAATTGTGTTGTTAGTACAGTGTTACGTTTAAAATTAATAACACGATGTTTTAAGTTTTAAGGGATTGTTTAATGTAGTTAAATTTAAATTATGCATAGTAAATTTTACGTTTATGGAGAAAAAAATAAAAAATAAACATTTCTATGGATACCTATGGATCTTCAGAACGCTGGCACTGTTGTACCATTATATTCTGCTCTACTTCATCATTGTTGTATTTAATTGTATTTAAATTATCATATTTGGGTATTATTCGATGTACTTTTTCAGTTTATTTTTCATGATGACGGTTAAATTGTTTTTTTTTTGTGGTCTGCAGTTCATGCATAAAGAAAATAAAAAAAAACGTTTTGTTTTATTGTTGCCGTTTTTCTGTAACAAGTTCGATTTTTTGTTTTTCTTCGGGATTTTTTTTTTCTCTCTCTCCAAATCAACTTAATAAACAAAAACAATGTTTGCTGAATATCAAATTTTATTGAATTTGTATATCTTTATTTTCAATAAACCATATACATATGTATAGAGAAGACAATTATGTACAATATTTACAATGACAATATTTAGATGAATTTATTTATATGATTTGCTAAGTCTAATATCTTGGCTGCGTACATGCTGTCCTTGGTCTTTTTCTTTGGTTTGGCTTACGAGCAAGTTTCTGGGGTTTTGGCACTTCAAAATATGTGCACGAAGACTAAGTCGTGGTTTGAACGGATTTCGTGTCAACCAACAGTCTCCGAAATAGTCTTTCTCGCTGTTCTTTTGTTTTCGAAAACCAGCATTGAAATGATACTTCATGTTTTCTGTACGGACCGAAATGTTCATAATTTTTTTTTTACAGTAAAATACCAAAATATGATAAATGGCGAGAGTTCAATATACGATAGCACTTATTTAGGACAGTGAACTGACAAAAATAAACATGGGAAGAACTGAGAAACAAAATTAAATTTTTTTTTCTTTTGTTTTACAATGAAAAAAATCATTTTTTGAATTTAGTTTAGAATCATACTACAATCTTACTTACAAAATGTTTAGAAATAATACCCAAATATGACAATTTTCAGAAAACGGAGACAAATTCATTTTTTCAGAATTTATTTTCACATTGAAATTCGTTCTAGGCATGTATTACTGCATGGACAAGAACGATTTAAAGAGAAATAAAATCTTACTAAATGCTGATTTGTTAAACATTCGTATTACTCAGAAATAAAATTTAGACATTTTCTTTTCACTGTTTTACAACAAATCATTCTTCAGAATTTATTTTAACATTAAAACTGCTCAAGGAATCTTAATACTGGACAAGAACGAGCTCAATGTAAAACCAAATCTTACTACATGAAATTGTTTAGAAATAATCGCCACATTTTGCAATAATTTATATCTATTTTTTTTTGAACGTTTTCAAATGAAATGAATTGAATTAAAATTTCCCACAGTATGTAGATTTCTTATATTTCTCAAACGGCTTCAATTATTACAAACAAAACGAAAAGTTTATTTAACATTTTTTTTCTAAAACAATATATCTTCATTGTTCTTTATTTTTCAAAAGACATCTTGGCTTTGTTTGTTTGCCAAGCTTACTTGGATGAGGTTAGTACCATTACTTATCACTCCTAATTATTAAAGATCAAACGACCTAATCAACATGATAATTGATATTCAATATAATCATCGGTCATGCCTGACATATTTCATAAATACGGCGCGTGCCAATGAAAAGTTCAATAACTTCTTAAATAGTAAATTGATTTTATCAAAACAAAAATTATAAGATGGAGAATTAAATTATCTATCGAATGCATACCTTCACTACTCACTAAAACAACTATTTCATGTCCTGAGTGCACTTTGTATGTCCTGAGTGCACTCAGGAGGTCCTGAGCGGTGTTTAGACGTACCGGTTGCAAAACAACGATTTAATCTTTTAAATGAAAGACGTGCACTGCCTTCATCGGAATAGAGGAAAGTCCACCTAGTGTACATTAAAGAGTATCCGTTTGTTATGCTGAAAAAAAGAGACTCATCATAAACTTTTTAGCAAACCTTCTCGTGTAAAAAAAACAAACTTTTAACTGAATTAAACAAAAAATTATCAAACAAAACTCATTAGAAAACTCATAGTAACATTTTGTTTAGACCTGAGATAACTTATAGTAAGATTATTTATATAGAACAATAAAAAAAAAATGTCCAATCTGATACACGTACCTATAATCTGGGACTATTATACTAACTATTTTTTTAGTATAATAGTCCCAGCTATAATGTACAAAATTTTGAACAGCTTCAAATATATGGCCTTATCATTGGTAATATATCATATTTGTATCAGTTATTGCTGAACTGTAACCAAATTAAAATGAAGAAATAGGCTCGAAACCGCATTTTTTAAAGATATTTTTTTCAATCCCAAAATAGATAATAGATATGCAGATTGATTAAAGTCCCGATGAGAAGATTCACTTTCTTTTCTACCGAAGTAAATATATTAACAAAGATTTAGGATATCAATAAATTATTAAATTCATCAATTTATTAAATTTGAACATGTGAACCAAACAACGAAAAAAAATAAACGGGAAATTGGCTATACCTTTTTGGTATTAGCCATGAAGCCATGTATGTACCAGCCATTTTAACTTATTGTTTTCTTAACCTTTAAAGAATACATTTTAAAATGAACTACTTTATTTACAGTAGTTCAAGAAAAATATATATATATATTAAAAAGTTTTAAATTTTGTCCATGCTGTGCATAAAATAGGAACAAAAAATAAGGCTGAAAATGCACCAAATATTTATATTCAATATGAATATTCACATTTTGTCTATTACAACAATTTTTGAACAACTTGTTGTTGTAATAGACAAAATGTGAATATTCATATTGAATATAAATATTTGGTGCATTTTCAGTCTTATTTTTTTTCCTATATATATTATATGGCCTTCCAAATACCGTTTCGATCCCTAACATCACTGAAGAGACATTAGATGTCGAAATCCGGATATGGTGTACAAATTTTTGCACCTCATGTTTGCGGTATACCATCTTTTCCGTAAGTTTATTGTTTTCTGTTTGGTATTTAATTAATATGTAAGATCCATTTTTTACATCTGGTGATCAATTTATTTATTTGGCAATAGCCAATGGCAGTCAGCAGGGTTTAAGAACATCAGTTGTTCGACCTGTTAGTCAAATGCGTTTTGTTAAAATATACTTTTTCACTTTTTGGTCTTTTGGAAAATGTTGTTTGTGCTGTATTTAGACCCCTCTACCAAGAAATTTGTTTTACATGCACACGTATACAAATTGCGGTTTTTATCCAACGCAATCATAGGTTTGAACGTTGTTTTCAATTTAGACGTGTATATATATATATATATATACATATATATTAGATAACTCTTTCCTTTATATTCAATGGAACAAGAAGCGAATTCGTTAGCGAACTAGAGTAACTATAGAAATAGCGTCGTTACAGGTCTTCTTCTGACCGGCAATAAATCCTTAGCAGTAATGATAGTGGAACGTCCATTGGGTTGTGCTCAGACACGTCCGAATGGGGACGCTGTATCCTTGCAACAACTCTTCAAGTGGACTATAAGTAGCCTGGTATTAGGCCAATTTTCTGTCCATCCTTTTTCGTTGGCAGTCGAAATTTTCCGACCGTATCACGGGCGGTCTCAATTACAAGACCTACATGTACCTATCATATATATTATTCGGTACGTCAGACACACCCGACATTAATCAACCAAAAACTCAATATTTTACAGTAGGGAATGAATATCTCCAGATGAAGATTACATTATGACGTATGTTTTTTTTTAAAGACCAACAAATCGATTTTTATCACCAAATTTGTCTTTGCTGAGATTAACACTAAAAAAGTATAACAAAACGTAACGATTGAAAACTCACAGTTCAGTGTTTAAGATATTTTTTTCTTTGGAAACTAACAGACTAATTTTCAAAAAGTTTTTTTCTTGAACCATTATTTATGAAAACGAATTGTAAACAAAAGTTATTCTCAAATATTAATAATGATCAATGATTGTAAAGAAAATAATCCATCATAGTAGTTTGTTAATTTACTGGCTCCATGGTGTTAAACATGTCACCTTTCTTTTACAAATAACTGATTAAAAATATGAAGCCTTTACTGTAAAATAAATCATTCTAATAAAAATAAATTCATCCAGATTTTTCTCTCATAACCTTTCAACAGTTATTGTAAACTAATTTATTCGAACTATAATAGTCCTATGACTTGCTGTCCGTTTACCAATATTTATACTTTATAAAATGTTTTCATATTCATTGATCATTAACTTCATGTTCTGCGAATACTTATAAGGGGGTAATTATTATAGTCAGTAATAGCTAACAATTTATCTAAAGAAAACGAGATGCTATATTCAAATTCTGAGATATGAATCTAGTTCTTTAACAAAAAATTCTCCACAACAAAAATTCTACACTTTCATTTATCTGGGTCTTTTTGTCTCCGCTTCGAAGCCGCCATCCCGTACCAGACATATTTATTCGTTTGGCAATATACAATCATGTAAGCAATATACAACAGACAGTAAATCTGAATTTGTAAATTGTTATTTTGGATTTTACCTGATTAGGACGTGTCTCGTTGAATTTTCTAATAAACTTACACACACATAATCTGACTTTTAATCGTAATGTTATGAGATCTATAAGAACATAGAGCTACTGTATAGGCCTAGTTGCATGCAGGTCTTTACAAATTATATATTTTGGTATGCTATAGTTGTTTTTATAGACTATTTGTCATTTGGTCGGTTTTTTTTTTGTTTGTTATTTTTTTAGTTTTTGACATGGCGTTGACTCGAGTTTGATATATTATGCATCTTTTGTGCTGTATTTTAACAATTATTTACAAGCATGCTGCATGTTTACACATTCATTACTCACTATACCGCATCTAAATATAGCTTTATTGTAAAAAAAATAAGGAGATGTAGTATGATTGGTGATGAGACAACTATCAACCAGAATTTAAAATACCTTATATAAGCAATTGTGACTTACTTTCTTTACTCAGAGTGATCGTAAATTAATCAGATAAGCTGGAGGAGGGGTGGGGGCTTCATATAGACCCATATTAAATGAAAAGAAATTAGCATTAGCTTTTTGTGATAAATATATAACTCACAGTAACAGAAATAGCTCTTGAAAGCTCTGTCAGATCCCGGCACTTTTAACTGTTTTTTGACACGTGCTAAAAAATGCAGCACCTGGTTACAAGGGCTTATTTGACAAATTATCATCTTTCGTAATTTAAGATATAAAATCTAAATTTTAAGTGATCTAAAATGTTCATGACTATAACGAGTATTTTCACATGTACGATTTTTCTGTGAAATGAGTCTAAGAGTATATACGTGTATATCAGGATACTGACTGCATAGTAAAATATTTATGTACCATCAGTTGCGACTCATTTTGGTCTTTTAAGTAAGTTTCCTTCCCCTGCATTACTTGATCGCTTTTGTAAAAAATAAACAGCACAGCAACAACAGCACTCGACGTCAGTATTGTACCAAAAAATGAAAAAAATATTCAAAAAGAAGGCTCATAAAAATTCAAATATTGGTAAGCACACCCACTAACTTTTCACTACAGACATGATCTTTTTGTTAATGCGCCAAACTCGTTTCGTCCACAGGACGATGTCGATGGTGGGGAAAACCTAGTCCAAATAATTATGACGTCTTGCAAGGCTATTTAGGCGTCTCAGAAAAAAAAAAATAGCCTTGCCAGACGTCATAATTATTTGGACTAGGGAAAAACCAACAAATCATTAGTTCCCCAAATGAGTATCCTAGTTTAAAGTTTTTTTTTAATATATACATGATTTAGCTATTTCATATTGGAATGGCACATATTCATGAAAAATCAACAAATGATCTGAAAGTCGGAAAGATGAATATAGTCCTCTGACTTCACAAACTTGGAAACAGTTGTGATGTTGCTTCGCTGAGCTATAGATAACCGTACGACCATCAACAATGAGCAAAATTCACACCATATAGACATAGGTGCTTGAGGACGGGAGTCGAAATTCACGTTGATAGTAAACATGCATATTAAGAGTAAAAATATGGTATATTAGTATGTATATGGTACAAATAAGTGATATATATTGAAAAATCTAGGATTTATGATAATAAGGGGGAGGGACTAGGGGGGGGGGGGGGGCTCAAAACAGGATCCTGTCCTCAAGCACCTATGCATATAGAAAGCTGTAAATATAATAAAAGGCCTCCAAATGACAAATGTAAAACAAATCAACAAGAAGCCTAACATTTATAATTGAATTTGAAATAGAATTGAAAATAGAAATGGGGAATGTGTCAGAGAGACAACAACCTGCCAGAAGAGCAGATAACAGTCGGTCACCAATGTGACTTCAATGCAGCGAGAAAATCCCACAGCCTGAGGCGTGCTTCAGCTGGCTCCTTAACAAAAATGTATACTAGTTCAGTGATAATGGACGTCATACTAAACTCCGAAATATATAAAAGAAACTAAAATTAAAAATCATACAAAACTGACAAATACCACATATAGGCTCCTGACTTGGGACAGGTGCAAAAATATGGGGGGGTTAAAAGCCTATATACTGTAAATTTCAGAAATTGTTGCGTGCATTTATTAATATTGCCAATTAACATAATCATGATAATTTCCCTTTCAATTTAAAAAAAAATTCTGATTTAAGTTTTTATTGTATACTGAGACTTTGGATAGTCTCAAGAATGGTTTCACCAATTTTTATGAAACTTTGGTGAATTGATTTTATATATTGACATAAACTCCCTTTACATTTTTATGACCCATAGTCATGTGATAGTGGGTCAACCCTTGACCGTCTGTCCGTCTGTCCCAAAGTCATTGGTTTTTGTTCTCTAATTTAGTTTGCCTCAACCAAATGTTATAAAACTTTTACAAAAGCTTATTACCACAATACTCAGATCAAGTGTGAATTTTGGTGGTGTCAGTGTTACCGTTCTAGAGTTATGCCCCTTTACAAATGGAAAAATTGCTGAATTTTTGATTTCCGGCTCTCTATCTTTAACTTTAGTTTGCCTCAACCAAATGTTATGAAACTTGCACACAATGCTTATTACCACAAAAAACAGTTTGAATTTTGGTGGTGTCACTTTTACTGACTCAGTCTGTTCTAGAGTTATGTCCTTTACAGATGGAAAAAATGATGAATTTTACGTTTCCGTCCTCTAAATTAAGTTTGCCTCAACCAAATTTTATTAAACTTTAACGCAATACTTTTTACCACAAAATCAGATCAAGTTATAATTTTAGTAGTATAAATTTTACCGTTCTTCAGTTATCTTCCTTTATAACTTTATATGATATGCAAGCCGGAGTATCATCCCCTATTTATTTTTATATAAGATGCAGAGTTATGGAATTTTAGTTGTTGGAAAATTGTTTAAAATTGTCCATTTCACACTTTGGAAGGTTTTAGAATTGTATTTGTTCAAAAATCACGGCCTTAAACTTACAAAATGTATATACACTTGCAATATCCCTTAAAATGGAGCCAAATTATTTTCATGTTTTGTTTCAATGAATACCACTCTGTGTGCATGTCCTTTTTTAGCTCATCTGGCTCGAAAGGCCAAGTGAGCTTTTCTCATCACTTGGCGTCCGTTGTCGTCCGTTGCCGTTGTTAACTTTTTACATTTTGAACTTCTAGAGAACCACTGAATTCCTTATGAGGTGCTGACCAAGAGTTGTTACTTTGTTGCCGATCTATCATCCAAGGTGGCCGGCAGCGGGGGACTTAGTTTAAGATAGGACCCTATAGGAAATACATACAAATGTCTTCTTTTAGAGAACCACTGAATGGAATGAAACCAAACATAGCATGAATGTTCCTTATGAGGTGTTGACCAAGTGTTGTTACTCTGTAGCTGATGCATCATCCAAGACGGCCGCCAGCGGAGTAGGACAATATTAAACCAAATATGGCCTCAATCATTATTAAAGTATCTGTTATGATTTTTATCTTTTTTATATGATTTCAAAAACCCAAATAGAGTCAGGTGAGCGACACAGGCTCTTTAGAGCCTGTAGTTTTGTTTTTTGTAGGTGGAGGGGGGGGTCTTAGTTGCGCAGTGCTCAGAGTTTTTCTATAATGAAGTTGGTCATTAAAATTCATTTAAAGCATAAACCCAAGCTAAAAGGGCAACACGCTTATCAAGCACTCATGGTACAGATTTTTATTAAACACGTATTGATATATACATTAAACAGCAAAATAATTATTGATGCAAGATGTCATTAAATAATAATTTTTACTCTTTTTATGTGTAGGACAAGAACTATAGAAGATGCAGAGAAATTATAAACAGCAGAAATGATAGGCAATTTAAAATTTGCAGAAGTCAACAAAACCTAAATGGTAAGTAAACTCATCATAGATACCAGGATTAAATTTTGTATTTACGCCAGACGCGTGTTTCGTCTACAAAACACTCATCAGTGATGCTCGATAAGACTCATAAGGCCACTTTTATAAAAGTTATTGCCCTTGAAAGATGATTATCATGATTATTATAAAAATAAAAAGATGTGGCATATTAAATTTGAAAACTATTGATCATGGCTCTAAGAAAGCAATTATAGGCCAGTGACGGCCTTCAATAATGAGAAAGTCCATACCCTATTGTCAAAGTAGTCAGCTATAAAAGGCCCTCAGACGAAAAATTGAAATAATCCCAACTGTAGAACTAATTGCCTAGTTTATAACAAAACAAATTAAAAAAAAATAAATATGACAGATATGAAACAACTACAACCACTAAATTTGAGTGTCAGAATAAACTACAGGCTCCGAACTTGGGACAGACACAATCAGAATATGGCAAGGTTATATAAAAATAAGAAGATGTGGCATGATTGCCAATAAGACAACTCTTCACCAGACAACAAATGACATACCGGTAGATTTCCTGCAAAAAATAAACAGTCCGGACTAAGCAGGAAATTTATACCTTTCTCTTAATCGAAAAGACACAAAGATCTGTTAGTACTCACAGCTACTGACAGCTAGTTAAAAATCAATAAAAACTAATACATGTAATAAAAAAATCAGGTTTGTGAGCTCTCAACCCTACCCTAACCTTGGACAGTGGTTTAACAGCTCAACATGTAAAGAACAAACTGTAAAAATAACCGTTGCAATTGCCTCAACTCGAAAGATTGATAAAATGCACAAAATCAACTAATATAAAAACCCATAGACAAAAAGCACGGAATTAAGAGAACTCACAAGTAAGAAAGGAAATATTCTTAAAATGTTCATAAACATGACAAAATAAGCTTTTTTATTGCTGTTTCTCTCTCCATTTATAACATTTTATTTGTTTATTTTGTGTATTTATAGGTGATCAGACATCTTGGTTTTCATGATCAATAGGTCAATACTGAAGAGGAAACTGAAAGTTGATATCTATCTACATGGTGCGCTAATTGGATTAATGTGAAATGGAATGTGTGCTTTCCTGCAAAAAAAGAAATAGGAAATTTCATCATAATCACATGATAATGGCTATAAACAAAATGGAGTTCTATCATAGATGCAGAAAAACACAATTGTATAAATGCAACAACATATTATATATATTCGTCGAAAGAAGGGAGAAATGAAGAAAAAAATAGTATTTTGTTGTTGAAAGGAACACCAGCTTTATCCACTCATTTCATCGTTACCTCATATCAAATATACTGAAGAAGATCTTCGAAGAACAAATTGCAAAAATGTTTTCTCTAAGAATTGAAGGAAATTGTTTAGTGAATGGAATAATTTATGTTATGAACTTTTACGTAGTGAATTGAATAACTGTACACAGCAGCTGAAACAGAGGAAAATTAAAATTTACAAGAAAAGTGTTTATTTTATTATTTAATTTGCAAATATGAACACATTCTTAAGAACTCCACAAATGGTATGACATTCAAATTGGTTGCTTATTAATGTATACAATTGAAACAATAACAAAGAAAACAGAATACTTTGCTACAAAAAATATTTTAAAAATCAAAGTTAAAGTCATATAAAGTATGTACAATACCTTGACCTAAACAGTCAGACTCACTATATTGTTTTTGTATGTCATGATAATTTTGAGTCAAAAATTTATTAAAGTTTAAATATCAATTGTATCATTTATTAAGTCATGTAAGTCTTGTAAACATTATGTTCATACTGTTTGTATAGTGAAGAAATTTACAATGAGTAAAAATAGGGGAAAGCATTTCCTACAGGGAAAGTTGATGTACAGAAATTTCCTTAGAGGAAATTTGGAGAACAATGTTTTCCTTAGAGGAAATTTGTGGTATTGAATTTTCCCTCAAGGAAAAGTGTTTGTTAAATATTTCCTCAAAGGAAATTGCAGTTGACAAAATTTCCTCACAGGAAAAAGTATTTCCTCCAAGGAAAATTTGAAGCTGCAAATTTCCTCAGAGGAAAATTTGAAGCCGCAAATTTCCTCACAGGAAATAGAATTTCCTCACAGGAAATAGAATTTCCTCAAAGGAAATATTAATGCAGCAAATTCCCTAAGGGAAATCTTTTTCCCTTGAGGAAAATACAATTTCCCTTAAGGAAAAATCTTTTTCCTTTAGGGAAATTTGATTTCCCTTGAGGAAAACTACTTTTCCTCTGAGGAAATTGTTGAAAAAAGGGGCATAACTTTTTCAACAGTGGTGCTAGAGCCAAAATTTTTTAGGACAAATATCAGGGAACCAATACCAACCAAGTTATCAACTTCATTTTGACTTAACTCCAAAAATTAAGGTGACAACTTTTGCACTCTGCGGAAGTGCAAACTTGTCCCGGAGACTGTTTTTATTTAGAAACACACACAAAACTCAAACTGAGTTCAAGAGTAAATAGTTAATAATCAATATACACTTTTGAGTTAAGCCTAACAGTTTTTTCTGTGATACAAAGTCAGAAAGAGTACACAGGTTCTTGAAATGCTCACGGCTTTTTAATTATTAGAGTAGTGTCTTAACTGTGTTTTCTGTTCTTCCGTTTATTTTTAAATTAATAAAGGAGATCGAATGATTAAAAGACGCAGTTCATAGTTATAAAATATTATTAAAACAATAGGGATTCAAGAAAATGACTAAAGGACAGATCTTACATTACAAATTCTAAAATAAAAGTAGAATGTCATGTTAAAATTTTGAATTAAAAGTCTTAATCGGTAACAATAAATTTGAGTCATTATCATATTTGTAGCTTAAGCTCTCCAATAAGAAATCTCATTTTTCAAATATAGTTCTTTCAAATGACACTGATGGCTGACAAAACAACGTACAAGTCTGTCGTTACGATTAGGGAGCTACCATTTGATTTTTATGGGGGCTAGGATGAAAAATTTTGTCCTGCCTTTTTTTTAGCTGTAATCTCTGTCCTGCCTTTTTTTTTTCACTCTTTTCGGTCCTGCCTTTTTTTTTTTTTTAGTTTATCCTGCCTTTTTTTTTACTCAAAACTCCTGTCCTGCCTATTTTTTTCAAATTTCATACTAGCCCCCCCCCCCCCCCCCCCCCCCCCCCCATAAAAAATCAAATGGTAGCTCCCTTACTAGTACACTGTTTAGCTACAACTTAACCACGAACATCAACATCTAATATTAACTATTGTAGCCTCTGTTTCACCTATAAATCTTAATTGTAATCAAGGAGATTGTTCATTTTCCCACCTGCGTCTTGTATTAAGTACAAATTGTGGCATCAACGTTATATGTTATAATAAGCCCCATGAACAATAAGAAATCAGGCAATATCAGGAAAAATGTAAAAAAGGTTATTGTCAAACCGAAATACAGTTTTCCAGGTCTTTTAAGATGAACGTAAACAAATTATTGATACACATCATGTGAGAGCTGATTTGTCAGACCAAACAAAAATATACGTAGGAATAAAATGGAAAATAGATATGATTCGATGAGACATTTACCTAACAACACAAGAAAACAACTCATTTAATTTATGATAAAGGGGATGGATGTTATTGCACTAGTATCAATGCAATTCCATGATTTTCAAGTAAACATGAACAAAAAACGATAATTTAATAAATAGATATGAAATAAATCCTGTAATTTTATCAGAGTAATATTCTGCAGTTATTATACATATTCAAAACCTAATGGTTTCGTAACACATAAATGATATATAATTCCTGTAATTACCTCCTCTGACGTCATACAACATTAGGTGTGGTTAGAACGTTATCATAGCGAAGTGAGAATGCGTAGGAAAAGGATATACTTCCTTGCATTTTTTGCTTTGTTCCCATTAAAAATAAATGTATTAAAAAGGAAAATACATCGAAGATTTCAAATATCGAAAAATATTCAACTGGTGACCGATCGAAACTGATAATTAACCCATGCTCGTAATGTGTTTAATATATATAACTTTATTGCAAAACATGAAACCCTGGCGGGTTAAAATGCAAACATAGTACATTGTATACACAAGTGACAAGAAACATAATACATGATAAATGTTTTAAACAAGTCAAGTTGATATTAATAATATATATATATATATATATATATATATATATATAATAATTGACCAATGTGGACCTTATTTTCGCAATTCCATAGATTGCTTTATATAGTCTACAACACTAGACAAAATATCTTTATTTGGATCTAGAATAGTTTTAAGTTTAGAGTTTGAGTCAAGCTAATTCATAAGTTAACAGTCCGGAAGAAGACATGCCACCTTACCCTGACACGTTATTCTGACTTCGAGACTACCTGTCTTTGCCCTTGCTCCTTAGTGTCGCGTTCTCAGCGTAGTATCAGCAAATACCAATTTTAAAGTCTTTGGTATGACCCGACCAGGGTTCGAACTCTCGATATCCCGCACTCGAGGCGAATACGCTAACACGAGACCACAGAGACGAGTTTGTCAAGGACGAAACCCAATCTTTGCATGCAAATATACAGTGATAATACTGTAATAAACTTTGTCATTTATTAAATACGAGAAAAGATAATACTAAATACTACAATCAAGCAAATTTAATATGACTTATTTATAATGTCGTTCTAGAAGTTATTGCTTCAATTGCTTCGTTGAATATCACTTTACCAGATATATTGGAAATTTACTTTTAATAGCTGATTTTGCTTGGAATATTGTATCGTATGAAGAAGATTTTATTCAATTTGTTTGGCTTAATTCAAGTTTAAATTGGCAGTGAAAGTTCAGGTTACGAGTATACTATCAATGAGGGTCTGCCTGGGGAGGGGGTCTTTATTTCTGTATTCATTAATTTGTTAGGCCTTTCTTTTCTACCCTATATATTGTGTCATCCAATTTTTCTCTTTTCTTTAGTTTTGCATCTATCTTTTCTTATTTTTATTTTGTTTTGTTGCCTTTATTCTCTATTTGTTACCCATTGTTTTCTATTCTGTACACCCATCCAGACCCCCATCAATCAGTGGCGGATCCAGGGGGGGGGGGGGTCCGGGGGTTGGAACCCCCCTTTTTTGACGATCAATGCATTTGAATGGGGACATATAGTTGGACTCCCCCCCCCCCCTTTATCCTGGGTTGGGAACCCCCTTTTTAAAAATGGCTGGATTCGCCCCTGTCAATAACTATTTGCTTTGGCTGAAATATTTATTCCCCAAGCTTTAGTTTTACAATGCCTTGTTATGTCAGAATATTGTGTTTGCTTCTACTTAATAAAAACTGCAATACGCAGATGTGAGATAAAATGTAAACAAACCAAGACCACTGTCAAATAAGCATCTACTCATCTCGAGGTTAACATAGTACGGTCTTCATCAATAGACATATGCCACAACCATGCGTCACATAGTACGGTCGTCATCAATAGACAAGTGTCATAACCATATGTCAAGCTCTAAGACTGCATTGTCTCCATGGATTGATTTCTCAAGGACTACAAAAGATGTGCCCTTGACGCTGAATTCCTTGCAGAATTAGAAACGCAAAAGCTTGAATTAAGATATTTCTAAAGAGCTTCCTGATCATGACTCACATATGCTGCGAGGTTAAAGTTAAGCTTTTGAAAGCTCATTGCTATTATTTGTATTGTTTAAAATTATTTGAATATCAAATGTTATATGTATATGATTGGAGAAAAGACAAATATCTACAGAATCGCTGTAAAAAGAAAGTCAATTTGCAGACCTCTGAAACACAAAATACTAATGTAAAGTGTGTTTATATCTAGATTACCCTTAGAGCTACTGAAACCAAGATGAAAGTATGTATCTGGTACTTTTGAAATCATGCTTTGTTACTATTATTGTCGGTTTGTTTTCGACTTATGAGTTTGAATGTCCCTTTGGTATCCTTCACCTCTCTTTTAGAGCTATTGTACTCCTAAGCCGGTTTACCCAGATGAACTTTTGCAGGAGTAAATTTATGTACTGAGTTTCAATACAGCAAATGAAAAAAAATGAACAGTTTTGTGATATTTCAAAGTGTACACTAAGGGTAATATATTAATTCCAAAAGGAACAAAAAGCAATGTGTGTACAAGCTTTAGTAACCATTTAACCTCAAGTTTCCAAAATATTCTATAGAAACCCCAAGACATATGTTTATGACCCAGAAATGTTTTACTGCAATGAAATGTAGGATCAATTACCTATACATGTACAACTGTCGAATTCAAGGGAATATTTTTTTCGACCTATTTTCGTATGCAACCGGATGTGACGTACTATGATTTGGTGGTATTACACCTACAGGTTTTTCAAGTTTGATACTATTACCACGTCATTCGATGCTTCTCTTTAAAACTGAGGAATAGAATTCCAGTGAAGTGACTGCGACTAGCTATAAAAGAAAACGAAGTTTAATTAAGAATTCAGTATTAACTATATGATTTAGCCAATTTCCAAGGGAAGGCTAACGTAATAGTCAATGCTTTGAAATTGAAGACACGAAGTCTTTGAATAGAATTTCAGTCAAGTGATATTAATTTGCTATTTAAGAAAAGGAGCGCTGAAATTAAAGATTCAGGAATAACTATTTTAATTTAGCCTATTAACATCCAACATAGGATTAGATTTTAAATGACTGTTTTGTGAAAATACTCTGTCATTCATAAACTATCGATTGCTTGATTACTTCAAAATGACTTCTGCAATGTCATGTGATATAATTAGAGTACAGTTACGACATAAGTTATATCCACGACTGGCGAAACACTGGTTCATTAGTCATGCTTCCTCATCGGGAAACGAATCTAAAATCTTCTCCAGTATCTCTCTTTCTTCTCCAATAAATCTCTTTCTTCTCCAGTAGCTATCTTTCTTTCTTCTCCAGTATCTCTCTTTCTTGTCCAGTATCTCTCTTTCTTCTCCAATATATTTTGTTTTCTCAACTGCCAATCGATCTTCTCTAATTAGTCGAATTGAAATTTAAAATTCGTTTAGTTTCTGTTTGAGAATTCGAAGTGAGGTTTTTAGTTCATTTTGTTTCTGTTTGAGACTTCGAAGTGAGGTTTGAGTTCGTTTTGTTTCCGTTCGAGAATTCGAAGTGAGGTTTTAGTTCATTTCGTTTCTGTTTGGGAATTCGAAGTGAGGTTTTAGTTCGTTTCGTTTCTGTTCGGGAATTCGAAGTGAGGTTTTAGTTCGTTTCGTTTCCGTTTGAGAATTCGAAGTGAGGTTCAAGTTAGTTCGTTTCGTTTCTGTTTGGGAATTCGAAGTGAGGTTTCAGTTCGTTTCGTTTCTGTTTGAGAATTCGAAGTGAGGTTTCAGTTCGTTTTGTTTCTGTTTGAGAATTCGAAGTGAGGTTTTAGTTCGTTTCGTTTCTGCTTGAGAATTCGAAGTGAGGTTTTAGTTCGTTTCGAATCTGTTTGAGAATTCGAAGTGAGGTTTTAGTTCGTTTCGAATCTGTTTGAGAATTCGAAGTGAGGTTTTAGTTCGTTCTGTTATTTAGCTGCTGACAGATAAGCACTGTATATTCCTTAACAATATAAAACTTTATTTTAAAGTTTAAATTTAACAAAAAGAGAAATCAAAGAGTCGTTATTCCTTAGGGGAACGTTATTCCTTAGGGGAATTCTCAAAAAATAAAAGAAGATTTCAAATGAATTTTAAATTTGTATGCAATCCCATGTTTGCAGTATTGATCCTGAATAAATTTGTCACTGATTTGGCATTAAAAGAATTTGTATATCTTAAAAACAGTAAAATTTTAAAAAAAGGATGTGGTGTTTTTATTCATATTAAAAAGTTCTTAACGTACTTGACTTAAATCAAAGAAACGGTTATTTTATTGGATGTTCTTCATGCCTTCAATATGAGACATTTAACTTACGCAGAACCAAAAAATAATCATAGCTCTCTGTTAAAGATGGGCCTTTTACCGGTGTAAATGGAAATTTATGATTGTTGCATACATATTTTGGGTAACGCAAAAAAATGGGGACTAAAAAGGTTAGAGATATCTAACAACGACTGTCCTAATTTGACCGACAATCTTATTGTTAAATGCAGGGAAAATCTTTGCTTGCGATGCGCTTAAAATACCATTCAAAGTTCATTATTTGTTTAGTCTAATAAATGAATAGAACTAGCTGACTGTAACGTTATTAGACTTATAATTTAATTTTGGATGTAACACATCTTCTGATTGGCTGACGTTGTTTATCAGCTCATAGACATAATTTTGTCATGTGACCGTGACGTCATCAGCGTTTTTTCATGGTTTACTCCGGTTTAAAATGGAATTTAGAATTAAATTATAAGAAATGACTGTAATATTTTTTCTGTCTATTCGAAATAACATAAAAAATGTGGTGCACACTTTAAAATAACACGCTACGCGGGTTATTCAGTGTGCACCACATTTTTGATGTTATTTCTTCATAGACAGAAAAAATATTACAGTCATTCCTTAACTATTACTGTGAAAAGAATGAGAAGATTCGAACGGCGCAGTAATAAAACAAAAATAACTCGAATTAAAACACACAACACCATGGCAAAGAAGAAAAACAACGGTTAAGACTTGAAAGTCTAGATATCACAAGATTAAACAACACGACAATTACAACATACCAGAAAACATGCAGGGGTAAACTGAGGTGCTCTAAAAGGTCACAAGTTCTTGGTCAGTAATGACACCCGTCGTGTTATTTATTGCAAGTGAAAATTCAGAAACGTGTTGCATTTGGTGATGTCAAAATCGGCACAAGAGAGGATATTATTACGGCTACGACAAGTGGAACATATTTATGGTTATCTTAGACACATATATCGCATAACGGACAACCACATCATGATGGAATTCAATTGTACACATTCGAATGGTAACATTTTGCCATTTGCAAGTTTAATCAGTCCCTAATTGTTGAGTAATCAAGCTGTCTTGATCTACCACGTAAAACAAAGCTTGTGGTTATATTGACCCACCAATCACCAACCGATTCTTCTTAATTCACAAAAAATCGATCTTAGTAGAAATTAGGTCAATCAATCACGTGACAAAGTGTGGCGAAAAGATTGATAACGAGACTGAATTATATTTAGATAATTTTTATCAATGGCATATTTAAACGAGTTGTATTGTTTCAGTGAAAATATCTATTTATTTTAAATTGAATTAAGAATACTGTCAAGCCGCGGTGAATATTTTTTTCTTATCATCTTATCATAATAAAACATCTTCAACCGGAGAAGCTAAAATGAAACTGTTTATTATAAGTGTCGATTTTAACAAATTTTAAAAGTCAGAATTGTTTATCTTAAGCTAACGAAGAAAAGAAATAAATGATATCTAATCCGTGGAAAATCATTTTCGCAAACGAGTTTCTTGAGCAGCATGTTTACTTATAATACTGTAAAAGTAATTTACTGTAAAACATTCAGATAGAGATTTTAAATTGTTTCGTTATGTAATATAAAAATCGTTAAGAAGACTTCTAGGATTTTGTATAGAAACTTTATCGACAGACATTTATAGTAATATTGAATTCGCCAATTCTATTTAAAAGATGATATTGCAAATTTTTAATTTCATGTTTTTTTTTTCTTAATTGTAAAACCGCATTCTGTTAAGGTTCAGTCGGATAGCTTATCTTTTAGAACACCTTTTTCTTCCTGAGAAGTTTTTTTTTTTTTTGTAACTAGAAACAAGTTTATTAAGGAAGATTAACTGTGTACCGCCATCTTGGATAGTAAAATAGCAGTACACAACCGGTCTAGTTCTCTGCTTAAAGCTGCAAATTTTGAGACAGATTGCTAATTAATGTGTAAGACTGTTTATTTGAATAAAGAAAAATAAGTGATTTATTGCATTATTCACACTGTTTTGACAATCAACAAATATTTGTTTTTGTTCGGATCAATTTTTCAAATTAGTCATTTAAGGGGAGATTACTCTAATAGTAAAAACTATTCAAAGGAATGTTTAAGAAATTTTTATTTTTCAGTTGTAGCAAGAAAACAAGTTCGGTGACACCATTTTTTTCTTTTTATTTTCTTATAATTACATTAGATGTATGTTTCATTATTATACGTTATTTTGATTGGCTAACAGCAATCTCGCGTCATTCTTCATTTCAAAATGAATTGCATGAATTGCATGAATTGAAACATACATGATGACACACGTTTCCACAATAAAATGCACAGGTACATGTAAATAAAAGAAAAACTTGATAGTAATCGTGTTAATTCATGATCATAGCGAAAAAAATGTAATTATAAGTATTGAATGCTTCTTTTGGTTATTTCATAGGGTTGTAAAAGCGTTGACCGTGCGTACATTTTTAGAATGAAGCGCTTCTGCGCTTCATACAAAATGTACTTCGGTCAACGATTTTACACCCCCAATGAATTTACAAAAAGAAGCATTCAATTCTTAAAAAGCATATTATGAAACATATCTTCACATATTTTATTTCAAAATTCTATCTCATAGATATTTTTTATTTACCAAAAAAGTTGGTTTTTTCATGAATAATCTATGCACGACTAGTAGCTTTTAAAAAAGCACAGTGACAAAGACTTTTACATGTTTTTAAAAAAAGCATGGTAAAATCTACATTTTGGTAAGGTATAAGAAAACTATATCTGAGGAAATATATAACGATGATCTACCTTAAGGAAGATGTGTTTCCTGTTTGAGAAGAAATTCAAAAAAAGTCTTAAAAAACCCGATAATTTACTTTTGTTGATTTAAAGATTAAATAAATATTTGGTTTACACAAACACAAAAATTATTAATGGTCGTTTGCCTTCCAACATACTTTTAATACAACTCGATCATAAAGCTGGAAATGTTTGCAGACTAAAGTATCATATTGTTTTCTATTGACTTCTCACCATTGCTCCCCACTGCAGCCAACCAGTTTTTATGCCAGTATACTTCTTAACAAGGGAAATAATTCGTATACTATTGTAATTTTTAATTTAGATTAAGGCTTTTGAAAGTGATTTTTTTTTAAATGCTATAAATGAGAAATGTTGATCTGAGACTTTGGATTCACAAAATGGTTACCTTAAAAGCAAACTTCGTAATTAAAGCATGTTCCTAATTTTAATGTGTAATCGAGACATAAAGTAAGATTAACCCAAGATGACATAAAGTAAGATTAACCAAAAATGACATAAAGTAAGATTAACCCAAGATAACATAAAGTAAGATTAACCCAAGATGACATAAAGTAAGATTAACCAAAGATGACATAATAAAAAAGTAAGATTAACCCAAGATGACATTGTACGCAGACATTTCTACCTATCTTATAACTTTTGCGAAATAACGCAAACTTTTGCGTTATAACGCAAATCTTTTGCGTTATAACGCAAACATTTGCGATATAACGCTCACATTTGCGTTATAACGCAAACCTTTGCAATATAACGCAAACCTTTGCGAAATAACTCAAACTTTTGCGTTATAACGCAAACATTTGCGAAATAACGCAAACATTTGCGTTATAACGCAAACATTTTGATTGCAATTATTCATTAAGTTTTGTATTATGTCCTTCCCTTCTGTCATTAAATTCAGGTTGTGATTTAGTTAACAGAAGAACGATAAATACAAGGCCAAATCATTTCTTATAAATATGATTAGGAATAAGGGAATACTTAAAGTGCAATTTACACAAATTAAGAATGGTTTTTGTACATGTATCAGAAAATTATATAATTTAACAAGAAATAGGCATATTTTAATTGAAAGGACAAAATTTGAAAATTTTGATTAAGTAGATCAGGGCAAAATAATGTCATACAATTGTGAAACTATCATATCAAATAGACAAATTAATCTTTCTGCTTTAAAATGAATTATTCAGAAAAAAATCTCAAACGAGAGCTTACTTTGGAGGTATATTCATAGCTATATTAGCAGGGTTGATTTTTTATTTTATCGTTATAACTTCAATTTACTCAATTTTCTTTGTGATATGTATACATGTATTATCCTGCTCTTTATTAATCAATGATATATTTTAAATATTCAAGCATTTTACTTTGCAATGAGTACAAAGGGTGATAAATTCTAATATATGCAGCCTCATCCATTAATAACAGCTGCTTCCTTTGAACCTTAAATAAGAAATAAGATAAAACAACTGTTTGCGTTATATCGCAAAGGTTTGCGTTATTTCGCAAAGGTTTGCGTTATATCGCAAAAGGTTTGCGTTATATCGCAGAAGGTTTGCGTTATAACGCAAACATATGAAGAAATATTAAAAAAAAAGTTGTGTGGCGCTAATACGCTTCCGTAACATTGTATCAATTTTGTAATTATCTAAATATTTACTCTCAATGCAGATAGATAAACATTCTTACATTGCTTTTTGAAGTGCCAACATGCAAACTCATTTCTAGAATACTATTAGATTCTCGTTTGCTCTAAACATCAAACATTAACAGTTTGTCGTTATTTATCTTGTAATGATGTAAACAATATTATCTTCACCCTAAATAATGTTGTGTTATCAATTCAATTTGAACAACAATATATCTTACTTTAAATGACAAAATCATTAACAAGACAATTGATATGGTTGCTTGGATAAGAAAGTGAAAGATATCTCTTTTTCTGTTATTTTTTTGCTTGCAGAGGAAATATTTGTAGTTTGTGATGTACTTTCTATTAACGAAGTAAATCTCCAGTTGAACCGAATAAAAGATAGACTATGTAGTTCGGTAATGTACTTTCCAGTGACAATCAAAGATTCAAACTTAGTTGAATAAAAGATAGATTCTGAAATAGCATATAGAACGAAAATGTTCAAACGCAAAAAAAAGAGAGAAAAAAGTAAACTCCATAGAATTGTAACATTTGCAACTTTGATTGCCTGTATCTGGTATTTAATTCATCCTCGGACAGTTTGTAGCATATGCATGTACAAAAACAGCAGAATTGAAATGGTGGAAATGCTCAAATGAAAAAAAATAAAAATGGGGTACCATTCTTCTTTTTGTCGATTTGACCGAGATTTTAATACAAATTACTGAAGAAAAGGGGGTTCCATCCCTCGTTACCCCCTTAATTCGTCAATGTTTTGAAATACTGACTCCCTCTGGTTTATACCATTAAAGCAAAAGAACAACAAGAACCGCAGACAGTTGGGTCAAGAGGCGCAATTCGTTTCCCATAGACGACAATGGTAGCCTTTTGTTCCATTCCGCTGTCCATATCGTAAACTTGGATATGTGTGATGGTTTGTTTCACATCTGAGACATTTTCACACATGTGGTTAAATTTTGGGGTACGAAGTGAGATTAAAATAAAAGGTATACATTTCTGGATATGATCAATATACCTTAAGAGCATATCACTTGGTCTGTCTCAAGACGAAAGTATATCACTTAGTATATATCAACATAAGAGCATATCACTTGGTCTGTCTCAAGACATGAGCATATCACTTGGTCTGTCTCAAGACGAGAGTTTATCACTTAGTCTATATCAACACAAGAGCACTTCACTTGGTGTGTCTCAAGACAAGAGTTTATCACTTAGTCTATATCAACACAAGCGCATATCACTTGGTCTGTCTCAAGACAGGAGTATATCACTCAGTCTATATCAACACAAGTGCATATCACTTGGTCTGTCTCAAGACAAGTATATCACTTAGTATATCTCAAAACAAGAGCATATCACTTAGTCTATATCAACACAAGAGTATATCACTTAGTCTATATCAACACAAGTGCATATCACTTGGTCTGTCTCAAGACAAGTATATCACTTAGTATATCTCAAAACAAGAGCATATCACTTAGTCTATCTCAACACGAGAGCATATCACTTATAAAACAAAAATCCTATACGGTATGATTTTATACTATAAAAACATATATTGTAAAGGTATGTTGCTATACAGTATGGTGTTTGTTTATTGTTGAAGCCGTACGGTGACCTATAGAATACATTGAAATATTTTTTTCTTTAACTTTCAATGGAAACAAACAATTTGTTTTCACTTCTCTTCTATAACAAATAAATATTTTTCAAAAACTTAAGAACCAAACAAAATTTTTTTAGATTATTAAATTTGTAAAGATTTTTATATTGCACGAGCTTGCGAGTTCAAATTATATTTAACAAGGGATATTATTCACCAATTTTCCATTTTTTGTTACGTTCTGCGGGAACTATCATGCTGCTATAATAATACAATATGAATTTGTACATGCACTTAGTACGTACAACATAAAACCTATTTCAGTTCCCCTTTAAAAGCACTAAAGTGCAAACCTCTCCGATAGAAAGATTGTTACTACAGATATTTATTTGACTTTCATCATTAAGCTCAATAGAAATTTGTACAAAAGATTTTTTCATCAAGTGCTATACAGAAATATTTAAAGGAGAATACCTATTTACATGTACAGTTGACTTTCAGTTCGGTCTACAGACAGATTTATAAATTGGTTTCAATGATACAATTAATTGGTCTTTAGTTAAATCATCAGGAAACAACGGGCTCTGATTTTCGTGTTAAGAAGCAGAATGGTTTTTTTTATTCAAGTGCGTATTTGCTATATTAATTTGAAATACAGAATATGACATTTTCAGAAGAACAGAATATATAATTATAAACAAATTTCAAGTGTAATAAAAGTTAATATGATTGTCAGCGATGCTCATTAGAAGGAACATAACGATCAAAGAAGAATATATACAAATCATAATACGTAATTTGTCTGTTTTGCGTACTTTCATGTACTTGTTTTGCATTAATTGGTCTTTAGTTTTACCATTCATACGTAACTATGTCTCCTAATTGAATTTCATTTGAGAGAGCAGTGGTTTTTTTTGTTTTGTCTTCTAATTACTATTTTATATAGCGAGCATTCATCTATCGTTTAATGTGAAGAATCAACTGGTCAGAATTTCCCTTTTTTTCTACCATTATCAGCAGTATATTGAAAACGTTGATCAATGATAAGTGAAATGTTCATATTTTAATGGAAAGTAGAAATAAATATTATATTTCTCAGAAGCACAAACACATATTTCAAATAACAAATAATGGTTTATTGATTTGAAAACTGGAATGAAAGCGTATCATTCGATTTAAAAAAGATTAATGGTCAGATTAAACATTTTAAACAAATGTGCACTCTCTATGGGTTAGTTCTAAATCAAATTTATTTGTTAATTATATCGGGAGAAGTAAAATGAAGTTTAAATAAAAAAAACTATAGGATTGTATTAACACTGTCTTAAAATGGTTTGTAATAGATTTGGTCCACAGATTTCCAAAATTTCATAAATAAATTTTCAACAACGGTTTTTATATATTGTGCACGAGACCTTGTCAATTGCAATATCTCAGATATGATTTATGTTTAAAGTTAAATGTATTAATTTTTAAAGCTTTTATTTAGAATATTTTGAAGAGATAAATCAGCTATCGTATCATAGCCATTAAAATGATATATCGGTCCTAAAATCAATATAAAAGTAGAAACATTAAAATGGAGTAAAATAGATTTTGTCTTTTGGCTTTAATAATCGTTCACACCAACTCATATTTCAGCCTTTCATACCATTTTAGAATATATTTTGTGAAATGCAAGGATAAAGATATTCACTACTATCTGAATTAATACTTTTGTTTTTCTTCTGTCGATACTCAAATTACCATTATTTACTTATTGTACATGTATATACTACTTCCATAAGGTAATATATGATTTTGAAAGATAGGAATAAAAAAATGGAAAAGCTATGTGTACTTTCGTTTACCCATAAATGTGTAATTTTTGGCGAAAAAAAAATGTAACAATTTTTAATCAAATGTGTGATAATGGAAAAATTAAGAAATAATATGCACAAATAACATGGATGACACAGTGTACCAATTCTGATATAGCGTGTCAATTCTGACATAGCGTGTTAATTCCTACATAATGTAATTGATTCAAATATTCAACCAAGACTTAATGAAACTCAGATCTGAAGAACACTTGTAAAACAATTTGAAACAAAAAAGATCATCAATGGTATTTTCATACGCAGTGTACTACAATACAAATCATCAAGAATTTGAAATATCTGTGACACAGTGTCTTTCATTTGAATACCACTTTCTTAATACTAAATATGAAAGAGATATGATAAAACAGTAAAACAATTTGAAACAGGAAAAACAAATTTCAATGTTTCAGTGTTCACCTCTATAAACTATCATCTAGAATTTGAAATAATTCTAACAATGTGTCTTTCATTCAAAAACAGTTTTCTGAACATTTCAACGGTATTTTCAAACGCATTGTACACCCTACAAAGTATTATCATGGAATTGACTCTGACATAGGTTTATGATTCAAATACAACATACTTAATACTTGTTGTATAACTAAATGAAAATGACAGGCTATGCTTTAGGATGTGATGACTCTGTCATAAAGTAAAGATCGACGCCATATTGATTTGCTTTCATCTGCTGTCTTCTCTAGGAATACATGTATGACATCTGACACTAGTCATTGCAATAAGACCAAATAAATCGTGAGAAAAATATAAGCTTGTCATTTCATTTTATTGATTGAGTGAACTGAAAAAAGGAGAATATCAGATTTTGTTATACCGAGTAAAGTACAAATTTAAGCACTTTAATTACGCCACTGAGAAAAGTATCAACACAAATTTGACACTGACTAAATAAATCGTGAGAGAAATATAAGCTTGTTATCATGCATGTTTTACTGATTGACTACACTGTATACAATAAGGAGAATAATTTATCAGATTTTGTTAACCCGAATAATCCAGTCGTTATATTACGATCACTACGATCACTCCATTTTCCTCGAGAAAAGTAGTGGATAGAGGGCGCTGAATTATTCGAGTTACAGATTTTGTGTAATTCCGAGTTAGGTGGTTGTTGTTTCGAGTAAAGTACAGATTCAAATATGGAAATTCCTTAATAACGCTACCGGGAAAGGTTTTAACAATAACCTCGTTTTCGATCGTTTGACAATGTCACAATTCCTTAATTCAGCTTATGAAGGAGTATAAAAAAAGGAGATGATTGGTAAAATTTAATCAGACAGCAACCCAACGACACAAAACTAGTAAACCCAACAGACATTTAAAGTTCATAATACGGTTTTCATCAATAAATAAATGTTTATATAATAAGTCAAGCTCTTATTGTTGTGAGTAGATTCAACAGAGTCTATCAGGGCTATTCTTATTATCTACCATACTCTTTAAATATACAACAAACACGTAAAGATATAACAAAAGACAACCAACCAGTAAACGAGGTTTCCGACTTAGGATAATCACGTCATTGTGTGGCAGGGTCACACTCGGTTTTTGATATCTGAACACTTCCCCCGTTCAATTGCGATTCGTGCTATAACGAAAGGGTTAGGGTAAGGATAAGGAAGGCGACACAACTAAATGAATTCGCTATTGGTGTCGTCTGCTTGATGTAGAAAGTTAAAGATATTACTGAATTTTTTTTTTTTAGTTTCTGAATGCATCATTACTGATTTTGTCTAGTTCACCTTCATCTGTGGAGACATTTAAAATGGTAAGGACAAGGCTATTGACTTAAACCGACTTATTTGTGTGTTAACTGGGCTATAATGTAGAGATTAAAGAAATGTTCACTCGATTTTTTTTTCTTGATATTTTTCATATATTAGAAGTAAAAATGTAGCAATACACGCTTTGAAATATATTTAACTGTTTACGCGCGGTTAACATCGTGGCCTTATTTTTGAAAGGCAAACATAAAACGGCTAAAAGTAAGCCCGACTGTTTGAAAGGACGTAAATTGGTTAAGTTGAACATTGAATTATTATATTGACAATATAATTCTTCCATGACTTGAAGGTTTAAAAGTAATAAATTCAGATTGTTTTTAAAGTAGTTACTTACAAAATTAATATACACATCTCAAACATAACATCCCTCCCTCTGATTTCATTATGCAGATTTTGGAAGATAATTCGTCTGACAAAATAAATCAACGGGAGCCTCTGTTTGATACCGAGTACGGGTACTTCCGATTCATGTTAAATTAGTTTATTTACATATATTGGCACTGATTAATAAAACATGTCGAAACTTTTATTACACCAGGATAAAAAGAGTACATGTTTATAACAATGAAAAATAATGACTTACTTTTAACCGTTTTCATGTCCTTCACACTTAGAATATTTACAATGTACATTATATTACTATACAGCCATATATTTGGGTTTATATCAGCTTCGTATCAACCTTTGATATTGTTAAATAAGTAATTTGATGTCCATACGACAAACTGAACATTGTCGAATTGAGTAAACACAAGTTCATGGATTCTCAATAATCCAACAATCTTGAACTAGTAATAATACGTATAAAAACTGCACTGCACACGTTTATGTCAATAGTAATGTGTGTACTTCGGTACAGCTTTAAAATTTGACTTCAAAATGACAAGATGAGGTCTGGCTCAACGGCGGCGGAACTCATTTTGTGCCACCTATTAAAAGGGATGTTATTTTTTGTTTACTTTATAAGTTGTAATGTTTTGCTGGAGTTTTGCATAAGTTTATTACAATCTTGCCGTGTCCTTTGGAATGCATATCCTCTTTATATGCATAGATGATTTTATTATTTGTTTCCTCTCTGAAGAAAGATGATGCTTTTTTACATATTAAGAATCAAAGTGATGAGACTACAACTTCACTAACTATTAAACCAAAGCTTTAACCATTTGATACTAGACGAACAAACGTGCGGGCGGACGGACAAGCAGACCGGGATGCATGCATAATATAATGTCCCTGTTGTTTGAATGAAAATACAGTGTACATTTTATTGTTAGTTGTCTTATGAGCATTATCTATCATAGCTTTACCATTATCATCTCAAATAACCACAGTTTTAATCCGGAAATTATCTTTGTTTCATTCTTTGAACCCAAATTGACTTTTTTATTAACAAATCTAACAAGCCTTACTTTTGATTATTTCTTTACAAATAGATTTAGCAGTTTTCTTTGAAGTTTTTTCTTTGAGTTAATCAACCATTATAAAAGTCTTCATAATGACTATATTGTTTCCGCGTCACAAGACATCTATGCAATATTTGTTTTCTGTAAATCCAGGGGGGCCTGCTCAAAACGTATTAATTTTACCTTGATCAAAATTAAGTTTGTTTATTTTTAATCCCTGAGATGAGATGTGGCCGAGAAACATCCTCGAGTTTGAAAAACCATTGATAATCTGTTTATCGCTTTTTTGCCGATGATGTTTACATTGGCAACATCACGTGCGCCATTATTTTCTGACGATAATTTTCTATCTCAAGCGAGTAGCGTTATATAAAACGTTATCACAATAAAAGATCAAAGGAAAAATACGCAAAATAGCGATAAATAAGGATATCTATCAACTGTTTGGGCGAACAGATATTTAATAGGTTTAAATATAGAATAACCATACATTGTCTTGAAATATAAATTTTATTTGTACAAGACTTAGAAACAGGTAGAAAGCGAGGCTTTATTTGCCGAGTTATTCTGTATATACTGCAACTCCTACAACTGTTCCAAATGAAATATTTAGGGTAAAAACCATCATTTTTAAATTTTGAGCGAACGACGTAAAAATTCCGCGAACCTGTACTTTTAATCACGAGAATTGACATCAACCAAGTGGATGTAAAAAAAAAACTCATAAAAAATATCAGACTTTCGCTGTTGGAGAAATAGCGCATCTATTCTTCTTTTGTTTGTAAGACTTTTGATTTAGTATCAACATATGAAAAAAGGAGATGTGGTATGATTGTTAATGGGACAACTATGATCGAACAGGGACGAAAGGACGTGAATGCACGTTTTCAAATTTGACGTTAATTTTCTATTATAGAAGTTTCATCCTTGCTCTTGTTAATTTACGCCTGTGCTTTCACAAATCACGTACACAATGAATTAGCAACCCAATATTTATCTGAAAACATCTCAATAACAAATATTTGTTATTTCAATAGAATGAGAATACATTTAATGGCTGTATTTATCATCTTTCAAATACGCATATCGCTCGACATGCAAAACTTGCAAAATTGCCCTCATTAAAAGCAGAAGCTTTACGTCTTATCAATCAAAAGGGTTTAAAGCATTGAAGAGCACCTGTCCTTGATTGTTTAGAAATTCTTGAAAATTAGCATTTTGGAATTTTGAACCATTTAAAATCTTCAAATCTCAGTAAACACATATATATATATTTTGAATGAACAAAAAACTGCGTTGAAACACGAATCATTCTTTAGGTAAAAATGAAAGAATTCGAATAGCCTATATAATACTTCAGTTCTGGTATATAGTTACGTGTTTCTGTGTCCGATCTCATTTTATACGAAACAGTCACGTGATAATATCAGACATTTGCATAAAAGTATCAATATAGGTTTTCATCAGGGTGATTGGGTCAAAATAGAAAAGTGTGTTGAAATATTTTATGTGGAAATCTATATAAAAAATAATTCCCATTGTGTCATGTGTCTGTCTCGAAATCTATGCAAATGTATAGAAAAATGTCACGTGATGCAAAAATGTATAGAAAAATGTCACGTGATACAAAAATGTATAGAAAAATGTCACGTGGTACAAAAAATATTAATAGAAAATGTCACGTGGTACAAAAATGTATAGAAAAATGTCACGTGATACAAAAAATGTATAGAAAAATGCACTTGAAACAACTTTTTTCAAACTTCACAATGACACAACAGCTCTTCAGGTGTTGATGTTCTATCGAGTTTTTCATCTGTTAACCAATCACGAATAATAAAAACATAATGTCTACTTTATTACTTGTATTACCCCTAAATTAGGGTATTCATTTTCTATGCTATATTTATACCGATTGTAAAGGTTCGAATGAATGACCTGTAGTTGTTAACATTCTTCTCCTTTGATATTTTTGTGGATAGTAATTAAGTTGTTGACAATCATATATATATTGATGTTTACTATGTTTCACGTTTTATTACATATATTGGTATGTTATCTAAGGAATGACTGTAATATTTGTTCTGTCTATGAAGAAATAACATCACGCGTAGCGGGTTATTTTAAAGTGTGCACCACATTTTTTATGTTATTTGGAGTAGACAGAAAAAAAATTACAGTCATTTCTTATGATTTAATCCTAAATTCCATTTTAAACCGGAGTAAACCATGAAAAAACGTTGATGACGTCACGGTCACATGACAAAATTATGTCTATGAGGTGATAAACAAAACAACGTCAGCCAATCAGAAGACGCGTTACATCCAAAATTAAATTATATGAAAATATAAAAATGATTAGTATAATGGAAGCAGAATAAGGCTGACAAAAAAAAAATACTTCATCTCCTCTCCTGCACAAACCCAAAAATGAGAAAAACAGACGAACTAAAACCCTTTGCTGCCGTCAGATAATCTCGTCTTTTTACGACGTCTTGTTTAGTCTGTTATAACTGTTTTCTAAAATGTCAACTTGTTTTAAATTCCGTCTGTGTATATGTTATGCAATTTTCATGTGGTGATTGACATAAAAATATCTTTTTTCGTAGTTATATTGTAAACTAAAATGAGGAAAAGTATGAATATAATAATATTGTTATGGCTATTCCTGAATATTTCTGAAGTATTAATGTTTTTTTCATAATGATTAATTTCTGTTCTTGCAGATTCATAAATGCGATTTATAATTGTATTTTACAGAAATAATTTTTATGGTCGTATGGTTTTGGCCATTGGTTTTCTTTTTTCGATTAGGACGTTGCTTTTCTATTTTGATCGGGAAATTTGTAATGCCACTAAAAGATAGTATGGGAAAGGGGCAGAAGTTTTGCCTTGCAACAGACCAAGACTGACCGATTAAACATTATTCGCATTTTTTTTTTCATGTATACAGATTTTTCTTATATTCTTTTGTTAATCTTTTAAGTGTTAAGTGGTTTTTTTTCATTGCCATTCGATAATCTCGTTTTTATTATGACATTGTAACCTAGAAAAATTCTTGATTTAAATATGTTTTCTGAAGTTCTTACTTCAGTGAGAGTCAGGCAGTCGTACTGACAACATCCGCCAAATGGTAAAACTACATGTATTCCATCCTGAAATCATTAAATTATTAACTACTATTGTGTCTAATTCTACCAGTGGAGTTGAAGCGAGTATTCTCGGGAAAGTGACTAGGTCCTAGTCATTGTCTATCGTTGGCATCGCCAACATCTGCAAACGGTCGTGGGTTGCAGCTCTTTATCATCACCAATCCAGTCGCCCGGTTACACAACGTCCCCTGTACGAGAGGATATGACTTATTACTCAAAATTCCTAACGGACGCACTCTATGCATGTGTCTGTGGTGCATGACGGAAAGAAGGAGTCCGAGTGATATTTTTTCTATTCACCCAGCAAACATATGTGGTCAGTAATTCGAAAGAGTTTTTCGTTCTCGCCGATCTGAGTCTGATGAGTAGCAGTCATGCACAGTGTTGTATCTGACTACTTTTATCATCAGTGCATGACCTTGTTTCGTGCATGACCTTGTTTCGTTACATCATTTGAAGAATTGTTAAAAAATGAAGTAAATTAAAATAAACAAAACTGCAGCTTTATGGAGAAATGAAACTCAATCGGATATGAAGTATGATCTGTTTAGATAGTTAGTCATTTTTTTGTATTTAATAACGAAGAGGCATTGAAACTGATATAATTTAGCTTTAAGTGATTTACATAGCGAATTAATTGTGTTTGATCAGCAGATCAATTTTGTTAGATACAAATTAATATTGCAATCCTGCAGAAGGGGTCGGTATTCATTTAGAAAACACAAACAATAGTAATTCTGATATTCCATTTAAAGATATGGTTTAATTGAAAGGAAATTTCAACAGAAGCGAAACGGAAAAGCCTGCAATTGTTGACTCTTTACAATACTTTAAATTAGTGAACATATCGACAACATGAAAAGAAATTCATAAATTTTCGTAAATCACGTGTCACAGTCGCAGCGAGCTCGTAAATGACGTCATGACCAATCAAAACGTCTAAAATATAGTGGCTTTCCATAGTGCAACACCATTTTCGAATAAATTAACTTCGTGTGTTTCTCAAAAATTGAGTATCACGGTTATGTAAAACAGTTAGTTGCAAATATAATGTAGTCATGGTAGGCTATATTTTCGTAATTTAGAGTGAAGAGTTCGTTCTGGATATAATTTCAAAAACATATGGTCTAACCATGGTAAATAATAGGCTGCAGTGATTTCCCCTTTTATGAACTCGTTAATAAATAACTTGAAATATATCAAATAAGAAAAACATACAATCGCATGAGCTTGAAGATGCCAGAGATACAATGTACCAGGCTTACCTATGTGTACGCCAGACGCGAATTTCGCTTACAAAAGACTTATCAGTGACGCTAGAATAAAAAAAAGTTAAAAAGACCAAATAAAATACGAAGTTTAAGAGCACTGAGGACCCAATAGAAAGATTATTTATTTTATTGAGTGTCACTCTCTTTTATGTCTCACAACCGAATGCGGCACATCAGATTTTTCCTTATCATAAGAAACAGGAGGGTGTCAGTACAGAAAATCAATCTGCTTATCCCAAGGCAAACCTACACATCTCACCTTTATTTTGTTGAGTGTGTGTTGTCTAATCCCTTTTCGGTTAATGTTATGTGAAATGTATGCATTTTCGATTAATGCTTTTGTTCGTGTGTTTGTCTGTCCTTCGTGAAAATAAAATACTTGAATGTTAAGCCTGCAGTATTTTTAAAAAATATATATATCTTAAGATCATCTACTTTTAGTTGGAATGAAGGAATAATGTAGACTTTTGTAGATTTGTCAGTTCCTCTTATATATATAGTTATTTGTGTTGAAATCTAGATTTAATTGCGTCTGTGGGTTGCTATATAATAAACATATACGCCACTTCTCATTTTCTTTTATTATTGTCAGCAAGCATTATATTTCAAAATTTTACATCTTTAAATAGCACACTTCTTTTCGTTTGGATGAAATGTCTAGACGAAAGTTACCGAAGCAAGTACATATAATATCCAATCAAATTATTTCTAACAATAGGTGTATTTATTAATACATGTCCAATGAATTTCACGCTAACAACTTACAACAATACTTACAGATATTTGTAAGGCTTATTCTGACGTCAAAGTCCATTTATTTTCGTAAGCTGTCATTGCAGTCTCGTATATTTTGTGCACTTATCTTCTTCTGCTAGGTTATGAGCAATCAACCGTGTCAAATTCATATTTGTTTCTTTAAGGGGTCAGCTTAGACAGAATTTATTAATATTCAACAACAATGGAATAATATAAGGATAACGGTTATATCTAATAACTTACACAATTGCTTGGAATATTCATTACCGCGACCATCATCCAGATGTGATAAAATCCTATAACACGGCCATCAGGAAAAAAAAGAAATAATAATCATTTTTATGTTGTGTTGTTATAACACTGTCCCAGGCTAGGAAAGGGTTGAACGCTCACAATTATGGTTAATCCTCTCATATTCTATGAGTGTCTGTTCTAAGTCAGGAGCCTGTATTCAGTGGTTGTCGTTGGTTGTGTCTGTTCTAAGTCAGGAGCCTGTATTCAGTGGTTGTCGTTGGTTGTGTCTGTTCTAAGTCAGGAGCCTGTATTCAGTGGTTGTCGTTGGTTGTGTCTGTTCTAAGTCAGGAGCCTGTATTCAGTGGTTGTCGTTGGTTGTGTCTGTTCTAAGTCAGGAGCCTGTATTCAGTGGTTGTCGTTGGTTGTGTCTGTTCTAAGTCAGGAGCCTGTATTCAGTGGTTGTCGTTGGTTGTGTCTGTTCTAAGTCAGGAGCCTGTATTCAGTGGTAGTCGTTGGTTGTGTCTGTTCTAAGTCAGGAGCCTGTATTCAGTGGTTGTCGTTGATTGTGTCTGTTCTAAGTCAGGAGCCTGTATTCAGTGGTTGTCGTTGGTTGTGTCTGTTCTATGTCAGGAGCCTGTATTCAGTGGTAGTCGTTGGTTGTGTCTGTTCTAAGTCAGGAGCCTGTATTCAGTGGTTGTCGTTGGTTGTGTCTGTTCTAAGTCAGGAGCATGTATTCAGTGGTGTCGTTGGTTGTGTCTGTTCTAAGTCAGGAGCCTGTATTCAGTGGTTGTCGTTGGTTGTGTCTGTTCTAAGTCAGGATCCTGTATCCAGTGGTTGTCGTTGGTTGTGTCTGTTCTAAGTCAGGAGCCTGTATTCAGTGGTAGTTGTTGGTTGTGTCTGTTCTAAGTCAGGAGCCTGTATTCAGTGGTTGTCGTTGGTTGTGTCTGTTCTAAGTCAGGAGTCTGTATTCAGTGGTTGTCGTTGGTTGTGTCTGTTCTAAGTCAGGAGCCTGTATTCAGTGGTTGTCGTTGGTTGCTGTTGCTGTCTTTTTTTTCATTTATTAATTTGTAATGAATCGGACCGTTTGTAATTTCGGTTTGATTGTTTTATGTTTTATCATGTCAGATCCTTGTATAGCTCAATTTTATAATATAGGTTTTGCTCATTGTTGACGGCCGAACGGTGACGCGCATGTCATTTCGACTGTGATGGATAGTTGTTTCAGTGGTAATCGTACAATATCTCCTTATTTGATATTGTTTTTTTTATTACTATCTCTAAACTAATGATTTATACTAATCACGTGTTAAAGTGGAGACAAGATGAGAACTCATTTGACTCATTTATTAAATGGATGAAGCGGACGGGTTGTGCTTGTGACAAATTAATTACTCGAACAGAGTTAAGAGCAAGAACGACTGAAATCGACACAACATTAGTTTTACTGTCACCATCGATAACGAATTGTTTGACCGATAAGATATTTCTGTATCGCAACTCACTTGCGACATGTTTTCGATGTCTTATATCGTTAGAAAACAGAATACATGTATCTATACATACAGGTGGTATTCTGACCTGTTACTTTACTGATTGTGATATTTTCATTGGCGCATATTCTCTCGACAGGGAATGGATGTATATATCAGGAAACTCCTTCCCTGTCGACGCACTTGGTCGTACTATTTGGAGTTCATGCGATTTCCCATTTTTATGGTATATTTTTACCTAGGTTCGTTTTTAATGAGTTTGTGAGATTTGAACATCAGTCACCTTCTATTAACTCTAATATACAAATATAAAAATAAGAAGATGTGGTATGATTGCCTATGAGACAACTCTCCACAAGAGACCAAATGACACAGAAATTAACATCTATAGGTCATCGTACGGCCTTCAACAATGAGTAAAAGCCCATACCGCATAGCCAGCCATAAAAAGCCCCGAAATGACAAATGTAAAACAATTCAAACGAGAAAACTAACGACCTGATTTATGTACAAAATAATGAACGAAAAACAAATATGATATACAGCAACAAACGACAACCACTGAATTACAGGCTCCTAACTTGGGACAGGCACATACAGAATGTGGCGGGGTTAAATTAGTTCAAAGACACGCCAACCCTCCTCCTAATCTGGGACAGTGGTGTAACAGTATAACATAAGAACAAACTATAAAAATCAGTTGAAAAGGGCTTAACTCATTAGATCGATACAAAGCAGAAATACATCTAACAAAAACACAGTGTACGTGGCAGGGTACTTATACATCCCTACAACAAAAATACAGATCTGAGACTACTCGCAGTTACTGGCAGCTAGCTCAAAGCCAATAACAACTAATAAAAAAAAACCATACATCTAAGACTAAAAGTCTATCAAAATGCGGAATATCCATCGAAAAAATTGAAAGCAGTATCAATAAATCTTGAACGTCCATTCTCGTTGTTTTCCTTACTTTGATTTAAGATCTCTGATTTCCCGTTGTAATCCTTAAACATCTCATGAATGGCTTATTTATTATTGTTAGCTGATATAAAGTTTGTATTTAACAACCCACTCTAAAGGCATATGGTACAAACTTATCCATAACAGTAAACATGATGAAAGTTATTTCGGCTTTAGGATCCATAATGATTGTTTAGCAAAGGTCTTCTGCAACTTGCACAACGTCAAGTCGCAAATGTTTTAGACATATTCAGGTCGGAAACAAATTAACAAACTAAGGCACCGACCATTCATCTAGGGTGGGTGGGTTTTTTCAAGTAAGTTGTTTGATTCTAAATTTCTTGAGAAAAATGAAATTGTTTCAGATGGAATTGAAAAAAAAATAATAACTTGTTCCCATTGAAAATAAGGGGGATTTAATTTTAAGTTTCAAAAAATAATTTGTAGTCTTGATATCATTTTCTTCAATTTATTTAACACAAACCATATCTGTCTGTTCGTTGCATTAGGCGGTCTAAAGATTTTAAACTAAACGAATGTCTAATTAACTCAGTTTATTGTATATCTAGAAGAATCGACACAGTTTAATGTTAGATCATTTTTGATTAAACATCAGATGCACAGTGAGCTAACACAATTAACTATTTCAGTAGCCATATAATTGTAATTATGCCCTGATTATATTTTCATGTTCCGTAATTGTAATGTTATTAGTTAGCTCTTGAGGAAAATCGCTGTAATGATATAGATATAATCAATCCAAGACGCGTGATCAATGATAATAAAATTGAAATAGATTAGGGGGGAATTCCCTCTCCATCATTTATGAATGGATATGATTGGATGTTGGCTAACGAGAAATAGGTAGTAATTTTCTATGTTGTTGATTTAATAAACTCGTTGAAAGATGATTTAAGAAAGGGTTTGAATAGCAAGCTGTTAGAAGACATTTTAGTTCCTGTTTGAAGCATTACGTTGTCATGTTTATATTGGAAGCGAGGATGTCGATAACAACGGGGAAATCTAAAACCCAGAATCCAAAGAAAGACGGATAACATTATGAACAATGAAAAAATCACAAATAAGGACCCAACAAGAGCCCAATTACAAACAGGAGATGACATCATGTGATCTTCAGGGGCAAGAAGTTCTGCAATCAAAACAGAAAAGTACGTCCTGTGCTCTTCAAAGGCACGAAGTTCACCAATCAAAAACAAGACATAAGATCATGTTGCTCGTCAAGCGAGCTGCTCTACTAGTGGTGTCCGTTTCAGTTCTGTTACTTTTGTTTGTGTTTTTTTTGCAAATGAATTATAGTTTGAGAACGAAAAGATCATGTGGCAAAATCCTAGGTACTTTATTCATATGATTTGCACCACGTGACTTTGGCCCTTTTGATTAAATTACTTCCCTTAGTTGTAGATTGAAAATACAAATTAGACCTATATCAAATTTGCGGATAATCCAGTCCTTTTTCGTCTTGGATCTAAAACTAATGCGTCTTTGAAAACTTCCTTTGGTGGATATTTACAAATATGTTGTGTAATTTTAAGGAAAAAATTAAAAATTTGACTTTTTACGAAATAGGAAGGATGAAATCATCATGTTTTTAAAATAATTTGGCCGAAAACTTTTGAAAGCAGGTAAAATAATTGTTATTTAACCTGAAAATTCAACCTGCAAGCTGTCCCTATATGCGGACAAATCATGAACAATCTCATCTTGTATCTTTATTTCTATTTTGAATCTTGCTTTTTTAAGATTTTTCGTTATTTTATATACATGTAGCAATCATACTACCGTTACGCTTCCGATTTTTTTAACTAAAAAGGCCGAAAGTTTTCAGAGTAGACAATGTTCATTTGTACATGAACAAAAGGCAAAAAACATGTACAATTCATCTATATGCGGACTAATTGTTGATTCGACATCGGAATTGGCCTACTTACATTTTTATTTCAGGGGCCTATATGATCCTATATATATATTTGAATGGCTGTCGTCATGATAGGGCAATATGGCCGCGATGCAAATTAGCACAGTACTTCAATTTTGCCATATGTGTGGATGCAGAATCATAATATGAATTCATATAATATATCAACGACCTAGTGTGTGTACATAGTCTTATCGTGTCAAATCTAAGAGTTTCTTCCCCTATGAAGTATATATCGTCGTGTAACCCACTTGGGATTGTATCAAGTAATTCACTTTCAAGAGATATTTTCCCTTGGGATAATATCAAGTAAATCACTTTCAAGAGATATTTCCCGTTTTGAGTTTTATCGTGTAATTCATTTTTAAGAGATAGTTCCCTGTGGAGTTTTATCGTGTGATGCATTTGAAAGTTATTTTCTTGTGTGGGAATTTTGGAACGCAACCATCTAATGAATAATTTGTGTACCGATGTTAACAAAGACGCAACTTGTATATACAATTTTCTCCACTCGAGAGAGCAAATGTTACAAATCTAAACCCGAGCGATTTTAGAACGATTTTAGACCAACTTTATCTTTCTTTGCAATGATCTGAAAAAGGATGTGTACCCTTTGTTTTATATGACGTCATCAGGCATGGCCGCCTTATTTCGTATCGTCAGAGTAGCAAATGTAGAGGAAATCAAGAGAATTTGGCGTTCTATTTGAATTTGGACCAATGAAAAACTTAGATCAATCGAACCAATTCGTTTGTTATAAGAAAATAACCAACCGGTCAGGAAAAGTATGAATCTGAATTTAAGAATTCCAAAGAATATTTAACACCTGACCAGCACAACTACATGTATAGCAATGTTTATCGATAAATATGATGTTTCCACACTGTCATGCATGAACCCATACTTAATAGATTTTGATTGTAAATTGTTTGGGGAGTGCTCAATCGCACAAAACTACGAAAAACGATGGCTTCTAGCCGTTTAGTGAAAGATATTCAATCCTTCAGAAAATTGTATTCTCGAAATTGGTACACAATCCTAGTAACTCTTTTAAGAATTTGATAAGCAATTGACGAAATGGGTTTGTACTTTTGAGAAGACTAGGTTGTAATAATATAAAAAATAGAATAAAGAATAACTATGTATTTAGCAGATAGTTTAATAGGACATGTCGAGTGCAAATTGCAGGCAAATACCATTAGAATAAAGAGATCGTGCTTTCTTTTAATTTGCGATGGATTTTTAATTCTTTGATAGTAAAGCATTTCCAAGACGAAATGGTTCTTCTTATACTCTATTCTATTACACATGATATGTCTTATCACAAGTGGAAAACCGCCGTGTTCATTTAATTGAATTGAATTTGCATGATGGTTCTGCAACTCTGCTTTTTTTGATAGACTACTAAGAGTGTATTTATTGGCACTGGCCACACATAATGGTTTCTAACTCGACGTTTCAGAAATCCCCAAACTGAACTGAAAATAACGTCATGTTGTAATTGGTTGAATTTTCATTGTTTATAATGTTGTTAGCCATTCAAAACGTTTTGATGTACTCTTTTGAATATACAACCCAGGATCCACAGATTCTGTAACGGCAAATAGTTGAATTTGAGTGTGAGGTTGAATTGTTACGGTTGCTCATTACTTGCCACAAAAATGAGTAGGAAACTGTCACCTTTCCGGAATATATGATTTCACCTCCGGTTTTCAGTAGAGTCCGTGGTGGTGAATCTTTAGTTTTGTATGTAGTGTTTTGGGATGGTTGTCTCTTTTTTTGTTGTGTGTTTTTTTTTTTGCCATGTTTTGCTTGTTTTTTCTTCGACTTACATGTATGGGTTTTGATTGTTTTTTGCTTCGACTTACATGTATGGATTTTGTTAGTTTTTTCTACGACTTACATGTATGAGTTTTGCTTGTTTTTTCTTCGACTTACATGTATATATATGGGTTTTGATTGCCCATGTGGGATCTACTTTTTCCGTTCTGATACAGACCTTATGTGAACGCTTTCTTACTTTGATCTGACAACGCCGTTCTAATCTAATTTCTGTTCTGATAATAATAACTTTACACAATGAAATATCTGTCTCAAATATTAGGAAGGTGTTAATTATCACGACAAACCCGATGGTCCCGAAAAGGTCTTTACGACAAAAAAAAATCCCAACTTTGGATCCTTGTATGTGAAGCGACGTGGACACATGATCTGAATTATAAGAATGCTATTTTATATTTGGTTACGAAAACAAATGAATGGTCTTTGTATATGCTAGTTTATAAATTGAAAGAATTTGTTCGTACAATTGTAAACCCTCGGTTTTGCTTCACATGTAGCTAATTTTGGATATGGTACTTTGCAATCAACAAAATTTGACAATTTTATCAAAAACATGTAGTGTTTATTGTTTATAAAACTTATAAATGGAAGGAACTATGTATATTAATATATTTGTAATGAGCCGGTTAGATCGTGTAAACTCTGAGGAAAAATTCACATTTTCCAGTTTGCTACTCGTCGATAAATAATACTTTATATATTTTTGTTCCTGAACACTTTACTTAGTTTAACATTGATGAATATATGCGACTTAACCAACATGACATGAACAAATATAAATGTGTTTCTCTGTGAATATAAAACAAAGATTGAATTTATTATTACTTTGTTATTAGTCAAGAATGACCCTAACAAATATTCAAATCAGTAAATAATTCATTGGAACAAAATTATTCTGTTAAATGTACGCCTTTTTCACGGTTATAATTGCTGCTATTACAATCAGATGCGAGAAACGTAAGAAATAAAAAGCCATGTTAAAGCACTCGAATTTCATTCAACTGTGTAAATAGCATACAATATTGATGAATGTGATCAATAGAAATAACTACAGTCTATAGAACGACATTTTCGTCTTTCATAACTGTTTATGTATAGAATATAGAACAGAATTACATAGATTTACATTATCAATGGCGTCTCTAACTGTACCAAGATAATTTGTTGATTACTGTCACGTAATTAATTATTCATTCAGATAGATACAGTAGTTTTACATTGAGAGTTTCTATTCTCTTTCTTATATTTGCCTAATAGATATTGTGCTATGCGCAGGAACTCGTCACTTGTTCAATGTCAATTGAACTCTTTCCCAAAGAGTTTTCCTTTTGTTTTCTTTCCTTTCCATTCATTGACACCTCACGGAAGAATTATGCCATGTAATGAGCTCTTGTAACCAAATGACACGTTTCACTTGAGTGCCAGCCAACCATGAGAAATGTTTACTAATAAGGATCCATTACCATGTTAGTAAAGATGTTTGATGCATGTTTAAACCAATCTTAGCCTCTTTCTGAAATAAAGTGAGCTTAAGCTTTCCCAGAATAAGAGGGGCGTAAAGGGGGGGGGGGGGGGTATCTGCACGGAAGAACGCGAAATAAAATTGCCATTTCACGATGAACGAACAATTAAAAATTTCTTGCACGTTGATCTTTTTATCGATTTCACGAAACACGGTGAATAATGAACCTTTTTCACGGCTGCACGTGAAATAAAAATGGCAAAACACGTTGCACGAAAATAACCCTTTACCATCCTCGAATAAGTGTCAAGTACAGTGTTGAATTCTAATTAATGGTATTCAATTAAAAGTTGTTTAGGGTTGACATTACTTATTTAACAACTTGCACTTTTGAGAAAGTGAACATGACAATATACTTGTCCGAAAGAGAAAACGACTTGTCCAAAGTTTAAACTTATTTAAGAAAATTTAAAAGTGCCATTATGGATACAAAATCATTAATTGTTTTTAGGTTTTCCATTTTCCAAAATAGCATTAAAAACCTGGTCTAAGCTACCATTCCCATCTCGAGTCTACCTTTGATCATTATTCGATTTTAATATGCATAATATTGTGTAAGAATAAACAATATGGATATATTTCTTACCAGAAAGAAAGTTCTCCAAAGAAAGAGTGTAGGTCATAGAAAAATGAAAACTGTCTTCAGCATAGAGCAATCATTACTTTACCTTATCCTCAAAGCAATAAATGGTTCAAAATTAGGTAAATTTGATGCAGATCAAAACAAAAGAAAACATTGACGTCACAGATCAATAAAAAGAAAAAGAAAAACAATATAGAAACAGACCTGTCTGAACTGTCAATAAAAGACTCACCCTAACTAATTAATCTTTTACATGTTACACTGCAGGTAAACCGTAGATACGTAGCTTTAAATGCCGTCTTTTATACTGTGTTAATACAGAAATAACGGATGGAATCTGATTACTATTTAACGAATCGATCATTTCAAGACATCCGGAAATCAGACCTCATTCTACTTTGTCTTCACATGACTATGTTTCCGAATACGATTCTAACAAATCTTTATCCTTTAATACTGTTATAATAAAAACGAATAGTTAAACTTTAAATCGATGCGATAAAAATGACAAGTGCCCAGATGATGGAGTTTGAAAAGACAAGTGTTTAGATGATACTGATTTTTGAGAGTTTTTTTTAAACTTTTGACATTGTAAATTTGTTATTTAATCGATGTTGACAGAAGATGTATAATGTTATATTTAAAGTTAATTCATCAGACCGAAATAATCCTTTTTAAACATACCTATAAGCATCTAAACGTGAGAGGTGTACATTTCAATCATTATTATTGATTGAAACTGAATGACTTTGATATACAGTCAAAGTGTACCAATACGATTTACGATACTCGTAGATAAACACCATATCTTTTATTTATAAGAGTTGACTGGAAATACATAACTGACATCGGAGATATGAAAAAATATAACGTTTTCCTGGATATAGATAATTATCGAACATTCAATTAAATGGATTCTTAAACGCTGATTTAGGTATGTGTCTTTGCAGATAGCTTTCACTAAAATTATTTCTTTCAAGATTGTAAGCGACAAATATTTTTTATAACTCACTTAACAAGAGAAGGAAATAAACGATAAAAGAGTCAACACGTTACAAAAATTGTATTTAAACCATTTAGTTGAAGTGGGTAATCTTTTTGATTATGTAATATATTTAAGTCAAGACACGTGGTTTTAATTTTGCAACTGCATCCGCGGCATGCGCAGAAAATGAAACAAAGCATAATTCATTGTATCGTAATTATCAATTATCTATATTTCTTCATAAATTTGGCAATAAATACACTAGTTCACCATTAAACTGAAATTGGAAACAAAATAAAAACTAATATTCCTGAAAAACGAAATTTAATTTCAAATAGTTTTGTTCAAAATACCATAGCTTATTTTCTGATTATAATTACTAGTATATAAATTGTATCCCATAAGAAAACCACAAGGGGAAATGTTTCTACACTAAAACACATAGGCTTACCTTGAACAACATCAATTTCTTTGTTAAAATGCATTAAGTTGTAATATAATTCCCATAAGAACAAATACGAAACTAATTTATTCGAAAAAAAACCAAAAAACAAAAGATGTGACTAAATTAGCTGACTGCTTGTAATTGAATATGTATTAAAACAGATACAACTCGATTTACCTGAAGTGAAAAAAATATGGAATATAAGATTGCAAATTAATTTTCCTGGGAATAAAGGCGTTGCTAACGGACATGAAGTGAACAGGTGATTGTGTTAGGATTAACTTTATGATTAAGACAAGTCGTAGACATAAGCACTCTCCAAGCTAGGAATTGACTTTGATGGGGAATCGATACAAGTTTTTTTCTTATCTTAAGAGGAAAGTCAAATCTCCAAACAGTCTTTAACAAGCAAAAAGATGATATTTTGTAACTAAAATGAGTTTAGGATTTACAGTTTAATGTGAATTGAATGTGATGCTCGAATAAGGATGAAATTCTTGTGTTGTAATAAAATTTACCGAAAAAGAGATTGGAAAACTTTAACGGCATAGTGTATTTCTAGAACAAAGCATTAAGACGTGATTTAGATAGTGTTGCTTATAACGACAGAAGCATATGCGTGTGAAATTGAAAATTTAAAAATTGGAAGAAAAAAACACATAACAAATGGATTTGTTGTTATTGAGGAGAGAATTGGAGGAATTCGACATAGAGAGCTTTACCTAAATTAATGTCGTAAAATTTGATATATCACGTGCTTATAGATTGTTCTAATACAAATCGCTCTTCTTTTCGTGTTGATTTTTAAACTTGTGCACAGGCACTATCTAATACTTGTTAGGAATCATTTAAAATTTTGATGTGAAATTGACAAAATGAAATGGGATTCAATTGCGTTAAATGATTAAGTGGTTTAGATTATCATGTTCCGTTGATAATATGATGAAGTATAAATCGATTTGGAGGTAATGCAACTTGAGTTTTGATACAGATTTCTATATAAACATGTAATTACTTTATCACTCTTCATTGTTTAAGTGTCAAGAAAAAAATACTTTAATTAAAGGAAATTGCAGAATAATTGAAGTATTAAAATGAAATATGCATTGAATGAGCTCAAAACGTCACCAGGAAGAGTATTGATATGAAAATAATTTATAATTTCCTAAATAAACCAACTGAATTGGCTTATTTGATTTTGCGGAATTAGTTTGTGAAAGCATATATTAAATGCATATTAAAGAAACATTCAACGAATAGTTTTAAGAATGTACCTCAAAATGGAAACAAATATGTTGCCTTTTATTTTCAATATTTTACTCATTGCTCAACATGTAGAATGTGAAGCTGTTCTGGCTAAGATTGCTACTATACTACCATCTGACGAGAAAAGACTTTTTGCAATCTCAAAAATAAGCATTGCAATTGATATTGCACAATCGAAAATAAAAACTTATAATTTCGGAGAACGAAATATTACATTCAACGTCAGTTACGCTGACTCTCAATGTTCCGATGCTCATGGCATGAACCAAGCAATCAAAATGTACATGAAGAAAATGGTTCATGTATTTTTTGGTCCGAACTGTGATTATTCCGTAGCACCTGTTGCAAGACAAGTAACGTTTTGGAATTTACCGTTAATATCCGGTGGTGCTATGGCGCGTAATTTCAAAAACAAAAATGCGGATTTCCCTCTTTTAACACGTGCTGGGCCTACTAACTTTAACAAATTATCAAATTTCATTGTGGATATGTTTGCATTCATGAGGTGGAAAAGCGGATATATTATTTATTATCGAAATGAACAAAAGGGTGTTTTAGAGGAGTTCTGTAACCTCTTTGCGACATCTTTACACTATGAAACCAACTATGAATATTATAAAATGGAAGATGTTTTAGACGAAAGAAAAATTTTAGTAGAAAAAATTGGAATAAACAATGGGGGTAAGTATTATCTAAGAGACAATGTTACTCAATGTTTGAAAATACCATTGAAAGTCCAATATATAAAAACGATCTGAGAGTCTTTTTGCAGTTTTCGCCTCTATTTGTTAAGAGAATTTCAGATTGCTATGTTTCTATTGTTAGTACCAGATTTCGCTAGGAACGGATTGCAAATAATTGAATCTCCCTTAATCTTACCGTAAAAAATAAATGGCGAGAAATTCAAACCAATTGTGATAATCTTCAACTAGAAAGTTGATATGCAGTGGTATTTTTAAACGCGGTGTATAGTTTGGATTCTGTCGTATCCACATAATAAAAAAATGTTTTGCATGTTCAACTGACCTAGGGATTTAATTTATGTTAATTTAATGTATATTTTCAGCTGATAATTTTTTATGATTAAGCACAGGCCTCACTTAGGTAAAGTTGTCATTCATTTTAGCTATGGTCAACGCGTAATCATATATGTATATGTACACGATGGTGTCACAAGTGGAGCAGGCACTGCTTACCCGTCCCATGTTAGTGTAAAAATTCACAAAGATGTGTTGTTTGCCTCTATAGCCACATGTATGGCTGAATATTCCATTTCCTGTTTACCCAAAGTTATATCTGGGATCTCATTTAAATCATTATCTTTCATTTGGATATTTATTTTGTCTCCCTTTTAACAAAGTTTGTTTGGTACATTTTTCTTGTTATTCACAGTTGTACACTTTAATTCAATTAATATACACAAAATAAGCTTTATCATGTATGAAGTTGTCATACACATTTTTAAAGTACAACATCTGGTAGTTCTTAATTGACAATTCAGTTTGACATTCTGTAAATCTGTTCCCTCAGTCTGTTTCACATTCATATTATCATGATAATAGCTATCTCTGTGTCCAACATGATTTATTGACCCTAAAATATTACAGTCCAACCTGTATATAAAGGTCACCCTCGGGACCAAACCTTACCCTATAAATAAACTCATCATAGATAGGATTACAATTTTGTACTCCAGACGCGCGTTTCATCTACATAAGACTCACCAGTGACGCTCGAATAAAAAAGTAAAAAAGGCCAAATAAAGTACGAAGTTGAAGAGCATAAGAGAGTCGACCTTTGAAATGAGGTTCTAAATGCATGCTACATTGGAAAAATGTGACCTGACATGACAGTTGTATGCCCTATCTAGCAGTCTTGAATGGAAATCTTATAAAAAAAAAATATATTAAAGGGAAAAAATGAATGTTAGCTTTTAGTGGTCTTCAACAATCTAAATTCCTACACGCTTTAAATGGATTACTACATGAAATACATTTGTGACTTCTAAGAAACTTATTAGAATGTTTAACGAATAGATATATTTGTCATGCAAATAAGGAAAAAGAAATTGCTTATTAGTGACGAAATATTTTATGAGTTTCAACATTTTACTATTTAACAATGCATATACTAGTTTCCCCTTTAAGGTTTGTGAGAAGGATCAATACCATACACTCGTAAGCATGTGAGAAGGATCTATATCACACACTCTAAATACACTTAAATATTATTGCAGACCTGGAAATGTCAAAATATTTTGATAATGCTTTAATGAAATTAGAATACATGCAATACTGACAAAATGTCAATTTTTATAATATGATTTACTCTCATTGTGCATTTAGCAATATGCAGCGGCAAATTACTTTAGAGGCAAATCATACACTATTACAGCATCAGTGTTACAAGTTAATGTCGAATTAAATATGTCATACTTATAACTTTCGCACTAAATTTAACCAAATTTTGAGATTTTAAATCAGAATAAAGGATAGAAGCATCAGAAAAGAAAATTAATCAAGAGCTACGGCATTGACCATTCCTTTTATGTGTGTGCGTGTGTGTGTGTGTATGTGTGTGTGAAGGGGGCTGGGGCAGTTTATTTTTTTAATAAATTGTTTCATTCTTCACTTTTGAAAGAAATGGTCTGCGAAAGGAAGTGAAAAATAGTTTGTTACCATTAACATTTAGTGAGGGGATTAAATCACCTGGACCCCATGGAGTTTTAGAGAAAAACTTTCTTGTTCCTTCATGTTATTGAACGAAATAGTGTTTTGTTTTAAATATATTAAAGTCGAGAGAAAAAATAGTTTGTCCCGAGAATAAAATGTTCGAAGCTTAAGTATGAAATGATTTGACACCCTGCATGGAGAAAACAAAATGGTCAAAATAGAAGTTTCACGTCTTATGAAACCTTATTTGACAACCTGACAAAAACACACACAACTCTATCGGCTCCTTGGTATTTGTTATATTCTAAATTTCAGATGATATATAACATAGACACTTTTGAAAGAGTCGCTTGGGCACAATTAAAGAAAAATATTGAAGATATCTTGTAGTTTACACGACTCAAATAAAAGTTTATCACATGCTTCGGCCACAAAAGAATATAACTTGTTTTAAAACAGATAGAACAAAATTGTTATCTAATTATTTTTGGAAAAATCCAAACACATACAAATTTTATGTTTTATTCAATTCTACAAACACTGTACAATTAGAAAAACTGTGTAAACTTATTAAAATTATTAATGTGAAAGTATGTCCTAGTTAAAATATGTAACTTACATGTAGTATTTCACACATGCATGTATAGTTAGTCTATTTATGTATATATATGTACCATTCTCTGTAACTTTGTATTTAGTTTATGAGAATAAAAGATTCATTCATTCACTTGTAGCTATAAAAGATATCTTAACTAAAAGGAATAGAAAATGTTTCAGACGTTTGAACAAAGGACGTAGAGAATTGTGTTTTTGATACGGAAATTTGAAATTACATTTATTCAGTTAAGAACAAAGGTACCAAGGCATAATCATGCACTAAACATTATCAATATAACCACTCTGCAAGATCAGCATCCGAACATCTAAGTTGAAGTGTATTTTTAAGCGGACTCAAGGGATTTCAGGGGCTAAATTCTACTTTTTTCGAATTTCTTTTTTGGTTGTTGAAATCATGTAAAAATCGGCGACCATTTATATGGACCACCTCTTTTTTTGCAGGTGGTACCATGCAACAAACCGCCAGATTTTCACAAACATTCTTAGGGAGCTACCATTTGATTTTTATGGGGGTGGGGGGGGGCTGGCTTTTTTCTAGTTGTGATCTCTGTCCTGACTTTTTATTTTTCACTCTATTCGGTCCTGCCTTTTTTTTTATCAGTTTATCCTGACTTTTTTTTTACATAATTGTCATCCTGCCTTTTTTTTTACTCAAAACTCCTGTCCTGCCTTTTTTTCAAATTTCATCCAATCCCCCCCCCCCCCCCCCATAAAAATCAAATGGTAGCTCCCTTAGTCGCACTTGTACATGTACCCTAACATCTACAATCTGATTAAGATACCGATTCTGTGTCCAAGCTTTAAAAGGCATTGTAAGCAAAGCTTGGAGACAGGAAATGCATTTAAATGTTTTAGTTTTTCTCATTATGATATATTGTATCGATAAGTTACATGTATTTACTGTGTCTTTGTACTTTGAATGGTATCGTTTTCAAACTGTTTTTTGCGATGACTATCAAAAATGTTAATCATGAAACTCAATAGTTTATCATAAAGTCATCATAAAGAAAAAAAAGGGGGGGGGGGGGGGGGGGGGGGGTAACTAACTATATCATTTAAAAGTTGACCAAACATATATATATATACCAAATATATATGAGACATCTTGATTTTTTTTAAATCTGTTAAAAAATTTAAAAAAAACGAATTCTAATTATACACATCTCTAAAATAAACAATTTTAATTTGTTTTAATGATGAAGAAAAAACACTGGTTATGAAAAAGTCTTATCGGTTTTCCCTTTTCTGTTTTTTTTTTTCTATAATGTTCACGAAGAAAAACATTTCCATCTATTGTTATGCAAATGATCAATATTAAAACAATAAGCACGGAATGAGAATGGTAACATTATAGTTACATATGTTTCACCATCGGTAACATGATTCAATGGTATACTAAAGTTGTATTTGAATAAAAGTCAAACTTAATATTCAATCTATAGATTTATTATGTATAAATTTGTAAACTACAACTAGATCCCATTGTAGATACTAAGTAGGTTGTTATACAACAAACTTGTAGTTTTGTTTTAATCATTAACATGTAACATGCGGCGAGCCTTTAGGGAGCTACCATTGATTTTTAGGGGGGGAGCGAGGATGAAAAATTTTGTCCTGCATTTTTTTTAATTGTAATCTCTGTCCCATCTTTTTATTTTTCACTCTATTCGGTGCTGCCTTTTTTTTTATCAGTTTTTCCTGACTTTTTTTTACACAAATTGTCATCCTGCCTTCCCCCCCCCCCCCCCCCCCCCCATAAAAATTAAATGGTAGCTCCCTTAATCAAGTGTTTGTTGTCCTGTTCTTGTACATCCCTTTTTTTAAATTTCAAACCAGTCTTTTTCCCTGATCAATATCGCTATTTAAAAAAAAAAAAAAAAAACAAATGAATTTGATATCATGGTTAAATTTCATTGCAATATGTATGCAAGTCCAAAGTCGGTAACCTCGTCAGTACTTGTCGCACGGATTGTGTCATATCTTAATGTTTTCGCCATTTTGATTATTTAGTTTGGTAACCAAAATTTATTTTTCCAGTGGCAGTTAGAAGTTCCTTCCCTGCATACCTACCTATTGAGTTTATTGTTAATTTGTACTTGTTCTGAACGTTCTTATTACATTTGCCACTAAACGTAAATGAAGTCAATCTCAACTTTTGTAGAGCTTGGTATATCGTGTAGGACTATGACACCTGTTTTGTGTTGAAGACTATTATGTTACCCTGTAAGCAATTTTTGCCGCTTGTTTTTTTGTCTCGTGAACGTATACTTCACATCTCATTTTCATGTTTTGGTAATATCTGAACAAATCTATATTCAACGATTTTCCACCTTGTCCGGAATTGTTTTTCGAATCAAAGATGAGACACAAATCACGTGACATAAATCACAAGGAACAGACTTCCGAAGCCTTTGCAAATGAGATACTTCAATTATTTTGACATATAAAAATGATTTGATTACAGTGTGACTGTCACTACGATTTCTATAAATATATATACGATATAAGGTCATTGTCAGAAAAATAGCCATTTGTTTAGATGAGGCTTAGGAACTGAGGATATGCGAGGTGTACCGTACGAGCCCTTTAACAGTTTGATGACGATAAACAAATCTAGTATTGATGTATTTTTTTAACTGCAGCCAAAAAATGTCTACAACAATAGCCATTAAAATGTTAACACCAAAAGTTAACCTGGCTTTTTTCCCCTAATTGAGCCCTTGATTGTGAAGAAACGTAATATACATTAAATCGACATTGTGCAAAAATACATTAAAAAAATAATGATAACTGGAAGTGTTCTATAGCCGTAGTAAAACATTAACTGGAGACAATGTAGATAGTAAAACAATAACTAGAGACAATGTACATAGTAAAACAATAACTGGAGACAATGTACATAGTAAAACAATAACTGGAGACAATGTACATAGTAAAACAATAACTGGAGACAATGTACATAGTACAACCATAACTGGAGACAATGTACGTAGTACAACAATAACTGGAGACAATGTAAATAGTACAACAATAACTGGAGACAATGTACATAGTAAAACAATAACTGGAGACAATGTACATAGTAAAACAATAACTGGAGACAATGTACATAGTACAACAATAACGGCTAGGATGAAAACTTTTGTCCTGCATTTTTTTTTTAGTTGTGATCTCTGTCCTGCCTTTTTACTTTCCACTCTAATCGGTCCTTCCTTTTTTTTTAATAGTTTATCCTGACTTTTTTTTGCATAAATTGTCATCCTGCCTTTTTTTTTTTGCCAAGTTGCTCATCCTGCCTTTTTTTTTTACTCAAAACTCTTGTCCTGCCTTTTTTTTAAATTTCATCCTAGCCCCCCCCCCCCCCCCCCCCCCCCCCCCATAAAAATCAAATGGTAGCTCCCTAAAAAGTAAAAGAACTGGAAATTAACCCTTCAAGAGCACAAGAATACTCTCCGGTTTCATTATTTGTATGTATAGTTCATTTTCTAGTGTGTTTTCTGTTGTGTTGATAGGCCATAGCATTTTTCTTTGTCGTTCGTCCGCTTCTTTGTAGATTTGTCCGAGGATAAAAACAAGTACAAACAATGTTAACCTTTTAAAAAGGTATGGATTGCTTAGCAGTCTTAAATACCCAGACTGTAACTTAAAATCTCCTGTCCGGGATATGTACAAAATTCTATATCTCAATTCAACCAATCGAATTTTAGCTAGTCAGAGAACCGATAATTTAAAGATGGCGCGAATACCGAATGAAACTAAGAAATTCTTATGAACATTGATGCGGATTTTTTTAAAATCTTATGTTTGTCATTAATTAATGATTGGTTGTCAATAAAAATATTATGATGTGTAGTTGATAGATCAAATTATTTGACAATAATGATTTTGATATTAAAATGGCGCCCAACTGTATATCATGTTTAGTTAAAATGTGTTTTCCCTTTTGTGTGTGTAATCATCCTTCCTGACAAGCGGGTAGGTTTGGGAAATGTAGCTTGATGCAACGACCCTTTCCCGACAAAAATGAAAAGAAATAAACATATGGTCTTTTTTTTTCTTTTCCTATGGATTGTTAGCATTCTGATTTCTCTTTGTAATATATTGTGGTATTTTATATAAGAATACCTGAATAGGAAATTGTATCCAGGATCTTTATGAAATAGGAACTAATTGTGTTCACGGAATTAAAAAAACAAACAAATTAACATTAAACATATAATTCATTTTTCGAAAATATGCCCATTAAGAAAAGTAACATTTTCCGATTGGGACTCGTTGTAGTGCGACCAATTTTCACATCAAAACAGTCTTTAATCTTTATGTAAGAACAAAGAACATAAAATTGTATACGGCTTCTAAATCAAACGAGGATAACTTGTAACCATGGAATTAAATAAACATTTAACATTATAATCACTGTTCCAAAATGAAGCCATTTAGAAACAAACATAATCCAAAATGGAGCTCCTTGTAGTGCTATAAAAATGCACATCAAAACAAAACTTAAAAGCATGCAAAAAATGTGGGTAAAAAAAATAAAATGTGTGTCATGTTTGAAAGATGTCTGTAGAAAACTTGCACTACGTAAACGCAAAAGCAAGTATAATGTGTGTCTATCTAGTGCATCATATTGTCAGAAGACTTTCACGAAACAAGATATTGCCGATTGATCTAACTGTATGATAGACATCTTTACCCGTTATGTGTTGGACAAAATCAGTCAAAACGAACTTAATAAAAATATAACAAATTGGAAAATGTTGCAATGTTATGTTCTACTGAGTTACTTGTCATCATTTCGCCTGAAAATAAAAATGTGTTCACCAAAGGTATCATTTTGTGATGGAACTTCAAGTTTGCTATGACAAGCACAAGGAAAAGACTCATGGCGATTTTAAGCTTGACATATGTATATCAACCTGTCTATGCTTAGATACGGTATATCAACCCGTCTATCCTGAGATACGGTATATCAACCCGTCTATCCTGAGATACGGTATATCAACCCGTCTATCCTTAGATACGGTATATCAACCCGTCTATCCTGAGATACGGTATATCAACCCGTCTATCCTGAGATACGGTATATCAACCCGTCTATCCTGAGATACGGTATATCAACCCGTCTATCTTGAGATACGGTATATCAACCCGTCTATCTTGAGATACGGTATATCAACCCGTCTATCTTGAGATACGGTATATCAACCCGTCTATCCTTAGATACGGTATATCAACCCGTCTATCCTGAGATACGGTATATCAACCCGTCTATCCTGAGATACGGTATATCAACCCGTCTATCCTGAGATACGGTATATCAACCCGTCTATCCTGAGATACGGTATATCAACCCGTCTATCCTGAGATACGGTATATCAACCCGTCTATCCTTAGATAAGGTATATCAACCCGTCTATCCTGAGATACGGTACATCAACCCGTCTATCCTGAGATACGGTATATCAACCCGTCTATCCTGAGATACGGTATATCAACCCGTCTATCCTGAGATACGGTATATCAACCTTTTAGACTCAACGTCTTTTTGGTTATTTGAGTCATTGGATTGCTGTCACATTTGCGAACTTCCAACTTCTCTTTTTTGACAATAAATATTCTGAATTTTTACCTGTCTCTTAATTAATCGTCATTTTAACTAATTTGATATCCTTCAATCATTGAGTAGACCCGAATATTTCAGTGGTTATATTCCGCCGATTTTTGTTTGCTACATTATCTTCGATATGGTGGCTGTCGCTAGAGAGCGCAGAATTATTGAACTAGCATTGAAGCAACTGCTGATGAATTTTCAGTCCTAATTCAACCCGAACCAATGACGTTACGATCTTTTCATTTTTAGGCATGAACATGATTCTGAAACAGCTAATTGTGATATGTTTTTATTAATCATCGAAGTCTTTCATGGATTACACTAATGCTGGATGTTCAGTTTCAATATTCAAAAACTAACAAAACGAACTTAATAAAAATATAACAGTCAATCATAACAACTTGCATTTAAACCTATTAAATATAATTCATAAAGTAAAATTGATTAAATTACTAAATAACAGATCGGAGTAATTTATATTTTCAATTGAATTATCACATCGCAAGCTTCCGTGCATCTATAATTTGGTAGAACATAAAATGTGCAAACAGCTGGCAGATTTTTTTTCCACAAAAGTAAAAAAATAGAATGAAATAAAATATTATGAGTCTCATTAGTAGATAAATATTTCCTGAACCATGTAAAACTAGATTTAGAATAACAGCATCTGGTTTAATTTAAAATATATCACATGACATTCCTTTTTTTTTCAAAATAAAAATCAGAATCATTGCCAACCTCCGTACATCATTTATCTGTAAAAATAAAACTTTATAATAAAGCTGACATGTTAACAGACAGAAGTACAGTTTATGGCACAGCTTTAATTGTTTCTGCAATCCTGTTTTTCAGGTGCAGTAATGTAATGCAATTTACTATGTTATTTAAAGTAATAGATCGATTGACGGGTGCTTATATGATTATTTGTTAAAATAAACATCTGATATTCGTGCAATGAAGTCCAGTGGCAAGTAGTACATGCATAGTCTGGACGAGAACATGAGAATTTGATAGAAAAAGAACGTTCTATTGTGGAGCAGGAACTGTCGACCATTCAGTCCGAGTACCTGAGTTCACTTCCGGTTTTTACGTGGTTTATGTTGTTCAATTTGTAGTTTCACTGTGTAGTGTTTGTAGTTTCACTGTGTAGTGTAGCGGACCTGTGTTTCCTCTAGGCGTTTTTCATTTGTCCATGATGGTGTCTTGTTTTTCTACGTACGACTTATGGCTGTAGCTTGTCAATTTTTGCTCTTTTAAGTGGACGAAGATCTCATATATTGCACTATGAATGTTAGAGTGGAGTTAAAACCACTATATCGTAACGTTTGATAGTAAAACCCTGAGTGCATGTGTATATTGAATGAATAGGCGACTTGTGTCTATATTTGAAAAACCTTTAATCTTGCAATTATTGTTGTAAGTAAAGAAAACGATTTCTGTGTTTTCAATCAGAAAGCTATAACTACACCAATCAGGGTTATTGCTGTACAATATGCTTTATAATCAATTCTTGAGTATTTAGTTGAACCCACTGACCATAAGTTAACGTACTTAAAAAGTCAGCTGCCTTGTATATATCACGACATGTAAAACTTGTATAATTTTTGTATAATTCATATAAACAATGTAATAATCTGCTGAAAAATGTGTAACGTGTTGGAAATTAAAAACATTTTTACTAAATTTTGTGCTGGATTTAAAATATGTCTTTCTTTTATCTAAAACTGCTTGAAACCTTATTACATATTCAATAATTTAAATATCAAACATCTGTTCACCTAAATCAGGTGAAAATTTACTACTTTTTTCTTTTCTGGTACACTGCGTTTAATAAAACCTTTGACAGTTCATTAACGATAAGATCAATATAGCGTACATGTAATCATTCCTTTTTTAAAACTTTGGGTTGATTTGAGGACAAGAAACATGAAGGCTATGAAAAACGTTTTGTATCATTTTGGGTATAACGTTTGCTTTATGCATATATTGTACAAAAATCAGTTTGTTGGTTTTCTTCTTTGATTTTTTTTTTAACATTTTTTCATGTCTAGACGTTTTAATTCTTACTATTCGGTATAGGAGTTGCTCATTATTGAAGGTCGTACGGTTAGGTGCAAACATCTACGTCATTTAGTCTCCGGTGTGTAGTTGTTTCATTGACAAGCATACCACATCTCAACTATAAAAAACATTTGGCGGAACAAATACATTGAGTTAAAAGATAGCATTTAATTGTGATAGTTGATTATAGATAATCATTATTTTTTGGCTCATTATGAAGATTACACAAATTTGAGATGTCTGTTTTGATACTCAGAATGTTGAATTTGGCTCATTTTTTACGTTCATTGGCATGATATCTGTCTATCAACCACGGAAAATGTATAACAAGCTTGTTCAAGCTACAAAAAAGTAGCTGTGCAACGACTGGTTAAGAGTAAAATAGCTATTTTTATCCATGCATGAAATTTCAATAGTATTTTTTAAATTGATGCATTTAAATTCAATGAATGATTTTGCTGTCTCAAATAAAAGTAAAATGAAAATTGGGTGTTTGTGTGGTCGGCAGGGGTCAGTCAAAACTATTTGGCTTAATTTAGTACTTATTCATATCCTTACAACCGCGGTACAATCACATTTCTCCACATAAGAAAATCTCAAAGTTTCAGATATAAAAGCAATCAGGATGTTACCCTCTGAGCAGACATGAAATATTTGATTAGGATGATTGCAAAGGATGAAATTTAATACACTGGTAAGTTCAGAGCGGCAATCCTGAATCTACAAACTGATGTTTTTTTTATTAGTTCTGGTAACAAAGGGATTTAACATTCGAATATATGTAAATACATAAAAATCTTCTTGGAGAAAAAAAGTTAATGAGCAATGTAAAAACAACACTGCAGTAAATACAACTTAATATAATGCAAATAAAAGAAATTCTAAAATACACCATGTTGAAAAATACAATTGAAGATGTTTTTTTTTTATTTTGAGATCGATTTCGTCAAATCATTTTGAAAAGAAATAAACATGAAATTCTACTGTCGGTTACTATATTTTACATAGGATCTATCGCGAATTTCACGTGTGAATGAAAATAATATGTTTGTGTGGAGCAGGAACTGCTTACCCTTCCGTAGCACCTGAATTCACCTGTGGTTTTATGGAGGGGTTCAGGTTGCTCAATCTTTGTCCGAAGCGCTATACTGTATTTCCTTGTCAAGAACGTTCAAATCCACAACATTTGAGGGCCAAGATTGCATTGATTTCTGGGTATATGAGGGCTATTTGACCAAGATGGATCTTAAGAGAATAGCCAAATTCTTCTTTAGTCAACTTTGCATGAGGGAGTTTGGACTTTATAGTTTTTCAATAATTTATCAACGAAAGACTAACTCCTGATAGTCAATTACAATAGTACCTTCGACTGCTACCAATTTTGATTGGTGTAACCTGTCTATAGAAAGTGAAATAAACGTTTTATAAATTGCGTACGTCCATAACACTTTTCTTGATTTACCTTCATCAGGAATGCTTTCTTAAATTTGGATGAAATATGAAATCTTGTTGAAAGTTTTAATGAGTTTCCTGATATGTTTCTACTATTAAATTATTTATGGTTAATAACTTATCTTAATAATTAACTTTCGACTCTAAATTGAAAATAAAGATTGTAACAATTATCAACACCATATTTCAAGTTGACAGTTAAAGTGTTTATTTAATTTCACGTTACACATTACCTTTCATTTGTAATAAATACATGTGCACGTGATACACTGTAATCATTATATAATAATGGGTGTTATCGGTTCTGTTAATTGTTTCTGTATGTGAACAAATGCAATAATTAACAACGTTTAAAGCAATAAAATGAAAATAAAACTGAATATCGCTCACGTTATCTCTCACTGAATGTTAACTGAAGAGACATAGTAGATTTATAAAAGTATTATGTCATTGAGGTTTTTACCCACAATTCCACCCACACTCCTTCCATTATTGTTTAATCTGAAGATATAGTATTGTTTCGGAAAAGTCTATTTGTAAATTCCGTAATTGACCCTGTAAGCAGGGTTCAATGTGTACAGCGGAATTTGTGGTACCGGTATCTGCAAATCTTTTAATTTTGTTGCTTATAACCTTTGATATCAATGGTCATTGTTTCCCAGCCAAAAAAAAATGGTTAAAACGCCTTAATATCACTTTCAGCTTATTATGACGTGGTTGTCCTGTTAAGATCCAGTCAACTATTGGCGAAGTTTAAAGTGTGTAGTAACAGAACAAATCGCAAAAGGCAAACGATTATTGGTTTGAATACAAAAAGGTCTGACAAAACTAAAATTTGAAGTAACTAAAAGGTCCATTTCGACTCGTCCCTAGCAAATTCGATTCCTCGTTAGCAAGCGATGCACTGGAATAAGGTTTCATGTTTTCAACTTACCTATTAAATACGTATTCAATAAAACTTTGCTTTTTATATAGTTGATACCATAAAATGTCGTACTAAGACCTCTTTGTAAACGACTTTAATATATTCATATTGTTACTTTTTTCTGTTTAATGATTCATAATTTAAACAAAAAAATGTATAAATTAGCAGGCTTTAATCAATATGTTAAAAAAAATCGTTGACATGTTTTAAACATTCGTCTGATGCGTTTGAGCTTTTGATTTTGCCATTTGATTAGGGACTTTCCGTTTTGAATTTTCCTCGGAGTTCAGTATTTTTGTGATTTAACTTTTTACCGTTTCTAAGTTAACTTTCCTGGTTTGTTACAATGTAAACCCTTATCTATTCTCCACAATTGATATACCAATCAATGTATAACAACTAATTAGAATTGACACTTCGAATCACCTCAGCCAGTCAACACTGAGGTTGTGAGTTCGAACCCCGCTCGTGCGGGTGCACTCGACTCAAATCTTAATTGACTAGGATTGTCAGTTTTCCTATCGAAGGTCGGTGGTTTTCTCCGGGCACTCCGGCTTCCTCCACCAATAAAAACTGGCCGCCACGAAATAGCCCAAAAGCGGTGCTTAAAAGTGGCGTTAAACACCAAAAATCAAAATCAATCAAATCGAATCACCTCATTATACAGACAACTAGAAGTGTTTCAACCCTGGTCTGAAGCTGAGTTTATATTGCATCATATTTAGTTTTGTAATAGTTTTGAAAGACATTATTTTGATTTTTCATTGCGCTGTCTTTTCGAATTTTCGTATTTTTAATCAATACATTGTTATTTTGGTTACTCTCTTAGTTATTGATCTAATTAGTTAAAGAAAAATACAAGCGCACACATTGAAGCCTTTCTTTAAAATTTACAAGAATATTTTTGTATAAAACATTAATTTTGTAGTAAATTGCATTGCTCTCCTTGGGCCCTTTAATTAGAATAAAGGATAGTTATATATATACAACATGTACAATTCCACTAACACGTTTTGCAATTTTTATTTCTTATATATTTTCCATTAAGTTTGATATTATACAACGACCATTTCTTCCAAAAATATATAAAAAGATATAGAGAGACATAATTCCTGTAAAATAAAAAATCGAAAACAAGATCACATTGGACTCATATCTTTATTTTCCATATCTTTGATGTAGTATATTACATTAATTTAATTTATCTGTTGAAAACAACGCAAAAAAAAATTATTAAAATATTGTTAAGCGAACATTTTTTACACAAACAACCAATTAGTACTATAAATTTTTCATTTCACTTTTTCTAACCATGAATACAAATTTTAAGTTTCTATAATTGATTACATATACGGAGGTGGAAAGGTTGTTTTCCGTGAAATTTATTCCGTTGCATTGTCAATAATATAAAAGCATCCGTTATCATTTCCCCCGCTGAGTGATTCTATAGATTTATTGTAATTTGGGAGTTTGGTTATTCATAATACATATATACAAATTGCATGCTTTTGAAAATCACAGTGAGACACTGGGAGACAAATGATAGGTAAGGTCAAGCTCAACAGAGCATGCTCAAACATGGAAGCTTATTAACAGAACGGCACATTAATTTTCAATAGAAATTGTCGGTAATGATGTTATGGTATAGTTAAGAATAATAAATATTTGAAAGCTTATTCGATTTGTTATCAGGTTGGAGTATACACAATACATCATTTAAATATATGTTTGCTTGTTAACAAGTTTACAGATATAAAAAAATGTATTGAATGATTGATTGATTGTTGATGTTTAACGTCCAGTGACAAATTTTTCATGCTTATTCAGGACAAGATTACAATACAAATCAAATTAAAAAAAAAGTTTGGTCTTTTAAAATTTGTGTAAAATATTGACAATACGTAAAATATTGAACATGTTAACCCTTTGTTATTCCTTTCACTACTGGAAACTATTTTATATATTGACTCTCTTAATGATTACTGAAATAAATATTGAATCATGAATGATGGTCTGGGTTGATGTACATATAAGGGAATAAAGAGCAAACAAATAAAGAATTAAACAAATCTAAAGGGTGTGTGGGGGTGACAAATAAAGAATAACGGGCTACTTTAAAATAAATAATATAGGTTAATGAAAAAAAAACAAACAAAAAAACGAAAAAGAAATAAAATATACAACAAAAACCCCACCCAGATCCTCCGTAATGACACTAAACAAGTAAATGGTTATAGATTATGGCTTTATCCATCATTATAGTCATAAAAAAGTAGGAAGTGGTCTCCGAAACTTTCAACGTCTAATACGAAACTTTCGTGACAAAAACGTGAACATTATTTATCCGTCTCTTTTATTGCAAATATATACGTCTTCATCAACAAGCCGATAGGACTGACAAAACGTCCGGTTGGCGTGTTGCTGACAAAGGTTGGCTATCTTCAATCAAAACATTTAATCATGAACCAGTAGTCGAAGTTTTTTTAATATGCTGTGGAGCGATTGTTTTTTATTGCTGGCGAGAAATCGAAATTGGCCCTAAACTTGACTCACTCCTTGTCGAGAGAAATAAACCCGCTACCACGAAAACGACACGGACCTTAAATGTAATTTCTTTACGCCATTTTGTATTTATGTTTCGCCAAGAGTTAACCTCTATTAGAGTCTGTGTTTGTCACGTTTGTATCAATGAGTCGTCATCTATAGTAACAAAACGGTTTTATTTTGTATCCGCGGTACACTACAATTACTCGGTAACACGATGTCGTAAAATATCCCTACAGCAAAATAGTTTATCTGTGTAAGTAAATATCAAACAACGAAGATAATATCCATTTATTTAATGCAAAATTTACATTGGTCACTCTTGTTAATGGTTATTACGTTACTATATAAAGTGGCATCTTCAATTATTATTAAACTGTAGTTTTAGTGATGGTACTGGCGGGCTTGATCTGGATTTCAAATTTATTATTTCTATCACTGTGTCAGCAGCTACACATGTTTATCATATTATTTCTATCACCGTGTCAACAGCTACACATGTTTATCATATTATTTCTATTACTATGTCAGCAGCTACACATGTTTATCATATTATTTCTATCACTGCGTCAGCAGCTACACATGTTTATCATATTATTTCTATCACTGTGTCAACAGCTACACATGTTTATCATATTATTTCTATCACTGTGTCAGCAGCTACACATGTTTATCATATTATTTCTATCACCGTGTCAACAGCTACACATGTTTATCATATTATTTATATCACTGTGCCAGCAGCTACACATGTTTATCATATTATTTCTATCACTGTGTCAGCAGCTACACATGTTTATCATATTATTTCTATCACTGCGTCAGCAGCTACACATGTTTATCATATTATTTCTATCACTGTGTCAACAGCTACACATGTTTATCATATTATTTCTATCTCTGTGTCAGCAGCTACACATGTTTATCATATTATTTCTATCACTGTGTTAGCAGCTACACATGTTTATCATATTATTTCTATCACTGTGTCAGCAGCTACACATGTTTATCATATTATTTCTATCACTGTGTTAGCAGCTACACATGTTTATCATATTATTTCTATCACTGTCTCACAGATACACATGATTATCATATTATTTCAACAGCTACACATGTTTATCATATTATTTCTATCACTGTGTCAGCAGCTACACATGGTTATCATATTATTTCTATCACTGTGTCAGCAGCTACACTTGTTTATCATATTATTTCTATCACTGTGTCAGCAGCTACACATGTTTATCATATTATTCCTATCACTGTGTCAGCAGCTACACTTGTTTATCACATTATTTCTTTCACTGTGTCAGCAGCTACACATGTTTATCATATTATTTCTATCACTGTGTCAGCAGCTATACATGTTTATCATATTATTTCTATCACTGTGTCAGCAGCTATACATGTTTATCATATTATTCTATCACTGTGTCAGCAGCAACACATGTTTATCATAATTATTATTTCTATCACTGCGTCAGCAGCTACACATGTTTATCACATTATTTCTATCACTGTGCCAGCAGCTACACATTGTTATCATATTATTTCTATCACTGTGTCAGCAGCTACACATGTTTATCACATTATTTCTATCATGTGAATTTATAATGTTTTCATTCATTCTAAAGTTTTATGGTGGAACACCTGTACAATTGTTCGTTCTTGATGACAATTAATCCAAAAAAATGTTCTTCGGAGGCATAATATTTATTAACTTACTTTCAATTCTCAAGGCACTAACGTGTGATAGACCTTCGTCAATTCCAATGACTAATAGTGCAACTAACTTATGTTAAATTTCAACGGAATATTGGAGATTCAATGAGATAATTATACTATTTACATGTAAGATAGCTAAAGACCTACAATGGGATAATTATACTATTTACATTTAAGATAGCTAAAGACCTTCAATGGGATAATTATATTATTTGCATGTAGGATAGCTAAAGACCTACAATGGGATAATTATACTGTTTACATGTAAGATAGCTAAAGACCTTCAATGGGATAATTATACTGTTTACATGTAAGATAGCTAAAGACCTTCAATGGGATAATTATGCTATTTGCATGTAAGATAGCTAAAGACCTTCAATGGGATGATTATACTGTTTACATGTAAGATAGCTAAAGACCTTCAAATTCATCCTAATGCCAACAGTACTTTATTTCATTTCCTTAACTGATGTTTCTTAACCCCAATAATCCAGTCATTATATTCTTCTTATTTCGATTGCTCCTATGCAGTTCCATATGAGTCTCAGACAAGGTTAAGTATCGTCCGGAAGTTGTTGATAGACATTAATTATAAACCAGTCAGTATATTTTCTCTTGACCGCCCTTTTGATGGACATAAAAGCTTATCGTTCATGATGTCTTCGATAGGATATAAATCTCGCGTTGTTCTACGTGTCTGCGGAATTTCTCCAAGTTTATCTTCTTCTCCGAAGACTTACATTCCCATATGATGATTACTGAATTAATCATGTATTTAATGTAATTAAAGATGTAATGAATCATGTATTTAATGTGATTAGAGATGTAATGAATCATGTAATACAGTAATCAATTACAATTAAAAATTAACACTGAGACTGTATAGTCTCGTCTATCATTAGTTTTTTTTTTGTTTACGTAACAAACTTCTGATATGAATAAATAGATTAAATAAATTATACGAATTTCATGTACTTAATAAGTAACTGATATGGAAACGGTTTCTATAAAACGAAGAATATTTTTGGAAAACAGACACTTTCTTATAAAAAAACGTAAAACTTTTTCTCCTAAAAGATATACAAACACAAAAAAACAACTTCTACGTAATTTGGTCTCTGGTGGTGTGTTGTCTTATTGGTAATCATATCACATCTTCTTATTTTCATATTTACAAGACTAATATACCAACATCTATTAACTAAAGAAAGACAGGCAACAACATAACTAAAGAAATAAGACAAACAGCAGTCAGCAACAACTCAATATACACAAAACTTGAGACTAAACACCAGGAAACACCACAAACAGTACCAAACACCACGTTGTACAGGGGGGGGGGGGGGGGGCTCGGTGGCCGAGTGGTCTAAGTAGTTACTACTGTAATCACTAGCCAGTCAACACTGAGGTTGGGAGTTCGAACCCCTCTCGTGCGGGTGCACCCGACTCCAATCTTAATTGACTAGGATTGTCAGTTTTCCTATCGAAGGTCGGCTAGACTCAAGCTAGCAGCCACTCGCTAGCAGCCACTCCGCTAGCAGCCAGTTTTCAGGTATGTCTATAAACCCAAAAGTTGCATAAGATTCAAACTAACTAAAACTTTTCAATTTTATATTACCACTACAATATCTGTTTTAACTTCAATTTAGCCGTCGAAAACACTTTTCAATGAATTTGAAAATTTCATTTCCTGTTCAATATGAAAATTTCATTTCCTGTTCAATATTTTAATAAACAATAGTATGTGCTTTTAACATCGTGCAGGTGCTGCACGCTTAAAGACTTAACTTCAACTGTCAACACTGAAAAATGACATTATTTAAATGTTGCCTAAATTTTCTTGTTACATGGTATCGACTTTGCCATCAGAAAATGTTTGTGCGATATTGTGCGAAATAGCTTTCCATATTCTCGGCATCCTGTAAAATAGTTCCTAAAAAGTAAAAATATTTCTACGCTTCGAGAATACAAAGTTTAGTTCGTACTTTCAATACTTTCATGTCAAACAAATCTGTTTTGGCGAATAATTCTTTTTCAGTAACAGTGGGTTTCGCTTAGTTTTGATGACACGCAGGGTTTATTTTTAGTAATCAAAGTATGGTGTGCAAGGACATAACTAATTAATTATATAACAAATAAAAAAAAAAAAAATCCGTGCTATACCCCACCTGGATTTTTCAGTCAAGCATGCCTAAGGGTCCCAACTTTCATTTGCACCTAGTGTGGAAAAAAGTATTGCCTCAGAATTTTTTTTAGAAACTTTGAAAGTTAGGGTAGGGTAGGGTGCCGGACCCCAACTTTGGATGAATTTTAAAAAAAATCCGTGCTATACCCCACCTGGATTTTTCAGTCAAGCATGCCTAAGGGTCCCAACTTTCATTTGCACCTAGTGTGGAAAAAAGTATTGCCTCAGAATTTTTTTTAGAAACTTTGAAAGTTAGGGTAGGGTAGGGTGCCGGACCCCAACTTTGGATGAATTTTAAAAAAAAACCCGTGCTATACCCCACCTGGATTTTTCAGTCAAGCATGCCTAAGGGTCCCAACTTTCATTTGCACCTAGTGTGGAAAAAAGTATTGCCTCAGAATTTTTTTTAGAAACTTTGAAAGTTAGGGTAGGGTAGGGTGCCGGACCCCAACTTTGGATGAATTTTAAAAAAAATCCGTGCTATACCCCACCTGGATTTTTCAGTCAAGCATGCCTAAGGGTCCCAACTTTCATTTGCACCTAGTGTGGAAAAAAGTATTGCCTCAGAATTTTTTTTAGAAACTTTGAAAGTTAGGGTAGGGTAGGGTGCCGGACCCCAACTTTGGATGAATTTTAAAAAAAAACCCGTGCTATACCCCACCTGGATTTTTCAGTCAAGCATGCCTAAGGGTCCCAACTTTCATTTGCACCTAGTGTGGAAAAAAGTATTGCCTCAGAATTTTTTTTAGAAACTTTGAAAGTTAGGGTAGGGTAGGGTGCCGGACCCCAACTTTGGATGAATTTTAAAAAAAATCCGTGCTATACCCCACCTGGATTTTTCAGTCAAGCATGCCTAAGGGTCCCAACTTTCATTTGCACCTAGTGTGGAAAAAAGTATTGCCTCAGAATTTTTTTTAGAAACTTTGAAAGTTAGGGTAGGGTAGGGTGCCGGACCCCAACTTTGGATGAATTTTAAAAAAAATCCGTGCTATACCCCACCTGGATTTTTCAGTCAAGCATGCCTAAGGGTCCCAACTTTCATTTGCACCTAGTGTGGAAAAAAGTATTGCCTCAGAATTTTTTTTAGAAACTTTGAAAGTTAGGGTAGGGTAGGGTGCCGGACCCCAACTTTGGATGAATTTTAAAAAAAAACCCGTGCTATACCCCACCTGGATTTTTCAGTCAAGCATGCCTAAGGGTCCCAACTTTCATTTGCACCTAGTGTGGAAAAAAGTATTGCCTCAGAATTTTTTTTAGAAACTTTGAAAGTTAGGGTAGGGTAGGGTGCCGGACCCCAACTTTGGATGAATTTTAAAAAAAATCCGTGCTATACCCCACCTGGATTTTTCAGTCAAGCATGCCTAAGGGTCCCAACTTTCATTTGCACCTAGTGTGGAAAAAAGTATTGCCTCAGAATTTTTTTTAGAAACTTTGAAAGTTAGGGTAGGGTAGGGTGCCGGACCCCAACTTTGGATGAATTTAAAAAAAAAACCCGTGCTATACCCCACCTGGATTTTTCAGTCAAGCATGCCTAAGGGTCCCAACTTTCATTTGCACCTAGTGTGGAAAAAAGTATTGCCTCAGAATTTTTTTTAGAAACTTTGAAAGTTAGGGTAGGGTAGGGTGCCGGACCCCAACTTTGGATGAATTTTAAAAAAAATCCGTGCTATACCCCACCTGGATTTTTCAGTCAAGCATGCCTAAGGGTCCCAACTTTCATTTGCACCTAGTGTGGAAAAAAGTATTGCCTCAGAATTTTTTTTAGAAACTTTGAAAGTTAGGGTAGGGTAGGGTGCCGGACCCCAACTTTGGATGAATTTTAAAAAAAAACCCGTGCTATACCCCACCTGGATTTTTCAGTCAAGCATGCCTAAGGGTCCCAACTTTCATTTGCACCTAGTGTGGAAAAAAGTATTGCCTCAGAATTTTTTTTAGAAACTTTGAAAGTTAGGGTAGGGTAGGGTGCCGGACCCCAACTTTGGATGAATTTTAAAAAAAATCCGTGCTATACCCCACCTGGATTTTTCAGTCAAGCATGCCTAAGGGTCCCAACTTTCATTTGCACCTAGTGTGGAAAAAAGTATTGCCTCAGAATTTTTTTTAGAAACTTTGAAAGTTAGGGTAGGGTAGGGTGCCGGACCCCAACTTTGGATGAATTTTAAAAAAAAACCCGTGCTATACCCCACCTGGATTTTTCAGTCAAGCATGCCTAAGGGTCCCAACTTTCATTTGCACCTAGTGTGGAAAAAAGTATTGCCTCAGAATTTTTTTTAGAAACTTTGAAAGTTAGGGTAGGGTAGGGTGCCGGACCCCAACTTTGGATGAATTTTAAAAAAAATCCGTGCTATACCCCACCTGGATTTTTCAGTCAAGCATGCCTAAGGGTCCCAACTTTCATTTGCACCTAGTGTGGAAAAAAGTATTGCCTCAGAATTTTTTTTAGAAACTTTGAAAGTTAGGGTAGGGTAGGGTGCCGGACCCCAACTTTGGATGAATTTTAAAAAAAATCCGTGCTATACCCCACCTGGATTTTTCAGTCAAGCATGCCTAAGGGTCCCAACTTTCATTTGCACCTAGTGTGGAAAAAAGTATTGCCTCAGAATTTTTTTTAGAAACTTTGAAAGTTAGGGTAGGGTAGGGTGCCGGACCCCAACTTTGGATGAATTTTAAAAAAAAACCCGTGCTATACCCCACCTGGATTTTTCAGTCAAGCATGCCTAAGGGTCCCAACTTTCATTTGCACCTAGTGTGGAAAAAAGTATTGCCTCAGAATTTTTTTTAGAAACTTTGAAAGTTAGGGTAGGGTAGGGTGCCGGACCCCAACTTTGGATGAATTTTAAAAAAAATCCGTGCTATACCCCACCTGGATTTTTCAGTCAAGCATGCCTAAGGGTCCCAACTTTCATTTGCACCTAGTGTGGAAAAAAGTATTGCCTCAGAATTTTTTTTAGAAACTTTGAAAGTTAGGGTAGGGTAGGGTGCCGGACCCCAACTTTGGATGAATTTTAAAAAAAATCCGTGCTATACCCCACCTGGATTTTTCAGTCAAGCATGCCTAAGGGTCCCAACTTTCATTTGCACCTAGTGTGGAAAAAAGTATTGCCTCAGAATTTTTTTTAGAAACTTTGAAAGTTAGGGTAGGGTAGGGTGCCGGACCCCAACTTTGGATGAATTTTAAAAAAAAACCCGTGCTATACCCCACCTGGATTTTTCAGTCAAGCATGCCTAAGGGTCCCAACTTTCATTTGCACCTAGTGTGGAAAAAAGTATTGCCTCAGAATTTTTTTTAGAAACTTTGAAAGTTAGGGTAGGGTAGGGTGCCGGACCCCAACTTTGGATGAATTTTAAAAAAAATCCGTGCTATACCCCACCTGGATTTTTCAGTCAAGCATGCCTAAGGGTCCCAACTTTCATTTGCACCTAGTGTGGAAAAAAGTATTGCCTCAGAATTTTTTTTAGAAACTTTGAAAGTTAGGGTAGGGTAGGGTGCCGGACCCCAACTTTGGATGAATTTTAAAAAAAAACCCGTGCTATACCCCACCTGGATTTTTCAGTCAAGCATGCCTAAGGGTCCCAACTTTCATTTGCACCTAGTGTGGAAAAAAGTATTGCCTCAGAATTTTTTTTAGAAACTTTGAAAGTTAGGGTAGGGTAGGGTGCCGGACCCCAACTTTGGATGAATTTTAAAAAAAATCCGTGCTATACCCCACCTGGATTTTTCAGTCAAGCATGCCTAAGGGTCCCAACTTTCATTTGCACCTAGTGTGGAAAAAAGTATTGCCTCAGAATTTTTTTTAGAAACTTTGAAAGTTAGGGTAGGGTAGGGTGCCGGACCCCAACTTTGGATGAATTTTAAAAAAAAACCCGTGCTATACCCCACCTGGATTTTTCAGTCAAGCATGCCTAAGGGTCCCAACTTTCATTTGCACCTAGTGTGGAAAAAAGTATTGCCTCAGAATTTTTTTTAGAAACTTTGAAAGTTAGGGTAGGGTAGGGTGCCGGACCCCAACTTTGGATGAATTTTAAAAAAAATCCGTGCTATACCCCACCTGGATTTTTCAGTCAAGCATGCCTAAGGGTCCCAACTTTCATTTGCACCTAGTGTGGAAAAAAGTATTGCCTCAGAATTTTTTTTAGAAACTTTGAAAGTTAGGGTAGGGTAGGGTGCCGGACCCCAACTTTGGATGAATTTTAAAAAAAATCCGTGCTATACCCCACCTGGATTTTTCAGTCAAGCATGCCTAAGGGTCCCAACTTTCATTTGCACCTAGTGTGGAAAAAAGTATTGCCTCAGAATTTTTTTTAGAAACTTTGAAAGTTAGGGTAGGGTAGGGTGCCGGACCCCAACTTTGGATGAATTTTAAAAAAAAACCCGTGCTATACCCCACCTGGATTTTTCAGTCAAGCATGCCTAAGGGTCCCAACTTTCATTTGCACCTAGTGTGGAAAAAAGTATTGCCTCAGAATTTTTTTTAGAAACTTTGAAAGTTAGGGTAGGGTAGGGTGCCGGACCCCAACTTTGGATGAATTTTAAAAAAAATCCGTGCTATACCCCACCTGGATTTTTCAGTCAAGCATGCCTAAGGGTCCCAACTTTCATTTGCACCTAGTGTGGAAAAAAGTATTGCCTCAGAATTTTTTTTAGAAACTTTGAAAGTTAGGGTAGGGTAGGGTGCCGGACCCCAACTTTGGATGAATTTTAAAAAAAATCCGTGCTATACCCCACCTGGATTTTTCAGTCAAGCATGCCTAAGGGTCCCAACTTTCATTTGCACCTAGTGTGGAAAAAAGTATTGCCTCAGAATTTTTTTTAGAAACTTTGAAAGTTAGGGTAGGGTAGGGTGCCGGACCCCAACTTTGGATGAATTTTAAAAAAAAACCCGTGCTATACCCCACCTGGATTTTTCAGTCAAGCATGCCTAAGGGTCCCAACTTTCATTTGCACCTAGTGTGGAAAAAAGTATTGCCTCAGAATTTTTTTTAGAAACTTTGAAAGTTAGGGTAGGGTAGGGTGCCGGACCCCAACTTTGGATGAATTTTAAAAAAAATCCGTGCTATACCCCACCTGGATTTTTCAGTCAAGCATGCCTAAGGGTCCCAACTTTCATTTGCACCTAGTGTGGAAAAAAGTATTGCCTCAGAATTTTTTTTAGAAACTTTGAAAGTTAGGGTAGGGTAGGGTGCCGGACCCCAACTTTGGATGAATTTTAAAAAAAATCCGTGCTATACCCCACCTGGATTTTTCAGTCAAGCATGCCTAAGGGTCCCAACTTTCATTTGCACCTAGTGTGGAAAAAAGTATTGCCTCAGAATTTTTTTTAGAAACTTTGAAAGTTAGGGTAGGGTAGGGTGCCGGACCCCAACTTTGGATGAATTTTAAAAAAAAACCCGTGCTATACCCCACCTGGATTTTTCAGTCAAGCATGCCTAAGGGTCCCAACTTTCATTTGCACCTAGTGTGGAAAAAAGTATTGCCTCAGAATTTTTTTTAGAAACTTTGAAAGTTAGGGTAGGGTAGGGTGCCGGACCCCAACTTTGGATGAATTTTAAAAAAAATCCGTGCTATACCCCACCTGGATTTTTCAGTCAAGCATGCCTAAGGGTCCCAACTTTCATTTGCACCTAGTGTGGAAAAAAGTATTGCCTCAGAATTTTTTTTAGAAACTTTGAAAGTTAGGGTAGGGTAGGGTGCCGGACCCCAACTTTGGATGAATTTTAAAAAAAATCCGTGCTATACCCCACCTGGATTTTTCAGTCAAGCATGCCTAAGGGTCCCAACTTTCATTTGCACCTAGTGTGGAAAAAAGTATTGCCTCAGAATTTTTTTTAGAAACTTTGAAAGTTAGGGTAGGGTAGGGTGCCGGACCCCAACTTTGGATGAATTTTAAAAAAAAACCCGTGCTATACCCCACCTGGATTTTTCAGTCAAGCATGCCTAAGGGTCCCAACTTTCATTTGCACCTAGTGTGGAAAAAAGTATTGCCTCAGAATTTTTTTTAGAAACTTTGAAAGTTAGGGTAGGGTAGGGTGCCGGACCCCAACTTTGGATGAATTTTAAAAAAAATCCGTGCTATACCCCACCTGGATTTTTCAGTCAAGCATGCCTAAGGGTCCCAACTTTCATTTGCACCTAGTGTGGAAAAAAGTATTGCCTCAGAATTTTTTTTAGAAACTTTGAAAGTTAGGGTAGGGTAGGGTGCCGGACCCCAACTTTGGATGAATTTTAAAAAAAATCCGTGCTATACCCCACCTGGATTTTTCAGTCAAGCATGCCTAAGGGTCCCAACTTTCATTTGCACCTAGTGTGGAAAAAAGTATTGCCTCAGAATTTTTTTTAGAAACTTTGAAAGTTAGGGTAGGGTAGGGTGCCGGACCCCAACTTTGGATGAATTTAAAAAAAAAACCCGTGCTATACCCCACCTGGATTTTTCAGTCAAGCATGCCTAAGGGTCCCAACTTTCATTTGCACCTAGTGTGGAAAAAAGTATTGCCTCAGAATTTTTTTTAGAAACTTTGAAAGTTAGGGTAGGGTAGGGTGCCGGACCCCAACTTTGGATGAATTTTAAAAAAAATCCGTGCTATACCCCACCTGGATTTTTCAGTCAAGCATGCCTAAGGGTCCCAACTTTCATTTGCACCTAGTGTGGAAAAAAGTATTGCCTCAGAATTTTTTTTAGAAACTTTGAAAGTTAGGGTAGGGTAGGGTGCCGGACCCCAACTTTGGATGAATTTTAAAAAAAATCCGTGCTATACCCCACCTGGATTTTTCAGTCAAGCATGCCTAAGGGTCCCAACTTTCATTTGCACCTAGTGTGGAAAAAAGTATTGCCTCAGAATTTTTTTTAGAAACTTTGAAAGTTAGGGTAGGGTAGGGTGCCGGACCCCAACTTTGGATGAATTTTAAAAAAAAACCCGTGCTATACCCCACCTGGATTTTTCAGTCAAGCATGCCTAAGGGTCCCAACTTTCATTTGCACCTAGTGTGGAAAAAAGTATTGCCTCAGAATTTTTTTTAGAAACTTTGAAAGTTAGGGTAGGGTAGGGTGCCGGACCCCAACTTTGGATGAATTTTAAAAAAAATCCGTGCTATACCCCACCTGGATTTTTCAGTCAAGCATGCCTAAGGGTCCCAACTTTCATTTGCACCTAGTGTGGAAAAAAGTATTGCCTCAGAATTTTTTTTAGAAACTTTGAAAGTTAGGGTAGGGTAGGGTGCCGGACCCCAACTTTGGATGAATTTTAAAAAAAATCCGTGCTATACCCCACCTGGATTTTTCAGTCAAGCATGCCTAAGGGTCCCAACTTTCATTTGCACCTAGTGTGGAAAAAAGTATTGCCTCAGAATTTTTTTTAGAAACTTTGAAAGTTAGGGTAGGGTAGGGTGCCGGACCCCAACTTTGGATGAATTTTAAAAAAAAACCCGTGCTATACCCCACCTGGATTTTTCAGTCAAGCATGCCTAAGGGTCCCAACTTTCATTTGCACCTAGTGTGGAAAAAAGTATTGCCTCAGAATTTTTTTTAGAAACTTTGAAAGTTAGGGTAGGGTAGGGTGCCGGACCCCAACTTTGGATGAATTTTAAAAAAAATCCGTGCTATACCCCACCTGGATTTTTCAGTCAAGCATGCCTAAGGGTCCCAACTTTCATTTGCACCTAGTGTGGAAAAAAGTATTGCCTCAGAATTTTTTTTAGAAACTTTGAAAGTTAGGGTAGGGTAGGGTGCCGGACCCCAACTTTGGATGAATTTTAAAAAAAATCCGTGCTATACCCCACCTGGATTTTTCAGTCAAGCATGCCTAAGGGTCCCAACTTTCATTTGCACCTAGTGTGGAAAAAAGTATTGCCTCAGAATTTTTTTTAGAAACTTTGAAAGTTAGGGTAGGGTAGGGTGCCGGACCCCAACTTTGGATGAATTTTAAAAAAAAACCCGTGCTATACCCCACCTGGATTTTTCAGTCAAGCATGCCTAAGGGTCCCAACTTTCATTTGCACCTAGTGTGGAAAAAAGTATTGCCTCAGAATTTTTTTTAGAAACTTTGAAAGTTAGGGTAGGGTAGGGTGCCGGACCCCAACTTTGGATGAATTTTAAAAAAAATCCGTGCTATACCCCACCTGGATTTTTCAGTCAAGCATGCCTAAGGGTCCCAACTTTCATTTGCACCTAGTGTGGAAAAAAGTATTGCCTCAGAATTTTTTTTAGAAACTTTGAAAGTTAGGGTAGGGTAGGGTGCCGGACCCCAACTTTGGATGAATTTTAAAAAAAATCCGTGCTATACCCCACCTGGATTTTTCAGTCAAGCATGCCTAAGGGTCCCAACTTTCATTTGCACCTAGTGTGGAAAAAAGTATTGCCTCAGAATTTTTTTTAGAAACTTTGAAAGTTAGGGTAGGGTAGGGTGCCGGACCCCAACTTTGGATGAATTTTAAAAAAAAACCCGTGCTATACCCCACCTGGATTTTTCAGTCAAGCATGCCTAAGGGTCCCAACTTTCATTTGCACCTAGTGTGGAAAAAAGTATTGCCTCAGAATTTTTTTTAGAAACTTTGAAAGTTAGGGTAGGGTAGGGTGCCGGACCCCAACTTTGGATGAATTTTAAAAAAAATCCGTGCTATACCCCACCTGGATTTTTCAGTCAAGCATGCCTAAGGGTCCCAACTTTCATTTGCACCTAGTGTGGAAAAAAGTATTGCCTCAGAATTTTTTTTAGAAACTTTGAAAGTTAGGGTAGGGTAGGGTGCCGGACCCCAACTTTGGATGAATTTTAAAAAAAATCCGTGCTATACCCCACCTGGATTTTTCAGTCAAGCATGCCTAAGGGTCCCAACTTTCATTTGCACCTAGTGTGGAAAAAAGTATTGCCTCAGAATTTTTTTTAGAAACTTTGAAAGTTAGGGTAGGGTAGGGTGCCGGACCCCAACTTTGGATGAATTTTAAAAAAAAACCCGTGCTATACCCCACCTGGATTTTTCAGTCAAGCATGCCTAAGGGTCCCAACTTTCATTTGCACCTAGTGTGGAAAAAAGTATTGCCTCAGAATTTTTTTTAGAAACTTTGAAAGTTAGGGTAGGGTAGGGTGCCGGACCCCAACTTTGGATGAATTTTAAAAAAAATCCGTGCTATACCCCACCTGGATTTTTCAGTCAAGCATGCCTAAGGGTCCCAACTTTCATTTGCACCTAGTGTGGAAAAAAGTATTGCCTCAGAATTTTTTTTAGAAACTTTGAAAGTTAGGGTAGGGTAGGGTGCCGGACCCCAACTTTGGATGAATTTTAAAAAAAATCCGTGCTATACCCCACCTGGATTTTTCAGTCAAGCATGCCTAAGGGTCCCAACTTTCATTTGCACCTAGTGTGGAAAAAAGTATTGCCTCAGAATTTTTTTTAGAAACTTTGAAAGTTAGGGTAGGGTAGGGTGCCGGACCCCAACTTTGGATGAATTTTAAAAAAAAACCCGTGCTATACCCCACCTGGATTTTTCAGTCAAGCATGCCTAAGGGTCCCAACTTTCATTTGCACCTAGTGTGGAAAAAAGTATTGCCTCAGAATTTTTTTTAGAAACTTTGAAAGTTAGGGTAGGGTAGGGTGCCGGACCCCAACTTTGGATGAATTTTAAAAAAAATCCGTGCTATACCCCACCTGGATTTTTCAGTCAAGCATGCCTAAGGGTCCCAACTTTCATTTGCACCTAGTGTGGAAAAAAGTATTGCCTCAGAATTTTTTTTAGAAACTTTGAAAGTTAGGGTAGGGTAGGGTGCCGGACCCCAACTTTGGATGAATTTTAAAAAAAATCCGTGCTATACCCCACCTGGATTTTTCAGTCAAGCATGCCTAAGGGTCCCAACTTTCATTTGCACCTAGTGTGGAAAAAAGTATTGCCTCAGAATTTTTTTTAGAAACTTTGAAAGTTAGGGTAGGGTAGGGTGCCGGACCCCAACTTTGGATGAATTTTAAAAAAAAACCCGTGCTATACCCCACCTGGATTTTTCAGTCAAGCATGCCTAAGGGTCCCAACTTTCATTTGCACCTAGTGTGGAAAAAAGTATTGCCTCAGAATTTTTTTTAGAAACTTTGAAAGTTAGGGTAGGGTAGGGTGCCGGACCCCAACTTTGGATGAATTTTAAAAAAAATCCGTGCTATACCCCACCTGGATTTTTCAGTCAAGCATGCCTAAGGGTCCCAACTTTCATTTGCACCTAGTGTGGAAAAAAGTATTGCCTCAGAATTTTTTTTAGAAACTTTGAAAGTTAGGGTAGGGTAGGGTGCCGGACCCCAACTTTGGATGAATTTTAAAAAAAATCCGTGCTATACCCCACCTGGATTTTTCAGTCAAGCATGCCTAAGGGTCCCAACTTTCATTTGCACCTAGTGTGGAAAAAAGTATTGCCTCAGAATTTTTTTTAGAAACTTTGAAAGTTAGGGTAGGGTAGGGTGCCGGACCCCAACTTTGGATGAATTTTAAAAAAAAACCCGTGCTATACCCCACCTGGATTTTTCAGTCAAGCATGCCTAAGGGTCCCAACTTTCATTTGCACCTAGTGTGGAAAAAAGTATTGCCTCAGAATTTTTTTTAGAAACTTTGAAAGTTAGGGTAGGGTAGGGTGCCGGACCCCAACTTTGGATGAATTTTAAAAAAAATCCGTGCTATACCCCACCTGGATTTTTCAGTCAAGCATGCCTAAGGGTCCCAACTTTCATTTGCACCTAGTGTGGAAAAAAGTATTGCCTCAGAATTTTTTTTAGAAACTTTGAAAGTTAGGGTAGGGTAGGGTGCCGGACCCCAACTTTGGATGAATTTTAAAAAAAATCCGTGCTATACCCCACCTGGATTTTTCAGTCAAGCATGCCTAAGGGTCCCAACTTTCATTTGCACCTAGTGTGGAAAAAAGTATTGCCTCAGAATTTTTTTTAGAAACTTTGAAAGTTAGGGTAGGGTAGGGTGCCGGACCCCAACTTTGGATGAATTTTAAAAAAAAACCCGTGCTATACCCCACCTGGATTTTTCAGTCAAGCATGCCTAAGGGTCCCAACTTTCATTTGCACCTAGTGTGGAAAAAAGTATTGCCTCAGAATTTTTTTTAGAAACTTTGAAAGTTAGGGTAGGGTAGGGTGCCGGACCCCAACTTTGGATGAATTTTAAAAAAAATCCGTGCTATACCCCACCTGGATTTTTCAGTCAAGCATGCCTAAGGGTCCCAACTTTCATTTGCACCTAGTGTGGAAAAAAGTATTGCCTCAGAATTTTTTTTAGAAACTTTGAAAGTTAGGGTAGGGTAGGGTGCCGGACCCCAACTTTGGATGAATTTTAAAAAAAATCCGTGCTATACCCCACCTGGATTTTTCAGTCAAGCATGCCTAAGGGTCCCAACTTTCATTTGCACCTAGTGTGGAAAAAAGTATTGCCTCAGAATTTTTTTTAGAAACTTTGAAAGTTAGGGTAGGGTAGGGTGCCGGACCCCAACTTTGGATGAATTTTAAAAAAAAACCCGTGCTATACCCCACCTGGATTTTTCAGTCAAGCATGCCTAAGGGTCCCAACTTTCATTTGCACCTAGTGTGGAAAAAAGTATTGCCTCAGAATTTTTTTTAGAAACTTTGAAAGTTAGGGTAGGGTAGGGTGCCGGACCCCAACTTTGGATGAATTTTAAAAAAAATCCGTGCTATACCCCACCTGGATTTTTCAGTCAAGCATGCCTAAGGGTCCCAACTTTCATTTGCACCTAGTGTGGAAAAAAGTATTGCCTCAGAATTTTTTTTAGAAACTTTGAAAGTTAGGGTAGGGTAGGGTGCCGGACCCCAACTTTGGATGAATTTTAAAAAAAATCCGTGCTATACCCCACCTGGATTTTTCAGTCAAGCATGCCTAAGGGTCCCAACTTTCATTTGCACCTAGTGTGGAAAAAAGTATTGCCTCAGAATTTTTTTTAGAAACTTTGAAAGTTAGGGTAGGGTAGGGTGCCGGACCCCAACTTTGGATGAATTTTAAAAAAAAACCCGTGCTATACCCCACCTGGATTTTTCAGTCAAGCATGCCTAAGGGTCCCAACTTTCATTTGCACCTAGTGTGGAAAAAAGTATTGCCTCAGAATTTTTTTTAGAAACTTTGAAAGTTAGGGTAGGGTAGGGTGCCGGACCCCAACTTTGGATGAATTTTAAAAAAAATCCGTGCTATACCCCACCTGGATTTTTCAGTCAAGCATGCCTAAGGGTCCCAACTTTCATTTGCACCTAGTGTGGAAAAAAGTATTGCCTCAGAATTTTTTTTAGAAACTTTGAAAGTTAGGGTAGGGTAGGGTGCCGGACCCCAACTTTGGATGAATTTTAAAAAAAATCCGTGCTATACCCCACCTGGATTTTTCAGTCAAGCATGCCTAAGGGTCCCAACTTTCATTTGCACCTAGTGTGGAAAAAAGTATTGCCTCAGAATTTTTTTTAGAAACTTTGAAAGTTAGGGTAGGGTAGGGTGCCGGACCCCAACTTTGGATGAATTTTAAAAAAAAACCCGTGCTATACCCCACCTGGATTTTTCAGTCAAGCATGCCTAAGGGTCCCAACTTTCATTTGCACCTAGTGTGGAAAAAAGTATTGCCTCAGAATTTTTTTTAGAAACTTTGAAAGTTAGGGTAGGGTAGGGTGCCGGACCCCAACTTTGGATGAATTTTAAAAAAAATCCGTGCTATACCCCACCTGGATTTTTCAGTCAAGCATGCCTAAGGGTCCCAACTTTCATTTGCACCTAGTGTGGAAAAAAGTATTGCCTCAGAATTTTTTTTAGAAACTTTGAAAGTTAGGGTAGGGTAGGGTGCCGGACCCCAACTTTGGATGAATTTTAAAAAAAATCCGTGCTATACCCCACCTGGATTTTTCAGTCAAGCATGCCTAAGGGTCCCAACTTTCATTTGCACCTAGTGTGGAAAAAAGTATTGCCTCAGAATTTTTTTTAGAAACTTTGAAAGTTAGGGTAGGGTAGGGTGCCGGACCCCAACTTTGGATGAATTTTAAAAAAAAACCCGTGCTATACCCCACCTGGATTTTTCAGTCAAGCATGCCTAAGGGTCCCAACTTTCATTTGCACCTAGTGTGGAAAAAAGTATTGCCTCAGAATTTTTTTTAGAAACTTTGAAAGTTAGGGTAGGGTAGGGTGCCGGACCCCAACTTTGGATGAATTTTAAAAAAAATCCGTGCTATACCCCACCTGGATTTTTCAGTCAAGCATGCCTAAGGGTCCCAACTTTCATTTGCACCTAGTGTGGAAAAAAGTATTGCCTCAGAATTTTTTTTAGAAACTTTGAAAGTTAGGGTAGGGTAGGGTGCCGGACCCCAACTTTGGATGAATTTTAAAAAAAATCCGTGCTATACCCCACCTGGATTTTTCAGTCAAGCATGCCTAAGGGTCCCAACTTTCATTTGCACCTAGTGTGGAAAAAAGTATTGCCTCAGAATTTTTTTTAGAAACTTTGAAAGTTAGGGTAGGGTAGGGTGCCGGACCCCAACTTTGGATGAATTTAAAAAAAAAACCCGTGCTATACCCCACCTGGATTTTTCAGTCAAGCATGCCTAAGGGTCCCAACTTTCATTTGCACCTAGTGTGGAAAAAAGTATTGCCTCAGAATTTTTTTTAGAAACTTTGAAAGTTAGGGTAGGGTAGGGTGCCGGACCCCAACTTTGGATGAATTTTAAAAAAAATCCGTGCTATACCCCACCTGGATTTTTCAGTCAAGCATGCCTAAGGGTCCCAACTTTCATTTGCACCTAGTGTGGAAAAAAGTATTGCCTCAGAATTTTTTTTAGAAACTTTGAAAGTTAGGGTAGGGTAGGGTGCCGGACCCCAACTTTGGATGAATTTTAAAAAAAATCCGTGCTATACCCCACCTGGATTTTTCAGTCAAGCATGCCTAAGGGTCCCAACTTTCATTTGCACCTAGTGTGGAAAAAAGTATTGCCTCAGAATTTTTTTTAGAAACTTTGAAAGTTAGGGTAGGGTAGGGTGCCGGACCCCAACTTTGGATGAATTTTAAAAAAAAACCCGTGCTATACCCCACCTGGATTTTTCAGTCAAGCATGCCTAAGGGTCCCAACTTTCATTTGCACCTAGTGTGGAAAAAAGTATTGCCTCAGAATTTTTTTTAGAAACTTTGAAAGTTAGGGTAGGGTAGGGTGCCGGACCCCAACTTTGGATGAATTTTAAAAAAAATCCGTGCTATACCCCACCTGGATTTTTCAGTCAAGCATGCCTAAGGGTCCCAACTTTCATTTGCACCTAGTGTGGAAAAAAGTATTGCCTCAGAATTTTTTTTAGAAACTTTGAAAGTTAGGGTAGGGTAGGGTGCCGGACCCCAACTTTGGATGAATTTTAAAAAAAATCCGTGCTATACCCCACCTGGATTTTTCAGTCAAGCATGCCTAAGGGTCCCAACTTTCATTTGCACCTAGTGTGGAAAAAAGTATTGCCTCAGAATTTTTTTTAGAAACTTTGAAAGTTAGGGTAGGGTAGGGTGCCGGACCCCAACTTTGGATGAATTTTAAAAAAAATCCGTGCTATACCCCACCTGGATTTTTCAGTCAAGCATGCCTAAGGGTCCCAACTTTCATTTGCACCTAGTGTGGAAAAAAGTATTGCCTCAGAATTTTTTTTAGAAACTTTGAAAGTTAGGGTAGGGTAGGGTGCCGGACCCCAACTTTGGATGAATTTTAAAAAAAATCCGTGCTATACCCCACCTGGATTTTTCAGTCAAGCATGCCTAAGGGTCCCAACTTTCATTTGCACCTAGTGTGGAAAAAAGTATTGCCTCAGAATTTTTTTTAGAAACTTTGAAAGTTAGGGTAGGGTAGGGTGCCGGACCCCAACTTTGGATGAATTTTAAAAAAAATCCGTGCTATACCCCACCTGGATTTTTCAGTCAAGCATGCCTAAGGGTCCCAACTTTCATTTGCACCTAGTGTGGAAAAAAGTATTGCCTCAGAATTTTTTTTAGAAACTTTGAAAGTTAGGGTAGGGTAGGGTGCCGGACCCCAACTTTGGATGAATTTTAAAAAAAATCCGTGCTATACCCCACCTGGATTTTTCAGTCAAGCATGCCTAAGGGTCCCAACTTTCATTTGCACCTAGTGTGGAAAAAAGTATTGCCTCAGAATTTTTTTTAGAAACTTTGAAAGTTAGGGTAGGGTAGGGTGCCGGACCCCAACTTTGGATGAATTTTAAAAAAAATCCGTGCTATACCCCACCTGGATTTTTCAGTCAAGCATGCCTAAGGGTCCCAACTTTCATTTGCACCTAGTGTGGAAAAAAGTATTGCCTCAGAATTTTTTTTAGAAACTTTGAAAGTTAGGGTAGGGTAGGGTGCCGGACCCCAACTTTGGATGAATTTTAAAAAAAATCCGTGCTATACCCCACCTGGATTTTTCAGTCAAGCATGCCTAAGGGTCCCAACTTTCATTTGCACCTAGTGTGGAAAAAAGTATTGCCTCAGAATTTTTTTTAGAAACTTTGAAAGTTAGGGTAGGGTAGGGTGCCGGACCCCAACTTTGGATGAATTTTAAAAAAAATCCGTGCTATACCCCACCTGGATTTTTCAGTCAAGCATGCCTAAGGGTCCCAACTTTCATTTGCACCTAGTGTGGAAAAAAGTATTGCCTCAGAATTTTTTTTAGAAACTTTGAAAGTTAGGGTAGGGTAGGGTGCCGGACCCCAACTTTGGATGAATTTTAAAAAAAATCCGTGCTATACCCCACCTGGATTTTTCAGTCAAGCATGCCTAAGGGTCCCAACTTTCATTTGCACCTAGTGTGGAAAAAAGTATTGCCTCAGAATTTTTTTTAGAAACTTTGAAAGTTAGGGTAGGGTAGGGTGCCGGACCCCAACTTTGGATGAATTTTAAAAAAAATCCGTGCTATACCCCACCTGGATTTTTCAGTCAAGCATGCCTAAGGGTCCCAACTTTCATTTGCACCTAGTGTGGAAAAAAGTATTGCCTCAGAATTTTTTTTAGAAACTTTGAAAGTTAGGGTAGGGTAGGGTGCCGGACCCCAACTTTGGATGAATTTTAAAAAAAATCCGTGCTATACCCCACCTGGATTTTTCAGTCAAGCATGCCTAAGGGTCCCAACTTTCATTTGCACCTAGTGTGGAAAAAAGTATTGCCTCAGAATTTTTTTTAGAAACTTTGAAAGTTAGGGTAGGGTAGGGTGCCGGACCCCAACTTTGGATGAATTTTAAAAAAAATCCGTGCTATACCCCACCTGGATTTTTCAGTCAAGCATGCCTAAGGGTCCCAACTTTCATTTGCACCTAGTGTGGAAAAAAGTATTGCCTCAGAATTTTTTTTAGAAACTTTGAAAGTTAGGGTAGGGTAGGGTGCCGGACCCCAACTTTGGATGAATTTTAAAAAAAATCCGTGCTATACCCCACCTGGATTTTTCAGTCAAGCATGCCTAAGGGTCCCAACTTTCATTTGCACCTAGTGTGGAAAAAAGTATTGCCTCAGAATTTTTTTTAGAAACTTTGAAAGTTAGGGTAGGGTAGGGTGCCGGACCCCAACTTTGGATGAATTTTAAAAAAAATCCGTGCTATACCCCACCTGGATTTTTCAGTCAAGCATGCCTAAGGGTCCCAACTTTCATTTGCACCTAGTGTGGAAAAAAGTATTGCCTCAGAATTTTTTTTAGAAACTTTGAAAGTTAGGGTAGGGTAGGGTGCCGGACCCCAACTTTGGATGAATTTTAAAAAAAATCCGTGCTATACCCCACCTGGATTTTTCAGTCAAGCATGCCTAAGGGTCCCAACTTTCATTTGCACCTAGTGTGGAAAAAAGTATTGCCTCAGAATTTTTTTTAGAAACTTTGAAAGTTAGGGTAGGGTAGGGTGCCGGACCCCAACTTTGGATGAATTTTAAAAAAAATCCGTGCTATACCCCACCTGGATTTTTCAGTCAAGCATGCCTAAGGGTCCCAACTTTCATTTGCACCTAGTGTGGAAAAAAGTATTGCCTCAGAATTTTTTTTAGAAACTTTGAAAGTTAGGGTAGGGTAGGGTGCCGGACCCCAACTTTGGATGAATTTTAAAAAAAATCCGTGCTATACCCCACCTGGATTTTTCAGTCAAGCATGCCTAAGGGTCCCAACTTTCATTTGCACCTAGTGTGGAAAAAAGTATTGCCTCAGAATTTTTTTTAGAAACTTTGAAAGTTAGGGTAGGGTAGGGTGCCGGACCCCAACTTTGGATGAATTTTAAAAAAAATCCGTGCTATACCCCACCTGGATTTTTCAGTCAAGCATGCCTAAGGGTCCCAACTTTCATTTGCACCTAGTGTGGAAAAAAGTATTGCCTCAGAATTTTTTTTAGAAACTTTGAAAGTTAGGGTAGGGTAGGGTGCCGGACCCCAACTTTGGATGAATTTTTAAAAAAATCCGTGCTATACCCCACCTGGATTTTTCAGTCAAGCATGCCTAAGGGTCCCAACTTTCATTTGCACCTAGTGTGGAAAAAAGTATTGCCTCAGAATTTTTTTTAGAAACTTTGAAAGTTAGGGTAGGGTAGGGTGCCGGACCCCAACTTTGGATGAATTTTAAAAAAAATCCGTGCTATACCCCACCTGGATTTTTCAGTCAAGCATGCCTAAGGGTCCCAACTTTCATTTGCACCTAGTGTGGAAAAAAGTATTGCCTCAGAATTTTTTTTAGAAACTTTGAAAGTTAGGGTAGGGTAGGGTGCCGGACCCCAACTTTGGATGAATTTTAAAAAAAATCCGTGCTATACCCCACCTGGATTTTTCAGTCAAGCATGCCTAAGGGTCCCAACTTTCATTTGCACCTAGTGTGGAAAAAAGTATTGCCTCAGAATTTTTTTTAGAAACTTTGAAAGTTAGGGTAGGGTAGGGTGCCGGACCCCAACTTTGGATGAATTTTAAAAAAAATCCGTGCTATACCCCACCTGGATTTTTCAGTCAAGCATGCCTAAGGGTCCCAACTTTCATTTGCACCTAGTGTGGAAAAAAGTATTGCCTCAGAATTTTTTTTAGAAACTTTGAAAGTTAGGGTAGGGTAGGGTGCCGGACCCCAACTTTGGATGAATTTTAAAAAAAATCCGTGCTATACCCCACCTGGATTTTTCAGTCAAGCATGCCTAAGGGTCCCAACTTTCATTTGCACCTAGTGTGGAAAAAAGTATTGCCTCAGAATTTTTTTTAGAAACTTTGAAAGTTAGGGTAGGGTAGGGTGCCGGACCCCAACTTTGGATGAATTTTAAAAAAAATCCGTGCTATACCCCACCTGGATTTTTCAGTCAAGCATGCCTAAGGGTCCCAACTTTCATTTGCACCTAGTGTGGAAAAAAGTATTGCCTCAGAATTTTTTTTAGAAACTTTGAAAGTTAGGGTAGGGTAGGGTGCCGGACCCCAACTTTGGATGAATTTTAAAAAAAATCCGTGCTATACCCCACCTGGATTTTTCAGTCAAGCATGCCTAAGGGTCCCAACTTTCATTTGCACCTAGTGTGGAAAAAAGTATTGCCTCAGAATTTTTTTTAGAAACTTTGAAAGTTAGGGTAGGGTAGGGTGCCGGACCCCAACTTTGGATGAATTTTAAAAAAAATCCGTGCTATACCCCACCTGGATTTTTCAGTCAAGCATGCCTAAGGGTCCCAACTTTCATTTGCACCTAGTGTGGAAAAAAGTATTGCCTCAGAATTTTTTTTAGAAACTTTGAAAGTTAGGGTAGGGTAGGGTGCCGGACCCCAACTTTGGATGAATTTTAAAAAAAATCCGTGCTATACCCCACCTGGATTTTTCAGTCAAGCATGCCTAAGGGTCCCAACTTTCATTTGCACCTAGTGTGGAAAAAAGTATTGCCTCAGAATTTTTTTTAGAAACTTTGAAAGTTAGGGTAGGGTAGGGTGCCGGACCCCAACTTTGGATGAATTTTAAAAAAAATCCGTGCTATACCCCACCTGGATTTTTCAGTCAAGCATGCCTAAGGGTCCCAACTTTCATTTGCACCTAGTGTGGAAAAAAGTATTGCCTCAGAATTTTTTTTAGAAACTTTGAAAGTTAGGGTAGGGTAGGGTGCCGGACCCCAACTTTGGATGAATTTTAAAAAAAATCCGTGCTATACCCCACCTGGATTTTTCAGTCAAGCATGCCTAAGGGTCCCAACTTTCATTTGCACCTAGTGTGGAAAAAAGTATTGCCTCAGAATTTTTTTTAGAAACTTTGAAAGTTAGGGTAGGGTAGGGTGCCGGACCCCAACTTTGGATGAATTTTAAAAAAAATCCGTGCTATACCCCACCTGGATTTTTCAGTCAAGCATGCCTAAGGGTCCCAACTTTCATTTGCACCTAGTGTGGAAAAAAGTATTGCCTCAGAATTTTTTTTAGAAACTTTGAAAGTTAGGGTAGGGTAGGGTGCCGGACCCCAACTTTGGATGAATTTTTAAAAAAATCCGTGCTATACCCCACCTGGATTTTTCAGTCAAGCATGCCTAAGGGTCCCAACTTTCATTTGCACCTAGTGTGGAAAAAAGTATTGCCTCAGAATTTTTTTTAGAAACTTTGAAAGTTAGGGTAGGGTAGGGTGCCGGACCCCAACTTTGGATGAATTTTAAAAAAAATCCGTGCTATACCCCACCTGGATTTTTCAGTCAAGCATGCCTAAGGGTCCCAACTTTCATTTGCACCTAGTGTGGAAAAAAGTATTGCCTCAGAATTTTTTTTAGAAACTTTGAAAGTTAGGGTAGGGTAGGGTGCCGGACCCCAACTTTGGATGAATTTTAAAAAAAATCCGTGCTATACCCCACCTGGATTTTTCAGTCAAGCATGCCTAAGGGTCCCAACTTTCATTTGCACCTAGTGTGGAAAAAAGTATTGCCTCAGAATTTTTTTTAGAAACTTTGAAAGTTAGGGTAGGGTAGGGTGCCGGACCCCAACTTTGGATGAATTTTAAAAAAAATCCGTGCTATACCCCACCTGGATTTTTCAGTCAAGCATGCCTAAGGGTCCCAACTTTCATTTGCACCTAGTGTGGAAAAAAGTATTGCCTCAGAATTTTTTTTAGAAACTTTGAAAGTTAGGGTAGGGTAGGGTGCCGGACCCCAACTTTGGATGAATTTTAAAAAAAATCCGTGCTATACCCCACCTGGATTTTTCAGTCAAGCATGCCTAAGGGTCCCAACTTTCATTTGCACCTAGTGTGGAAAAAAGTATTGCCTCAGAATTTTTTTTAGAAACTTTGAAAGTTAGGGTAGGGTAGGGTGCCGGACCCCAACTTTGGATGAATTTTAAAAAAAATCCGTGCTATACCCCACCTGGATTTTTCAGTCAAGCATGCCTAAGGGTCCCAACTTTCATTTGCACCTAGTGTGGAAAAAAGTATTGCCTCAGAATTTTTTTTAGAAACTTTGAAAGTTAGGGTAGGGTAGGGTGCCGGACCCCAACTTTGGATGAATTTTAAAAAAAATCCGTGCTATACCCCACCTGGATTTTTCAGTCAAGCATGCCTAAGGGTCCCAACTTTCATTTGCACCTAGTGTGGAAAAAAGTATTGCCTCAGAATTTTTTTTAGAAACTTTGAAAGTTAGGGTAGGGTAGGGTGCCGGACCCCAACTTTGGATGAATTTTAAAAAAAATCCGTGCTATACCCCACCTGGATTTTTCAGTCAAGCATGCCTAAGGGTCCCAACTTTCATTTGCACCTATTGTGGAAAAAAGTATTGCCTCAGAATTTTTTTTAGAAACTTTGAAAGTTAGGGTAGGGTAGGGTGCCGGACCCCAACTTTGGATGAATTTTAAAAAAAATCCGTGCTATACCCCACCTGGATTTTTCAGTCAAGCATGCCTAAGGGTCCCAACTTTCATTTGCACCTAGTGTGGAAAAAAGTATTGCCTCAGAATTTTTTTTAGAAACTTTGAAAGTTAGGGTAGGGTAGGGTGCCGGACCCCAACTTTGGATGAATTTTAAAAAAAATCCGTGCTATACCCCACCTGGATTTTTCAGTCAAGCATGCCTAAGGGTCCCAACTTTCATTTGCACCTAGTGTGGAAAAAAGTATTGCCTCAGAATTTTTTTTAGAAACTTTGAAAGTTAGGGTAGGGTAGGGTGCCGGACCCCAACTTTGGATGAATTTTAAAAAAAATCCGTGCTATACCCCACCTGGATTTTTCAGTCAAGCATGCCTAAGGGTCCCAACTTTCATTTGCACCTAGTGTGGAAAAAAGTATTGCCTCAGAATTTTTTTTAGAAACTTTGAAAGTTAGGGTAGGGTAGGGTGCCGGACCCCAACTTTGGATGAATTTTAAAAAAAATCCGTGCTATACCCCACCTGGATTTTTCAGTCAAGCATGCCTAAGGGTCCCAACTTTCATTTGCACCTAGTGTGGAAAAAAGTATTGCCTCAGAATTTTTTTTAGAAACTTTGAAAGTTAGGGTAGGGTAGGGTGCCGGACCCCAACTTTGGATGAATTTTAAAAAAAATCCGTGCTATACCCCACCTGGATTTTTCAGTCAAGCATGCCTAAGGGTCCCAACTTTCATTTGCACCTAGTGTGGAAAAAAGTATTGCCTCAGAATTTTTTTTAGAAACTTTGAAAGTTAGGGTAGGGTAGGGTGCCGGACCCCAACTTTGGATGAATTTTAAAAAAAATCCGTGCTATACCCCACCTGGATTTTTCAGTCAAGCATGCCTAAGGGTCCCAACTTTCATTTGCACCTAGTGTGGAAAAAAGTATTGCCTCAGAATTTTTTTTAGAAACTTTGAAAGTTAGGGTAGGGTAGGGTGCCGGACCCCAACTTTGGATGAATTTTAAAAAAAATCCGTGCTATACCCCACCTGGATTTTTCAGTCAAGCATGCCTAAGGGTCCCAACTTTCATTTGCACCTAGTGTGGAAAAAAGTATTGCCTCAGAATTTTTTTTAGAAACTTTGAAAGTTAGGGTAGGGTAGGGTGCCGGACCCCAACTTTGGATGAATTTTAAAAAAAATCCGTGCTATACCCCACCTGGATTTTTCAGTCAAGCATGCCTAAGGGTCCCAACTTTCATTTGCACCTAGTGTGGAAAAAAGTATTGCCTCAGAATTTTTTTTAGAAACTTTGAAAGTTAGGGTAGGGTAGGGTGCCGGACCCCAACTTTGGATGAATTTTAAAAAAAATCCGTGCTATACCCCACCTGGATTTTTCAGTCAAGCATGCCTAAGGGTCCCAACTTTCATTTGCACCTAGTGTGGAAAAAAGTATTGCCTCAGAATTTTTTTTAGAAACTTTGAAAGTTAGGGTAGGGTAGGGTGCCGGACCCCAACTTTGGATGAATTTTAAAAAAAATCCGTGCTATACCCCACCTGGATTTTTCAGTCAAGCATGCCTAAGGGTCCCAACTTTCATTTGCACCTAGTGTGGAAAAAAGTATTGCCTCAGAATTTTTTTTAGAAACTTTGAAAGTTAGGGTAGGGTAGGGTGCCGGACCCCAACTTTGGATGAATTTTAAAAAAAATCCGTGCTATACCCCACCTGGATTTTTCAGTCAAGCATGCCTAAGGGTCCCAACTTTCATTTGCACCTAGTGTGGAAAAAAGTATTGCCTCAGAATTTTTTTTAGAAACTTTGAAAGTTAGGGTAGGGTAGGGTGCCGGACCCCAACTTTGGATGAATTTTAAAAAAAATCCGTGCTATACCCCACCTGGATTTTTCAGTCAAGCATGCCTAAGGGTCCCAACTTTCATTTGCACCTAGTGTGGAAAAAAGTATTGCCTCAGAATTTTTTTTAGAAACTTTGAAAGTTAGGGTAGGGTAGGGTGCCGGACCCCAACTTTGGATGAATTTTAAAAAAAATCCGTGCTATACCCCACCTGGATTTTTCAGTCAAGCATGCCTAAGGGTCCCAACTTTCATTTGCACCTAGTGTGGAAAAAAGTATTGCCTCAGAATTTTTTTTAGAAACTTTGAAAGTTAGGGTAGGGTAGGGTGCCGGACCCCAACTTTGGATGAATTTTAAAAAAAATCCGTGCTATACCCCACCTGGATTTTTCAGTCAAGCATGCCTAAGGGTCCCAACTTTCATTTGCACCTAGTGTGGAAAAAAGTATTGCCTCAGAATTTTTTTTAGAAACTTTGAAAGTTAGGGTAGGGTAGGGTGCCGGACCCCAACTTTGGATGAATTTTAAAAAAAATCCGTGCTATACCCCACCTGGATTTTTCAGTCAAGCATGCCTAAGGGTCCCAACTTTCATTTGCACCTAGTGTGGAAAAAAGTATTGCCTCAGAATTTTTTTTAGAAACTTTGAAAGTTAGGGTAGGGTAGGGTGCCGGACCCCAACTTTGGATGAATTTTAAAAAAAATCCGTGCTATACCCCACCTGGATTTTTCAGTCAAGCATGCCTAAGGGTCCCAACTTTCATTTGCACCTAGTGTGGAAAAAAGTATTGCCTCAGAATTTTTTTTAGAAACTTTGAAAGTTAGGGTAGGGTAGGGTGCCGGACCCCAACTTTGGATGAATTTTAAAAAAAATCCGTGCTATACCCCACCTGGATTTTTCAGTCAAGCATGCCTAAGGGTCCCAACTTTCATTTGCACCTAGTGTGGAAAAAAGTATTGCCTCAGAATTTTTTTTAGAAACTTTGAAAGTTAGGGTAGGGTAGGGTGCCGGACCCCAACTTTGGATGAATTTTAAAAAAAATCCGTGCTATACCCCACCTGGATTTTTCAGTCAAGCATGCCTAAGGGTCCCAACTTTCATTTGCACCTAGTGTGGAAAAAAGTATTGCCTCAGAATTTTTTTTAGAAACTTTGAAAGTTAGGGTAGGGTAGGGTGCCGGACCCCAACTTTGGATGAATTTTAAAAAAAATCCGTGCTATACCCCACCTGGATTTTTCAGTCAAGCATGCCTAAGGGTCCCAACTTTCATTTGCACCTAGTGTGGAAAAAAGTATTGCCTCAGAATTTTTTTTAGAAACTTTGAAAGTTAGGGTAGGGTAGGGTGCCGGACCCCAACTTTGGATGAATTTTAAAAAAAATCCGTGCTATACCCCACCTGGATTTTTCAGTCAAGCATGCCTAAGGGTCCCAACTTTCATTTGCACCTAGTGTGGAAAAAAGTATTGCCTCAGAATTTTTTTTAGAAACTTTGAAAGTTAGGGTAGGGTAGGGTGCCGGACCCCAACTTTGGATGAATTTTTAAAAAAATCCGTGCTATACCCCACCTGGATTTTTCAGTCAAGCATGCCTAAGGGTCCCAACTTTCATTTGCACCTAGTGTGGAAAAAAGTATTGCCTCAGAATTTTTTTTAGAAACTTTGAAAGTTAGGGTAGGGTAGGGTGCCGGACCCCAACTTTGGATGAATTTTAAAAAAAATCCGTGCTATACCCCACCTGGATTTTTCAGTCAAGCATGCCTAAGGGTCCCAACTTTCATTTGCACCTAGTGTGGAAAAAAGTATTGCCTCAGAATTTTTTTTAGAAACTTTGAAAGTTAGGGTAGGGTAGGGTGCCGGACCCCAACTTTGGATGAATTTTAAAAAAAATCCGTGCTATACCCCACCTGGATTTTTCAGTCAAGCATGCCTAAGGGTCCCAACTTTCATTTGCACCTAGTGTGGAAAAAAGTATTGCCTCAGAATTTTTTTTAGAAACTTTGAAAGTTAGGGTAGGGTAGGGTGCCGGACCCCAACTTTGGATGAATTTTAAAAAAAATCCGTGCTATACCCCACCTGGATTTTTCAGTCAAGCATGCCTAAGGGTCCCAACTTTCATTTGCACCTAGTGTGGAAAAAAGTATTGCCTCAGAATTTTTTTTAGAAACTTTGAAAGTTAGGGTAGGGTAGGGTGCCGGACCCCAACTTTGGATGAATTTTAAAAAAAATCCGTGCTATACCCCACCTGGATTTTTCAGTCAAGCATGCCTAAGGGTCCCAACTTTCATTTGCACCTAGTGTGGAAAAAAGTATTGCCTCAGAATTTTTTTTAGAAACTTTGAAAGTTAGGGTAGGGTAGGGTGCCGGACCCCAACTTTGGATGAATTTTAAAAAAAATCCGTGCTATACCCCACCTGGATTTTTCAGTCAAGCATGCCTAAGGGTCCCAACTTTCATTTGCACCTAGTGTGGAAAAAAGTATTGCCTCAGAATTTTTTTTAGAAACTTTGAAAGTTAGGGTAGGGTAGGGTGCCGGACCCCAACTTTGGATGAATTTTAAAAAAAATCCGTGCTATACCCCACCTGGATTTTTCAGTCAAGCATGCCTAAGGGTCCCAACTTTCATTTGCACCTAGTGTGGAAAAAAGTATTGCCTCAGAATTTTTTTTAGAAACTTTGAAAGTTAGGGTAGGGTAGGGTGCCGGACCCCAACTTTGGATGAATTTTAAAAAAAATCCGTGCTATACCCCACCTGGATTTTTCAGTCAAGCATGCCTAAGGGTCCCAACTTTCATTTGCACCTAGTGTGGAAAAAAGTATTGCCTCAGAATTTTTTTTAGAAACTTTGAAAGTTAGGGTAGGGTAGGGTGCCGGACCCCAACTTTGGATGAATTTTAAAAAAAATCCGTGCTATACCCCACCTGGATTTTTCAGTCAAGCATGCCTAAGGGTCCCAACTTTCATTTGCACCTAGTGTGGAAAAAAGTATTGCCTCAGAATTTTTTTTAGAAACTTTGAAAGTTAGGGTAGGGTAGGGTGCCGGACCCCAACTTTGGATGAATTTTAAAAAAAATCCGTGCTATACCCCACCTGGATTTTTCAGTCAAGCATGCCTAAGGGTCCCAACTTTCATTTGCACCTAGTGTGGAAAAAAGTATTGCCTCAGAATTTTTTTTAGAAACTTTGAAAGTTAGGGTAGGGTAGGGTGCCGGACCCCAACTTTGGATGAATTTTAAAAAAAATCCGTGCTATACCCCACCTGGATTTTTCAGTCAAGCATGCCTAAGGGTCCCAACTTTCATTTGCACCTAGTGTGGAAAAAAGTATTGCCTCAGAATTTTTTTTAGAAACTTTGAAAGTTAGGGTAGGGTAGGGTGCCGGACCCCAACTTTGGATGAATTTTAAAAAAAATCCGTGCTATACCCCACCTGGATTTTTCAGTCAAGCATGCCTAAGGGTCCCAACTTTCATTTGCACCTAGTGTGGAAAAAAGTATTGCCTCAGAATTTTTTTTAGAAACTTTGAAAGTTAGGGTAGGGTAGGGTGCCGGACCCCAACTTTGGATGAATTTTAAAAAAAATCCGTGCTATACCCCACCTGGATTTTTCAGTCAAGCATGCCTAAGGGTCCCAACTTTCATTTGCACCTAGTGTGGAAAAAAGTATTGCCTCAGAATTTTTTTTAGAAACTTTGAAAGTTAGGGTAGGGTAGGGTGCCGGACCCCAACTTTGGATGAATTTTAAAAAAAATCCGTGCTATACCCCACCTGGATTTTTCAGTCAAGCATGCCTAAGGGTCCCAACTTTCATTTGCACCTAGTGTGGAAAAAAGTATTGCCTCAGAATTTTTTTTAGAAACTTTGAAAGTTAGGGTAGGGTAGGGTGCCGGACCCCAACTTTGGATGAATTTTTAAAAAAATCCGTGCTATACCCCACCTGGATTTTTCAGTCAAGCATGCCTAAGGGTCCCAACTTTCATTTGCACCTAGTGTGGAAAAAAGTATTGCCTCAGAATTTTTTTTAGAAACTTTGAAAGTTAGGGTAGGGTAGGGTGCCGGACCCCAACTTTGGATGAATTTTAAAAAAAATCCGTGCTATACCCCACCTGGATTTTTCAGTCAAGCATGCCTAAGGGTCCCAACTTTCATTTGCACCTAGTGTGGAAAAAAGTATTGCCTCAGAATTTTTTTTAGAAACTTTGAAAGTTAGGGTAGGGTAGGGTGCCGGACCCCAACTTTGGATGAATTTTAAAAAAAATCCGTGCTATACCCCACCTGGATTTTTCAGTCAAGCATGCCTAAGGGTCCCAACTTTCATTTGCACCTAGTGTGGAAAAAAGTATTGCCTCAGAATTTTTTTTAGAAACTTTGAAAGTTAGGGTAGGGTAGGGTGCCGGACCCCAACTTTGGATGAATTTTAAAAAAAATCCGTGCTATACCCCACCTGGATTTTTCAGTCAAGCATGCCTAAGGGTCCCAACTTTCATTTGCACCTAGTGTGGAAAAAAGTATTGCCTCAGAATTTTTTTTAGAAACTTTGAAAGTTAGGGTAGGGTAGGGTGCCGGACCCCAACTTTGGATGAATTTTAAAAAAAATCCGTGCTATACCCCACCTGGATTTTTCAGTCAAGCATGCCTAAGGGTCCCAACTTTCATTTGCACCTAGTGTGGAAAAAAGTATTGCCTCAGAATTTTTTTTAGAAACTTTGAAAGTTAGGGTAGGGTAGGGTGCCGGACCCCAACTTTGGATGAATTTTAAAAAAAATCCGTGCTATACCCCACCTGGATTTTTCAGTCAAGCATGCCTAAGGGTCCCAACTTTCATTTGAACCTAGTGTGGAAAAAAGTATTGCCTCAGAATTTTTTTTAGAAACTTTGAAAGTTAGGGTAGGGTAGGGTGCCGGACCCCAACTTTGGATGAATTTTAAAAAAAATCCGTGCTATACCCCACCTGGATTTTTCAGTCAAGCATGCCTAAGGGTCCCAACTTTCATTTGCACCTAGTGTGGAAAAAAGTATTGCCTCAGAATTTTTTTTAGAAACTTTGAAAGTTAGGGTAGGGTAGGGTGCCGGACCCCAACTTTGGATGAATTTTAAAAAAAATCCGTGCTATACCCCACCTGGATTTTTCAGTCAAGCATGCCTAAGGGTCCCAACTTTCATTTGCACCTAGTGTGGAAAAAAGTATTGCCTCAGAATTTTTTTTAGAAACTTTGAAAGTTAGGGTAGGGTAGGGTGCCGGACCCCAACTTTGGATGAATTTTAAAAAAAATCCGTGCTATACCCCACCTGGATTTTTCAGTCAAGCATGCCTAAGGGTCCCAACTTTCATTTGCACCTAGTGTGGAAAAAAGTATTGCCTCAGAATTTTTTTTAGAAACTTTGAAAGTTAGGGTAGGGTAGGGTGCCGGACCCCAACTTTGGATGAATTTTAAAAAAAATCCGTGCTATACCCCACCTGGATTTTTCAGTCAAGCATGCCTAAGGGTCCCAACTTTCATTTGCACCTAGTGTGGAAAAAAGTATTGCCTCAGAATTTTTTTTAGAAACTTTGAAAGTTAGGGTAGGGTAGGGTGCCGGACCCCAACTTTGGATGAATTTTAAAAAAAATCCGTGCTATACCCCACCTGGATTTTTCAGTCAAGCATGCCTAAGGGTCCCAACTTTCATTTGCACCTAGTGTGGAAAAAAGTATTGCCTCAGAATTTTTTTTAGAAACTTTGAAAGTTAGGGTAGGGTAGGGTGCCGGACCCCAACTTTGGATGAATTTTAAAAAAAATCCGTGCTATACCCCACCTGGATTTTTCAGTCAAGCATGCCTAAGGGTCCCAACTTTCATTTGCACCTAGTGTGGAAAAAAGTATTGCCTCAGAATTTTTTTTAGAAACTTTGAAAGTTAGGGTAGGGTAGGGTGCCGGACCCCAACTTTGGATGAATTTTAAAAAAAATCCGTGCTATACCCCACCTGGATTTTTCAGTCAAGCATGCCTAAGGGTCCCAACTTTCATTTGCACCTAGTGTGGAAAAAAGTATTGCCTCAGAATTTTTTTTAGAAACTTTGAAAGTTAGGGTAGGGTAGGGTGCCGGACCCCAACTTTGGATGAATTTTAAAAAAAATCCGTGCTATACCCCACCTGGATTTTTCAGTCAAGCATGCCTAAGGGTCCCAACTTTCATTTGCACCTAGTGTGGAAAAAAGTATTGCCTCAGAATTTTTTTTAGAAACTTTGAAAGTTAGGGTAGGGTAGGGTGCCGGACCCCAACTTTGGATGAATTTTAAAAAAAATCCGTGCTATACCCCACCTGGATTTTTCAGTCAAGCATGCCTAAGGGTCCCAACTTTCATTTGCACCTAGTGTGGAAAAAAGTATTGCCTCAGAATTTTTTTTAGAAACTTTGAAAGTTAGGGTAGGGTAGGGTGCCGGACCCCAACTTTGGATGAATTTTAAAAAAAATCCGTGCTATACCCCACCTGGATTTTTCAGTCAAGCATGCCTAAGGGTCCCAACTTTCATTTGCACCTAGTGTGGAAAAAAGTATTGCCTCAGAATTTTTTTTAGAAACTTTGAAAGTTAGGGTAGGGTAGGGTGCCGGACCCCAACTTTGGATGAATTTTAAAAAAAATCCGTGCTATACCCCACCTGGATTTTTCAGTCAAGCATGCCTAAGGGTCCCAACTTTCATTTGCACCTAGTGTGGAAAAAAGTATTGCCTCAGAATTTTTTTTAGAAACTTTGAAAGTTAGGGTAGGGTAGGGTGCCGGACCCCAACTTTGGATGAATTTTAAAAAAAATCCGTGCTATACCCCACCTGGATTTTTCAGTCAAGCATGCCTAAGGGTCCCAACTTTCATTTGCACCTAGTGTGGAAAAAAGTATTGCCTCAGAATTTTTTTTAGAAACTTTGAAAGTTAGGGTAGGGTAGGGTGCCGGACCCCAACTTTGGATGAATTTTAAAAAAAATCCGTGCTATACCCCACCTGGATTTTTCAGTCAAGCATGCCTAAGGGTCCCAACTTTCATTTGCACCTAGTGTGGAAAAAAGTATTGCCTCAGAATTTTTTTTAGAAACTTTGAAAGTTAGGGTAGGGTAGGGTGCCGGACCCCAACTTTGGATGAATATTAAAAAAAATCCGTGCTATACCCCACCTGGATTTTTCAGTCAAGCATGCCTAAGGGTCCCAACTTTCATTTGCACCTAGTGTGGAAAAAAGTATTGCCTCAGAATTTTTTTTAGAAACTTTGAAAGTTAGGGTAGGGTAGGGTGCCGGACCCCAACTTTGGATGAATTTTAAAAAAAATCCGTGCTATACCCCACCTGGATTTTTCAGTCAAGCATGCCTAAGGGTCCCAACTTTCATTTGCACCTAGTGTGGAAAAAAGTATTGCCTCAGAATTTTTTTTAGAAACTTTGAAAGTTAGGGTAGGGTAGGGTGCCGGACCCCAACTTTGGATGAATTTTAAAAAAAATCCGTGCTATACCCCACCTGGATTTTTCAGTCAAGCATGCCTAAGGGTCCCAACTTTCATTTGCACCTAGTGTGGAAAAAAGTATTGCCTCAGAATTTTTTTTAGAAACTTTGAAAGTTAGGGTAGGGTAGGGTGCCGGACCCCAACTTTGGATGAATTTTAAAAAAAATCCGTGCTATACCCCACCTGGATTTTTCAGTCAAGCATGCCTAAGGGTCCCAACTTTCATTTGCACCTAGTGTGGAAAAAAGTATTGCCTCAGAATTTTTTTTAGAAACTTTGAAAGTTAGGGTAGGGTAGGGTGCCGGACCCCAACTTTGGATGAATTTTAAAAAAAATCCGTGCTATACCCCACCTGGATTTTTCAGTCAAGCATGCCTAAGGGTCCCAACTTTCATTTGCACCTAGTGTGGAAAAAAGTATTGCCTCAGAATTTTTTTTAGAAACTTTGAAAGTTAGGGTAGGGTAGGGTGCCGGACCCCAACTTTGGATGAATTTTAAAAAAAATCCGTGCTATACCCCACCTGGATTTTTCAGTCAAGCATGCCTAAGGGTCCCAACTTTCATTTGCACCTAGTGTGGAAAAAAGTATTGCCTCAGAATTTTTTTTAGAAACTTTGAAAGTTAGGGTAGGGTAGGGTGCCGGACCCCAACTTTGGATGAATTTTAAAAAAAATCCGTGCTATACCCCACCTGGATTTTTCAGTCAAGCATGCCTAAGGGTCCCAACTTTCATTTGCACCTAGTGTGGAAAAAAGTATTGCCTCAGAATTTTTTTTAGAAACTTTGAAAGTTAGGGTAGGGTAGGGTGCCGGACCCCAACTTTGGATGAATTTTAAAAAAAATCCGTGCTATACCCCACCTGGATTTTTCAGTCAAGCATGCCTAAGGGTCCCAACTTTCATTTGCACCTAGTGTGGAAAAAAGTATTGCCTCAGAATTTTTTTTAGAAACTTTGAAAGTTAGGGTAGGGTAGGGTGCCGGACCCCAACTTTGGATGAATTTTAAAAAAAATCCGTGCTATACCCCACCTGGATTTTTCAGTCAAGCATGCCTAAGGGTCCCAACTTTCATTTGCACCTAGTGTGGAAAAAAGTATTGCCTCAGAATTTTTTTTAGAAACTTTGAAAGTTAGGGTAGGGTAGGGTGCCGGACCCCAACTTTGGATGAATTTTAAAAAAAATCCGTGCTATACCCCACCTGGATTTTTCAGTCAAGCATGCCTAAGGGTCCCAACTTTCATTTGCACCTAGTGTGGAAAAAAGTATTGCCTCAGAATTTTTTTTAGAAACTTTGAAAGTTAGGGTAGGGTAGGGTGCCGGACCCCAACTTTGGATGAATTTTAAAAAAAATCCGTGCTATACCCCACCTGGATTTTTCAGTCAAGCATGCCTAAGGGTCCCAACTTTCATTTGCACCTAGTGTGGAAAAAAGTATTGCCTCAGAATTTTTTTTAGAAACTTTGAAAGTTAGGGTAGGGTAGGGTGCCGGACCCCAACTTTGGATGAATTTTAAAAAAAATCCGTGCTATACCCCACCTGGATTTTTCAGTCAAGCATGCCTAAGGGTCCCAACTTTCATTTGCACCTAGTGTGGAAAAAAGTATTGCCTCAGAATTTTTTTTAGAAACTTTGAAAGTTAGGGTAGGGTAGGGTGCCGGACCCCAACTTTGGATGAATTTTAAAAAAAATCCGTGCTATACCCCACCTGGATTTTTCAGTCAAGCATGCCTAAGGGTCCCAACTTTCATTTGCACCTAGTGTGGAAAAAAGTATTGCCTCAGAATTTTTTTTAGAAACTTTGAAAGTTAGGGTAGGGTAGGGTGCCGGACCCCAACTTTGGATGAATTTTAAAAAAAATCCGTGCTATACCCCACCTGGATTTTTCAGTCAAGCATGCCTAAGGGTCCCAACTTTCATTTGCACCTAGTGTGGAAAAAAGTATTGCCTCAGAATTTTTTTTAGAAACTTTGAAAGTTAGGGTAGGGTAGGGTGCCGGACCCCAACTTTGGATGAATTTTAAAAAAAATCCGTGCTATACCCCACCTGGATTTTTCAGTCAAGCATGCCTAAGGGTCCCAACTTTCATTTGCACCTAGTGTGGAAAAAAGTATTGCCTCAGAATTTTTTTTAGAAACTTTGAAAGTTAGGGTAGGGTAGGGTGCCGGACCCCAACTTTGGATGAATTTTTAAAAAAATCCGTGCTATACCCCACCTGGATTTTTCAGTCAAGCATGCCTAAGGGTCCCAACTTTCATTTGCACCTAGTGTAGAAAAAAGTTTTTTCTTTTACTTTTTTCCACACTAGGGTTAAGAGGGAATATCTGGTATGCACGCAGTCTAAGTAATTATAAACTACTGCGGGTTGTTTCTCCACGTTGGCCTTGGAACCGGACGTAGATAAAGTAGAAATTGCCTCTAAAATGCTTTCAGCACTTATGCCCTTGACCCATACGAGCTTTGTTGATTCATGTATCATTGTCATTTTGCTTAGTTTCTTCTGTTACCTATTCTGACATCGGACTCGGACATATTTTAAACTGAGTTTGACTGTGCGTTTCTTTATTCTACATTGGGTAGAGGTATAGGGGAGGATTGAGATCTCACAAAACATGTTTAACCTTGCCGCATTCTTGCACCTCTCCCAAGTCAGGAGCCTCTGGCCGTTGTTAGTCTTGTATTTTTTTTTTAAATTTTAGTTCATTTATATGTTTCGGAGTTTAGGGTGATGTTCATTTTTACTGAACTAGTACAAATTTTTGTTAAGGGGCAAGCTTAAGCCCGCCTCCGGGTGCTGGATTTTGTCGCTGTGTTGAAGACCTGTGATGGCCTTGAGTCTGCATTCTGCTCTTTGGTCGGGTTGTTGTCTCTTTGACACATTCCCCATTTCTATTCTCAATTTTACCAGAGGTAGAGGGTGACATTGCCTCTAAGATGGTCTATAATATTTTTGCCCTAGACCTATACAAGTTTGTCAGCATAGGGTATTTGGTACCAGGTATGTCAAATAATCAGCATCGGGTGGGGGAACTTGGTATGTCACATAGTCCGACTTAACTATTGCAGGATGGCCAAACTAAAAGATTCACCACGTTGGTTATGATACAAAAGGTAGAGGAAGACATTGCCCTATCAAATGGCACTTAGCATTTATGCCCTTGACCCAAACGAGTCAGTATTGAGTAAGCAGGGAATGGAGGGATACCCAGTATGTCACAAACTATTGCCGGCTAGCCAAACTAAGAGATTGTCCACCCGTATGAGTTTGTCAGCATAGAGTTTGGGGTATCGGGTATGTCACATAGTCTGACTTAACTATTGCCGGATGACCAAACTAAAAGATTCTCCATGTTGGCCATGATACCATACAATATTTTATTCTCTAAAATCCAATACTACCAGAGGTAGAGGGTGACATTCCCTCTAAGATGATCTATAACACTTATGCCCTAGACCTATACAAGTTTGTCAGCATAGGGTTTGGGGTACCTGGTATGTCACATAGTCCGACATTACTCTGGCCAGCTGGCCAAATTTAGAGAGTCTCCATGTTGGCAATGATACAAGAGGTAGACGAAGATATTGCCTCTAAAATGACCCTAAACTTATGCTTTTAGTCTGTACGAGTTTGTCAGCATCGGGTGGGGGGACTTGGTATGTCAAGTAGTCCGACTTTTGCTGGATGGCCAAATTAAAAGATTCTCAATGTTGGCTATGATACAAAAGGTAGACGAAGACATTGCCCTTTAAAATGGTACTAAGCATTTATGCCCTTTATCCAAACGAGTTTGCCAGCATTGGGTAAATAGGGGGATGATGAGTACCTAGTATATCACATAGTGTGACTAAACTATTGCCGGGTATCCAAACTAAAAGATTCTCCACGTTGGTCATGGTATTAGAGATCAAGTAAACATTGCCTCTTAAATGGCTCATACCACTTAGAACCGTACGAGTTTTTTAGAATCAAGGGGGGGGGGGGGGGGGGGGGGGGGCTCGGTATGTCACATAGTCCTACTTAACTATTGTCGGATAGCCAAACTAAAAGATTCTCCACATTAGCCATGGTACCATACACCGCTTTATTCTCTTTAATGCAATACTACCAGAGGAAGACGGATACATTGCTTCTAAGATGGTCTATAGCACGTATATTCTACACCCGTATGAGTTTGTCAGCAAAGGGTTTTGGGTACAAGGTATGTAACATAGTCCGATTTAACTATTGACGGCTCGCCAAACTAAGAGATTCTCCACTTTGGCCATGAAACAAGAGGTAGAAGAATATATTGCTTCTAAAATGAGTCCTAGCACTTATGCCATTGACCCAAACGAGCGTGTCACTATTGGGTGAAATCTGGGAGTAACTGGTATGTAGCATAGTCTGACTTAATTATTGCCGCCTAGAATAACTAAGAGATTCACCACGTTGGCCTTGGTTCCAGAGGTAGAGGTAGATATTGCGTCTGAAATGGATCATTTCACTTATGTGTTAGACTCGTACGTTTTCGTCAGTAAGGGATAAAAAGGGGGCACCTGGTATGTTACATAGTCCAATTTAACTATTACCGGCTAGCCAAACTAAAGGATTGTTCATGTTGACCATGAAACGAGAGATAGGAGTTTGCATTGCCTCTAAAAATGGCCTATAGCACTAATGGCCTAAACCCGTATACATTTTAACATAGAGTTAGGGGGCATGATATGTCTCATTGTCCAACTTAAATATTGCCAGCTGATCAAACTAAGAGAAGAAAACAATACTAGTACCTCTAAAATGGTTCATAGGTTTTATGCCTAGCCTCGTGCGAGTTTGTCAGCATGTGGGAGGTCCTGGTTAGGAATATGACAATTGTTTTCCATTCATTTGATGTGTTTGAGCTTTTGATTTTGCCTTTTGGTAAGAGACTTTCCGATTTGAATTTTCCTAAGAGTTCGTTTTTTTTGTTATATTACTTTTTATCTTAGTATGTCATAAAGTCCGACTTAACTATTGCCGGCTACCCAAACTAGATTATCCACGGTGAACATGGTACCAGAAGAAGAAGTAGATATTGCCTCTAAAATGGATCATGCCACTTATGCCCTAGACCTTTACGAGCTTGTCAGTACCAGGTTTGGGAGGGGTGGGGAACTTGTTATGTCACATAGTCCGACTTAACTATTGCCGGATGGCCAAATTGAAAGATTCTCCACGTTAGTCATGGTCCCATATAAAAGCAGTATTCTATTCTCTTTAATCCAATACTACAAGAGGAAGAGGGACACATTGCCTTTCAGATGGTACAATGCACTTATGTCCTACACCAGTATGAGTTTGTCAGCATAGGGTTTGTGAACCTGGCATGTCACAAATTCCGACTTAACTATTGCCGGCTGGCCATACTTAGAGATTCCCTACGTTGGCCATGATGCAGGAGATTGAAGATGATATTGCCTCTAAAATGGTCCTTAGCACTTATGCCTTTGACCTATACGGGTGTAAGGTAGGGGTACATGGTCATATAGTCTGACTTTACTATTGCCACCTGGCCAAACTAAGAGATTCTCCACGTTGACCATGGTTCCAGAGGCAGAGGTAGAGATTGCCTCTAGACCCGTACGTTTTTTTCAGCATAAGGCGATGTAGTCGGGGTACCAAGTATATAACATAGTCCGACTTAATTATTGCCGGCTTGTCAAACTAAGAGATTCTCTACTATGGCCATGATACAAGAGGTAGAAGACACTTCCTCTAAAATTGCCTTCAGCACTTTTGCCCTTGACCCATACGAACTTGTTCTTGATTATATACTTATGACGTGGATCTGTACTTATACATCCCGCATTGTGTTATTTGTGCTATGGTCAATATTGAGTTCTTTTCTTTCATTTTTGCTTATGTATTTTGTCTATATGCCATTTCCTGTTTCTTTGTTGAAACAGTTAATTGTTTTCATAGTGATTAAGATTATATTACAATGTTGACTGCTATACCCCGATTTTTGACGTTTTTACCTATTATGTCTGTTTGTTTTGCTCACACATTGTTGTCAATATATAATGGAATTGTATGTAACTGTCATACAATTGAGAGGTTTAGCTAGCTATAAAACAAGGTTTAATCCACCATTTTCTACATAAGGAAATGCTTGTACCAAGTTAGGAATATGACAGTTGTTTTCCGTTCGTTAGATGTGTTTGAGCTTTTTATTTTGCCATTTTGTAAAGGACTTTCCGTTTTGAATTTCCTTCGGAGTTCGGTATTTTTGTTATTTTACTTTTTTGTCACTATTGGGTGAAAAGTGGGGGTACCTGGTTTGTCACATAGTCTGACTTTACTATTGCCGCCTGGCCATGCTTAGATTCTCCACGTTGATCATGATACCAAAGGTAAAGGTAAATATTGCCTCTTAAATGGCTCACTCATGCCCTAGACCCGTACGATGTATCACCATATGTTGAAAAGGGGGGACACTGGTATGTCACAGAGTACACTGTAACTATTACCGGCTGGCCAAATTAAGAGATGGTTCACGTTAACCATGATACTAGAGGTAGAATGATATACTGCCCAAAAAAGGGCCATTAGCACTGATGCTCTAGACCAGTACGAGTTTTCAGTATAGGATTGGGGTACTTGGTTTGTCTCATTGTTAACCTTTACTATTGTCGGCTGGCCAAACTAAGAGATTCTCCACGTTGGCCACAATACAAGATGTAAAATAAAATTGACCATAAAATGGCCCTTAGCATTTATGCCCTTGAATCATACGAGCTTTTTCTATTGGGTGAAGGGTGGGGAACCTGGTTTGTCACATAGTTTGACTTAATTTTTGCCGCCTGGCCAAACTTAGAGATTCTCCACGTTGACCATGGTACCAGAGGTAGAAGTAGAGATTGCCTCTAAAATAGCTCATATCACTGATGCTCTATACCAGTACACTTTGCAAGCATGCAATGAACAAAAGGGAGTTACCTGATATATATTACATAGTCCAATTTAATTATTATCGGCTGGCCAAACTAAGAGATTATTAACGTTAACCATGATACCAGGGGTAAAAGTATACATTGTCTCTAAATGGCTCACAGCACTGATGCTCTAGACCCGTACGAGCTTTAAGCATAGGGTTGGGGGTACCTGGTTTGTCACATAGTCCGGCTATTTTTAGGGGAGGGTTGAGCGCTCATAAACATGTTTATATACATTGCCTCTAAAATGGCTCACAGCACTGATGCTCTAGACCCGTATGAGCTTATGCATAGGGTTGGGATTACCTGGTTTGTCACATAGTGCGGTTATTGCCGGCTGATCAAACTAAGAGATTCATCACGTTGGAAATGATACCAGCGGTAGTAGAAGCCAATGTCTCTGAAATGACCCATATGACTTATGCCTAGACCCGCTCGAGCTTGTAGGGATCCTGGTATCCCAGTATGTCACATAGTTCGACTTAAGTATTGCCGGCTGGCCAAACTAAGAGATACGTCACGTTGGCCATGATACAAGAAGCAGAATAAGACATTGCGTTTAAAATGGCCAATAGTGTTTATGGCTAGACCCGTACGAAATTTTCAGCTTGTGGGGAGAGAGGGGTCATTGTATCCTTGTATCCTCACATTATCATACCTCCTATACATTTCTAGGAATATGATTGGTTAAAAGCACCCGCATGGAGACCATATTGGGTTAGTAGGCGGAGCTTATTTCAATACACGATTAGTAGTGGTGTTACGTCCCTTTATAAAAACAACACGGTGTTGAGGAAAAATCTAAAAGGTTCAACTGACGAAGAAATTGACGATGAACGATTGAAATAAATTCATAAAACACATGTAAAGGTGACAAGTTGTTATTTTTGGCATTTTCTTTTGTATAGACCAATGGAAGAAGGTTATTAACGACAGGTGAGATATGAGGGGTCGTCTCAAAAATAAAATTGAAAAAATATTATTGATCGCATATGATTATTTTGATTGCCAATGAAACAGCTACCCAACACGACGTGTATAAAAGCAATTGTTGTGTACCGTACCTTATTTTGTTTATTAAGTATTTGCTTATCAAAATTAAACTCAAGTTATTTGTGAATTGACTATGAAGAAAAGGAAGGACTTCAAGGTTCACTTCTTTTAGAAGTCGAGTTGGAAAATGAAAATAATAACTGAATAAATAAACCTGTATTTTTGTACTATAAAGATGTTTAATTAATTAATGTGGTATGTCTGTTGAATAGGTCGGTACATGTTTCTACAATGTCTGTTAATTATGTCTTCGGATACCTCAATGTACTCATGACTAGTACTTTATTTCTTTTTGATTCACTAAACTTGAAATCGATATTCAGCATCAATGCAATTTAAATTTCGACTCTTTCTCTTTAAATCATTCGGCTTACTGTGCCGTCCCTGGACCTGCTTGCTACCCGGCAACTAGATGCCGTAGCTGACAAGAGAGATGAGTTAGCTGATGAATTGCCTCGTCCTAATGTTGAACGACAAAAACAAACTAAAAGAAAAATAGCGCCCAAAAATGAACCTCATTCGCAAGAATCAGCTGGAGTACAATAAATTCATAACAAAAAAGATACCAAGATTTTTAAAGGCCCTTTGTGTCTCTTCTGATTAAGATTCAGATTCAGGTCAAATCGTAAGCTTTTTTTTTGTTGTCTTGCTATTTTTATGACTTCCGCAGTAGGAAAAAATCAGAATATGCAACTTTTAAAACAGACATTTTGAGTTACCGCATGGTCTGCATTTTGATTTCCCCAACTCCCAAAAATGAAATGAAAAGGAAACAAAGTTACCATCTTTGATCGAATAAAAAGGAAATGAATATTAGAGCGAAGCATAACGTCAAAATATTAAATTGTAAAATAAAAATTCTATTGTGACAAAAACTTACCAATTGCAATGACCAACTTATTCAGGAATTGTTTCAGGCGCATAAAACATGTGGCGGGGTTTTACTAGTATGATTGGATCTAAACCCTCCCCTATGTATGGTTAGAGATGAAATTTAAAAACCATTATGCATGAAAAAAATAGAAGTAAAAAAGGGTAGAAAACCAAAGCTATATCCTGAAAAGGGCAAGGGTAAGCATTTTTCGCAAGACACACGAAGGTCATTTTTTGGGAACAGGAAGAGGAATCTATGACAAAGGGACAAGGTATGTTGTCTTTCGGGACGCGGACAACCCTATAACAGTCAATCAGTTCGGCACTGTCCAAAAAGACACTGCAATGACCACAAGCTCTGTTGAGATATAATTACCATACGCATCACTGAAGAGACATTAATTGTCAAAATGAGCATGTGGCGCAGAAAAAAATTATGCCGTTTTTGTTTCCAGTTCATTAAGGAAACACCTCAACTGTAACATGTTATCTTAAAGCGGAGTAGTCCTTCGTAAATAAATCGATGTGGCCTGTTCCTTTGTCCTTTAAACTAGTAGGTTTTTACCCTCCCAAAAATTGAATATGTACAACAAGTGACGTAAAGATAGGTTGAGAAACACAAACTCTAGCGGACGGACAGTCCTGTTACAATATAAAAATAAGGAGATCTGGTATGATTGCCAATGAGACAATTATAGGCAACCGTGCTGCCTCCAACAATGAGAAAAACCCATACCGTTTAGTCGGCTATAAAAGGGCCCGACATGAAAAATATGAAACAATTCAATTGAGAAACTAACGGCTTAATTTATAACAAAACAATTTACGAAAAACAAATCTGACAGACATGAACCAACGACAACCACTGAATTACAGGCTCCTGACTTGGGACAGGCACATAACGAATGTGGCGGGGTTAAACATGTTTGTGAGCGTTCAACCCTCCCCCAACTTGGGACAGTGGTGTAACAGCACACCATAAGAACCAACTAAAAATCTGTTCCTTCCGCATATTTAATAAATAGCATTACAAAACCGAATTAATCGCTACCGGCATGTGGAGCAATCTGCATTGACAAACTCGCTTCTCTAAATACTCACATAATCATAAAATTTAAGAAGAAAAAGGCTGCTTACGATGTGAAATGATTGCAGTAATTATTTACTTGGAGGTTTCATAAAATCAACGTAAAATGTCGTATAAATACATGTAACTAGAATTTTATACAAAAGAGAGATATATGATTCATATTTGTTTGAAATATGTTCTTTTGTCAAAATAGTGTAAAATCGATAAATGGAAGGTTTAAACGTATTACTATTCAAGAATAGTTTTTAATTTTGAGACGACCCATTCATTTTACCTGTAAACTGTAGGTGTCATTAATCGGTGTCGAGAGTTGTTAAAAAGGTCTAATACTAACGGTATTGAAGACGTGATCACTTTGAGATATATGTTGTCAGTAAATTCAATATGGGGATTCGAGCTTCGCTCTCACCCAATTTGGAATTTACTGACCCCATATATATCATATTAGGTCACTGATGTTCTGATGTCACATTGTCCGACTTAATTATTGCCAGCTGGCCAAACTAAAAGATTATTAACGTTAACCATGATACCAGGACTAAAAGTATACATTACCTCTAAAATGACTCACAGCACTGCTGCTCTGGACCCGTACGAGTTTTAAACATAGGGTTGGGGTACCAGGTTTGTCACATAGTCCGACTATTGCCGCTGATCAAACTAAGAGATGTATCACGTTGGTAATGATTCCAGTAGTAAAAGAAACCAATGCCTCTAAAATGACCAATAGGACTTATGCCTAGACCCGTACGAGATTTTCAGTATAGGGTTGGGGTACTTGGTTTGTCTCATTGTTAACCTTTACTATTGTCGGCTGGCCAAAATAAGAGATTCTCCACGTTTGCCTAATAGCACTTATACCCTAGACCCGTACGATTTTGTAAGAAAAGGGCGAGAGAGTCGGGGTAACGGGTATGTAATATAGTCCGACTTAAGTATTGCCGGCTGGCCAAACTAAAAGATTCTCCACGTTGGCCACAATACAAGAGGGAAAATAAAAATTGACCCTAAAATGGCCCTTAGCATATTTATGCCCTTGGATCATACGAGCTTTTTCTATTGGGTGAAGAGTGGGGTACCTGGTTTGTCACATAGTTTGACTTAACTTTTGCCGCCTGGTCAAACTAAGAGATTCTTCACGTTGACCATGGTACCAGAGGTAGAAGTAGAGATTGCCTCAAAATTGCCACTATCACTGATGCTCTATACCAGTACACTTTGCAAGCATACGGTGAAAAAAGGGGGGTACCTGATATATATAACATAGTCCAATTTAATTATTACCGGCTGGCTCAACTAAGAGATAATTAACGTTAACCATGATACCAGGGGTAAAAGTATATATTGCCTCTAAAATGGCCCACAGCACTGATGCTCTAGACCATTACAAGCTTTAAGCATAGGGTTGGGGGTACCTGGTTTGTCACATAGTCCGGCTATTGCCGGCTGATCAAACTAAGAGATTCATCACGTTGGAAATGATACCAGCGGAAGAAGAAGACAATGCCTCTAAAATGACCCATATGACTTATGCCTAGACCCGTACGAGTTTTTTTTTTTAGCTTACATCACTGATGCTCTATACCAGTTCACTTTGCAAGCATACGATGAAAAAAAGGGGGGTACTGATACATGTATATATTACATGGTCCAATTTAAGTATTACCGGCTGGCCAAACTAAGAGATTATAAACGTTAACCATGATACCAGGGGTAAAAGAATACATTGTCTCTAAAATGGCTCACAGCACTGATGCTCTAGACCCGTACGAGCTTTAAGCATAGGGTTAGGGGTACCTGGTTTGTCACATAGTCCGGCTATTGCCGGCTGATCAAACTAAGAGATTCATCACATTGGCAATGATACCAGCGGTACAAGAAGACAATGCCTTTCAAATGACCCATTTGACTTATGCCTAGACCCGTACGAGTTTTTTTTAGCTTGTAGGGATCCTGGTATCCCAGTATGTCACATAGTTCCACTTAAGTATTGCCGGCTGGCCAAACTAAGAGATACGTCACGTTGGCCATGATACAAGAGGCAAAAGAAGACATTGCGTTAAAAATGGCCCATAGTATTATTGGCTAGACCCGTACGAGATTTTCAGCTTGTGGGGGGGGGGGGGGTCCTGGTATCCTTGTATCCTCACATTATCATACCTCCTATACATTTCTAGGAATATGATTGGTTAAAAGCAACCGCGTGGAGACCGTGTATATTCCATATTGGGTTCGTAGGCGGAGCTTATTTCAATACACGATTAGTAGTGGTGTTACGTCCCTTTATAAAAACAACATGGTGTTGAGAAAAAATCTAAAAGGTTTCCACAGACGAAGAAATTGACGATGAACGATTGAAATAAATTCATAAAACACATTTAAATCTGACAAGTTGTTATTTTTGGCATTTTCTTTTGTATAGACCAATGGAAGAAGGTTCTTAATACTAACGGTATTGAACACTTGATCACTTTGACATATATGGGGTCAGTAAATTCAATATATGGAATTTACTGACCCCATATACATGTATATCATATTAGGTCACTAGTACACTATGCAACGAATATAATCCGACTTAGTACTAATGCCGGCTGGCCAAACTAAGAGTCGTCACGTTGGGCATGATACAATAGGTAGAAGATGACGACATTGCATCTAAAATGGCCATAAGCATGTATGTCAGCAGGGGATATTTTTTTTGGCGGGAGGGGGTGGGTGTCCTGATGTTCTGATGTCACATTGTCCGACTTAACTATTGCCAGCTAGCCAAACTAAGAGATTATTAACGTTAACCATGATATCAGGGGTTTAAAGTATATATTGCCTCTGAAATGGCTCACAGCACTGATGCTCTAGACCCGTACGAGCTTTAAGCATAGGGTTGGAGGTACCTGGTTTGTCACATAGTCCGGCTATTGCCGACTGATCAAACTAAGAGATTCATCACGTTGGCAATGATACCAGCGGTAGAAGAAGACAATGCCTCTAAAATGACCCATATGACTTATGCCTAGACCCGTACGAGTTTTTTTTTAGCTTACATCACTGATGCTCTATACCAGTTCACTTTGCAAGCATACGATGAAAAAAAGGGGGGTACTGATACATGTATATATTACATGGTCCAATTTAATTATTACCGGCTGGCCAAACTAAGAGATTATAAACGTTAACCATGATACCAGGGGTAAAAGTATACATTGTCTCTAAAATGGCTCACAGCACTGATGCTCTAGACCCGTACGAGCTTTAAGCATAGGGTTGGGGGTACCTGGTTTGTCACATAGTCCGGCTATTGCCGGCTGATCAAACTAAGAGATTCATCACATTGGCAATGATACCAGCGGTACAAGAAGACAATGCCTTTGAAATGACCCATTTGACTTATGCCTAGACCCGTACGAGTTTTTTTTAGCTTGTAGGGATCCTGGTATCCCAGTATGTCACATAGTTCCACTTAAGTATTGCCGGCTGGCCAAACTAAGAGATACGTCACGTTGGCCATGATACAAGAGGCAAAAGAAGACATTGCGTTAAAAATGGCCCATAGTATTATTGGCTAGACCCGTACGAGATTTTCAGCTTGTGGGGGGGGGGGGGGGGGGGGTCCTGGTATCCTTGTATCCTCACATTATCATACCTCCTATACATTTCTAGGAATATGATTGGTTAAAAGCAACCGCGTGGAGACCGTGTATATTCCATATTGGGTTCGTAGGCGGAGCTTATTTCAATACACGATTAGTAGTGGTGTTACGTCCCTTTATAAAAACAACATGGTGTTGAGAAAAAATCTAAAAGGTTTCCACAGACGAAGAAATTGACGATGAACGATTGAAATAAATTCATAAAACACATTTAAATCTGACAAGTTGTTATTTTTGGCATTTTCTTTTGTATAGACCAATGGAAGAAGGTTCTTAATACTAACGGTATTGAACACTTGATCACTTTGACATATATGGGGTCAGTAAATTCAATATATGGAATTTACTGACCCCATATACATGTATATCATATTAGGTCACTAGTACACTATGCAACGAATATAATCCGACTTAGTACTAATGCCGGCTGGCCAAACTAAGAGTCGTCACGTTGGGCATGATACAATAGGTAGAAGATGACGACATTGCATCTAAAATGGCCATAAGCATGTATGTCAGCAGGGGATATTTTTTTTGGCGGGAGGGGGTGGGTGTCCTGATGTTCTGATGTCACATTGTCCGACTTAACTATTGCCAGCTAGCCAAACTAAGAGATTATTAACGTTAACCATGATATCAGGGGTTTAAAGTATATATTGCCTCTGAAATGGCTCACAGCACTGATGCTCTAGACCCGTACGAGCTTTAAGCATAGGGTTGGAGGTACCTGGTTTGTCACATAGTCCGGCTATTGCCGACTGATCAAACTAAGAGATTCATCACGTTGGCAATTATACCAGCGGTAGAAGAAGACAATGCCTCTAAAATGACCCATATGACTTATGCCTAGACCCGTACGAGTTTTTTTTAGCTTACATCACTGATGCTCTATACCAGTTCACTTTGCAAGCATACGATGAAAAAAAGGGGGGTACTGATACATGTATATATTACATGGTCCAATTTAATTATTACCGGCTGGCTCAACTAAGAGATAATTAACGTTAACCATGATACCAGGGGTAAAAGTATATATTGCCTCTAAAATGGCCCACAGCACTGATGCTCTAGACCCGTACGAGCTTTAAGCATAGGGTTAGGGGTACCTGGTTTGTCACATAGTCCGGCTATTGCCGGCTGATCAAACTAAGAGATTCATCACATTGGCAATGATACCAGCGGTAGAAGAAGACAATGCCTTTAAAATGACCCATTTGACTTATGCCTAGACCCGTACGAGTTTTTTTTAGCTTGTAGGGATCCTGGTATCCCAGTATGTCACATAGTTCCACTTAAGTATTGCCGCCTGGCCAAACTAAGAGATACGTCACGTTGGCCATGATACAAGAGGCAGAAGAAGACATTGGGTTAAAAATGGCCCATAGTATTATTGGCTAGACCCGTACGAGATTTTCAGCTTGTGGGGGGGGGGGGTCCTGGTATCCTTGTATCCTCACATTATCATACCTCCTATACATTTCTAGGAATATGATTGGTTAAAAGCAACCGCGTGGAGACCGTGTATATTCCATATTGGGTTCGTAGGCGGAGCTTATTTCAATACACGATTAGTAGTGGTGTTACGTCCCTTTATAAAAACAACATGGTGTTGAGAAAAAATCTAAAAGGTTTCCACAGACGAAGAAATTGACGATGAACGATTGAAATAAATTCATAAAACACATTTAAAGCTGACAAGTTGTTATTTTTGGCATTTTCTTTTGTATAGACCAATGGAAGAAGGTTCTTAATACTAACGGTATTGAAGACTTGATCACTTTGACATATATGGGGTCAGTAAATTCAATATATGGAATTTACTGACCCCATATATATCATATTAGGCCACTAGCACAATATGCAACAAATATAATCCGACTTAGTACTAATGCCGGCTGGTAAAACTAAGAGTCGTCACGTTGGCCATGATACAAGAGGTAGAAGATGACGACATTGCATCTAAAATAACCACAAGCATTTATGCCTAGACCCGTACGAGTTTGTCAGCAGGGTTTTTTTTTTTTTTTTTTTTTGGCGGGAGGGGGTGAGTGTCCTGATGTTCTGATGTCACATTGTCCGACTTAACTATTGCCAGCTAGCCAAACTAAGAGATTATTAACGTTAACCATGATACCAGGAGTAAAAGTATACATTGCCTCTATAATGGCTCACAGCACTGCTGCTCTAGACCCGTACGAGTTTAAAGCATAGGGTTGGGGTACCTGGTTTGTCACATAGTCCGACTATTGCCGCTGATCAAACTAAGAGATGTATCACGTTGGCAATAATTCCAGCGGTAAAAGAAACCAATGCCTCTAAAATGACCCATAGGACTTATGCCTAGACCCGTACGAGATTTTCAGCTTGTCTGGGTCCTGGTATCCTAGTATGTCACGTAATTCGACTTAAGTATTGCCGGCTGGCCAAACTAAGAGATACGTCACGTTGGCCAAAATACAAGAGGTAAAAGAAGATATTGCCTCTAAAATGGCTCATAGCGTTTATCAGTGTCTAGACCCGTACGAGATTTTCAGCTTGTCGGGGTCCTGGTATCCTAGTATGTCACGTAGTTCGACTTAAGTATTGCCGGCTGGCCAAACTAAGAGATACGTCACGTTGGCCATAATACAAGAGGTAGAAGAAGACATTGCCTCTAAAATGGCCCATAGCGTTTATGTCTAGACCCGTACGAGATTTTCAGCTTGTGTGGGTCCTGCTTTTCTTGTATGTCACATAGTCCGACTTAATTAATGCCGTTTGGCCAAATTAAGAGAGTCGTCACGTTGGCCATGATACAAGAGGAAGAAGAAGACATAATTGCCTCTAAAATGGCCATTATCATTTATGCCTAGACCCGTACGAGTTTGTCAACAGGTTTGTTTTGTTTGTTTTTTTTTTGGGGGGGAGGGGGGGTCCTGATATTCTGATGCACATTGTCCAACTGAACTATTGCCGGCTGTACAAACCTATAGATTATTCACGTTGGTCATGGTACCAGATGTTACCGCTAACTGTCTCATGGTACATATACCATAAACCCGTACGACTTTGTCAGCATAGGGTGGGGGTAATTGGTTTTATCTTTAGTCTGAACTGTTAAATATGGTTGAAAAAAAATTGTATATAATATGAGAACTGTATTATTCTGAAAGTGATTTAAAACCAGTAAAAAATCACGTCGGCATGTAAGAGAATTTAATAAGAACCATTTTGTAATCTTATATGGAATGTGTCTTTACTAAGAAGCATCTGTAGATTGTATTTTTGGTTCATCTTAATGTTTAAATATAAAAGGCTATTCATTGATGTTTCAATTGGCATTTTTTATAATTTACCGATCAATATTTGTAAACTATCGGTTTACTTAAGCGTTCCCCTTTTTATAATTGATTAAGTAAACGCAGACCTCGAAGAAGACACCCGTTGAGTTAAGAATTTATTGTTATTTGTAGCAATATCAAATATAATCAGCAAACATTATTTTATCCTTATAATTGATATTTTCTTAGAACACTTCATCGAACCCAGGTCATCTCATGAATGTTATTGCAGGTTGCCCTACTGAATAGTAAGCGGCCGACTGTTATCGCCGGTTAGCTTCACAATAGTCATTCATGTTTACCGGTTTCTATGCAGGCTCAGTTTTGGGGGCCGGCAAAGCCGTCGAAAATTTACTTTCGATTTCGTTCACAACAATTCTTTATTTTGGGTAGAATATTCATTTCATCCTGTTTTCGACATGATAAGTTATGTTCAGTTACCACTTCGTCTTGGTTAGCTTATTCATTTCATTACTTATTATCAGTTCTAACTAGTTAAAATCCCCCCAACCGAATTAAAAATAAATATACTAGTCAACAAAAGAAACGATACACAAGTTTGAACTAAAATTTATCATAAAATATAATAAATAGGAAAACCTTTTAAATTATCCTATGAAAAACATTCATTTACAAAGCAAATGCATATGATTAAAAGAATATGACCAAATTAGAAAGTTACAAAATACCAAGTTATTGAACACAGGGGTCAAATTTATTTTGCAGAAAAGTCGGCACTTAATTTCGAAGATGATAATTAAGTATTCAAATATCTGCAAAGGCATTCAAAATTTTAAGCAGACCATGTTTAAGTTTAACAGTTTAAAGTTCTAACACCGATTTTTGAATTTTTGGGTGAAAATACGATTTTTGAAATAACAAAAATTTTAGAAATTTTTTTCGCGTTTTTGCTTTGGTTTTGATGAGAAAAATAACACTCTGTAAAAATTAGACGAATAGGGCAGTTATTTACTTTGGTACAGTGTATTTAATTTGATGATATATGGAAAATACATTGCCTTGTATCGTTTCTTTTGTTGAATGTATAGTAGTCCCTTCCTTTTTTTTCATCATATTTGTCAATGTTAAAGCTTAATGGGATATATTTATATTTTTTCTGTAACATTTGTATTGAATATCTCAGCTATTCTTGGTTTGCTGGTATTGTATTTTAATCTTTATCTTTGTAAAAATTTCTTACCGTGCAACAATAATAAGTTTTTAACAGCCCTCGTACAGCCGGCTACCCCGTCCCCCTCCCCACCATTGTTGTTCGAAGTTTATGAATAATCATAATGAATCTCATGAAATGGGCATAAAATGAAACTGAAAATAGCTTAATTATATATAATTTCTGCAATTGTTTGTTACATGATCATTAATTGTAAATAGATAAATGCTTGACACCTTATGATACAAGTATTTGTTGTTTTACGCATCAAAGAAGACTTAATATTTCAATTATTCTAAAGTAATAATTTTTAAAGGGAGGTAAATCATATTTTTTTTAAAGATTTATAACAAAAACTTTATTCCACATTTCCGTGCTTTTTAGGGTTAAATTGTTAAAGAAAAATGCTGCTTCACATTGTGTTTTAAAAAAGAAATTCCTTATTTCTCCACTCTTGCAGTGTTCTATATTTTTTTTAAATTTATTTCTCACCCTTTCAACGTGCAGCGCGGTGTGCTAATAAAATATACAAATGTCTTTTAATTCTTGAACAAAAAATGAAAATGTAAAATTCAGTGGAGGATTCAGATAAAGCGTGGTTGGTGTACGACACCCTCCCCTTTAAACGGAAAAATATCTTCTTTTTTTCGGCATATAAAATCGTTCAACATTTTTTTGCAATCCTCCTATCAGCGATATACGTATATGTTTTCGGCAATTAGCCCCCCCCCCCCCCCCCTTTTCCCCTTCAAAAATCCTGGATCCACCCCTTAAACTCATGCATGGTGTCTTCGATTGTTAAATTAAAAAACATTATATATAGTATAAAAAAACATTTGAGTCTTATGCAACTTTTGGGTTTATAGACATATCTGAAAACTGGCTGCTAGCGGAGTGGCTGCTAGCGAGTGGCTGCTAGCTTGAGTCTAACCCAACCGAAGGTCGGTGGTTTTCTCCGGGCACTCCGGCTTCCTCCACCAATAAAAACTGGCCTCCACGAAATAGCCCAAAGGGGGTGCTTAAAAGTGGCGTTAAAACACCAAAACTCAAAATCAATCACGTTGTACACAGGTGTTCGTTTCATGTAAAAATCCGATAAGTTGTATTCGATGATAGTTATTACTCTTAAATCTGTAAATGTTTAATTTGTTGGAATAAGCGCTATCTCATATTATTTATAAATATTAAATCCTACATTCAGATATAAAAAAAAACATGTGCGGGATGGCGTGGTTTTTGTAATTCCGACCGAGGCAACCAAAAGCCTTTAAATCACTATGTAAGTGATACACAATCATCTTGAACTTGCATGTAATATTTACCCCCGGACGGTAAACAGCTGTTAATCACTCCATTTTCTATTTTTTATCATATTCTTCAAATAAAAGTAGTATTGTAAAAAAACATATTTTTCCAGATTTACATATTTCTTAATTTGTTTTATATACAATGTAATCTTCTATTCGTTAAGTCGGTCTTCAGATATACATCATCTGTAGGAGGTTGTACTCATAATGACTTGGAGATATTCCGAACAGAAATAAACCACATTTTTCATTCAGAAATATGAAACTTGATTTATAGCATTTAGTAATTTGTACTTTAAGTTAAAAAAAAAAACCCTATTACTGTACTTATTAACCAATTGTTATGGTAACGGTTTCTAAAATAAAAACGAAGCAAATTGTCTGGAACGAATCTTTCATTCAGACTTTTATTGATTTTTTTAATGTAATCTAGTCAATAAACATTTCCTTTCGAATTTCTTTATTCAGACAGTTTTAAATTGAATAACAAAAAATATAAAAAACTTCTACAAATGGAACTCTTTGTTTTCCCGACAAAGCGTGACTCGATGTAGTTATATCAGCATAGTTTTGCAGACATTCAAATATTAAATCTTGCAAGAAAATCTATAATCTTACAACACAAAAAAGGGCCGCGAACTCAGTTTGGGAAGATGATATGAATTGTTCTCATAAGCAGATCATACTTGGGACTGATTTGTAAATAATTATCTGTTCCATAATTTTCAGTTCAAGACAACCGAGATAGTGTGACAGAATACGTTGGAACATGTAGGAACATCGAGTAAAAAAGTGAAATCAGTATTGAAGTGGTATAATGTGTTTAGGTGTTTAAGAAAGTGTTTCAGAAGTGTTTAGATGCCATTTAATGTTTAGCTTACTGATAACATTCAGAGATAACAAACCTGCAACACGTTTCAATTCTAAACATGTTTAGATTTCAATGTGTTTACGTAAATATCCGTTTAGATCCTAAACGCTTTCCTAAACACGTTTAGATCTAAACATGTTGTAGATGCGTTTCAATTCTAAACGCCGTTTTTACAGTGTGGTGATTGGTGTATTAACATTGGTTAACATCATAAATTCATATCAAAATCATATTTATAACCTTTTTAATATTCAGAGGAAGTCGTGACGAAGTATTATAAGTATAAAATATATATCACATTTTATATGCTTATGTAAAAGTAGCAACATTATATGTCTGGCAAATAAACCCAGAATCAAGATCTCAAAAATTCCGAGTTTCAAAATATCTCCAACAAATATGGCTACTATATATATATAGGCATAACATCAAATGTGGGGAGCCTGGAGTCCTTACATCTGTTGTAATTGACAGCTTTACACTTTCTTGACAATCAAAATTGTTTATTACAATCAGTGCCGGATTCAGGGGGTGTAGAAGGCGCTTTGATTGGAAAATATATCCTATTTGAGCATATCAATCGCCCTTTTTTTACTCGGTATTCTATTGTTCGACAAAAACGACTCCCTTTTTAAAACCATGGACCCCCCTCCCCCTTGTAATATGTATGGTGTGTTGTTCGATGTTTCCTTTTGGGGCAGTTTTGGACTTTTCTCCGATTTTAAGAGTCTAATTTTTTCATGTTTTGAAAGAAAAAAATCTTATTTTGCGCCATTTTTCAGCAGCTTCCTTGGTTTCAACGTAGTATCAAAGGGAGATAACTAACAACCGTTATATCAAGGAGAGATGACTTAAACGAAACAAATGCTCTTCTGATGTCACAAGTTTGGTAGCAAATAATATTCCGGACAGATAAGATGTCGCAGTCACCTTGCCAAAGGTTACATTTGTAAAATAAAAGAATAAATCTATTCATTAAGTACCCTTCTCATAAATGTGTCAACATTTATTCTTGTACGAGAGATCAGTCACCTTGTTGAAGGTCACATTTGCAAAATAATGATGTATGATGAGTCTTTTGTAGACGAAACGCGCGCCTGGCGCAAAAACAAAATCTCAATTCTGGTATCTATGATGATTTTATTTGCAAAATGGGGCATGATGACCTATGAACATGTATTCTTGCAATGACGTGATATGTTTAAATATCATTATTTTAAAGAGATATTTCAAAGAAATATTACAATGATTAAATATCATTATTTTAAAGAAATATTTCAAAGAAATATTACAGTGTCGTGATTTTGAGGTAAATTCTAACAAAGCTCGTTGTAATTGATGTTCGATCAGATTAGATTTTCGTTTACATTAATTTCATTGTATTGTAGTCTCCCACTTGCTTGGTGTTATTTATAACGTACTATAACTTTACTGTACTCAACTGTTAGTGCGAATTTCATTGTAATTGACTTTATAAAGTTATCTATATGAACGAAGAGAAATGTGGGGTATACGTCAGTAAATCAGCCACAAAGTGACAAAAAAGAAATAACGAGCCAAGTCAACATATGGTATTCAATAATTGACAATGTCTATATACGTATACAATATATATATATTTCTAAATGGCCCGATTTCAGAGAAGCCAAAGAATATGTCAACACCAAATTCCCTTAAATCAAACGACAAAAACGTGATATATGACATATTTATCTACTGGAGAGATGTATGACCAACACATGGCGTGATATATGACATATTTATCTACTGGCGAGATGTATGATCAACACATGACGTGATATATGACATATTTATTTACTGGCGAGATGTATGACCAACACATGACGTGATCCGTCACTGCACTGTCTTATTAATTTGATTGATTGATTGTTTGTGTTTAGCACTCTTGACATAATCGTGGCGGTCAGTGTTTATTGGTGGAGGAATGCCTGAAGAGATCGACATACCGTTAGCAGAAAAACTGGCAATCCTAGTCAATTAAGATCCGATTCGAACGCACCAGTCACGTGCGGGGTTCGAACTCACAACCTCGGTGTTGACAGGCTAGGTATACCGTATATGAACCACCGAGGCCCCCTAATTAAAGATAGCCTTCATACAATTGTAGATTTTACTCTTATGCCCTCGTATGTGCGGTACCTCTACTTGTGTTGATCTTTGGTCGAATGATGAGCTTCTGATACTTTATTTACACTACTTGTATCGTTACGTAAACAACCAATTCATTTAATTACATACAACTTTGTTTTGTGGACTGTGTTTATCACTCTCTTTAAATAATAAATACAATGTGCCTAAATGTACTTATTTGAAAAGATTCGAAAAAAAGTATTAATGTTTGGTGTCATTTATAACGTACTATAACTTTATTGTACTCAACTGTTAGTGCGGACTTCATTGTAATTGACGTTATAAAGTTATCTATATGAACGAAAAGAAATATGGGGTATACGTCAGTATATCAGCCATAAAGTGACAGAAAAGAAATGACGAGCCAAGTCAACATATGGTATTCAATAATTGACAATGTCTATATGCGTATACCATATGTAAATTTCTAAATTACCCGATTTCAGAGTAGCCAAAGAGAATATCAACACCAAATTCCCTTAAATCAAACAACAAATACGTGATATATGACATATTTATTTACTGGCGAGATGTAGGACAAACACATGACGTGATATATGACATATTTATCTACTGACGAGATGAAGGACCAACACATGACTTGATATATATGACATATTTATCTACTGGTGAGATGTATGACAAACACATGACGTGATATATGACATATTTATCTACTGGCGAGATAGGACCAACACATGACGTGATATATGACATAGTTATCTACTGGCGAGATGTAGGACTAACACATGACGTGATATATGACATATTAATCTATTGGCGAGATGAAGGACCAACACATGACGTGATATATGACATATTTATCTACTGGCGGGATGTAGGACCAACACATGGCGTGATATATGACATATTTATCTACTGGCGAGATGAAGGACCAACACATGACGTGATATATATGACATATTTATCTACTGGTGAGATATATGACCAACACATGACGTGATATATGACATATTTATCTACTGGAGAGATGAAGGACCAATACATGACGTGATATATGACATATTTATCTACTGGCGAAATGTAGGACCAACACATGACGTGATATATGACATATTTATCTTCTGGCGAGATGCAGGACAAACACATGACGTGATATATGACATATTTATCTACTGGCGGGATGTAGGACCAACACATGGCGTGATATATGACATATTTATCTACTGGCGAGATGAAGGACCAACACATGACGTGATATATATGACATATTTATCTACTGGTGAGATATATGACCAACACATGACGTGATATATGACATATTTATCTACTGGAGAGATGAAGGACCAATACATGACGTGATATATGACATATTTATCTACTGGCGAAATGTAGGACCAACACATGACGTGATATATGACATATTTATCTTCCGGCGAGATGCAGGACAAACACATGACGTGATATATGACATATTTATCTTCTGGCGAGATCTAGGACAAACACATAACGTGATATATGACATATTTATCTTCTGGCGAGATGTAGGAAAAACACATGGCGTGATTTATGACTGGGTTTACTTTCTTTAGATCTCAATCTGCTTTATATTTCGTTCTTTGGTCTATTCTGTACTGAGCAAAAATGTAAATGGCAAAAAATATTGTTGTATGATTTTATTAGATATAGCGCCCTTAATATGAGAGCTGACGAATGTTGAGTACAAATGTTTGCATATAGAATGACTGATACATAAACTTTAAATTGATTGAATGTATATCGGTGCCACTAACTTCATACCTTTCCAGAGATCATGGGTTTAGCCTTTCAGTTTGGTGGGGTTCGTGCTCTCAATATTTTCTATGTAATTATTGGTGGTTGGGGCTGTCGTTTTTGCTTTGGGCAACTGTGTTGTCTGTTATTAAATTTCGACTTGTTTTTTAACTACCCCTAGGTAGCTTCTTGCAGTTTTTTCCAGTGACTCCTTTTTATAAAACATAAAACATTTGATATGAGAGAACCAGAAAGATTTATTCCTCAGATTAGAATGGTCGTTTTCGTTCAATGTGTATTTACAGTGCCATGTGCTGACATTTGATATGAGAGAACCAGAAAGATTTATTCTTCAGATTAGAATGGTCGTTTTAGTTCAATGTGTATTTACAGTGCAAAGTGCTGACATTTGATATGAGAGAACCAGAAAGATTTATTCTTCAGATTAGAATGGTCGTTTTAGTTCAATGTGTATTTACAGTGCCAAGTGCTGACATTTGATATGAGAGAACCAGAAAGATTTATTCTTCAGATTAGAATAGTCGTTTTAGTTCAATGTGTATTTACAGTGCCAAGTGCTGTTTTGAGGTGATTACATGCATATATGTATCTTCAAATATAGAAGTGTTGACTTTAATTTTGTTGCTCAGTATGGATAGAAATCAATACACCACGATATATTAACTAATTCACATTGATATAATTATTTGTCTGATCTTTGAACACGAATGTCACATCAATTCCTTTACCATCAACGCAATTTACTTTGAATTCATAGGGACTATTTCAAGATGTACGTAAATGAATTGTGCGTCAATCATCAATGTTTTCATATCCAACGGTATAGAATACAACGCTGTGTGTCATTATTCAATTCCAATAACATTTCATTTTATTGTGTTTTTGATCTGTAGTACATTGCGAGGAATTTTTGTAATTTTTCACTTGATTTATTGGTGTAACGTTGTTCTTTTAATTCTTAAGATTTGAATTTGATAATTATAAATTTCAAAACGAATGAGAGTAGATTATCGCTTGATATAAACTCGAGTTATTTAATTTCGATATAATTATCAAATAATAAACAAGCATTTGGCGAGTTTATGATTACTATTTGAATTGAATAACGAGAAATTTAGCAAAAATACGATTTTCAGGTGAAAAGTGTTACTGTTTTGTATAGAATTGAATAAATCCCATATCGATTGAAATTATATTATGCCATAATTCAAATCCAGTAACCAAATATTTTTTATTGTATTTTCGGTATGTTGTACATAGTAAGGAATTTTACAAGGTTTTGTGTTTCTCTTGAATTCTCCATATTGTTCTTTTTATACTCAAGATATCTATATGATAAACACACTACAGTTAATGCGTCTTTTTCAATATAATAATTACTGGTGAAAATATGAATCCTTTTACACCAAATCTGAACTGCCTGAATAAAATCAAATGACCCATATAATTAGACAAAAACATCAAGCCATATCAGATCTCGGTCTTTTGAATATGGTTGTCACCTCGCCTCGGAGTCTGATATTTCATACATAATTAAAATGATATATTCTTGAATATGCATTTTATATTTATTGCTGGATGTTGAACAACCGTCAATTGATAGAGCTTACTTTATAACGAAGTAGATTTATTAATGATGGTTAGACTCTTTACAGGGTATTCTGTGTGGGATCTTTATATATATGTGTATATTCAAAATAATCCACTTTCACAAATATTTGGAAATTTTAAAATGTTTTCATGTTTGAGAATACCCCTCAATTATCTTTTATTTGCACTTACCACTATCGAGTATTTTCAAATCCTTCTTTATTTGCTTTCAAGTGTAAATTCTGTTTCAAACGCCTAAACAATTTCCTTTCATAAAACGAAAGTAATAAACTCTCGTAAAGTCTCATTTGTTTCGTGTTTTGATCTTTATTGCAAATTATTTTCTTCGTGTTGAGGCTACTTATTCGATAGAAATCTAAGTTTCCAGTTTGTTAAAAGCAATAAGCATAAATAAATGGAAAGAGTAGGGCAATCTCAAAATTACGTAAGAAAGACGAAAATTGAAAGACAGTAAATTTTCCTTTTACTCCATGTCATTGGCACAAAGCTTTGTTATTCTTCAACATGCAAGTCCGTGTGTCCCGATAACAAATGATTATTCGTCTCGTTCGTGCAAACATACCACCAGAGGCACAGAAAGCTTCAGTAATCGCTCTTTACTAATCGAAGAAGTTAAACATGTTTGTACTTTAAGAACATGGAATTACTTCTGGTTGTATTCTATAATGTAACTGATTTTGTTTTGGGTTATTTTCTAGTTTTAAATACTTTTATGAACGACATTTAAGACATGGTATTTATTGTCTTTAAAATTATAATACGCAAAAAATTGTAGTATACAGTTTTATTTTTTGTAAGTTTGCATTTTGGGTGATTATTGGTCTTTCTATTATTTTAAACATTTGTTCCTCTGACAATTGGGTTATCTGCTCTTAATCAATTTATAGTTTTCTAACCTCTTTTGTGGAATTTATTGAGGAATCATTTGGTTTCGGGGGCATCAGTTTTCGTTGATGGAAAGGGGAGGGTGGGTGTGGGTGATATTTTGTTGGATAAATGATTCCTTGTATTATTAACAATTCTATAAACTAACCTATCGAACATTTTTATTTTAAATAGATCGACTCACAGTGGCGGATCCAGAACTTTTCATAAAGGGGGGGGGGCCGCTCCAGTCATGCTTCAGTGATTCCCTATATAATCAATTAAATTTTTCCCACGAAAGGGGTGGCCCGGGCCCCCGAGGCCACCCCCTGGATCCGCCTATGACTCATGAAATTCTCATAAATAAAAACACCACGATATAATCATTACACAGTTACCATAGAATTTAGGGAGCTACCATTTGATTTTTATGGGGGGGGGGAGGGGGCTAGGATGAAAAAATTTTTCCTGCTTTTTTTTAGTTGTAATCTCTGTCCTGCCTTTTTATTTTTTACTGTATTCGGTCCTGCCTTTTTTTTTACTAGTTTATCCTGATTTTTTTTACACAAATTGTCATCCTGCCTTTTTTTTTACCAAGTTGCTCATCCTGCCTTTTTTTTTACTCAAAACTCCTGTCCTGCCTATTTTTTCAAATTTCATCCAACCCCCCCCCCCCCCCCCCCCCCCCCCCCCCCCCCCCCCCATAAAAATCAAATGGTAGCTCCCTTAGTTGTTTTTTGTTGTTTTAAAATCAACGTAAATCATTCAGCAATAAAACAAAGTCTGACGGATATTGTAATGAACACATAATATTTGTATATGACCGTAATTTCCTGAATATAAACAAAGCTTATTTAGTTTTTATATATTACCACAGGAGGTAATGTAGTTTTAATTAAGTTTCGTACATTATCATCAGTGCAGGGAGCCATGCTTGTTATAACTAGTAAATGATTTATGCCTGCCTTTCGATAAGTCAAAAATGTAAGATATATATACATGTAGAAACTCGTTTTTTTAATTAGAAACACAGATCTTTTCTGTGAGGAATTGTTAAGTTCTATCTAGATATATACTACGTCAACAAAACTAACGATACATAAGTGTACTTTTTAAGGCTCTCTAAAGATATACTGGTCAACAAAAGTAATGATACACAAGTTTATTTTTATGTTCTTCTATCTTAAGATATACTAATCAATAAAAGTAATGATACACAAGTTTATTTTTATGTTCCTCTATCTTAAAATTTACTAATCAATAAAAGTAATGATACACAAGTTTATTTTTATGTTCCTCTATCTTAAGATTTACTAATCAATAAAAGTAATGATACACAAATGAATTTGTTATGTTCTATCTAAAGATATACTGGTCAACAAAAGTAATGATATGTTCTATCTTAAGATATACTAATCAATAAAAGTAACGATACACAAATGAATTTGTTATGTTCTATCTAAAAGATATACTAGTCTAACAAAAGTAATGATATACAAATGAATTTTTTTATGTTCTATCTAAAGATATACTGGTCAACAAAAGTAATGATACACAAGTTTATTTGTTATGTTCTATCAAAAAGATATACTGGTCAACAAAATTAACGATACACAAGTTTATTTGCTATGTTCTATCAAAAGATATACTGGTCAACAAAAGTAATGATACACAAGTTTATTTGTTATGTTCTATCAAAAAGATATACTAGTCAACAAAATTAACGATACACAAGTTTATTTGTTATGTTCTATCTTAAGATATACTAGTCAACAAAATTAACGATACACAAGTTTATTTGTTATGTTCTATCAAAAAGATATACTGGTCTAACAAAAGTAACGATACACAAGTTTATTTGTTATGTTCTATCAAAAAGATATACTGGTCAACAAAATTAACGATACACAAGTTTATTTGTTATGTTCTATCAAAAAGATATACTGGTCTAACAAAAGTAACGATACACAAGTTTATTTGTTATGTTCTATCAAAAAGATATACTGGTCAACAAAATTAACGATACACAAGTTTGAACTCGACTTTGTCATGAAACATAACAAGTAGTAAAAAATGTTAAATATTCCAAAGAAAAAAAAACATTCCTGTGCAATTTAGGGAGCTACCATTTGATTTTTATGGGGGGCTAGGATGAAATTTGAAAAAAATAGGCAGGACAGGATTTTTGAGTAAAAAAAAAGGCAGGATGAGACACTTTGCAAAAAAAAAAAGGCAGGATGACAATTTATGTAAAAAAAAAAGTCAGGATAAACAAAAAAAAAGGCAGGACCGAATAGAGTGAAAAATAAAAAGGCAGGACCGAATAGAGGGGAAAATAAATAGGCAGGACAAATTTTTTCATCCTAGCCCCCCCCCCCCCCCCCCCCCCCCCCCCCCCCCCCATAAAAATCAAATGGTAGCTCCCTTATTATAAAAATCTGATTATGTGGGAAACTGAGGAAAATGTAATATAACAAAAATACCGAACTCCAAGGAAAATTGAAAACGAGAAGTCCCTTTTCAAATGGCAAAATCAAAAGCTCAAACACATCAAACGAATGGAAAACAACTGTCATATTCCTGAAATGCAGTGCTATTGAACAAAGGGTCGAATTTATTTTGCGGACATTGATGAGAAAATAGCATTCAAAAGTATTTTGATCAGATCATATTTAAGTTAAAGATTTTAAGTTAATTTAAAATATCGCTTTATGAAATTATGGGTGAACTAATTTATTTTTGAAATTGCAAATACATGTCAAATATGCCGAGTTTTATTTGCCTCTATAATCATAAGACCGTACAGGCAAGTACCGTATATCTAGTTTCATTGTGTATAGCAAATGCTTTGCTTTGTTTCTTTTCGTGACTATATGAATAAAAGTTTTAGATTTTGTTTAATTCAGAATGAGTTTGATATTCATTAATATCAAATTAATGATTCGGGGAAAGAAATCACTATGGCAACAGTAGGATGAGAACGAAATTATAAAAGAGAGGGGATATATAATCCTTAATCTTAACACAAATCCTATATATAATGACCTGACAAAACGAATGAATACCGCGTTACTGTTCTTCGTCTGATGTAATAATGAGACATTCAACACGAATAAAAAAAAAACTCAAACACCACTTCAAGTTTAAGATGGCAATGGTCGCAAAATTAAAGTCGTGTACGAACTAAACTGTAACAAGATTCTCTGAGGTTATCAAACAAAACAAATAAAAAAATGTCGTAGAAATTAAGAAATTCGAAAATGAAGATCACCTTCAAGACCCTCATTTGTGTACTTTTTCACTCTAACTGTATATTTGTACTTTTTCACTCTAACTGTATATTTGTACTTTTTCACTCTAACTGTATATTTGTACTTTTTCACTCTAACTGTATATTTGTACTTTTTCACTCTAACTGTGTATTTGTACTTTTTCACTCTAACTGTATATTTGTACTTTTTCACTCTAACTGTATATTTGTACTTTTTCACTCCAACTGTATATTTGCTATATATATATATATATATATATAAATGTAAATTTCGTTTAACATCCTTTATATACAAGCAATTAGATTTGATTTGATTTGATTTTTGGTGTTTTAAACGCCACTTTTAAGCACCGCTTTTGGGCTATTTCGTGGCGGCCAGTTTTTATTGGTGGAGGAAGCCGGAGTACCCGGAGAAAACCACCGACCTTCGATAGGAAAACTGACAATCCTAGTCAATTAAGATTGGAGTCGAGTGCACCGGCACGAGCGGGGTTCGAACTCACAACCTCAGTGTTGACTGGCTAGTGATTACAGTAGTAAATACTTAAACCACTCGGCCACCGAGGCCCCACAAGCAATTAGATAATATTGGAAATCTAGAATCGTCTTCTACTCTTTTATTTGCTTGTTATCGTTGATTTAACCTTTTATTTGATAAACTAAATCAATATTAATTTTGCTGATTTCCTGCATGTTGAAATATATCGAAAAAGCTTATTCTAATTGATGTGGATTGTAAATCATTGTACAACCCGTAAGATTTCTATAAAAGTCGACTTTCGTATTTTTGTTATGGAAAACCTAGCTTTCTGTGTAGTACTACTTTTAATTTTGATTTCTACATGCGCAGTTCATAATATTAGTTCTTTGGTCATTTGAAATCTTAATACATCTCCTTGCTTTATATGTACTTAATACATTTATTGTTTTTCGAAAAAGGCGAGACGCCTTAATTGCTCATTTTTCTTTTCAATTTTCATTGTATGTTCAAAGTTTCTTCCCAATATCTTCGGATCACATTACTTTGAAATTTAAGGGATCCAATTATGCATGTAATACATTCGGCTTTTCCAACTACACTGTGTTAAAAATACCATTGAGAGTTTATCATTAAAGTGCAGATTTACTCATGCGGTTTTATATGTTTCGCGGCTTCATTATTATAACATCACGTTTCTGGTTGTCGGTTTTATTTGACAGAGTCTAACAATTGCATTATCGCATTTGAAAAAAACCAACGAATTTTTTAAAGTTTGTTCTTATGTTACAAATGTATACAGATACATCACTGTCTCAGGTTAAGAGGAGAGGTTTGCGTCAGCAAACTAGTTTATCCCCCCTCCCCCCACATTCTGTATGTGCCTGTCAGAAGTCAGGCGCCTGTAATTAATGATTTTGTTGCTGTATATCATATTTGTTTTTCGTTCATTGTTTTGTACATAAATCAGGCCGTTAGTTTTCTCCTTTGAATTGTTTTACATTTGTCTTTTCAGGGCCTTTTATAACTGACTATGTGGTATGGGTTTTGTTCATTGTTGAAGGCCGTACGGTTGCCTATAATTGTTAACTTCTATGCCATTTTGGTCTCTGGTGGAGAGTTGTCTCATTAGACACCAAACCTCATCTTCTTATCTTTTTTTTTTTTATATGATATGTTGGTTTTTAGTCGGATAACGTACTTTAACGGTATATTTATACTGTAATTGCGTAAACAGTTGTTTATATTCTAATTAATTATAAATGCTTAGATCATGGTTAATAATTAACCTAGAATATATTGCATTTACTGCATCACATTACCCATGCTAATCATTTCTCATAAAATGGTTGTAACTAATAAAAATTCTATAAAACATGTCTTTTAACTTAATTGTTTTATCCCGTTTCCATATCAGTTTACTTTTTTGTTATATTGATCAAAGAACCAGGCGAATTAGTGATTGCAGAATATTTGTTTTTTGTTGGAGAGATCAAAGTTTTCTCTTACAGCTCAGATTTTATGTTTCTAATGATTTGCGTTCGAATCAAACCATTCCAATACAATTGATTCCATCATGTGTCTTGATTATTAAAATTAAGATGTATCAATTGCTTTGACTAGAATACGTTAAGATAATTATCGTAAAATAAACATGTATTCTTTTCGTATATAAATCTATGAGGCAGGGCCTAGTCAGAAAGTGGTAGTATTATATATTTAAAACAATAGAGGTTTAACATTTGAAATATGTAAATCATGTTGGTAATATTGATATCAAACAAAGACTTACTGACTTGTGGACACATTATTGAAAGATTATTTTGAAGAACTAAAAGGTTACTATGACATTAAAATAGAAAGGTATATTTCAACCGTTTCCCAGTCTGAAATGTTACGTATATGTACTCCCTCAGTTCCAGGATAAGAAAATAAACATTACTTTTTTTATTTATGAAAATATTTATGAAATGGTACAAATTGATTTTAAGATGAACAAGCATCTTGTATTAACACATATCACGTGTTATAGCTGTAACTTGTATTACAACGCTACTTTTCAACAACCAGCATCCCGGTAAAAGAACTTCTCGAGTCGTTTGGATCATTGAAGTAATTCTCAGTATAATGACGACTCGTCTGAATCCAAACATGGTCTCCTTTCTTCACCTGACACAACAATACTTTTGTCACAGGGATGTTACTGGGTGTCCCGATGTACCCTAAGGAGCTAGCTACAATAACATTGTCTACTCTCAGTTCAGTATCAACATTTTTGCTTGTGTAGGCTAATGTTGTCCATGAAAATAAATAGATTCCAGACACTGGCGCCACAAATATACCGTCTCCAGGATTGAAGTTATTTCCGGTATCTGTGACCACCTGGTCAAACTTCACAATTGAATTTTTGTTAAGGGTAGTGGCGGCGGTTAACCGAACGAAAAACATGACTGCTGGGTTTCCGTGTGTTCTACCTAATAAAAAAAAAGTATTGTTAATTATTTTGAGTCACTTTTTAATCCATTTACGCTGAATTCGTTGTTTTTTGCTGGTCTGCTTTGTATGTTATGTTCCCAATAAATTATGTAAAAACGATTAATTCATTAAGCTTAACATAGGAGTCTAGGTAGTCTCTGGTCCACATGTCCGTAATAATCAAAATAGCAGTGAAATACTTTATAAATCTATGGAGAAAAATCCGTTTGTTTAATTTGTTTTGAAATAATGATAATCAATAATTAACACAAATCCAAGTCCTTCAACGAGGTTTACAAGATGAATACCCAGATGCCGGTGGACAGTCAGTTTAAAGGGTCGCACCGGCGCTAGTACTTCAGTGATGGTTTGATTAAGATATATGTTATGCAGTAAAGTTATGTCAAAATATCCTGACACATATCGCAATGATTGATCATGGAATAAAACCAAACGGTAAATTACAAGACAAGTTATAACAATAACAATACAAACTATCTACAACAACGTTAACACTATGAAAAATGTAACCGAAGTTTTCCGATGTTGGACCTTTACTTTACCGGAAATGTTTTATTTATCACGTGTTTAATTACGGTTCACGATCTATTTGAAAATCCCCAGCAATTCTCAGTCAACAACAAGGTCAAGGACTGGACCGCCTCAACACGATCACAAAATTAAATATTTAAACTCATTACTAACCTTTTTCAACAGTCTTTGTTAAATTATCCAATCTTTCTTTGAGAGTTTTTACTTCTTCTTTTAAAAACATAACATCTTGTTCTTCCATAGTTGTGTTTTGAATTGATTTCATTTTGATTTCAAACACCATATACAACATCAGAAGGGTTTTAAGCAGAAACATTTTTATCTCTTTACTTTGTCTTTTAGAAACTAGCATCTGTTTCAAAAATAAAGCTGTAAGCATGACGAAAAAAAAGATATGGGAAAGTCCAATAAATTCCCGTGTGAATTTTATATTACTAATGCACTATGACGTGTTTAAAAATACCATTGAAAGTGTATTGCTTGAGAGCAGATCTACAAATATTGTACTCTTTTAGGTTCACGCGTAATTATTGAAAGCAGTCTTTCGATGTATCGTATCCGGATAAAAGACACTGATACAATGTTACCAACAGAATCAGTATAATCTAGATGTACAACAAAGGAGTAAGTTCACGATGGGCTAAAATTGGTCTTACGAATTTGATGCTTTTTTAATCAGGCAAAATGACTACAAATTTCACATAGAAATATTTGGGATTCAATATCGTCATTGGTAACTTTTGGCTACAGAACATTTGGAATCCTAGGTTATGATCAAGGGTTTCTACGAGATGTTAGGTCCAAAAAATGCACAAAATCATCGTTTTCAGACAAAATATCCCAAATATGCTGACTTTGAAGACTAGAATGAATTCTAATGAAGAAATTAGTTTAACCTAGTAGTAAAGCTTTTGAAATAGATCCATTTAAAACGAAATTATGGTCTTTTTGATATTTTATGATAAAGTTGAATTTCAAGGTCATATTTGGCCTAAAGTGAACCTTTGATTCCCGCTGGTCTTTTATAAGACGATGAAATTTTAAATGTATTGTCAAACTCAATAATTTGTGTTGATAGTTTCTAGTGTTGGTTATTAGAAAAATCACAGTTTCAATTAAACAATGTGAAATTTCACTGCACAGATATAAAAAAAAACAATAACATTACGAATAAATCGAACACCTTGTGTTTTCATTACCAAAATACCATCGGAACGAGTTGCGTAAAAGAACAATCATCAACGAATACCTGTTATAAGATTATGACCTTTCTATAGAATATTTAAACTGAGTGTAAAATGTAATTATGCAATAATTTGTGCAGCAGCAGCGACAACTGTAAAACATGTGGTATCTGCATTTCTACATATATTTCAAAATAGATTAATTCTATTCGCATTGTTATTGTGGTATAGTTAAAACCATCACATAAACAACGGTAAAGGAACGAAATTCTTTTGAAAAACGCAGATTTCCTAAGAAACTCCAAAATACTTAGTGTCAATCTGTCGAGTCGTGTTTTGGTTCTTGATATGCAATGATATATTATTATAATCTGAATGCAAATAACCAAATAATCATGAAAGAACAAACATACAAGTTATGTATAAATTTGGAATTAAACCGCGTTTAAAAGTACCATTGAAAGTGGATGAATTACTATTCAATGTTCGGTATTCATTTTGAAAAAAAAATTGACTAAATTAGTGTTCATCGTCCGTATTTTTGTGTTATGAAGCTCAATTGTGAATTGTTCACCTATTAAATAATTACAGACAACAAGATTTAATCTTACGAAACTCGTGGCAAAGACAACTTGTGTTTTTTAATCAGATGGGGGACTATCAAAGGTATATTTATACTTATTTTACTCATTTAAAATAGAAATTTAATGCTTAGATATTTTTTTAATGTACAATGAAAGAAAAGCAAAACAAGGAATTATGCATCGAAAAACCAATATATAGTTGTTAATTTCTGTGTCATTTGGTCTCTTGTGGAGAGTTGTCTCATTGGCAATCATACCACATCTTCTTTTTTATATTTGTCATAATTAAATACGAAATGTGATACTTTAATGTTACTGATTAGCATGAGAATTAAAGGTTATTTGATTAACAAAATTATCCAGAGATTTGTCAAAGTCTTAACTCACAATATAGTAGTATACGATGCTGATATCAATAGTCTTGGTGAAATTTTCACGTTTTGCTTAAGGTGCTACATGTATAAAGCCTGGCCCAGTTCATGATACGTATATGTTGACAACTATTTATCTTTTTTAAGTGACGTTAGATTTCTGTTTCATTGATCTATGCTATGTTCATTTGTGTCTCATTTTTTTCGTAGACAATTTTACTTACCAGATGATTATAAATACGTATAGTGACTCCGTTATATATATACATTTTTATTAATACATGTAAAGGCCTCTTAGGCCAAGTAAATTTAATAAGTAGATTTTCATCCAAATTTTTGAAAAAAAACATATCCAGAAATCAACGCCACTTTGCTTATTTGAATATTATACTAAAGAAATCGGATACGGGTCACGGAAATTATATTGAAATGATAGGGAATTTAGAAAAAATGTCAGTTTTAACTTTGATTTAAGTGAAAGACAGGTTGCCGGGGCAGAAAATAAATATACACAACAATATACACCATTTAAACGAAATATAATGACTGGCGTTGCAAAAATCAAGGTTCCTGAGCTATTTTAAAAATCGAAGCGAGAGGCTTTTAACATTGCAGTATAAAATACAGGCTAAAATGGCTGAAACGTCAAATTTGCAAACTTTGTGTTGAAAATTGGCTAACAAGGTCATTATAAATACAGGTTGCCGGGGTGAAACTTGAAACTTGAATGTCCAAAGAATAAGCAAGTCCAAACCTTGTATGTGTAGTCGTTGAACTCTAGGTTCCCACGTAAAGTTAAAATGCCTCTATTTCAAGAAGAATAAACTCACGAAAACACGAAAAATTCACTAAATTCGCGTTCATTGTTTTGATTTTGACCGCCTGACAACTTTACGGAAATATCAGAGTGATTATAAACAAGGACTCTGTGACGAGCAACTTATAATATCCGTGTTTTAAAGATTTTAATGATATCAAGCCAGTCCAGTTCAAACTATTATCACGTGGTACAATTCTCATTTACATATTATGAATATTAATTAGCAAATGTACTACTAATTTCTGGCTATGATGGGGTGGGTGGGAGGATTTTATTTTTTATTTTTTATTAGATATGAAACGCTCTTGTGACGTGTTCTTCATATATGCAAGTGTAATAATAAGGTTCTATCATGTATATACATGTATAACGAATCAAACATACAAAGAAATGCAAAAAACAAAATTTGAAACAGGATGTTATTAATGAAACGAAATTATCGACAGTTACCGGTATCGAAAATGAACAAAATCCGGAAATCGTAAATTTTTCAAAATAAAAAAAATTGGGGCGGAACGATTTCAGAGGGGCGGGCGGGGATGAAAATCTATCAATTAATTTTAATTGGCCTTATTCAAGGTTCATATCCTTTTCTTGTTGTATATGTTGTATAACTTAAGAGCACAATGTTTAAAGCTTTGCATAAGCAGACGAACTGTCCAACCAAAAAATATAATTGAATTAAAGATAAATGAAAAAAAGTCACCTCCCCAAACTAATTATCAACAACCAGCATTCCGGTGAACGAACTTCTCGAGCCGTATGGATTATGGAAGTAATTTTCAGTAATATGACGACTCGTCTGGATCCAAACATGGTCTCCTTTCTTCACCTGACACAACAATACTTTTGTCACAGGGATGCTACTGGATGTCCCAATGTACCCAAACGAGCTAGCTACAATAACATTGTCTACTCTCAGTTCAGTATCAACATTTTTGCTTGTAAAGGCTAATGTTGTCCATGAAAATAAATAGATCCCAGATACTGGCGCCACAAATATACCGTCTCCAGGATTGAAGTTATTTCCGGTATCTGTTATCACTTGGTCAAACTTCACAATAGAATTTTTGTTAAGGGTAGTGCGGGAGGATAGTCGAACGAAAAACATGATTGTTGGTATTCCATGCTTTCTACCTGATAAAAGAATGAAAAGGGTTAATCATGTTGAGTAACTTGTACTAGTAAATTCAATTTTAACTTAATTGGCAATGTTTGTTAATTTTTAAATTTGTCATTAGATAATGAATATTGGGTACCACTAGACTGCACTAGTTGAGCAAGAACTACTTTTCCTTCCGGAGGACACGATTTCGTCCCAATGGTTTTTGATGGGTATCGCTCAATTTTAAGTACGTGTTAAGTATTTATCTTACCCCATAGCAGGTTATATTACCAGTATAAATATACCAATGGAAGTACATGATCTGATTTAAGATAACGTATTATAAACAAGTCATTCTTTCTTGCATCACGTGAAATGTCAGTCATGAGATAATTCTGTCAAACAAATACGAATCAAAGAAACTCGTTCGAACTAAGATGATTGAATGACGAGCTGTACAGTCACTTCATGATCCATTATTCAGTTATAAACTTTCAACAATATCATGTTTAAACGTGTTGTAAAATAATATATATACAATATATGTACATTGTCGGAAAGTATAAAATTTATTTGTAAGAGGTTTAGAAATGGGACAAAAAGCGAGGATCGTCCGTCAATGTACATACGTTGTTTTTATCTTGTCATGTATACCAGGCACTTAAAGGTTCCGTTGTTTAAATCCAATTAGTTGTCTCTGGTTGTTCAAAGAAATCGACACAGTTTGAACCCGGACCGCGTAGAGGACCCCAAAATGAACTAGTGCGCAAAAAGAAATATTCACATTACCGTTTTTGCCCAACATGGGAGCGGAGTAACAGTAGACTTATTTTTAGCAAATAAATCAATAATGTATTTATGTACCTTTTATTTGTACAATAGTTGGCTGATTGCAGGATAAATGTTTGAATTATTTTATTTCTTCACAATTTTATATTGATTGATTGTTGTTTTATTTACCTCCATTTGTAAATTTGTATTCAGGATCCTGGTAATGCAAGTAATATTTCAGTTCCATTACTATTGAAAAAAATATTTCCGCACTTGATTGAGATATAAATTCTTACTCAAAATAAAGTTCCAAGCATAAAACTAAATATTAAAACTTACTTTTCTCAACAGTTTCTGTTAAATTATCCAATCTTTCTTTAAGAGTCTTAACTTCGGTCTTTAAAAGCAAAACATCTTGTTCGTCCACTGTTGTGTTTTGAATTGATTTCGATTTACTTTCAAACACAAAGTAAAACAACAGAAGCGATTTAAAGAGATACATCTTCGTTTCTCTTATTCTAAGTCTTAAACAAACTTTCTGCTGTTAAAAATAGAGATACGAGCTGCCAGAACGAGGCAGAAGTATGAGAACATAATACTAAAATGCCGTGTGCAACGAGTTTTAAGAATACCATTGAAAATGTATTGTCTAATAGTAATTCAGCAATTTATTTTTGTCTGTCTCACAGAAGCAATGAAAAGTCGTTCAAAAGTACAAAAACAGGCGTGTGTCCAGGATTTGACGTTAGAAAGTAGAGGTTAGAAAGGGAGGGGCGTCGTTCTTAAGAATTAGAAGCTAGATGACCATATTTATACGTTGACAAAAAATTGGCTGTAATTTTACTTATAAAGAGGGGGGCGCCGTCTGAATCCGCGTATGAAAAGTGTTACAACTGCTGATCTGTTACCAGAATGATAATAACATTTTATGCTAGCTTGCTTGATTTTTTATTTCAATTCTAAATAGTTTTGAGGTTTTTTTAAGGACACAGCTTCAACTTAGGCTTATGTCTCCCTGATGCAAACCATAAGGCCTTCATCCTCTTTATTATACTGTAACACAAATTTCGAATACCGGATACTTATATTGATGAACAAACGTGTATGATCATTACCCTAATACACATATATATATATATATATATATATAGTAATTCAGCTGTATTTAGACCCCTCTACCTAGAAATTTGTTTTGCATGCACACGTATAAAAATTGCGGTTTTTATCCAACACAATCATAGGTTTGAACGTTGTTTTCAATTTAGACTTGTATATATATATATAAATATAAAATATTATCTTACCTTCTATAGATTTATGGGGATATGATTGGTTAATCGACTACACGTGGTGACCATATATATTTCATATAGGGTGTCCTAAAAATACATGGTTAGTTACCATATACGGTTAGCAACCATATGGGGGTTAGTAAGGGGTTACTTCCCTTTTAAAACAAAAATGACACCTGAAAGGTTTAAACAGACGAAGAAACTGGTAATAAACAATTGAAATACATTCATAAAACAAATTTAAAGCTAACACGTTGTTATTGTTGGCATTTGTTTTTTGTATAGACAAATGGAAGTAGGTTCTTAAACATGTTAACATTAAGTATTGAAGTCTTTTAAATCACTTTGATAGGCCGCTAGTCTTAATACCACATGGGAAGGTAGTCGGTAAGATAAATTCGTTACACGGTGTGCTAGTTACCTAATACGATATATATGGGGGTCAGTAAATTCCATATGGGGATTCGAGCTTCGCTCTCACCCCATATGGAATTTACTGACCTCATATATATCGTATTAGGTCAGTAACACACCATGTAACTAATAGTATTACGCATTGATTTTTAGACTAAATATATAAATGTAAAACTGTGACTTTTTGTCAATTTTTTTACTTTGGCAATTTTTATCTTGAGAAAGTGATTAGACACCGTGTGCTAACCATTAACTGTCTTTTATTTCTGTGTCGATGGATTGCTGTCTAATTGTCATTGGTCTCCTTTTATTCATAGACAATTTTATTAAACGGATGATTAAATATAATTTACATTTGTTTATACATGAATATTTTATTGACGAACACACTTTTAAGCCTCTTTTTCAAATTTCGTATTGTTTTCAGGCTGCACATGTATAATGTTATAACAGAACATAATAATAAAAGCTTTACACGCGCATGCGTATATCTGGGAATGTTTCAAAAGCGTGTAAGGTGTTTCACCTGGAACAAAGTAGATGTTTATATATTATCCCTCTATTTTTCTGCAACCAACATCACGGTGAATGAACTTCTCGCGTCATTTGGATTATAAAAGATGTGTTCATCATAGCAATTACTCGTCTGCATCCAAACATGATCCCCTTTCTTCACATGCAACGCTGTATTAATATGGACGCCACTTAATGTTCCGCTGTACCCGAATGTGCTATCTATAATAACATTATCTATTCTCAATTCTGTTTCAATGCTTTTACCTGGAAGAGTCAACAAGTAATAGCTTTTCTAAAAAAGCTAGCCGTCTCTTGGCTGATGAAAGTGGAAAGTGTTCTCGCTTTGTAGATTAATTCATTCAGAATAGCCTTGCATATAAATCAACAAATTTTACCAAACACGTAATTAAGCAGTATGCCGTTTAATGTTGGGTGTCAAATAAGCTTAAGGTCCTTATCGTACGAATCCTTCAAAGCTTAACATACTGGATTGACATAATATTTTGTGAGAGACCGTTTTTTTTAAATGCCAACAGTATTTTCGTATTTGAAATTTATAATTTTCTTTTATTTCTCATTCTCTTATATAGCATATACATATATATAGTATAAATGGTCAATAAACCTCAAAACAACTACTAGAAGTTAGTTCTTGACCCTGCTCATTGTTTTAAGTAATATTCATTTTTTTCTATTAAGATATTATTTTTATGCCCCCGCAACTAAAAGTTGGGGGGCATATTGTTTTAGCCCTGTCCGTCCGTCCGTCCTTCCGTCCATCCGTCTGTCCCATTATGGGTATACAGCTATTCCAGATAACTCCTCCTACAGTTTGAATGCTAGGAAGTTTTCACTTTGCTGGCTGTTTGTACATATATTGAAGGTGTGCATGTGGTCAGGGTTTTGATTTTTATTAATAATTGCTCTTTTGGGAGATAGTTGAAATTTGTCATTTTTGGAGTATTTACTTGCAGTATAAGAGGTCCTCCTACAGTGAACCATAAACCCCCATGCTCCCATGCTCAACTTTGTGTATTTTAAAATAAAACTTTGCATCTGCGGGGGTATAATTTGTGTCTCCCAGACACAATAATATCTCAAAGAAAGTCTCACATTGACTTTGTTATAAAACAGTTACTTCAGAGTGGAGTGCGGGGGCATCACTTTGTCTAGATTTACATGTATTCACAACTTTTCTATATATCATAGCTAGACTCGGGAGGATTAAAAACTTTAAATATGTAATGACATGTCCATTGCAAAAGACCGTAGGTTGAATTTTAGAAGTAAATTGTTTTGTTTGATGTTTAATTTGGTTGCTGTCTAAATTAATTACGTATACTTCACATCTCCTTTAAAATCTTTCATAGAAATTAAACACTGCTGAAATATGATAGTATACATGTATAATTGCTCTTTATTTAAGCTTCATGATATTTGATGAAGTCGAGAAAATTAGGTGATATAAGACAAACTTAGGTTAAAGATTAAACCTCAAGAAAAATTTTGATCTCTAGGGTACTATGTTCTTTTACCAGATACATATATATGTCTTTCCCTTGGGTCTCGGCTTTTACCACGAAAAGGTCGCACCCCCCCCCCCCCCCCCCCCCCCCCCCCCCCCAACCCTTTTTCCAAGATCCCAGTTTAAATTAATACTTATTCGAAAATATCTGATTTGGATATCTCCCTTTTTCATTTTGTTTGTCTTTGGATTATCTTACTAAGTATATAAATATTTATAACCTAAGAAAAAGCACGATGTTTTTCTAAGTATGTATACATAAGAAGTACGTAACAATGAGCGACCACAGGGACTCGGTTTATCCGTTAGCAGATTAAAATTTTGTTTATCAATGTTTTTCAAATCTTTTTCGTTTTTCCTGGATTTTTCAGTATACGGATATGGATAGTAGATCATAGTAAACTGCACATTGCTAGAAAACAAAAAATATTTATGCCAACGTTAAAAACGTCAATAATGTAATACAAATAGACAGGAAATACGAAAAAAAGATTTGAAAAACATCGATAAACAAAATTTTAATCTGCTAACCGAGTCCCTGTGTGAGCGACTGGATAGAATGTTAAATGAGCACATGTGCGTTTACAGGATTTCAGGAGTTTCGGCTATTCATAGATAAGTGTTACCTGTGTACTGTGTACCGATATGCATGATTGGTAACCATGCAAAATCTAATTGCTAAATAGAGAGTTCAAGTCCGATACTCTACGGGATTGAAAGACATTTACTAGGTTTGGATTGTCCCAACCAATCGACGAACTTTAATTATTAACGGTCTCAGTAATATCTTCCAATCAGGTAGTAAGAAGCATTCAGCCCGCAGACTGTCCATCGTTCAACTCTTAATAACGTCTCCGAGGAGACGTTAATGATGAAATACCAGACACTGGCAAAATTAATATTCCGTCTCCGTGATTGAAGTTATTCCCCGTGTCTGTAATCACGTGATCAAACTTAACTATCGAATTTTTGTTCAGGGTTGTTCGTTTAAATAATCGAACGAAAAACATGACTGTTGGAATACCATGTGTTCTACCTGATTGAAGAATGAAAAAAAGAGTTTATAAATTGAGTTATTTGAACAAGAAACTTCAATTTAAACTTTTTGTTTAATTTACCTTTACCAGAGACATATATACACATATATGTCTCTGCCTTTACATTTTCATGTAATAACATGAATAATGCATATTTTGTGTAACTAACGGGAAAAAACGGATTTTCCTTCCGGAACACCTGATGTCTTCCAAGTTTTTTTTTAATTAGGGTTTTGTTGGTCAATCTTAATTAAGTGTTCTGTGTAACGTTTTTTGTGAACTATTTTTATTTTCGTCAGTCTATTTTGACTACGGTGTTTTCTATCTTTCTTCGATTTATGTTTTTATTGGACCCTTTTAAATCTTCTGTCCTCCCCTTTTATCAATTTCAAAAAGACGATAAAGAACAAATAATGAAGTTTAACACAAAAGTTTATGTAGACTCTGTCCCACGTGTTCTTAGAACATAAATAGTAACGTTGGTAACCAAGTTACCCGGATTTTGAAAAGTGAGAAAGCCATCTTATATTCTTAAGTAGATTTAATAAGTGCTACGGATTATTACTAGATGTTGGGGAATCATATCATACGTATTTACTACCACTATCATACTATGAAATTAAATCGAAGAAAGACGGAAAACACCGTGGTCAATAAAGACTGTCCTTCATCGATTTGCAAGATAATTGGCTTGCAACACCTTGATAGTTGAGAGTATTGTTTCAAACAAAAATAAATTACAACATTACTTTATAAATTTTATGCTTCGAACAGCGCTTTACTGGATTCGACAATGTAAAATAAAAGATTTGCAAATCGGTTAAGGACACATAAAAACATTCAAAATACTTAATAATCATAGGGGCAAGTTGCGTGAAGTAAAATCAAAAACGTTGATCTGGTATGACAAGATGTTTTAAACGCCGTGTAAATTCACAGTTATGTAATAGTATGCAACATCATCAACAAATGAAGAATGGCATGTGGTATCTGTAGTTCTACAGATATTTTAAAGTGAATTAATCTTGTTCACAGTTTCTGTCGCATCGTAAAGAGCTCACCTCTAGCTGTCAACAAGTGTACTGCAAATGGACGATAAAAAAAACTGCATATTTTCTCAAATTCCAAAATATGTAACCTGTTAAATCAGGTGTTTCCTAGATATATTATATAAAATCAATATGCAAATACAAATCTGAAATAATGTACAAACACTATCATTCTTTAAAAAAACTATCAGATGTTACAATTTATAATAGAGAGAGCAGTCGGAACGAGCCAAAGTTGTGGAAATAGACATTTAAAATTAAGTGTTTATTATATATCAAACAATCACAAATTTTATCTGATAAAGAGGATTCAAGAGACGTGTGTTGTAGGCACATCAGTCACTAGACGGCGTTTAAGAATACCATTGCAACATTATCGTCTGATAGTACATCCACTGTATTCTTTATTTCTTAATTTGGTAATGGACAGGGTTCTATTTGATGTCCTATCATGTCACGAGCTCCATTTTTAACAACATAAACTCAATAGGTCTTAAGACAGAACTGTACGTATACTATAGAAACAGAACTGTACGTATACTATAGAAACAGAACTGTACGTATAATATAGAAACAGAACTGTACGTATAATATAGAAAAAAATCGCTGATCTGTTATCGGACAATACACTTTAAAATTGCAATTACAAACGCGATGTGTGTTGTTACAATTTCTTTATTTAATGTTTGTGAAATGATTTAACAGCAGTGTTGGTCGATTAGTTTACCTCATGTGAACTAGTGCAAAAAAAATACAACATACGATGATAGGTTACTTAAGTGGTATTTCTAGACGCGCTGTAAGTTTAAAGATTATTTAAAGATTTGAAGGAACAGAAAAAACTGCAGAACGACATGTGGTATCTGAATTTCCACAGATTTTTTATAAAAAAATAATTTTATTCACATAGTTTCTGCAAAATCATAAAGATTATCTCTATAAATAATCGGAGGTATGTAAATGAACGAATTCTTGTGAACAGACTTATTTTCCCAAAGAAATTAAAATAAAAAACCTTAGAGTGAATCTGTCGGATTTCTGCCTTGAAATGTTAGTGTATTATCTAAATATGCAAATATAAAAGACAAGAAACTGTTCATCCTTTATTCTGAAAATTGTTTTTCTCATTTAAACTTTCACGGTAAAACTAATGTTCAAGCTTCGGGTTTTGGAAGTTGGCACGAACCGATGTTTTACCGACTTTGATGAAGTCTGGGGATATCAAGGCGCTACATGGACGACGGATGTCACTCGTGGAACAAGAACAGCTAGCTAGCCCTTTTGGAGCACCTGAGCCGAACTCCTCCCCGTATTTTTTTGTGATGGTTTAAGTGGTCCAATCTTAAGATTTCTATATTGTGCTTTATTAAATGTTGTTTGATTTCTTGTCGTTTTTTTATTGGTCATGGCGTTGTCAGGTTTTCTTCGACTTATAGTGTGGTCGATTGCTTGATTGCTCCTTGTCCACCCCGTTTTATTTTATAAACTTGCTATCTGATATTTAATGATCGACCATCAATGGCATTTTGAACGCGGTTTCCCCTGTGGTTAGACCGAAACCATTTAGGAAATTAAAAAAAAAATATCTGCTATTAAAAAATGAATTACAAAACGATGAAAAAAGATTATCGATGTAATATTTCTCTTCATAAAGCACACAATAAAGCATTATTTTTCACAAAGGGTGATATAAATTTTTTAGAACTCAACTTGTTTTGTTATATGTATCTGTTACACGATCTAACCACCGACAAAACAATATAATATTTTTATTAAACGACACCAGAACAACGTATTACGTAGTAAAATTAAGCTTTAACAGATGATCGAATATTAAATTATTAAAAAAAAACCTGTTTCTGTAGAATCATACGATATCATTGTTATATAGTAGAATCGCAGTTGATTGGTTATAATTTATCACAATTTGAGTTAGATTTTAGAATAGATGCAGGTTGCAGCTGATATTTCACTCAAAACTTGTATGCATTCTGTAGTTTTTTTCTTCTTTCTAATTTCACTTTTTATTTAGGACATTAATTCTCAACGTGAGACGTAAGATTTAATCAATGTTTGTCCGACTAAAAATGTGAATATTACAAACTTATTCGTGTGTTTTAAGTAATATGTTTTATTAATAATTTTAGAAAATATACCTAAATAGGAAATGAAGACTTGCTTCAGAGCTTTCAACTGGTTTAGGACAGTTTGAAAAATTTGAAAGCATTTGATTGGTCCGCCTATGTATCTGTACAGGAGCGACAGTTATCAGTAGGCATGGACATAATTAGGGAGACAACTAACTTAATCGTTTATTTAATTTAAACGGATTGTCTGTATATGTGCGGAAGTTGGAACTAGATAAACAAACAAACAAATAAAAAGACAGCAATTTCAGTCTTCAACATGATAATGTACTGTGAACTTTTGTACTTTGTTGTTTTATATTACGGATGTCATGGACAACAGCAGAATAAGACTTTAGATAATTATCAAACATCACGTGACCATACTGAAGAATATTCAAAAATTAATCTAGATATCAAAGCTCTGGTACTACTACCAAAAAATGACAAATATCAGTATTCGATGTCGAGGTTATTGCCGGCTATTGAACTTGTTACCGAGAACGTAGTGTCGTGGAAAAATTTTGGTAACTATAACATATCTTTTTCACTATCGTATGCAGATTCAAAATGTTCTATAATATATGCTATGAAAGCGGCAATTGCATCAGTATACGAATCCGTGTCAAAGGCTAACGTGTTTTTCGGTCCAGTCTGTAGTCTTGCTGTTGCACCCGTAGCAAGACAATCTGTGTTTTGGAATATTCCATTGCTGTCTGTAGGGGCGTTTGCTGACGATTTCTTACTAAATAAACAAAACTACGCCTTACTGACAAGAGCTGGTCCAAGCACGGCTATGAGTTTGTCTGATTACATTTGCATTGTCATGAAAAGGTTCTACTGGTCCAAAGCAATCATTGTACGTGAATTATTTGACTCACCACAAGGTGGACGATACAATTATATAACATGTATGAATTTACTAAATAATCTAAAGAATACGATAGGAGATGCTAAGATATATGATATTGAAAGGGCTGATGAAGGGTTTACAAGACTTTTTCTGGAGGAAATTAGTAATAACTTTGCTGGTAAGTATATATATATAAAAAAAGTACAAGTCTGATACAGTTAGTTTGTAACAGCGATTTGATTGGACGACGTAACATATTTTGAAGGAGTAAATCATGGCGTCGACGGAAGTAAAATTTACAACAGCAAAATTTACGATTTTCGCAGGCAATATGTTTGTCTATATATTTATACGATTTTTAACTTTTATAACACGATCGTACATTCAAAGGGGTGCCCCTGAAATTGGCCCAAATGCAAAAGGAAGTTACACGTATTGTGTTTGTATTGTTTCTCATTGGTTCATTTCCAGTGAGTTTGATGTATACACAGCATTTAGGGAGCTACCATTTGATTTTTATGGGGGGGGGGGGGGGGGGGGGGGGGGGGCTAGGATGAAAAATTTTGTCCTGCCTTTTTATTTTTCACTCTATTCGGTCCTGCCTTTTTTTTTTTAGTTTATCCTGACTTTTTTTACATAAATTGTCATCCTGTCTTTTTTTTTTTTGCAAATAATCTCATCCTGCCTTTTTTTTAACTCAAAAATCCTGTCCTGCCTATTTTTTTCAAATTTCATCCTAGCCCCCCCCCCCCCCCCCCCCATAAAAATCAAATGGTAGCTCCCTTAACAATGCCATTTAAATTTTATTTTTTGATATAAAATTAAATAAAGCTAAATTGTATTCTATTTTTGTCTGTCATTAATGTACAGTTTTGAAATGAGCTAGATACGGAGGGTCTGGATGGGGTTTATGGGATAGAAAATAATGGGCAAAAAGTACAGAATACAGGGTAAAAAGTATAAAGAATAGAGACAAATAGGCAAAAAAAATAGTTTAACTATACCTTCAGTGAACTATTACACATGCTTACTGTAATCTGGATAATTAACATTGCGATGTGTATTTCAATGGATTTGACAGAAGTTTGAAATTGTATAAAAGCAGTTAAACTAGACCATTGAAAGTTCAATATTATTAATTTACTCGAAGATCAAGGATTGGTTGATTAATTGTTGTTTACTAAACTGCTATGGCAAATATTTCATTCACGTTCAGGACGAGAAAAAAATAACAATAAATACAATAGGCAGGTCTGTTATAGATTTCAACCGGGCAGCCCTTACCGGGTAGATGGGCTGCCATTAGAAAATGAGGTGAAAAAAAAATGTAACCTTACAACAGGCCACCTACAGACCCAGCAGAGTTGGTGCATATGTTCTTAACTTGCAGAGAGCGTGACACTCTCTTTCTACACCACCATGAGTCATTGGTTTCATTTGCATAGATCCAGCACAACCAAACGAACGCCCCATTTAGCAAGGTTGTAGGTCCGAAAAAGACCAAAAGTGAACATAGTTATATTTCTCAGCCACCCTTTGGGTAAATATCAACTTTAGTAGACTACACTCATCGTTAATCGTTATCATTGTAAGAATTCATAGCAGTGATTTGTTCTTAGACAGGGAGATTTGGAAATTAATGGAATTTTTGTTTTGGTTAAAATATAACGTTGACGATAAAATTTCCCTGTTTAAAACTTATGACAGTTTAAGATAATACGATATGACGAATGACGATACATTTTAAGACTCATTTGACGCTAATGGTAGATTTGTTTGTTACTTGGCTATAGAATCTATTCATATCCTTTTATTCAGATGTTTTCCGTAAAATCCTCTACGGACGATTGAAACCGCATGAGTTTTGTTTTTAAGATAAAAAGTACACTTCATGCAAACGTACATCTATTGATCCCCAGTACAAGTTTGAAAATAAATATCTAATGGTATATTTAAACACTGAGTAATGACTACAGAAATTCTTCGTATCCAATACTTTTTTAATTCACTCAATATAATATCTGAATGTTGATTGATTATCTTCTAAACATCGATATGAGATAGAAATGATAAATCATTATACACTATTAAAATATAAATTTATGGTGTAAAAATGTGGTTTAAAAGTAGTTGATAGGTAAACAATACATTGTCCTATAAATAAATGTTGTACTTAAGAAAATAAGCCTCATATGTATATCGACCTCGATGTAAGCCTCTTTTTCTATAAACTTTGACGTACAGAAAAAATTAAAACAACACGATATAAATGTAATGCGTCCGAAGCGCTTTTCTGGATTATCTTCATCAGAAACTCTTCAAGCCGAATATTTGAAAGCCAAGGATGTGTAAGAACCGAAACAATTGAAGTGCTATATTACCAAAACGGACTTTAAAAAATATTTCATCTTTATGCATGAATTAAAAAAAAAACTTCCGTATTTTTCGAAATTTCAATATGATATTATAGATCAATCGGCGCGATTTTTTGTCTTTTTACCATATCAAATCAATTATTTCCGATATAAATAGGCAAATTCCGAAACACCTGAATAAAAGGGTATGACTAGATTTTATAGCCAAGTAACAAACAAATCTACCATTACGGAAATACAATTTTAAATCAAATAAATGAATCTTACTGTGAAGTCTTAGCGTTCTCGGTCGGACCACTGGACCACTGGACCACTTAGAACGTCAAAAAACAGTAACGTACCCATAATGCAACACCTTTTCTGAATTGGTTCGTCATGAGATAAGAACTGCATTTTCAGGCGTCCTTTTTGATATATAGTATTTTTAGTGGAATATCAAATTTAAAGACAATCTTTTTATCAGTATTACTAAGTTTTTGTTTGTATATTTGTATATTTTTATTTTTGACTTGTGTGTGTGTGTGTGTATGTGTGAAGGGGGTTAAAAGTGTATATGTTTTCATTGTAAAGTGGCAAGTTTTACTAAGATTGTTCAAGGGCAAACAAATACTCAGAATTGTATCTTTTTGTTTACAAGATGCAACGTATATTATTTTATTTGAAAACGTTTAGTTTTACATATAGAACATTGGAGTTGACAAAAAATAATAAAAAAAAATACAATTTTAAATGAAATAACAGTAGCAAGACAATATGTAAAGTAGTGAAATCAGTTTCCATCTTAAGCGCTAGATATTACATGATCAGCGATGGAAACTTGCGCTGCACATGTGAATTCAAGTGCTTAAGATGTAAATTTTAGCACTAAATTTTTTTAGTCTAGCGCTGACTTTGTGTATCCCAGGGCTGAAGATTTTCAAATTTTAGCACGAATGATGAAAGATTGGCGTTGAAGATATCAATCAGGGTGCTGATGTAAACTTTATCGCTTTAGATAAAAGTCTAGCGAAGAAAATGTTAAGTCTAGCGCTTGAGAAATATAAAAAGAAGAAAGTCGAGCGTTATGAAACAAACGATACTATTACCGGGATCTATAGCCAGATAATGAATATTTAATGTAACTTTAAAGGCAGTGTAGTAGTTAATACAACATAGCGTACCATTAATTATCTTAAATGAAGAAAATTGGACTCGAAAACTGACTTCTTGAAATCAATGTGTAAGAGATGAATAATTTAGAGCTACAGTATACCTGTTAGACACAGAGCCGTCTGCTTTTTAAAATTAGATGATTTATAATGCATTTTTTTTGTTTGTTCATTATAGATAATAACATCATTGTTATCATGCATGGGAAGTGTAATGTACAGGTTCTTGCTTTAGTAAAAATCGGTCATTTCTAAATTTAGAGTGGAAACAGAAAATTCTGTAGTAATTAGTTAAACGCATTTAGGATTTTATTTCGAGTACACCTTTTTTGTCAAACAAGGACCCTGTTGCAGGTTATTATCATTTCCCCCTTAAATGCTCTTCATTTTTGTTATTGATTTGGTCTGATTCGAGCGCCACTGACGAGTGTTATGTAGACGAAACGAGCGTATAGCATACTGAATAATAAGCCTTAGTGATTTTTACTGTTGCATCTGAATTTAAAGTTGTAATTAGAGATACTTAGAAATATTCAAACAACATTGATTAATATTTCCTTAAAAAATTATATATATGTAACATTTTTTTTATTGCAACGGCCTATACAAAGTTTTCAAATACCATTGCAAGTTCATTCAGTTTAAGAGTATATATAAGTTTAAATGTAGGTTTTTTTTTAATCCGATTTCATATGAAGCGACTATTTAAAACATTTTAACACAATGGTACATAGAAATTTGTCAATGTATAGTTTACAAGTGGGTCTATCGGGTCTTGTAAATTGTGAAATGAAAAAATTTACGTTCTTACAATGCGTTTAAAAATATATTTAAACAAGAATGTGTCCACAGTACACGGATGCCCACTCAAACTATCAATTTCTATGTTCAGTGAAATTTGGGGTCAAAACTCTAATTTGGCATTAAAATTAGAAAGATCATATCATAAGGAACATGTATACTAAGTTTCAAATTGATTGGACTTGAACTTCATCAAAAACTACCTTGACCAAAAACTTTAACCTGAAGCGGGACAGACGGACGAACGAACGAACGAACGAACGAACGAACGAACGAACGAACGAACGGACGAACGGACGGACGAACGAACGGACGAACGGACGGACGGACGAACGGACGCATATACCAGAAAACATAATGCCCCTCTACTATCGTAGGTGGGGCATAAAAACATCGTTCTAAACAAACAGTAAAGGGCGTGCAGATGTACCTTTTGTCACTCGTCTCATAGGTAACATCAAACGAGCTTCTATTGCATGTGATTGCTTTATAACTATTCTGTCTAGTAAGATTACTGCTTTTCTGTTTAAGATAATTATGAATTTATTTATTTTTATTTTGCGAAAAAATAACAAAGAGTTACATCTAAACACAATGAACTATCAATGTTATTATGAGCCGCAGTTTATGTTCAAGAATTTACCTATAACATGATTTATTAAGGTAGAGATAACTTTTGAAGGATGTTCCGATATTTTTTCTGTTGTGTGTCTTGTACATTCTAATCTTTGTATGTGATTTCCAAATCTTTTATGCTAAATCATTTCTAATCAAAGTGAAGACTGATTACTAGTACTATGGTTTCATTTTTGAACTTTGTGTTACATCATAATAGATAAATATAAATATAAATATAAATACATGTATGAATTAGATTAATAGGTTTACTTTTGAATATTTTTTTCGTTGGTTTTTGCCTAATTGATGTATATCCCTCCTTTTCTTCACTTTATATGACTACGAATAAGTACACGTGGGTTTTCTTCACTTTATATGACTACGAGTAAGTACACGTGGGTTTTCTTCACTTTATACGACTACGAATAAGTACACGTGGTTTTCTTCACTTTATATGACTACGAATAAGTGCACGTGGTTTTCTTCACTTTATATGACTACGAATAAGTACACGTGGTTTTCTTCACTTTATATGACTACGAGTAAGTACACGTGGTTTTCTTCACTTTATATGACTACCAATAGGTACACGTGGCTTTTCTTCACTTTATATGACTATGAATAGGTGCACATGGGTTTATTTCGGTACTCGCTTCTACATGTATACAAGAAGTGGGCGGGATACTGAAGTGATTTTTAAAATCATAAGAATTGCGAATAAATTTCATTTTATATAGACACTGCATTGCCTTCAGTTGTATCGTTTCTGTTTTTATGAGTATATATTCTACACTGAATTATTTGTAAATAAAAACCAAATGATTCTTTAAGGTAGAAAAATTTGTAATAGCAAGAACCGAAGTCGGTCTTATGCTCGTATAATTTCAGATTCATCACTGGGATCAGGTGCAACTCGTGAAAGATCACAATTTATTGCTTAAAAGGGACAAATCTATTTTATTTAATTAATCACCTACACCGTAGCGTGTGTAAACTGTATTACTTTTATTAGCTTAAAGTCGTCACAACATATTGAATTTGCTTAAATGCTAGCTTGAAACCATTGCATTGGAAATTGGTCATTAGCAACGGAAGTTGTCGCTTGGAAACGGAATTAAATATCACAATTATGTGTGAAAAGAAAAATGATAGGTTTAAAAATCTCTCAATCATCTATTCAGGGAATTGCAACATATATTTTACAGCTTCAGTAATTTAGTGTAAATAAATCAACCGAAAGAAGGATTTTTAAATCCATTTTATATATACTAGGAATTTAGATTAACGCACGCTAGGTTTTAATTTCAAATTATATAGTCGGGGAGTAAATCTTTCCGATCTGGATTCTATTTCTATTGTCATAGACAGTTTGTTTGTGAAATATGTTTGAATTTAAATATATAACAGTTATATGGACATTTTTATATTGTGGATTATGGGTAGTGTCCGAAAAGACGTTCAAAGGGTCCGTCAAAGTCAACATTTCACTTCTTTTACCTGCAAATGAGAGTTATTTGTTTTCTGCCTCAAAAATCTCTCCGGCAATTTGGATTGGATTGCAAAATGCAAATAACAGTTACTGGAATAATTTTCAAACGTCTGTGACAATAACGTTTGCTGATTCTGATTGCCGTGAATCGATCTGTATGAATGAAGCCATTGAACTCTATGTCAATCACCGACCTCATATTTTCATTGGTCCGACTTGTGACCTCGCTGTTGCTCCTGTAGCACGCCAAGCCTCGTTGTGGAATATTCCGATCATTTCCGTTGGCGCTTTGGCACGAGATTTCAGAATTAATAAGAAACAAAGTTACAATCTATTAACAAGACTAGGACCTGCTAATTTGAATACCTTATCATATTTTCTGAAACATTTATTCGAAAAAACAAGATTTCAGAAGATCAAAATGTTATATTCACGCGATGAAGCCAAAGATGTCTTTGATCTATTTTGCCACCACGTTACGGAATCGATTGTTTATGATTTACATGATCAATCACCTAACATCTCAATGACGCTTTATCGAATGGAAGAGCCCCTCGATGTCCCAAAGGTTCTTAAAACTCAGATTAGTTTGTCGTATGGAGGTAAGTTAATTGGCTCTGATCGAGATAAGAGTTGGCGGTACGGTGTAGTTATGCTAATTGTTTTTATAAGATAATAACTTTTTTTAAAAAGTGGTGAATAGCCCGGTGGTCTCATTGTAGCGCGCTCGCCTTGAGTACGGGAGGTCTCAGGTTCATATCACATTAACATGATATCGTCCTAGCAAATATTACAGGTATATTTTAAAACCTCGTCACGTGAGCTTTACATATTCATGTATACTGTATAGAACACTTTGATGTTGAAGGACCATGTCATTTAGCTTTAAGTGTCGTTGGTTTGTTTTCTTCATTGACGTTTGTACATGTACCCTTCAAATCTGATGCTTCCTGTAGAGAGTGTCCGTAGGTGGTCTGTTGCAAGGCGAAGTTTCCGTATCTAATAAACATTCATTTTATTTTTTTTTTATTTTGAATTGATGTCTTATTTACTAAATCATTAGAATGCAGATTCCATTGATGTCCACGCTGGTCTTACAAGGATCAGACAATGTTTAATTCTGAGAGTGAAGTAAGTCCACGGATGACTGACCACACATTTTCAAAGTTGCATGACATTTTTTTCCTTGATAAACATTAAAATAAAATTATAATGACATTTAGATAACATGTCTTCATCCCTAATGATGGGATGCTATCATCATGATCACTAAAGTTTTATGAGGGTCTGTATTTAGGGGTGTCTTCATCCCTAATGATGGGATCCTATCATCATGATCACTAAAGTTTTATGAGTGTCTGTATTAAGGGGTGTCTTCATCCCTAATGATGGGATGCTATCATCATGATCACTAAAGTTTTATGAGGGTCTGTATTTAGGGGTGTATTCATCCCTAATGATGGGATGCTATCATCATGATCACTAAAGATTTATGAGGGTCTGTATTTAGGGGTGTCTTCATCCCTAATGATGGGATGCTATCATCATGATCACTAAAGTTTTATGAGGGTCTGTATTAAGGGGTGTCTTCATCCCTAATGATGGGATGCTATCATCATGATCACTAAAGTTTTATGAGGGTCTGTATTAAGGGTTGTCTTCATCCCTAATGATGGGATGCTATCATCATGATCACTAAAGTTTTATGAGGGTCTGTATTAAGGGGTATCTTCATCCCTAATGATGGGATGCTATCATCATGATCACTAAAGTTTTATGAGGGTCTGTATTAAGGGGTGTCTTCATCCCCATTGATGGGATGCTATCATCATGATCACTAAAGTTTTATGAGGGTCTGTATTTAGGGGTGTCTTCATCCCTAATGATGGGATGCTATCATCATGATCACTAAAGTTTTATGAGGGTCTGTATAAAGGGGTGTCTTCATCCCTAATGATGGGATGCTATCATCATGATCACTAAAGTTTTATGAGGGTCTGTATTAAGGGGTGTCTTCATCCCCATTGATGGGATGCTATCATCATGATCACTAAAGTTTTATGAGGGTCTGTATTAAGGGGTGTCTTCATCCCTAATGATGGGATGCTATCATCATGATCACTAAAGTTTTATGAGGGTCTGTATTAAGGGGTGTCTTCATCCCTAATGATGGGATGCTATCATCATGATCACTTAAGTTTTTTGAGGGTCTGTATTAAGGGGTGTCTTCATCCCCAATGATGGGATGCTATCATCATGATCACTAAAGTTTTATGAGGGTCTGTATTAAGGGGTGTCTTCATCCCCAATGATGGGATGCTATCATCATGATCACTAAAGTTTTATGAGGGTCTGTATTAAGGGGTGTATTCATCCCTAATGATGGGATGCTATCATCATGATCACTAAAGTTTTATGAGGGTCTGTATTAAGGGGTGTCTTCATCCCCATTGATGGGATGCTATCATCATGGTCACTTAAGTTTTATGAGGGTCTGTATTAAGGGGTGTCTTCATCCCTAATGATGGGATGCTATCATCATGATCACTAAAGTTTTATGAGGGTCTGTATTAAGGGGTGTCTTCATCCCTAATGATGGGATGCTATCATCATGATCACTAAAGTTTTATGAGGGTCTGTATTAAGGGGTGTCTTCATCCCTAATGATGGGATGCTATCATCATGGTCACTAAAGTTTTATGAGGGTCTGTATTAAGGGGTGTCTTCATCCCCAATGATGGGATGCTATCATCATGATCACTAAAGTTTTATGAGGGTCTGTATTAAGGGGTGTCTTCATCCCCAATGATGGGATGCTATCATCATGATCACTAAAGTTTTATGAGGGTCTGTATAAAGGGGTGTCTTCATCCCTAATGATGGGATGCTATCATCATGATCACTAAAGTTTTTTGAGGGTCTGTATTTAGGGGTGTCTTCATCCCTAATGATGGGATGCTATCATCATGATCACTAAAGTTTTATGAGGGTCTGTATTAAGGGGTGTCTTCATCCCTAATGATGGGATGCTATCATCATGATCACTAAAGTTTTATGAGGGTCTGTATTAAGGGGTGTCTTCATCCCTAATGATGGGATGCTATCATCATGATCACTAAAGTTTTATGAGGGTCTGTATTAAGGGGTATCTTCATCCCTAATGATGGGATGCTATCATCATGATCACTAAAGTTTTATGAGGGTCTGTATTAAGGGGTGTCTTCATCCCCATTGATGGGATGCTATCATCATGATCACTAAAGTTTTATGAGGGTCTGTATTTAGGGGTGTCTTCATCCCTAATGATGGGATGCTATCATCATGATCACTAAAGTTTTATGAGGGTCTGTATAAAGGGGTGTCTTCATCCCTAATGATGGGATGCTATCATCATGATCACTAAAGTTTTATGAGGGTCTGTATTAAGGGGTGTCTTCATCCCCATTGATGGGATGCTATCATCATGATCACTAAAGTTTTATGAGGGTCTGTATTAAGGGGTGTCTTCATCCCTAATGATGGGATGCTATCATCATGATCACTAAAGTTTTATGAGGGTCTGTATTAAGGGGTGTCTTCATCCCTAATGATGGGATGCTATCATCATGATCACTTAAGTTTTTTGAGGGTCTGTATTAAGGGGTGTCTTCATCCCCAATGATGGGATGCTATCATCATGATCACTAAAGTTTTATGAGGGTCTGTATTAAGGGGTGTCTTCATCCCCAATGATGGGATGCTATCATCATGATCACTAAAGTTTTATGAGGGTCTGTATTAAGGGGTGTATTCATCCCTAATGATGGGATGCTATCATCATGATCACTAAAGTTTTATGAGGGTCTGTATTAAGGGGTGTCTTCATCCCCATTGATGGGATGCTATCATCATGGTCACTTAAGTTTTATGAGGGTCTGTATTAAGGGGTGTCTTCATCCCTAATGATGGGATGCTATCATCATGATCACTAAAGTTTTATGAGGGTCTGTATTAAGGGGTGTCTTCATCCCTAATGATGGGATGCTATCATCATGATCACTAAAGTTTTATGAGGGTCTGTATTAAGGGGTGTCTTCATCCCTAATGATGGGATGCTATCATCATGGTCACTAAAGTTTTATGAGGGTCTGTATTAAGGGGTGTCTTCATCCCCAATGATGGGATGCTATCATCATGATCACTAAAGTTTTATGAGGGTCTGTATTAAGGGGTGTCTTCATCCCCAATGATGGGATGCTATCATCATGATCACTAAAGTTTTATGAGGGTCTGTATTAAGGGGTGTCTTCATCCCCCTTGATGGGATGCTATCATCATGATCACTAAAGTTTTTTGAGGGTCTGTATTAAGGGGTGTCTTCATCCCTAATGATGGGATGCTATCATCATGATCACTAAAGTTTTATGAGGGTCTGTATTAAGGGGTGTCTTCATCCCTAATGATGGGATGCTATCATCATGATCACTAAAGTTTTATGAGGGTCTGTATTAAGGGGTGTCTTCATCCCCATTGATGGGATGCTATCATCATGATCACCAAAGTTTTATGAGGGTCTGTATTAAGGGGTGTCTTCATCCCTAATGATGGGATGCTATCATCATGATCACTAAAGTTTTATGAGGGTCTGTATTAAGGGGTGTCTTCATCCCTAATGATGGGATGCTATCATCATGGTCACTAAAGTTTTATGAGGGTCTGTATTTAGGGGTGTCTTCATCCCCAATGATGGGATGCTATCATCATGATCACTAAAGTTTTATGAGGGTCTGTATTAAGGGGTGTCTTCATCCCTAATGATGGGATGCTATCATCATGATCACTAAAGTTTTATGAGGGTCTGTATTAAGGGGTGTCTTCATCCCCATTGATGGGATGCTATCATCATGATCACCAAAGTTTTATGAGGGTCTGTATTAAGGGGTGTCTTCATCCCTAATGATGGGATGCTATCATCATGATCACTAAAGTTTTATGAGGGTCTGTATTAAGGGGTGTCTTCATCCCTAATGATGGGATGCTATCATCATGGTCACTAAAGTTTTATGAGGGTCTGTATTTAGGGGTGTCTTCATCCCCAATGATGGGATGCTATCATCATGATCACTAAAGTTTTATGAGGGTCTGTATTAAGGGGTGTCTTCATCCCCATTGATGGGATACTATCATCATGGTCACTTAAGTTTTATGAGGGTCTGTATTAAGGGGTGTCTTCATCCCTAATGATGGGATGCTATCATCATGATCACTAAAGTTTTATGAGGGTCTGTATTTAGGGGTGTCTTCATCCCTAATGATGGGATGCTATCATCTTGATCACTAAAGTTTTATGAGGGTCTGTATTTAGGGGTATCTTCATCCCTAATGATGGGATGCTATCATCATGATCACTAAAGTTTTATGAGGGTCTGTATTAAGGGGTGTCTTCATCCCTAATGATGGGATGCTATCATCATGATCACTTAAGTTTTTTTAGGGTCTATATTAAGGGGTGTCTTCATCCCTAATGATGGGATGCTATCATCATGATCACTAAAGTTTTACAAATGTATGAGGGTCTGTATTTAGGGGTATCTTCATCCCTAATGGTCGGATGCTATCATCATGATCACTAAAGTTTTATGAGGGTCTATTTTAAGGGGTGTATTCATTTAATTTGTTAGACATTTTACACATCTGTACTGAAAATACAACTATAGTGCTCGCATGGATCAACGGGGGGGGGGGGGGGGGGGGGGGGGGGTGAGAAATGTTTTTGAACATTAGAGAAGTATTCTTATTAAACCAAACAATATGTTTTTTTCAATAATTGGCACACTTTTTGTTCGGCATATGGTTACTCAAAATACACTTTTTAGATTAGTTTAATTATTTCATTACAGATTGTATCCACCCGTTTTGCAAATGCTGTATCAGCCCTTGCATCTAATCCTCTAGCCGTCTTATCATGTGTGTTGGTGAATTCTTGTGAACTTAATAAGGCTGGTGTATTTGTTTTTTTTTTAGATTAACATTCACCAGTTGCTTTACACCTATTGTGAACGTTTTTTTTAACAAACTGTCCGGGGTTGTCGTCAGTACGTAACAAAACGCAAAATTTGCATTAAATTCCGTCCTATGAAGTTGAATAGACAATGCATGGGAAATAGTGCAGCCACGCATATTTGAAGCATCTTTTTAACCCGTACATTTCTCGCTTATTAAAAGGAAAAGAACTAGGTGGATTCCAGTTTTCATTTAGAATGCTATACATTTGAGCACTAGGTACAGATGTGGAAATGAAGTTTGCAATATTCTTAGATTCGAATTCAGCAGGTGTCATTTCTTAAAAAAAATCTTATGGATATGATAGGGTGAGAAAGTTTTTTTTTTCTTCAAATCAAGTTAACAGAAAGCGTCGATTTTAATCATAAAACCAACAAAGTAATAAAATATAGGGATAGCAGCCTTGGATTGTCTTAATTGAATTCTTTGATCCTCTAATTATCAATTAAGTTCCCCTAAGGCCAATATAATTATGACATGTGTCTATTTAATGGAGTGTAGCGACAACGTGTCACCCTATTTAGTGCTGGATATTCAATGTATAGTAAAGATAACATTAAAACAAGAAATGGTTAATACAAAAAAAAAATTAAGATTTTCAAGCGGGGGGGGCCCCCCCCCCCCCCCCCCAAACCCCCCTAAATCCGCTAGTGTACGACATACATTTATCTATAATGCCTTAATGTTTGATACACATATGTTTTACAAGAAAACATTCAATAAACATGAGAAGCCTGTACTTTAGTTTATAACATCGCAATACACGAAACCTTGAGGGAATATCGAATTTTCTTTACAAGCAGTACCAATATAGCATTGAAAGTTCAGTAACCGATTAAATTGAATGATATAGATCAGCATAATCGATTGTTGTTATAGCATCCTCAGTATCTGCATAAATGATAGGAAGTCGTTCAATATAATATAGATCGTACAAGCACGCACTAGCTGGCTTTTTTTTTTTAGAAATTCACTCTCATTGCTATTTTTAAACACGGTGTATTTTTATTTAATGGTTTCTCCGGTTAAGCTTCGTTATTAAATAAATGTTTGTAACAAGATTTTTTTTAAAGTATCAAAAATGAGTTTTTGATCAAATAATAGAAATATCTATAGATTGTTAACGACAGATTATGCCTCCATTATCAACCCTCAAATACTGATCACGTAGTACTGATAAAGTTAAACTTATTTAATTTCTTACGAATAATCTAATTACTTTTTAATACAACTGTTTGAAGTGTTACGGCCAGAAATCACCTTAAATTGTAGCCAACAAAAGACACAAATCACTAATAAAATTTAACAAGATTTATACAATTTTACAAAAAAATATTATACAAATTGAAATGTCAACTAAGCTGTTGAAATATATGTCTGATCCTTTGTCTTTTCTTTATCCGAAATTCATCTCCTAACTGCTGCAGATTCCAAAGGTAATATATATCCAATAAGTTCACAAACTAGTATGATGTCGTTCATAAATAAAAGTGTCAATCCAACAACTCCAGAGAACTTCTGAGAATACAAGTATATTAATGTCTGATAAGTCTAATTTCAGTGTCTGTATATATAGTTGTCACGGAAACTTCTAGAACACTGTAGAAGGGAAACTTCTAGAAACTTCTAGAAAACTATAGAAGGGAAACTTCTAGGATATTGTTTATGTTTAAATTACGCATCGTAGATTATGATCATTCCGGAATTATTATGTAAGTCAAATAGAAAGTTATAATCATTCCATCAGTATCTATGATTGTTCCAGTGATTTCTAAACTGCACAATTATAACATTATTTTGTAAACACCTATAACCCAATTAAATAAACATTATAAGACCACACAAAACAAATTAGGCCAAGATAAATAAACATGATAATTTTAATATCATAACAGAAGACAGTATAAAGAGTAAGGAGAAGGTCGATCATACTGGTGAACTGTTAGTCCCCGAGAGAATAAGGAGAAGGTCATTCTGGTGGACTGTTAGTCCCCGAGAGAGTAAGGAGAAGGTACTGCTGGTGAACTGTTAGTTCCCGAGAGAGTAAGGAGAAGGTCATGCTGGTGGACTGTTTGTCCCCAAGAGAGTAAGGAGACGGTCATGCTGATGGACTGTTAGTCCCCGAGATACTAAGGAGAAGGTCATGCTGATGGACTGTTTGTCCCCAAGAGAGTAAGGAGAAGGTCATGCTGATGGACTGTTAGTCCCCGAGAGAGTAAGGAGAAGGTCATGCTGATGGACAGTCCCCGAGAGAGTAAGGAGAAGTTCATGCTGGTGAACAGTCCCCGAGAGTATCTTAGTCCTTCAGTACTCACATATTTTTCTAAAATTTTTCGTTGATTATTGAGAAACTAAGTTTACAACTCCCTCAGACAAAAATGACATTGAATACTAATTTGGCGCTATTATTTTAGGTCCAGTTTGATCCTATAGCTCCTAACGTTTCTACGTATTTAAGGTGGTACCTAACACTACAGGGAGATAACTCTGTAAAAATCAGCTAAACGTTTTAATTACGTTGTATTGTTAAGAAAATATTAAGCTTCTCAATGATCAAAATTAGTGTTTGTCAAACTGCTATATAACCAATGAAATTTTTCTGATAAAGTGGTTGGTTCAAATTTTTTGAAATTTTTATATTTTTGTCAAAGGGTCAAAGTAAACATTTTGTCAAAATTTTATGAAAATTAAACGAGCCAAATTAGTATTAGTCAAGGTGTTGGGCACCACCTTAAAAATCTCTGGCTTTCAAATGTTTTCGTTTGTGCGTTCCGGACGCACGAAATTTGTGAAGAATTGTATTCATCATTTGATTTGTACAAATACATATTGAATTTATTACATGTATGTACATTGTAGTAGTAAAATTAACATACACATGTAAGTCCAAACTCGTAATGATGAAAACCTATTAATTGAAGAAAAATGCAAAATTTATTTTGAATTGTCTTGTAATTGCTTAAGAAAAGATTGTTTCATTAAAGGTATATATTAAAGATATCAGGGTCTCGTTACACTTCATTGAGATCTGTTTAAAAATAAAATCCAGTTTGACGCCGATTAAGAGCCAACAATACAAATGAAGAACGAGAGTCTCATTTGCAGCGAAGGGCACATGCATAGTTAGTATAGAAGGTTATCTTTTAATGCCGTATAATGACAATTATGTTTTTGAAGAAAATACATAGCCAATTTCTAATGATATGCTCATATACATGTATACAACTGTTACAAATGACCCTGACGCTAAAGAAATTAAGGGATTAGTTTCAAATAGATTACGTTCATTAAGCAATAAAATAAAATAAAATCATATTTTGATATGTTTCATACATATATTTATTTATTACTAAGCGATAACATAGATTTTTTGGTCAATAAAAGGTATAATTTTACCAGCACATCTGCTTGGAAAACAGATACATTTATCATACATGTAAGTATATGATTTATCTTTAATAAATCTCTTATCTTTCGATATCGTATCATTATATTTCTATAATTAATATTTTCAAACTAGTATATGTGAACTCAGTGTCTATCTGCTAAATCCGTGAGTCCTTTACATAGTACAAAGCACTGTCGAAAGGGCGTATTACATTTGCGCGAAATTTGGGATTTACGGATTTACTTACAAAATTGAAATCCGCGCAAATGTAATGCAAATCCGCGCATATTTAATGCACCGCTATCTTAAATATTGACTGATGAGTTTTTAATGAAGGACAGTAAAGACCAATAGCAATTTTACAGTGACATTATACAAATTAGATGTTTTGCTTCCGAAACATTTTTTAAATTGACCTCTTGATGTATTTAGAGGATTTTTCTCGTTTGGGTTACTGTCTCTTTTATTGAGACAACCTTTAGCTGGAACTAACTCGAGATTTAAATACATGTCATGTGTCCATGCTTCGCTCAAAAGGATCTTTCTGTTTGGAAGACATTTTCGAGACTCGGGGTTTTTCGTAATGACACACTCTTTTAAAATTTTGTGGCAGAACTTTCACTGTTGAATAAAGTTTTTATCAGAACAGAAAGTTTAACGGATTATTGTAAGCTTACCGTGGATACAGGATCTGTATTGGGTGAAAAAAAAAATGGAAGAAAAAATAAAGAGAAAAACTGTAAACAGGTCTCTATCTCTATGCATGGTACCAAATTGTTAGCATGTGTTAGTAACATTTAGAGGAAATCGAAAAAGATTGCTACCCAGTTCTCCTGTACTTGCGATTGCAATATTTCCTTTCCAGAATATGTTTTATTTAAATATTTACTTTGAATTTCACTAGACTGACGCAATAATATTTATAGAACAACAAATAATTACCAATAACATTACATTTAATAGTTAATGTAAACACAGAATATTTCCCTATAGACCGTTTAAATACTCATTAGATACATCTGCTGGTAAGTTATTGTTTTACATGAAATTGACACATGTCAATAAAACCCATTATCATGTCGATTTCAATGCAATATTTATAAACTACTGCAGTGCGTTGATCTGATAAAACTATGTAATGAACAATTATCATGTTCATATATCAAAATATGCAATCAATTACGATTTTTGCCAACGCATAAAATGAGCTCTATGTCTGGACGACTTAATGGAAATGTCAAGTAAAGTTCAACTTGACTGATAAATGATGATACATGAGTATGATAGAGAAACGAAATGATCAGTTCTAAATCCCATTGACCAATTATTTCTAAATGTTTAACTAGCACCGCAGCATGATAGAGCGCAGCAGTAATCCGAGCATCTTCAACAGCTTAAGTTAGTATTGATTAACAGGTAATTTTCCTGTTTTATTTATTCACTGATTTACCGTACAATGCAGTGCATCATTTAAAATATTTAAAAGTAACAGAAAATTTCCAACACTTAAAAAAGACACAAATCGGAAAATGTTGCAACGTTTTCTTTGTCAAACAGTCTAGAGTCGCTAATATCCGTAATATTTTGTATTGGAAATAAATGAAACAATAGACCAATTCAAAAATTCTACTCAAATATTCATCTTCCATTTCGCAGTCTCAGTGTCTTAGCAGAATGCGTAAGTACCAATCAGAAAGTCCAATATATTGACGTTCCCATAATGCAACACAACTTCTGAATTTACCTATATTATGTTACAGCTACAAAGTTTAAGAAACTGTTAAGAGATCGTGAAAAGTGCGAGAAATCGACGATTGATATGATCAGAGATATAATAGCTATATCTGTGATATGATTAAATAAGAATATTATGTTTCAGAACGGAATAAAATATGTCTCAGTTTAAAAATTACTTGGTAGAACTTTGTTTGATATACTACATGTGTATAGTCCACGTGTAAATCAACATTGATTTTTTTTTTATAAAAGTTGAACATGATTGCACTTCTATATAATCAGACATTTCATCCGATTAATTGATTTGTCCATGTGACTTCGAACTTGAAACAACAAATATCAATACATTACTAACTTTGAACAGACAAAAAAAGTTATAATCGTGTACCACTGAATTGATTAGCGGAACAAACACACTCTAATCTGAAATCAAATAATGAACTTTATTTGGTATTTTTAAACGCAGAGTAAACTATGTTGACCAGATTTTGATTTACATTTCGCTATTTGATTTCACCTACTTTTGTTTAATCCCATTAGTATTCAATGTTTATAATATAACGCAGAATGTAAAATGAAAGATGTAGTTGACAATTACCAGGGTTTTTGAAACAGATTGCTTACATTTTTAGTCGGATTTACAGCATGTCGATTTCTTGACAGGTGATTGACAGAGTTAAACCCATGATGTATCTCAAATGTCCAAGCTGATCAATGTATCAAATACTTAAGTGGTTGAGGGTTAAACATGCAAACATTGCTACATACAGTGAATTAATGCCATAAGCTGTGCTAATGCAGGACCCATCCAGACAATCCAGTCTCAATACATTTGAATCTGAATAACAAAATATGCATATAAAAAAAACAAGATAAAAGATAACTATGTCAGTGGCGTAGCTAGGCCATTTGTGAGTGTACGCCCGATACTCGGCGAGGTGTCTGAGGGACCAAAGCGGGTCCAGGGCAGAGAACCTTCTGGTAGGGTTTTGATGGGGTGAAGCCCCAGATACTCGCGTTAACGAGAAAAAGATACCATTTCTGTCATTAAAAACTCATCAATAGCTTAATATTTAGAGTCTAGTTTATTTATTTTTTAAGTTTTATTTATTCATTGTGTTGATTTTGAATCTAATGATCATTTGTCTCAGAGAAAATTGTCCAAACCAGTTACTTAAAATATGTTTAAAAGGAGATGTGGGATCTACAAATATCAAGATAATAAAAAAAGCAAGTCTCCATTTCAATGTTGTTGTTCTATTAATTATTTCGACTTCATCTAAATTTTCACCAATTTTTATGCGCAAATTCTGTAAATAGACACATGAAATAAATAATTTTCATAGATTTTCAGGTGAAATATGAAATTCGTAAAGAGTTCCGTGGAACCCTGTGTCTCGCCTGGGATTACTTCTGTCGGTGTAAAAGTGTAATGTTGACTATAAAAAGTTATCTATTGATCAGTGAAATACAGGATTTAAGACAAAAAAACTTTATCTTGAAGATAAGCTTATTTTCAAGGTTCATAACAATCTATGAAGGTTTACAAATTTATCATGTAAAAACAGACCGTCTGTTAATTGTAAAAAATATAAGTCAGTAAAATACTGAAAAATAAAAAAAAAAAAAATTCAAAATTATCTCTTTTAAAATTATTAAAAATCTTCTGCCAAATGATCATAAAATTCCATGAAAGTTTGACAAAGTAATTGATGTGTAACAATTAACCTCAAAATGTATCTACTTATTAACTACAAAACAACAATGTCCTTTTATTAGTAAAATACGGAAAATAAAAATATATATTTTCATTATGCTCTGGATACTGACTTTTGATCATAGAAAGATTGTGTCCAACTTAGGGAAAATTTCATGAAGGTTTGACAAAGTAATTGATGTCCGAAAAACACTTTAACCTTGTACTGCATCTACATATTAACTGTAAACAAAAACTAAGTCCTTTTAGTCGACCGTGCGAGACCCTCATTGGTAGTCAAGGTCGTTAAACACCCCCTAGTAGTAAAATATAGTTGACATAACACTAGTGGTTCCCCATAAACAAACTTATCACAAACTAATGCTTGTAAACCAAGCAAAAGTTTCAAAGTCAATAGACCATGACTGAGGGGGCGAGGCCAAATAATCGGTAAACGGACAGAAAGTCACAGGACAAAAAGTCCCAGGACATAAAGTCACAAATTTGATAGGACAAAAAGTCAGGACAAAAAGTCACAAATAGTGTGTTGACAATTGTTTAAATATATAAGAGAAAGATCTTGAAATATTTTCTTTTTATTACATATATTCATTTTTAAGTTTAGGAAATTGTTCATAAGCCTTGATAAATGAAAATTTATTAAATTTTATCGTGCAAAGGATATATTTCTTGGCACCATGAAACCATTAAAGGATAAAGCCTCTTTGACATTTTGTTTTCATAGCAACTATTTGATCATTATTAATATTTATTGCATAAATTTTAATTACAAAGTTGCTTCATAAATAATAGTTTAAGAAACAAACCAAAATATTTCTTTTTAAATTAGTTTTTTTTACATTCAAATAATCTCCATGGAAATGAGATGTGCCAATGCTAATGCAACTGCATACCAAATATTATTTGCCTACCACTAGTGGTTCCTCATAAAGTGACCTAATTACAAACTTATAAATTGTTGACTCCGCCGCCGACAACGACGCAGGAAACAACATAACCTATGTCTCACTTTTTGAGATCGGCGTCAAGGCGAGACAAAAATCAAAAGAAATATTCATAAAATTTTGCTCTGAATACCGTCTTAAATTTGGTCATAAAAATATTCTGTCTAACTTCCGTAGAACTCCATGAATGTCTGACAAAGTTATTGATAAAATCAAAAATAACTTTAACAACAGACTGAACCTAAATGTTGACGACGCCGACGGAATCTAGGAACGCTAAGCCACGGTCTCGTTTTCGCGACATAAATGTCGCAGGCTCGTCAAAAATGCAAACCACATATCGAATGAATTGCTTTAAACAATAGGAAACTGAGTAGAATTCACAGTACATTCAGACTTTGACAGAAAATGAACAAATAATGTAATATGATACCATTTCATTAAACAGTAAATTTCGTGACTTTTAAAGTTTATTATTGAAGAAAGAATAACAAGGCTCGTGTGGTTTAAGACTTTTTTTTTTTTTTTTTAGATTAAATTATTTTTTCTCCTAAATTCATGTGTACGCCCGGGCGTTTTGACGTAAACGTAGCTACGCGCCTGTATGTTAAATAAATAATGTGATTCTGTCTTCTCTCCTTAATTTATCATAACGTTCAGAAGGAAGACTTTCCGAACTTTCGTATAAAATTTGGTGTTGATGTCTTTCCTCGTCTTGAATTTTTCAGAATTGTTTAGATTTAAAAGTCCATTTCTGTGTATCCTGATAGTTTTCCAAGTTATTCTCTCTTCTGTACACCCAATCCAGACCCTCCCATATAGGAACACGTGTTCAACATGTGTTCAGTATGATTTCAGACTCGATGGAATATATGTCAACCAATCAAATCTTGTTTAATTGTAAGTATGATTGACGAAAAACACGTACTGGTCTGTAATTAAACATTAAACTTACAATTGTATTTTCAAACGCTGTGTAATCGACTGGTCAGTTCAAAAGTGTTGGAATACAGCTCAATGATAAAGGTCTTTATATAAATAAAATCATCAGAACTAAGGACAGTGGACTCGTGATAAATTTATTTGGTAGTTTACTTCCATAAGGTACCATATGCCGTAAAAAGTAATTATTTGTTTGTTTATAGCGATGCCGCGAATTTGTTTTTGCTTTCTTTCTTTTCTTTTTCCCCCATTCCCATTTGTCATAAACTCATTCAGTTAAAATGACTATAAGGGATTTGAATCTCAATTTGAATTTAATAAAAAAGAAAATTCAATTAAACTGTTAAAACGCAAGTCTATAATGGATATCAATCGTTTTCCTGACTATCACGTTCCGTAGCAATCAAGGTTCATCTTATTAAAACATACAAAACTTTACTCCCACAAAATAACTAAATTCAAGCTAATGGATTTCCTATATTCCATAGTTTTAGCACACATTTGAAATTTAAAACGTTTTGTTGCAGACTTGTCAATTTTACGACAATATTAATTGTATTTCAACAAACATAGCGCTACAGGAAGGAACAACAATTGAATGTATCGAGATGTTATTATCTTTCATTATTGACATCAACATGGATTCTGAATCAAATAAATATTTTCAATAGAACAACAATGTTGTTAAAGTAAATTGGCCATGATTACAAACAACTTTTACAAACCAGTTACTTAAATCAAGGATTTGTAGTCTCACTATACAAATCCTAACTTAAATGTAAAACGTTAGTGAAGAATAAAGTAATTTTAATTAATAAAAATGAAGAAAAAAATAATGACACTCATGAATAATATCAAACAAATTCCAAATGTATAGAATCAAACTGAAGTCGCTTTGATTACATCGATTCAGAAACAAACAAAAATTATCACACGATCTTTAACGACGAGTGAACATCTTAAACAAAGAGTGGCGATCTTTAACGAAGAGTAACGATCTTTAACGATTAGCATCAACTAACACTATACAGGTAAGATATGTATATGTTGGTAGTGTAAAATTCAATAAATAGAATTGCTGCTTTATAGAAAAAATAAATACTGTAATAAGCTATACAACATGTAACATTGAAAAACACATTTTAAGTTTGTTTCTTTTTTGCTTTTTTTAAACAACATGCCTCCACCTCAATTAACATTCAAATTATTATAATTACATTACATGTATGTTTCATTATAATACGTTATTTTGATTGGACAACAGCAATCTCGCGTCATTCTGAAATTGACCTTCATTTCAAAATGAAATGTAACATTCATGATGTCACGAGCTTCCACAATAAAGTGCACATGCAGGTAAATAAAAGAAAAACTTGATAGAAATCGTGTTTTCATGATCCTAGCAAAAAATGCAATTATAAGTATTTAATGCTTCTTTTAGTAATTTTATAGGGTTGTAAAAGCGTTGACCGTGCGCACATTTTTATAACAAAGCGCTCCTGCTCCTCATACAAAATGTACTTCGGTCAACGCTTTTACACCCCAATAAATTTACAAAAAGAAGCATTCAATTCTTAAATACACCATTTTAAATAGCTATTCATCTGATTATATATGATCATTTAGTTCATATTTGATATGGAGAAAGCTTCAAAAATGTGAATTACTTGTGCTTCGTCCATTTTGATTAGATTTGACAATAGAAAAATATGTTTTAACTAAATCTTCTCATTTTTTTCACGATAGAAAGAAACAAGTTTCTATCGACCATAACTAACAGACCGATGTTCTACCCAATTGCCACTAAACATTATGTCAACAGTGCTTTTATTGATGCTCTTTATCCTAGAGTCAAAGGGTGGCATTCCACATGGACAAAAAGGTCCAACAGCAAGTTCAAATCTACCCCTAGAATCGGCTTAAGTACGAATATTATTATGCGCTAAATCTCTTACTACGTTATTACTTGACAGATGCCCTTTGGAGCACGATTTTATCCAAACATTAGAAACTCGTTCTATCTTACCGTTTGTAGCAAGAGTGCAAACTATATAGCTGATCTGACTGCTACACCACTGTCCCAGGTTAGGGGTGAGGGCGGTTTAGCGCCAACAAACATGTAGCCCTGCCTCATTCTGTATGTGCCTGTCCCAAGTTATGAGGCTGTAATTCAGTGGTTGCCATTTGTTGCTGGCTATCATATTTGTTTTTCGTTTAATCAGGACGTTAGTTTTCTCGTGTGAATTGTTTTTAACATTTGTTATCTCGAGGCCTTTTAAAGCTTACAATGCAGTATTGGTTTTGCACATTGTTGAAGGCCGAACGATGAGCTATACATTGTAGTTGTTCACTTCTTCAGCCTTTGATCTCTTGAGAGTTGTCTCATTGGTAATCATACCACATCTTCTTATTTTCATAATTATATTCAACTGTATTTTTAAATGCACAACAAACCATTCATAATAAACGGCAATAAATGGATTCATCATTGAGTCGATGCCTAAAAAGCACAACTACTGTAAGTTATTGATTAATACTAACAGACTAGATTGTCCCATTGTGAATTCAAGTTTAATTCTGCTCCTAAAGAGAGGACAACCACTGTTGATTATACAGTTATATTCACAGACAACATAAGCCCATTATATAGTGTAGTTAAAATCTTATTACACTGCTGATTAATATCCGCGCCATCTTGTATGAAACTGGACACCATGCTGTTTATTATCATATACGGTAATTAATTTGTCATTCATATCTTGCTGCTTTAAAGCGTGTACGGTATTGATTCGTCAGGGTCAAAAGAGCGCTTGTCCTTCAGATTTCAATATAACCAGTTCCAGATTTTATTATTTTAATGGTTTTTGTTTTCTGTGTTTGCACACTACAAAAATGCCAGCCGATTTCATTAGTGTTTAGGCAAACCAGTTTTAAAGCATTTATAGAAATTGATTTCCCGGTCAAAAGAGCACTTGCTATTCAGATTTCAATAAAAGCAGTTCTAGATTTCTACAAAAATTTAGATGATATTTGTCTTCTTTTTTAACACAACCAAAAGATGGATGCCATTAGTGTGAGGATAAATCAGCGAAGAGAAAATCAAATATTTGTTATCGTTGAAGCAATTAAAGGATTTTGTGATATTAGTTTTATTGCATATTGGTTTTGCTTGAAAATGTAAATACACTTGTATCGAGTGTACAATAAGGTCACAGTAAGTTTATTGGTTACTTAACGATTAGTATCTTATTTTAAGAAAATGTCTGTCACGTGATATTTTAGCGGATAACGTAACTGCCTTGATGACCAATGACAATCATGATGAAGTAACGTATTCTAAAATTAAGACTCAAACTACCTTTTCAACTATGGAGGTTTCTATGAACCGTTGCAATAAAAACGACATTGTTTTACAAAAATAAAGAGGCATGTATATAGTTGAATAGACTTGCTAATCCTAACCACAGTTTAATAGCAGTTCAATGTCTGAAAAAAATAAATATTTTTGAATTACTGGGAACAGCAAAATCTACGAAGCTCTTCAATAAATTAGTCCCGAATACAATTTTTGTTATTAATATTCTACTGCAATTTTAATTATACTGAAGCTATAAATCATGAAATTAACAATGTATCTGTTTAATTTGTGAAACTAATGGAGTCTCTGAATGCACTCTAAATGAAAGTACTAACATGATTCGAAAAAGAACTTCTTTTTTTTCTATACGTATCGTACGAAAAATTAAGAGAAATAGTTTCCTCCTTATAAAAAAACGTAAGCAAATGAACGTTTTTTCATTTTTTCTTAATTTTGACGTTTTAAACATAATATTGAAAGGACTTTTATTATCAATGCAAGTATAGACGGTTCCAATTTTACTACAACTAATGCGCATTTTGACAATTAATGTCTTTTCAATGAAGCTCGATGCTTAACATATAGAATAAATCACAACCTAATGCAAACTATGACGATCTGATATAAACAAAAAGTCCAATAAGTATAACCAAACACGTATAAGGAATTAGAAGTATGCGTGAGGAAATTAAATGAGTTAGAAGTTTTATAACAACAAAATTCAATACAATATTCGTATGTTGATTCTAGTGCCATTCCAAAAGCATAGCTCTCGACCTAGTGGTAGTAATACATTGGTAGCTAGCTATAAAAGCAGGTTTAACCCACCATTTTATTCGGAAAATACCAGTACCAAGCCGGGAATATGACATTTGTTTTCTAATACTCCCGATAGTTTATAAAGTGTAACGTTTAATTTTTTTTTTTATGAACTTCCCCTTTTTGAATTTATCTTTGAATTAGGGAGTGTTGTTATAATATTTTGTCATCTTAACAGTACAAACTGAATTTTTAAATTTTACTGTCAATGCCTAACTTCTTAAATAGAGTAGTTCTTCCTGTACCTTTATGTCTCTAAGTTATTACTTGCAAATTAAAAAAAGAAATATTTTGAAAAGACCTTGTTGGTCATAAAATGCTATGTCTCTTAAATAACATGAGTAAGTCTTCAGATTGTTTTTCTAAGTGTTTACTCGGAACCAACAACACGAAGGGATATAAAACGTTTCAGTAACCATGATTTACTGTCAGATCAATGTTGTCGATGCACTGGTCTTAAATGTCTGCCAATTGGTTTCCGGCGAATGCGTATTGTCCAAGGATGTTAAAAGGATTTACAAGTAAATGAAGTTTTTCGTCCTCTAATATTTAATCATTCTTTTTGTATCTGTCTCTGAGCTTCCGATTTAAAGGACCACGATTTGTATAATTTAATAAGTTCAACAGCGCAGACATAATCCGTTTCCCGGGTCGTTCAACATGATGACATTTATCATGTGATATTTATCGTGTTACATTCAAACACATCAGGTCGTTGAGATATTTTAAGTTAGTGGCATTTATATAAATGTTCGTTTTATTTTTTTTCTGTTACAATGTCACAATAAACTATAACAAATTAAATAATTCACCTATAAACATTGTGTGAACTAATTTGTTTTTTGGTCTGATTAAACGAACACATTTTACTAAATAGTTTTTGAGTGTTTGAAGTGAAAGATTTACCAATTTTTGTTAAGTCTCATTTGTGTATCCTTGTATCATAATCTCTTGTTTTTTTCTTTTATTGCCATTGTTCTCTTACAAATTATTGTAATTATTACGAAGTTTAACTTTGAAATCGACATAATTTTATGTCTAGATAGAACAAATGGAGACGGGGAATGGAAGGGTTGTGCGCTTGTAGAAACTGGTTTATATACACCATATTTTATGTATGTTTGACGTCATGCTTATATCTAGACCGCGTTTTTTAACTTTGCAATTACTTAGTACATCTATTTTTAAATAGAAGCAGGTGGTTGGCGTAGTTTCTTGTGCCGTATCCAATATTGTTTTTGTATATTATCTTACTTATGAACTAGTTTCATGAAAATTCTGGCTTCCCTTTGGATAATAAAGATTAAAAGTCACTAATTAATGAAATGAATCGCGTAATAATTTCTTAAAGCAAATTATATATAAGTTTCAAATTTCATTCCTCTAGGATAATTGATATCAATATGTATAAATGGTATATCATGAAGCGTTCAAAAGAAGAACGAGACACCAATTTCCTTTGCGTGACGACAACTTCCTGTTAGTACAATGGAAGATCCGCCATGACAGTTGCGGTTTCAGGCATACATTTACATCTCGTATTTTTAGCGTTCAACAGACTGACGAGAAATAAACACTATTAATTACGGGAAAAATCGATATTCACGGCTATTGTTTAGTAATTGAACTACCAACTTTATATCGAATCTGGGATATTAATGTTTAAATAATCCGCCATTATGTATAAATTCAGTGCGGAACTGTCTTTTTATTCACTTCGCTACTGCCTTTTTATTTAGTGTGGGATGTTTTTCTTGTCTTTATAAAGCCTTAAGTTGTTATTAAGAAAGTTTATTGGATATTTCCTTTGCGGGAAGTATAACTCCATATCCAATCATTGTAAAGATCGTCGTTAATTACAATCATTCATAAAACATCTAGGTTTACAAAACTCATCATAAAATAAAGCTGCAAATATTAAATCTCAGGCGAAAGTTTTTTTCTCTCAGTATTTTGTGTCCGTTTCCTGACAGATTTTTAATAGTTTGAGATTTAAAATGAAAAATAAGCACAAAACATATTATAGAAAATCTTTCAAATAAATATCAAACAAAATATTATTTCCAAAGATGTATACTAGTATTCACTTAAGTCATAATATGACTGTTCTAACTTATTACTGGCATAGAAATAGGAGTAAATGGTATTAAGTTAATGGTATTGCTATATACAGTAATATTACACGATTGATTTTAGATCATTGGTCGTGACTTACACGGCTACTTACTAAGTCAGCGTCACTGATCAGTCTTTTGTAGACGCGAGTCTAGTGTACAAAATTTTAAGCCTAGTATCTATGATGAGTTCATTTATTCACATTTAAATCCAGATATGAGAGGTACAGTAAGTCGAAAAATGTAAAACGTAAGAAAGGTAGCGTTGAACAAATGATAAGAGACAATTGTTTATCACTATTCTCCCTATCTTGGTTACTACATATGATAGTTCCTGTGGGTCAGATCATAGATGTATAAACCCATAGATGGGTTTATACATCTATGGTTATATCTATACGTCCATGTAAAAGGCACTCCATTGAATAATCGGGCTTTTTTTTTTCTTTAATTATGAAATTGAAAGCTTCTTTACACTATTTTTAGAATCTAATATGCTAGACAAAATGTAAATTTACAAATGCAAATTATAATAAAAGGCAATGACTATCAATTTAGACTAATTTTGAGCACTTATCTTATTTACACCACTGTAGTTCTTACGTGTTAAGCTATCATTCACAATTCCAATTACCTCTTAATTGTGAGCACCTCATTAATTGTTCTCGGTAATTTTCCAACATGCCGTTAAATTTGCAATTGTAGGTTTTTGCTCTTCTGTTAATTGTAAATAATGCGTTTGAACTGACAAGTATGTTAATTAAGTACAAATTGTATCGAGGTTACGCGTTCATATAATGTCAATAAATTTCTCATTATAATACTTTAATAATCAGAGTTTACACGACATAACAAATATGACGGGCACCACAAGTGGAAGTGGACCTCAACTGCTAACCCTCAGAGCTACTGAGGTCTTCGAGTTTTAATTCTACATGTTACATTATACAACACTTGTTTTGCACATGAAGCAAAAAAAAAAAATAATAATAAAAAGACGAGCAAAAAAAAAAACAACACATAATTTATAACAGCGGTATTCTTAATCACATTAACAAATCAATTTATTATACTACATAACGTTTAAATTACCATTGACAATTATTATTGATCAGCATAATTATAATGGTTGTATGTATCAGTAGGTAAAATGATGGTTCCATACATAATTCCGAACATCCTGGCATTTAACTTCAACGGTATGCTAGGAGATATTTACCAAACCCCTCGGACTTTAACCTTGCTAACACAACTTATTTTCTATAACTTTTAAAACATCTCAAGATATATTTGAATGAAACTAAAAGTTTATATTCTCAATAGAAAACAAATATATTTGACAAATGATATTAAAAAAAAGTATAATTTCTGTCAAAATATAAATCATTATAATCATTTTATTTACTAATAACCCGGTGGGTTTGGTAAATTACATCAAGTTTGATAACAGAGGTAAATTAAGTGAGGTCATCTGATTGGTCAGTTAATTGTTATGATGTTACTGTGAAATCGTGTATTAGCTTTAACACCTCTATAACAATTGTAGATTATAGAAACTCGTGTAAGAACGAAAGACGATCACTTTATCTAATTCTAATATCGGACAATGACAATCAATGATATATTTAAACAGCGTGCAATTACTTGATTAATTATTGGTGTTTAACGGCTCTCTCAGAGCTCTTGGTTCTATTCTATTAATTGAAGCTATCGACCTTCAACATATTAACTGGCAATCCTAGTCAATCAAGATCGGAGTCGAGCGTACTTGCAACGTTCGGGGTTCGAACTCAAAATCTCAGTGTTGACAGGCTCACGATTGCCATGATTGCACTACTTAGACAACTTGGACACCGAGGCCCCTTTACTACTTGTAACATGGTTAAAATACATGTACAACATGGATATATTCCACCTATCTTAGCCACATTCTCGTCCTCTTTTCACGATTTTTTTACTTGCAATAAGTTTCCGGAAGGCTGTCACTATAGTGGAGAAAGAATCTGCTTTCTTTTCCGGAGTAGTTGGGCTCTACCCCTGTTGTTTTGATGGGGTTTGTTTTTCTTAGTCTTAAGTTTTCTATGTAGTGTTTTGTTTACAGTAAACACATGTTTGTTTTTTCGATTCTTTTCTTTCTGTCCAAAGAATAGTTTGTTGTTCTTCGACTTGTTGTTTAATTGCCTTTTTGGTATCTTAGTTATACGTCCCTTTTTGCATGCACAATAATATAAGGGGATGTGATATAATGCCAATGAGACAACTGACCAGTAGAGTCCAAATAACACGGGTGTGAGTGCATGTTCTTTTCGTTTCTTTTTATTCTGTATTAAATCCTAAACTATGTACATGTTTCTTTCATTGTTATTTGTGCATTTCTTTTACATGTGTCATCATAAAGTTTCCAGTCGCGTTATTTTAAAAGGGATATTTCATCTGATTTTAAAACATATTAATCTTTGACATTAATTTATTGACTTCAATCTTATAAACAATCGGAGAACAAAAATCAGATCACATTTAAATTCATTTTAGAAACGAACAATATGACATAACATTAGTAGCCGATTAATTAGATTTTGTGTCTGTAAAGTTTTGAACATTACGCAGTTGCTTTATCACCTCAACCCAAACAAAACTTCATGGTACAAAGAGGAGTAACTCAAATTACTTGCAAAGCAATCGGCTTTCAGATAGTTCAGTATATTATATTGCTATATTATGTTATCATAATATTGATACTAGAGAAGATTTATGTTTAGAAAAAATATATAAAACTTTAAAAATATCAAGCTTATACTTCCGACGGACAGATTCCTATACCACTTTTTGTCTTCCTTTATGTGACCATTTAAGGATTATTGCTCTCCAACTTTTCATACTTTTCGATGTCCATTATTTTCTTTTGAGGACCCCTTCCAAGAAAGAAATCGTCGACATGCCTTTTTTTCTTCTCATTGAAACCTTTTTATTTTCTATTATAGCATTCCAAGGCATTAACTAAATCTCCTTTAAAACGAAACTCAATATTTGAAATTTATGTTCAAATAATTCCTGATATTTAGAAAAACCATGTCGAAGTGATGGCTTCTATAATGGATAAAAACTAATATTATTCAGTGGCGGATTCTGGGAGGCGTAGGAGGGCGTACCAACAAAGGGGGAAAATATTTGCGTATAAAATCGTTAAAAAAATTGTCTCGCTAAGCTCGCCGTGATCTTAACCGTTCTGGACAATTACCTTCCCTTTGCTCCCTGGATTCGCCTCTAAATTATAGATGACAGTTCTGTACTGAGATGGATCTTTGATTGGTTTTGTTTAGTCACACCATTTATAAACTTGGGATAATTACATTACATAGACCTTTGTCTCACTGAGATCGAAAATGTCTTTAGTTTTTAGTCGTTTGGTTTCTGTTTCATTGACCTTTATCCCACACCTATTATCTATAAGAAATAAGTGAATGGGAGACAACTCGTGTTTACTTACGACTATTGACACGGAAACATCCAGACACACTATTTTCGTATCGATTTGATAATACATATTTACTTGTATTCATTTCAGAAAAAAAAACACACGTATGTATCTTTAATTGTGTATGACTTTCATGTTCTTTACCTTTAATTTTGTTTTTTAAGTTTTGATTGTAAATCATGGTTGGTAATGTTTATCATAAAAAAATTGTATTAGACCTGCCGAATAAATTCTTGTAACGTTTAGTGATCTGTTGTGATAAACCATATGTATTGACATATGCTTGTGTTACGTTATCAGAGGCGGATTTAGAGGGGGCGGGGTGCACGTGCCCCATCATGAAGCTTCATTTATGGTTATTCCAGACTTTTTACCGGTCCCACATCACATTTTGTCTAGTTTGGGGAGTAGTCCTGTAATTTACTTCAAATGGGGAAAGGTAGATGAAATGCAGTTATAACATATACCCCCCTTTCCAAAGCATCTTAGAGACTGGCATTTTCCTTGCATAAGTGATTGCTGTAGTTTTTATTTTTTTTCTAATTAGGATTGTAAATCTCTGGGCTTATTTCAATTTTTCTTAAACTGGATACTAAAAAGTACTTTGTTTTCAAAACACCTCCACTGCCTCGGTCTCTCTGTCGGTAGACCGTAAGTCCCTGAGTGTATATCTAACCCAAAAGTCAGTACTGAAGTACTGACATAAAAATACGGATATTGTGTCATTAAAATTCGCCATTATTAAAGTTTTGAAAGAATTTAAAATAAAGAATGTATACGTACATGTATCTGACTCTAATCTTTTGTCTTTCTTCAGCTTATGGTTTTGTATTGCCCCTCTTGATATCCTCCCCCTTTCTGACAGTTCTAAAGACGAATAACTTATTATGATGAAGAATGGAAGGGTACAGATATTTTACATTCTTTGTTTTGTGATTCTTATAGTCTACATGTGATCTCTCCGTAGTAACTTTGCGATTTCAAGTTTATACAAACCTGTTCTATCTCAAATTTGGACATACTATAAATGTCTGATACACCATAAAATGCTATTAATCTCTAATGTTATATTTAGTTGTATAATGGGGGTATACAGTGAATGGATGATAATTCTCCTTAAAATTACTGTTCATATGAACAGTTATAAGCCTTTTTCTTCATTGTAATAGTTCATTCTACAGAAAACTAGATGCACTTAAACCATTGCTTTCATTGACTCTTTTGTTTACCTGATCAGGCTGATGATGTTTGCAATCGAAGTAGAAACATTACCAATTATTTTCGTCAATGGCGGTTAAACTTATTATTCTTCTCTTTGTTTGAGCCTTCTCTATTAGGAACATCCGACTTTTGTGTGTAAAAAAATGTTACTTAATTTGTTTGCAATCAAGAATCAGAGTAGTTATACTTAACATCGTATGACAGTTCTCTTTCCACTTTACCTCTCCAAAAAAGTTTATAATTTTTCAAATGTTTGATACATACCGTGATCCTTTTTACTTCTCATGTCGTTAGCTCAGTACAATGGACAGTCAAACTCGAAATGATTGTAAAGAAACAGTTATTTGACTTTTATAATTAAACCATTTAAAATAACTACTAAAAAATAAGAAAAATCAACCACATTCAAACAAACTACTTTTATGCACTGACTGAATTATATTATCCCTTACAATCAAGCTTTTTTTGTAGTTTAAAGTAATAGAGTTCTTAGTTTATGCATCGAGTACATTAGGTTTGATTGTGTTGTTTGGAATGCAAGTTAGTTCCAGTATAAATTTTCAATTATTATATAGTGTTGAATGGGAGATAACTCGAATTACCTTGCAGTTGTTTTTAAATGAATGTAAACCTGTCTTATGTACATCCGATGTCACAACAGTGATAAAGAATTGATAAGAATACCACTGTATTCAATTTACATCGGTTTGATTATATAATTTCATCATTTCATTGCTGTCTGCAGTCGAAAATGTTTTAACAATAGTTGCATGTTCTTTCGATGTGTTTTGATTAAATTTTGAAAAAAAATAAAATTCTGTTTTCATTTTATTGTCATTGCAATTGACATCCTATTACTAGCAGGTGCCTATACAGACGATTGACTTCTAAACAATTGATGCGTTTTGATAATTGTGAAAAACTACATCTACATTTGAATGTAAAACAAAAATTAACGAGGGACTCTATTGAAAGTAAAGTCAGGGAACGCGCAACCGAGGTACTGGTATCTTTGAGGATTTTTTTTTATATCAAAGTAATACATACTTATTTTATTGTTGTTTTTTTTTCAAACATAAACTTGTATAAAAATTTCCAAAAAATCCACTGCTTACATTGTATTGACTCATATCATTTAAATCATTTTTTTACGGTATTACAGTTGCTAAATCCTGCAATTTGAATTTGCTATCATATCAGCATAATGAAATCTAGAAATACAATGAATAACATTAGATCTATCCACGGTGTCAGAGAGTGGGCAAAACTTTCAAATAGCTCACTGTTATTACTAAAAGGGTATAGAAGGAGTTTACAGAATGGAGGATAAAGTCGTCATCATTATTGCAAAAAGTCGTATGTAAAAAATTAGCGGAATAATTTCGTCTTCCAAAAACAACATGCATGTTTTAGTCAGTTTTAGAACATGACATTTTGATCTGTAGATTGCAACACGTGTGATCAATTACATATATAACAGGATAAATAAAAAAAGTAACTTTTAAACATTAAAGAAGCGTGTTACGTGTTCATGAACTTACGACAATTGGCTTGTAACCGATGTATCCGATATACAACAATTTGTATCAAGCCATTAAAATAGATTTTTTACCTCTACTGAAAAGTAGGGTAAAATGACATACACCATTTAACGTAGGGTAAAATGACATACACCATTTAACGTAGGGTAAAGTGACATACACCATTTAACGTAGGGTAAAATGACATACACCAACGATGTGCAAATCATACAGAATAAGGGGTAAAACAAAGAATAGAGGAAATGAACCAACTTATAAAGGATAGAGAATAAATGTGCTAAAATATAAAGAATAGAGAAAAATTCGCTCCCCCAAAAAAGAATAAAGGAAATGACCACAAAAGATAGAGAATACAGGAACGAACAACCTGTCCCCCATTCCAGACCCTCACGTATGGACTTGAAATGTTATTATTTTGACGAAGCTATGTTTTAGAACTAAATAAACTGGATTAGTTTGAGTGGCCCAGAGTAGGCTCTGCAGTTGGCAGGTTTAAATAGCAAATTCCATATAATTTAAGGTGAAGTAGACACATACTTTTACACTTTCACTCATATAATTTATAAATATTTCTAAGAAAATTATGTTGAAACTTGGCATGTTAAGTGTAAATATGATTACAGTTTAGATAACATATTTGATGTATGTAATGATATGTCTGAATGAAATAGACAATGTTATTATCTAACAAATGATGTAATTATCTCATAACATCTGATATTTTAATGGTTTGAAGTTTTCCCCTAAAGTGTTAAATAAAAAGCAAACTGCAGCGTTAATCGGTTTTGTAACATTACTGGAATGCAGATCAGCTGTTTACACTTTCATCAATTTAGATTACAAACGACACAAATAAGAACACTGCAAATTTGTAAAAAATGTTTCGGCGGTTTGAGCAATACTATTACTATTTGTTTTACTTTCATGCGTCTTTACAATGTACATACATGTATAAGTTGTATATAACACCATAGCTACATTCTTAAAAGCACATATATATACATGTATCAAAGAAGTCCGCTTAAACATGGTCCAATGCAATCTTGAATTTGTGGTGATGCGTGACCTTTTTCTTTTTTTTTTTAGCGTAGAAGGCCTGACAGGGCCCGGACTCTGAGATGAAGAGTAGGACTGAAGGCGTTGTTCCTTTAGATAACTCTTCTTTTCCCTTATATTAATTTCATATGAACAACCGAAATAGCACAAGATATGATTTTGAATAATTCGCCTTGCATAGACTGTTTAGTGCAATAAAACAATATCTTAATCATAAACTCCTATATACTCCGGACCATAGGCTCGGAAAGCTTATGAAGTAGAGAAGCAAACAAAAATAATCAAAGTTATGAAAATGGTGCACCTTCAATGGTAAAATATATTTAACTTGAAAGAATTTACGTTTTCAACAATTTTATATAATTTGTAATCATAATCTAGCTGTGTCCTAAGTTACATGTTTGACATTCAAATTGGCACAGTCAATCTTATTATTACCAATAAGTCAATACTTTTGTCGGTGGGCTGTCGGTTCAAAACGGTATCATCATCTCAGTAGCCATGCAGTACCTCAGAACTGTAATTAAGATACGGATGAAATTACCTGTTATAAAACTGAGGAAATTATTTTTAAATTAAGAAATGTTTTTCAATGATGCAAAGCTATTTTTCCTTGTTTTTGCTTTACATTTATTCCTTTTAAGATTTTTCTGCTCGTCCTCGTCAATGTTTGTATAATATTTAAAATTTTCAATTATTTTGGCCTTAAGCATCAATAAGGAGACTCTTGTTGTCGAAATGCGCGTCTCATGCAGTAATGATATTACTATTGATTGTTATAATAAAAAGCTTGCTACGCAGTCACAACATTATGAAATTCTTGTTATTGTTAAACCTTTTTTTCTTACAGTTTAACATTCTTTTCTCTCCCCTGCATATGTTATGTAGGGTTTAAATTTAAATAATTACATTGCATGTATGTTTCATTATTGTACGTTATTTTGATTGGCTAACAGCAATCTCGCGTCCTTCTGAAATTAACATTCATTACACAATGAAATGTAACATTCATGATGACACGAGGTCCCACAATAAAGTGCACAGGTAAATTAAAGAAAAACTTGATAGAAATCGTGTTTTCATGATCCTAGCTATAAAATGTAATATAAGTATTGAATGCTTCTTTTTGTAATTTCATAGGGTTGTAAAAGCGTTGACCGTGCGCACATTTTTAGAATGAAGCGCTTTCGCGCTTCATACAAAATGTACTTCGGTCAACGCTTTTACACCCCAATGAATTTACAAAAAGAAGCATTCAATTCTTAAATAGTTAATTTATAGTATATCTTTCTCTATAATGTGCTAATGCTACAGTAAAGGATTTCAAAAACATCCCACTGTCATTTTGCAATTCGGTTTGTTGGTATGCAGTAAGTGTATTAAAGTAATGGAATATTAAACGATAATGAAATTCTTATATTTATGAATTAAAAACACGTTTTACACATTGTAGGGATTGCAACTTAATAGTTAATTAAGTAATCTATTGCCACATAGTGATATGTTGGAGGTTCTGGGAGATGGGATGTTTAAAGCCATTTTCCTTTCTTATTATCCCCCCCCCCCCCAAAAAAAAAATTCTCTATTCATTGTTCCTCATTTTCTCTATCCTTTATTTTTCTCTCCGTTTGATTTTCCTCCAATTATTATCTATTTTAAAAACGATAAACAGACCTCTTATGTGTATGCATATCAGTGCAAATGAACAGTAAGTGTTATTCATCTTCATGTTCTGTCAAGTATACCATATTGTAATTTCAATCTTAATTTTATTCCTGGTATCTATGATGAGTTTATAGGGAAGATGAGGAATAATTCTTTCATAGATAAGACATAAAATTTGATGACAATGTAATTAAAACAATTCATCTGAGACTCCTGAAAAAAATTGAAAACATTACGTTTAATAATTTCATGCGTCCGAAGCGCTTTTCTGGATTTACCTTCACCAGGAACGCTCAAAGCCAAACATTTGAAATCCGAGGGATGTATAAGTACCGAAACAGTTGAAGAGCTATATGACAAAAATGAAAAATACTGACTTGTTAAGTAGAACTGTTTTTTTTTTGTCTATAATTTAACATGACATAGGGACAGTTATCAGGGATTAAATATAGTCATATCAAACACGTATTCTTTCATTAACTTATTCAAAAGTGTTTCCTTTTCCATTCGCATGATACATGTATGTTATACAGCTGTAGATAGATTTCAGTAAAATGAATATGTGGAACATAATTAACTATATGAACAATTTAGTTTTCCTATAATCAGTGTAAAGTTATAACTTTTTGCATATATCTATAGGTTAAACAGTTAATAGTAGAATAACTATTTTTGGAAATTTTGTTAGAGTACGTATTATGCATGTCTCTTTTTACTCGCATGATTTGGGAACACACATTTGAGATAAGAGTTGTTTTTTTATAAAGATGTCACTAGGAAGCGTATAAATGTTGTTATTGTCTTAAAACTAAAGCTGACATTTGGCGCTTAATTCTGTACAGTTTACGGTTTTTGGTTCGATACTTCTAATAGTTCCATAAAAAAGTACGGTTTACTTTGATAAGAGTACCAAAACATGAATATTCAACAAGGTCGTTAGGTCAAGATATAAGAGGATATAAAATATAATTCATCGATATTTGGAATCAGTTTGCAACTAATAATATTATAAGAAAGTATGAGCATTATAATTTGAAGATCGGAAATCAGATCTGGCTATCAATGCTACACAGACAATATATAATTAGAAGGTTGACTTTCTATATTAAAGCTTACATATTCAAGATAATTACTATTGGGATGTTGGAATTTGTAATGTCATACGACCTTGTATATTACCAAAGACAACCTTGCTATGCTAGCTTCCTGTTGATTAGTTTGTGTTTCGGTACACTGTACAAAACAAATATAATTAGGGAGCTGCCTTGATTTTTAGGGGGGGGGGGGGGGGGGGGGGGGGGGGGGGGCTAGGATGAAAAATTTTGTCCTGCATTTTTTTTTTTAGTTGTAATCTCTGTCCTGCATTTTTATTTTTCACTCTATTCGGTCCTGCCTTTTTTTTTAGTTTATCCTGACTTTTTTTACAAAAATTTTCATCCTGCCTTTTTTTTTTTTGCAAAGTGTCTCATCCTGCCTTTTTTTTTACTCAAAACTCCTGTCCTGCCTATTTTTTGTTCAAATTTCATCCTAGCCCCCCCCCCCTCCCTCCCCCCATAAAAATCAAATGCTAGCTCCCTTATGTGATATCAAGGCTGTTCTTATCTTTAAGACTGCCCTTTCACAACTATTCGCCTTTGACTCGAGATATTGAGCTCATGTTATTTGTGTCATCATTCTATCATGTTAATTCTAATCTATATTGTCACAATACTATAACTTTAGCATGATATAACTAAAGCATGTTTATAATAGTTAACACATGGCGGGTGATGTATGCATAACAGGAGATGTTTATCGTGCCGTCGCATTCAGTCTCCCTTAGTTTTTGTCGAGACTGCGACTTTTGTCGCAGAAAGCTCGACATAGGGATAGTGATCCGGCGGCGGCGGCGGCGGCGGCGTTAACTGATTTCTTAAAGGCTTTATATTTTAGAAGGTGGAAGACCTGGATGCTTCATACTTTGTATATAGATGCCTTATGTTACGAAGTTTCCGTCTGTCACATGTCCATTGTCCTTGACCTCATTTTCATGGTTCAGTGACTACTTGAAAAAAAAGTTAAGATTTTTGTAATGTTAATTTCTCTCTTATTATGAGTAATAGAATAACTATATTTGGTATGTGCGTACCTTGCAAGGTCCTCATGCCCGTCAGACAGTTTTCACTTGACCTCAACCTCATTTCATGGATCAGTGAACAAGGTTAAGTTTTGGTGGTCAAGTCCATATCTCGGATACTATAAGCAATAGGTCTAGTATATTTGGTGTATGGAAGGATTGTTAGGTGTACATGTCCAACTGGCAGGTGTCATCTGACCTACACCTCATTTTCATGGTTCAGTGGTTATAGTTAAGTTTTTGTGTTTTGGTCTGTTTTTCTTATACTGTATGCAATAGGTCTATTATATTTGGTGTATGGAATGACTGTAAGGTGTACATGTCAAACAGGCAGGTGTCATTTGACCTTGACCTCATTTTCATGGTTCAGTGATCAAAGTTAAGTTTTTGAGTTTTGGTCTTTTTTCTAATACTATATGCAATTGGTCAACTATATTTGGTGTATAGAAATATTTGATGATGTACATGTCAGTCTCGCAGGTTTTATTTGACCTTGACCTCATTTTCACGGTTCATTGCTCAGTGTTAAGTTTTTGTGTTTTGGTCTGTTTTTCTTAAACTATAAGTAATAGGTCAACTATATTTGTTGTATGGAAGGATTGTAAGCTTCACATGTCTGCCTAGCATGGTTCATCTGACCTTGAACTCATTTTCATGGTTCATTGGTCAATGTTTAATTTTCTTGGTTAAGTCTGTTTCTTAAAACTATAAGCAATAGGTCAACTATTTTTAGTGTATTGAATGATTGTAAGGTGTACATGTATTTCTCGTTTGGTTTATATGACCTTGACCACATTTTCTTGGATCATGTTAAGTTTATGTGATAGTTGTAGTAAAGCTTTATATTTAGGACTATCAACATAATATCAATGGTTAGTAAAGAAGGCGAGACATTTCAGCGTGTGCACTCTAATGACTTGTTCTTTGTTAGCTTGATTTGCCATGATTTAAATATTGGTAAACTTCTTTAGCCTTTAACAAGAAGTTATCGCTTATGGGGAAACAGAATAGAGTAAAATAGGCAAAAAAATATAAATGAAGAATAACATCGTAAAGAAATCATCTGAATAATACAGAAAATAACCTAAAAAATTGAGGAATACAAAAATGAAGAAATGACGAACCCAAACCCCCAAAATCCAGACCTTCATTTGTGTACAAATGGTCTCTATGATCCTCTATAACATTAAAACAAAAAACACATGACATGACATGACATGACATGAATTCCGTGAGCGTAACAGTCTTCATTTTGTTTTTATTTGTTACAATAAATAATATCTAATACACGTGCTCTCTATAACCTTAGGGATTTGATAAAAGAATAGTCATAACGTCAAAAGTCTTAAACTGCTTTGATTGAAACATGTTTATTTTATAGAAAATGAGAACGAGACTGAAGGTTTTAAACTCATGATTCATAATGGAATGGTATTTTTTATTCTTACAATTCTTTTATCTCCAAATGAACCTTTAACCATGATTACCAAAGGAGGTAATAAAAAGAATCATTTGTTTATATTATATTGTAATTTGTTATTGTTTTCGATCTTTTTTGTTTTGTTTTCTATTAGTCCTGTTTCCCTTAATTGTGTTAAAAACATAACCGATTTTACACAATTGTTTTAAGTGTTTGTAAGTGGTTCCAGTATAAATCACTTAAAAACACTTAAAGCAAAAGAAAATATACGATAATATCATTATTTGGAAATTCATGTAAATTGTCTTTTACATAATGAAAGGCCATTACTAATATCGTATACATATTCTGAACTTGTATTACTTTGACACTCACCATGTGCAGTTTTATATTAATTTTACCACCAACCTAATGTTTATTGAAATAAGGCCAAGAATATGTTTCTCTCACATAGTTAACATGCAGCAATCTCTAGCCTGTCAAAACGGAAGTTGTTATTTTGAAACCCGCACATGACCGGGATATTTGACTCCCGATTTCATTTGACTATGTTTGCCAGTTGTCCTGCCGAAGATCGGTGGTTCTTTGGGGGGCACCATGGCTTCGTTTACTATCCTGGTATCTATGATGAGTTTATTTACAACCACTGGGTCGATGCCACCGCTGGTTGAGTTTTTTCTGCCCGAGGGTATCACCAGCGCAGTAGTCAGCACGTCTGTGTTAACATGAATTATCATTGATATATGATCATAATTATAAATTAACTGTTTACAAAACTTTTGATTTTTGTCTCGCTTACGACGAAAGTCGCGGAAAGCGAGACATAGGGATTGGCGGCGACGGCTGCGACGGCGTCAACAATTGTTAAGTTTTCTGCTTAAGTTAGTTTGATAAGAACTACTTGTTATAGATCATTGATATTTTGTATAAAGATGCATTACTATCAGTACATATCAGTTTGATGACAATTTTGAGGCCCTGCCCCCTAGGCCATGGTTCCAGTGACTTTGAATTAATTAGCCAATTTCAATGTTAAGTTTTCTTCTTAAGTTAGTTTGATAGGAACTTCTTGGGATATATCAATGATATTTTGTATGAAGTTGCATTTCTATCCAGTTTGACGACTTTTCTTAGGCCCTGCCCCCTAGGCCATGGTCCAGTGACTTTTAATTCATTACCAATTTTAAATGTTAAGTTTTCTGCTGAAGTTAGATTGATAGGAACTGCTGGTGATAGATCAATGGTATTTTGTGTGAAGTTGCATTGCTATCAGTATATATCAGTTTGACGACTATTTTGAGGCCCTGTCCCTAGGCCATGGTTCAGTGACTTTCAATTAATTAACAATTTTCAATGATAAGTTTTCTGCTTAAATTAGTTTGATATGAACAACTTTCGATTGATCAATAATATTTTCTATAAAGTTGCATTACTATATCAGTACATATCAGTTGGATGACTATTTCAAGGCCCTGTCCCCTAGGTTATGGTCCAGTAAATTTCAATCAATTAACAATTTTCAAAGTGAAGTTTTCGGATTAAGTTAGTTTGATAGGAACTACTTACAATAGACAATATTTTCTATACAGTTACATTGCTGTCTGTACATCTCAGTTTGTCAACCATTTCAGGCCCTACCCAATAGTTGGTCCAGCGACTTTGAATTAATTAGCAATGTTGCTGTCCATCAGATTGTCTTTTTCTGACTTTTATGCCGACAGGAGTGTCATATATCTGTGTAACAGTTTATTTGAAATATTATCATTGTCTACCCCCAGGAATAGATTACCTTACCCGTATTTGGCAAAACTTTTAGGAGTTTTGGATTCTCAATGCTCTTCAACTTCGTACTTTATTTTGCCTTTTTTCCTTTTCTTATTCGAGCGTCACTGATGAGTCTTTTGTAGATGAAACGCGCGTCTGGCGTACAAAATTTCAATCCTAGTATCTATGATGAGATTTTTTTACAACCACTGGGTCGATGCTACTGTTGGTGGAATTTTTCTCGCCGATAGTATCACCAGCCCAGTAGTCAGCACTTCTGTGTTGACATGAGTTATCATTGATATGGACATAACTATAAAATAACTGTTTACAAACATTGGATTTTTCGAAATACTAAGGATTTTCTACCCCAGGAATAGACTACTTTAGCTATATTTGGCAAAAATTTTAGTTTTGGATCCTCAATGCTCTTCAACTTCGTACTTTATTTGGCCTTTTTTAACTTTTTTGATTCGAGCGTCACTGTTGAGTCTTTTGTAGACGAAACGCGCGTCTGGCGTACAAATTTCAATCCTGGTATCTATGATGAGTTTATTTTTATAATAAAAAACTGATCGCCACGATATAAACAAGAAGGCAGAAAAAGGCATTGAACACCAACAATTAATCAAGTTATGTTTATGCCACATGTGGAGCAGGATCTGCTTACCCTTCCGGAGCACCTGAGATCACCCCCAGTTTTTGGTGGGGTTCGTGTTGCTTAGTCTTTAGTTTTTCTATGTTGTATCATCTGTACTATTATTTGTCTGTTTGTCTTTTTATTTTTGGCCATGGCGTTGTCAGTTTGTTTTCAATCTATGAGTTTGACTGTCCCTCTGGTATCTTTCGTCCCTCTTTTATTAATGTTCCGAAGAGAAGCACATACATTATCTGATAAAATCCTTTAAATTTTTTTAGAATAAAACAAAAACCTTTTCTGTGTGGAAATATGGCTAGCAGGATCAGATTATTGAACAAAAATGTATGATTAGTGCGTTTAAAAAAAGATAATTTAGTGACAGGGTTTTGAAAATTTGACGACAAAAAAACAAAACAAAAAAAACCAATATATAGCCTTAAGTAAAAGTACTACATATATGCAATTTTGAGTTCAAGCGATTCCTTTTGTATTTTACCTTGATTTGTATCTTCCTAAATGGTTTATGAGATTTTAAAATCGGTAAACTACAAGTGCCTAACGTTTTAACCAATCCAATTCAATTCAGTTTTTTAACAAAATTATCATGTGACAAAAATAACTGTAAAAAAACAAAAACACAAATGTAATGCAAACAGTAAATAAATCATAAAATTACAGAACAAGTAAGGGAGCTACCATTTGATTTTTATGGGGGGGGGGGGGGGGGGGGGGGTTAGGATGAAATTTGAAAAAAATAGGCAGGACAGGAGTTTTGAGAAAAAAAAGGCAGGATGAGATTATTTCCAAAAAAAAAAGGCTGGATGACAATTTAGTTAAATAAAAAAGTCAGGATAAATTAAAAAAAAAAGGCAGGACCGAATAGAGTGAAAAATAAAATGGCAGGACCGAATAGAGGGAAAAATAAAAAGGCAGGACGAAATTTTTCATCCTAGCCCCCCCATAAAAATCAAATGGTAGCTCCCTAAACATAGGAAAAGTCCCCTGTTTCTTGAATCTAATGTCTTTTGTATATGGGAACCAAGTTTATTTACTTGAGATGGTGTTGACAGGTTTGAAATTAAAAAAAATCGTCAATTTTCTAATAAATCAATAAAATATAGGTTGTAGTTTTGTATTTCGATAAAGTAAATTTCGTTATTAGCAAATGAGATACATTCAATCTAATCCATTAACATTCTTGTATTACCCTACAAATTTTAATTATTGAGAATGAAGCATGTTGGCATTTAGATTAAGCGATTTGTAAACTAACTGAATTTGAATAACCAGTTAACAGCTAATTTGATTCAAAGAAACCTATTCCACAATTTTGTTCAATATACATCGTCCCATTAATCAATTTAACGATAACCACTGCATCGTTACAAATGTGAAATAACAACTTAAATGCTTTCAAATTACTTTGAAGAACTTACCATCAGTCTAGCAGTCAAAGTTTTAGACATTTTATTGGAAAATGTAAATTTATTTGAACAAGCGTTATAAACAGGACCGACTAAACACATCATAGATACCAGGAGTTAAATTTTGTACACCAGACGCGCGATTCGTCTACAAAAAAACAACAGTGACGCGCGACTCAAAAAGTTTGAAATACGAAGTTGAAGAGCTAAGGTAATCTAATCCAGGAGAAGAAAATTCTTAGTATTTCGAAACTGGACCAAGGGTTAAGCAAGATGCGATACTTAATTGTTATGCATCAAAAAGGTCGAAATTGCAAATTGGAACTGAGTTAGATTATATATTCGTTACAAAAATACGTCTCTTTTTGTGATGTCCTGCGCTATCGTTAATGGAAGATTTTCTTTGTTATTCTGCGGTTTACATGTTGTAACGACTATTATATTATTTATTTGTGCGTTTCTCTGTGCTGAGTATTTTTGCGTATTTTTGTCACGTAGTGTTGTCATTTTAGCGATACTTTTTAACATTGCCATATAAGCGGGAGGTTTGGCTAGCCATAAAACCAGGTTCCACCCACCATTTTTTTCTTTATATGTCCTGTACCAAGTCAAGAATATGGCAGTTGTTATCAAATAGTTTGTTTCTATGTATCTTGGCGTTTGTTTTTGTTGCACTTCAGTGTTTCTGTTGTTCAGTTGTTTTCCTCTTATAGTTGATGTGTTCCCTCGGTTTTAGTTTGTAACGCGGATTTGCTTTCTCTCAATCGATTTATGACTATTGAACAGCGGTATACTACTCTTGCCTTTATTTATCAACGTTGCAATACACAACTTTGCTTTGAACAATATATTCATCAGCATTACATTGTAGTTTTGAATGATCTCGTACTACCAAGCTCATTTTAAACAGGAGATGTTAGATTTAAACCTGATATTTGAACAATGTATCATAGTGTTTTCTATACATTTAACTCACGATATGTATAAAAGATAGCCCGTTTTGGGAAAATATGTGTACAATTCCATATTTATGTTTTCATGGCATTGTAATGAAATAATATTAATAATTTGTTATATTTATTTTTTAGGTAAGTGTTTCTTCATAAAAGTACAAGTAAAGGTAGGGAAAAGTATTGTATTGATTATATTTCTATTATTCTCAGCCGATAAGTTATTTAAAATTGTCTAGAATCACAGTTATTGTCCATCGCTTTTCATACTCCCTAGTTTTGACAGTGTATTTCTTCTACTTTTTTTAAAGCTGATATACTTTTCATGTTTTATGCACAAAATAGCAAACAAGGGAGATTAAATTGCACTGGAAAAAGTGTGTGCAATGAATTTTAAGGTAATGTTGTGAATTGGTCCATTTGAAAAAAAGCTAAAAATGAGTACGTCCGAAGCTGTCAAACTGAATTTAAAACCCATTAGCATAAAATTTATCATATTGTTAGTACGAATTTATTTATTTTCGTGGATTGAGGAAAATTTGCATTTTCATGTATATTCGATTTCGTGCTTTTTGTCAACTTCTGCATACAAAGCCTATAGAAAATTTGTATTTCATTCAACATTTGAATTCGTGGTTCACCTGTACCCATGAAACCCACGAAGATTGGTATCCAACGAATGATATAAATCCACAGTAATTGTGATACAAATTGGCTTTTAGGTAGTAAACTAGAAACACTGGACTGTACAAATCATATTGAGAAAGCACAGATGAAATTTTACTTTGCATTTGTTGTTCTTAAAAATGCGCTACAAATTATCTGTGGTTGCGGACCATATACCAGGTGCAGTTTCAAGCGCGAAAATGTCGGCACTCCTGTTCATAAAATGTTGATTGTTTCGTCGAGACACTATTTGTTTTACTCGAAGGAATATATTCCTTGTCTAAGGCCAAGTAAATTTAATTAGTAGATTTTCATCCAAATTTTTGAAAAAAATGGGGTGGGTGGGATTATTTTATTTTTTATTTTTTATTAGAAATGAAACGCTCTTGTGACGTGTTCTTCATATATGCAAGTGTAATAATAAGGTTCTATTATGTATATACATGTATAACGAATCAAACATACAAAGAAATGCAAAAACCAAAATTTGAAACAGGATGTTATTAATGAAACGAAATTATCGACAGTTACCGGTAACGAAAATGAACAAAATCCGGAAATCGTAAATTTTTCAAAATAAAAAAAATTGGGGCGGAACGATTTCAGAGGGGTGGGCGGGGATGAAAATCTAACAATTAATTTTAATTGGCCTAAATGTGATATAACTGTTTTGATTTTGATAGTTTGCAATTCTTTGTAAATTGGATTTTTATGGGCAGTTTTGATTATATCACCACTGATTACATTAAGGATGTTCGCTCCTCTTGTTTTTGAATTTTTGCCAGATATTCGGAATCCTTTGGTTTTATCCATGTGGTGCCATTACAAAATTTTCCCCGCTAACCCGTACTTTTCTTTTCACAATTTTATTACATATAGTTTAAAAAGCTAGAGAAAATTATTTCCCGCCAAATTTTAAATGGCTTATATCTCGAAAATAAGCACACGGATCCTTCTTTTTTATCTGCCTTTTTAGTTCCTTTATTTATATACTATCAATTTATAAGAGTCTTTTAAAAAGCTTGTTATTTTAAAACAGAGTAGCGAACATCATTAATGCCACGTGCGTACCAAGTTAAAAGTTTGGTATCTTTGATGATGTTTTACAGTTTGTGTTTGATGTTGCCACTATCTGGCCAATTAAAATTAATTGATAGATTTTCATCCCCGCCCGCCCCTCTGAAATCGTTCCGCCCCAATTTTTTTTATTTTGAAAAATTTACGATTTCCGGATTTTGTTCATTTTCGTTACCGGTAACTGTCGATAATTTCGTTTCATTAATAACATCCTGTTTCAAATTTTGGTTTTTGCATTTCTTTGTATGTTTGATTCGTTATACATGTATATACATGATAGAACCTTATTATTACACTTGCATATATGAAGAACACGTCACAAGAGCGTTTCATATCTAATAAAAAATAAAAAATAAAAAATAAAATAATCCCACCCACCCCATTTTTTTCAAAAATTTGGATGACAATCTACTAATTAAATTTACTTGGCCTCTTATAGAATTTTAATTAAAAAAAATCTAAACGAGGTATTTTTGTTTCAAATCTTGCTATTGATTCATATTTGAAAATAAACCTCACTAGTATTTCTGTTGGTTTGCAATGAGATTAAATAGGATGATGAAAGCTAATGAAGATTTAAAGTTATTCTTATTTCTTTTCGATCGATTGAATATATATATATATATATATATATATAAACGCATTTAGTCTTAAACACATCTGAGAAACCTACACTTGACTAATAAAGATATTGCAATTTGACATTACAATCGTAATTTGGAAAGAGTTTGCTGAAATGGTATGGAACCAACATTCAGTTTGTCTGCAACGATGATCTTTCTTTCCCTTTGTAGACTTATCTACAAAATATCTTAAGATATTTAACCGTATTGAAACGATATCTAAACGACATAGAATATCTTTGATGTCGTATTGTTCAGAGACATAACACTGGTGGCAGCTTTTGATTGGGTTTTTATATCTTTATAGGAGAACTTAATGAACTTCATTACTGCCTAATCAATAAAGGCAACCGTAGTATATCAATACTCGTCTTCTGACAGAAAGTTTAGATCTGTATCGTTCTTTATTAGGACCTTTGCATAGTGTGTGTTGTTATAAATGTCATTAAGTGCTAAAATCAGTCACATTTGTCTTGTTTTTCAATCTTAACTTAGGGTCCCTTCTTTATTTGCCACAAGAAGTTCAAGGATATTCCATGATTAGACATTGATCTATTTTTATGATGATATCAGAAGACTTAAGTGAAGAAACCATAAATTATTTTGATTGTATGACATTAAAGATCACATTTGAAAAAATTAAATGCTCCAAAAGGTTCAGTCTTCATCAGTATCTAATGAACTGGCCATTCATCTTATGAGCGTACTGGTTTTATACATAAGTTTTGTCGGCATTTAAACCTTTTATGTGAACTTCAAGGTCATTTACTGGCTTCGTATATGACTGAAATTAAGTTTAATTTTTTAAGTTTTCCAGGTATGGTGAGGATCCTGGCCTGCTTAAGAGATTATATGTTTTTGATATTTCACCTGCGCAGTGATATGTGTTATATTCTTCTATGATGAAGAGAAGTAAACACAAATATTAAAGTCTTCCGTTTGATAGGGAAAGATTTTTTTAAAATCCAGCATCCAACAACAGTGCTATATAGCTACACAGTCAATTTGTTTCTCATGCGCGTTTTAGTTAAACTGAAAATTACCTAGAGATACTAAAATGAAAGCTCACAAAATGATACCCCATCCATTGCAAAGTCCATGCTTTGGGTAAGGGAAACCCCTAAAAATGGAGATATACGCACAATATTTTCTAGAATCTGAGACAATTTCTGCAAATTATGACCAGAGATTAAGGAGGAGAAAATCCCGAAACTGATGATAATGATACAAAGAAATTAGAGGTGTACATTGGCATTATATGGTTTAGATTGTAAGGACGTGTAAATACATTGTAACTAGGGGTTAAGAGAAGTTGTGGATATAAAATTAACATCACCTAAAACAAAACAATGTCAGTGTCCATGCTGTAGTAAGGAAAACCCCTAAAATGGCAGTGATAAAAAAAATGGAGGTGCACAATAACATTATATGGTTAATAAAAGACAGGAATAGTTTCAATAATATAAAGATCAGGAGGACTGAGAGAAACGTCAAAAATGATTCGGACAAAAAAAGCATTATATTGTAAAAACTCTGAGATGCTTTCATAAATTATGATTAAGGGTTGAGAAGCTCATACACATGTGTACTAAAATCAACGCCATCCCAAAATAAACCCAAAGATTACAAAGTAAATAACGCGAGTAAGATTCTGTGAAAATGTCACAATAGTCTGCCTAGCTGTTCGGGAATAGTTGCGGATACAAAAATTGATAGACCACTCACTGTATTCCGCTCGCTTTAGAAAGCGGTGGTATAAAGAGTGAAACGATATTGTGGTCAATGAATAAATGTATATTCGTTCAAGCGGAATATTATTAAAGTTTCAGGTTGTATTATATGAAAGCTTGGATATTGTAGACTTTTCCAATAATCAACAAGACTGTATGAAGCCATCCATCCAATTTTCTAGTTTGTAGTTTAGTTTTCGTAAGAAAAAGCACACAGAAGTCGTATAATTATGAGTCTTTTATTAATACGGTGTATTGTCTAGACACGTGTCATTCAAATTTTAAATCTCGCGAGATTTCGTATAAAGAAGATCATATAAAAAGTTTCATACTTTGACATAATCTTAATTAATTTCATTACCATTCTTGAAGGCTCCTGACTGTTCAAATTCAACCAGTATTTTCCGATTGTCACTTGGGAATCACATCAGAATTCAACTGTGGATTATAACTGAAATTGAAACTATGCTGGAGAAATGAAAACGTTTGGATATTTCTATAACCATGTCAAGCAATTTAAAACCTCCAGACCAAAATATACATGTCCTAGTGTTTTCGGTGCTGTATTATTTTGGCTTTTTGAAATTTGTTTAATTTTTTTAATGAATTTTTATTCTATTAAAGGGCCGAATATTGACAAAAACATGATTTCCGTACTCTAATTTAGGAAAAAAAGTACGAAAGGCAATTAAAAAAAACGTTTAAAAACATAAAATTTTAAAAAAGGGTCTAAAACTCATCAAAGATCTAAATAAAACAACCAAAATCAAACTAACCAAAGATAAACTTTACACGAGGGAGCAGCAACCTTATTTTTAGAACTATTACACAATTTAACAAATTGGAAATTTACACATAAAATGTTTTTTTTTCAATTCTGTCAATACATTTTCATTGACGTATACATATACAATTTGAGTCGGAGTTATCTTCCTTAACCGTCATATTGAAGGACAAACCGGTTTGAATTTTTGGTTTGACTGACTAAATTTTTACATATGTTATAAGGGAGCTACCATTTGATTTTTATGGGAAGGGGGGGGGGGGGGGGGGGGGGGGGGCTAGGATGAGATTTGAAAAAAAAGGCAGGACAGGAGTTTTGAGTAAAAAAAAAGGCAGGATGAGCAACTTGGCAAAAAAAAAGGCAGGATGACAATTTATGTAAAAAAAGTCAGGATAAACTAATAAAAAAAAGGCAGGACCGAATAGAGTGAAAAATAAAAAGGCAGGACAGAGATTACAACTTAAAAAAAATGCAGGACACAATTTTTCATCCTAGCCTCCCCACCCATAAAAATCAAATGGTAGCTCCCTAAGCAAGTCTGATAAAAGGTGCATACATGATGGAAGTGATGAATTAATACAATGCTTAATAAGATGAATGCTGCTTAGAAAAAAAACCTTTGAAAGTCTACCGGTCAATATTACAACTAGACCTTTTTTGATTTATGAAATTATTTGTGCAAGTCACCCTTAAACATAAAGTAAAATGATCTCAATCATAAATTATATATTCAACGTAAAACAATTTGACTCAATGAAACTCGTACAAGCATGTCTCTAAAAGGAATGGGGAGAGTTATGACCGATCTTTAATCAAATATTTGTTTTCATAATAACATGACGGCAAAGGGAAACAACAGTTATAGTAAAATCACTTCAGTAAAAAACTAGAAATACCGACGCACTGTGTACAGGTACCCTCGGGTACGAGGGTACTGAAAGTCATCTTGCAGCGGTACCCACCCAATTTAGGATTTCTAATAAAATCCCGTCAATACACAATTTAGCTATTTTCTTTCCTTGAAATTGAAACTTATAGATATTTCATAAAAAAAATATTCATTACAGCCCAATGCAAATGAATAAAAGTGTAATTGTATTGGTTATAGGCCGGTATTTCCAATTCAAAACGGATATTTCACATGTGAAATATATCCTGTATTTTCTCTCCTCTGACGTCATACAATCATATGTGTTAAGAAGACGTTCTCAACCACGAAGTTGCAGCAAAAGAAATAACTCATTGAAAAAGATACAGTTTCTTGCATTTTTTATTTTATGTACATAAAAGGCCAACGTTAGAAAAAAAATTAAAACCTAGAAAAAAAATGAACGAGTTACTGAACAAGACATTAATTTACGAAAAATTTCCGGTATATACCCTATTAACCAGCACCGATTTCTATTTCATTAGTGGAAAGGGGGCAAAAAAAAACGACTGAACATTACCAGAACTGAATTATATATTTTTATTTATATTCATTGTGTGTCAAGTTTTTTCTAATTAATTATAAGTATTTTGTTTTTATCTAATCATCAGCCCAAATTTACAACGGGGACTTGTGTACTATAAAAGTGTTTTCGGTATAAACAAAGAACATGAAACATCGTGAACGTCCGTAACATCCGGAAAATAGCACTTACGAACACCGGAATATACTAGGTCGTTATACACATCATGTACATTTTGTTACATGTAGTAAGTAAATTTATTTACAAATGGGTGTTTCTGACATGTTGAAGTTACTGGTTTTTAAGTTTCCCTCCCCTGGAAATGAAGATCACGTGATGAAGATGGATTATTTCGGAAGTGGTTGTACGTATATTCGTAGATTGTTGTTTATATAATTGAACCCGTATTTGTTCTATCGAACATAATGACGTTTGGATAAATTTTAATACTGAAAATTGCTGACATACTAAGTAATTCATATCAACATTAACAATCAGCATGTTGCTCGTATTTGTTCCCTTCATTCTGCATATTGTCTGCGTTTTATCTGCCAACGTCAGTATTACTGTGTTTGCTCCTAAGATTCCAACCAAACGTCTCTTTGCACTTGAAAGAGTTCAACCAGCTGTCGAAATAGCTATTGATCACGTGATGACGGATAAACTCAGAGGTCATGCGATAAATGTTGAATACGTCAATTCAAACGCCAGTGACGTTGATTCGCCTGTTGCGGCATTCAAATTTATGAGCAAAGGTGTACATTTATTTATTGGCCCTGTGTACGATTTTGGAGTAGCACCGGTGGCCCGTTACGCACCAAAATGGAACATCCCGGTCCTGGTGCTTTTGCTCATAGTTTGAATCAGAAAAGAAGTTTTCAGACTTTGACGCGAGTTCATACGACGTTTAACAGTATGGCAGAATTCTTCTATAGAATATTAAAACATTTTGGATGGACTAAAATTAAAGCAGTAAGCGACCGTTTCGGTCGGAATGATATATTCATTGACTTCTGTGATTTAGCTATATCATCCATACATCAGATGGTTATTAATAATAAAGATAAAAGATATGTTGATTACGAAAAATACGAAATATTACGTGAACCAAAGGATCGAATGACACGCCATGTGTTGGATAAGATAAACATAAAATTTGCTGGTAAGTTAAACGTATTTTAACCTTTAATGAAATTACAGCATATATTTTAGAGTGTATAGATTCAAGATTCAAGATTCAAAATTTTTATTGACCTACTCTTGACCATCAAGGGCCATATACTCACAATTTGACAGTTTCACAATGATAGCATAACAAATTATAAAAGTTACACTGGTACAAAGAGATCAACAATATATGACATGATATTTATCATGGAATATTACATAGTTAATAGTAGCATTTAAACAAATTCGATTATTTTTAGAGAATTTTTGTATATATTCCATAGTCATTAACCATTTTCGCTCTTTGATATCTTTCGCTACGACAGGACAAGTTAAAAAAGGGATGGACAATGTTTGTTTGTGTAATCAATAAAACAATTATTTGCTGATTATAAAAAAAAATTATAAAAGAAAATGAATTTCATCCTCACTATTATCAGAGAAACATCCGTCACATATTCTTTCTTCATAAGGCACACATGGTTTAGTATATCGCACAGTTTCAACCGTTAACTTATGGTTACTTCAACTCTTTGTAAATATAGCTACTTAACTGCTTCTTTTCTTATTCATCCATGGCTTTCAAATATCTGACTTTGAGCGTTATTGATGAATAATTTAATTTTGGATGTAACGCGTCTTCTGATTGGCTGACGTTGTTTTGTTTATCAGCTCATAGACATAATTTTGTCATATGACCGTGACGTCATCAACATTTTTTCATGGTTTACTCCGGTTTAAAATGGAATTTAGAATTACATTATAAAAAATGACTGTAATATTTTTTCTGTCTATTCGAAATAACATAAAAAATGTGGTGCACACTTTAAAATAAACCGCTACGCGGGTTATTCAGTGTGCACCACATTTTTTATGTTATTTCTTCATAGACAGAAAAAATATTACAGTCATTCCTTAAAGGTAAACCAAGAAACGCTCTTCGTACGCATGACATTTATGAAGTGTTGTTTTTATTTTTTTATTATTTTGTATAGTTTGTTTTCTTTTTTTGAAGTCTTGAAAAAAATAGAAACCAGACATTTCATCCCTTCCAATGAATTTCTAAATTTTGGATATATGTATCATTTTCCATGATTAACTTCCGTCTTGTTTCAGTCCACACGTTTTTCTTAAAATTTTACCAGTATGTTTCTTTGATGAGTTTTGTTTATGTTTACTGTACAATGTGTGGGGCTTCGTTTGATGAGTTTACTGTACAATGTGTGGGGCTTGGTTTGATGAGTTTACTCTACAATGTGTGGGGATAGGTTTGATAAGTTTACTGTACAATGTGTGGGGCTTGGTTGGATGAGTTTACTGTACAATGTGTGGGGCTTGGTTTGATGAGTTTTGTTTATGTTTACTGTACAATGTGTGGGGCTTGGTTTGATGAGTTTTGTTTATATATACTGTACAATGTGTGGGGCTTGGTTTGATGAGTTTTGTTTATGTTTACTGTACAAGGTGTGGGGTTTGGTTGGATGAGTTTACTGAACAATGTGTGGGGCTTGGTTGGATGAGCTTACTGTACAATGTGTGGGGCTTGGTTTGATGAGTTTTGTTTATGTTTACTGTACAATGTGTGGGGTTTGGTTGGATGAGTTTACTGTACAATGTGTGGTATTTGGTTGGATGAGTTTACTGTACAATGTTTGGGGCTTGGTTGGATGGGTTTAGTGTACAATGTGTGGGCTTGGTTTGATGAGTTTCGTTTATGTTTACTGTACAATGTGTGGAGCTGAGTTTGATGAGTTTTGTTTATGTTTACTGTACAATGTGTCGGGCTTAGTTTGATGAGTTTACTGTACAATGTGTGGGGCTTGGTTTGATGAGTTTGGTTTATGTTTACTGTACAATGTGTGGAGCTGGATTTGATGAGTTTTGTTTATGTTTACTGTACAATGTGTGGGGCTTGATCTGATGAGTTTACTGTACAATGTGGGGCTTGGTTTGATGAGTTTACTGTACAATGTGTGGGGTTAGGTTTGATACGTTTACTGTAATATGTGTGGGACTTAGTTGGATGAGTTTACTGTACAATGTGTGGGGCTTGGTTTGATGAGTTTACTGTACAATGTGGGGCTTGGTTTGATGAGTTTACTGTACAATGTGTGGGGTTAGGTTTGATACGTTTACTGTAAAATGTGTGGGGCTTAGTTGGATGAGTTTACTGTACAATGTGTGGGGCTTGGTTTGATGAGTTTACTGTACAATGTGTGGGGCTTGTTTGGATGAGTTTATTGTACAATGTGTGGGGCTTGGTTGGATGAGTTTACTGTACAATATGTGGGGCTAGGTTTGATGAGTTTACTGTACAATGTGTGGTGCTTGGTTGGATGAGTTTACTGTACAATGTGTGGGGCTTGGTTTGATGAGTTTACTGTACAATGTGTGGGGCTTGGTTGGATGAGTTTACTGTACAATGTGTGGGGCTTGGTTGGATGAGTTTACTGTACAATGTGTGGGGCTTGGTTGGATGAGTTTACTGTACAATGTGTGGGGCTTGGTTGGATGAGTTTACTGTACAATGTGTGGGGCTTTGTTGGATGAGTTTACTGTACAATGTGTGGGGCTTGGTTGGATGAGTTTACTGTACAATGTGTGTGGCTAGGTTTGATGAGTTTACTGTACAATGTGTGGGGCTTGGTTTGATGAGTCTAGTGTACAATGTGTTGGGCTAGGTTTGATGAGTTTACTGTACAATGTGTGAGGCTTGGTTTGATGAGTGTACTGTACAATGTGTGGGGCTAGGTTTGATGAGTTTACTGTACAATGTGTGGGGCTTGGTTCGATGAGTTTACTGTACAATGTGTGGGGCTTGGTTTGATGAGTTTACTGTACAATGTGTGGGGCTTGGTTGGATGAGTTTACTGTACAATGTATGGGGCTTGGTTTGATGAGTTTGGTTTATTTTTACTGTACAATGTGTGGAGCTGGGGTTGATGAGTTTTGCTCATGTTTACTGTGTGGGGCTTGCATCTATAAAAATCAAATTTTGAAATACTTTTACAAACTTAAATAAAACAATAAAGTAAGTTTGCGTGTTTGCTAGGTGTATCATGAACTCACTTTTACCTTTTATATTTACCTACTGGTCATTGACTACCAATCGAATAATGGGACACGTAATTAAAGGGTGACTTAAAAACCTGTTTGATCATTTGAAAAAAAACAAATTTTACAACAGCTAAAATATAATTAATGGCCCACATAGCAAACACAAAGATTTCACATTATTGTTTTTTTTATGTAAGTACACGCTTATATATATATTATTTGTTAAATAATGAAAGAAGTTGTAACTTGAATAAAAGTATAATCGAAGAAAAGGTTTTTTTCGCTAGTTCCTGTCACAGTACTCACCACAGTAAGACATGTCGTAAATCTAGTTGAACCAGCCACTATGTTGATTCTAGGAACTCTCTTATTAATGTTTTATGAAAAAGTCGAAATTAAAATGGATGCTTCAATTCTCATTTTAAATAATTCTTCTCTAATCATTTACCAGGCACATGCCTTAAAAATACTTGTTGTGCCTATATCACTTGGATCCCGGGGATATTCAGTGCAGTGTACTTGCCTTTGAATTTTCAATGTTATCATCTTAAATTCAGGCTGAAAATAAATCAGATGTAGGTAGGATGCAAATAACACATAGCTAAGAGAAAGAAGATTGTTACCCTCTCATGAATAACACATAGATTAGAGGATGAGAAAGAAGATTGGTACCCTCTCACAAATAACACATAGCTAAGAGGATGAGAAAGAAGATCGTTACCCTCTCACAAATAACACAGAGCTAAAAGGATGGAGATTGTTACCCTCTCACAAATAACATATAGCTAAGAGGATGAGAAAGAAGATTGTTACCCTCTCACAAATTACACATAGCTAAGAGGATGAGAAAGAAGTTTGTTAACCTCTCACAAATAACACATAGCTAAGAGGATGAGAAAGAAGATTGTACCCTCTCACAAATAATACATAGCTAAGAGGATGAGAGGATGAAGATTGTTACACTCTCATAAATAACACATAGCTAGGAGGATGAGAAAAAAGATTGTTACTCTCTCACATATAACACATAGCTAAGAGGATGAGAAAGAAGATTGTTACCCTCTCACAAATAACACAGAGCTAAGAGGATGAAAAAGAAGATTGTTACCCTCTCACAAATAACACATAGCTTAGAGGGTGGGAAAGAAGATTGTTACCCTCTCATAAATAACACATAGCTAAGAGGATGAGATAGAAGACGATTGTTACCGTCTAATTAATAACACATAGCTAAGAGGATGAGATAGAAGACGATTGTTACCGTCTCATTAATAACACATAGCTAAGAGGATTAGAAAGAAGATTGTTACCCTCTCACAAATAACACATAGCTAAGAGGATGAGAAAGAAAATCGTTACCCTTTCACAAATAACACATAGCTACATTGTAAGAGGATGAGTAAGAAGATTGTTACCCTCTCACAAATAACACATAGCTAAGAGGATGAGAAAGAAGACGATTGTTACCCTCCAATAAATAACGCATAGCTAAGAGAATGAGAAAGAAGATTGTTACCCTCTCACAAATAACACATGGCTAAGAGGATGAGAAAAAAAGATTGTTACCCTCTCACAAATAGCACATAGCTACACTGTAAGAGGATGAGAAAGAAGATTGTAACCCTCTCACAAATAACACATAGCTAAGAGGATGAGAAAGAAGAAGATTGTTACCCTCTCACAAGTAACACATAGCTAAGAGGATGAGAAAGAAGATTGTTACCCTCTCACAAATAACACATAGCTACATTGTAAGAGGATGAGTAAGAGGATTGTTACCCTCTCACAAATAACACATAGCTAAGAGGATGAGAAAGAAGACGATTGTAACCTTCCCATAAATAACACATAGCTAAGAGAATGAAAAAAAGATTGTTACCCTCTCACAAATAGCACATAGCTACACTGTAAGAGGATGAGAAAGAAGATTGTAACCCTCTCACAAATAACACATAGCTAAGAGGATGAGAAAGAAGAAGATTGTTACCCTCTCACAAATAACACATAGCTAAGAGGATGAGAAAGAAGATTGTTACCCTCTCACAAATAACACATAGCTACATTGTAAGAGGATGAGTAAGAGGATTGTTACCCTCTCACAAATAACACATAGCTAAGAGGATGAGAAAGAAGACGATTGTTACCTTCCCATAAATAACACATAGCTAAGAGAATGAAAAGAAGATTGTTACCCTCTCACAAATAACACATAGCTAAGAGGATGAGAAAGAAGATTGTTATCTTTCACAAATAGCACATAGCTACACTGTAAGAGGATAAGAAAGAAGATTGTTACCCTCTCACAAATAACACATAGCTAAGAGGATGAGAAAGAAGAAGATTGTTACCCTCTCACAAATAACACATAGCTGAGAGAATGAGAAAGAAGATTGTTACCCTCTCACAAGTAACACATAGCTAAGAGGATGATAAAGAAGATTGTTACCCTCTCACAAATAGCACATATCTACACTGTAAGAGGATGAGAAAGAAGATTGTTACCCTCTCACAAAGAACATATACTAAGAGAATGAGAAAGAAGATTGTTACCCTCTCACAAATAACACATAGCTAAGAGGATGAGAAAGAAAAAGATTGTTACCCTCTCACAAATAACACATAGCTGAGAGGATGAGAAAGAAGAAGATCGTTACCCTCTCATCCATTTTTTATCTTATTTATTTAAAAAAATGATTTTTGTTCTGCCGTTTTCATTAGTTCATACGAAACATTGATAATAACATTAACAGTACTATTGTTTCTGCACAAGATTCGCATTTCGACAATAGATGTCGCTTCAGTCGTGCCCGATGCCAAAGTATTTGAAATTCCAATGCTTATAAAAAAAAAATGAAGACAACAAATGTCTCTTCAATGATGCTCGAGGTCTTTTTTTTTTTAAATAACTCAAAACTTATTAAAAAATGATATAAGAGAGGATTGTAACCCTCATTATTTATCAATAAAAACTGGCTTTTTGAAATACTGTTATTTATGAATAAAATGTATATTTTTAACATTCAGTATAATATAATTATCTATCTTTTAAAATTGAAACACAGTATTTTTTACAAACATTTACAGTCTCATTTCCAACTCTCTGTCCCCCTCAGCGTCGATACGATAAACCGATTTGTTCTAGAATAGTGATGTATAAAGCGATAATAAATATTCGTTAATACTGAAAAAATCAGTGTAAATATCAGCATGTAATGCCGCATATTATTATTATTATTAATATTTTTCTTTGTTAAAGTGTGTATAACTAGGTCTTTTGTGATTAGGAATTAAAGTTATTTTATTCATTAAGCTTTTATTGAATACACTAGATATAAATGTTTGCCGTAAAATTGCGACATTTACCGACGTCAGGGAGTTAGTAAACTGAGTCCTTTTTAGTGACCACATTGTCAGCTTTTGGGTGCTTTTAATTAACCCGCAATACATTCTACTGTGTAACAGTACTTTGACAAATGATCTTGTACCGGCAAGCCAAAGCTAGTCATGTGTATTTTACTTTTAATGCATATTACCACATTTGTACATTCATAGGATTATTTAGTAACTCTTTCCCAGTTAATGTAGTATTTAAAGGAGGAAGCACTCATTCATTTGATGAGGAAATCTTTAAGATGATATAAGAATATCCATTTCCCTATTTTTTTTAATTTCATATAAGATTTACCACAATTGGTGTGAATAGGTTATATGCTTTTGACACATAAAACTAGAATAAATACAGTTATTCTAAATATAGCTATTATTGAAATAGGAGCTGTCAAAAGCCAGCACATGAGTCGAATCAATTAAATTTTTAAATTCCTACTGATAATCTTAAGTATGCAACTTCCGTAACAATTAAAGATATTACAGATTTGATAAAATAATTCAAGTACTTTTAGTAACATATATAACAGTTGAACAAAGTAATGCCCAATAATGGTTACTCGCCCGTCGTAATGAAAATGGTCTGGGAAATGTTTTAAATTCTGATTTTCATCAATAACATCTGCTTTGAAAATTAGTGACATGGAAGTTATACTTTTTAAAGCAAATTTGATTTGTGAACTTGACATTAAAGCTTGTGTTTTTGTCACCATGTTTTAATTGTGCATCACTTTCCAATGGATATGATATCGAGGAATATTTTCGTGGTTCTAGCAGTTTTTATTTGTGTTCTAAACAACACTGTGTATGCAGATGCAAGAAGTGTAAACATAACTGTGTTTGCCCCTAAGTTTCCAGTTACAAGACTTTTCGCTCTGGAAAAAATCCAAATAGGCATTGAGATTGCACATGAAAAAGTTCAGATGCGCTTTTCGCGCAATCTTGTGCTAAATGTTTCGTTTGTTAATTCTAATGCAAGTGATACCGATGCCCTTGTAGCGGCTATTCGAAGAATGGACAAAGGTTGTCATTTCTTTATAGGACCTGTTTATGACTACGCTGTCAATAATGTCGTCAGATATGCACCTAGATGGAATGTTCCAATTGTCTCCCCTGGTGGATTTAACCATGGCTTAGCTGACAAAAAAAGATATGCACCGACACTTATACGAATTCATGCTACATTCAATTCAATGTCAAAGGTCATTGCGAAATTGTTTGAAAAATATAAATGGAAGAGATTAAAATCTATCAGTGAAAACTTCGGTAAAACTGAAATCTTTTATGGATTTTGTAACCTCGTAATTGATGCAGTTCAAAATGAAGTCGAGTCAAAAGATTTCTGTTTCGATAAGTACGAGATTCGACGAGAAAGGAAAGATAAAATGGTAAAGCACGTGTTAGAAGAAATTAACATCCAGTATGGAGGTATGTTATAGTCTTATTGCAACTACAGTGTAGATATCGTGTGCTTCGATTTTTCTCCCTATAAGAACAAGTATATCTTAATGTTTCAAAACGAAACCCTTGGCTATAAGACAGAAAAGTCTGTTTAAAAAATCTTTGTTGTAAATTCATCAATTTATAAGATGTTACCTACAATAGGATAATTAATAGACGTATATGTATACCACTGAATGTTTAATTATCCATAGGAACGTCAATATGTTGTACTCTTATTCGTGTTCTCTCTCGGTAATATCTATATCTGAAAACATAAATATATGTTTGCTACTCTCCCGTCAGGGAAAATATTCCGGCCATCACTATATAGCTACTGTCAGGGTACCTATTCCAGCCATCACTACTGTCAGGGAACCTATTCCACCAATCACTACTGTCGGGGTAACTATTCCGGCCATCACTACTGTCAGTTAACTATTCCGGCCATCACTACTGTCAGGGTAACTATTCCGGCCATCACTACTGTCAGTTAACTATTCCGGCCATCACTACTGTCAGTTAACTATTCCAGCCATCGCTACTGTCAGGGTAACTATTCCGGCCATCACTACTGTCAGTTAACTATTCCGGCCATTACTACTGTCAGTTAACTATTCCGGCCATCACTACTGTCAGGGTAACTATTCTGCCAATCACTACTGTCAGGGTAACTATTCCGCCCATCATTACTGTCAGGGTAACTATTCCGGCCATCAATACTGTCAGTTAACTATTTCGGCCATCACTACTGTCAGGGTAACTATTCCGGCCATCACTACTGTCAGTTAACTATTCCGGCCATCAATACTGTCAGGGTAACTATTCCGGCCATCACAACTGTCAGTTAACTATTCCGCCCATCACTACTGTCAGTGATACTATTCCGGCCATCACTACTGTCAGTTAACTATTCCGGCCATCACTACTGTCAGTTAACTATTCCGGCCATCACTACTGTCAGGGTAACTATTCCGGCCATCAATACTGTCAGTTAACTATTTCGGCCATCACTACTGTCAGGGTAACTATTCCGGCCATCACTACTGTCAGTTAACTATTCCGGCCATCAATACTGTCAGGGTAACTATTCCGGCCATCACAACTGTCAGTTAACTATTCCGCCCATCACTACTGTCAGTGATACTATTCCGGCCATCACTACTGTCAGTTAACTATTCCGGCCATCACTACTGTCAGTTAACTATTCCGGCCATCACTACTGTCAGGGTAACTATTCCGGCCATCACTACTGTCAGGGTAACTATTCCGCTAATCACTACTGTCGGGGTAAATATTCCGGCCATCACTACTGTCAGGGTAACTATACCGGCCATCAGTACTGTCAGGGTAACTATTACGCCCATCACTACTGTCAGGGTAACTATTCCGGCCATTACTACTGTCAGGGTAACTATTCCGGCCATCACTACTGTCAGGGTAACTATTCCGGCCATCACTACTGTCAGGGTAACTAGTCCGGCATTCACTACTGTCAGGGTAACTATTCCGCCCATCACTACTGTCAGGGTAACTATTCCGGCCATAACTACTGTCATGGTAACTATTCCGCCCATCACTACTGTCAGACTACCTCGTATATTCGTGAAAACGAACAGTTTCAGTTCGTAGTATAACCGTGAGTTCTTTAATCTATTAATGCATATATTAATGGGGCAGCATAATCTTTAACTCAAACTTTTTTTATAAAGAAAATCAATAATATATTTGTATGGAGTCCAAGATTAACTATTCCGCCCATCACTACTGTCAGGGTAACTATTCCGGCCATCACTACTGTCAGGGTAACTATTCCGCCAATCACTACTATCAGGGTAACTATTCCGCCAATCGTTACTGTCACGGTAACTATTCCGGCCATCACTACTGTCAGGGTAACTATTCCGGCCATCACTACTGTCAGGGTAACTATTCCGCCCATCACTACTGTCAGGGTAACTATTCCGCCCATAACTACTGTCAGGGTAACTATTCCGGCCATCACTACTATCAGGGTTACTATTCCGCCAATCACTACTGTCAGGGTAACTATTCCGGCCATCACTACTGTCAGGGTAACTATTCCGCCCATCACTACTGTCATGGTAACTATTCCGGCCATCACTACTGTCAGGGTAACTATTCCGCCCATCACTACTGTCAGGGTAACTATTCCGCCCATCACTACTGTCAGGGTAACTATTCCGGCCATCACTACTGTTATGGTAACTATTCCGCCCATCACTACTGTCAGACTACCTCGTATATTCGTGAAAACGAACAGTTTCAGTTCGTAGTATAACCGTGAGCTCTTTAATCGTTTAATTCATATATTAATGGGGCAGCATAATCTTTAACTCAGACTTTTTTTATAAAGACAATCAATAATATATTTGTATGGAGTCCAAGATTGTCACACAAAAGTATCAAGTTGAAATTCTTTGACGAAAAAATATGAATGCATGCGTTGAAGTGAAAATTTATTAATATGCATCCACCAATTTTCGTATGCGTTAAAATAAGACATATAGAGAACAATGATAAACTTGAAAACATTTGATTAAACAAATTATATCAAACATAAAAATGGAATTGAAGTGGAATTCCAACAATGGTTGTGTGGTATTTCCGGAAATATAGCTTAAACTCATGCAAATACTAATTTCCCAAAAGCAAAGGAATATTACACCTTCTTAAATTGAATTGTCGTTCTGATAATTCTTTACTGAATTTTATCTATGTTAAAAATGCAAGCCAGTTTGCAAAGACATGAATCTGAAGACTACTTATGAGACCGCAAATTTCAACAGCACAACCTTTTACTTAACTTAATTTGCTAACAAAATTACTCCTTGACGTTTAGTATTAGTATATTACTAATGTAACGTCATTCTTATTCTTTAATATGCTCTCGTGAGACTCTTACGTTCATTTGTGTAATCCCGTGAGATTTGATAGACATACCAAGGTGTTTATGAAAACCGTTCTTGTTATGTTACTTATATCTTTGTTAATTTAATGTATTATGTCGTTGCTTTCAGTACTTTAAGGATGATATGTCCGTATCATACGGTCTTAATATTCCGATGTCTTCGATAGCAACATTGAAAATAGGAGAGATCGATTACGGAGAGGGCCTGAATTATTCGGGTAACATTGTATTGTGGTATGCGGAAATTTTATGATGATTATGAGACGTTTTCGTAAATAGAGTTTTCTTTACTACAAAATGTTTTTAAAAAATCAAATTATAGAAAAACAAAGATGGTTAAATGTTGTGCTTTTATGCAATAAGAGAATTAGGAAATTTGAAATTGAGTGCCCAAATGAATACAAAAGTCTCGTGAGAACTCTCGTGAGACTATCTTGAACATCGGTATACTGTCTTTCTTTTTATTTTTCTAAAATTTAGAGAAATATTTCTCAAATCAAAAATTTCAGTATCAAATTTATGACACAAATATGTTTGTTGCTGTAGGCATTTTAATAACAAAATAACTGAAATAGCTAGATATATATTGCAAAGGTGAAAAAGATGTCTCTAATATTTATAGAAGCCGAAAAGGTCAAAATTCTAAATTTATATGCAAGTACATACATGTAATTCTTTTCCGTTAAGCAAACAGTCTCTTTGTCAAATTTACAAGTTATTAAATCAATATTGAACTTTCTGTTTTAATTTCCTTCCCTATCAATCAGCAATCTTGCACGAAAATAACACACTGTTAACATGGATTTATAACCGAGCTCTGATTCATTTCGATAGATCGCGTCCAACTTTCGAGTCTGCTTCTGAAATTGTATATAAAACTATAATAGCAAACGGCTTTGATCATAATAATTAAATAAAAATCAGAGTATTCGTACAGACAAATGAAATAAATGTAGTTTTTAGTAGTAAACAGATATCTTTAGTGCTTTTGAAAATTCGAATTCCATTAAGAGCAGTCGTTTTGGAGTTTACATTATTGACGTTATATTAGATCATTACAAACATTAATACTGGTCAATTTAGCTTTATTAACTCAACAATTATATTAATATTACTAATGTTAAGTAAAAGTACACACTCAATCATTCATGCACGTATTTGATGCTGCAGTCTGTTTTAAAAGAGAGGCAGAATATACAAAAACGGATATTCAAACTCATAAGTCGAGGAAAAGCTGACAAGGCCATGGCAAAAACTGAAAAAAAACGATAAAAAGACGCCAAAAACCGGGGCTGACCTAATGTGCACTAGAAGTATGATTAAACCTGGGGAAGGGGTAAAAAAAATTCTCCTCCCATTCTTAAAAAAAGAAATTGCGAGGGAAATGCTAGATTATATTTATATGTAATCAATTATCCCATCAGATTCACCACTTCGTCAATTGAGTGCGTTGTATGAATTTTTAACTAGACCATGTGCAAAGAGCAGAAGTAACATCCTAAAAACAAATATGGGTAATAATTCTTTAGTGAGTCTTTTGTAGACGAAACTCGCAGCTCGAGTACCAACGTATAAGCGTGGGATCTTTGAAGAGTTTTTTTATAACAGATTAGATTTAAAGACGTCGACCCGCAGCTGGAGTACCTATTAATAAACGTGGGATCTTTGAAGATTTTTTTTTAACAGATTAGCTTTTTAAAAAGACGTCGATCTATGTCATGACGTCATTCAAATTAATGACACTATCATAAATACAAAGCGTTTTCAAGGAAATTTAAAAGAACTGATTGTGTATACGGTATCAGTTTACTTAGGGAGCTACCATTTAATTTTTAAGGGGGGGGGGGGGGGGGCTAGGATCAAATTTGAAAAAAAGGCAGGACAGGAGTTTTGAGTAAAAAAAAAGCAGGATGAGACACTTGCAAAAAAAAGTCAGGATGACAATTTATGTAAAAAATGTCAGGATAAACTTTAAAAAAAAGGCAGGACCGAATAGAGTGAAAAATAAAAAGACAGGACAGAGATTACAATTTAAAAAAAAGGCAGGAGACAAAATTTTTCATCCTAGCCCCTATATGACATACAGCAACAAACGACAGCTACTGAATTACAGGCTCCTGACTTTTGACAGTGGTACAACAGAACAAAACAAGAACAAACTGTACAAAGCAATACACTAAAAACAAATATGATAGACAGTAACCATTGACTACCACTCAATCACATGCTTCTGACTTGAGTCAGGTACATACAGATTAAGGCGGGGTTTAACATGTTTGCGTGCGACTTACCCTTCTATAACCTTGGACAGTGGTGTAACAGCACAACATAAGAACAAACTGTAAAAATCAGTTGAAAAGGCCTTATCTCATCAATGAAAAGCACAAAAACAACTAACAAAAAACTAAAGACACAAAGTATAGATTTGAGAGTAGTCTTAGATACTGAAAGTCAGTTTAAAGCCTATAACAAGTAATACAAAAATCATTAATCTAAGACTATCTCCTTATTTTATATTGACCATCTTACGAACGAAATGGACAATTATTTGGACTTACGATTGCAAGGTTTTCTGTTTCTATTCCTTTAACTTGGATTTATGAATTTTGCGTGTGTAGGAGGTACTTAGAAGAGCAACATATATCCAGGAAGTTAAAACTACCATTCCACCAACAGTGTTCATGCATTGGAGAGTAAATATAATATACACCTTATCGCTATTCCCGGCTGACCCGAGAATCTGTCCCGCTTGAACTTTTGACGTCATACAACAATCACTTTTCCATTGTGGCGTCAGATATTTTGTATTGTGACGTCAAAATTTTACGGGAACCTTTGTGATGTCCAGTAATGGCGGACAAATAGCGATAAGGTGTATTGAGAGAAGTGATTCCAAAAAGTTAAGGCAGACGGATAAACATTATGAAAAGGAATCCTCAATCAGACTCAATGCTTTAATCAAATATCAAATACAGTTCCGGAACATTTGTTTTCGTCCATACATTTTGTGTACTTGCAAAAAATATTTAGGTCGCTCTAGAATATCTGCTCTTTTTTTTTTCTTTTGTTATAATTGCAAGATATATTTTAATGGGGTCGCAATAATCAAATACTACGTAATAATTTAACTGTACTATTACGCATTTTCATTTCTTTTAGTATAACTAGTGGTCCGTTTTTATTCGATTACGTGGCTAAAAAGGACTATTATTTGAATAGATTATGTAACGTGATTGCATTGCATTCTCAAAATAAAACTTATCGATATGTATCTTGTTTTTATGACTGCGATAAAAATTCGAGAATCTCGTGACATGGGACAATTGCTTTCTTTTCATATAGAGTTAACATGTCAGCAACTGCTACAGGTCTTGCTGATAATTAAATTGATTTCTAGACACATGCTTCGATGGTGTATGTCAACAAAACTGAATTACATTCAGTCTGATATGCGGTCATAAAATGAAGTAATATGATCATTTATGTTCACATATCAAAATGCACTTGTAATAAAACTCATTGCAAAATGATGTCGGTTTTTATTTTTTATTGAGGGGCAATTTTTTTTAAAAGTATACTAACCAAGAAAAAGTCCGAGGGAATCGCATCGAATCCTAATTAAGCGAGATCGAATGTGTCGATAGGGTAGACCATTAAAAGTTCATTGCCCGATTAAAGACTAATATAAGCAGACTGCACTCCCTTTATGTGACATTTTGTTGTACCATTAACGTATGCACCACAACTATTTTTATACGTACATGTATCCAGTAGAACCTTGTTTAATCGTTAAGTGCAAATACATGAGCGGACCAAGAAGAGGGGTCTGGGGTGAGAATCTACGTTAAAGCCCCCTAAATATCTACAAGTTAAGCCTGGAGGTCCCCTTTTTCCATCACTTCAATTTTACAATTGATAGTTACTCGTCTGAACAGATTGCTGAGGGTTGAAAATACATGAGCGGACCAAGAAGAGGGGTCTGGGGTGAGAATCTACGTTAAAGCACCCTAAATATCTACCAGTTAAGCCTAGAGGTCCCCTTTTTCCATCACTTCAATTTTACAATTGATAGATACTCGTCTGAACAGATTGCTGAGGGTTGAAAATACATGAGCGGACCAAGAAGAGGGATCTGGGGTGAGAATCTACGTTAAAGCACCCTAAATATCTACCAGTTAAGCCTAGAGGTCCCCTTTTTCCATCACTTCAATTTTACAATTGATACATGCTCGTCTGAAACAGATTGTTGAGGGTTGAAAATACTGATGTTGATCTCTAGTTATGTGATAAACTTTCTTCGTTTGCTTTTTTAAACACGGTGTATCTTCGAATATTTATTTATAGTTTCTTAAACATAGACTATCATTTTCATACGAGATTATTTTTGGTGGTATTTCATATCTTTACAGATGACAGATTCATGTTATAGAAATAAAATAGCTACATGTATTAATCAAAAAATAGAGAAAAGTTGTTTGTTTAATACACTTTGTGATCTGGATCTGGTATTGCAAATTGAGTCCCTGTTTAAAGAGAGCATAAGGGGAAATGGAAATTATCTGAGTAAATATGACGATGATACATAACAAAATTCATTTCTTGGTCGGTTCTTTCTAACGTGTTTATAAAAAAAAATGTCCATATACGGTTAACACACTTGAAACTTGTTTACAAGATATCTCTATGTAAACGATTCCTTAATGACAGGTTTTTAGTTTAGCAGGGGCCAGTCAAAACACAGGAGAAGGTCAACAAAATATATCAAAAGTGACATTTTGAGACGGTCCCTTAGCAAACTTTTGATTGCAATCACAGCTGACGGCAGCTATTAGTGGGGTCATTTATATGTATTGTACATCCGTCAATCTGACAGGTTCTAATTAATAGAAAGATTGTGTTTAACAATACTCTGACCTTAATTATTTCTCGAGGAATATTGTCACAACTATTGAATCAACGACTTTCAAGTTCTGATTAAAAGAAACATTCCGAATGAAGGCTTGACGATTTACTGTCGCTGTGGTTTGGAATGTATAGGGCAAATATATCTGTATGAAAATGTCTACGATCGATTCAATGATCACGATGAATAGGTTATAGTTAAACTTGAATATTGACAATTACACCAGCAATAGCATTTAAATGGAATAGTAAAATTTAACGTCCAAATCAAACACTTGCAAACGATGCCTCAAATCTGCTAGTTGCATTTTATATTATTTGAGCATCACTAATTACGATTGATTGAAATTTGCTCTTATAATTTTGAAAATCATTTCGAAATAAGGAAATTCAATATATCTCCCTCTTGCAAAGCTCTGATTACTTGTCCGGACTTGGTTATACTTTCGGGTACTTTTTGGTTTTTTTGGTTTTATCACCTCTTCAAATGAGAGGCAGAAGATACTTTTTATATAAAGGTTTTTGATTTTCAATATTTTGGCCTCGAGCATCACTGAAAATACATTAATTATCGAAATGTCTATCTAGTGCCAAACAGATTGGTACCGTCAACATTGGTTACTATGCATATTGAAATGCTAACAGATCCAAAGCATATATATGTGCTTATTGTAACGACAGAATATTTTAAATCTCTACGTTTATTCTTGGTGTTTGTTTGCTGTCTCCTCTTTATAAGTTATCATTGGTTGCCAGCGTAACCAATTCGAATATGTAATATTCAAGATGAGGTACAAGTCTATGTAATTAATCAATTCAAACAGAAATTTATACGTCAATGTGCAGTGTATGACAGATAAAATCAAACTTGCTTCAAGTTTAATTTCCACATCAATTCGGATCAATTTAAAACCTTCTTTCAAATACATTGTAAAAGTCAAAATGTATCCCTTTAAAACTGATATCTTTGACCTTAAACGACATTTAGGGTATTAAATGGGCGGCAAGTCTTATCAACTACTTTGCAATATCAATTATCATTTAACACAAATATGAACAAATTAAATGATGGTTTGAGTTTTTAAATTGACAGTTTCAATAGCAACATAAAAGAAGCGATGGTTTATTTGTATTTAATGGTCGGAATTTAATCTTTTTAAAGATATAGACTGAACGGTTAAATATTTTACAACCTGCTATTTAAATCACTTCTTAATATTGTCGTGAATTCAATACATGATTTATTGATTGATGTTTGTTTGCTTAACGTAGCAATTATATTATGGCACTCTCAGGACGAAAAACATAACTATTATATAAAACAATACTGTGGATTCATGATTACTCGTAGAGTACAGGGTGGGTACAGGTGAACCACGAAGTAAGATGTTCGACGAAATACACAATTTCTGTATGCGTGTATGCAGACTTTTATTAAATAACGACATCGAATATTCACGAAAATACAATGTTTCGTTAATCTAAGAAAATCGGTACCCACGCAAAATAAAAAAATCCACAGTATGTAGTTTCTGCAAAGTGGGTCGACTGAGAAAAAGACCAAACAAAGTTGACTGCCGTTGAAAAAAGGGCTATGTTTGACAAGCAGAAATGTTGCATTGCAGCAGATCTCTTACGTACCCTTTAAACAGTTTTTTTACGAATGTTCCTTAGCGTGGGAAGAGCGTTGGACTCTCCCTATACAAGGCGCTGAATTTTAAATGACAATTCTGACTGGACGTGGCTGCGTATTAATACATCCCGAATTCTGACTGAACTTGGTTGTGTAATTATACATCCCGAATTCTGACCGTGCATTGCTGCGTATTTAGACATCCCGAATTCTGACCGGACGTTGCTGCGTATTTAGACATCCCGAACAGTGAAACGAACGCACCTTTTTAGCATTTTGTTCAACTGCTGAATCGCAAAAACCCTAGGTAGAAATATTTTTTTACCAATGTCAACCCTTCGGGGGTTATATAGTTATAGTTTGGAAGAATGAAAACAGGAAAAGTGAGTTTTTTTAAGGGTTATTTTTTTATCACAGGGCATATATTATTGCAAAAAGGTGCGGTGATTACGTAAGTTAAACACCAATCCACCAACAAAAAAAAGACATATAAAGGACAACACAGAGTTGTCAGCAATGGACAGATGTCAAGCTCTTAATGAAGTTTAGGGTGGGGTCCTTCAGTTCTGTATTCCTTAATTTTTTAAGCAAATTTTCCCTATAATTTTTGCACCTTAGTATTCTCTATTCTTTATTTTTGGGCCTATTTTTCTCTAATCTATATTTTCTGGACCACTTTTCTCTATTCTGTAAACCCCATCCAGACCATCCTCAATTGTTCCGAATCTACACAAATTGGGAATACATTTAACAAACATAATCAAAGACAAGTCATCACAGTAGGTTGTCCCCTTAATAGATCGAGTGACTGATAGAACAACATTATATTCCTGGTCAATATTTAGTTTGATTGTTTAGTTTCAATGGTATAATTATGCTGTTTGTACCAATCAAACAAATTCAAAATATAAATCAGTATGGTTAATATTTTCAAAAGTGTATCCCTCCAATACGTTAGACTGACTAACACATTGTGTACTCCTCCAATACGTTAGACTGACTAACACATTGTGTACTCCTCCAATACGTTAGACTGACTAACACATTGTGTACCCCTCCAATACGTTAGACTGACTAACACATTGTGTACCCCTCCAATACGTTAGACTGACTAACACATTGTGTACTCCTCCAATACGTTAGATTGACTTACACATTGTGTACTCCTCCAATACGTTAGGCTGACTAACACATTGTGTACCCCTCCAATACGTTAGACTGACTTACACATTGTGTACTCCTCCAATACGTTAGACTGACTAACACATTGTGTATCCCTCCAATACGTTAGACTGACTAACACATTGTGTCCTCCTCCAATACGTTAGATTGACTAACAAATTGTGTACCCCTCCAATACGTTAGATTGACTAACACATCGTGTACCCCTCCAATACGTTAGATTGACTAACACATTGTGTACTCCTCCAATGCGTTAGATTGACTAACACATTGTGTACTCCTCCAATACGTTAGATTGATTAACACATTGTGTACCCCTCCAATACGTTAGATTGACTAACACATTGTGTACTCCTCCAATACGTTAGATTGACTAACACATTGTGTACCCCTCCAATACGTTAGATTGACTAACACATTGTGTACCCCTCCAATACGTTAGATTAACACATTGTGTACTCCTCCAATACGTTAGATTGACTAACACATTGTGTACTCCTCCAATACGTTAGACTGACTAACACATTGTGTACTCCTCCAATACGTTAGACTGACTAACACATTGTGTACCCCTCCAATACGTTAGACTGACTAACACATTGTGTCCTCCTCCAATACGTTAGATTGACTAACACATTGTGTCCTCCTCCAATACGTTAGATTGACTAACACATTGTGTACCCCTCCAATACGTTAGATTGACTAACACATTGTGTACTCCTCCAATACGTTAGATTGACTAACACATTGTGTACTCCTCCAATACGTTAGATTGACTAACACATTGTGTACCCCTCCAATACGTTAGATTAACACATTGTGTACTCCTCCAATACGTTAGATTGACTAACACATTGTGTACTCCTCCAATACGTTAGACTGACTAACGCATTGTGTACTCCTCCAATACGTTAGACTGACTAACACATTGTGTACCCCTCCAATACGTTAGATTGACTAACACATTGTGTACTCCTCCAATAGTTAGATTGACTAACACATTGTGTACCCCTCCAATACGTTAGATTGACTAACACATTGTGTACTCATCCAATACGTTAGACTGACGAACACATTTTGTACTCCTCCAATACGTTAGATTGACGAACACATTGTGAACTCCTCGAATACGTTATATTGACGAACACATTAACTGCAAATATGTCGATCTTAAATCTAATTGTGAAGTTTCAATCGTATGATTATGCTGCTTGTATTTATGGACACGGGACTTTTTTTTTATATTATTGTACCAAAGTACATTTGTAGTTCTTTATTTTGTAACTTTTTAAGGATGTTATTACTACTCTTGTTTTTTTACTTTTTTACAGATACTCGAAATCCTCTAGTTTTATCCACGTAGTGCCAATTAAAAATACCCACTACTTTTCCTTTTATAATTTTATTACATATAGTTTAAAAGGCCACTTTTGAAAATCTTATAAAATCCTTGTTATTTTTTCATAGTTTTTGAGAGAAAAAAAGATCCAACGTTAAATTAATGAAAAGTCTAGAGAGAATCATTCCCCGCCAAATTTTTAAATGATTATATCTCAAAAACAAGGACACGAACCTATCGTTTTTTTTCAGCTTTTTAAGTACCGGTATTTCTTAACTATCAATTTATAATAGTCTTTTAAAAAGCGTGTTATTTTAAAACAGAGGAGCGAACATCCTTGATATAAATATTGTTATTTTCAAATCGGATAATCTTCAATCGGATTATTAATTTTAATAGTATCATGCTGTTTTTGTTTTTGAAGACTGTGGTTTTTTTTTATTTTAGACTTTATAGTACTTGCGACATATTTTTAATAACTTTATGATAAAAAGGTTGATGACGTTTACCCAGCATGCTCAAGCTGTTTGTAGAAGTCATAACATTACACAACGACAACTGGTACTTCGAGATAAAAAATAAAATTAAATCTTCTTTTGTTCAATTTAAGCCTTCATTAAACAAGCAACAACTGACAATATCTTCCAGTACGTGAAAGACATAAGAGAAGAAAAATCAATCTTTAACATCTGTTTTCATGCATAATCATGCTGTTTGAATGACAATTACTACATAATTACTATTTCTGCGGAGGGTCGCTCGATTATACGTTCCTTAATTCCGCACGTTATCTGTCAACAATAGCTATGATATCATTCTAAGTATTTTGTTCTGAATTACGATGTGATGTTTGTAATTGTGTAATAGCAAATGGGTCAACATCTGGTCTTTCTCGTTGGGTTAAAAGAAATAAATTCAATAACAATAAAACGGATTTTTGCGACCGTCAAATTCAAAGTAATAGTGGCAGTCCTAGAATAAAGTATCGTTATTCATATTGGAATACAATTCTCTTTAAATGTTGAAAACCAAATTGTGACATCTCAAATATCCCGGAAGCATCGACTGCAATTGCGCATTTTTGTTGCCAATGACTCCGACCGTCAGTCTTAGAATTGACGGCAGACGTCATCAAATCAAGAATGCCGTTACATGTCGAATTGTGTCATAATAATAAATAGCTGGAATAAACAAATATTTTTTTGTTTTAAAAAAAAGTAGTTGCCAATAGTTTTCAATCTCATTGCTATATCTTACGTAAATCCTACGCTTTAAAATGTATCAAAAATACACCATTGACACTGTATCTTTTACTGTACAGTCCGGCACTATGCTTAAAAATCAATTCATTGGTCTACATAAAATGGATGAATTTCGTTGGATGATTCAGCCTTAATTTTGATTAATTTGTAAATGATTAAATCATATTCGAAGAAAAGGGGATCAGACCCTTAGAATCCCACACACACTTGGATCCGCAATTAGATGTTGCTACTTCAATCATCAGTGAAACTTCCAATCTATTTTAAATCATCATTCAAATGAGTCAAGCAACATTTTCATTTAAAATCGAAAGTAATAAAGTCACTAGAACATGATAGTTTATCAATGATGTTTCCAATGGGAAAACAAAAACAGTAATGGCATTCACTATAAACTGAAAAAAAGACAACTTTTTATTAAGACCTGGGCCCCGGAAGGGTTTTTATATGGAAGCTATTCACATACAATTACAAAAAAAAAAACACAAGTTTTTACACATTACGTAAAATGATGACTTTAAATGTTGATATGAATTCAAACACGTATAAAATCGACGAGAAACTTTTGGGAATTAATTCATCAACAATACCCCTACTCGTGCCTCACTGCAGATACAGATATTTAATCAACCAATACCTAGACACTTTGATGATGAAATAAATCGCAAGATTCAAATTTTTTTCTAATAATGTTTGACATGTAAATTAAATGGACGATCATTCACTCCTGAACATTCTGCAATATATCATTAAAACCAAGTTTTATCAAAACAAATCTAAATGAGCGATTTACAAAAAAAGCATATTGAATATAAACTATTTTTACGGTCGAATCAGAAAAGATTGTAGCTGTTGTAATTCGTGCACAATTGCATGTAATTAAGGGAGCTACCATTTGATTTTTTATGGGGGGGGGGGGGGGGGGGGGGGGCTAGGATGAAAAATTTGGTCCTGCATTTATTTTAAGTTTAAATCTCTGTCCTGCCTTTTTATTTTTCACTCTATTCGGTCCTGCATTTTATTTTATTAGTTTATCCTGACTTTTTTTACATAAATTGTTATCCTGCCTTTTTTTTTTTTTGCCTTCTTGCTCATCCTGCCTTTTTCTACTCAAAACTCCTGTCCTGCCTATTTTTTTCAAATTTCATCCTTAAATTTTACCGTGATTCGTAAAAATATCCTTACCGTGATTCGTCAAAATATCCTTATTGTGATTCGTCAGAGGTCTAAAATAATTATCGTTACCGTTATTTTTGGAAAAAATTTAACGTGATTCGTCAAAATCAGTGGATTTTTTATCGTCTAAAAAAAGTGTAAATTTTATCGTCATGCACCAAAAATTACCGTTATCGTCATTTGGCATGATTTTTTACCGTTATTCGTCAAGAAGGTACCCCCATTACGACCCTCTTGTACTTGTGGGTATCAACTGCTTTGTTGACTGCTTTTATTTTGTCTTGTTGTTAGGCAAATGAAAAAGAGAAAAAAGGGGTAGTGTCTATTGTTCTCCAGATATCATTTACACATATCGCGTATCTTCTTTTATTCATTACGACCAATGAAGCAATAATTTGGCCCAAGTGTTAAGATTATCTCCCTTGGTGTCTTTTAAATTGTTTTGTACTATCGCTTTCAAATTTATCATCGGAATTCTCTCGGTTTTTGGCGAGGTTGCTGATGCTTAATGTTTCGGGTTTTGTTTCTGTGGACTGTTCTTTTGTTCTTCTGTCTTTTTGTTGTTTTTTTTTTTTTTTCTTTTGGCAAAGGTCATATTTGTCTTTCATTGAATAATGATTGTTTACTGCTGTTCTTGTGTTCTGTCTAGTTGCGTACATTCGAGTTAATTCAAATTTATCATCTAACACAATATTTAAAAAAAAATTAAGCGAACCTTTTTATATAGCTTACCATATTGTCACGACATTTTTTTCTTTCGTGTTTGCCGTTAAGTTGAAGTATACCTTAAATTTCTTTTGTTCCTATTTCACACCTAGCGATGTAGTGCTTAGTGGACACAGATCTTTAAACCGTTGATTTCATTTGTACTGAAAAAAAAATCTGCTCGCTAAATAATTGTTCTGTCAAAAGACCATAAGTGAAAGACGAGACTATTTCACTTATTTGTATGTTATATTGGTCAATATTCATAGATGGGTTTATTAATGACCTCCTCTATCAGAAATTAATATCTTGATTCTCATGGGTCTAATTTTATAATGTTGGTGAATTTATCTAATAGAATCAAAACAGTTTATGGGGCTCCATAATTGATTTGAATGGAAATAAACAATTTTTCTTTCTTCAGAGAATATGTAACGTAGCTTTGTTGAACGCATGCATGACTCAGGGGTCTTTTTCTTGCATTTGTATATTTACGTGTTTGACCAATGTAGATATGCAAATCATGTACATGTATTCCCACATTTCTTTCTTTTATTCAATTTGATTTTTTTGTTCGAATACATAGTTTGAACACTTGTCTATTTCTGAAGACTGATATAAACTATCAGGTGTTTTGTGTTGTTAGGTCGCAGTCCTGGTATCTCGTTATATTTCTGTTTTCGTAGTTTGAAATTTTGCAATCTACACCAAACCTTGGCTGTAAAAACGACGTTTGCGATTTTCAAATTAATAAAGATTCTCTTCTAACTTTTATAATAACAATTGATATATTTCCCATCATTTAATTTAGCACAATCTTTTATTATCGCATTTTTTTATTTGTATACCTTTCCAGGGGACTGAAGTTCATCTGCAGTTGTTTAGGTGGGGCTCATATTCCTGAGTCTTTAGTTTTCCGTGTAGCTTTTGTTGTCATTTTGTTTTGTTTTGATTTGTTTTTTCTTTTTTTTTACATGGTGTCTTCCTCCTACATGTGTTTTTGCTTGTTCATATGATATTTATTTTACTTTTTCACATGTAATTTACTTTCGTTTTACCAGAATATCAGCCATGTAGTATTGTGATACCCCCATCTTGATCCCCTCGAATATGATACTATTTTCTATGCTACAATAGGACCTAATAAGTTGTCACCAGTGATAAGGTTACTCATTGCTGGACCTGTCAGCTCATTTATTGCAATTAAACCCGCCATAAAGATTAATCAATAGATTTTATTACATTGTTTTTAGAGTAATTTAATCAAGCTGTCGATGTTAATTGAATCGACGTGGAAAGGGCGATAGCGAAAAATATTGCAATAGTTGAATCCATGCACTAATCTTCTTCTTCAAACAACCAGCCCTATAGGCATTGGTCATTAATCTATTTACGGAGACAAGTTTTCTTTTTTTTTTAATAAATTGTTTGTTTCAAGATTCTTAAGTGTAATTCAAATGATATTTCTAATCGGAAAATTTAGAGCTTCAAATATTGTATTACAGACTTCTGCATGTTTCTTGTTGGAGACTGAATGTTGCACGGCCTCTAGAATTCTTTGGTTTATAGATAATTGTTGGGTTGTTGTCGCATTAACACAAACTCCACGTGTTCTTTGCATCATATTGCAATTATAACTTTCAACCCAACATGTCCAGGTTTTTAAGTATAAATGTAGTAGTTTTATATCGTCTGCATTATTTCTGAATCATATTATTCAAAAAATTAGTATTTACATTTATTTTAATTCCAAAATAGCAAAATAGCAAAAATTTGATATGATATTTAGAACGTTCCTTTTCGTATTACATGTTCGTTGATCTATATAATTGTAGATTTTAAAAAATAGAATTTATTCTTGGAGTAAATCCCATTGAAGCCTATAAACTGTCTTTGATTGAGTTAACAATTTGTTAAAACCTAGACTGTCTGTGTTCCAGTAACTATTGTTGTATAAATATTTCATCGGTTTTACTGAATTGTGACTCCGACTTTAGTATGCCTCTGATTTGTCTTGAAGGTTCAAGGCACATTCCTAGGGATCACCATTGAGCGAACTTGATGAAGTTATTAACAGTCAAATATCGCCTGCAAGAAACAAAACATTTTTTTTTCTTTTTTTATATTTGTGATTATGCATTTAAGATGAAAAACGGATGCGGGATTTTATCGCTGCATTTAAGACCCATTGACTGTTTTCTGCTCTTTGGTTGGGTTGTTGTCTCATTGACACATTCCCCCGTTTCCATTCTCTATTCTGTTATACGTATCAAGTTCGTTGCGCATGTCACCGGAAGTAATGGCCACCCATGCTTCGAAATTCTGCATGTTTGTTTCAGCTGTAAAAAATCTTATTAATTAATCAATTAATCAGTTAATTGCACTTTCTAAATATGTATGCATGAATTTCGCTTTTGAAAGTTTGTCATCTGTCTTTAAAACCCTTTTTGGTGTTATTGCAGGTCTTGTACGGTTTTCGGATATGATAAGTTATGTGCGTTTTGATATTTTGCTTATTATTGCTCCGCATCATGGTGCGAAGCTATTAGTTTCATACGATATTCACGCCATTTTGGAATTTTTACGTAACAAATATCGGTTCTCATTGGTTGCCTTATGATATTTGAAAGATTCTATTGGCTAGAATGGGATATAGAATTGGGAACAGGTCCCGGACAGGAGAATACGGAAAATTTTCAGTATGAGTATTCAAGCTCCGATCCGATACCGATTTATGAATAATTTTGCCTTTGATGGTTTACCTTGCTATATAATGTCGCGTCAAATTCATATTAATAAATAAGCCTAGGCAGTTAATTTTGATTAATTGGTAATAATTTGATTTTGGATGTAACACGTCTTCTGATTGGCTATAAACGTTTTATCTTTCAGCTCATAGACATGATTTTGTCATGTTACCGTGACGTCATCAACGTTTTATCATGATTTTCTCCTTAAAAATGAAATTTGGAATTAAATTATAAGGAATGACTGTAATTTTTTTTCTCTGTCTATTCGAAATATTCGAAATAACCTCAAGAATGTGGTGCACACTTTTAAAGAACCCGCTACGCGTGTTATTCACTTAGCGCCACATTTATGATGTTATCTCTTCATAGACAAAAACAATATTACAGTCATTCCTTAAATGTTGAAGTGATACGGATAAATGAATGCTCAATTTGTATTTGCTTTGCATCACTGTGTGAAGCTGTAAGTTTTATTCGATATTCACGCCATCTTCAAATTATTACTTAACAAATATAGCCTGCATCATGATTTGGCTAAGGTTCTATTGGCTACATTGAAATATAGAATTGGGAACATTTACCAGACAGGAGGAAATATCAAATACGGCAGATAAAGAATATAATTACAGTATGTTTATTCAAGACCCTGTCAACAATTACTGCTACAGGTTGACGTAATTTAATGATAGTGCGAAGCACTCCATACCTTTTTAGAAAGGTTAAACCTGTTCGATAGCTTAAGGTAGATTCTCGAATGCCATGGAATAAATGAATAAGTTTGCACATTGTAACTCAAGACCGAAAGACTAATCATAAATAAGAAAGAACTAAATTAAATCCAGAACAACAGTTAAAAACACATATAATTGTTACAAATATTAATCTTTCTTTGAAATCTTTAACTAATTAAACTTTTTATATGTTTATTTTTCTAACAAGTAAAATGCCAAAGGAGGAAATGCTAGTTTTAACCGAGTTTGAAAACATATATAATGTCATTTGTTAGCAGTAATTGGCGTTATAGACTCCAACTAAGTAAAGCTTAAAAACAAATTGTCCTTTTATATCTGTAGGCAAATGTTCAAAATCGAATTAATGTTGCTTAAATCTTTGAATGAGACAAGCAAAACAAGATTGTTTTTTTTACTATCATGACCCCATTAGAGAAAATAAAACAAATATAAAACTGTATGATTGGTTACTGTTACTGAAAATAATGAAGTTGTCACTACTTACATTTGTACATCGAGTCTAAATATACCGCTGCAGTCTTTAATATGTCCTTAATGACAATCATGGCTACACGTGCATACAACAAAGGAGTCTATAATATGTCCTGATTGACAATCATGGCTACACGTGCATACAACATAGGATCAAGCATCATGCAGTAGTTGGTTAATTGTTTATTTGGAAAAAATTGAACAATGTTACTTTATCATTACCATACATCATCATGTATCACCATTGCAATGAAGTAATATACATGTATCACCATTGCAATGAAGTAATATACATGTATCACCATTGCTATGAAGTAATATACATGTATCACCATTGCAATGAAGTAATATACACAAAAAACAAACCGTTGAATGACCCCCTGTTCACACGCATGCTAGGTTTAAATCGGATATTATGAAATCCGATGTATATCTGGATTTCTCATATCTGAATCTGAATCCAGTTTGCGATCACGTGATTCTATAATGTATAGTTGTGATTTGAATATTCATGCACGTGAATTTCTAGCGCCAAAAAAAAGTAAACAAGTTAGTATGAGCACTGATATATTCTGTATTATAATATTCATTTGCGTTATCAATATTTATTCTAGACTTAAATAATATGCTATTTGAAATCGGATGTCAAACTACCTACCTCTGGAGGTTTGACTGCGGATTCATAAATACGCATTTAATCTGGAATTTGTGTGAATGCAAACTGGTATGGTTGTCAAATCGATTTTGTTGTGTCGTGTGAATGGAGTATAATTGGTTGCGGGTAGTGCAAGTGGCAATATGATTGTAACTTCATCTTGTATTGAATTTCATATTTACCACTGAAAACTTGTTAATAAATTTAAGTCAATTAAAAGAAATAAAAACGATTGAAAAATGCATCATTGACAGTAACATTACTTTTACTGTGTTGTTCTGGGATACGTTTAATATCTGAAAACGGAACTTTATTTAATTACATTTGTAAACAAGATGAGCTGCGAAACTGTATCAGAAATAAAATCAAATTTGAATACATTTGCTGAATGTAAGGAAATAGTCTATTGCTTTAGTTATACGTTAATTAATTTATTTTGTATATGGAAAAAATACTCATAAAACATGGTCAATAAATTTACAAGCCGTAGCTCAATAAACACTAAACCGCGTTAAAAATATAGAAATTGATATGCTGACTCTACTATTAATTTTTGTCAGTAACGACATGTCATTGTTACTTGAAATGCTACACTAAGTGTCATCTGGTTATGCTGTGTTATACGTGTTTAGTTCCTTCATTGTTCTACTTCCTGTTGTCCGAAGATTTCAAGAACATATATAAATGTTCGACACATTTTCTCAGGAACTACAAGTCATAGCTTCTTGGGACATGTCACGAAACGTCATCTGGTTATGCCTGGTAATAACATTTTCAATTCTTTCGATGTCTTACTTTCTGTTTTATGAAAACTAGCATGGGTATACTAAGTACTTCTGGGGGGGGGGGGGGAGTTAACGACCTTGACTACCCATGAGGGTCTCGCACTGTCGGTACTATAAAAACGGTAAGCAATTAGCAATAATGCATAATACAGCTTCAGGACGGGACAAGAAATTTTAAAAATATTTGCTTAGGTACTAAGTCTTTCTTGAATTATTCCATTGTACTAAAACTAAGATTACAGGCACTGCTTACTGTTCCGGAGCACCTAAGTACACCCAATGTTTTGTTGGAGCCGTACTGCTCAATCTTTAGTGGTCTGTGGACGGTTCACGGTTATGTTTAGATAGTTTTAGGTTGTCCTTGTTCTCAAACGTTTTTTTTTATTGGCTTTCAGTTTTCAGTTCGAGCATGCCTATTCTAGAAACAAATGTCTAGCCAACGAAAATCAGTATATACTTCTAGGTTATTCAATTTTGGTATGAAACATTTAAAATAATTGAAAGATATGAAATCATTCATCTAAAAAAAAAATCTGTTAAAAATATCACGTGACGTAAAAAACCCAGACACTCATAATGAAACCAATACATTTCACAACATATTCTGCCTTCATTGTTTGACATATGAAATGGTTTTTACTCTTCATAAGGAAATTGAAACTATTTCTAAATATGAACAACAGGAAAGTCTCATTTCCCTAGGTAATTGTTCTAATTGAAAATAATAAAAATTAAATGGATATTAGGGCTACATTGATTGAAAAATTGATTCAACTGTTTAAATAAAACCCTAACCGTTTGAACGTAAATAATATTTCTGTTTTCTTAGTCTGTTGAATTGTGGGATCATTTGATTATCATTTATAATAACTATTTGTTTGTTTTTTGGATGATGGGTTTGACATAGAAGTAGAGTAACGATGTAATTTGCGATTAAAATGGAAGGATTTGTTGTAATCCCGCTGAAATATTATCTTTGATGAGACTCAGTGAGATTTAGTCTTCAAAACGAAAGTCCTGTGGTCAGCTTCAACATCACATTTAATAGCATTCGAGAACTTTTGATCTCGACAGTATACATGCTGACATATTCAGATTCGCCAAAAAATTCATTTGTTCATTTAACTGGATGCCTAGTTATCATTTGAGACAAAGTAGGAAACTTAGCAGGTTTGATTTGAATGTCAGCAGAGCTTTTTATTTTGAAGGTGACCTTATATGTCGTAGGATGAATACATAGGGGTCTACCAAAATTTACGTCTTGTATGGTTCCGAGGTTTGCCGAGGAAACCCGATTTTTACAGAAATAGAAAAAATGTTTAATTCTTTAACGACCACGTGATCAATCATGGTGCAGAATCCTTAAAAAACACTGAACGTTTACATTGGCTGTATACAATTTAATTATACTTGTGAGGCAGCACAGGGAATACATCATAAATTGCTATATTCATACATTGTGTAGTTGACAAAAATTAAAACAAATCTTTTAAAAAGAAAAAAAACTTCAATTAGGATAAAAATTGCAAGTTGAATAATTTATCGAGAAATGTTTGAAACTGGATACTTATTGATTAAAAAAAATTATACTTGAGATGACACGTTAAAAAAGTCGGATAAATATGGTGATCCATCCGGCGTTTTCAAAATAGCTTGGAATCTCGGGCAAAGACTGAAAATATATTTGTGAGTAAGACACAGAAATGTAAATTTGATACAACGCAGTTATAGTTATAGTTAATTAATTCAGACGCCGTTTAACCCTAAAAAATTAAGCACTTAAAATTAAAACGATATATGAATTTTTTTACGGAATAATATTGACAACGTTTGTATTTGTGCTACATAGCATCTACTTTCTACAAGAAAAATCTTTATGCCAAATTGAACTACAATATTACTCAAAAGAAATATACTGGAGTTTCATTGTCTCGGAGCCAAGTACTTTATTGCATTATGCTTCAGTGAATTTCCTTTCAATGTACAATGTTTCTTTTACGTGATTGAAACCAGGATGAAGATTGCATTTTAAATTCTAAGACTTTGAAAGTTCTAGACGTCTATATTTACTTTACACAGGAAAATCAAATTTGGAATAATTGAAATTGCAATCGTTGAAAAGGGACGAGTCTTTTTTGTCAATAGGAAGGCGTACTCGATTGCACACATTGGTGATCCAAATACTGGTGCATTCATACATGCTGATAGTTGTCACACCTCTGGAAATTGCAATCATTGCAAAAAAGCTTTTTATCAGTAAAAGTGGGAAACAGTTGACTATGTGCTTATAACAGCGGTGCCAGAATGCAGATAGTTTATGTTTTTGCCTCGCAGCTGTCTCTGAGGAAGATGCTGAACTAAAAAAAGATTCTGACATTTCTTGATCTGTTTTCGTTTCATTTGAGTCAATAGTTGAAGTGTTGTATAACATTCACTTGCATAATTAAGTGTACTCGAATGATTGTTTTGGGAGTACGAATATAAACATTGTTCAATACGAATGAACTATTTTGAATCATTTGCGTCTTTTTTTTCTCCCCCATTTCGTCAGATAATAATACTAGCCAAGAATTTTGTCAACAGTATTAAAATTCACATAGAAACACCTTGCTCGACAATTACCAAACAGAAGTGTTTAAATAAAAAGTAGCCAAGCTCTTTGAAAATCTTAATTTGTTTTTTTTTCATCTGCAGCAATAGTGAAACAAAGAAAAAAATACACGACACAAATATTTATATAAGGTTTGGATAAAAAGTGAAACGTTATTGTTATTTGTCTTTATGGATAAAAAGAAATTGTAATTAATTTTGCAAAGCAACAGTTGGTGATTAACATTTACTGGCAAATTACTGAAATATCTTTTTCAACATCAGTTATAGTGAAATATAGAAAAAGCCTATTTCCGCAATTATCTATAAAATGTGTTTATTTAAAAAACCGAAGTGTTCATATTTATGCCGATGTGGGTAGACAGAAATTATAACCCATCTTGCAAGGCAACAGTTGGACATGGCATATTGAACCAATGTTATATGATAAAAAGTTTTAGTTATTGATAAAAGTATAAACCTAGGATTCAAGTATTTATTAAAGTGACAGGAGTAGATCGTCTTTGACATAAAATCGTGTAAGATAAATAATATCTATTATAGTTATTGCATGTGTCGGGATAAAAGCGTATCGTGTACATTGTATGAAAGAAGATATTTATTGCAACAGTCGGGATTTAATAGTATATTGCATATCAAACCATTTACTTGGCTCGAATTTTGAGGTTTGCATCTTAATTGCTGAATGAATTTCACAAACTACTTTGCATTTACAACCCGAAACCTGTGACAATTTCATACAGGAATAAACGCATCAAAATTGAAGTGGCACGAATTTACAATAAGGAAGAAATTGTGGTCTACAAATGAATTTGATTTTGAAACGTTATAGATAAAGATAGCATCTCACCTTTAAAGTGTTAAAACAAAAAAAATCAATGACATAAAAGAGAGTGGTACCATGTGACGTGATATGAACATTCAGATGTAAAATTTCAAACATGAGCGTGAATATAAGTAAAAAATGCGAACTGTTTATTAGACAGGAAGTAGCTAAGAGTATTTGATATAGGTAATATATAGCTATTAAATACCATCTTAATGTTGATCTTTAGTGGTATATGTTGAATACAAGTACAAGTATTTTCCCCACAATCAATACTTTATAATACTGTATAATGGTAGTTTTCTTACACAAAAAACAAATGTATGCTTACATAACTTAAGCAAACTTAATTTGACACCGAGGGGGTGACGAATTTGTGGTTAATTAAATACTTCGACCGATGATTATTCTATACACGTTTTATTTGTGAAAAACCTATTCATGTATCCTCTGCACTTTTCGTCAACTTAGAAAACAATAGAGATTGATTACCAGTAGTCAATAAAACAAAGTGTACAACAAACGAAACAAGTTAAACGATACATCGATTAATCTTTATAGAGTCAAATGATAGTAACAAATACTCAAACGTGATCCAAGTTTCACCTTTGCAGAAAAATAACACTGTGTAAATATTTTCACCTTTACACAAAAATAGCACCGTGTAAATATTTGACTTTTGCAATCTACTCATTAAAAAATCGTCGTCATTCTTGTGTTTTAATGAATATGATCTTTGCTTGATAAGATAAACACTTACGTTATCCACCAACGTGTAAGTCAGTATAGAAAAGCACCGTTAATCATACGACACAGAAATTGGATTTGCTAAACTCTTAGTTAACTTTGGATCAGTGACTTTCTATTTACTCAGAAAACCATGTGTATACTTTTTATTAACCGACGTACAATATGAACTGTTTGAATATACATTGACAGTAAAACATGGCGAGATTTACAGTGATAATTGTTGACATTTTGTTTAACACCTATCTATAACCGCTACTTGAATTAAAGAAGAATTCTTCATACATAACGACAGGAAAATTTCTGTGATTTTTATATTATAGTGAATGGAATTATTATCAATTTATTAAATTGTACTGATAGGAATGTACTTTCATAGTTTCGTTCAATTCATTTTTTAAGATTCAGTTATTTTATAGTGTATAAATAACAAAATGTGCGATTTTTTTCTGGTAAACTTAATCATTAAAAAAAACATATTCTAAATGCATTCCATAATATGGTTCAATACTATCGCATTCTTGGAATATTCAGTGGCAGGACAAAAACACTATTCCGTTATAGATGCCATTATGTTGTGATATAGTAAACTACAACCAAATTACGATAATTTTGGATTATTATTTCATGAAATGGATAAATATAGTCGCAGTGATGAAATACTCAATGACTGATCAAGTGAATATATTTATCATATTACCGTAACACTGCAGTCCGATTCACATCTGGCAAAACCCAGTCTGTGCATTTATAAATGAATGTAATATTTGTATTTTTCTCAGTTACTTAGATGAACAAAGAGGTGGAGTTTAACGTCTGCACATTAGTAAGCGGACACAACAAACCTAGATATGTAAACAGCAAAATGCTTGAATGTTTCTTTCTAAAATAATTTTCCAGGACTTTGAGTTTCTTTTTGTGTTTGTAAAAGGCTATATTCATTTAAGATTATTGGAATAGAAGAGCGATTAGTTCTTTCTCAGTAAGCATTTAATTGCGAATAATCCATCATTCTTTTACCGAAATTGAGCTGAGTTTAGTTTTCCATTAAGACAACGGTCATTCATAAGCGTTTACTTGTAATAGTTTATGCGCTGATATAAACGTTTTAAGGACGTTGTTTTTGATGGTTTCGTCAAGCATGTAAAATAAGTGGAATGAATAAACGGAGTATAGTCTCGGTGAAGTAAGTTTTAGATATTTAATTGATTGACACGGATACGTCTTCAATATAAAAAATAAAGTTTATGCATTATATTTACAAATTGTCAAGTGCATTTTAAACTATAACAATTGTTCAGTTGTGAAAAGGGGAAAAATACGAGTAGCTATAAAATTGTTTGAAGAGGAAGAAGATAAAATTTCACCGTAACATAAAAAGATCAAGGATCAAATTATTATCATGTGGAGTGCTGTAATAGTGTTGGATTTAATTTGTGTTTGTATTCTTTTTGACGGAGTAATGTCAATAACAACTATAAATTTAACTATAATGGTACCGACTTATCCGGAATCTCGATTATTTTCTAATATAAAAATTAGACCAGCTATTGAAATTGGAATAGAAAAAGTTCAAAGTAAAAATTATTTACCATTTATTGAAATAAACGAAACTTATGTTGATACGGAATGTAACGCGGTGATTGCCCCATTAGAAGCATTTCGAGCGATGAGTACCGGAACTAACGTATTTTTCGGACCCGTTTGCGACTACAGTTTATCGCCGGTTGCACGTTATGCTCCATTTTGGAAAATTCCTATCATAAGTACCGGAGGGTTTGCAGATGATTTCAAGATAAATCGCAGGAATGAATACCCGACTCTTACACGAATTATGCCGGCAAGCTTTGATTCTGTTGCAATTGCAACATTACGATACATAGACAAATTAAAGTGGAGAAAAGTCTTTCTCATCACAGAACGTACTGATGTCGGAATAATGTTAGGGTATTGGTTTTTACTTGGATCTACTATTGTTAGCCGGTTAAGGTTAAAACCCATAAGTAATAACTCAAAGGAGACGTTTACGTATGACAAACATCTATATGATAAGACGGAGTCTAACAGTATAGAACGAGTTCTTCCGGAAAAGATTGGAAATAAATATGCAAGTAAGTGTAACATGTAGAAAAGAACAAGCAAGTGTAACATGTAGAAAAGCACCATCATATTAAAGTCCTAGTCTGTATTAAAACAACCCAAACCCCAAATATCTGGCAAAAAGGGGGAAAGCACTTATGAACCTGGAAGTACTTATACCGACGGTCTTTCAAGATACCATCAGTTAAAACAAAAACATGGACATTCAGCACAAATTATCTATTCGTCATTTTTATTATATTTTTAACATTTTAATACATTTTTTAATTGAAAAAAGTAACCCTCGATGCATTTTCATTAGATACCAATACCCTACAAATTGAATTGAAATATATCTGTCCAATTTTGTTTCATATGAATTATTCTACCACTTGATGGATGTGTTATAGTCCAGAGTAGAATTTCTACTTTTCTCCTACAAAGCTTTCTTTTGACACCTCTGCGATGCCGAGTTTTTAATTAACAGTAGGTTCGTGCTTCATACTAGAATTTAGAAAACTTATTGTTTCCATTTTAAAGGCCAGTTGTCCCCATAAATTTTTTTTACCAAAAACTTTGACCAGGTAAATTTGTCCAAGTCATCACTTGCAACTATTAAGTTTTTTCATCAAAAACTTTGTCAAAGAAAAAAACTGCACTGTGATTGGATAATTCCCGTCAAAGTCCATTCAAGTTTCAAGAAAAGTAGGATGAGATTCTATTCCACCCAAGTACGTCAAAGTTTTTGATCAAAGTTTTCTTTGACGTTTGTCACTATAAAAAATCCACCAAAAACTTTGACCAAGAAAACTTGTACCAGAAAACTTTGATAGTGACAACTGGTCCTAAGAAGCAAATCAAAAGATCATGCAACTCGTTTACAACCGCCTAATGGATTAATATGTAAGAGATGTCTCCCTCTAAATTATTCAATTATTAACAAGGAATGTTTATTTCGTGTCAGAATGGAGATCTTTGTTGTATAGTTTTAAAGTAGTACATTGAATGACAATTTTGTTGTTTTCAAGTAAAATCATGATAAAGCAGGTTCTCTGATCGTATTCTAAACAATTGAATTGAACAAACTGTTTGATTTATATAGAATTAACAACCGTATACCATTAAACATTCGGTTAATGCTGCACTACATACAAGTTTAAATGCAGTGAAAAGTATCGTATTAAGATATAGTCATAAAACATATATAAAAATGAAGATATATTCATCTAATCTCATTCATATAAAGTATTTAAATGCCTGAACTCTTATCTCATGTTCTCCAAGGTCGTAAATATCTCCAGACAAATTAAATATCATTTTATCCCTTAACTCTATTTGTAGTAAAATCTACAAGTATGGTTTCTGACAAAAAATAAATACTAACGATATAAATTACAATTATTTTCGTGACAAAAATTAAAATCAATATAATGGAAACATTCTTGCATAACAAACGTGTTAAAGAATCTGAAATCATATAATAATAATGAAAGGAGTAGGTCCGGTAAGGGCCGATTTTGGCCCCAAATTTCAGGTTCATCTGATGAAAGATTTTGGACACTTTTTAAACAATTAAGTGTCTGCTTTAGTAGATTCAATTAATTTATGTGAAAGATTTGAACTGATTTAGTCATTAAAAACGCTCATATTCAAGCTTAAATATTAAAAATCCATCAAATATGCCAAAATATGTCACTTTTTAGATGTTTTTTGTCAAAAATGAAAGTGGCCGCATCCGTGTTCATCCTCAACCTTTATATATATTATGTATTATCATCAAATACAACTTACATTTAAATATTAAGAATGAACACAAATGCGGCCACATCCATTTAAGACGAAAACCGTCTAAAAATTAACTCAAATGCTAAAATTGTGAAGATTTCAGTAATTTCGCATGACTTAATGATGCTAGTACATGATACATGTGTATTGTATTGTCAAAAACAGCCCATATTTATGTAATAGAAGTATTCTTCTTTCCAATAAATAGCTAAAAGTTTACATTTGAACAATTTTGTAAAACTGCTTTATTTTGGGGCCAAAAAGGGGTCTTACTGAACCTACTCCTTTGCAAAGTACACCCATATGGGTCAAGCAAAACACAAAATGTAACACTCGTTATTGTGTATTTTCGTCATATTTACGACAATTGAAAGTCAAACAAAAGACCCCTCACGTAGATCAATATCGATATAATCACTGATTAAGACAAAATTATTATTCACATATATATGAACGAAAACCATAGTAAATACACGAGGGTTTTGATATGGGTCTTCAATTCAACTTTTGTACAAATAATAGGTATACACAAATTGTCCCCTTTTTTGGGGTGATAGATACTATCATAATTATATTGTTTACATAATTATATTGTATACGTTCCGTTCGGTATCTTCTTCGCGGTTCGCATCTAAGCAAAGCCAATTTCTTTTATCAATTCTCAAAACATTGACTTGTAAATTGTCGGAAAATAGATTGATTGATTGATAGTTGCTTGCTTAACGTCCGGTGGCAAATATTTCATGCATATTCAGGACGATCGGAAAATAGAAAATTTAGTGGAACTCGTTAGTAAAGAAAGAGAAGCTTGACCATTGCAGTATTGCGGTCTCTTCCTATTTTCTAAAGATACAATGTAATATACAAATAAATAACAAAATTTCCTACAATACACGTACGTTGGTTATATATTTATTGATAATGTTGTTATTTTCAAACATAATTATGACAAAAGAAATTGATTTATGTCAGCAAACTAAGAAATAATGAATTTACTCGACAGTCTTTATACCAATTCTGTAATTGAGCCTGTAATTATAGATCCATTTGTACGGGTTGTTTCCCTTAGGAGGCACATATATTTTTAATGACGATTAAGAGCTAGCGGAGGGAGCAAAATTATCTGTGCATAGTAATCTTTAAATAAGATTTCTAATTTTTTAATTACATTTTATCTTTTAATCGTTAAGCTTAAAACATTTGATATGTATCAATAGTTATTTTTCATTAAATATTGTTTAAAACGATTATATATCTCTTTTAAGTTATCATGCTTTCCATGGGCAGCGTCCGTTTTGTCCGGTTAGGAGCGAGTCTACAAGTGACAAAGGGAACTTGACAAATTGTGTTAAAAGTGTGTTATAATAGAATTAAATGGGTAATTGGCAAATAGACTTTTACTTGACTTATTTTTAAAGCTGTCTCTATAGTCGTCGAAAATCATAATTGATTGACTTGACGACATTGCATCAGTTTATATTTTGTATCAGTAGAAATAAAGTACATTTAGTCTTTTATGTAGAAAGATGTTAAAATATTAAAGTTAAAAACATCAATAACTACGGAAGCCGGTTAGTGTCAGGATGGAGTTTTATCTTTAAGTCGTTATAACGACTTTAAAATAAAACTCCACCCTGACACTTATCGGCTTCCGTAAATAACAGAGGTTAAAAATAATAAATGTCGAATTTTGAAAACAGACTGTATTCCAAGATGTCATTAAGTATAATAGTATAGCCTGCATTTAACATGCTTTAACATAAAATAAAATTAATTACTGAATGACCGCTTCCTAAATTAATGATTCAGAAATAACTTATTTTGCATTAATTAATCATAATATCTTAGTGTTGAATATGTTGTTTATTAAGCTTAGAAATGATTATCTAACAGTTCTCAATTATAACCACATAGTTAATACAAGTCTTTTATGACTTAATACAAATAATATATATATCTTAATTTGCTTCTGTAGTTGGCGATGATACCAGATGGTCTCCCCCAATTGTACTATCTTATGGAGCTACCATCCTGACAAGGATGAAAAATTTTGTCCTGCCTTTTTTTTTAGTTGTAATCTCTGTCCTGCCTTTTTATTTTTCACACTATTCGGTCCTGCCTTTTTTTATTAGTTTATCCTGACTTTTTTTAACATAAATTGTCATCCTACCTTTTTTTTTGCAAAGTGTCTCATCCTGCCTTTTGTTTTTACTCAAAACTCCTGTCCTGCCTTTTTTTCAAAATTCATCCTAGCCCCCCATAAAAATCAAATGGTAGCTCCCTTAATATACTTAGCTTTTTAATTTTTTCCACAAACTGCTTTCATAAAAAAAAAAAATTAAACACAATTTTTTACATCTTGTTTATTATAACAATATTATAGGTTATAAGTATTTTGATATGATAACCTCACAGTAGGTTCACATGTTATTATTTTATTTGATTGGATTAGATTGTTGTTTTGCCCTGTAGAAATCTTACATAGATATCTAATATAACATATACTGTACATATATACACAGTTACTTCATGTGGTATTGTTTGAAATGATCTTATACTGAGATTTTATTCTTGGAAGGAACATAACCTTGGTGATGCCAAAATGATAAATTACTGTTGAAAAAGTTGGTAACGGTTCATTAAATGGGTATATATAGATTCTACCACTGCATCGAGTGTGATACGATATTTATCCACTCGAGACAGTTAAATATTTAAAATTCAACTGTCGAGAGTGGATAAATATCGTATTACACGAGCTTTGGTGGTGGAATCTGTTTCTCTAATGATTTTCAAACAATACGCAGGCAAATTTATTCCTTCTTTTCGAATGTGTTCTTTCTTTGTAATGTCATCAGGCATGGTCGCCTTTTTTCATGCCGTCACAATAGGAAATTCAGAGGAAAGCCAGAAAATTTGACGTCATAAACGGATTTTAACCAAATGACTGAAGAACTGAGATCAAACGAACCACATGTTGATTAAATTTGTTTTATACAATGGGTGTAGAAAGGGATAAATTGACGAAGAATTAGAGAAACATGCATATTATCGTATTTTCTAAAATCTACCATCTATCATTTTATTCAGATAGGTAAATGCTGTATCATCAACGTTCTCTTCACGTTGTTAGGTAAGAAGTTGGTTTATCTGAAAAGCCAATCATATTTGTAAGCTTGATTTTTCTAAGATCACTGAAAAATATTGCTTCTTTTCATGTTAATTTTATTTCTAATTTTAATTAAAATTTAAAATGTAATTCCAACTTCATTTTTGAATTATAAACTTTTCCTTCGATGTCCTGAGAATACTAAATGTTCAACAATAAAAAAAAAAACAAACCAAAACCGCGACTGTTTTATGCTATTCGCCCTTTTACTCAAACTGTATACTTTGATGTACGTTGTATTGCAACCTTTTTGCACTATTGTGTCTCTCATGGAAAATAACTATCTCCGGTTAAGTGTTCTGTTGTCCGCTATCGCCCCTACATTTTAATTGACCGAGATATTCCGAGTAGGTCTGATTTGAAATAATTATGATGTAGTGCTATGGTCAATTTTTCTGATGTGGTAATTACTAATCATTTCCTCCAATACTTGTTGTAATTTATCCTGAAGATAAGATAGCTCTAAGACACCGTTTTAATTTACACCTCGTGGAAATATATCATTGAAAGTTCATTATCTGCTTACAGATTCATTTCGACAGACGTACTCTCTTGTGATTGTACTCGAATCTCTGGAAACAGTTGTTTATAACTTTACTTAACGGTGTTGGGGGCATTTCTATTGATCGTAAAACAGAATGTAAAATATCACATCATTGGTCGAACATCTATTGTTTAGGACATATTTAACCAATCATAACATGTTAAATATCACATCATTTGTCGAATATCTATTGTTTATGACATATTTAACAATCATAACACTTTGGTGTACGCTTTTGAAGAAAAGTCCAGATTGCATTAGATTCTGATACAGTGAATTGCTGTACTGAATAGGGGGCGGGGATTAACTGTTTTATGTTTTCTATACATGACAAAATTACCGGAAACCGATACTTTTTTCCTCAAGTTGAACCGATTTTAGGCTTGATTTTACTTCTTTTAGTTGCTATTACATGTACGTGACCGAGTACCTGCATGTCCTACCGCAAAAAAGATATAACGTATCGAAAAAATATCGGTAGTATAAAAATAGTTTATCATGAAAACTGGAAACTCGTTCAATGATTCTGTGAGTTCAAACTGGTTTTATTGGTATTAAGTATGGTGTTGGTGGTGATCTGTTTTTTAAACGCGATGTACTAGACATAGTCTAAGTATTAGTAATTTATCCTTAACGTAAATATACACTTACGACACCGGTACAATTTAATTCAATAGTATTATAAAGCAATTTGCTATAATCAAGCAAAGAGAAAGTACAAACTCACAGAGCAATGAAATTCTACTTCCGTCCATGTAAATTAGTTGCGTAGTCACACCATCCTCTTAAAGTACGTTTGGACCAATCAGAACTTCCAAAAACAGTAACGTGTCCATTATGACTTGATCCTTTATTTTGAATGCAGCATATAATGCAGACATTAAAACCATAAAATTATTTAAGTTTCATCATTCATATGTGCACTTTAAGCTTGTGACAACATAATGTCATAATTCTAATTATTTGATAAAACCTAAAATTTAGCAGATAGTTTTAAACTGGTATTATTTCATTAAAGTAAATTAATATTTCAAACTGAAACCATTGTCTCTCTGAAATGAATACACTAATTCACAAAGCATTCCGTCAAATATGAAAGGTGCATGTTATTAAAGATTTTCCTAACTTAGAGTAGTGCTACCCACGTGGAAGGTGTTATTTATGTTAGAGTAGTGTTTCGTTCTAGTGCTACCCACGTGGAAGGTCACAGTAATGTTTTATTTCCTTTGTGCTTTTGTGATTGTAATGTCGATTTCAACTATAAATATAACAATAATGGTACCAAGTTATCCGGAATCTCGATAATTTTCTAATGTAAAAATTAGACCAGCTATTGAAATTGGGATAGAAAAAGTTTAGAGTAAAAATTATTTACCATTTATGGAAATAAACAAAACTTATGACGATACAAAAAATAGTCATGTGCTTACACCAGTTGAGACATTCCGAGCAATGAATACCGGAAGTCAGGTATTTTTCTGACCCGTTTGCGACTACAGTTTATCGCCGGTTACACGTTATGCTCCATTTTGGAATATTTACTCGGATCTACTATTATTAGTCGGTTAAGGTTAAAACCTAAAAGTAATAACTTAAAGGGGACGTTTACGTATGACACTTACATATATGATAGGAAGGATGCTAACAGCATAGACATGCTTCTTTTTGATAAGATTGGAAATATATATGCAAATAAGGAATTTTTGACCCAGCTATCTCAATGATGATCCACGTTTCATTAGCAGTGCGTTATTATCACTTAGTGATAAAAATTAAATTTCAAGTGAATATAACAACCCCAAAACCCGAATCCTTAGGAAAAAGGGAAAGACGTGTGCTTTATTGATCACCTATTTTATCAATGGAAAATATTTCTTATTTGCATTGATCAAATTCCCATCACTTCCCTTCAGAAAAATTCGGCGATATGTCATACATCCTTTTTGTTTTGTGTCTCATCACCAACCTTTTCGGCGATCCTTTCAGGACTTAAACAATGATAATCATCCAGAAATCATTGATTTGTAACTTATTCAATATTTTTAACAAAAAAAAAAAAACACTTTGTTATAGTTAGAAATATAATTGGTTTCCCTTTTTTTGGCAAATACCGAATTTATACCACCCAAACTTAACTACAGGAGCTCTTAAGTTGTGGCTTATAAGTTTAATTCTACCTTTACAATGTCCCTTCGGTATCGTTCGTTCCCCTTCTACAGTAATGCAATGCAGTTTTTGAAGAAGAAATTATTACCACCGTCAATTTGAGATTTGACATGCAATATTCGTCAATCATTCAAAATGTATCATTTGAAAATACTGCAGACTGCTTTGGCGAAACTTAATGTTATTGGCCGCCAGGAGTGGAATTGACGACATGCTTTATCCAATCAAAACTCGCGTTACGTGTCGTATTGTCTGCATACATCGGAATACATGTTGTAAGATTTTAGTATACTACATGTTGGTGAGATATTTCTGAAAAGAAGACTACAATGACTCAAAATACACAATATTTGTAAAATCATCAAGCACTTGGGTATAATTGATTAAAACTTATATGCAGTCATAGCTATTTTACTGGGAAGCTCGTAAGGCGCCAGTCATGTTAGGAACAGAACTAGTCGTCGGAGATAAATCTAAACTTCAGACGTATATTTGAAAACAAATGCAAACGTGGAATATTTAACCTATAACTGGATATGTTTTTATCCATTACTTGTCAAAAGACATTAAGGAAAATTCTCATTATTAACCAAAAACACTCTTCATACAAAATGCATGTCAATAACCGTTATGCTTTGCCACTATATGAAATAAGTAGGAACAAAGAACAGAGACAGAGAATTGGGTTAACTGCTTTTCCTGACAAAACATTTATTCGCTTTGTCATAAGTTTGCTAAAAAATAACAGCATTGTAAAAAAATCTTAAACTCTATGATGGTTATTTCAATACAACGGCATTTGTTTCTTAGATAACCTTATGACAACATTGAGATAAATTTCATTTATTCGTATGTGTAATACAGTCAATGTTAATCGTGCTGTATCAGCTATCCGTGATGATATCGATATAAGTTTTCTGTGTGACGTCACGTCATCGATATTAATCACGGTTGCAATCGCAGTACGTCACGTGAAAACATCTACTTGAGGTATATAACAAAGTGTATATGATATGGCGTTTTCAGTATCACACACCATATTAACCCACAACCAATAAAATCCCTCGAGTAGAGCTCTTCGGATTTTATTGGTGTCTCTGGTTGATACGGGGTGATATCGATGACGATACAAAATATTTGATTTAGATACCACGTGATGGGTAAAAATGTGTATCACCTTTTTGGATTAGTAATATATAAATCGGAGTCGTGCCTACAGTCAAATAAGAAAAATTACAGGCTACAAATTTACACATATAATAGATGTTCAAAGCTGAATTTGATGTGCATTTTGAAAATACGGAAGTACAAGGATAGTCCGGTTTCGCCGATTTCGATCACATTTTACACAAACCAGTGATTACGCCAGAACGTCGGTTGGAATCAACAACATTTCGTCTGAATGAAATATTTACTTATTGGTAAAATCATCGGATAATAGTTTTTCGGCAGGGTCAGGGGTCAAAATAGTAAATGGTCGAATGTTTAAGAGAAGATATTTTAAAAACATTTCATTATAGCAAGATGCCTAGAAAAATATCACGTGTCATAACCCTCTACGTTCAAACAGCCACTACCGGTATCTCGCAATACCGTACTAACTTCAGTTAAAATTTTAATATAATTCTCATAATAGAAATATGATAAGTTGTAACTGAATCAAACTGTGTGTAAAAAATTCGTACTAACACCAAAATTGGACGCAAAAAAGCAAAACTAAAACATCTTTGAATTTGGAAGATTTTTCCTGATAACTTTAAAGTTAATTTGCCAAATGATAATTTCTTAAATTTCAAACTAGTACAAACATGCCAAAATCCAATAGCTCCTTGGTACATTACGCACGAGCTCGCCTCGATATTAACAGAGACCTTCAGGATCAGGAGAAACAGGACTCTGATAGAAATTTTATGCACTATACGTGCATTTCAAAAAAATGCATTTATATGTCTTGTATGTGATGCTGGAAAATAGAGATACAAAAAATCCTCAAAATTAAAAAAAAAACCCTCATTTTGAAACGTTGCTTTGTTCAATAAGAGAGAACACGATGGCGTCATTAATGTGAACAAGATTTAACACTTATTTTATCCGAATGAACTGACATTTTGTATGTACTAGAGAAACCTTGTGTACAGTGCCATACAGTGGTATTTAATTCTATTTTATTTGTTAAAGGCTATCTGCTGGCTTCTGTTTCTGGATAATTCTTGTAGTAGAAGCCATTTAGATTGATAGAGTAGATTTTTACAAGGTTTATTATTCGGACGCTGAAATAAACAAGATTTGTCATTATTAAGTTAGGTACATCTGTGACTAGGTTATTACTTATTAAGTTTAATACATCTGTGACTAGATTATTACTTGTAAAGTTTGTTTAAACAATATTTATTCAGATAAATCAACATTAAACGATATTATACAAATGAAATAATATTAAGGATTCAGAAACAAGCAATTTGCTTTTACAAATCTGTCTCCTTTTACAAAAATAATACACTTATTGGACAATACATAAATTGTAAAGTTGTATGATAAAGAAAGAATAGACAAAGCAGAAAGAAGAGAAATTTTCTTTAAAAAATACCGAAAATAAACCCTATTATAGAACTTTGAATGCATAAGGTCATCAGACAAATAAAGTGGTTAATGACCCCGCCCCCCCCCCCCCTTATCCACTCCTTGATATCGTCTTATTTTTCCTTCATATATCAAAGGCGGTTTTACGAGGGTCACAGTAAGCGTACATCCCGATGCACCCCTCCTAAACTCGGTAATCTATATTTTTTGGTATGAAAACATAAAAATAACGTTCGCCTCGTTCCGCTTAGCGGCATATTCGGATTGGGCACCTCTAACCTCAAATACTGGATCCGCTATTTTGTTACAAAGCCGTTTCGTGTATTTCAGAAAATATGCGTTGACACAATGAGACTGTTTTGAGACTTTCGGAACTTTAATTTTGTTTTAATATCATGGTTAAAACACAACATAATTAAACAGTTTATTTTTACAGTTGCACTTTAAACAAACAGTGTTTAAAGTAGCTTCAAAGGCGTCATCACATTTAAGAAATTCATTGATAACACTTTGTACCACAAGATAACTATTACGTAACACCTGTTATTGTCTATCTGTATTCTATTTATCAATTAATTTATTTCCTCTTTTATTAAAACTTATTTTATTTCGAACAATTTGCAGCACCTATATATCTCATTATTTTACAATTTAACAGAAGCGTCTTGTCCTAACAACTGAAATCTCTTTTAACTTTTATCTTTTGAATAATTAACACTTTTGATATTGTTGGCGTCAAAATATAAGAAGGCCCAAAAATGTTGATAACATATAAATGATTTGTACAACCCGCTACACTTTGTACCGTCCCGTTTTTTTTTCCATCCTTCCCTTGAAACGGAACTAAAAGCAAAGATGACAAAAGAGGGTAACACTTACCCACTTGTAGAAGAAATTAATTTGTTGGTGGAAACTTTAGATTATTTAAGATTCGTTGTAAATATAATTTAAGCCTTTTACGTCTTACTAAACATTATGTGTTATGTTCATTGTTGTAGATCATACGGTGACCCTGTTCTTGTTCACATTCTTTTCCTGTATTCCTTGGTGGATTGTTGTCATTGACAATCATACCAATTTATCTTTGTTTTATACACTTAAGGGAATATAATTGCTTTTTGTTCTGTTTTATTTAGATGTAACAAAATGGCAAAATAAATCCCTCCTTGAAAATAAATTAATGAAATATAGATTCTACCACGCTACCCTGTTGGTAACGATGCGTAACTGCTCGAGATATTTAAATCTGAACACTAAACCTCGCTTTTAAATTCTAAAATTTAACTGTTGAGAGACCTCGATGATAGCTATTGTAGTCAATAGGATTACTTGTAAGTGGAAGAATCTGCTTCTCTTATGTTTAATCGAAAATGCTGCGTGCAATATTCCAAATGACGTATGGCGGGAAATAATAGTCAACAAATTTAACTGACTAACGTGTGGTGTATCAGTATTTATCAAACTAGTCAGAAACGGTTTGAATGCATCTAGCATAAGAGAAAGGCATTCTAGAATTTATTTGGTAATATATCAAACGCATTAGCCTTTACGAGCAGAATTATCAGTTTTCGACGGTCATTCACAGGTCAAATGTCATTTCTTAATCAAAATGTATCGATGAAAGTCTAGTTCACTGTTGGGAAAAGAAAATATAAGAACGGACATTTGAACATTCTGAATGGTAAAAACATATTTGCTTGATTCACGACAGATGTCATGTCTCGCAGTAATAACTAGACCCCCAAATACAAGATGTATTATAAAATTACAGAAAAGTAATTTGTCCTCTGATTGTTGTTCTACGTTTACACAGAACTATTTGGTTAGCGCTTTAAATAATTGATTTCATAGAATCAAGTGTAAATGCAAATATCGCGTGGCCGATGACATGTCTCAATCCCCGCTCTAATTTGTTTCTTCTGCCATAACGAGGCTCAATTTTGTCAGGTCTAAATTGTTTTGCATCGTTGTTTTATTGCATTATAGATCTAAAACCGTACGGCTGATGATTGAATATAATATTTATTGATAATATTAGATGTATGGTAAATATTAATGACAAAGCAGACTATTAATACAAAAAATAACCTCTAAACCACATAAAGAGACATTTTTTCCAGTGGCGCAGGAGAAGACTGAAATATGTGTGATTAGGGGGGGGGGGGGGGGGGGACTTCCTTCTGAAAGTGACAAGAGAAAAATGCCCTTTTCACCTCCCACCTAGCTTCTACATCCACGATTTTTTCTTCTCATTATTGAAAGCCTCACTGTAACTTTGAGCAGGACAGCACCAAAATCGATGTTCCTTTGCTTTGGTTGTTTCTTGAGCATGCGCACAAGGATTTTATTTCATAAATTGATACACCATTTCATTCTTTTCAATCATGTGCCGCATTAAAAAACATTAACAGTTTCTCATCCGATTTTAGATCTATACATATATATGTTCGGTGTGAGCCAAGGCTCCGTGTTGAAGACCGTACTTTGACCTATAATGGTCTACTTTTATATATTTTGACTTGGATGGAGAGTTGTCTCATTGACACTCATACCACATCTTCTTATATCTATATATAAGTATATATATACTGAACTAATTATTATGCGGTCTCGGAGTAACATAGAACATGTTTTCTGGTCCATATTTGTTCAGCAAGTTTCTATAAGCACTTGAGCTAGATTGAACAGCTGTGATTCAATTGCGTACAATCAATAGAAGCCGTCAGAACTATACATTTGTATATTTAGTGGAAAAATTGTCACTACGTCGGAATTCTGATCTGTTGTAAGATAATGGATTTCAGGTATTTTCAAACGCCCTGTAGTTCTTTAGTTAATACACGCGTGTCTTTCCCGACTTACTTGTGTCGATCGAGTTCAGAAAAGTTTTGAATGATTGAATTAGAACCAAATACTGGTGCTTAAAATCACAAAAACATTGTGGTCATCTCTCTCCATCTCTTTGGACTTGCAACCCGTTTTAGAATGATTCACGCCCACTATAGCCCGGGCCCCCGTCTAAATCCAACCATGATGAAAACCAAAAACGAGACGCCGGGGACAGGCACAATACTACCTGTTTAAAGATACCTTTGAAAGATAATGATCTAAATTCAAGATTAAATCATATAATTTTTAACAAGAAGCAGTAAGAATATAACAGTTGTTTTGAATACTTTGTCTATACATATAGATTTTACCACTGCATCGAGTGTGATACGATATTTATCCACTCGAGACAGTTAAATTTTTAAATTTAAATCGCGAGGCTCGCCGAGCGTTTTAAATATTTAAAATTAAACGGCAAGAGTGGATAAATATCGTATTATACGAGATTTGGTGGTGGAATCTGTTTCTCTAATGATTTTCTAACAATATGCAGGCAAAGTTATTCCTTCTTTTCGAATGATCTGCAAAAAGATGTGTTCTTTCTATGTGACGTCATCAGACATGGTCGCCTTTTTTCATGCCGTCACAATAGGAAATTCAGAGGAAAGCAAGAAAATTCGACGTCATAATCGGATTTCAACCAATGAAGAACTGAGATCAAACGAACGTTGATTAAATTTTTTTTATACAATGGGTGCAGAAAGGGATAAATTGACGAAGAATTAGAGAAAATTGTATCTCTTATAGAGATGAAGAAATATAACACGTAGTTATTTTTTTGATTAATTTGAGTTCTTTGGTTACTGCTTAAATTGACTCCCACATCTTCGTTCAATGTTATTTGCAAACTGTGTGTATTACATGCACGTTCCATCTCGTTTGCTTTCGTGACGAAACAAATCTTTACATTTAGTTTGAAAGATTGCAATTGCCTAATGTGAATTTTTTACCTCTCAAACGTCATTCAAACACTTTCATAACCTTGTCTAAAAGAACATGTCGTGCAAAAATTAATCCCCGTTTCTATTGTTGCCGCGTTTGGAGATTATATAATATAAGTAGGTTTCGGAAAGGCCATGATATCAGATGCGTTTATTTACAAATCGTCAAAGTGGAATTAATTTATCAACTTTTAAGTAAATATCATCTTCACTGTCATATCATACGACAACTCTGTTGAAGGTGTTATCATTGTTTTAACACTTAAATAGATTAAATTCTCTCAAGATGTATGGATCAATCTTAAGATGCACGGTTCAATCTGAAGTTGCACGGATCAATTGTAAGATGCACGGATCAAGTTAAATGTAAATATCAAACAACAAAAATAGGTAAAATCATCAAATTCTAAGGGTTACAGAAGGTAACATACTAATTTCTGGCTTTCTAGCGGGGAAAGCGTTTGGTGAAGGGTAATCTTGAGTGTCGGTGACCTTTTTCCTTTTACTATTTTTTGGTTTTTATTGATAATATTCGTATTATATGACATATTTGCGAACATGAAGCAAAATCTTGTTTAAATGTCAGAAAACGAATCACAAGCCCATTTAATATCTATCGAGAAAATCAAATCGATCACAAATCAGTGAACGAGATTTCATGTGTTTCGCCATTTCGCTTTCTAGTCTTTTTGCTGAATCGTGTGAGAATAATGGTTAACGCGCGATTATCTCTTAAAACCTCTGTATTTCTATATATTTGATTTGTTGTGATGTTTGGTTACTGTCTTACTGAAATTGACCACAGATCGCCTTTTATACATTTGATTATTCTGTACTATAACACATGTTAACAGGTGATGGGTTGGCTGCTTATGAACCTAATTAAACCTCGCCACATGCTCTTGTGCTTATCCTTGATAATATACATAATATATATTTTACATGGACACGTATAAAAATTGCGGTTTTTATCCAACGCAATCATAGGTTTGAACGTTGTTTTCAATTTAGACTTGTATATATATATATAATTATATATATTTATATTAAATTCTCTCAAAAGATTTGTTTTGTCACGAAAGCAGAACGAGATGGAACGTGCATGTAATACACACAGTTTGCAAATAACATTGATTAAGATCCATTTATTACATCTTGTGATCCGTTTATTTGGCAATCGCCAATGGCAGTCAGCAGGGTTTAAGAACATCTGTTGTTCGACCTATTAGTCAAATGCGTTTTGTTAAAATATACTTTTTCACTTTTTTGGTCTTTTGGAAAATGTTGTTTGTGCTGTATTTAGACCCCTCTAACAAGAAATTTGTTTTGCATGCACACGTATAAAAATTGCGGTTTTTATCCAACGCAATCATAGGTTTGAACGTTGTTTTCAATTTAGACTTGTATATATATATATATATACATATATAGTATTAATTATACAGAAGTGATATGTTGTACATGTATGTCAAGGTCTAAAACGTTGAAGACCGAATATTGACTAAATAAATATTTATTTATTTTTTGTTCTGTTGCTGTCTCATTGAGGAGTGCATTTGTACCTCACAACTCCTTTTATTGATGTTAAACTAGTAAACCAGGATATTATATATTTATTTTAGCAGATTAACAACAATATGAAAACAATGATTAGATTCATGCCTCATTACGCAATATTAAAATGATCAAAAATAATGCACTATTATACCCCAATGGGGTTGATGGCATACACGAATTAGTGAATGACACAGTGTAATAATCCATGCAACTATATAGTTCCTACCGAGAAAAATCTAATTACGGAATCAAATAATAGAAAGTTCAAATTTCTACATGAAAATCAATCAGTTTCATAAAAAAAGTATTGGAAAAGAATAAAGATATATTAATTATCCGATCCTGTTGCAATTATCCGGTAGGATCAATTTTAATGTTAACAATATGAGAGATTTAAAGTACTATTTATCAATTTTTCATTGAAAAAGAATAAGTAATTGTTACTCTTCGTGTGATTACTATCCGTTTTCTCTATCGATGATTTCTTTGTATGATCACTTAATCCATTCCTCATTTGCTATTTGTATGACCCGTATTTTATCGTTTCTATTTCCGTAACTCAAAATGTTCATGAATTTGAAAGAACAAGTTATATGTATTTGTACAAAATTCTTGTTAAATCAGTCTAATTTTAAATCCCTTATATTGATTTCAGATACAAGAAGTATAAAAACACCTTTGTAAGTCTCTGTATGAAATATTAAAACAATGGTCGTATGTGATTGTTGTAAGATTTTTTTTTTTTCAGAAATATATGCATTCATTCAACGTCGTTGGGGGACTAAAAAGAACGAAATCGTTACTAAAATTTGATTTTACTGCTCTAAATATATTTATGTGTAACTACCTTCAAAGACGGATTTAAGGGGGAGGGGTTTGAAGAATGTAAGAGGGTCTTAATGGGTTTAATAGAATAAAGAATAATAGAGAAAAACGGGTGCTGAGCAACATTTATGTTTACTCCAGATTTTTTACCTATATCACCCCTAATTTTATCTAGTTTGGGGGCCGCGGCCCCCTTTTTCAGAATCCTGGATCCGCACCTGACCTAAACATTCGATGGGAGGGTAAGAGAGAGAGAAGGCATGCTAGCGAAATATGATATAGTGGCTATAGATAATGATTATATTATTTACAAATATCATTCCGGAGCACGTTTCCAACAACCATGATACAAATCAAGTATGCCCGGGTCTTCCACCATTCAACGTACTTTTGTGACTTAAAACGACGAAATTGTTTCTAAAATTCAATTCTCCTGCTCTAAATATATTTATGTGTGACTACCATGACATGCGATTGGAAAGTGAGAGAGAGAAGGCATGCTAATGACATATGCTACAGAGGATATAGATAAAAATTATACAATTTACAAACATCATCCCGGAGAACCCCTGTGATTCCGGTATGATATGCCGTACTTAACTACGTTTCCAACAACCATGATACAAATCAAGCATATAACATTCCTCTTTGGCTTTTAGACATTTAGCTTGAACCACTTTTGGTTCAGTACTTTCACATTCCATAGGCATAAAAAACAATAATTTCTCCAACATACATGTAGGCTATCTGGGATCATGCTCCTGTCTCGGATCCGGGTCTACTGTCGAGGAGTAAGGAAGGATCAGGCAACACATGGTGTGTCGTATAGTTTAATATCTGAAATTATACTTCAACGGCCATACAGATATTTTAGACACATTACAAATATATCATGTTTTATTGTCAATTGTCGTGATTTCAATTACATCGTCAATACAACAATTTTGCGTGAGACTACAAAACTGTCCAACTTGTAATATAAACATAAGGAAATAATGATATACTGTAAACCAACTAATTTTCGCGAGCGATTTATCTTCGCGAATTTCGCGAGTACAAAAATATCGCGAATATAAATCGTCGCGAAAATTTAAAACTTGGATCTTTTCTAATCCAACCACATCAAGTAAATTTGAAAATCGCGAAATTAAATCGCCGCGAAGTGTGATACAAAGGGCTAAACGCGAAATAAAGTATCCGCGAAAATAAATTGGTTTACAGTATACGTTACGTTAATGACCAAGAGCTAACGGACGGCCTTGACCTCCTTCATGAAGTTAATTTTTTCAGGATTTTAAGATTTCCGTTTTATTTTAATTTTTTTTATTAGTAATCGTTTGTCGTATATATATATATATATATACTAGTATACAATTCGCTCAGCCGGAAACCAGCAGGAACAATGTTCTATAAAACAATCTATGACAGAAATTCCATACAATAAAAACCACGGCGTATCAGCAATTAATATAAAACCACTACACAATCACGGAAGTTCTCAGTAGTATGCAAAAACTATAACAATTAACCTGTGAATGAAAATAGATTTTATATTAAATCAATATTCTGAGTCAAGATATACCATTGATACGACAACGCTAGAGTTACATCCTTGATAATTAAACTGAACAGGTTTTATTAACCGAGAAGGACTAAACTCATTAGTATCCACTGCAAGTTATAACGAGGGCTTTTATCATCTCAAAGTTAATAGAATTGGACAATAGTTTCCTGCATAGACTTGTGCAGCTCTGCAGCAATCTATGTGCCATCAATCACCGAAATAAAACTTTAACACCAAGGGTCAAAACCTGTTTATCTGTTTATTTTCCTGTCGGGTTTTGTTCGCGGTTTGCCTTTAAATTGGACAGTTAAATCTTCGCTGTGTTTATTTTTCAGGTGTCATGGCATTATATACAGTGCATTTAAATGTGCACTCAAATGTTTATTTAAGGTAAATTTCGCTAGGAGAAAATTAGATATAAGAGAAGTTTCCAGGTAACGGTATATTTTGCCATTTGTTTTTATAGATCTGGCAATCATCTATCATCAACGTATATATCCTCTTTTTCATAAACAGTGTAAACGAAATCGCAAGATGGTTTTTGGTTTTTGAATCGTTGGGTTGCTGTCTCATCTACTTTTGAATAAAATTTACTTCGCAATAATAGCAAAGTGAGCATTTAATTTTTATTGGGAAAGAAACCATCTTACTAATCCCCTATTTTTACGAAGAAAAAAAAAACAATTGCAAAAGGGACATAAAGATAACTGTTGCCAAGATTTTCAAATAGCTTCAAATGATACGAAAACTTAATGTACTGTAAAACAATTGTTAAAGTACAGCATCTTATGATCTAAGGAGTTCTTCACATAAATAAACATAATGCGAAATGTCAAAAAGTTTAATTATGGCAAATATTATTACCAATAGAATATCAAAGATTACCAGTCTCTGTTGACAAATTGCCTCGTTTAACGAAGCCGTAATGCCTTTTCTCGCCTTATGGTACACAATGAAGATCAACATATATATATGTTGTTGCACTTTCTAAGTATAGCTGAATCTAAAACCAAGCCTGTTTTGCGGGTTACCATAATTGATATATGGCTGCAAAAATGTCCTGTTGCAAATATATTCATTGCTTCATATTTCACACAGAATCCGCGCAAATGAGGCTATTCTGAGACCATGTAAATATTATGAAAATGGTGCGGGATAACACTCCAAAAGGATCGAGAACTGACTGTTACAGGAAAAATATAAAGACTCCGAAATTTATTCTCATGATCAACCCCGTATGAACGTACTCTGAATGTATGATTATGGAAAGATCTTGTTTGTTCTCGCAGCGTGGGGCTCCATCATCAGTGAATGTCTATTTTATATATCGCCAAATTCCGTGGACGTTACTAGCGGATTACTCCTCATTCGAACAAAAAAATGTATTCAAATGGTTCATATTGTTATATAAATGTTGTTTCAAATCAACAACATCTTACAATATAGTTTATACTAATGTATCAGTTATTTTATGAACAAATCATTACCCCAAAAAAAAAATAATTATACTGACAAAATGTTGCCAAAAACAAAATCTTTTTTTTTTCAAATTGTGCAATTGATTTTGCTACAGATGATAAATTTAAGTACAATTATTTTAGAAACGCAGCGGCATCGACACATTCACGAAACGTTACACGCTGAGCTTGTAATTCCGTAATTTGTTAAAAGCAATGTTTTTGTCTGATAGAATGTCTTTTTTTATTACGTTATCTCGAAATAAACTCTCAAAACAAAATAGAGTTTTCAACTGAATGAAAAAACTTAAAACATAATTCATTTCGCAATTTTGATTTAATTTAGGTCTTTCTTCTGCGGTGCCGATATAATGCAGTGTTACTGGTTTTGTTAATTAAATTCATGTTAAACATAAATAAGAGCCTCTCATTTTAGAAGCTGCCGAGAATGCATTTACAACAACTGAAAAGTGTGAAAGAAGGATAGTTCTTTACAAATAGTAAAATGAAACACCATTGAAATTACAGAAACACATCGTTTTTGAACATTTTTTATATGCCGAGAATGGATTTATAACAACTGAAAGTGCAGAAGTATAAAAGTCCTTTACAAGTAGTACAAAAACGCTAATGAAACACTTTTGATAAGCTGAGAATGCTCTTAAAACAACGGAGAAGTGCAAAAGTAGGAAAGTCCTTTACGAATATTATAAAAACAAAAGAGATTACAGATAAACATATTATGCAAACACATTAAGCGTATGGTTTAATTAAAGATGGGATGAACGTCAATTAGACTCTCGTTTGCTTTAAAAACTTTAAACCATGTAAGTTGCATGTTTGATTTATTTTACAACATTCTTTTCTTTTAATTTTTAATTGTTATCTTTAATTACTTTTTTATTTTTAATTACGTTTAAATAGTCATTGGAAAATTTAGAAACTTAAGTTCCAACTTCCGCAAGAAAATTTGACCCAAGATGGATTCTTTTAAAGTAAAAAAAATCGAGAAAAATGTGGTGTTAAAATATAAATATGAACAAATAGTATATAAAAGGCAAAAATCTAAAGAACAGAGAAAAAATGCCCTAAAAATTAAAGAATCAAAATCTTCTCTGAATACCAATTGTTCATTGAACTGTATCACATTTCTCCTATTACCAGATGTTCATTGAACTGTATCGTACCTCTCTAACTACCAGATGTTCATTGAACTGTATCGAATTATAAATTTTCAATGGTATTTTTAAATTCAGAATACTTTTTTTTTTAAAATTGGCAATTGGAAACGTGCCAATTTACTTTTTAATGTGTAATGCACATCATATGTGTCTGAAGAAACGCGAAAATAACATTTAATTGCAAAATAATAGATGCTAAAATGTTACATAACTTGAAAGTTGGATAAACATAACTTGAAAGTTGAATAAACATAATTTGAAATAATTAGAAAGTTGAATAAACATAATTTGAAAATTAAAAAAACAAAACAAAAACACAAAAACAAAAACACTTCAGGTCAAACAGTAATATTGAAGTTAAAAACCACAGAAGAAAGAGGGATACTTATAAGTGAAACAAGTAAAAATTCGTTTGAATCATCAGTTTCATCATAACTTGACAACAAGCTACATGTATCTGAACGATCAATTTTCGGTATTATCGTTTTATAACGGATTCTTGCTATGTGTTGACCATATGGTCACACAAGAGAATGAAAAGGAAAAATTCGCATTTAACAAATGTATATAATTATCCCAATTTCCAATTCTATTATACTTGTACGTTTAAAAATACCAATAACTCATACATGTACCCAAAATAACCTAATAACTATTTTGAAATAAATGCAAAATTGTCACTCTAGTCTGCATTAACAAAGGAGAATCATATTGATATCATGCTGTGGCTCTTGCGAAAAATAACCCTGTAATTACATATGGTGTAAACGCGTAACATCATCAGCTCAGTAGTCTATTAGTGCTTTTGGTACTGACATGATTTACTTCATAAGAATCTAAAATTCTCCATTGGCAAATTAAGAAAATTGATAAGAAACTATAAGGTTTCAACTTCCGCAGATAAAGTTGACTTTAGATGAATTTGGTAAAAAAAAAAACATGTATGTCCCTGTTAGTCAAGTAGCTCCTAACAATTTCACGTTTTTTTAAACATCCCTGACTTCCAAATATTTTGGTTCGAGCGTTCCTGATGTAGATAAACCCAGAAAAAAAACGATTCGCTCAAGAAACATATGAAACGTTGTTTTCATATAAAAAGCCCGTCTTGTGAAGGAATTCTAAAAAGTGCAGCAAATAAAAATAGAAATAGATGTGTTTATCTAAAAACAACACCAAACCAGCGATTTAAAAACAACGACAAACCAACGATTTAAAAACAACACTAAGCCAACGATTTAAAAACAACACCATGCAAACCAACGATTTAAAAACAACACCAAACCAACGATTTGAAAGCTCAAGATTATTCTACACATATATTATTATGTCAAAGAAATTTTATAAATGCTGCGAATGGGATAAAAGCAGGTTAGGTGCCTAAATACATGCAATTTGATCGAGTTGCGGTATACGCTTCTGCATTTTAACATCTCGTTGAAGTTATGATTACTTAATTTGTTAAAAGCAGTGTTATCACAGGTTTATCTGTTAGTTTTGTTTTGCTCTTCTGTCTTTCAACGTGGGATAACATCTTTTGCAAAAAACAAAAACTAAAAACAAGTGAGAATACTATAGCGTGAATGATAATTATTGTTTGTTTAAAAAGTTCCCCATCTAAAATGTATGTTTTCAAGAGGCTTACAAGAAAAACAAATACATTTGATAGAACTGTTGATGTTTTGCTACGTTAGATGTAAATTAACGCTTTGTATTTCTCTCATCGCCTGTCTACAACAATTTGAAGAGATTCGGAAAATCCTGCAACTTTGAAGTCATTAGAAAATTGGCATCTCTTAGTCTTTAAAGTATTTAACACTCTCCGAATGCATGCAGATTTCAGAATCTTCACGAAAAGGTTTATCTAAATCATTTATATGTTTTATTAATTCATTTTGATTTGTGTACAAGGAACATTGTCGATAATATGATAGTTACACTATACGTGTAGTTTACAAATATGTCTTGAAAATGTAACATGATCTGTATACGGGTATATCGTTTTTTATATAGATTAGACCGTTGGTTTTCCCGTTTGAATGGTTTTACACTAGTATTTTTTGGGGCCCTTCATAGCTTACTGTTCGGTGTGAGCCAAGGCTCCGTGTTGAAGACCGTACTTTGACCTATAATGGTTTACTTTTATAAATTTTGACTTGGATGGAGAGTTGTCTCATTGGCACTCATACCACATCTTCTTATATCTATAATACCCCGTTTTCCAAATGATGATTGGTTCACATGTTGTTAACCTTCGTTCGTCCGTCCGTACAAATGATCTGTACTAATTTCTTTTTAAATTCTATTGCATCTTTAAGCAACTACAAGTCATAGTTTCTTGATTTAGGCGCCAAGCTTCATCTGATTATCTCAAGATCTGTTCCTTCAATGTATACCGGTTTAATGTTTGTCGAAAATTTTTAAATGGTGATGGAGATGTATGAAAGTTTTGTCACATTTTTCTCATCAACTACAAGTCAAACCCTCTGCTATAACTAGCTAGCAATAGTTAACATTACAGATTTTTTATATCAGATTCATTAGCAAGCTCAAAACAGGTTAAAAGGCAGGTTTTGTATGGTTCTAAAAGTGCTTAAATTGACGATGTAGCTATTTCAAAAGCATTTATTGTAATGATAATGATCTTGATTGTATTGTTATATATTTCTATGGGCAAACACACTTATCATTAAACAAGAAATTAATTGCTAATGATTTTGTTAAGTTGGGGTCTTTATTTGAAAATCACATCGTACTTTATTACGACATCCTAATTATTATAAAATTTGATAAACAAAGCCATCAAAACCATCATCATCACAATAAAACAGATCGCTCCGATGGCCCAGATCCAATGTGTAACTTACAGTAGACTTGAGAGTTTTTTTAATACATAATGTTATTTTAAATCAGCATCATTATCTACAAAAGTTCAATATAATGGAAAACATTGCTATCATTAGGAATAATAGTTTATTTATGCTAATGAACAATTTATAAAGAAGCTGAACGCGCTTGAATCTGATTTAAAGCCATATTAAGCTTATGAAACGAGGGAAAAAAAGAATGAAAATTGTAAAAACAGAGAAAGGAAAGAGTATATATTGTAAACACGAGGAAAGGAAAGAGTATAAATTGTAAAAACGAGGAAAAGAAAGAGCATACATTGTAAAATGGTGAAAGAAAAGTCTTTGCGTTGCAAACCACGTTAATGATATTACATGAATCCATCTGATATATACTCTCAGTAATAGTCAGATCATAACAATATAATTTGCCAGTCGAATATAGTTTTATTTGATTACCCATTACGATCTCTCCCTCTCTCTGGGTCGTAGCTGTCTGTTTAGTCTCATTATCATCGTAATATAATATATCCAACAACCAACAAAATCAGGGCAAAAGAGGAAGATACAATAATGAAAATTAGTGAAATAAATATAACTATTATTTGACCAGCAAGCAAATGTAGTAATCAGTAAAACGAACAAAATACAATTAGAAGAAGTAAATAAATAAATATTACAATAATTTAACCAAATAGGTATTGTTTATTTCATAAATGAAAGTTATTAAATCTCCTTTAATGGACGGCCATATTTATGTATTTAATCAATTTTCTCTTGGACAGAAAGAATACTCTGATTAAAACACAGATCATGTGTACAGTTGAAACATATTCTTAGAGAAATCAGTCTCATTCAAAGGGTTGAAATAAGGACAGGTTATTGACATAGTGTTGTTACAATCCGAGGTCACGACATACAAACAGGACGTCGAGATAAAGATTTCATTATGAGTGGCTGATGCTATAATTATCTATATTGCAGAAACACACACAGCTATCACCAAGCAATGTTTTGGTCAATGATTCCATTAGGGTTATCAAGGAGAAGACTTAATGTAGAATAGAATATAAGGAATACAAACCATTGAGTGGTCGCAATGTAATTATTGCGTTCCATCATATTCTTATTTTATTAGCACCACTATCACAAAAAGAACCTCGGATAATTAGGCAAGGACAATATTTGATTTAAATAATAATAAGAAAATAAAATAAAAATAATTAAAGACAAAGATAGGGCCTTCTCTCAGTTAAACGGTCGGTTCCTACTATAGGGTAAATCATATAAGGAAATGTTGCGACCCGGATGAAGAACAGACTTGACTATTGGTTCATGTCAAACAACTGTACGATCGCAAAAATAAAATATTAAATACGCTACTTATCCTGTTCCAGTTGTTTCTATTAGAGTTAAAACTTCAAATCTTTAGTGCAGATCTTGCAAGAGGCATACAAATTGGACTAAAAGGGGAGAATGAAAAGATCATATTGACAGCTTGGTTGTGGAGCTTAATTCCTTATTAAGCAACGAGATATTTAACAAAGACAACATTTCCACTATTCTCAAGAAAAGTCCAATTCCTCTCTCGCCCAGCCGAACTTCGCTGAACTTTTTACAGACCGAGCGTTTAACTTATGATTATACTGCTTTATATTGGACGCAATACCAGTCAATTTTTATATTACAGTTTTTAGATTAACACATCCTACTTGTGTAGAAAAGAAATCTGAAAAATTGAATAGACTTGTCATATTTAGGTAAAACGTGTATTCCATTAAGTTAGGTAAAACGTGTATTCCATTAAGTTAACTTAAAGACATATTATATACTTCCTGAAACAAAACCGTAGCTACATTCCCATCCCTTTGCCTAATAAATAACTTCCTAGACAAAATATAATAGCAGTTTTCCATGAATTCCGCGTTATGTCCACTTAGAATAAGGAACATTTTGCAAATTGCTGTCGATGATATCTGGGCTATAATTGGTTATTTAGTCGTATTGAGAGACAAGCTAATGCAAGGATAATAAATAGTTTGAATGATTGTTGAAATATTTTGTTATAGACAGAAGAGCCATTAACCATTAGAGAACCAATATTGAACACTAGCATTAATACATCTTATTAAGTTTCAACGCTCTTGTAGTAGTCTATAAGGACCGTTGATTTCAAAACGAGGTTTGGAATGGACCTATATAGTGCTTCCTCGTGTACGTTTTGAGAGAGTTGTAATAAAATATGAAGCTATAACCTTCATAAATTTGTCGGGTGCAAAATGAACTTGGTCTGTGAATGTAAAATATTTATTACAATTATTATTAAGTCCAATTGTTGATAACTGTTCATATTAATCAGTTAATCATAGCAATTTGTTGTTGGTTTTCAGACTCATTTAATTTATCCCATTATCTGTTTTAAATTCACACTAAAACATAAAGTTAAAACAAGATTTTCCTTCATTGCTTACTTGCGACTATAAATTCACAGAATCAAAACACACCGCCAAATCATGACAGTTTCCCTCTGATTCTGACCAAAACTAAAACAGAATGATAAAGTTGCATTACTTTGTCTTAAAGAGGCTCATTTGCACAAAGTTTGGTTTTCATCCAAAACTTAAAGCTATAAGTAATCATCTAACTGTCGGTCAAGGTTTGTTATATTCGTTGTCAACGAAATTCTTCTTTTTTCGCATCAGGCATTGAAAGATAAATACAAATGTCCATCACTTATGTAATCTTAAACTTTTCTATTTTTAGGATGAAAGGAAGAGGTTGTAAGGGCGCCGATCTTCTTTCTAAATAATGCATGTAGCTTTAAACATTAAAATCTAATTTTGAGAGAAAAAAGACAAAAAGTGTTCATTGATAACATCTAAAATCCATTACACTTAGCCGTTGTCTGATTCAGACGATCACAACAGCCTTTGCTTAAATTGATCATTATTTTTTATATATTTACCACTTGACAAACCTATAAAAACATTATTAGTATCATTTCTTTATTAATATACAGCTTTACTGCAGTAATATTAATGCGCAGTCGTTAAATCTTAATTTTTATCAAATCAGACGTTTGATAATGAAGTTAAAAAAACATCTTTTGAATTTCGCCATTGATTATAAAAGTATTTGTATATACCGATTTTCTTTGAAGTATGAAAGTAACGTGTTTTTTATACCTATTGTAAACACAGATGGTTACGAAATTATTTCACATCAGCAAGAACAAACAAGAGTCTTCTCTTTTATAGCCATAATCATTTTACAATTAATCTTGTTTTTCGTTTTCCAAAATTTCCGACTCCAGTGCACATGACACGTTATTCCCGAGACCAGATCTGCATTAGGTAAACATGACACGTTATTCCCGAGACAAGATCTGCATTATGTACACATGACACGTTTTCCCCGACACCAGATCTGCATTAGGTACACATGACACGTTATCCCCGAGACCAGATCTGCATTATGTACACATGACACGTTATTCCCGAGACCAGATCTGCATTAGGTACACATGACACGTTTTCCCCGACACCAGATCTGCATTAGGTACACATAACACGTTATTCCCGAGACCAGATCTGCATTAGGTATACACATGGCACGTTATTCCCGACACCAGATCTGCATTAGGTACGCATGACACCAAAATATTGTAAGCAAGACGTACTTCATAAAAGCCCATCTCCTCACTAGCCTACCTATATATATATATATATATAACTCTATAGCAAGCTTGACATTGTAGAGCGATGTTGACTTTTCATCCCTTTTTTTTCTCTTTAGAAAAACACGATCCCTAGACCGTTGGTGGCTATTTTTCTGTCAACTGGGCAGCTATCTATCAAAAACTGACACTGCTCGTGAAAATTACTTGTTAAAATTTACCGTGTAACTACCAATTTAAGACCATTACTGGGAATTGTAAAAATGCATCTGTCGATAGAAAATTATTTAAGTTACATACACTGAAATGCCAAATTAACCTTTGACTATTGATGCATTTCTTTAAAAATAAATTGGATCTGGATTTTGATCACCTCTGAATAAATTGTATTGTTAACTGAACATGAATTAATTTCCTTCGAATGCTGGTTAGCATATTTTGAAGTATAAATCTTTTATCACGTATTGAATGCATACCACTTGCACAACACATTAAGTTGTTATGTTTATTTACCTACAGATCCGTGATTTTATGTAACTGCAAATGCCAATGTTTTTTTCTTCTTCTGTGAATTGTTTTTCTTACACATTATTTAAGTTTTTTTAATCATTTATTCTATCCCAGTTGTCTGAAAATCTTGCGTGTGTACATCTGCAGTATTCGTCACATGGAGTAAACACAAATTTCAATGAGCGGGGTGTTAAGGGGGAAATAGCAGGATTCCTGACGATTTTTTGTCGATGATGGTGATTTTATTCATGGAAGAAAGGGGAGATATGTAAAGAAAACCACGGACCTCCTGTCCCTCTAGAACATTTATTCATAACTTACTATAGGAAATATACTTACTTTCATTTCGACACTTTTGATATGGCGAGTTTATCTTCTGATTGAGATTTTTATATGACGTGTTTATCTTCTGAATGAGATTTTTATATGACGTGTTTATCTTCTGAATGAGATTTTGATATGGCGTGTTTATCTTCTGATTGAGATTTTTATATGGCGTGTTTATCTTCTGATTGAGATTTTGGTGATTAGATTTATCTTTTCATCTGTTTTCGTTTGATTATAGTGTCGTTTTTTTCTCTTTTTGATTGCATCCTTGATATTTTCTTATTTCTGTATTTAAAAGTAAGGCCTCCAAACGTGGAACAAACGTTCAAAACTAACCGCAATTTCAAGACGGCTCCTAACATTGATGATTGATTGTTGGTGTAAAACGTCACTTTCAGCACTATTAGCCAGTTTTTATTCTCGGAGGAAGCCGGAGAGAAAAAATTGTCCTTTAGCAGAAAAGTTGGCAATCATAGTCACTTAAGACTTAAATGAAATTCACTGTGCTGCCACGTGCGGGATTAGAACTGACAACCTCTGTGTTGAATAGACCAGTTGGCCTCGAGGCACCATGGCACCTAACAACGTTTTGAGCTATTCGTCAGTCGACATGTTCGAGGCCTTGGTGTTCTGTATTCTGTCGTATACAATATCTCTTTTCTGTGGCGTGATCATAAAAAAGATGACACGACAATATAATATCTCTTTTCTGTGGCGTGATCATAAACAAAGATGACACGACAATATAATATATCTTTTCTGTGGCGTGATCATAAACAAAGATGACACGACAATGTAATATCTCTTTTTCTGTGGCGTGATCATAAACAAAGATGACACGACAATATAATATCTCTTTTCTGTGGCGTGATCATAAACAAAGATGACATGACAATATAATATCTCTTTTCTGTGGCGTGATCATAAACAAAGATGACATGACAAACCTTGTCAATATTTATATGACCACTAATTGACGATCTCCCGGCACCATCTTAACATGGGAAGTATTATAGCTTTTTCTAACTTTTAATGTCTATATCTGTCCCTTCAAATAGTCAAATGCTATCAATCATGTTGTTGATATTGATTTGAAAAACGTATGCGTATTATTGTTAAATGCAGTTCAAGTTGTAGAGATTTTTTGATTGATGGCCACTTATAACATTTTTAAAATGTCTTAAGCGACTTATTCGATAACCTCAGTCGGGTTATTAACTTGTATTGATGGTAATCTTTTTGATACTTTTACTTCGATGGAAATTTATCCGCCGCGGTGGTCTCGTGGTAACGTGCCCGACTCAGTGCGGGAGGTCGTGGTTCTGATCCGGGTCACACCACAGACTTGAAAGTTGACATTTGCTGCTTATCCGCTAAGCATGCGGTATTAAGGGGGAAAAGCAAATACTTGTCGACTCGAAGTCAGAAATATGTGTCCGAGTAGGATGATATGTCTTCCTTCATCATCTTACCGAACGTTTAAAATCCGGCCCACGATTTATACGCAGATCATATTAACATATTCTCGCACTGAATAGACTATAAATTTGCCACTGGACGTAAATCAGCCATCCATCATCAGCACCGATGTAAATTTATATGTAAGGCTAATTATAGCTCAAATATGACAATTTCTTTCTTACGCTGTTCTATTTCTTATGTTTTCTTGTGCCATTATCATGTCATTTTTGTATTGTTTGCTTTCGTTTGTTTCATTATTATTCGTGTACATATGTCTGTAGGCTACTGGTGTCTCTTTCATTTTGCTTTCGTTCGTTCTTTCTTTCTTTTTGTTTGTACATCAAAGTGACACTGTTCATAGTGACTAGATTATTTTCTGTAAAAACCAACGAATCGGGATACGAATCAGTGTGGGCTGATTGACATAAATAAATAAATTGTCCCCTTTAAATAAAAAAACATCGCTTACACCTATTAGTCATTCTAAGAATTAATAACGGATATATTATGATCGCTTATTTGTTCTCCTCAATTTTGCATATTATCTGTGTTCACAACTAAATGGATTTTTTGTAATGACTTAAATAAATAAATTGTCCCCTTTAAATAAAAAAAACATCGCTTCCACCTACATGTATTAGTCATCCTAAGAATTAATAACGGATAAATTACGATCGCTTATTTGTTCTCCTCAATTTTGCATATTATCTGTGTTCACAACTAAATGGATTTTTTGTAATGACTTAAATTTTTAAATTGTCCCCTTTAAATAAAAAAACATCGCTTCCACCTACATGTATTAGTCATCCTAAGAATTAATAACGGATAAATTACGATCGCTTATTTGTTCTCCTCAATTTTGCATATTATCTGTGTTCACAACTAAATCGATTTTTTGTAATGTCGCAGCTTATTTTCCAAATGGCGAATATTCCCCCATATGAGTGACTATCCCTCAAATGAGGGATACTTTTCTAGAGTTAAAAAAACTGTTTTATTTAATTCACATTTTATGCTTGAAATGGCATATATTAGTCATCCTAAGAATTAATAACGGATATATTACGATCGCTTATTTGTTCTTCTTAATTTTGCATATTATCTGTGTTCACAACTAAATGGTTTTTTTGTAATGACTTAAATACATAAATTGTCCCCTTTAAATAAAAAAACATCGCTTCCACCTACATGTATTAGTCATCCTAAGAATTAATAACGGATATATTACGATCGCTTATTTGTTCTCCTCAATTTTGCATATTATCTGTGTTCACAACTAAATCGATTTTTGTAATGTCGCAGCTTATTTTTCCAAATGGCGAATATTCCCCCATATGAGTGACTATCCCTCAAATGAGGGATACTTTTCTAGAGTTTAAAAAACTGTTTTATTTAATTCACATTTTATGCTTGAAATGGCACATATTAGTCATCCTAAGAATTAATAACGGATATATTACGATCGCTTATTTGTTCTCCTCAATTTTGCATATTATCTGTGTTCACAACTAAATGGATTTTTTGTAATGTCGCAGCTTATTTCCTATTTATCTAAATGCTATTGGGTCTACATTCTTACATTGTATTATGACCTTCAATAGGTTGGAGACAACCCGCCAAATGGCGAATATTCCCCCATATGAGTGACTATCCCTCAAATGAGGGATACTTTTCTAGAGTTAAAAAAACTGTTTTATTTTAATTCACATTTTATACTTGAAATGGCATATATTTAAAAAAAACATAGGAATTTTGTCCAAAATATGAACAGTCCTTAAATGAATTACTAAGAAGCTATAAGCCTATTAAAGCCTTGAAAAACAGACAATTTGCAAGGCTGCTGACTAGTTAAAAACCAAATACAAACATAATTATGGTTCTTTGAGGAAATATTGTTCCATTTTAAGTAAAAAATAGTCAGCTAAGAAAATTATCTTTTAGGACAATCAAGTAATTACTCAATTGAGGGATTTTTAGAGAATAGTCCCTCGTTTGGCGGGTTGTCCACAACCGATTCAAGATTTCAAAATTTGATTTACCTGATGGTATTTCATGACCTTGAAGATTTCAAAATTTACTTTACTCTAGGGTATTTCATGAACGCAGAAATGATTAACAATTAGTATCTACTTCTTTATATGATGTGGACGTTTTATTATTTTTCAACAGTCTTTGAAAAAGAACTAAAAGTTCTATTAATTGGACTTCCATTTACTGTCTTTTATAGCTTTAAAATTTATTACATATCCGTTTTACTTTACGCTTCAGTGTTTTACCGTTTATATTTGGTAGTTGAACTTTTGACCATTTCTACATTTTTGTATCATGATATTATTGTGATTGAAACAGCTATAAAAAGAATATATACTGGTCACTTAACTCTCTAGAGCATTCAAGTTCATCAATTATAGTGTTCTATGGACTGTTTGTTTGGCCGTTTATTTAGTCTCATCGTCTTTTCCCCTAATTTTATATCTTTTCGCTCTCATCATGAGAATGAAGTCAGTAGTCAATTCTCCGGTACAGACATGATACATAAATACTTTTCTAAAATTCCCCTTTTGTTAATTAAGAAATAAGAAACTGAGGCTCCAACTCCCTCAGACAAAGTTGACCTTATAGATGAATTTGTTTATTTGATTTTCAATTCCCTGTATGTAAGATAAGAAGAATTTTATTAATCTAATCAAGAACCCATAAAGGGCATCATTTACAACAATATTAAGCACAATATGATTGGAAAAAAGAAAAACTAGATCCTAATATAATACTATCATATTATGGACAGGATCAGAGCCTAACACATCATGTGTCTTACATAACTATAACAATAATTTCATAATAATTAAATATTATTTTATATATTTTGTATCCACCTTGATCTTATTTCTAAACACTTAATTATATAATTGCCTAGGCACATAAGAGTTGGTAAATGCTCATTTGTGAACAGCCAGAAATATTTTTTATCCTTGGGTAATTCTTTAAAATTATTACAAAAACTGTTTACTTTATCCCATAATAATTTTCTCTGTTCGTTATATAAAGGACAACTTACTGTGAAATGGGTCTCATCTTCAATAGAATTTGATCCATGTGATAGGCAGTGATGACATAGACGCTGAATTCTCTCTATGTATTTTTTACTATATCTATCTTTCTCAATTTTAAGATCATGTGCACTTATTCTCAATTTACATATAGCTCTTCTTATATTAAAATCTTTAATTGATAAATAAGCCTCCTTTACGAAGTCATTATTAACTATATAATTAACTATATTACATATTATTATGTAATATAGCTCCTCGTATATGTACAGTTTTTATGGCCACGAGGTTGAAATAAAGGAAGACAATGTTGACTTTTTCCAGAGTCGTGTCTATTTGTAAATGTCTTAATTTTCAACAAGTAAAGTGAACAAAATTTTAAAAGCATGGGTGTATAACGCACACTCTTAAAGTAGAACAACATCATTTTCACTGAAACTAAATATTTATTGCTGTTTACAATTATCTGTTATTGCTTCGCATTGCAAGCTTTATTACACAAAAAAATCTTCATTCTAACGCATTATCTTTCTCAAAAGTTAATTGGACAGGGCTCTGAATCGGTCAAATTAAAGTCAGCACTCAAGAAATTTTATGGTCGCCATTATGAGCTGATTGGCCATTATGAAGCAGTCCACAGCTTTTTAGAAAGCTCAAACTTGTTTATAATTATTTTCAGATTTGAAGGTAAACTATGAGATCTCACCTACTGAGGATATTAAGTAATAATTTAAAAATGTGTATTTCTAATATCTAATCTTATGTATTAAAAGTTAATTTACTCTTATTTATTTTTTCAGGTAAGTGCTTTTACATAAAAGGGCAAGTTCAGGTAGGAAAGTTCATTTTATTGATTTTGTCATATTTTCAGATGATTTTTTAGGCCGGTTGATTATATTAGTTCTACACTTTCGACAGTTAAATGTCGATCGACATCATCGACGTTGGAGTGGAGAAATGTCGTATCATACAACATGTAGATAAACTCATCATAGATAAAATGTATTATTCCACTGTTTAAACATATTGATAGTGTAATCAATATTTGATTGGTTGAGACTATCCCACGTGTCATTGAACAAATCTTCATATTCCATTCTGAGGATCATATTCCACTCTGAAATGTCGGGATTACTTCGTGCAACGTTACGCGCGGTTAATGTACATAACGTTTTGAACTTCTTATTCTTCTTAAAATAGCGATAGCAAAAATCATTATCATGTTCAAATTTATTTCAGACGATAAAACAAAAAGACTTATAATTAAATTTTGATCCTTACTGTTTATCAATGGGTATGTCGTGTTTAGTTTGACTTACAAAAACAAGCGGATAAGAAAAAAAATGTATGCAAAATAATATTTAATGTATTGATAGTAAACAAAGCATAGGTAGTGGAATAAAACATTCATTTCCCTTTGCCTCGGGAGATATGAAGATTTGCTCACCCTCGAAAAATCACATTTCCCTCGGGCAGAGCCCTCGTGAAATATGAATATTCTTGGGTGAACAAATCTTCATATCTCCCTCCGGCACGGGAAATAAATGTATATTATTCTAAATGTCATTAATGGACAATTACCCCCTTTACCATAAAAAGCAGTTAAAGGAGAAGCCCGACATGACAAGATGCTACGATCCTATTAGTATTCTTAAATAATTTAATTCTGGATGTAACACGTCTTCTGATTGGCTGAAAGTGTTTTGTCTATCAGCTCATAGACACAATTTTGTCATGTGACCGTGACGTCACCAACGTTTTTTTTCAAAATATTCTCCTTAAAAATGGAATTTAGAATTAAATTATAAGTAATGACTGTAATATTTTTCTATCTATTCGAAATAACCTAAAGAATGTGGTGCATACTTTTAAATAACACGCTACGCGGGTTATTCAGTGTGCACCACATTTTTTAGGTTATTTCTTTATAGACAGAAAAAATATTACAGTCATTCCTTAAATAAATATGATGTTATCCAACAAAATGATGTGATAAAACAAACAGATGTGCTCTATGGGTCTCTATGTTTTACAGGACACAAAATATGAAGGCTCTGTGTAAGACTTTGCATTCTTGCAAAGTTTGTTTTGCCCTATCTTGTTTTTGCTTTTATCAATGTTAGTATATCTGAACAATGAATAACAAATTTGAAAAAAAGACTTATTTATCAGTCGGTCATCATGATCCTTACGAAATAGTATTTTTTATCATAACAAATTATTGAAAATTGATTTTTTAAGCAAATCAAACCCATTTTTCTCATTCTGAAAATAAAATCCGTAGCGATGATAAACTGTACATTTGGACAGGATGACAAATGTTTTTTTTAACTAAATAAAAGCAGACAAAAGCACATGGTACCTTTATATTTATTCACTAATCTAATGTAATTTTGCAGACTGCAATGCCTTCTATTCAGTGTCAATAGGTTGATTCTAATCACTGACCAATTTCAAACTTGCATAAAACGTTTTACTGACACAAGACTGTAACAAATGCTTTGGCGCGAGACAAGAATAGATTCATCATATAACACGAGACACTTCTATACATATATAATGAATATAGATGAAAACGAACATGCGATGTGTCAGATACAAGACTTAGAAGTCAAACATTTAATAAATTGGTCATGAATTGTTCGTACAAAATGTTATTTTCTCTAGCGATAGTTTTGACTAGAGTAATGCCATTATTGCTGAAGTCAATCGCAGATATGATCTTGATTCTTAAAATGTTTATCAACGAATTGCTTCAACATTCTGTCAATGTTAAAATAAGAGTGACGTCATGGAAAATATTTGTATCTGATAATAAGTGTGAACAAATGGTCAAGGCATAGCCATAGTGCATGCACGAGATTAAAAAAAAATCAGTTCTGTTATACTAGAGGTTATTGGCAGTTATATTTAAAAGGTTCGTTACGTTTTGCTCCATAAGGGCGGCCCTAGCCCCCTGCCCCCTAAATCCGCCTCTGTTATTTCGGTTAGTGTGGATTGTTTTTTTTTCGCCTTATCTGTTCATTCTTTATTTTTTTGCTTGTTTTGTTTTGTTTTGTTTTGTTGTGTTTTTTTGTTTTTTGAGATTTGTTTTTATTTTGTTCAATTGAATTATTTTTATCATTATTTTTCATGTTTTAGTCTTTTTAGTAATTTTTTTCTGATTTTCTTCTGACCTGTGAGATTTGAAAACTCTCCTTCAAGTTATTAACATGACACCATTGTACAGGTACATGCAGTTGATCGAAATCTTACTTGTACAGTTCACGACAGTACATACTGCACCCTCGAACAATATGCTATACAAGAAGTATAATGGCGTACCGTATAGTTTATCTATGTGATATAATCTATACGCATTGTTTTGAAAAATCACCTGTTAAAACGGCAAATTAGCGTTTTCAATGACCGAATTTTGATAAAAGTTTTTTGTTTGCTTTCCTATTCTGTTCGTCTTGTTTTTTGCATTTGCACTTCCGGTTAGTTAACACATGTTTGATAGTTTAAAGGTTTGTAAATGTTTAGACTTAATCCTTAAGCGTTAAGTAAATACAGCTCTAAAATGTGGACGAAAAGGATTGAAGAGAGAAAGAGGGCATACGTATTTCTTTTTTTAAATACATGTATCTAACAAAAATACATTTCATAAATTAAGATACGTGTGATCCAAAATCAATCGAAAGGTTTGTTAAAATCCCTTGACGATGTAAATTGCATGTGTTGTTTTAGAGCCCGGGATCTATATCATATTAATCGTGACAATGTGATAAATCAATATAATGGTAGCTAAAAATGATTTTTTAAAATCTCTGAGATCACAAATGTAATTTGTCTAGCAGTTAAATATATCTTTTGTCAACTGAAAAAATGAACAAGTAGTATTAATATTTATTTTATAAGATATTTCAAGTTTTAGTGAACGTTACAGAATATGAAACAAATATGATGAAGAAATGTAAAAAATGAAGAAAAAAATCTTTGCATAATTTCAAATTAAATTCGGAACTGAATTCATGCAATTAAAATACTTCAAATCTTCCCTACAAGTAGATGAAATGTTATCTTTCTCCATTTATCGTGGTATCTGAAAAGGAAACGAGCTAGACTAGCGATGATCCGAAACATGTTTGTACTCGTCTCCGTCTCGATATATCTCGTAAAACTTCTGTTTCACCTGTGTGGTACATGTACTGAAATCATTTTCTCTCAAATAGGGTTTTACTCGTCTCCGTTTCACGCGTGTGATACCTAAATTTTCGTCTCCGTCTCGCTACATTTTGTCAAACTTTCATTCAGCCTGTGTGGTACCTAAACAATTCAATTTCGATTCTATCTGGCAACGAAGGAAAGAGCTTCATTCTCCAGATTTGGACATAGCTTAAAAATATTTGTAGGTCTCGCCCAATTTATATTTTTAAGCTTTCGATACATCAATGTGGTATCTAACATTTGTTCTATATTGTGGAGCTTAATCTAGATCTTATAGTTGAAAGAACCTTTTAACTTTTCCTGAAGGCGTGGTTGAACATTTATGAAGAGTTTAAATTTACCATAGCAAGATGTTGCAGTTTGAAAATTTTACAATATCTTTAATAAATAGCTGTAATTTATCGTCATGAGATATTTATCTAGAACGCCCTCATAGGAGATTTATACGCTATGAAAATATTCCTGAAATGTACATGATAATAGTTGCAATCAAGCGCTATGGTTTAGATAAATTGTATGTTTCAACATCACTCGTCGGAAGTGTTATCAAGGTCTCAATGCCAACAATATCTATGAAAGACGTGAAACATTTGTACATATTGTTGTGAAGAAAGGAAAAAACAACAAATTATTTCTGAAAAAAAGATCAAAATCATATTTCATATTGACGCAAGTTTACACATAGTAGATAAAAGAATACATTTGAACAGCTGGGAATGTTGTTTAGTTTATTTATGAAGAAACATTGATTTCTTATCAAGCAATATTGTAATAATCAACTTTCATACAGGGTAAATAAATTGTCCTGTGAGATGTATGTGGCTAGATATCTATATTGATGGAATGTGTGAGGATGACATTGATCTGTTTATAATTTATGTAGAAAGATTATGGGGTATAAAATGTTAAATAAAACATATTTGGAGAAGGGGAGTGGGGGTACGTGGATAGGATGAGAGCGTATCCAACCGAACTGAAGCTGTGATAAAAAAACTGTTGTTATATTGAAACAATCTTTGATTTTAATTTTATCTCTATCTCTACGAATATGTCACATTTCTTTTAAAACAGTAAAAGGCTACTGTTATTTTAGGAGATATATTTATTTCAGTGATTTTGGTTTGCCGTATTAATTTATTGATTATTTTATGTACGTAACTATGATCTACATAATTCGGAAAACTGTCCTGTGGTAAAAATTGGGATAATAGTTATAAGCCAAACATATTAGTTTGTATCGATAAATCATAAATCCGCACGAAACTTATCAAATATCTGACCCATGTGAAGTGAAAAAAAATAATGTGTGAATATTATTACAAATATTCGCCAAGCAATCTTAATTTTAATGTTTACAGCTACATTTTTGGGGATTTTCTACAAATACATTTTGTAGTAACCGTTGAAGGATTTTTCTTGACTATTCTATGGCAAATCTAACGAGCAATTTTTATAAGCAAAATAAGCTAACGTGGTTTCAAACTTGAATTTAAACGAGCAATAAAATGGAAGTAATCAGCTTTGAAATGTTATCTGAAGTTTTTTTTTTTTAAACTACGTTTTGAAGCCTATAAATTTGCCATCAGATGAAATAATTATTTTTTTATCTGGATGGTTTTAGTCTATTGTCTTTGATGTTTTATTTATAATTTATTTCTTTTTAATCGGCCATTTCTCTCATCTTTTTTTCTATTTATAGCTTTTCAATCTAATAATCGTTTCATCTGTTCAATTTAATTTCTTTTGATCAGAACAAATATTTAAACATTATTTCAAGTGTGAAACACATGTTTTCTATTTGTAATGAAGTGCAATGTAAATATATGGTTCTGTTTTTATTAACTCCCTGTCTGAGTGTATATACATGTGTATATACATGTGTATACACGTCTATGGTTCGGGTTTTGTTAACTCCCTGTCTGGCAGTATATACATGTGTATACATGTCCACCCATTGTTGGTTCAGGTTTTATTAAATCTCTTTCTGAGTGTATATACATGTACCCATGAATCGTCTCCTTAATCCGTAGAACCTGAGATTGGGGAGGTCTGATTTTCTCAGTTATTGCCTTGTAGACTCTTGTCTGTATGTTCGTCGTTTGTCATGATACAGTCGTTCTCTCGTCTTATGGGTTGTGATTCTGCCTTTGGTATCGACCATCTCTTTGTTAACCTCATGGGGTCGAAAAGAAACAGTATGAGTATATTTCTAGAATTGAATTGATATCAACACGATCAGATTGTCTTAGGGAGCTACCATTTGATTTTTATGGGGGGCTAGGATGAAAAATTTTGTCCTGCCTTTTTATTTTCCCCTCTTTTCGGTCCTGCCTTTTTATTTTTCACTCTATTCGGTCCTGCCTTTTTTTTTAGCTTATCCTGACTTTTTTTTTACATAAATTGTCATCCTGCCTTTTTTTTGCAAATAATCTCATCCTGCCTTTTTTTTTTACTCAAAACTCCTGTCCTGCCTATTTTTTTCAAATTCCCCCCCCCCCCCCCCCCCCCCCCCGCATAAAGATCAAATGGTAGCTCCCTTACTTTTCTTCTGTGATTTGCTCTTTTTTAGCTCACCTGGCCCGAAGGGCCAAGTGAGCTTTTCTCATCACTTGGCGTCCGTCGTCCGTCGTCCGTCGTCGTCCGGCGTCGTCCGGCGTCGTCCGTCGTCGTCCGTCGTCGGCGTTAACTTTTTACATTTTGAACTTCTTCTAGAGAACCACTGAATGGAATGAAACCAAACATGGCATGAATGTTCCTTATGAGGTGCTGACCAAGTGTTGTTACTTTGTAGCCGATCCATCATCCAAGATGGCCGCCAGCGGGGGACTTAGTTTAACATAGGACCCTATGGGAAATGCATACAAATGACTTCTTTTAGAGAACCACTGAATGGAATGAAACCAAACATGGCATGAATGTTCCTTATGAGGTGCTCACCAAGTGTTGTTACTTTGTAGCCGATCCATCATCCAAGATGGCCGCCAGCGGGGGACTTAGTTTAACATAGGACCCTATGGGAAATACATACAAATGTCTTCTTTTAGAGAACCACTGAATGGAATGGAACCAAACATGGCATGAATGTTCCTTATGAGATGCTGACCAAGTGTTGTTACTTTGCAGTCGGTCCATCATCCAAGATGGCCGCCAGCGGGGGACTTAGTTTAACATAGGACCCTATGGGAAATACATACAAATGTCTTCTTTTAGAGAACCACTGAATGGAATGAAACCAAACATGGCAAGAATGTTCCTTATGAGGTGCTCACCAAGTGTTGTTACTTTGTAGCCGATCCATCATCCAAGATGGCCGCCAGCGGGGGACTTAGTTTAACATAGGACCCTATGGGAAATACATACAAATGTCTTCTTTTAGAGAACCACTGAATGGAATGGAACCAAACATGGCATGAATGTTTCTTATGAGATGCTGACCAAGTGTTGTTACTTTGCAGTCGGTCCATTATCCAAGATGGCTGCCAGCGGGGGACTTAGTCTAACATAGGACCCTATGGGAAATACATACAAATGTCTTCTTTTAGAGAACCACTGAATGGAATGAAACCAAACATGGCATGAATGTTCCTTATGAGGTGCTAACCAAGTGTTGTCACTTTGTAGCCGATCCATCATCCAAGATGGCCACCAGCCGGGGACTTAGTTTAACATAGGACCCTATGGGAAATGCATACAAATGACTTCTTTTAGAGAACCACTGAATGGAATGAAACCAAACATGGCATGAATGTTCCTTATGAGGTGCTGACCAAGTGTTGTCACTTTGTAGCCGATCCATCATCCAAGATGGCCGCCAGCGGGGGACTTAGTTTAACATAGGACCCTATGGGAAATACATAAAAATGTCTTCTTTTAGAGAACCACTGAATGGAATGGAACCAAACTTGGCATGAATGTTCCTTATGAGATGCTGACCAAGTGTTGTTACTTTGCAGTCGGTCCATCATCCAAGATGGCCGCCAGCGGGGGACTTAGTTTAACATAGGACCCTATGGGAAATACATACAAATGTCTTCTTTTAGAGAACCACTGAATGGAATGAAACCAAACATGGCATGAATGTTCCTTATGAGGTGCTGACCAAGTGTTGTTACTTTGTAGCCGATCCATCATCCAAGATGGCCGCCAGCCGGAGACTTAGTTTAACATAGGACCCTATGGGAAATGCATACAAATGACTTCTTTTAGAGAACCACTGAATGGAATGAAACCAAACATGGCATGAATGTTCCTTATGAGGTGCTGACCAAGTGTTGTTACTTTGTAGCCGATCCATCATCCAAGATGGCCGCCAGCGGGGGACTTAGTTTAACATAGGACCCTATGGGAAATACATACAAATGTCTTCTTTTAGAGAACCACTGAATGGAATGAAACCAAACATGGCATGAATGTTCCTTATGAGGTTCTGACCAAGTGTTGTTACTTTGTAGCCGATCCATCATCCAAGATGGCCGCCAGCGGGGGACTTAGTTTAACATAGGACCCTATGGGAAATACATACAAATGTCTTCTTTTAGAGAACCACTGAATGGAATGAAACCAAACATGGCATGAATGTTCCTTATGAGGTGCTGACCAAGTGTTGTTACTTTGCAGTCGGTCCATCATCCAAGATGGCCGACAGCAGGGGACTTAGTTTAACAAAGGACCTATGGGAAATACATACAAATGTCTTCTTTTAGAGAACCACTGAATGGAATGAAACCAAACATGGCATGAATCTTCCTTATGAGATGCTGACCAAGTGTTGTTACTTTGTAGCCGATCCATCATCCAAGATGGCCGCCAACGGGGGGCTTAGTTTAACATAGGACCCTATGGGAAATACATACAAATGTCTTCTTTTAGAGTACCACTGAATGGAATGAAACCAAACATGGCATGAATGTTCCTTATGAAGTGCTGACCAAGTGTTGCTACTTTGTTGCCGATTTACTGTTCAAGATGGCCACCAGGATATTTTATTAAATAACGGGACCAATATTAATCAAAATTTGGCCTCAATCATTATTTGGGTATCTGTTATGATTTTTATCTATCTTTACATGATTTCTAAAACCAAAGTAGAGTCAGGTGAGCGACACAGGCTCTCGAGAGCCTCTAGTTTACAATTTTCAACTCTCAGTTGACTTCGCCGCTACAATTTGATTGTTTGTAGGGATTTTGTAGCATGAATTAAAGAACTATATCCTTTCGTTTCCGTTCGGTTTTTATCTAATCCCCATTCATATACTCATGGATATTCTCCCATCCCCCGGGATAGACGAATACAAGGTGTTGATTGAAACTAAGTTCTCCCTAACCTTTTGTTCTGGAGAGGCTTCCTTAATCTCAATTGTGTGAGGGGTTTGCATTCTTTAAAGCATAATTTATTCTTCTCTATATATATGTTTTAATTTTTTGTGCCCATTATTCTCTATTCTTTATACTTTTTGCCAAGGATTTGTATAGTGTACTATACACTATACAAATCCTTGTTTTTGCCCATTATTCTCTATTCTTTATATTTTAGCACATCATTATTCTATATTCTTTTTATGCACACTATTCTACATTCTGTTAACTCCATCTAAACCCTTACTCTTGTAGCCTGTGTTTAAAGTGTTTAAAAAAAAAGTTGAGATGTGATTCTTCGCAACTACTTGAATGCACCACTTCTTTTTTGTTCTGTCTTCAATGTCATATATGTTTTACCATCACTGGTCTTGAGACTTACAAATATAAGTCGAGTAGTTTTGAGAGCAAATAGATGGATATTAATGTTCATTATGCTGTCATAACAAAACATATTGCAAATGCAGAGAAAATGCTCAAACCTCAAATAATAGCTTCGAAATAGAAATAGAATAATCTCGACTAGCTGCATACATGTACAATAACATGGAAATATTAAGTAAAAACAGTATAAGTGTAGCAGTAAAAGTTAATCATGTCATTCTGTTGTAAGACCAAAAAGATGGAGGTTGAATTTTCTGTGACTTATACTTTCTGTAAAAACGTGTCATGGGCGCTGAAACTGGTATCCTATGGTTGATCATGGTTGTTTTTCCTTCTCATTTTGAGAATGTTTGCCCGCAATTGCTCTTTCAGAATATATAGAACTATTGAAAATTTCATTTTGCGAACCCCAAAATGACTATCACGTTACGTCATTGGTTGAATATCTATTTTTCGTAGAACGTTGTTAGCCAATCAAAACGCTAATGTGTTTTCGTTTGACAATATTACCCAGCATGCATTAGTTTAATTTTCAAATTTTCAAATGGTGAAATGATTGACAGATATTTTACCTACTGCCACAAAAAATAAATCACGTGACTCGATGAAACATAGTCAATGACTAACCCGAATAATTCAGTCCCTCCCCGTAATCGATCTCTCCTACTTGCGAGGAAGTAATCGTAGATCAGCGAAATATAACGACTGAATTATTCGGGTTAATCAATGACAGGTACGTCAGTTAATCTGACAATGTATTTTCAGTGGTATATTCATACAGATAGTAAGAGCAACTAACACTATGTGTGCTTGCGCGTGTTCTTTCATAATATCTTTTAAGATAAATTAGACAAAATCATCTAATAAATATTTAAATTTTTAACGTCTGACCATCGTCCTGAACATACATGAAATATATGCCACTGGATATTAAGCAAGCCACAACCAATCAATCAATTAAACGACTTATCAGATAAAGTGCCATAATTCTATTTATATAGGTCGTTGTATTTGAAAAAAAATAGAAATGAATGAACTCCCAAGTTTTATAGGCAATTAGAAAAGTAAATAACTTATATAAGAACGAGATTAAGCTAAATATTGACAAGACGATTAATGATTACTACCACACTTCTAATTTCTTTTACATACAGTATTGAAAATTACGTTTATAGCTTTCTTAAGTGTAATGTTAATTTTTGTATAATAATTTCCCTGTCAGCTTTTAATAGAGTTTTTGAACGTTTTATACTTTCATGTCAGTGAGTGGGTGTCTCAGTTATTAATGTGTATCATTGAAGTATATATAATACCTCCATGGTTGCACACAGATTTTGACATTTGACCTGAAAACGGAACGTTTCTGAAACGTGACGAATTGGACAATTTCATTATTAGTACATCATGACGTCATTGATTGAACATCATTTTGGGACGTTTTCTTGTCATTTACAGCGTTTTTCTGTATACGCGTGTGTATATATGCTTCACAGTACAATATAAGTCGATCAAATTTTACTCGACTAGCAGGGATGCCTCGGGAGGACAGAACGGCGCATAATATCTTTATCATTTTCTTGTTTTTATTTAATGGTGTCGAACTTCCTTTGAGAAAACATAAATAATCTTCATTTCCGTGCCTTTTGTCAGCTTTTCTTGTGAAACATCTTCAGTGATATTCTGTTTAGCCAGGTATCATTGATTTCTTTTCTAACGGTCCCGTTTTGTAGTAAAATGATTACCTACAAACAAATGTAATGGGCCACATCGTACCCTTCGCGGTTCTCATTTTTTCACTCTATATGTCCTGTTTTGAACTCTTGTAAATTATCTGGATTTACTTTCAATGTATCTTTAAATAGTTTTTGTATTGGTATTTATCTTTAATGGTTCCCAATATGCCAAAAAATATGTACGCTGTGAAAGTAACAATTTTAATCTAAATTGAGTTCATTTGTGGTGATGAATTATCATCTTTTATTCAATTCTAAAATTTAAATGCCTTGTCAAAATAACGATATTAAATTTTGATTCAAATCTGTCAGAAGGTTAAATACTTCATTCATCAAATATTTGTGAATACATCAATGTTTAACAACAAAGACTATTTGTACATTGTATGAAAGTCCTGGGTAACATTTTAAGTGAAATTTAACACTTCAGTAAGGGGCATGTCGGGTGGGATGGAAAAACCACAATTTTTTTGTTGACGAAATAAATACCTATACTTATCAAATAAATGAACAAGATTTGAATAATTTCTTAAATGCTAGTGTTAAATACAAATTTAACTATAGAATAGAATAGAATAGAATATTTTATTTCCCAAATTACAGGGCCCATAAAGGGCATAAAATCAGATACAATTGATTTACATAATTGGTAACAACAACAATAATAGTCACTTGAAAATATATATTTAGTATATTAGCATTGGTCAGAATCAGATATGAGACATAGACAGTTTAAACGGGTGTAGACAAATCAATGTTTGGGTAAAACGGGTGTAGACAAATACATGTTTGTGTACATTTGTAAAACAAATTGTACACTTGTACATTATATAGATTTTTTTTTCTTATTTCAAATCTTTATATATACGTACCCTAGCTTTTTGTACTTTCGCAGAAAATTTCATTATCTAAAGAGCAAAATCTGTTCTAGGGGTATTGTTTCGCGTTTTTTCTAATCCTTGATTCCGTATGAAAGAAAGTGAAATTGAGTGGTTTTCTGTATATTCAAGTAGACCCTCATATTAGAAAAATGAATCATTGCACTCTTTTGTGTTTTTACTAAATTCTTAAATGTATATATTCACAATATCTAAATTTTTAATGAAAGGAAATGGATGTTATTTAACAAATATGCAGCATCGCCATGTAAGTAAACTTTACCAGTCAAATGTACAATTCAAATAGATGAACGTTGATTAAGAAGTTTTTAATATACTTTTTTATAAGGAAGAATACATTTTTATTTTGATGATGAAATATCAACTGTAAATTGGTTCAATGATCTCAATTAAATTTTATATTGTGAGATAACTGTATTAAAGTGTTAGTTAAGGAAAATGGATTCTGGTATCAAAATGTCTGTATTTTAAGTTGAATTGATTTAATAGGAAAATTAAAGTCTTTTACATTTCAATTGTGAATTAAGATACAAAATGTTAAGGGCATTTCTATAAAGAATCGAGAACGAAAAACAAACGTTAAATTAAAACTTTTGAATCCATGTGTGGGAAGCAAGTGGATCATTTTTATGAGTAGCTAGACAAACCATAAGTGATTTTTTCATACAAATAAAATTCTTGGTTAATTTCAAAGTTTATGATGTCATTTAATTATACTTTCCTGCATTGCGTCCGCAGCATATGTTTATATATATATATGTGTAAATTAGCAAACGCATGTACAATGAAAAAAGAGAAACCGGCAACTACAGGGAAATGGATTTATATGAAACCCCTGCTCATGTTTCCTTATTCTAATTTTTTAAATTAATTGTGTACTTCGGGGTTGTTTATACTAGTGATTGCCACTTTTCCTGTCGAAGGTCGGTGTCTAGCTTTATCCTGCCACGATGTAACTATTAGTCATTAAAATGGCGTGAAACTCCAACAATCAATCCTGTTTATACACAATTTATACATGACGAATTATTTGATAAAATATGTCTAATTTTCACCCAGATAGTATGGTTAAACCAAAATAATAGTTTTCAATAATTTAGGAGGGGATCTTTCAGCAATTTGATGAACTATATTTCACGATAAAGCATGATAAATGCAGGATATCCAATTACACTTAATGACATCAGCATGATCAGGGTGTAAGATTACACACAATTATCTCACGTAGTTTTGTTGTCAATTTATAGAAATCAATACGTTCAATGGGATCTATTTCAAGTGTAAATGAAAGTATTTTTATCCTGTGAGGGCGTGACATCTTATTAACAAGGAAAGACAAATAGCTAATCTTATCCGTTGTAATTTCCTGTGGCTTATCACTTACTGAAGGTCATTAGCCGAGAGATTGATGTTCACGATTCTATATAAAGAGAGATAACTCTAATTTGAATCTCTGAATGTTCTTTTGCAGACCGTCGAATTCACCATAAAGCATACGCGTTTGAGACTTACGTTGAGGTGATGTCTTGATTTTTTGAAGACAACTTTTATAGAAATATAATATATACCGTATGAACTAATAATTTTAAGCTTCTTACGTGGTATTAAAAAAAACACAATTATTATGAGTATTCTAGGTTAAAAATATGAAAATGTAAGCTTAATTACTACATGTATGAGCAAAAAGTAAAATCACAAAAATACTGAACTCCGAGGAAAATTCAAAAAGGAAAGTCCTCAATCAAATGGCAAAATCAGAAGTTCAAACACATCAAACGAATGGATAACAACTGTCATATTCCTGACTTGGTACAGGCATTTTCTTATGTAGAAAATGGTGGATTGAACCTGGTTTTATAGCTAGCTAAACCTCTCACTTGTATTCCAGATGTGAGACAGGAACATACTTACCCATTCAAATCAACTTATTTCACCCCTGGTATTTATTGGGGTTCATGTTGATCATTCTATAGTTTTGTTTGTAGTGTTCTGTGGGCAGTTGTTTTCATAATTTTTCTTTAAAGCCATGTCTAACGTGTATTTTTCCGATTTTTTTTAGCTTACCTGGCCCTAAGGGCCAAGTGAGCTTTTCTCATCACTTAGCGTCCGTCGTCGTCCATCGTCCGTCGTCGTCCGTCGTCGTCGTTAACTTTTTACATTTTGGACTTCTTCTAGAGAACCACTGAATGGAATGAAACCAAACATGGCATGAATGTTCCCTATGAGGTGCTGACCAAGTGTTGTTACTTTGTAGCCGATCCATCATCCAAGATGGCCGCCAGCAGGGGACTTAGTTTAACATAGGACCCTATGGGAAATACATACAAATGTCTTCTTTTAGAGAACCAGTGAATGGAATGAAACCAAACATAGCATGAATGTTACTTATGAGGTGCTGACCAAGTGTTGTTACTTTGCAGTCAATCCATCATCCAAGATGTCTGCCAGCGGGGGGGGGGGGGGACTTAGTTTAACATAGGACCCTATGGGAAATACATACAAATGTCTTCTTTTAGAGTACCACTGAATGGAATGTAACCAAACATGGCATGAATGTTCCTTATGAGGTGCTGACCAAGTGTTGTTACTTTGTTGCCGATTTACTGTTCAAGATGACCACCAGGATATTTTATTAAATAACGGGACCAATATTAAACCAAATTTGGCCTCAATCATTATGTGGGTATCTGTTATGATTTTTATGTATCTTTCCATGATTTCTAAAACCAAAGTAGAGTCAGGTGAGCGACACAGGCTCTTGAGAGCCTCTAGTTTAAAAATGTCCCCGGCTTCTTTTAACCCGGTTTTGATTTCCTAGTTAAACAATGGCGTGTTTAATAAAGCGATACCCAAAATTGATTTTTAAACATTGATTTAAATTACGTTTTTAATACTGCATCTGATTGAAACCTTTTGGTAGAAAACCTGTACTTTCTACAGACATAATTGTATTCGTGCCATTATGGCGTGCTTACTAATAAAAATAATTTTCTTTTTTTGCCGCCTCTTTGAGGTCAACAAAGTGGTGCGTGCAATCTCAAATCATGTTCCGCAATATTTTATCTTTACTCAAAGGGAGGATCTAAATCAAATTGTGTTTCAATAGAAAAACATAACGGCTTAATTTATAACAAAACAATTGACGAAAAACAAATATGACAGACATGATCGAAGCCATTTTGGTTTTATATAGTATCATCAATACATTAGTCGGACAAAACGAACCGCCACCTGTGTTTTAGGGGATGGGGATATTTGATTTGATTTTATTATTATCTTGGCAGGAAGAAATTTGGAGTTAGTCTAATAGATGAACTTGCTTTTAAATAAATTTGTAGTGTAAAATGTCCTTTTTTAAAGACCAATGTTACTTCTCATGGAACGTGACTGTAATAATAGATATATTTGGAAATCTTAGCAAACACTCGTTCGATCAATGTTTCTCTAGGGTCCTGTTAAAGTTAAACATTCACATCTATGAACAAATCCTGTCCTGGGAGTTATTTAAATTAATCCCGATCTACCATTTACCAGTACAGGAATCACGACAATAACTTCGGCCAAAAGTTAGGTTTTATTATAATGTCGATGAAATCCTCAAAAGATATCACACTCCTATTAAACAGCAGCAATATTTTTCTTTCATAAATGATTTGTTTAAAGTACCATTTAAGAAAATATTTTCGAAAACTGTGGCAAACATTTAGTTCTTTGCATTTCTGATCAACATGTAATGAACATCTTCGATTTACAAATGGGAGATAATCAATCACTTCCTATAGTTATAAGATAAAGGGAAACAATCCATCCGTTCCTATAATTGCAATCTCAAGGGAAACAATTCATGTATCCTTACGATTAGGCTAACTGTTTGATCGATCGTCCTATTGATTGTATAATGAAATACACCATATGTTACCGATCATTATATCCATTCTACAGTCTTTGTCAACTAATATGCTTGATGTTAGATTCAAACTCGATTTATTATGGTAATAAAAGTTGTGAATGAAATTTATCGATAAGAGAAACTCATATGAATAAAAATTTGATGACTTACTATCAGTTCAAATAAATCGTGCAAAATAAAGTGACAATTCTTTAAGTGGTACCGGTTCCATGAGCAATCTATTGTAGAAGCATTTGCAGTCACTCGTACTTGCAATGCTCGAATAATTAAGAAAATGAATATCGTTTTATTCAACAATGATAACATCTTTTAAGCCGAGTGCCTTCATCTTTCAAAGCATATGTCCATAATAAGATTGCACGATCTATCTTGTCGAATCGTAGAATACGTTGTTACATGGTTTAATCTGAATTCACTTTATTCTAATATTATGAGCCTCAAGCTCTGTTTAGAATAATGAGCCTCAAGCTCTGTTTATGTTTTTTCTTGTTATCAAGGAAATATCAATAGATGAAAAAGATGTTGTGTTACAATTCTTCATCTTTATCGCTGTATGCATATCAGTTTCACAAATTATATGGCTAAAGGGTTGAAATCTTTTACGACCAAAATTTGTATATATGTACATACAGAAATATTTCAACATTTTCAATTATTTAAAATGATAATATATTCATTTGTGTAATATTTTTATATTCAACTTTTCGCCATGATGATGGGAGTTTTTAACGACCTTGACTGGCTATACAGCCCTCGCACGGTCGGCCTTTCGCCATTAAAATCTTACAACCATTTTATAAGGACAAAGGGGGGAGGGGGAGGGAGGTTGACGTAAAACATGTATTTGCCTGTTTCTGCTCTGGATCCCTGTCAGCTGTTGTCTTTTATAATATTGTAATATTTTAATGAGTTTTTTTATTTTCTATATTTAATGAAAATATTTCTAGATTCCAAAAGATTTAAATTTTGTCATTTTGTAGATACACCTGTTTGTACTCGATGACCTTATGATGATATAAAAATATGTTTAAAGTTGTTTGGTTGCTGTCTCATTGATGTATCCATCATCTCTTTACTTGTTAGTTGTAAAATAATCTCATTAAGCTTTTCTCTCAAAAGCCTCGTAGAAAAAATATGCAAGTAGGTAAAACGATTTTTTTTTTTATATATTTTACATATATGTATTGGGAAGAGTTACGGAATTTAACAGTGCTAAAAAAGTTTGGACTTTGACGATGCATAACCAATTAAAAAATGTCCATAAAATGTGTAAGGGTAGGCTGAAAATTAAGGGTAGGTATGGAGGCAGGAAACGCCACCCTTACGAATAATACAATATGTGGTTTAATAAAAACCTAACTCCTTTAAATTGATTTGATTTCTTTAATCTTATATCATACGTTGTGTTTTTAGAAGGCAGATTAGACAAATAACTTACATTCGGTTATTGTTGCATATAAGTATTCCTTATTTTGTCCATCGACGAATGTTGGTAGTGGCGATGTGGGGCAGCCATTAGACGAAGGAAATGGTAACTTGTACGGATTTGACTTTACTTTTGGTCATGTCTGTATTTAACATCTCTTCAACGTTTCATAAAGTTTTGGGTTTTCAAATCTATTGGCATCGAGCATCAGTAGAGATACATTAATGTCGAAATGCGCTGCTGGTGCAGTGAAAATGGTACCGTTAATGTTGTTCCTAATTGTTGCTATGGTGATAATTGTGCCAGATATGAATATTTAGGCGATACCTGCATGCTACTAATGTCGATAAATTCCGTGCTATTGTCATTTTTTGTTTTATAATTTTGAGATATTTTGTATATCCACAAGACATTAGGCAAATCATAAAATAAGTAATTTTTCGATCTAGTGTACGTGTTCATGTTAATTCCAGAATATGTTACAAGCCATCTTAGTGCATGTTCATTTCTAAAACATTATTCTAGGTGCGCTCAAATACGGCTTACAGTTGTGCAATAAATTCCTCAATAAATCTTAAATTTGACAATATTACTTTAAACACTTAATGGATGATCCTATCGCACAGAGAATAAACCGCAGTTACAAATATTTTATGCTATTTTTCAGGTTGAATATGTCAAAAACATAAATAAAACATTTTTTATAAAATTTATTGGATATCCTGGTTCAGAAAGTACGCGTTTTAAATTTTCTCAAGAAGTGGGAGAACGACAATTTATTGTAAGGCACACGCGCACATGTGCATTTTATACAGAACACCCGCCACATTCAGTATGTGCCTGTGCCAAGCCAGACGCCTGTCTGCTTTTCGTTTATTGTTTATTATAGATCAGGATCTTTAGTTTTTTAATTTCGTTTGAATTGTTAGACATTTTGTTTTGTCAGGGCCTTTTAAAGCTTACTAAAGATATGGGATTTACTCATTGTTGACGGCCTTACGTTGACCCCCATTATTGCTTAAATCCATGTAATTTGGACTATTTGGATAATTGTCTCATTTGCAATCATACCTCATTTATAAGAATACTATTTTATTGGATTGGTGCCAATAAAGCTTCAAATTATTCGTTATCAGTGGCAAAATTATGTTTAACACAGTTTCAAGAATTATTCACATCTTTTCAAAAATCGGATGACATACAATTTAATTATTGAAGACTGCATGTTGACCTCTAAATGTCTTTTTTTTGGGAGGGGTTGGGGTGGGGGATGCTGTTTCATAGTCATATCGTATATCTATTTATATCTTCTTTTTTTTGTACTAAAGGATTTCTAATAAAGTTACATCAAACAATGTACGTATGACAAAAGATTAACCTCTTGATGTCTTTTTTTTTGTGTGTCGTTGGATTGCTGTCTGATTTAATTTATATTCATAACCACTGACAATTGTAAGTTACCTTACCTAAAACATGCTAACTAATATCAATTACATCTTTCGCTATGTAGACTAAATGGAGCAGACTTAATTACCCCCTCCCCCATTCATTATCTTGCTCCTTTGGTAATTAGACACTCTGAGTTAACAAAATAACGATATTACGTATTGTCTTTTTTCGTAAGAAATATACTTGGTTATCGCTGAAACATTATCAACTCCATCAATCCTTTGATATCATTTAACAACAAAAGAAAGACACATTTTAAAAATCAATTGGAAGGTTCTTTATGCACCTGTCTAAGGCATTTCTAAAACCTTTTTAATATCTCAAAATCTCATAAAACTGATATCTTTTGTTGAAATTGCTTTGTTGTTCGTAAAATATAATAATAGCACTTTGAACGATGAAAGACTTTCACAATTTTATTATCGAGATTTATTTTAGTCACGTGATTTTAGTGAAGTATGGAAATATACACATTTGTATCAGAACAACAAACATGCAGTTTTAAGCATTTTCTAATAACAAACGTTGTGTGTGGTCAATGAAATTAGGGAGTCGCAATGTTGCACTTGTGTTTACGGAATTTGAATAACTTCAATGAAACAGCCATTTTAAAGGTATTCTATATAATAACGCTTTTTACAAAGATACATCAAAACAACAATGTTTGTATGATACATCATTAAGTATCAAACAAATGTACACACTGCAAAACTGTCCCAATTTGAAACGGCCCCTGATATACCTACGTGAGCAGGTGGACAAGAGAAGTAATGCAGTAACATGCTCTCACAAGTGAACACACGTGTTAAAACAAGATATGAAATAAGATATAAAAATTATAACGGTTCTTTTCATTTGACGAAGATCAGTTGCCGAAATAAATTCATTATTCCAGATAAATGAATTTTTGTAGGCGTTCGATTACTTACGGTTTAATGGGTTTAGTACGATTTGAAGTTTTTGAAGTATACTGAATCGAAGTTAATCATAGCCATCTTCAGGCAAGATTCTTTAAATTGTGAAGAGATCAACCTCGATCCATCGTGCATAACATAAAAATAATAAAATGTTAAATTTAAATAAAAAATCCTTATTATAGATATAAGAAGATGTGGTATGAGTGCCAATGAGACAACTCTCCATCCAAGTCACAATTTGTAAAAGTAAACCATTATAGGTCAAATTACGGTCTTCAACACTTTGAAATTTTAGGTTTTCATGCTTTTTCAATTTCGTTATTTGATTTAGACTTCCTTCTAATTTGATTCGAGCGCAACTGATGAGTGTTATGTAGGCGAAAAGTTTGCTTGATGTACTAAGTTATTAGCCTTTGATGAGTGTTATGTAGGCGAACAGTTCGCCTGGTGTACTAAGTCATTAGCCTTTGATGAGTGTTATGTAGGCGAACAGTTCGCCTGGTGTACTAAGTTATTAGCCTTTGATGAGTGTTATGTAGGCGAACAGTTCGCCTGGTGTACTAAGTTATTAGCCTTTGATGAGTGTTATGTAGGCGAACAGTTCGCTTGGTGTACTAAGTTATTAGCCTTTGATGAGTGTTATGTAGGCGGACAGTTCGCCTGGTGTACTAAGTTATTAGCCTTTGATGAGTGTTATGTAGGCGAACAGTTCGCCTGGTGTACTAAGTTATTACATGTAGCCTTTGATGAGTGTTATGTAGGCGAACAGTTCGCCTGGTGTACTAAGTTATGCCTTTAATGAGTGTTTATATTTTTTGGAAACATGATTTTATAGCAAACTATGTTTCCAGTGGAATTTGAGTGACTTACATTTCATGAAAGTGTCATTCTAATAAACCCAACAGTGACAAATACAGAGAGTTCACGGGAATTCGAATATAGAAAATTTGTTCTTTCTTTTTATATATAAAATTATAGATAACGAAAAAATGACATTTTGATGGAATCCGTTTTGAAAAAAAAAATATTTGTCCTTAGATCGGACGATTTCCAAAATGTCTGGATCTTCAGACAAACAGAGAACTGTTATATAATTATTGTTCCGGGAAATGACCTCGGGTTTGAAATTGCCATCCATTTTCTAAAGGTAAGATGTAATCAGTTTCCATCGTCCGTCATTAATTGGCTAATTTTATATCGAGTTTGGCTCAAAATTGAAACCCTATTTATCAATTACTTACAAATGAAATGTATCGCAATCTTTCCGCGATATCACGTAACTACCTGAATCATCTTCTTTTGTTGGGTAATGAACTTTCAGTGATATACTTCTACTGCTTGTTATACGTAGAACAAACGTGCGTTTTCCGCTTATAGGAATGAAATCCTTGGCTTTGTTTTATCGTGATATGTACTAGGTATAATACTATTGATATTTGATTTATTCACTATGGATATAGTGACAGATACTGACAGAAATAAATGAGTTTTCAGATTTGTCTGACAGACACTGATCCGATATCAAAACATATCATTGCATTTCATGTTAGAATGATTCTTATACAGTACTGATATGAATAAAGGAGATGTGGGGTTAACGCCCTTGAAACAGTAAACCATGGACACAAAAATGTAAAACGAAGCTAGGTCTGTCGACTGGTAGATGACATTTGCTTAAGTTGAAACAAAAAATAGAACTAGCATTTCTCACTAGCGACAGTGGATTATTTAGTAGTAGTTGCAAACTAGATACTACAGAAAGAACATTTGCTACCGTAAGCTAGACCAATAACAGGAGAACACTGCCAGTATTTTTGCAGGCACAGCATATTTGTTGCTAAGCCTATGCTAACCCGTGGCATAGATGTAAAGCTACTACAATTCTAACCACGTGGCATAGATTTAAAGCTACTACAATGCTTACCCTGTGGCATAGATCTAAAACTACTACAATGCTAACCCCGTGGCATAGATCTAAAGCTACTACAATACTAACCACGTGGCATAGATCTTAATCTACTCTACTACAATGATATTCCCGTGGCATAGATCTAAATCATTACAATGCTAACCCCGTGGCATAGATCTAAAGCTACTACAATACTAACCCCGTGGCATAGATCTAAATCTACTCTACTACAATGATATTCCCGTGGCATAGATCTAAATCATTACAATGCTAACCCCGTGGCATAGATCTAAAGCTACTACAATACTAACCCCGTGGCATAGATCTAAATCTACTCTACTACAATGATATTCCCGTGGCATAGATCTAAATCATTACAATGCTAACCCCGTGGCATAGATCTAAAGCTACTACAATACTAACCACGTGGCATAGATCTAAATCTACTCTACTACAATGATATTCCCATGGCATAGATCTAAATCTACTACAATGCTAACCCCGTGGCATAGATCTAAATCTACTCTACTACAATGATATTCCCGTGGCATAGATCTAAATCATTACAATGCTAATCCCGTGGCATAGCTCTAAATCTACTACAATGCTATTCCCGTGGCATAAATCTAAATCTACTACAATGCTAATCCCGTGGCATAGATCTAAATCTACTACAATGCTAATCCCGTGGCACAGATCTAAATCTACTACAATGCTAATTCCGTGGCATAGATCTAAATCTGCTACAATGCTAATCCCATGGCATAGATCTAAATCTACTACAATGCTAATCCCATGGCATAGATCTAAATCTTCTACAATGCTTATCCCGTGGCATAGATCGTGTTGCTCAGTCTTTGGTTTTCTATGTTGTTTTGTGTACTGTTGTTTGTCTTTTCTTTTTAATCATGGCGTTGTCAGTTTATTTTCGACTTATGAGTTTGAATGTTCCTCTGGTATCCTTCGCCTCTCTTTTAGTGGATAGGCAGTCCCATGCAGAGGGTATCATCAGTCAGTAGTCAGTACTACACTACCACCGATATGATTTATAACACACATTTCGAAAATTGTTTTTGATCATTTTAGAAATTACATAGAAAATTAGGTTTCAACTCCTTCAGAACAAGTTGACCGTAGATGGTGTTGGCAATTTTGTTTATATTTCTTTGGGTTATAAAGCTCATTCCTGACGTATTTGTTACAACTTTGGCTTTTAAATATTCTGTTTGAGCCTTCCTTGTAAAGAAAACAAAGCGCATCGCTACCCTCCTTTCGAAATAGCCTAGTCCTACAGACAGATAGATTGGCTATCTGTCGGACTAATCTACTCTTAAAAGAGGGTAGTTTGCCTAACCTAACAATGACTTCACGGTTCAACTAGCAAGCAAGCTAACCAAAGATATTACCTTTGCCTACACACTCATTGAAATCGGCTGTAACCAAATTTATAAAGTGTTGTTGATTTTTCTCATTCTGATTCAAGACAAGACGGTAGTCTAATTTCAGTAATGGTTAAATGTAGTACTACCTAATTAGATTCAATTACAGACAAAAAAGAAAAGAGAAACTTGACATATTGTATAGACACATTTCTATTGTGGGAGACTGTATGTGGACATCTCTTTCTTTTGTCGTTGGTTTGCTGTCTTATTTACATATTCCTCCTTTTATTCGTAAAAAAGTTCTTTTAATTTTGAAAATCATGCAATCATCGATTAACGGTTTTGTCACCTGATCAAAATTACGACTAATTGGAGTATTTGATGGAGTGGTTTGTTGGTATTTAACGCCAATTTCAGCACTATTACATAGAGAACTACCGACATTCGGCAGGAAAATGGTAATCCTTGTCAATTAAGATCGCAGTCGAACACACCTACCACGTGTGGGGTATCGGTTAATTGGTGATACATACAGGAGGGGCCTGATGGGGAGGGGGGGAGAGGGTGTCTCATCACGATTCACGAGTTGATTTTTTTGTCAATCACGATTCACAGAAAATAAATTTCCATGATCACGGATCACGAAAATATAAAAAAAAAATCTGTAGAAAAACGGATCACGATAGCGAAAATGCGCCGATCACGAAGAACGAAAATAACCCATCAGGCCCCTCATACAGTGAATACCACGGTTATGTAATATATTATAACATGATCTATTATTGTGTAGGACGTTATCACGACTGCACTTTGTTCTTCACAAAATCGAGCATTAAAAGTATTACCAATTATTTGAAAAGTACCAATTTCTGCTATATGTATTTAACCTGTAATTGAATTTAAATCAATACCAACCCCATTTGAGGATACGTAACCATTTCCGTAGGATACTGTGATATGTTATTAAAACAAATCGCAAGTAAATTACAAACAATTTAGCATGTTCCTGTCGGCAATATAATTACCATGTTAGAGACAATTGTGTTTCACGCTACGTCGTGTAGACAGGTTATTTGATCATTTGGTTTTTGAACTCAAACGCATATTAAGGAAAGAAATGGGACATATCGGAAAGAAAATAATATTCATTTTGAAATAATTCGATTAACAATTACAAAATAGAGACATAAACAAATCATGCATTTGTTGTATGTTTTGTTTTTGTTTTTGTTTTAATTTGTTTTGTTTGTTTTTTTAGGGGGAGGAAGATGTTCGTTTTTGTTCTACTTTTTTAGTCCCCTACCGACGAAGTCGAAGGGGACTTTAGGTTTGCACTCTGTCTGTCTGTCCGTCTGTCTGTCCATCTGTCAGTCCGGCAAATCAGTTTTCCAGACTTTTTTTCTTCGTGCATGAAAATATTGAATTGATATTTGGTTTATTGATTTATCATGACAAGTTACAGGTCAAGTTCAATTTTCACGATTTTAGCTTTTCTCTTTGTTCAGTTAAAGCCCTTTCCCTAGAATTAAATTTTTGATGAAATACTTATTAATTAATAGATTTCTGTTCAAAGGGAAATAACTCATTTTTAAAAAGACAAAATGACATTTTAGATTTTTTCCTTTTCTTTGGTAAATTGTTTGAATAATTTAGTGGTAAGTTTGTTTGTCATTCTTGAAGATATTGATTTGATAATTAGTATAATAGTTTTATCATGATACGTTAAAGATCAAGTTGGAATTTTGTTCCAGTCTGATAATTTTGTGCAGAGTTATGGTCCTTGGACATAGAAAATTCACTTAAATAATCAGTTTTCAACAGTTTTTTTTTCGTCATGCTTGAAGATTTTGACTTGATATTTTTATGTAGTTTACACCATGACAAGTTATAGATCAAGTTAGAATTTCGTTCCATTACAATGAATTTGTAACCGGTAGGGGACTATGTATTGCCATGCAATACTCATAGAAGCTTGTTAATCTAAGTGATTTATGAAGTCTTAGTTTATGTGAACCTTGTGATTTTTAATCTTGACAGACTACGTTACCAAGACATAAACAAAGAGAAAATCTTACTAGAGTTATTGGACCCGATGGAAATCAAAACCAACAATCTTTGACAAATTAATTCCAGTTTTATTTATTTTTATTTATTTTTTATTGCATCTTGTAACAATTCTTTGTTTCTTATGATACAGTTTAATTTCCCTTTTTACAGTGTTAATATGAAAAAAAACAATATAATAGTTTTGAAAGAAAGATAAATGACAATCACGCAAAAGCTGGCTTTATGTACACGTAGGACTGAAATATGACATCACTTGATGTTTAAAAAGTTGAAATAGAAAAGTTAATGAGTACTTCGTCGTCAAATTCTAATTTTGAACGCATTAAAGAGAGTTTTAAAGAAATACGTGTCGAAGTTGTAGATAATCAGCGTTGTCAATTGCAGTATGTTCTACTTTCATACGGTAAGCCTCAATTTCGTCTGTGTTTCTTGACAATGGTGATACTTATTGTGTCAGTGTTGTCGCTCGAAGAGCAAAAATCCTTTTAATTGTTTAAACATTTTCCCATGATACTTTACAGCCGATTGCATTGAGTGTGTAGGTAAAGCTAATATCTTTGGTTAGCTTGCTTGCTAGCTGAACCGTGGAGTCATTATTAGGTAAGGTATATTACCCTCCTTTCGAAGTAGCCTAGTCCTACAGAAAGATAGATTGGTTATCTGTCGGCCTATTCTACTCTTAAATGAGGGTAGTTTACCTAACCTAATAATGACTTCACGGTTCAGCTAGCAAGCAAGCTAACCAAAGATATTACCTTTACCTACACACTCAATGCAATCGGCTGTAATGGAACGAATTAAGTGAGTCACTTTGAGAAGCGGGAAGTGAAATTTCTTACCATGTCTTTAAAAGCTTAAGAGAGATACATTATAAGTACTATACATTGAGTTGTCTTTTTTAATGTATATGTTAAGCTCCAAAGTTAACCTGGCAGTTAACCACCATTCTGGTTCAGAGCATTGTTTTTTGTACTATTGGTACAATCTAAATCACCCGCATTAGTACGAGCTCAACCCTTCTGCTTTATGCCGGAAGTTAAAAAAAGCGGGCTTTGGTGTAAAAATTGCAATGGCTTCGGCAAAAACATTGTACTGATTACAATGTCACTATTGAATAACAAAAACGTTCTGTTAGCGAAACAGTGCGAAACGTCAACCCAACGACATAAACAAAAGGTCAGAAAAGTACAGTCACCGCAAGGACATTATTAATATTTTAATAACTGTTTTATTAGCGATGAAAATGACCTAGAGCAGACCAATTAAGATTTTAAACACAGTTTAACTTATTTCTCTCCGTAGATATATAGTATGAAGTATGAAGAAAATTACATTTAAGGTGATAACAGAAATACTGCCTATCTCTTAAAAGGTTTATAACAAGGTTTTCCTACATAAGTTGTTCTGTCTGTTTCCTCGGGGAACCTTTAACTTGTTTTGCCATTTGATTAAACTTTGTTAAAATATGAAAAAGAAATTATTACTTCACATAAAATGTGTAACTTGATGCTTTTCCATTAAATTGAAAAGGACTCACAAGAACATAAAAGTCAAATTCGATTGTATTTACATGTAAGTGCAAACAAGGAGTTTGTTCAACCTCCTTGGTACAAACATGTACATGTACGTGCAGTCATCGTAAAAACAAAATAAATCGCAAAAAGGGATCTATAGTTGTTGTCTTTCTAATACGTCTTAACCAATTCGGGTGTCTATGAGGACAATTTGCCACGGGGGTTACTTCCTATTATTGGGTATACGGGGATGTACCAAAAATATGGGTCATAATTTTGCGATATTTTATAGAGAAATGACCCACCTTTTTAATGACATCCTATATTAAAATGCATTTACGTTTGATAACTGTATATTGATTTAATCTACATAATTTTATCATATATCAATATGCTATTGAGAATCTTACATTATTAATGGTCAATTATTGTATTATAGATAAAATCAATTCATAAAAATTGAAAATTCACCTTTCAAATAAGTTCCCGAATGAACCCCGGATGTCAAATTGATATATAAAAACTTAAGGGTAGCTGTATATTTATGAGTTATGAGTGATGATATAGATTTATAGTGCTTATATAAGCATGGGTCATATTTGAATATTGTATATAAGTATAGGCCATTCTTTCTTAGATATTTATATAACTATAGGTACTGAATTTCAGTGAATGTTATATTAAAATGGGTACGTTTTTTGAGGCAAAAATGGCACACCCCTACAAAAAAATATCGAAGTTACCCCTTCACCCCCACCCCACCCCCCCTGCAATTTGCATGCTTTTTCGGGTAATGCACTTTCAATGGTATACTAATACTGCGTGTACAACATGTCTATATGAAGACGTCTCACTTCATGAGTTAATTTGGTCATTAGCGATTAAGTAAACATACAGTACGAGTTACGTTACTTATCTTAAAAGGTACGCTTTAAAAGTTTGTTGAAGATTACATTTTAGTGTATTTCGATCTTGCTTTCAAGCCGAATTTCCGTTTAGCATAATGTCATCTTGATAAATTGTGAATCCATAATAAAAGATAAAATTCCTTCGATATGTCTCTGACAACATCGATTTGGTTATACGTAAAATGCATTATTGTTTAAAATGTCTCGCTTACGACATTAGATCAGAGGTTTTCTACATTTCTCAACCATTAACTGCTATCTGCATTTCTATGCCATTAAATTTCGATGTAAGCTCCCGGAACTGTTTTCAGATTAAATTATCAATATGATGAAAGACAATACTATGCTTTTATACGGCGACTGAAACATGTCCTTTTATCAGACAACGGAGATGGCAAATGCTATCGAGAAATGTTCTTAAATTCCTAGAAAATTAAATGATGTTTGATATTGAACCTATGATGTCGAACACATGTGGTCGAAAATTAAAGCAAGAAAATACATGGAATAGTTATTTCTTTATCATTCAAACATATTTTTAGTTAGTTCTTTGTCATCCAAACGTTTATTTCTTAAGAATCTGACGATGACTGAATACGTTCTTTTGAAGTATCACGTCAACATTTTACAGTTATTGATATTAAAGTTATTTCAAGAGCATTATTTATGATCGCAGTCTTGTAATTTACAGCGTCATAGGCTTTCATGCAAAACAGCTGATCTTTAAAAACTTTTTACTCAAAAATGCTAAACAGACATTTTTTTCTCATCATGTACATACCAATTACCATGCGTTTAGTAATGCCATACAGTGATTTAATGCAAAAAAAAAGAATACCAAGCCACGCAGATTAAAACGTTATTCAACCTCGAAGTCAAAAGTCATCTGGTCGCACCAGTTCTAGTAAGTATGATACCCATCCAACTTCCTGGTTTGGTGTCTGGACAAAAAATGCATGGTTCTTTTACATTTCAAAATATGTTTCAATTGAGCATACTATTTTAATTAAACAGAAAAGATACATTGCCGAAGACAAACCTAAAAAAATCGACTTCTTATTTCCCTCAATGTTTTGACATGCACAGGAAACTGGAGTTGTAATTAAAGACTTGTATCTAATGACGAAGTCGGTTTATTGATGTCAAATCATATATTGCGTTTAAAAATGCCTTTAATAGTTTAATATGAAATAAAGATCATCGTGCATGCTGTACGTTTCGCCATAACGGAGCACACGAGTTCGCGAGCGTTTTTAAGTTGGTTTGGGATTTTCTTATTTTTTGTCTTCTCTTTATGGGTTTGTTTTCGATAGACTTGTTTGAAAACAGCTATATATCCATTAAAATATTTTTGGTCTAAAATTGGAAGGATTGCGAATTTTGATTTTAACTTGTGTATGGTCTGCAATGTTATAATGCAAAACGAAAATTGATATGCATGCAATTTACAGTTGAAAGTTTACTATAATTAATGCATTTAAAATGTTTAAACCCGCTGCATTTGTATGCACCTGTCCTAAGTCAGGAGCCTGTTGTTCAGTGGTTGTCGTTTGTTGGTGTGGTTCATAAGTGTTTCTCGTTTCTTATATAGATTAGACCGTTGGTTTTCCTGTTTGAATTGTTTTACACTAGTCATTTTGTGGCCCTTTATAGCTTGCTATTCGATTTGAGCCAAGGCTCCGTGTTGAAGGCCGTACTTTGACCTATAATTGTTTACTTTTTATACATTATGACTTTAATGGAGAGTTGTCTCATTGGCACTCATACCACATCTCCTTATTTATATGTATAAGATGCATGCCCAATTTTAGGTCCTTTTGATTGGCAAAAGTACTCGTTGCACTTCTTTCGACTTACTTGTGGTCTAAGTATTACACCTAGTGAAACCATACTTTTATCAGTGAAAAAAATAAATAAGAAACGACGTGAATGTGTCCATAAGTAATTAGTTTATTCAGCTGCAATCGTTAAAATTTCTTTCGGGTTACACAATTTCTCACGATTTCCGTAAATCGCTGTTTGAGCTGAAGAAAATAATTAGTCGAAGATCCCTACGAGACTTAACGGAAGTTGTAATAATTAGTTTTTTAATGGATCGAAACAAATCTTATTTCCGGAATTATTTATTGTCTATTCACTTAGTCTTAATCTTAGAAACAGACCAGTAAATAACCGCGAAAACTAATTACTTTTTTCCGAACGCAACTTGACATTCGTGCAACATGAAAGAAGAAATAGGTGTATTATAGTAGTCCTGCTTTCGGATCGAGCGGATACATCTACGTTTTTAATTTGATTTTTATACAGATTTAAAATAGAAACAAGAACATCTTGCAATGCTTTTCTGAACGTCATCTTATTAAATAACTGACCAGGACATTTTTTTATAATGATAACTAGTATTGTTGGCATTTGGATTATGTTTTTCCTTATTCTAACTTTTTCGGACGCTTCCAACAAATTAATATGTGTTAATGATGTTTTTTTTTAAAGTTTATATTTATAAGCAACTAGTACGTATGCAATTTTCTTAGCGAGGTAGAAGGCGGACAAAAAGTTTAGCCCCTGCTTCGGAGAGCCGCATCGGCCTATGAAATTTTCTTAGCGAGGTAGAAGGCGGACAAAAAGTTTAGCCCCTGCTTCGGAGAGCCGCATCGGCCTATGAAATTTTCTTAGCGAGGTAGAAGGCGGGCAAAAAGTTTAGCCCCTGCTTCGGAGAGCCGCATAACAGTTTCACAAGATGTTTGATCAACATCAACAATAACAATCTGCTGACACCATGTAAAAATCGTCTTGCACTTATTGAATAACTTTAGAATCAATATGATTACTATAATTGATAGTCGGTTGGGTTTTTTTCCAGTTTAAGGTTACAGTAAAACAAAGTTCATAGCAATTGTAGAAAAAAATCACGAGAACAATGGTTCATTTGTGCAAATATATATTGAATTTCCCCATATTTACAACAGCGTTGTTGCACGATTGTTTTTTTTTTTCGCTTTGACTTCCGCGTAATTTGTCACGTACGATGTCTGTGATTTTTATTTAGTTGTAGTCTATTGGTACTCATCTAGACTGCACTTTATTTTCGAGGCTTGAGATCTAATTTCGGATGCTCTCCTTTTCTTGTAAAATACACTATAACTTTGACATTCTCTGGGCTTTTCAGTCATAACATGATAATGAGTGGTAAACAAAGCAAACAACATAATTTGTACAAAAGTGCACAAGCTGTTTGAAAAACAACGACCATCTGCTGAAACATTACAGGGATCGTCTCGCTGTTATATTATATAATTGTAAAATTAATACGAGTTTGTTTGATACGCTATTTTTTTTAAATGTTAATTGTAAAAATAATGCAAAACACAATACTAAATGCAAACTAATAATATATTATAGTTAAGTCGGTATAATCAGGAATCTGATGTTCAGTAGTTGTTGTTTGTTGATGTGGTTCATAAGTGTTTCTCGTTTCTCGTTTTTTATATAGATTAGACCGTTGGTTTTCCCGTTTGAATGGTTTTACATTAGTAATTTTTGGGCCCTTTATAGCTTGCTGTTCGGTGTGAGCCAAGGCTCCGTGTTGAAGACCGTATTTTGACCTATAATGGTTTACTTTGATAAATTTTGACTTGGATGGAGAGTTGTCTCATTGGCACTCATACCACATCTTCTTATATCTATAATGTTGAGCTCAATCTTTGATATTCTGTGAATTTTCTGTTTTGTGGTATATGGGTTACGTCCTTTTTTCGACTATTACTGTTTGTCCCATTTATGAACTTTTTTGATATACCGTAATTGGAAAAAAAATCAAATGTTGAAGTTTACTAATACAATAGGGTTTTTGATTTTCATTTTATTCTTCTCTATTCCTTATTTTTTTCTGCCCCATATACTCTATTCTTTAAACTTTTCTGAACATTAGTCTCTACCAGGACGGGCTATAGAAACTCGTTATACTGCGATTGATAGATTGATATCAGTGATTGTTGGTTGCATAACGTCCTGTGGCCTGTAAGATCCCGTGATTACGAGTACAATCTATTATCAGATCAAGTACTTGCAATGGTATATTCATACTGCTTGTACAACACCATGGCATCATACTTTTATGTGTAGGAAAAAGAAATTCTACACACCCCATGCATGTTATATTACATGTACCAGGGAACTATTAACAATTAATGACTAGTTCCTACACTTCTCGCGAGAGTTTAGACAGTTTCATTATGTATCACGTGTTATATTAATGGCAGAATTGTAAATCGGGTGAAATATTGACTAAATGGTTGCCCGAATTTCTTGTTGGTCTTTAATTTCGATAGGTGAATGAACTTTCCTTAAAACAATGTCGATCCCAATTAAACACTTCTCACGTTCTCTTTTCCTTGTTGGCTATCTGATATCAAAACATGATTGCTTTTGGTTTTGGATAGCCTGGCTTCGGAATATTTCAAATTAACGAACGGAAAAGCGGTCAAACAAAATGTTATTATTCATTGGAGATTATGAAAAGTGTTAAGGTGACTAACTTCTGGCCAATGATTTATGTCTTTTATAGTTTTTGTTTGCGTAAGGTTATCTAATTTTGTCATGGTCCTATTTACCATGGGGTTAAATGCCGGATCTGGGTAGTCAGGTTACCATAGTTCTATAGCCCCGGTAACTCTTGGGCTTATCACACATTATAATGCTTTGATATCTCGTTACAATGTTACTGTCACATGTAATTTGTTATAAATTATGGCAAAGGTTGGGCAGTTTCTTTAAGGTTGCATTTCTGTAAATATCAACAATGCAACTTCCCATAGGAACTCCTTTCACGGCTTAAACTGTACCACTTTTACTATGAAGTTTTGAAAAAAAATATATCCTAGAATGGAAAGTTCATATGCACTACTATTTTTTTCAAAGGTCAAAATATATATAGGGCTGTGCGGCATATTTTAAACGTTTATATGCCCTAACTTCTAAGAGTTTAAACTTACATTAAATTTCTATACTACCCCAACCTTGACTTAAGGATTTCCACAGACTTCATGTATATGTATATTTACTGGTAACATTCCCAAGGTATGTCTCTATGAGATGAAACATAGAGATCATATCCGGGAACCAGTACGTAAACAAAATTAATTGGCTATGAATATTTTATATCTCCCCAAAAGAGGCGTGGTTTGAAAAACAGCTGTATTTACAAAGCGCAACCTTAATGTATCATGTACATACATAACATATTAATGTCAGTAATTTTCGGGAAAAATTATGATAAAAAGCATTTAGGGAACAACCATTTGATATTATGAGGGGGATGGGACAAGATGATGTTTTGTGGATTGAATATTCATTTCCATACATATTCTTCACATGCTTATTATAATTTTTTTCTTTCCTTTCACTTCTGTTCACAATTATATCCTGCATTTTATGTTCAAAATATTCATTTTCATCCTGTCTTGGACAAGATTATTTATTTTCATGTCTTTCCAGGTCAGTATATTCATTATTGTAATTCCTTCTACCTGTACCCCGTCCCCAGAAGACAGGTTTATACTCGGAATTTTACTCCTACACTTTGGGACTTTTAGTTTGTTAGTGAGTCAACCGAGTTTACACACCAATCTACTTAACAGTAACTTCATCACTACAACGAACAGAGCTACAATACATGTACATCAAACAAATCAGTAGTGTTTTAGATATAAAACAATAAATTTAAAATGAACAAAAAAAACCTTTACTTAATGCAGTTTCCGTTTAGTTTCTGTGGTTAGGTGTTAGTAATTGAAGCCTTCGCGTGCAGTTTTATAATTGAGCTTTTATAAAACTATTGTAATCTGATTTCCCGGAAAATATCAAATAGTTATGACAAATGCAGGCATATGTTTGTCAGTTGATTGTAGATTAAAAAAAAAGTCCCCGGAAGACAATGTACAAAATCGATTTTAAGACGTCTCGATGACTGTCTGAATTGAGCGAGTCCATCGATTCTAAGACGTCATGCTGACTGTGTGAATTGAGCGAGTCCACTTGTTCATTGTATGAATACAAGGTGGATTGGGTTGTTCATTAGTGAGACTTCATTTCAACGACATGAAAACATGCACATTATAAAACACATCGTATTTTAACAAAGGTCACAATAAATATATATAAATTCTATAAATATATTCTATTTAAAAGAATAAATTATTCCATTACCATTTTTTGTCTAATTGAGCAAGATCTGCTGATCCATCTGATGCACTTCATCCCTGGGACTGCTAACCCTTCTGATGCACTTCATCCCTGGGACTACTTACCCGTCTGAAATAGCGAGTTCACATCCGGTTTTTTGTCGATTTAGTGAACCCAAAATCTGCAGTTTCTGTGTAGTTGTCTGTCTTTTCTTTATAAGCTGTGAGCTTTTGCCATCATTTAGCTTCCGTCGTATGTCGTTGTCCGTCGTCCGTCGTCCGTTAACTTTTACAAAGATCATCTCCTGAAATATACTGGGCCAAATTTAACCAAACTTGGCTACAATCATCAGTGGGGTATTTAGTTTAAAATAATGTGTCAAATGACTCTACCTGCCGACAAACATAGCCGACATGGCTAAAAAAAGAACATAAGGTGAAATGCAGTTTTTTTTCTATTATCTTGAAAATCGCTATAGATAGAGAACATTTGTTTAAAAGGGTGAGATCTACCTAATTTCAATGACATCAACACTGTCATATTACAGTTGTTGTCCATTTGTTTGATGTGTTTTATCATTTGATTTTGCCATTTGATTAGGGACTTTCCGTTTTGAATTTTCCTCGGAGTTCAGTATTTTTGTGATTTTACTTTTTTCAGACTGCTTCTTATAGGAGTCATGGCCCTTAAACGCCGATTTACCATTGTTTTTAATTTTTTCCAATTATCTCGAAAATTATAATAGATTGACAGAATCTTAACATAGGGAAAATGATCAACAAGACAAGTTAATGTAGCCATCGTAGAGCAGTGGAATATAACGACTGAATTATTCGGGTTACCATTGTTGAAGATGCAGGCTCTTTATAGCCTCTAGTTCATATCTCTGTTATCTATCTCAACTATGTGATAGATCAGTAACTTTTTATTTGTGAAAGTTGACTGATCTACTCTCAGTCTGTATCTTAGAGAGATAAAATAACAGAGAAACTGAAGGAGGGCAGTAATTTAAAGTAGGCTCCATTTTAGAAATTCTTCACAAGAAATTCTTTGTTTGTTATGATATTGTTTGTCTTTTATCGACTTTTATTTGTTTTTTTGTTTTGTTTCATCGTTTCTTGTTACCTTTTTCCTTTCACAATTTCGTAAGGTCTTGATGGGGTTTACAGAATAGAGAAAAAAATGATCAAACATGATTAAAAGTAGAGAATGATAAATACTCATTGCCCCTTTATTCACTGGTATATTCCTCGTGATCATGTATATGCAAGGATGGAATTTACAGTTTGCAGAATATTTGACAAAAAATAAATAAAAGATAAACAAACTTGACTAGAAAAATAAAGACTTCCCATCCAGACCCTCGTGATACTTAAACTTAGTACAGAACATTTTGCTTCCATTGATGACCAGCATGTGTGCAATTTTTCTCAAATATTTAACTGTCATAATCCTCCATTCACAGCACGTAACAGTATCATGAAGATTTTCTCAATAGAACTACACTAATACGAATGATCATATATGACTTCAAAATTTTTAATAAAAAACAGAATATTGATCAATTTGTTTCTTTCTTTCGTTTTTAATGATCACATGCTGAGAGAGGCGTGTTTCTTCAAACAAGACTAGAACTTTAAATTATTAACATTTAAATTTTGTGGCAAATATAAAAAGAAAAGTAATGCTTGGATTTCTGTGACTATTTTTATCATTTCAGCTAGTATACAACTTTTTTTAATATATTTTTTAATATTCGTGTCAACGATTTAATATTAAACCTCTAGAGATGAACTCTGAAAATTTAAAGTTAAACGACAGTTTTTCTATAGGTTCTATCATTGTATTCCTTTGATGTGGGTTTTACTCTTTCCAAAAAAGTTATCATTTGAAATTTATCAGATTCCTAATTTCCCTAGTATCAATACTACCTCCTCGGTGGTCTTGTAATGGTGATCTGCATCCAACTGCGTAGTCCGACAACAAAACAGGGCAAACGTTTGTATACCTATAAAGATACTCATGTGAGCATGCTTATGCATGAAACATGTGGTCGTTTGACGTTAAGAACTCGTTAATCAGATATAAGAATTTCAACGATGTCACCTACATTTTATTTTTTCCACAGTATTGATAAGTTTTCCCGATATTGATTGATTTGTTCAAATTATAAAAGTACGCTGATCGTAATTAAATGAATTAGATACATATCCCGATTAAGTCCGGAAAAAGCAACTTTATAACAATGAGCACTTAATATGGCTATATATAAATTATTCTTAATTTAATAAATAGGGACATTAATATCGCACAATAGGAATTAATAACATGTTCATTGTAGACAACATGACAATAACGGAAATGGACAAAACTGAATTCCGGTATCTAAAGGGGTACAGTCTAGTCGTCTGCCATAAAACTCTTTAACTTTGTTAGTAAGTTTTAATGTCAATGCCATTAAACTAAACGATCCGTTGATTTGTGATATAACTCTAAACAATATCAGACTTATCTTTAATGTACAATGTTAATGATTTATCAAACCCCATATATCCCTGATATGCATTTGAGATTGCTTCAGGTTATACTATTTAGGGGGAAATTGAAAAAATAAGACCGCAAAATGGAGCTTATGAATTAAAGGTAGCAATGTCTCCTGCTTTGAAACTTTAAATCTGTGTTATCTCCTCGTAGTGATATGTTTATGTTTTATATAATATTTTAATGTGTTCTTCCCTATTTTGACATACTGTGTATTTAATACTTTTATGGTCAGTCCTTAATAGATCAGATGTTTTTAACCTTTCATAAATGATCGTCTCGAATAAGTCCACACATATGTTTAAGGAAGGCACTTTTGGAGGAATTTCCCAGGCAAAGTATAACATGTTTTTGACAAAGTTCGTATACAAATTTGGCTTCTGATATGTTTCGTCAACTTTTGAGTAAAAAAAGCTTCTCCCGGCTTATAACAATTTAGAAGAAATCTTTACAAGGCATTATAAGATATTGAAATTTAACTGTCAATGTGTAACGCTTTAAGAGTGGATTGTTGCCAGTTTCAATTGGTTCATTTCAATCATTTCATGTCTAGTGCAAACTTCCTTTATCCATTCCATCGTCCAGTGATGGTTTTTACATCGGATGACCGTGAGGGCATTCCGGTGTATTGCTGTCGCCCAGATTTCCATTACGTTACTTTCGTGTTGGGATTGTAACCGATCTATAAACATGATAAATACGCGGATATTATCGAGTGCAAAATAACATTCCCTATCGCTTTTTATACATTCATTTTTTCAATGGATGCTCCTAAAAATATTTTTTTAGAACATAAATTAATGATATGAAAATGTTTTGTCGTTAGAAATATATATATAAGTAAAAAATCTTTAATATCTATGCACACGTTCAGAAAATGTGTGTTAATGCATGCGGAAGAATATCTCAAGAACGTTTGCTATCTCCCATGCAGAGTTATCGGTCCTCGCTCTCTCTCAATGACCGATAACTCTGCATGGGAGATTGAAAGTTTGGCGGGAAAATATGAATGCCTACTCAAATCCAATCTGTTAGAAAAATCGAATTATTACAGAAGAGTGTCAACCATGCACTTGCACTGCACTATTATTAATATAGTAGAATAGAATGATATACAAATGGATGAAAATTATATATACATGTAACTGTAATATACAAATATTAATATAATATATAACAACAAACCAGAGTATACTGATTTGTCTAACTTCAATATCATATTTATTACGGTGAGGTTGAATTCCCTGTCATTTATTTATCATCCACGCACGAACTTGTCTAAGAAAAAAAAATATATATCTGTACATTAACCTCACTTTCATATAGAGATGTGATTTTTTTTCTGAGACATGTACTAGTGACCATCCACAAGAACTTGCAGTCATCCGATGTTCAGTACTTCAGTACTTTGATTATTTGTTACTATGTTTTTATTTGGTATTCTTTTAGGTTTGGTTCATCTCAATATATAACGAGTTTTCTCTCAAAGTTATTATACATTTTAGATCATAGGTATTGTAGTTTGAATAAAATTATATTAAGTCTTGCACCGATTGCAATCAAAATGTATCGAGAAATCAAAATTAGATCTATTTAATGAAATATCTTTAGTCATCAGAGAGCTGATTGCAATGTTTGAAATAGAACATGTTTTATTTTGACCGAAAGCTACCTTTGGGAAGTGAAGATTCTATTATCTTTGAAACGCATTAGTGAGAATGTAATATCATTAACAATAATGTAGAGAAAATTTGTTTCTACGAAAAAAAAAAAGATGACAAACGTCTACAGGCCAAACACGTCGTTAAGTCGTCTAATCTGATCTTAAATAACGTGAAATATCGTATTTTAGATTTAGCAAAAACAAAAAGTTTGAGAGGAATAAAATCATAAATTAGCAGCTTTTAGCACAGCCCTTAAATGAATGCATTTCCAGAGCATTTGAGTCCACTTGATTCACAACTTTGGTGGTACAAAATGTATCAGCTTTTTAGATCATCCTCGTTTTTAATCTTGATTATAGTGGACTAACAATACCGTATAAAATAACCCTTGCAGTTACTGAAAGCATGCTCAATGTAATTTACTTTCTAATATGATCATATCATTCCGTCCTACAAGTCTTAATGAGTCAATATTTTCAACATTCTTAGAGCTTAAACACTATTGCAAGTTTCATATCGATCTAGAAAACAAAATGCAAGTTTTGCCATTAAATCTTCAGGTAACATTGAAGATGTTTCTATTGTCCGCAATTGAAACAAGACGAGACAATATTTTATACAACGTACTAAAAGTATACATAACAAAGACAATAAATATATACGATCCATTAAAAAATAATAAAGAGACTGATGTTCTATCGAGTTCGATTAAGTGTTTATCACCGGTTAGACAATCAAATACGATTGAAAATCGTTACATCGTACCTTAATAAAATACAATTTACTTATGTTGATCTTAAATCGTCAGGTATTGAACTGTACTATATTTATACCGTTTGTAAGGTTTTAGAATACTTGAAAAGAGTTGCATTGAATATGCAAATAATTTTAACGCCGTTCTAAGTATTAAACTTGGATGATATCAGATATTTATTCTACGACAACACCGCCTAGCATTGCGCAGACACCTTATCCCCTCCCGAGTCTAACTATAGCTGATAAATATATATTTGCAAATGGTTTAAAAATTTCTAGATATTCTAAATTGCAAAATTGAATTGAATTATTTTTAGCAGAACATGCTCTTTGAAGCTTTGATTCAATGATTGTACAGTTGAATTTGATTTTAGAAAATGCTTAAAAGTTCTTTGATTTACATCATCTATAATTTGATTAACATCGACGTTTATTTCATTAAATTAAGATGAATTGAACGTTTTGAATGTAGAAAAAATACCAAAATTCATATCATAAAGTTAAAGTTTCTATACAACTAGAGCAATGTTTGTAGTCGAAATAATCTAATAACCAAATAACAAATTTACCGTTACTTCCTACATACAAAGAAATAATTGAACAAGTAAATTCACAAGTGAAAGTACATGTACATCTAGCATTTAAGCATATTATTTTATAATTTAATTAGACTATACTATATATATAAGATGCATTTTCCCACCCGTCTACTTGAAATGGCAGAGTGGGAATACTTTCTTGCCGATTCCATGTGTCTGGTTTTCGGAGTGAACATGCCACTTCATGCATTTCTTACATCCACATTAAAACACAAATGAAAAATAAGTTTTAAAGTTCATGTCATTCCCTGAGTCTTTGTTTTTTTACCTAAACTTGTGTCTTCTAAGGTTTTGTATTCAATATAACTACTAAATCAACATGACAGTTTGGTAGACCTGAGTGGAATTACCATGATAGGAAGATGAAATGACATATTCCTTCTTCGCTGTAGTGTATTATTCATAAAAACATTGGTAGTCTCCTGTAGATACCCATTGTATATGTTGGACATGTCATTTATTTTCTTCCTCTATATCAGTTGAACATGCAATGCCTTATAAAATGAGTTCATTGTTTGTTTTGATTTTTCTGCATTTTAAAGGTAAATTTTAGTTGATCACATTAGCTCTCCAAGGGACAATGTAGGTAGGTGGAAATTCTCCGAAAGTCGAAATGACATTCCCCACCTGAGCTAGCGTTGAAGTGTATTTCGTATCATGGCTTTTACAATGTCCAAAGCTAAAAGACAATATGAGCAAAATAAAACGCACTAAATCAATGGATGATGACACTTCTTCCATTAAGAAGGTCTGAACATTTCCATTATATTGATGTTAAACAATTCTGCGTGTTCCGTGCGAGGAATAATTATTCATATTTAGTATGAAATATAGTTGTATTGCATCACGAACAAGTGCATATTTTTGTTATTGTACCAATAAAGCATTTTTTTAAATAATTTAGTATCAGTATAGCGCGCCGTTTTTAAATAGCTGTTTTGATGGTTAAAACAAATTGTGTTGCTTTATTCAGTGAATCTTCTAAGAAAACATTGTTTACATCAATTTGCATAATTTTTTTCTTTGATTGACAGTTGCCTCATTGTAACCCCTTTCAAATCTCCTTATTTGCACATTTATACAATGTTTATTTCCGTATTTTACGCCATAAGCGACTTTCGGGAAGTGAAAAAAATAACTATTCTTCTTGGACCCCTATGTCACTAACAACTTTAACGAAGTAACTATGTTTTACTAATGGGAAAGAATACAACAAAAGTCTACAGGGTATACGCAACATACAACAGCTAATGGAGTCATTTTCTCGTGGCAAATTAGCGTTAAAAGGTGTAAATTACAATTAGTTCCATATGCATCGTTCCAATCAAAAATATAAAATAAAAATTTACAAAAATCTAACACCGTCGGTTCGTTTGTAATGTATTCACCATTAAAACGTTTAGCTGATGTTGTATTCAGAATCACTGCTCAATTGGAAAAAGTGATTACGGATAAAAACGTGAATATTGAAACATGATTGTATGGCGAGGTGTCGATATTTTAAAATTATTCTTTGTCGAGGAGAGTTACGTTTAATAATAAAAGGAAATTCACGTTATTGCAGCTGTAAGAATATGTATTATTGACTAATAAACTTATCGTGTGCAACATTTATAAAAATACACATTTTCTATTTTCTGGTTGATATTTTGTTGGGAAACAAACCAGTTAACAATGGTCACTCATACTTGAAACTGACAACCCTTTGTTTTCACGGACACATTCCTGATAGAGATTGTGCTTACCACTAGACATCGGAATATTAAGTACTGTCAATGGAAATAAGTGATTCTTTACACTTTGGGAAAGGAGACCCAAAAGGTAGTTTTGGGGAATGCTAATATGTATAAGTTGTTAGCTAAAAACCAGTCAGAAATAAATTCGGTTGACATTTGTTCAGAAGGTTGAAACATGATAATTTGATGAACTTTATGAATCGGGCATATTAACATCGTCATAGATTATCTCGATATTGGAATTGTATGAATGGAAAATTTTCAAATGTATGTACTTGATAGAAATGGATAGTGATAGATATGGAATCTCTCTTAATAAGGTTTTAACCATGTTAATGAAAAAATCTTATACGGTTAGTGAGTTTATACGTTTAACAACTTTGGTTAAATATCCTTTTTATCAATAACAATATTTTTAAGAACTGAAACATTTTTGTTTTTATCAACTATTCGAAATATAAATTACAAATCGTCAAAAACGATGAATGTCAACTTACGAAACATTTTGAACATCTTATATTTAATAACGAAACATAATTTTACAAGATAATGTATTGCTGAAAATCTTTTCAATGTCTGTAATGTTGCGTATAGGGAACATTGATAGAAACATCTTCCTAAAAAATAAAACTAAATAAGATGTGAATGTGTATTTAATTGAAATCCATTTTCACAAATTTTCTTAAGAATTTACGACAGAAATTTTATTCACTGCTTTGAAACTTGTCCTCAGTCATAAATTTTACGTTAAACATGTGTGCAGTTTCAATCGGATTAGTTATTGAACATTCGTCATGTTAATTTCACTGTATATAAATATATATATATATATATATCATCGATGTAAATTCAACAGGTGAATTTGTCTATTTTGTATACTTTTGTATAACAACATACAAGAAAAAAGATCAGATAAACAGTTGTAATTAATACAGTGGCTAATACAATAGCGAAACGATACAAGATAAAGTGTTTTAAAATAGGATACCTAATTGAATTCTCAATTAAAAGAAGAAATCGCGTGAAATTCTCATTTTCTATAAATAGAAAGACAGTTTTAGTTTCAATACTGCTGTCAATTTCATTATGATTTAGTGTTAGAACAACGATAAAAATACTTTGCAGAAAAAAGACCCATTTCCGATATTTATTTTTTAAACGATAATTAAGAAGATATATACAAGTGATTAATAAACACATCTTTCATTTCAAACAACTGACAGATATTATTTATTTAAAGGAATCAAAGACCTGAATTTTTTATTGCTTTTGTCATGTATGGACACAAGGCTGATATCGGAATCAGTTATATTGTTACATTGCAAAGATGAGCACTGGTTCTTTAAATTTCCGAATCCCTTGAAAATTAATGTGAAAGACCTTTCTGAAAAAGTGTCTCCATAGTACTACATTGATTTTTGAAATGTTCCGACCACATTGGATTTATTGAATACATAATTAGGAATAAACAATTACGTTATGAATATTGCAATAGGAAGGGAATCGTTTGACCGCAGAGGCATTAAACTTAATATAAGCAGCCGCATTTTATATTCACTTTTAATTGACTCCACTAATTTTGTTGAAATCTGCATAATAAATAGTATTAAATACGATCTATAGATACTAATGCTAGCGGGGAAAGAGAATCGGAATGGAATTTCATCGCCTTTTAATTCGTATAATTGATAGATCTGTGGATACTACATCAACATTTAGGATTCGTTGAACCACGTTTGAAAATAAAATGCACCCGGGACAAGATGTATTAACAGATGTTATGATATGTGTATCTATTCATATTTTACTTGAAATGAACTTATTGGAATACTGTACCAAATGAAGTAAGAAGCACACAAATAAACCATTTCTATATGCTTTTGGTTGTTGTGTATGAATTTTAAATATGGAAATTCTATAAATTCTGTTGTGTAAACCGCTAATTAAAAGACAATTTTGTAACCGTTGAAGATATATTGAAGCGGGAGAGTTGTACATAAATAATACGACAATTTGATCAATACATAACTCCGTAAATGTTGAAGGATATTTATAAGTCATTATGGTGACGTATATTTTCACGCTTTTACTTATTGTTCGCAATTTTTTCATAATTTTCACACTTGAACCTGTGAAGTTAGGAATATTATTACCTTCGAATAGCAGGTATCCATTTAGTATAGTGAAAGTGGTACCTGCAATTGATCTAGCTCTTGAACATGTGAATAGGAGTGGTCTTTTACCGAACCATGTTCTAATAAAAAACGTCCGAGACTCCAACTGTTCGGAAACTATCGGGCCATTAGAGGCTATAGACCTCTATGTTAAAAGGGAGGTAAATGTATTCATTGGACCAGTCTGTGATTATGCAGTGGCGCCAGTTGCTAGATTCGCACCGTCATGGTCGATACCGGTGATAAGCGCTGGCGCGCCAGTAAAGGCTTTTGACGATAAAAGGGAATATAAAACATTGACTAGAATTCAAGGTTCATATGGAAAAAATGCCGACTTTGTTTGGGAAGTCACAAGAACGTTTAATTGGTCAACAATAGGTTTATTATTCAACGACAACCACAAAGTAGAGATGGGTAAAACTGACCATTTCTTTACAATGGAGCCGATTTACCACATGTTCAAGGATAAAACTGGATACGAACCCTGGTTTAAATCGTTTGATGAGAAATTCCCCCTTACCTATGATATAGAGGACATGCTTTTGAAAACTTCAAAGTCAGCAAGAAGTAAGATTTTCATTTTCTTAATACAAAGTGTTTTTAAAATATCATTGAAAATTTATTAATGAATTAGAGATTACATGTTTGATTGAATTTATCACCATTCATGGTTAAGGTAGAATTATGGGCGATATTGTTTGGGAGTTGTTACGTTGAGCGTAAAATCACGTGACGGGGAAACAGATTACGACATTAGAAATTCGTTAAGGATAAACCCCTAGGTTACGGTACGTTACTAAAAATTCACTGGTGAGTTTGTGTCAACATTGTCCTAATATTATCTAAGCTACTCAGTAACACAAGTTATTATTAGAAAGCCTTAAAACGACTGAGGAAACCACCTTTTGCAAACTCGATACTGATGGAAGAGTTATCTTCCTTTACTGCGGGCTTACCATGAGAATGAATGCCTTGAAGTACACTATACTTACGGTGATATATAGTCAGATAGTAAAATGTCAATGATAAATTTATACTGCATACATTTTGTTAAAATATATTCTGTCGTTTAGAAATTCATTATCCACTCTTTCTTGACAATTTTGTTGATGATTTGCAAAGTAAACACATTTGATATAATTATTTGATTGCGCATAGCCCACAGGTTCTCACTCGTACATATATAACTTGAAGTAAAATGCAAATGAATACAAATAATCGGTTCTAAAAAAACAAATTAGTATATGCAATGTTACACGATAAAGCCAAAGGCAGAAATATTTGTACATTATTTACATAACATTTTTTGCATTCTATCACCTCATTTTTTTCTGCATTTTAAGTAGCTGTAAGATTTATGATATAAACTGTGTAAAAGTCCCAATAATCTGAGGCATCTATATTCAGTATATAAGAAGACATGCTATGAATACTTCATAAACTTTTGTTAATTTAACCCTTTACTGTTAATTCAGAATTTACTACATTCATGCAGATATTGCCAATCTTATAAGTATTACGATTGAGGATTAATACACGTTATTCCTTTACACGCTATTGTAGACTATATCGAACAAAAGTTGTAACGTGATCACTGATATTTTTCGTTATTTAACTTTTTGCTCTTTGCATGAATTCGATGTCTAATTCCGAGAATGAAGGATTCAATAATTAATTCTGAGATTATACAGTTTGCAATGATAGACTAAATATTATTCTGAAATGTATACATTTTTTAAAGACGAATTCGACATCTTATTCTGAAATAAATATATTTTGTAATGACAGATTCAGTATCTAATTTAGAGATGAATACATTTCGAAATAACGGATTCAACATCAAATTTTGAAAAGTATATGCTTCGTAAATCTTTAAATTCTGGAACGTATACATTTCGTAAGGACAGATTCCATACCTAATTCTGAGATGTATACATTTCAAAACAAATTAACGAAAACTCAAATTGGTAAAAAAAAAATCACATCTGAAATATATACTTTTCGAATTCATAGACTCAGTACGAATTGAATATACTAGTATACAATCCTCAAAAGAAATTTTTGATATAGAATTGTTAGATGTGAACACACCAAATTAAATGATTCAATCATAATGTTTACATTACGAAATAATTTGCTTCCATTATCAATTGCAAACGACGATGCTCTACAATAGCGCTTGCACATCCAATGTACATGATTTATATTACAGTGCTTCTTTGTTAACATTATAATCGTTTAATATTTCACGAGATTTATTGTGTTTGTACATGCGATGTACACGTTTGTCTTTATACTTGGTCAATTGATCTCAGAACTTCTGTTTTTTGGTTGTCAGACAAAAGACAAAAGTTTATGACTACTTACTACATAACAATCGCTTGAACTATTGATATGATATTTCTAAAGAAACACAGACAACGCAAATTAGATTAAGTTATATTTATTAAGTAATCTGAAGCTTTTTAATGTTCTCGGGAGTTTTGATTCTTATGTAGTTTGTTTCTTCACCTTTTCTCCCGGGTACAATATTTCCAATGAGCACAGACGGACCAGGCCAGGTTGTAATGTACGAAGAAGTCTGTTTGTCTCGTTTTTCATCGTACCGGGAATGTATTACCCATGATTGCAACAGACTATTCTGGATCTCCTTGTCAATAAGGTAACTTTTCTACTTATGATGCAAACAAATAATGGACAAGAGGGCCATTTTAAGATACAAACTAGTCTGGAAATCCTCCTTGTGACCAAAATAACCTTTCTAAAGAAAATATGTACATGATATAAGTACTCCAAAAAAATGTACCAGTTCTCTCCCATTCAAATCCATTTATCTTTTGAAATAACCGGAGCTCTCTTTGCTTTTCGGTAGTGTTTGTGTTTTTCAGTCGTATAATTTTTCTTGTAGAGGTCTATTGAACTATCATTTTCTAGGTTTCGTTCTTTTTCTTCTTGATGTGGTCTTCTTCTATTACTAATAATCCCTTACGTGTGTTCTTCTTTTATCCTGAGTTATCTTTCTAAATTATGATGAGAAATTATATAAGAGAGCCTGGATGGGGTTAACATAATAGAGAATAATGTTACAGGTTTGGCTAGCCACAAAACCAGGTTCAACCCACCATTTTTTTCTTAAAATGTCCTGTACCAAGCCAGGAAAATGGCCATTGTTATATTATAGTTCGTTTCTGTGTGTGAACTACATTTTAATGTTGTGTTTCTGTTGTGTCGTAGTTCTCCTCTTATATTTGATGTGTTTCCCTCAGTTTTTGTTTTTTAACCCGGATTTGTTTTTTTCCCAATCGATTTATGAATTTCGAACAGCGGTATACTACTGTTGCCTTTATTTACAAAAATATACAGAAAAAGGGAAAATAGGGTGTTCAAATATGAAAAGTACAGAATAACGGACAGACAAAAAGAGCAAAGAGAAATGTAATTAAATAGTAAAGATAACAGAGGCTCAATAAAAACGAATATTGAACATACGTTGAGGAAAGACATGTTCAGACATGTTAATTTGAAAATGCGGTTTGAAGAATTCAATCTGATAATGGTCCATCTCTAAATTGATATACTTCAATTTGACTCTTGTAACCAGACTAATCCTTTCTAATAAAAGTTTTCAACAAATATACAAGTACGTCGGCGTTAAATGCAATACTTAAATTGTATAAAATATATTTTTCCCAAAAAGCAGAATGAAAAATCAATTACTCTGCACAAACATTTCATATTGATCTTTAAACAGTCTATAGTTCATTGATGACTGTCTTTGTTTTTGTTTTTTTCGGGAGAGTCAGTTGTTGATTTTTTGTTTTTTTTTCGGGAGAGTCAGTTGTTGATTTTTTGTAGGATCTGTTGTACTGCCCAAGTTTTTTAATTCCTGTAATATGTTTTATGCATTATACGAATCTGTCATTTCTTTCATTTTTTTTAAAATACAAAATGATGATCAGCTGTAATGCAGATATTTAGAGAAAAGAGTATTGTTTATACAATATGACTCGAATGTTTTACTGTTCTCGCTCCTTCTTGAGTTCATGTGATTCCATCAGTTTTTTTGGTATTTTTTTACCTTGATTAATATTTTTTTTATAAATGCAGTGACTTATGGAAATCGAACATCACATCGGTAAACTACTGTTAGATCATGAATAACAAAAGCTATTATCCTGTTTACAGTAGAACTACAAATGTATTTCTACTAAACATAAGATATACATACTACATATATGGCCAGGTTAGGAGTGGGTGGTGGGTCAGTAGTTTAACCCCAACATTTTGAGCCTACTCCAAATCAGGCCATCTGAAACATCTATAGTACATTGATGACTGTTTTTGTTTTTTTTCGGGAGAGTCAGTTGTTGATTGTTTGTTTTTTCGGGAGAGTCAGTTGTTGATTGTTTGTTTTTTCGGGAGAGTCAGTTGTTCATTGTTTGTTTTTTCGGGAGAGTCAGTTTCAGTTGTTGATTGTTTGTTTTTTTCGGGAGAGTCAGTTGTTGATTGTGTTTTTTTCGGGAAAGTCAGTTGTTGATTGTTTTTTTTTCGGGAGAGTCAGTTGTTGATTGTTTTTTTTTCGGGAGAGTCAGTTGTTGATTGTTTTTTTTTACGGGAGATTCGGTTGTTGATTGTTTGTTTTTCCGGGAGAGTCAGTTGTTGATTGTTTTTTTTTTCGGGAGAGTCAGTTGTTGATTGTTTTTTTTTCGGGAGAGTCAGTTGTTGATTGTTTGTTTTTTCGGGAGAGTCAGTTGTTGATTGTTTTTTTTTCGGGAGAGTCAGTTGTTGATCTGTTGTACTGCCCAAGTTTTTTTAATTCCTGTAATATGTTTTATGCATTATACGAATCTGTCAGTTCTTTCATTTTTTTTAGAGAAAAAAATGATGATCAGCTGTAATGCAGATATTTAGAGAAAAGAGTATTGTTTATACAGTATGACTCGAATGTTTTACTGTGTGATCATATCACTATACTATATTGGGTTTATACTTCGATGCTATAAGCGACATAGATTTTTAGATAAATTGTTTTATTTTAAAATGTTTGAAAAAAAAAAAATTGTCATAGAGAGTTTGTTTTCTAATAATCTCCAAAAAGAATTTTGTCCTTGTATGTTATAACAAATGTATTTTACATATCAAAAACTTGTTTGTCTCCAGAGAGTAAATTTATACCGCCCTCAAACGATGAATGTCTGCCTTCAAAAAATAAACAGTTCCTTAGAGACCTTTCTCATTTAAGTCAGAATTCTTCTGTCAACGATTATAACAAACACTGTAGATTTTTTTAATTCTTCAATAAAAGAATAATGATTTTTCAAAATTCTCTAATCTATGAATTATGGTAGATTTCAAACATATTCATTTCAACTTTCAATAATAGATCGAACATCATTTCGCTCTTTCGATGATTACATCTGGGTTATAGAGTGTCTTTATACATCGCACTATTCGTCATGATTGCTCTTTCTTTTAAGCTACATTTTTTTATGGAGGACATTTTTCAATAACTGTCTTCGAGACAGACTTAAAAAGCATTTGAACAAAATGTTTTCTAAGATTAATTATTCAAAGGTCGATTAACGGAGACATTTACAAAATGTTTTTCACATATAAGAACACGAAATAAAAGTTTCAAATGTAGACAATTATTTAGAAAGCGACCATCCCAGATACCTTGAGTGGCTTACGTCTGCAGTAAATGAGGATCTCGATGGAGTCTTCATATTCTTATATTTTAATTTGTTAGGGAAGGAAAGGCGGAAGATACCAAATGGATATTCAAGTTCATAATTCAAAAACGAACTGACAATGACACATAAAAAAACTGAAAACGACCAAAGGACAAACAACAGTCTACGATACATTAACCTTAGTGGGGTTCGTGTTGCTTAGTCTTTGGTTTTCTATGTTGTGTCATCTGTACTTTTATGTGTCTGTTTGTCTTTTTAATTTTGGCTATGGCGTTGTCAGTTTATTTTCGATCTATGAGTTTGACTGTCCCTCTGGCATCTTTCGTCCCTCTTAGGATGGCACAACACGAACCACACCAATAACCTGGGATGATCTTAGGTGCTTCGGAAGGGTAAGCAGATCCTGTTCCACATGTGGTATTTCCTGTATACTGTTTTTATCCGATGTTTCTTTTATTATTCTTTATATTTTAGCACTCCATTATTCTCTATTCTTAACTTTATGGCTCTTCATATTTTCTATTCTTAACTTTTCCCCGAATTACTAACTAGTTTTTCTCCATAAACCTCTATTCTGTTAACCACATCCAGACCATCCAACAACAATAAAATGCAAGAAACATGGTCATTGGTGAACTTTTGAATACAATTAAACATTTCATAGATGATTTCTCAATATAAATTCGATGGTTTATGTATACATGGTAAATTTATCTTCAGTTTAAAAAAAGTTTCAAAGGAACGGCAGTCAGATTCAATCTTGATTTTGCACTTGAATTTTACTATATGATTAGATATCATATATGCTGTAGTTTTTCTCAAAAGACATGTAATATTAGATGAAATATGCACAGTCTTAATGTTTTTTACTCTGAAAATGTGTCAGTTTATAATGAATTGAGTTTTTTCTATCCATAAACCCCACATCCAACAAACTAGAATTATAATAAAATAAGTATGAAAACATACTCTGAGGTAAATTGCAGAAAACCCAACTTACTATATTTAAGGGGTTTCAAATATGTGTTGTTTTGTGCCTCAATAGATATATTTTTTCATATTAATTTATTCATTTTTAATTTCGTTGAAAGAAACGTAAAATTATATTTGAAAATCTCAAACTTCTGGCTTTTTTCTGACACGCACACATAAACAACATTCAAAACGTTTGCCTGTAATACTATTCAAATTCGCTGCTCATTTGGAAAAGTTGATTATGGATAAAGCTAGAATATTGAACATGATTGTGTTTCGGATGTTTTGGTTTTCTAAAGTTATCAATTACAGGGGGGACAAGTTATATAATGGTGTATTTTACTCACGTTTTACATGTATGTTTGCAAAAACTACTTTCAAATATTGACCTTCTATATACAACATATGAAAACATAATTTTTTCTTTAGTTTAATTTTTGTGATATACAAGCTAGTCTTTTTTTTTTTTATCTTGGAACTAAACTTCTACGTGAAAACAGACATTTCTCTTTTCTCTTCAAAATCAGATGTTATTGTTTTACTATTTCACGTTTGAAATTTACAATCTATGAATGAATATGGTATCTACCATTTTACTTGTTCCGTACGGAATATTGAATTTGTGTACGTCCCGGAACGCACAGAATATTGGCTGATGCTAATATCATTTGTCAAATTTGTTGCAAAGGAACAGAGACACGGCCGATAGTTTTGGAAGAACATTACTACTAAGGTGGATATATAAAGGCAACAGTAGTAAACCGCTGTTCGAAACTCATAAATCGACAGATATGTCATTTCTACTCGTCTACCTTTGAAGAGGACACAGAGTGTGCGAAAACTCTAAATAGTCCCCTGAGATTGTGAGTTTGAATATCCGCTCATTGCAAGGTGCATTCGACTCCGATCTTGATTAACTAGAGTTACCATTTTCCTGTCGACGGTCGATTGCTCTCTCTTGGTACTCTAGCTTCCTCCACCAAGTGACGTTAAACATAACAATTAATCCATCTAAATAGTTCCCTGTGTCCATCATGAAGAGTAGACATGCCATTTTTTTTCCTTCATCCTAATAATTGTAAATGTGATACCTTACAAAATTAGTTAAGCCTATGAATTGCGGTAGTGCATAGGCAGTTAGCTGGACATGGTTGTTTTTATAACACAACAATACTAAAATACGGATATACTTGGACTTGATTTCTGAAATCGTAAATACACGAATACAGAAAATGTAGTCTTTCAGCATTGAAATGTATAAACACGTTTTGGATATGTTGAAAAAAGATTTTTAATTTGGTTTAAACAACGTTAATGGATTGATGTTGTGTACATGTTTCATGGTTAATTAAAGTTATCAGCTTAACAAGGTTAGTAAACCATGATATAACTGTTTGAAAAGAGGGGGGGTGGGGCATTTATCTCTAATTTCAGTTAGCATTAAAATTATGTATAAATCATTGTATGCTTAGTTTAAACAGTATTTATTATCAAAAAAGACATTATAACTATGTAATAGTATGATTATGCGTAGAAGTCAAATAACGGATTTCGAAACAAGTTTTGAAAACGTTTAAAACATCCGTCTCCCGTCTAATCATGCTTACACAAGATGATAATCAACTTAGTTTAGATTCCATATCTTAAATTTAATAACCAAATCCTTTATTACTTTATTAACAAATGCTGTGGGTTTTCAATACTAGAGATGTAAGTAATACGTAATAGTTTGATTATTAAATAATTCTCGCTGTTTTTTTTTAATTTTTTTATTCAGGATGAAATGAAATATATCCCCATTTATAGGTATACATTTATATATGTAATTTATTCAAATTTATGTAAATCCTGTTGATTTATGTACATTCACACAATTTTACTGTAAATAACAAACAAGATAAAAAAAGAGAAGGGAAGAACGACAGAAAAAAGAAATAAAATAATTAAAAATATGTAGTACATGTAGATTTCAGAAGGTGAAAGTGAATAATTTAAATTTGGTTTACGTTTGTAAAAAAGAAAGGAATGCTTACAGTAATATATTTATCAAAATAGAAGAAAATTTTGTTCTTTGAAATAGTATTATTTATTGAATTCTCAATCAAAAATAGAAATTCAGACAAATAAACAACTTTTAGCAGTAAATGTCACCTTAAATTAGAATTCTGTCATTTCACGAACACTTTTGAGCAAAGTAAGATTCAATTATGTTTGATAGTATCAGAATCCATATTTCTTAATATTTCTTTATTTTTGTTGATATTGTTTTATTTGAAATATTGCTGTCTTTTATCTTGTATTTGTATTAACTTTAATATGATATAAAGCGAATAATTGAAACTACGGATCAGAGAGATCTTTTGATCCCAATCAATAGTTGAGACTTCTTCATCAAGTTATTACATTTTGAAATTAATACAACTAAGATTAATTTTGTTACCAGTTCTTCTTGAAATAATTAATAGAGATATATATCATTTCAAAAGCCAGAAGGGGGTTTATTTATTTAAAAGCATCGATTAATTGATCTATGTATAACATGTGGTCTCAACGGGGTCGTAACCCAAGATTTGAATCAATTAGTTAAAACACACATTCTTGAAATTGTAAAGTAAGATGCATTTGAATACGTACCTGTTATTGCGGTTTTATGTTTTGGAATATTGAAGACATTCTGAAGGATAATTTAAATTGAACATCAACCATTAATATTTGAGTTTGGAACTCTGACGTCGCCATTAAAGTTACCAACAACCGCTTTTAATACTCACCTTTAATGGATTTCAGTAATTTTGTTGAAATTGACATAATAAATAATAAATTACTCGCTATTTTAAAACTAATACATTTGAGAAAAAGCTGAATAAACGTATAATTTAATCTCCTTATATAGCTAACAAGCCATGAAACTGACATTTGATTTCCTCGATTCGATGGACAACGTTCGGAAATAACACTCGGGATGAAATATGACTTGAAATGTACAAAAGAATACATAGTAATAAAAGTTCTTCCTACTTTAATATTAAAAGAATTGCTTCGAACTTCGTTGCTACATCAGTGAACAAATTCCAAACATGCTGTACCATAAGCGTAGAGAGGTAGCTATGTATATATGATAATTGTGGGAATTCTATAAATATTGTTGTGGAAATAGCTAATTAAAAGACAATTTGGTTACCAATGAAAATGTGTTGAACCGCGGGATTAGAGTTATGCATAACTAAGACGATGATCGTTTGATCAATATACTATTTGATAAGCAAAGAATATTTATGAATTATTATGGTGGTTCATATTTTGATTTGCTTAGTTGTCAATCTTCAGATTTTTATAGTTTTTACACTTGAACCTGTAAAATTGGGAATTTTATTGCCGTCCGACAACCTCTATCCATTCAGTGTTGTTAAAGTTATGCCTGCAATTGATTTAGCTATTGAAGAAGTAAATAGAACTCACCTTTTACCAAACCACGTTCTAATAAAAAATGTCCGAGACTCGAAGTGTTCGGCAACTATCGGACCATTAGAGGCTATAGACCTCTACGTAAAAGGGGAGGTAAATGTATTCATTGGACCCGTTTGTGATTATGCAGTGGCGCCAGTTGCTAGATTTGCGCCATCATGGTTGATGCCGGTAATAAGCGCTGGTGCACCAGTGAAGGCATTCAATGATAAAAAGGGAGAATATAAAACACTAACTAGAATTCACGGTTCTTACGGAAAAAATGCCGACTTTGTTTGGGCACTTACACAAACATTCAACTGGACGAGAATTGGTATGTTATTTAACGATAACCACAAAGTAGAGATGGGTAAAACGGACCATTTCTTCACAATGGAGCCGATATTTCACATGTTCAAGGATAAGACAGGATATGAGCCGTTTTATGAATCTTTTGATGAAATGTATCCACTCACCTACGATCTAGATGAACTACTTAACAAAGCCTCAAAGTCAGCCAGAAGTAAGCTTTTATTTTATTTATTTTATTTCGGCATTTGGGTTGCTGTCGCATTGACGTACACCGTATGTCTTTTTTCATATTTATTTTAATATTCACTTTTCAATTTGAACCAAAAATTATATAATGTTGAATTTCGCAAATTTTGTCCAAGAGCAATTATTAAGAAACATGTATTGTGTTCTAGGACATCTGGACATAACCAGTGTTTATTGCAATGTTTTTAATCATACTTTGACTAGTAACGGTATGTGCCACTGGACGTAATACAAAACAAAACATTAATCAGTCTATGTTGCTTTGGCTTAATCTACTTTCATAAAACACACCACGTGTGGTCGTAGATTAATGTACAACAGCAAGCAGGTTGAGTTAAGATTGTCTCTTGTTCAAGACTGTCTCAAATGAATAGCGTCAGAGGTAAATATAATTGTAGTTCTTCCGTAGTAATTTGTTTAAAGTTTTCCTTCGCCGCGTCTACACCCACATATCCAATTCCACTTTTTTTTTGTAAAATATTTATTAGAAAAAACTGTGTTAAATATTTCAAATATATCTAATTCTTAAAATATTAAACTCCACAAGCATTTGTTGAATAGATTTAAAGTATTCCCCATCTGTGCATTATATCTGCTATACCTATAAAGTCTACCTGTCTGAATGATTTAACAGGATAATCAAGTATATAAGTTTACCCATGCTTATTTATATACGTCTTAAGTTGGACAGCTTGTTATCAAAACATACTTCTATGTTTAATTAATGATAGTTTAATAGAAATAACACTATTTAGATTTTTTTCTTTTTGATTTTTTGTTCCACTTGGTACTCGGTTTCACATGAGTAATGTTTTAGCTTGTAATTTTGAACACACCTTTACTAATGACCGTACTGTAGAAAGTAGTGCGTTTGTTTTTTCTACATTGGCTAGAGGTATAGAGAGAGGGTTGAGATCTCACAAAACATGTTTAACCCCGCTGCATTTTTGCGCCTGTCCCAAGGAAGGAGCCTCTGGCCTTTGTTAGTCTTGTATCATTTTTAATTTTAGTTCCCTGTGTATAATTTGGAGTTTAGTAAGACGTCCATTATCACTGAACTAGTATACTTATTTGGTTAGGGGCCAGCTGAAGGACGCCTCCGGGTGCGGGAGTTTTTCGCTGCATTGAAGACCCATTAGTGGCCTTCAGCTGTTGTCTGCTCTATGGTCGGGTTGTAAAATGTTGTCTCTTTGACACATTCCCCATTTCCATTCTCAATTTTATTTTATACAGTATACATTAGAACATGGGGAACTCATTTTCATGGATTGCGGTTATATACATTAACCATGAATAAAATGTTAACCGAAAGAGCATAACTTATATAACTAACTAATTTTATTCAGAAAAAAATCCAGTACAAAAAGATCATCGCTGAAATACACGAAAACATAGAAAAACAAAACAAAAATAAAACATAAAGAGACAACAATTGTGACACTTATAACAAACAATAGACAAAACAACCACTTCAATATTATGCAATTATTCCCACTGATGAATTTCTAATCAAAATACATTTTTCTATATATTAAAGAAATCTGTTGAGAACAATAGTCTCCGAACAGTTTATTAAATATCTAAATTTATATATTCTACTAAGTGCCCTTAACAACGACGGGAGGTGTCCGTTGGTGGCCTTAGTTTACTCGTCTAAAATCACACTCGGAATGTTCTTATATCTTGATGAGTTCTTAAAGAGTTCTTATATCTTGATGATTTCTTATATCTTGAGTTCTTAAAGAGTTCTTATATCTTGTTCTTATATCTTGATGAGTTCTTATATCTTGATGAGTTCTTAAAGAGTTCTTATATCTTGATGAGTTCTTATATCTTGATGAGTTCTTATATCTTGATGAGTTCTTAAAGATTTCTTATATCTTGATGAATTCTTATATCTTGATGAGTTCTTATATCTTGATGAGTTCTTATAGAGTTCTTATATCTTGATGAGTTCTTATAGAGTTCTTATATCTTGATGAGTTCTTATATCTTGATGAGTTCTTATATATCTTGATGAGTTCTTATATACGAAATATGCAAAATCTTTAGATGTCGTTATTTTTTTATTGTCTTCCGTTTTATACGTCACGAACAAAATGTTTTAAATGTATTTATGATTTTGTCAGCAAGTAATGGTGATTTTTAAACATTTTTTAGGATACATCAAGAATTGAAAGTTTAGTCCTTATGGCCATTTACATCTTCAAAACATATCATAACGATATAACACCATTGGAAAATTTACAGATGTGTACATATTCAAATATTTCCCAAATGATCAAGCCATCAGTTTAAAACAGATTATAGATTTTCAAGTGACTGCGTTAATTAGTAATGGAATCGTTTCCGTGTAATGGGGGTCACATTTCACATTCTGTTGCGAGTATGGATAATTGGTAAACGATTTGATGCTTTATCAATCACAACCATACCACAACTATTCATCTATATTTATATCCCCGCTTTAAAAAAAGGGGGGTATACTGTTTTACCTCTGTCTGTCCTTCCGTCAGTCCATCCGTCAGTCAATCCGTCAGTCCGTCCGTCCGTTCCATGAATATTTTCGTCGCAGTTTTCGCAGGAACTACTTGACAAGGATTTTTGAAATTTGGTTTCATAGTTTATATAAATAAGTTACACCGTGTGATGCGTTTTCAGATTCATCACTCAACAACTTCCTGTTTACCGAACACTTGTATTATTTTACACATGATAGCCAAGGTTAAAATTTTCGTCACATTTTTCTCAGGAACTACTTGACAAGCATTTCTGAAATTTGGTTTCAGGGTTTATATAAGTAAGTTACACCGTGTGATGTGTTTTCAGATTCATCACTCAACAACTTCCTGTTTACCGAAATATTTCGGCGGGGGTATCATCAGTGAGCAGTAGCTCACAGTTTTGCTTGCTTTTTTTTTGTTAATTTATTTTTAATTTTAGAGTATAATATACTTGTTACAAAGGGAAACAACTCATAAGTAGAACAAAAAGAGTTTCCCTACTTATACATGTAAGATTTTATTTTAGAAAAAAAAAAAAAAAAAAAAACAATTCCCGAATTGTGTATTGTCGCCATGATGTACTGTTAAAATTGATTTAAAATCAAATCGGAACATCTAGCGACAAAGTATAGTGAGAAAACCGATCTTTGTTGTTTCCAATACAGGCTCAGCACATCGGTCATTGTAGATTGTTCTAAGATGAGACTAGAAAAAGAAGCTCACTAGGAGACATTGACATGGTAAAGTAATGGATGATATCTCATATAGGTTTAAAATAAATTCTGAAGAAACCGCATCGGATTTATGCAACTTCCAATACTTCGTAACTGGTCATACCATTAGATCTCTGATGGTCTTTTTAAAACTCACCTATAACTTTTCGAGACTCGCAGCCATATAGAACTTTACATTTTGTTTAGATATTTGTCTGTTGTAGAATTAATTGATTGATTGATTGGCTGGTGTTTAAATCCACTTTCAGCACTATTGTTCTTTTTCGTAGCGGTCAGTTTTTATTGGTGGAGGAAGCCAGAGTGCCCGGAGAGAACCCCCGATCTTTAGTAGGAAAACTGACAATCCTTGTCAATTAGGATTTGAGTCGAGCGCACCTTTCACGTGCGGAATTCGAACTCACAACATCAGTGTTAACAGGCTAGTGATACAGTTGTTCGACTACTTAGACCACTTGACCACCGAGGCCCCTTGTGGCCCCTGTCTTTTGTAGAAAATCGTATCTTAATCTGTAGATATCTTGGTTTTTGTGTATTTGAGTTGCTTTCTCTTCGATGTAAACCGCATAGGTTTATTTAAGGTTCATCATAACAAATGGACAAATATGGCCGTATTTTCACCCTAAAAACTACTCTGTGTACAGACTTACCTGTTTGGTTTGAAAAGTTTTAAGGCCTGGCATCCACTAGATATATAAAAGTTAAATGCATTTTGTGTTTCAGAAAGATAAAATCGTTTTTGGATTTTGATGGACATTTTTTTTCCTTCCTACAGAAGGTGTAAAAATAAACAAACACCTGAATTGCATTTGATACTGTCCACTCAGTTACTACCTTTAACTCATCTATAGATGTGCAAATATCTATTGTCTGTCTATTGTCTATGCCAATCAAGGACAATCAATACAATACAAACCAGTTGTTACCTGAGAGGGAGCATCTCAAAGTTGTATCCCAACTTAGTTTATTTTTACACCTTCTGCAGGAACGAAAAAAAATGCCCATTAAAATCCAAAAAAGATTTTATCTTTCTGATATGCAAAATACATTTAACTTTTATATATCTAGTGGATGCCAGGCCTTAAAACTTTTCAAACCAAACAGGTAAGTCTGTACACAGAGTAGTTTTTGAGGTGAAAATACGGCCATATTTGTCCATTTGTTATGATGAACCTTAAGTGGCTATATTTTCCGTTTTGATTTCGTTTTTAAATTCTCTCATGAAGTTGCAGCTGTGTGGTAATTGACTATTTGTTAATCTTTCTAAATTGCGATCTAGTATTTATTACATAATTATTTCACTATTGAACTTATAAACTAATAAATCGTTTAAATATAGTAAATTTGTATATATGAATATAAGTACTCAGATTCCGTCTGGCGTCTTTCATTAAAGCTTTGTTTTCATTTTATTTTCCGCTACATTTTATTGAAATATATAGATTGGCGTCAAACGAGGCAGCGTTCTATTGCCAGGTTTAAGTGCTAATTTTCCGGTTGATTTGATTCCAATTTATCAAGTAAATAAAAATAGCTCTACAGCATTCTTAACAAAACGACTTTAATGTTATACAACTTTATCTAAACAAAGAATGAAACGTAGATGTTTGTAGGAGGAAATGATAAGAACGGCAAGGTTCCAGTTAAAAGGGGGGAGTGTTGAGATCCTAAAAAATAGTTTAACATTGCTGTATGCCTTTTATTTGTATCGATTTTAGTTTGTTGGTTATTATAAGCCACTAGCCCCGAGGGTATAAATGTGCATTTGAAATGATTAAATTTAAGTGCATGTGCGTTAGCGTGATTTGTTAATCGAAATGTACCACATTCAACTTTGGACCGTTCCAACTAATGTGTTCCGTCAATGTAAGTTTCCACGAATGGATCAACCGTATACTTTCCTATCTTCACAATCCCTTTGATCCCATTTGTTGACAAACTCAATTGTCGCCTGCTGCACCGCTATAATGCCACAGATGTTTATAAGATAAGAATAGTAAATATTTCTACTAGGGAAAACTATAAACAAAATTGGGTTTAGATCTAATAGCATTATATTAAAACCCTGTAGCTAATAGCTTCGAGTTGTATTAAAAATTCGGATACAATGTGATAAATTTGCAATTATTGGACTTGAAATGAAAGCTAAGTGTAATGATCTTCTGATAAATATTGGAGATATTGGTTGGAATGCTCTTGACATGGATTGATCTATACAGGATGTGATAACAACGGATTTATCCCGGATTTAATCACTGTCATATGAAAGCTTTAATGTTCTGAAATGTGGTCGTTCGAATAAACGCCGTCACGCATTGATTATTTGATCTGTTACGAAAAGAGTGCATAAAGTCCAATCGTATACACTATGAAGAAGTTTGAGAATTTGCATATATAAATGGAGAGGATATCTAGGAGGGGCCTGATGGGGGGGGGGGGGGGGGTGTCTCATCACGATTCGCGAGTTGATTTTTTTGTCAATCATGATTCACAGAAAATAAATTTCCATGATCACGGATCACGAAAATATAAAAAAAAAATCTGTAGAAAAACGGATCACGATAGCGAAAATGCGCCGATCACGAAGAACGAAAATAACCCATCAGGCCCCTCATCTAGATGTACGTCAATAAGAAATAAACCCATCGACACAAAACAAAATAAAGACATATAGGGCCAACTCCTGGAATAGTAATAGGAAGGTATCTTACAATACGTCGAGCTTGATATTACTTGTTTTAGTTGCTCTAACTTGACCGAGTACTTGTGTGTCCTACCACATAGTAGATAACCTGTCGAAAGATGATAAACTCAGGAGTAAGAAGCCGGTAATATGAAAATAGTCTATTAGATTGGAATAAGACCATGAACACCACACTCCCTAAATTTCGCAAAAACAAAACGTATTCTAATGTTTCGGATTACATTAAAGAATTGAAAACAATACGTTTAATAATTTCATGCGTCCGAAGCGCATTTCTGGATTTACCTTCATCAGGAACGCTCAAAGCCAAACATTTGAAATCCGAGGGATGTACAAGTACCGAAACAGTTGAAGACAGTTGAAGAGCTATATGACAAAAATACCTAAAACAAATAGCCAAATTCATCTAAGGTCGACTTTGCCTGAGGGAGTTGAATCCTTAAGTTTCTTTATAATTTGAAAATTTATAAACGGACAATTTTAGAAAGGTTTGTTATAAATCATGTCAGTACCGAAGTACTGAATTCTGAGCTGATGATACCCTCGAGGACTGATAGTCCACCAGCAGAGGTATCGACCCAGTTATGTAAAAAATTTTAGCAGTGAAGTACAGAATAAAACATTTTAATATCATAACATTTGCTATGTCAATTTCTCTATTTATAAATTTTATGAAAAATGTTGGAGTCATCTCCATTTCATATTGATTGCCAACACAGGCAATAATAACATACAATTTTTGCAATCTTACAAATGTTTATACTTTTCATTCTTCATCCGTTGTCTACCAAAAATGAAGACAATAACAAATAGTCTACATACATTGAAACTTAAGGTATTTTGGTAAGTGCAAATTAGATTGCAATTTCATTCCACGATGAAAGTTCATTTTCTTAAGAAAAAAACTATCAGTGCATATGATTTGTTTTTGAATGTATTTTTTATGTGAAAGAACATCTTTTAATGGCATCCAGCTCTACAAAACTTCGTTTTTATTACCTTCGGAACAAGAGTCCGGGATCTTTATCATGCAGATGACAACCTTTTAATGATATTTTTTTGATCCGATGTATAGCCTAGCATGACATACATTTGTAATGAAATGTCGCAAACGTACCGAATAACTGTGAAGTCGTAAAAGGACACTTAGTCTAATTGATGATAATGGCAATTTGATTGAAACATAAACATTTGATTAATCCATTTTTAGATTTAAAGAAAAAAGAACCTAGACATCAAATAGGGTTTGATTAAGAGTAATGACGGCACCAATTATTTTATAATGCAACATTTATACTAACTGCGAAGAAGATTTGAAATAAGCGTTATAGAAATGACATTTATCAATAAAATGTCACCAAGCTTGAACTATTATCTATATTCAATTGAAACATCAATATTAGTTGTAAAAAAATCTCTGAATGTTCGGCATAAAACGATTATTTCGTATCAGACGAATTGTTCTGTTTTAAGTTCAAACATATCATAGAAAGAAAAGCTTATTACGGAATCAAGCCATGCAAAAAGATGGCGTCCAATAAAGGACGGATATGTCTCGTGCTGATTACGTATGTCAATATCATATCTAAAACCTTCGGATTATTTCGGCTTTTCCATCAATTCTTATCGGATCTGTCATTTGGAATATTCTTGTAATAGATCTTATCTATATTTCCCTATTACATATTGTTTTTATTATCAACGAATTACAAGTATCACATCAAACGAAATTTGAACCATAAAATCATGATCAAGACGTCAACCTTTTAGTACTTTAGCTATAGCAACATAACCCTTCCTACTTAATCTGTTTTCAGCAGTCCTGGATTTATTCACTTCTGGAATAAAAAAAAATGCGCTTAAACTTAAGTAGTAGGTTCTCCAAGGTAGAGGTCGACCGGGATGAAGGGCTAGAAGTTTTTACTTAAACTTTCGTAGTAGGCTCTTCAAGCAAGAGGTCGACCGGGATGAAGGGCTAGAAGTTTTTACTCAAACTTTCGTAGTTGGCTCTCCAAGGTATAGTTCGACCGGGATGAAGGGCTAGAAGTTTTTACTCAAACTTTCGTAGTAGGCTCTTTAAGGTAGAGGTCGACTGGGATGAAGGGCTAGAAGTTTTTACTCAAACTTTCGTAGTAGGCTCTTCAAGGTAGATTCGACCGGGATGAAGGGCTAGAATTTTTTACTCAAACTTTCGTAGTAGGCTCTCCAAGGTAGAGGTCGACCGGGATGAAGGGCGAGAAGTTTTTTACTATCACTGAAAAATAAGTGTATGTCGAATAGAACATACAATTTGCCTAACAACGAACTACCCACAACCCCATCAGAGAGTTGTAGCGCAAGAGTTCATTAACCTGCAGTGACACTCCTTTAAGCACGGCACCGGGTGAAACGTCTTATTCTGACAGGACATTAATGCCAATTTATACAACCCACACAACCAAACGGACTACCCACTTTGGCAAGGGTTTAACTGTCGGTCGGAAGAAGACCAATGTGACCACATGTCTATACCCCAGTCCCTCTTGGGAATTTAGTGTTTACTGCACAAGTCGTTTAATCTATATGGAATATATAAATAAGAAGTGGTATGATTGCCAATGAGACAATTTTCCACCAGTCAGAGACAAAATGACTTAGAAGTTTGTTAAAGAAAAGCTTTTCTATTTTTTTTAAAGTAAGTCATTTCAATAAAGGAAACAGTTATAGAATTAAAACAGGTATCGATATCTAGGACAAAATCGATCATAATAAAGTTCAAGATTAAAATTCGATTTTAAACAAGCTCAAGATTAGTATTAGATAATAACAAAATTCAAGATTTACATACAAAACTTTACTGTTTAAATAGTTACTGTGTGCTTGGTTTTGTAAAGTATTTTTGTTGCTTGATAAGTCTCATTCACCAATAAAAGAAGAAAGAGTTGAAATCTCCAAAACATTTGATAAAGTTTAACTCAGTCACGTGTTAAGTGTCTTTAGCATAGAACAATAGAATAATTTTATACATCCTCGTCAGTATTATTCCGTTGGGAATTCGATGTTGATAGCAGATCGTTGATAGTGTTCAATACTATACTATTTTACATCGGAACGGGTAGTTGGTTGGAATATTGCAAAGATTCAAAGATTTGTCTGCTGGATATCGAATATCTACCCCATTGGGTTAGAACATCAATGTCTAAGAAGAAGTTTATATATGTCATGGCTTTCGATGGTCGTTTTCAGGTTTGTTTAATTTCTTTTTATTTTTTCTTGAATCCTGTTTTTTTTAGGTATAGCGTTCGCAATTCCAGTCACGTGTACTCTTTAGACTAAACCAGTTATTTACATTGCCCGAAGCATTCTATAAGATCTAAGATCTTAGTCATCAGTAAAACGTCCATACCAAACAATTGAAAAAGAAAAAGAAAAGATGAGATCTTTCTATAAAAAGCGAGATACCATATTGAGTTGAAATCTATTACCGATATAAAAGGTTTTGTACGGACTTGCTATAGTTGTTCTGTTGTTAAGCTTTTAGTTCCTGTCACGTGCAAATATCTTCAGAACGTTAAATTAATGAACGCTAAAGTTGAAGATGAACTTAGTTTTAATGAAGGTATTATTTGCCGAATGAATTCTTATAATGCATTTATCTTTGGATGGCTATTCGGGACACTGTTCCTTAATAAGATTTATCGATCGTCATAGCGAGAACCCAGTCATCAATGCCAGTTGTACATATACCAGTTGGCATTTCCAATGTTACACATTCTCCGAGTGCTTTTATCTTTAGGGATATAATGTAAGGACAATATTTAATCATCTTCCCTCTCGAATTAGAATTATTTGCAATAATATAAAGTATATTCCTACAGTTGTATTAATTAATTTTATTAATGGTATGCGGGTCTTCCTTAATGTCCGCTGTCCTTGTCAATTTTGTGTTTTATTGGTTTCACAGTCTGGTCACTAATTGAGTTCACTTGTGTCAGAACAGGGTTATACTATAATATGATATGATTGGATTTACTAAATAATCCTATATATTTGTAGATACTTCTATTTATCAATTAGAACGGATTTCTAAGCAGAGATTCTTTTAGTGAAGCGAGTTGTAAAATATAAATGCAAAGACAAAGACTGTCTGCCTACTAAGGATTACATTTATATTTATGTATTCTTTTTGTGGCTAAGGTCGTATTATATTTTAATTGATTTCAATTATTTCATATCGCTTCTCTTATTAGATAACAAAGGGCCACATGACATTCTTTATTCTTCAGTAATAATTTCTATCGGTCTTTAACAAAAAAAAAAAACGGACCGGAAAACTGGTCGTTAACAGACTTTTACATGTTAATGACCGGTGGGGCGTGGTTTCTCTGTTTAGAGAGATGTCCTTTTAATAAAATATATTTCTGTTTTCAATTTTAAATTCAAGTTGTTGAATTGTTTACCATATGTTTTCGTTAATTATAAAATCATAGAAAACTTTATTTTGTTTTCATGTACTTATATGTTATCACTCTGACTGGTCTTCACTCTTTCCTATAGAAATCGTACAATAACTCGAGTTTGATTTGAACAACTTGAATTTATGAGAATTTTTAAAAAACATGGTTCCTCAATGAAATAAACATGATAGTTATTGAAGAACTGGTCGTTATCGATATACATGGACTACCCGTAGGACAGTGGTATTGACTGAGACAGCGATAAAAACCTCGCCTACGGCTCAGTCATTATCGCTTTCTTAGTCAATACCACTGTCCTTTGGGCAGTCCATATATCACGATAATGACCAGTTTTTCAATAACTATTATGTAAATAGAAACAAATCGGAAATAAATCCTGCGACTGTGTCATTTTGAGCTACACTGGGTTTATTGACATATCTCTAATTCTAAGCCTATTTATAATTTCCTTGACCGGTTGATTATTTTATGTAATTTTGATCTCAGTTCTTCTTTTGTCAAAATTCAATTCTTTTCCTCTGAATTTGACGTCACAAAAATGGAGGCCATATCTGTTGACGTCCAAATAAAATAACACAGTTGTTTGCAGATTATTGGAAAAATATGAATTAACTTAATACAATCCACTAGTGTCGGTCATTATTCGGACGGTAACTTCCAATGGTATTTTTAAACGAGCTGTAATATATGTTCTTTACTAACAATAGATTATTACTACAGTTTCTGTACTTAAACTAAAATTTGAATATGATACCGTAACAAACATATGTAATAGGCTTAAGTTATCATATATATATATATACGCGATTAAATTAGATTGAATTTCAAGTCCAAATATTAAAGTACACGAGTTTAACTATCGTATTTTCCATTCTAGTTGCATGGAATAATCTTAACTTTCCAAAATTATCTTATGAGTAATAATCATAGATTAAAAAGAAAAACGATATTATTCAGAAGCTCTCAGAAAGGCGTTAGACCAAAATAAATGCCTTAGCGTCTTACTGCAACCTTTTGTTTTATTGCACTATATGGGTAGTCTGTATACCATCAATGACATCTAATCTGTGAAATGTCAGCTTACGTTTGCTGCTAATCTTGTAATAATGCATTTTATTTAATACAAATTCTCTGTAATACAATTTATGGCTGCTTACCCTTCGTTATAATTTCAGAAAACTAAATCTAACATTTTAATATAATAGTACAAAGAAACGGCAAAGTGTAATATCTTGATTGGACTGGACTGGAGTGGACTGGACTGGACAAGACTAACCCATGTTATTGTTTAATTTTTTTTGAATAAAGAAGAAGATAACAAATAAAGAAATAAAAAAACAAGTGCATATTATTAAAAAGAGAGACCAGTCCAGTCCAGTCCAGTCCACGTATACAAACGATGGAAGATAATTTTTATCGTGACTAAAAGAACAAAGACAAAAAAACAAAGAACAGTCGACAAACACCTCACAGTAAACTGAAAATTGATTAACAAGTTAAAGTTCAAATTCTTTATTTAACCTCAGACACATTGAGTGTACAAGAGGACAATAAACTAACATTATATACATAAATGACGGCAGGCGAGACTGACAAAATACAGAGAAAATACAGTAAAATCGAACATACGAAACATGCTTCAACAAGATACTGAAGTTCTACCAAAACACAATCTAATACATGGTTTTTCTAAAAATACTTCGAGATCTTTTTTCAGGAACAAAGACAGGTTTTTGTAAAGTTGTACATGACATAATGACAACACATTATTCATTTTTATAACACGAATACACAAATAGAAACCGGAACTGAATCAAGGTGCTCCGGAACGAGTATCAGTTTCTGCTGCATTGGTGACACCCGTCCATTATAAAGTACATTGCAATAATGAGAAGAGCGCGAAAACGGCGTGCTTACTCTGCACTGCTATGGTCTACCACGTTAATGATAGATTGAAAATATGGATGGACTGAAATGTTCCAGAATTGTCTCATTTTCTCGTAGCTATACTAATTGACAATACAACGCGTTTAAAAATACCATTGATAATTCATTATTCAATAAGAGATCATCACTTGCGGCTGTGTCCATTTTACAACTCCTATTGTTCATGAAGCAAAAATGTATGAAAAACTACAAAAAAATTTTTTTTCATTTGCATTAGAAAACATCATCCACATTCCTACATGGATCAACACAATTCACTTCTAACTAATTTTGATAATAATATATAGAAACCCGTTCAGTATTACTCGAACTTCTAGCAATATTGATCCTTTTTCGAATAATATAATTTCAATTGTATCTTTAAACGCAATGTATGTCAATAACACAAAACAGTACGGAGGCGAAATATAAAAAGCAATGTTCCAATTATATTTGTATGGATGCGCGGTATTTTGGTAAATTGTCTATATGCAATCATTGCTTAACAATGAGAAACATGTCAGATACAGTAATCCATCGTGACATCAAACAAATAGAAAAACGCAAGCTTTAATAATTTCATTTCTAGGCATGTCACGAATAATTATCTTGAATATTTATAAATCATTTTTCACTTTTTTGCGTTTTGTCCTTTATAAATTAAGGTTGATATTTCTTTACTTTTTTAATTGAATAAAACGACTGCACGCTATTTTTTAAGATGAGGATAATTTTATCCAGTTAAAATTATTAAAGTTTCTGTGAACTTTTATGCTAAATTAGAAACAACCGGAAGTTAGCGTCGATGATTGTGTAACATTACGAAGCTAGCTATTGTAACCGCTGTTAATTGTCCCAAAGCCAGTGCTCGACATTCTGCCTTAACTTCGGTATTTAGTTATATATGTTATTATACTCGATAATAACTGGTTAATTTCATATTTCATATATTTTTTTTCTCATTTAGTACGTTTATATTTTAAGTTATATAACTCTCTGTACTTTTCGGTTTCTAAGGGTACAAAATGGCGGCTGTTAGTTCACAGAATCGATTTGCTTTTAACAATGTTCATATTTTTAACATCAAATATTCAATTTGTATCAAATGGTAGACTTCTTGTGTAGTTTACATCTGGTTTAGTTAAATGATTTGTCAAGGGTAAACAGCTAGGTGGTACATTGTAATACATTCCAACTTGCACGGTGCTATTTAGGTTTTAAGATCAAGCAGGTCAGCAAAATCATACCCCGCGTTGAAAAATACCAATGAAAGTTCATTATTGAATTAACCACATCACGTGTAGATGTTTATATATCCACACAAAGTATGTTTGACCTTTCAACTGTTTCTTCCGGGATTAGTTCCCACTTTCAATTTTGTTTCTTCTAATTGTATAATAAAATACATATGCAGGAAAAGCTATACGAAATATGAAGTTTACCAAAATTTTGCTCGCTAATTAGGGATCAGTCATCGGTAGCCTGATGTAAAAATTCGCAAGAGTTCCGCGGAACCCAGTGTCTCGCCTACTTTTGCTGTTAGTCGCAGGCTCAACAAAAATGGGGAAATAATTATTAGAAAATTTCATCTAGATACTATCTTTTGATTGTAAGAAGCTTCTGTTCAAGTTTGGTAAGAACCCCGGATGGTTTATGAATCTAATAAATGTTTTAAAAACTTTAACTGCAGAATGTATGTAATGTTAACTGGAAGAAAAACTAAGTTCATTTATAAGAAATATACCGAAAAACAGGAAAGTTTTTTTTTTTAAATTTCCTTCTACATACTAGCTTTTGATTATAAACAAGCTTCTGTCCAAGTTTGGTAGAAATCCAGGTTAGTTTAAGAAAGTTGTTAAAATTTGAAAAACTTTAACCACAGAGTGAATGTTATGTTAACTGGCAGAAAAACTAAGTCCATTTATGAGTAAAATACAGATAAACAGGATTTTTTTTTACAAAATTTACTTCTGGATACTATCTTATGATCATAAACAAGCTTCTGTCCAAGTTTGGTAGAAATCCAGGATAGTTTAAGAAAGTTATTAAAATTTCAAAAACTTTGACCACAGAGTGAATAATTGTGGACGCCGCCAACGACGCTGGACGAAGACGACGACGCCGACGACGGACTATAGGATCGCTATGTCTCGCTTTTGTGACAAAAGTCGCAGGCTCGACAAGAATGGTTCGTTCAATTTTCTGGTATTCACGAGGCGTCGTCTAATGTATACAAGCAACATCATTATATGATTTAAAACAAATTGAATTTAAGAATACAGAGAATAATACTTAACTTGTTTTTAGTGATTGAAATTCATAGTGAAAGGATACTGTAGTTTGATCCTCCAAGACTTTTAATCAAATGTTGACCTTCAATGGTGTTTTTATACTGCTTATAGATATAAGAAGATGTGGTATGAGTGCCAATGAGACAACCCTCCATCCAAGTCAAAATTTATAAAAGTAAACCATTATAGGTCAAAGTACGGTCTTCAACACGGAGCCTTGGCTCACACCGAACATCAAGCTATTAAGGGCCTCAAAAATTACTAGTGTAAAACCATTCAAACGGGAAAACAAACGGTCTAATCTATATAAAAAACAAGAAACGAGAAACACTTATGAACCACATCAACAAACGACAACTACTGAACATCAGATTCCTTGCTTGTATACTTATCTTTAGTTAAGATTTCCCTTGGTATTTTAGAGAATTCTTATAAGAAACTGTCTTGAAAGCTGATCTTTTCTAGTCCTTGACATTTTCACTTGTCGTCTTCACAACAATAAGCGCACCTTGTAATCAATTCATATTTCCAAGTCAAAAGGATCTACGACATATTAATCTCAAGTCAATCTAAAGAGAAGAAACATTAATATCTCAGCTCTTATATTAAAAATTCTCGATTCCGTTTTTAATAATCTTGAAAGATGTATACATTGTATGGTAACGTTATGGGAGGATTGTTAACCTTTTCCCAAATGTATTTGCATCTCTATGCCTTCTTTTTGACGAGGTCATACTGGATTTACACAGTCAGGAATTAAATACATGTATGTATCTTACTTGCTATCAATGATGTGTAAATACTTGACTGTTTGACAAAGATGAAGTCTAAGTAATTATTTACCAAGAAACACGTTTAATTTTAACTTGGAAGTCACAAGTCTGCATGATAACCGATTTTGTTGTACAATTCCAACCAAACAATCTTTAACGAAGGTTTTTACCCCTGTTCAGACCAAATTCCCTGCCTCCCTCTCCGGCATCTTTATCCTTGTTCTCTTTCTCTCCAACAGCTTTTTACTTTATTTCTTCTTTTTTTTCCAGCAAGTTCACTCTTCCTCTCCATCATCTTTAGCTTTTTGCCAGCTCTCTCTCTCACTCTGTCTGTCTGTCTGTCTCTCTCTCTCTCTCTCTCTCTCTCTCTCTCTCTCTCTCTCTCTCTCTCTCATCTTTTTTATCTTTTCACAACACATGCCAATCACTTAATGTATGCTTTGTAGACCGTAGAAATCTTGCCAATTTTGTTATTTAATTGAACATACGGAGACTCATTATACTCTCATATTCCGTTTTATATTCCCACTGGTCACATCATGGATGTGTTATCATCCTAACACAGAGGAAAAAACACATTATTGTGATCATCGATCCGTTCTATGGCAGTAGATATCTTGTACGGAAAGGTATAAAACGCCTTCAAGCAAAACGTTTTGATGATTTGATGATCGAGATCAGAGTCGTCAGTTGTTGATTGTGGAAACGCAGGAATACATACGATATCTGCCATGTTTCTGGACAACCACCATGTAATAATTCATTTATAATATTTTTACATTGTAATCATTTTTTATGTATTCTCACATGGGACAGTAAAACAGACATTGCTATAAATATTCATTAGTTCATCAACTTTGTTAATAAAAACCATCTTGAAACAGTGTCCAAGATCATTCTAATCTATGTTTAAGTATTGCAATTGTTGACAAAAATTTCTTATTCTTCAACATCGTTGATAAGTAATGGGCTGATACTTGTACGTATAGATAAACAGTCAGAAAAGCGTCTAAGAATGCAATTAAGGAAAAAAAGGCAGAAGCTGAAACTTAGCAAGATTTAATAATTGATAACATTATACCTTTTAATTAGAAACCATATTTAATTACTAACGTGAAGAACGAATGACGCTTATGTTGCTCTTTGTGAAGGGTAAGGATAAAGAAGAAACAATTTTATATAGGAACTATTTCAATTTATACGTCAATTGACATGGTGCATGTTCTCTACAGTTTTTTTTTAGATTAGAAATAACGCAATTATCCTTTACTACTACTGTTGATGCTAGATTCGGCAAAGTTGCTTTAAGACGGTTTGTTCTATTTAAGACGGTTTGTTCTATATAAGACTGTTTGTTCTATTTAAGACGGTTTGTTCTATTTCAAGACGGTTTGTTCTGTTTAAGACGGTTTGTTCTATTTAAGACGGTTTGTTCTGTTTAAGACGGTTTATTCTATTTAAGACGGTTTGTTCTATTTAAGACGGTTTGTTCTATTTAAGACGGTTTGTTCTGTTTAAGACAGTTTGTTTTATTTAAGACGGTTTGTTCTATTTAAGACGGTTTGCTTTATTTAAGACGGTTTGTTCTATTTAAGACGGTTTGTTCTGTTTAAGACGGTTTGTTCTATTGAAGACGGTTTGTTCTATTTAAGGCATTTTTGTTGTGATGCTCGCATATTCGTTTTTTTTTTAATCACTTAAAACATTCGGTCAGAATCTATCGTGCATGTAGCACAGATACGTTTATTGTGCACTTATATAGATACATGTATTACTAGTATACTTAATGTAAAGACCTGAAACAAAAGCAAACCGAAAACGCCTTTATGTTTTATTTATTCTATCAAAGCTAGACACAAACGCACGAACCAGTTATTGTTTTTTCCCCTTTAAATTAGCATGTTTAATCGAGCAAGCTTTCAAAGTAATTTTAATTGATTTAGAGTCTAAATAAAACTCAAGTTTACGAAATTACCAATGGAAATGCGTGTACTTCATGATTTATGAATAGTGTTTAATATTGTTTCAATTTTCAGTAATAGCTGTTTTGTTTCATGTAAAACTAGACTGCGCATGAACAGAAACGGTTTAGGTTAGAACAAAAAAGGGCGGAACATATTAAAGGGTCCTGAGTCACGAGTCGCAGAGAAACCGACGACAAAAAAAAACAGACTGCACGCGTACGCATGAAAAGAAACGGTTTAATTCGAAAATGATCTGTACTTGGAAACGTGATGACTATCAAAACAAATTCTAATAGTCACATGCCATATCCCGTTTGCATGGCCTGCAGGTGACCTTTTCAGATGACTTGATTTTTTGTATTCAAATTTATTTCATTTTATATTATAAATGTATTCTGCCTTTAAACTTTGATTTCACACACTAAACATTATTACCATCTCAGGGAAATAATACCATTTCTTATAAAAGGAAACGACTTTGTTGTATAAATGAAAAAGACTTTCTCTTCATAAATACATACGAACCTACACAAGCATACAAGTTGCAAATAAATTTAACGACTTTTCAATGACAACGCATGCGCACATAAGACAACAATGAAACGGATTTGTAATGTAAATTTCCTTAGCAACCATGTTACCTACAATCAGTTCGAATACAGCGCTGAAGGTTGTCGTCATATTAAAGATACAATGTAGCAAGAGTATGAAGCATATCTTTATTTGCACATGCTTTTTTATTGTCCGTTATTAGTTGACAAACGTTCTTTCGAGTCACGTGACATATTGTTTACCGGACACAACAGGGAGTGTCATTTGGAACATAGAAACTCGTTCATTTTAATCGTAGGTACGACTGGCGAAATTTATTGTTCTCATCTGTTATTTGTTAGTGATGGACTATCAATGGTATATTTATACCATCTGTACGTGTATACAGTCTTTCTACAGGTGCTTGAGTAAAAAAGAAAGAAAAGACGCGACTAATGGCTGGTAAAAATTTTGACGTCAGTTTACTTCTCTTGTCCTAAATATGTGTAATACCACTAGCTCTTAATTATATTAGGTAGTAACTTAGTCGTCACGACAAAACGGAAATGTAAAATGCTTTATAAATGACATTTTTCTTCATCAGTTGTTTTTAACAATCTTGATGTATTGGTATTTAAACGTATTTATAACCAAAATAGAATTAAGACTACATTAGATTTTAGCATAAAACCTTTTATATTTTGCGTGACTGTTAAATTTACACGTTTTTTCTTCTTTTATGTTTTAAATCCATCGCTATATACGAGTTATCATTATAACCACGAAAGTAAATCTTCTCTAATTGTAGTTTTCTTATGAACGCAAGCATGACATGACAGTTACGATTTTGTAGCGACGCTTATTTTGTCATGTTGACACGTTTTCTCTCTATATGCCTAGACTTGTTGATTTCAACAGAAAAAAACCCTAATTTCGATGACCCCTCATATTTTCATACCATTAAAACAGAAACGATAACTTACTGTCTTTAAACAAAGTTAAGTGTACGGGATTTTTATTTTAGAATCGTCTTTATTTTTTTAATCGACATTGCTTCAAAGCTGACCACGAAGAGGACAAAACAAAAGTGTGACTTAAAACGTTATTATTATATTACGCTTCAAACAAAAAATAAATCAGGGTACCAGAAAACAACATTTGTAAGCTTTACGAAAACAAACCCAACACAACTTATTTGCAATCCTCTTCATTTTACAGAATGGCTGATAAAATGTGTTCTATGAAAGCCCCTCGATTATTAACTTGCTTCTTATCACTTAATATGAACTGTAATATTTTATTTGTTTGTCTCACGACTTTTCACCATCTCATTAGACTTTGAAGTCAATTTTGTATAATGTTGCTACTTATCAACGTTAATTTGGTTGTGTAAACTGTTTAATCTACTAGCAGACATTTGTGTAAACAGATTTACTCTTAAGTGCAAACCAATAATCATATCGTTCTTTTGAGGCTTTAGCTGGGAGGTTTATTTCATTATTTTTTTATTTGTTGCACTTGAGAGGAACTTTTTTAGTAGGAACTGATTGGTTTTTCGATATCTTTACTCTATTAAATGGAAATGCACATTTAACTCTCAATCAAAATTCGTATTAAGTTAAAGAAGTCTTGCTATCTTTTCGAAAAATTACAGTTTTAACCTTTAGATATCTTTCTTTCTTCCTTATGAAATATTTTTAAGAAAATAAGTGAATTTTGTTGTTGTATATAAGCAAGCGACGTAGGACTGTGATCTGTTGGGGAAATTACGTACTTTTACTTTAACTATTGTACAAACCTATAGGTTATGTTAAATTCCTTATTGGTAGTTAGGGTTTGAAAATATCGCTAATTTCCAGGAATTATTTCGAGCATGTACCTCTTGTGCATTTTTTATTTAATGTGCACAAGGTTCCATGAAATTGATATCGGAGAAAAAAATAAAATAATCTTTTTCCAAAGTCTTTAAAATTTCTTACAAATTACAGTTATAACATGTAATACAAAGTACGTATAATATATATGTACCTTTGAAGAAATTTTGAATACACATCAGGAATAACTTTGCCATGCAGAATACCAATATCAAACGTCTAAATGAATATGATTCTTGATTGCTGTGATACTTTTGACCTGTATGATAGGAAATAGATACTTCTCTTTGAAAAGTTAAGACGTGCTCTGGAGTACTCGCTCATATCCCCAGCAATATGTATACACTTAAATAATATCAATCTGGTATATCTGAAAACCATTAACAACATTAAGCTAATTAAAAAGGGTGCGTTTTATTTCACTTTGTTTCTTTGAAGTGTGTTTGTTTTTTTATTTAATGATAGAATATTTGGAAATGATGTAAAACAGATAAACATGTTACTTGTTACGTATAATTTAAAATATCACGCGTCACTACGCCGTTATTTTGAGTTACGATAAACATTTCTTTCCGTGGAAAAACATAAACATTGAATATGATGAATTACGAGAGAGTTGAATGAATGCGCATGCTCTCTTATTTTCACGTTATTTAGTGTCACCATTTAGCCTTAGCTCAACAATAAGTTTTATTTACGGTTGGTGCAAGTTTCTTTATGTTTTCAAATGCTTTCAAATGTCGCGGATTTGATTACGAATCTTGCAAGTAATGAGTAAAGAAGAGACGAGAAGGTACCGATAGGTAAATGAGGGAGTCGATTGGGTAGTGGGTCAACACCTAATCACATCGTAATTTCTGTATAGTTATATAATCTTTCTATTTAGACTCGGGACGATTTAGGGTTTTACATATTGTGTAGACTGTTGTTGGAGATTTGATGTTGATATCTGGAATAAAATTGAGAATGGAAATGGGGAATGTGTCAAAGAGACAACAATCCGACCATAGAGCAGACAACAGCCGAAGGCCACCAATGGGTCTTCAATGCAGCGAGAAACTCCCGCACCCGGAGGCGTCCTTCAGCTGGCCCCTAAACAAATAATTTTTTTTTCAATATTTTTATTTGTGGGTTGCCTTTCATTGACATATATCCCACATCTGTTTTAGTCATATTCACAATGATCTGCGTTCGAGCTTGCCTCGTTAAGTTGACATTTTTAAATGATGCTTCAATTGCTATTAAAATGCCAAATTATATCTTATTTAAATATTTAACCAAATAACCCAGACTGTTTTAAAGTATCTGAATCGTTTTAGAAATGTTCTTTATGGCTAATTGTCTATGTTTCTGCATTACAATGGAGTTGGCATAATTAATATTTTATGGAATGAATGTCAAATGCAATGTCATAAAATACTTTGTGTTGCAGCATGTCGTACTTTTCGTGTCGTAAATTGTGACTTCCTGTCTGTTTGATCAAAACGCTTTGTGATCTATGTTATTGAATTTATTTCCATTTTTATCCAATTAGAGCGTTGTGAGAAAACAAGGGGTCTGTTCAATTAATTCTACATCGCGTTCACTGCCTCTGAGGAGATGTAATCGAGCGAACAATTACATGTAATTATTGGTTTCTTGTCTTCAAGCGAAAGCAATGTTCAATAGTAAACCAACAAAAATGAGAGTATAGCGTGTTTCATATGTATTCTGTACATATATGACCTTATGTTAGATAAATAGATTATTACGTATCAATTTATTTTGAAATAAATTGAATCGCAAAATGGATGTTTTTTGGGTTTTTTTTTTTTTAACAGATTTTATTTTGACACAGAAACCAATATTTAAAGTCAAATTTCAATCTAAAAGACTTGATAAATTCCTATTTTTTATTTAACAAAATGTAGCATGTAACGCTATACATTTGTACATAACATTTATTTTTTACTTGAAATAAATTATAGTGAGGTTGATTGATGACTCGTTGATGGTAGTTATTAAAAACATTTTCTTTAAGAAGAAAAGATGATTAGAAATATGGCATCTACAAAAGTATATTTGTCAAACAGTATGGTGTAAATCTGTAAGAAGCCTTAAAGTCCAATTGAGTTAATTACTGTTTTACGAGGCACCTGCAAATTCTTAAGCGAGAACCGAAAAATTATAATAATTTATCGACACATATGCACAATTATCTCCGTTTGGACTTTTCTCGTTAATCTTATGAATTGTATTATACAGTTTGTTCTTATTCTGTGCTGTTACACTGCTGCCAAAGGAGAGGAGAGTTAAGTGCACATAAACATGTTTACCCCCGCCAAGATCCGTAAATACCTGTCCGAAGTCAGGAGCCCGTAGTTCAACAGTTGCCGTTGGTTGCAGACTGTCATATTGTTTTTTCGTTCATTATTTTGTCATAACTCAGGCCTTTAGTTTTTTCGTTTGAATTGTTTAATATTTGTCTTGTCGGGGCCTTTTATATCTGACTGTACGGTAATAGTTATGTTTGGTCATTGTTGAAGTCCGCACTGTGAACTATCGTTACTGACATCCAAATAGTTTTTGGTGGATAGTTGTCTCAATGGCAATCATACCACATATTTATGAAGTATCCAAGCTACAAGAATGTGAGCTGGCACAAAATCGTCTTTATTCAAATGTCAAGATTTTTAACAAGAAACTTGATTCATCCTAAACTTAATTTTATAACTTTAAGAGTGTACTCGCCATAAAACTGGAGAAAAGCTCGGCGAGCCTCACTTTTCGACCTGTTGTAATTCTTATACATGCAGACTTGATATATTCCTACAAGTTCGTATATTGTATGTTATTTAAACCTTCAAATGCTAAGTCTCTTTCTAATTCACAGTTATGAAAGTAGATCACCAACATGACTGGTAAAGTTCGAACGTAACCATTTTATATATAGAGTTAAGTAATTTTTAATGTTATGGTACTTTGGACCTTTTATAAGGTTCTCTGTATTGAAGCTCAATGTCGACGTGCTCTATATTTAGATCTTATTGATTTTTAATGTACTTTGGACCGTTTATAAGGTTCTCTGTATTGAAGCTCAATGTCGACGTGCACTATATTTGAATGTGATTGATTTTTAATGTACTTTGGATCTTTTATAAGGTTCTCTGTATTGTAGCTCAATGTCGACGTGCACTATATTTAAATCGAAACCCTATGAGAAAGAACCTTTACACTCGAACAGCCAACCATACTAATATTTAAACTTGGTAAGGAAACACGTTATAATTAAAGTGGCGTAACACAAAAGTTTAGATTTTTAATGAGAATATAAAGCTTATAGCTGACTTAAATTAAAAAAAAAATATATTGATATAAATATTAAAGTAGCTTTCAAAAAATAATTAACCAAATCAAATGTTGAACTTTCTTTATGTATTGCAGTTTGAAAACAGCCATGTTTAATATCGGATTTCTAAGTCTCGGTGACGTTTTACAAAGTATCGTTATTTGCATTCCTTGTGGGTCAATAAACATGACTATGATTATAGGCAGTTGTTGACAGGTGCCTTGTGGGTCAATAAACATGATTATGATAATAGGCAGTTGTTCACAGGTGCCTTGTGGGTCAATAAACATGACTATGATTAAAGGCAGTTGTTGACAGGTGCCTGTATATGTATACTTCATATAAAAATAATACTCTATGTAAGGATAATCATAAGCGGTCGATATAGAGAAAACACTTGTTCTGCTTAAGGAAGTATCTGTATCATTATTGTCATGTGTAAAACATCGAGTTTATCGAAGAAAACAAAAAATCAAATATATTTTGTCGCTAGTTTTCATATTTGTTTTTTGACGATTTTTTTTGTTAATTTGTTTTTTGATTTGCTGTTTTGTTTACTTTCTAGTTTGGCATCTTTGGGTTGTTGTCTTGTTGCATTTAACCCAAATAGCTCTTGTCATTCATACATAAAAACAAGATTGGGAAATTATTATGTCTTTTGATTTTCCAATTGACATTCTTGTGGGTAATACAACTTATAAATGTTTCTTTTTTTTTAATTTGCCGTTTAATTGCGGTTAAATTTTTTTTACATGCTAAGCTAACATTCCTTTTTACGAAAAATACCTTTATTATTTAATTATTTGGAATGAAACTCAAATATAATCTAAAGTGACTAAATGATAAAATCGTCAGCCAATACACTAAGTACCATAATCACACTTTTATTTTTATGTTTCCGTTTCTATCAGCAGAGCAATTTGACCGGAATAACATTCCGTTTTAGAGCAAACATAAACTAAACCATTTCCGGTTGTATAATCTTATTATGGCCTGTTGATGAGTTCAAAAGGGAAACAGTCATTTTGCAGGAATTAAATGGAGCTATTTAAGTATTTGTATTGAGACTGACGGCGCTGACTTTGTCGATTTATTAAAAGTTGGCTGAAATATTGACTTCCGGTGTTTCATTCCAACTTCCTGTTATCGAACAAGGGCCTATCAAGATTGAGTTTGGTATATTTGTTTTTAGTTTACACTAACTTTTGATTTCATCAGTTTGAGTTTTTAATTGTATTCCGGCAAGTTATAATTACATGACTCAGGCGTGCATGCATAACTATATAATTATGATAGTGGTTTAATTTTATTATATGGTAATTTTTTCAAGGTCATAAAATTTAGAAACTCTAAAAGTTATAAAGCTTTTAAGCATCCATGTGAAGCAATATATAAAAAAAAAAGACGGACAAAAACGAAAAAAAAAACCAGAAATTTTTAAGAGTTATGGCCCCACAAATCTCTGCTGTTGTTTTCAGGGTAAAATCACATCATATTTAAATAATTTAAGATGCATAAATCATATTTTAGGTGCATAATTTAGCTTTAATGAGTTCTTCCAGTGTGGTTGTTTTCAGAATAAAGACACAATTCTTAAGATTTTGCGTCGATGAATTCAGTTATTCACTCAAGGTTCAAACCTCCATAGGCAATGCTGATAAAGGTTTATTATTTTCAAAATATTGAATTGAATACTGATACGGTTCTCTGCAAAGTAGAACTAAGAATCGTTTCAATTTCGTTAATTCCAAGAAAAGGAAAATATAATTTACACATTACACTGGTCGTCTTTCATCAATGCATTAATTATTCAACTTACTTCCTGGTGTAAATTGTCAATGTGGTATCTCTGTTTACAAATGATTAGAATTTCATCTTTATTATTTACATAACGTCTTCGAATAAACAAGGAAATTTTGTTAAAACCCACTGTCAAAATGAATTGATGTTCAAATTTTCCTATTTAGAAACTGGAGAAGAATTTCGAAGAAGTAATATCTCTTTTTCAGTAACTGTTTTAGGCTTAGATAACTTTCCATTTCAATTTGTTAACTGAGAGGACATATTTTACACTCCAAGCGCTATTATACAATTTTATTAGATTATTTTAGATTAACCGTAAAACGTAAAAGTGAATTATACTTCAGCTCTTATGGATGAATGGACAGATATCTAAATGTAAAACGAATGGACGCAAATATACGGACCGTTTGGTGTATGGTTGTCAAATTGTATAAGGGGCATTGTTCGGCATTCAACGATGACCAAAACCCTATACCGTGTAGTAATCTATAAAAGGCCTCGACATGACAAAATATTAAGAATAAACTATGCAAAAGATTAAAGGCCTAATTTATTCAGACATATGTTTGATTTGACCAAACCGGGGATAGAACTCACACACTCGATGCAACTCGATTCTTTCTACATGTATATACATTTATTGGCAATACTAAATATAAAAACTTTGTTCTGAAATTATGACAAAATGAACTCATTCATGCTAATTAATCATAGAATAACTCGCATTATTTTAAGGTTTGCCTGAATTTGAAAAAAGGGGGGGGGGGGATACCAAGGGGTGCCAATCAAAACTACAGAATTTGGAAGGTAAAAATACCAAAAACCTTTAAAGCACAAAACAATAATTTACAGCTTGTATTGTTTTTAAGGTTTGGTGTTTTACATTTAGTGGCTATATATTCCTTTCTGTGACATATAAATACCACGTGTTTTCAATCAGATACAAATGGAACGTCTTTGAATAACAAATGGAACGTCTTTGAATAACAAATGGAACGTCTTTGAATAACAAATGCACTTTACAGAAGATCCACACAGCAGAATGATTAATCACCATCATCAATCATCGAATTGGGTAATCGGATTAAGTCGATAAAATATATTTGATTTTTATTAAATAATTGATCGATTATCGCCCTCCCTTCACTCCTAATTTGTCAGTAACCAGATACGACAAATGACATTTAAATACAAGCAGTGGGAAGCGGATGCAGATTTAAATGGTAGTGCAATTCCATGGGAAAGAGTACTGTTTACAATATCAGTTTAATTGCTTACAATTGTATTTGAAATTTAATGTAATGATAGAGAGGGAATGGTTTAGATAATTTAAAAAACATTTTTTTCCCGCCTATATTTACATTTACTTTAAATTCTTACATGCACAGTTTGGTATTTTTTCATGATTAGACAATTTGATTAGAATACACTGTACAGATCATGTGTCAATAATTAAGCAAACAAGGACCTACCAAGGATCTGATCTAGTTTCTACTCCGAAAATACGCCAATTAAATGAAAAACAAATGAGAGGTTTAGCTAGCTATAAACCAGGTTTAATCAACCGTTTTATACATAAGGAAATGCCAGTACTAAGTCAGGAATATGACAGTTGTTTCCCATTCGTTTGATGTATTTGAGGTTTTTTTTGGCATTTGATAAGGTACTTTCCGTTTTGAACTTTCCTTGGAGTTCGGTATTTTTGTTCTTTTACTTGTAATGTCTCCAAATCTTTAACCGTCAGTGACACACAGCCCGATGATCACAAAACGGTCTTCGCGAAAGGAAGTGAATCAGAGCGTTATCAGATCCTTGTTACCGAAGCGAAAACCACGGACTAGTATTATAATCAGGTTGCATGTTAAACGTATTTTTCTACGTAGGATTTATTTACTACATAATGTACAAAGCTGGCACTCTTTTGATACAAAATCCATCCACGATTAAAATTTTGTAATAAGTCCAGTATATGAGTCTGTTTGCTCGATCAAAACTGTATAAAAAGATGTCAAGAACTTAAGGTTTGGAAAAGTAGTTCATACACCTCATTTTCATTGTAATAGAGTATTTAAATCGGTCAAATTATAAAAGAAGTGTCAGCAAAATATTGCTTAAGAAGATAACGAAAGATTATCATATATCTGGATTAGGCATTCAAGAAACTGTCCGACTATATTGAAAGGATCTCGATCTGTCGTCAACTTCTTTGTTGAATTGAATATTAGTCGATGCTGCATTTCATAGCATTTATTTGTTAGTAATTGCATCGAAATTTTTGTTTAGTTCTCCAAGATGTCACTTTCACACTAGCTTCGTAGTCAACCTCGTATTGGTTTTTCATTTTATAAGCCCCGAAAGCATTGCCGTGATAAACACGTATCGATTCCGACATAGAAATGTTTTTGCCAGCTAATTAGCCTTACCGCCTAATTATCTACGCCATTTATTAAGTCAATTTCAGATGTGTCAAATAGACAAAGTTAGATTGTAACGTAATATCTAATTTGTCATTTGAAAAAGGAAGATTTCGTTCCACTATGTAATTTTTCATCGTCAGCTGTTATTCGTAATTCATGATTTTCTGACATTTCAAAGGTCACATATCTGCAATGCTTTGTATCATTTGTCATTCATTTGGTTATAATAAACATTGGAATTGTACAATAGAACATCTTAATGAATTTGTTTTATTGATTGCAGAACATTTAACGTCATAGAATAATAATTTTTAATATATCATACTTCATATTAAAATGCCAGTAGAATACAATTTACCCTACTGTAACAATGACTCAGCGGGTAACAATCATGGTTCAGCGGGTAACATTGTTTCGAATGTTTCCCTCTCATGCGATTTTTTCATTTTATGTCAAAACAAAAATCAACAATATAAAAATAGAAAGTTATAACATATATCTTGCCAATCCTAGCTAACGTATTCCATGTCAACGTGTTCTCGTCCTGGTCGTGCATGAAATATATTAACAAACACGTTAAGCAAAATTAAATAGCCATAACTCATATATAAACAATGTACATGTAGGTACTACTTGATAAAGGGCAAATAAAACTATGTCGATACTCAATTCGAGATGTGTGTCTCCACACTAAAAGGGGAGATCACTTTAAAAAATCTTTGACAAGAAAAGACCATACATAACAGAAGGGGAAAGCATTTTCCTTGATTTATTTTTTCTATCATTTGTAAACCAAAACGTTTGTTAAATTGGTTTACTAATGAATTCCCATCTGTAGCGGATATTAATCGGAAAACTGAGTTTTCTTATGGGATTATTTTAGTTTCCAACGATGGACAAATTATTTCCGGAGAGAGAAAATCAGCTTAATTTTCGAGAAAGTATATGTATAATTGAGTAGTATGTATAGCTGAAATAAAACAAAAACCTTAATTGTAAATGATATGTCTTTGATGTGGATTGAGGTCAAGACAAATAAAATAGATTTTAACTATTGAGCAATAACGAGACTAACGCCTACTGGTCTATTGATATTTAACGCAAGTTTGCTATTATTTATAACTGAAATGAAAAGGGGTTCAGAAGTGTGAATTTTACTGATTGTTTCTTTCTATATAGCTTCAGATAAACCATAAAAACTACCTTCATCCAGCCATAATATTTTGTATGGCCTTCTGGCTACACAAAAAAAAACTTCAATTCATCGATGAAGATCTTTGTTAATAACACTTTTATCAACTAAACACAATTTTAAAATCAACTTTTTCATAACGAATATGGCATCGTCGATTCTGACCACCAGTTGATTCAGTTGAACTGAAATATACTATGTTTAAGTAAGTCCAACAAAACATAACGAGTAAATACCGCAAATATTAACAAACGGATTCATATTCACTTAAAAGGGTACTACATTTTGAGAACGCCCCTAACTGTCACCCTCTTTCTGCCATTTCATATATGCGAAGAGTATAAACTTGAGTGTCTCCATGACTAAAAGTACAGTAAAAGTTAAATCAATTTTTAAGAAAATCAATTGAAGCCTGCTAGCTAGCGATGCTAATTGTTATAAAATGGGGAAAATATCTAGAAAAGATCGTTGATGTCCACCAACAGCCGAGTTTTGTCAGTTTATAACAGATTGTCGTTATTACCTTTTTTGTATCTGTATTAAATACTCCCTTTTTGTATCTGTATTAAATACTCCCTTTTTGTATCTGTATTAAATACTCCCTTTTTAGCTTACCGGAGCCCGAAGGGCCCCATGTGAGCTTATGTCATCACTTGGCGTCCGTCGTCGTCCATCGTCTGTCGTCGTCTGTCGTCGTCTGGCGTCGTCTGTCGTCGTTGTCTGTCGTCGTCTGTCGTCGTAAACTATTTCAAAAATCTTCTCCTCTGAAACTGCTAGGCCAAATACCTTCAAACTTTAACTAAATGTTCCTTAGGGTATCTAGTTTATAAATTGTATCCGAAGTTTTGATCCATCGACAAACATGGCCGCCATGGCTAAAAATAGAACATAGGGGTCAAATGCAGTTTTTTGCTTATATCTCAAAAATTAAAGCTTTTAGAGCAAATCTAAAACGGGGGTAAAATTGTTCAATTGGTCAAGATCTATCAGCCCTGAAATTTTCAGACGAATAAAACAACTCAGTGTTGGGTTGCTGCCACTAAATTGGTAGTTTTAAGGACATTTTGCAGTTTCTTGTTATTATTTTGAATATTATTATAGATAGATATAAACTGTAAACAGCAATAATGTTCAGCAAAGTAAGATCTACAAAAAAGTTTTATGACCAAAATTGTCAATTGACCCCTTAAGGAGTTATTGCCCTTTAAAGACAATTTTACACAATTTGTTCATCAAGTTTGCTAACATTTAAAAATCTTCTCCTCTGAAACTACGTGGCCAAATACCTTCAAACTTCATCTAAATGTTCCTTAGGATATTTAGTTTATAAATTGTATCCGAAGTTTTAATCCATTGACAAACATGGCCGCCATGGCTAAAAATAGAACATAGGGGTCAAATGCAGTTTTTGGCTTATATCTCCAAAACTAAAGCTTTTAGAGAAAATCTGACATGGGGTAAAATTGTTCAATTGGTCAAGATCTATCAGCCCTGAAATTTTCAGACAAATCGAACAATCCATTGTTGGGTTGCTGCCACTAAATTGGTAGTTTTGAGGAAATTTTGCAGTTTTTTGTTATTATCTTGAATATTATTATAGATAGATATAAACTGTAAACAGCAATAATGTTCAGCAAAGTAAGATCTACAGAAAAGTTAAATGACCAAATTTGTCAATTGACCCCTTAAGGAGTTATTGCCCTTTAAAGACAATTTTACGCAATGTGTTCATCAAGTTTTCTAACATTTAAAAATCTTCTCTTCTGAAACTATTGTGCCTTATAATTCTTAACTTTCACAAATTGAATGAATGTTCTTTTAGGAATCTAGTTTATGAATTGTATCCGAAATTTTGATCCATCAACAAACATGGCCGCCATGGCTAAAAATAGAACATAGGGGTGAAATGCAGTTTTTGGCTTATATCTCAGAAACTAAAGCTTTTAGAGCAAATCTGACAGGGATAAAAATGTTCAAAAGGTCAAGATCTATCAGCCCTGAAATTTTCAGACACACCGAACAACACATTGTTGGGTTGCTGCCACTAAATTGGTTGTTTTAAGGAAATTTTGCAGTTTTTGGTTATTATCTTGAATATTATTATAGATAAAGATAAACTGTAAACAGCAAAAATGTTCAGCAAAGTAAGAGTTTATATGACAAAAATTGTCAATTGACCCCTTAAGGAGTTATTGCCCTTTAAGGACAATTTCACACAAGTTGTTTTATGTTTTTTAACTTTAAAAATCTTCTCAAATGAATCTAGTATAAATTTTGTATTTCATTTCCTTGTACGTCAAGAAACATAGACACTAGGGCTAAAATGGAACATATGGGTAAAAAGCAAAATTAATCATTGATGAAAGATTTAAGCAAAAAAAATAACAGGTGAGCGATTCAGGCTCTTGAGAGCCTCTTGTTGTATCTGTATTAAATACTCCATCCTTTTTGTATCTGTATTAAATACGCCCTTTTTGTATCTGTATTAAATACTCCGTATGAAACAAAACATATTGTAAAAAGGATTATCTGATAAAATATCGGTTTGTGTGGTCATAACTTTCGCCATTCATTTTAGAGACATGATTGGATGAGTTGCATTGAGTCGAATTGTTTGGCACGTTTGTATGTTCTTGCTTTGATTATATAATTTTCGATTTACATAGTTTTAGTTAAAGTTATTTCCTTATGTCGTTATGTTAAGAAAATAAGAAAATCAACTAGTTTGCCTTCCATCATGGCGGCCATAGGAAATAACCCCTATTCAAATTCCGTCAATTGAAACTCATCTTTTACGACCATAAGAAACGTGTTACATCGAAACACCAGACCAATTGGCGAGCTGTAAAATCAAAGTGGTCTTTTAACGGAATTTTATGCTGCCTTTTACGTACCATGCTTCTGTTTTACTAAATGCTTTCTTTTTTCGTTTCAGTTGTGGTGCTGTGTGCATCTGCTGATTCTGTCAGGGATATATTGATTAAAGCTCATGAATTAAATTTTGACAACGGAGAATATGTTTTCCTAAACATCGATTTGTTCAGCAGGTAAGAAACTCTAAAGTCATGTAAACTACGGCTCAGGCGAATTGTGCACTTTCGGCCCTCTACAGCGGGAGTCAGCACATGGAGCCTATCAACTCTGCGCCAATCATATAGGGAAGGTATGTCGTGGCTTTGGGTTTATATAAAGAATTACATGTTAAAATCCTTGTTATAGAAGATAAGCATTGTCATTTTCAATAGTTCAACAAAATAATAGATATAAACTTGAATGGCAATAGGTGTCATTGTGAATGCCCATTGTGAACAAGTGAAAATAGCAAAGTCCTCACAAGCTGTATATAAGAAAACCAAACAGTCATTATGGAATCATTTTCATTTCCTCTTACTTTTCTATAAGAAATGAAGAAAAAGATAAAAACAATATTTTAATGCAGATATGTATATTTAATGAATATGCTGTTTCAAAGGCTTTTAGATAGTAATATACAAATAAGATGTGGTAACATTTACCATGAAACAACTATCAGATAGACACCAAATGACGTAAATGTTGACCATAAGTCACCGTACTGCCTTCAACAATGAGCAAATCCCTTACAATATTGTAATCTATAAAATGACATGACAAAATGTAAAATAATTCAAACGAGAAAACCAAGGGTCTAATATGAGAAAACCAAGGGTCTATTACGAGAAAACCATGGGTCTAATACGAGAAAACCAAGGGTCTAATACGAGAAAAACATGGGTCTAATACGAGAAAACCATGGATCTAATACGAGAAAACCATGAGTCTAATACGAGAAAACCAAGGGTCTAATACGAGAAAACCAAGGGTCTAATACGACAAAAACCAAGGGTCTAATACGAGAAAACCATGGGTGTAATACGAGAAAACCAAGGGTCTAATACGAGAAAACCAAGGGTCTTATACGAGAAAACCAAGGGTCTGATACGACAAAAACCAAGGGTCTAATACGAGAAAACCAAGGGTCTAATACGAGAAAACCAAGGGTATAATATATCTACAAAGCAAATACAAATGTATGATAGACAGCAAGCAACGACAACCACTGAATTACAGGCTACTGACTTAGGAGGACAGGCATCTATACAATTTAGCAGATAAACATGTTTACGAGCGCTCAACCCTCCCCTTACCTGGGACAGGGGTGTTACAACACACCATGAGAGCAAACTGTTCGGAAAGGCTGGACTCGGTTTGTGTTTGGTATTTAGTGTCTTCGTGATACTATTGATACACATGACTGTATACAGATCATTCTTGGTAAACGTTTCACAGAACTGGCAAAAAAAAGACAAATTGAGAATCTATATCTATTTCTCTCTAACATAAATTGAGCTATATTTTTATTTGTTAGCAAGCGAGATAAAAGGGGGAAAATCCTTTCGTTTGTTCTTGGACTACACAACAACGAGGCCTCACACGGTTTATGCCAGCCGAGTGTTTAACTTTCACAAATGCCGAACTGTAGAAACTAAAAGTACATCTTTAAACGAATGCAAAATCTAATAATGATCTGATTTCTATGCATGGAATTACCGTATATTTGAAATAAAACAGAAAAACTAAATCTTCTAAATTGAATAATTTCTACGAAATGATTCAAGAATGTGAGTAGACTGGAATTTGTTGTCATCCCGCCTTTACGAAGTAGGATTAATAACAACTGCAATTACTGAAATTAAGGTCGCTTATAGTCATCTAAAATTCCCTTGTGTTTAAATAGTGACAGAAATGATCCAAAGTCACGAAAAGAGTTCATCAATTAATTATTCATTCTTGTGATTTTCAACAAAAACAATGAATTTCTTTGTTTTTATTAATTTGTTGTCACGGAAAAGAGATATTTATTATGTCTGTAAGAAACCATACAAGAGAACATAATTTGGGCACGCTAAAATTAGTAATGTCAATTCTCGTTTGAAACGAGATCTCAGCTTCCCGAACTTCAGTAAATATCATGATTTAAAAACAGAAGCGGCAACCTTATATAAATGCAATAAAAATGTGTCGGCTAAATTGAAACAATAGATAAACAAGATCTCCGTAAAAAATCATAGTGATCGAGGTGATCCGGAAGTGTTAGGAATAGGGAAATAGTTCTGTCGTGCTTGACTTCCCAAGGCCGGGCGCTAATAGTACAATTTACTTATGTTACGTTTTAATGGGATAATGAACTTCTAATGGCGTATTTATGCTGCTTCTTATATGTTCGGTTTAAACTCTGATAATTAAATTATTACCAACACATGCTTTTAATGCAAATTGGATCATCCGACAACATCTGACTCTTATACGGCTTTAAATTCATCATTTCAGACTAAAACGCATTTAAGATGGTCCACTCTATTGGCTTCTTAAGATAACTTCGTTATAGTTTCTTTTTAGTGTCATGTTTAACTGTCACATTGTAATGATAGCGTTGTAGTTTGTTGCGAATTTACAAAAATCATGATTTAATGTAGACGTCTCGAATTGAAAAAAAAATCCTATTTCAAATTGCTTCATTGTGTAAAGTCAAGAATATTGTCACGTGATGTCATTGCCCTTTTATATTATTTTTCTATTCAGGAATTTTTTGTTAAGCAGGTTCGCTACTCAGTTTCAAAATAACAAGCTTTTTATAACACTAGTATATATTGATAGGTGATTAATAAAGGAACCAAAAAAGCAAGAAAAATATATAGGTCAATGTGCTTGTTTTCGAGATATTAGCCATTGAAATTTTGGCTGGAAAATGTTCTGTCTTGATTTTTCATAGCTTTATCATTGACAAGTTTAAGTTCCTAAAAACCATTAAAAAATAACAAAGATTTTTATAAGACTTTTACAGATGGCTCATAATTATACATGTAAAAGATTTATAAAAAGAAAGATGGGGATCAATGGGCAAAAATTATCAAGGCATTCAAATGGATAAAACCAAACTAAAATTTTTTTAGGTAAAATTATCGAAACATTTTTTAATTAAGCTCAGGACAACCCATGATTTGCAAATTTTAGGGGGTGGTTGCTCGCCCGCCACGCCACCGCCTGAATCCGTCCCTGATGTCTCACTGAATGTCCTCTTATTTCCTTAAAAAATCTTTTGTATTTATTAGGAATACAAACAGCTATTTTATATATAGTGTCAACACAGTCGGTAAGCAGTTCAATATAACAAAAGAATATAATTTAAATTAATTGTTTTGAGAACAAAAACAATATGTAATTTCAATTCACAATCACGTTAAAATCAGACATACATATTTAATGGAACTCAAGCAAATGAGATTTTTATATGTCTTTGTGTCGTTATGGACAAAAACAATTAGAAAAAAAACTCATTAGTTTTCTTTTGAGATAGCTACAATTCGTAGCAGAAACTAAAATTAACAATTTTATGAGAAAACAAATAAAGTCGATAACCTTTACCCATTTCTATCGATAGACGAATGATGAATATACATGTATTTATTTTGAATTTGCATTGTATCATAGATCAAATTTATTTGTTCAGTGTATGTTCACTGGTGTTAATATGTCTTTTGATTGAGTTAAGCCATTTCAATTGATATTTTATAGTGTGTTTTTCTATGTTGTGATGTTACACTATTGTTTCAGATAAGGGTAAAGGTTTGGTACCATTTTAAAAAACGTTTAAACCCGCTGCAATTGTTTGCACCTGTCCTAAGTCAGGAATCTGATGTTCATTAGTTGTCGTTTGTTTATGTGGTTCATAAGTGTTTCTCGTTTCTCGTTTTTTATATAGATTAGACCGTTGGTTTTCCCGTTTGAATGGTTTTACGCTAGTAATTTTTGGGGCCCTTTATAGCTTGCTGTTCGGTGTGAGCCAAGGCTCCGTGTTGAAGACCGTACTTTGACCTATAATGGTTTACTTTTATAAATTTTGACTTGGATTGAGAGTTGTCTCATTGGCACTCATACCACATCTTCTTATATCTATGTATGTTAATTTTTAAAGAAGCGTCTCAGTCTGCACTAAGCGCTTCGGACGCCATGCTTTTATAAAGTGTTACTTTCATTTTCTAAAACTTGGTCTACTTCTGCTGGAAGGCAGTCACTACTAGTTCACGAAGATATGATGATAAGATATCATTCCGACGAAGTCGAAGGGGACTTTAGGTTTGCACTGCGTCCGTCTGTCCGTCCGTCCGTCCGTCCGTCCGTCCGTCCGTCTGTCTGTCTGTCTGTCTGTCTGTCTGTCTGTCTGTCTGTCTGTCTGTCTGTCTGTCTGTCTGTCTGTCTGTCTGTCTGTCTGTCTGTCTGTCTGTCTGTCTGTCTGTCTGTCTGTCTGTCTGTCTGTCTGTCTGTCTGTCTGTCTGTCTGTCTGTCTGTCTGTCCGTCCGTCCGTCCGTCCGTCCGTCCGTCCGTCCGTCCGTCCGTCGGTCCGTCCGTCCGTCCGTCCGTCCGTCTGTCTGTCTGTCTGTCTGTCTGTCTGTCTGTTTGTCTGTCTCTGTCTGTCTCTGTCTGTCTCTGTCTGTCAAATCAGTTTTCCACATTTTTTTCTTCATGCTTGAAGATATTGATTTGATATTTGGTGTATTGTTGTTTTATCATGACAAGTTACAGATCAAGTTCGAATTTTTTTCCGGTCTGATGATTTTTTGCAGAGTTATGGTCCTTGGACTTAGAAAATTCACTTAAATAATCAGTTTTCAACACTTTTTTTCGTCATACTTGAAGATATTGACCTGATATTTGTTAAATAGTTTACACCAGGACAAGTTATCGATCAAGTTAGAATTTTGTTCCAATACAATGAAATTTTAACCGGTAGGGGACTATGTATTGCCATGCAATACTCACAGAAAGCTTGTTCTACATGGCGTTGTCATTTTATTTTCGACTTATGAGTTTGAATGTCCCTTTGGTATCTGTCACTTTTAAAGACAGCAAGCGGTTTCATTAATTATTTGTAACGTAATATTTAGCAGATGTCAATAAAAAATGGAACCTCGTCAGGGGTTGTCTTTTGTCATTTGGGGACTATGTGTTAATGGCATATATTTTTTTGTATCTTTGATAGCTTCTGTAAAACGTATTGTCAACATTTGTAGATTCGGGACGATCTACCGCTTGACAAATAGAAAAGATTCGTACGCATGTTTGTCAATAATGAATTTTGTTGAAATTACAAAAACTAGTATCCAATACCAAATTATAATTATGGCCACATTTTTTTTCAACGATAATATTATTTCAAATGTCATACATGTATAACCATTACAAAGAATCTCTGTTTTGTGCGCTTTTCAATGACAGATGGCTCATGTTTTTGTTTAATGCGCCTTTTAAGGACGGATATCACTTTTGTTTGTTGTGAGCGCTTTTTACAGACAGACTTTTCTGGGGGGTTTTTTTTGGGGGGGAGGGGGTGCTATTACAGACGGGTGTTTCCTCTGTCTGTTCTGCTTGTTTTTAGAGACGGCTGTTACCTCTATCTGTTCTGGGTGCTTTTCAAGACGGGTGTTACCTCTATCTGTTCTGGGTGCTTTTAAAGACGGGTGTTACCTCTATCTGTCTGGGTGCTTTTAAAGACGGTGTTACATCTATCTGTTCTGTGTGCTTTTCAAGACGGGTGTTACCTCTATCTGTTCTGGGTGCTTTTAAAGACGGGTGTTACCTCTATCTGTTCTGGGTGCTTTTAAAGACGGGTGTTACCTCTATCTGTCTGGGTGCTTTTAAAGACGGTGTTACATCTATCTGGTCTGTGTTCTTTTCAAGACGGGTGTTACCTCTATCTGTTCTGGGTGCTTTTAAAGACGGGTGTTACCTCTATCTGTTCTGGGTGCTTTTAAAGACGGGTGTTACCTCTATCTGTCTGGGTGCTTTTAAAGACGGTGTTACCTCTATCTGTTCTGTGTGCTTTTCAAGACGGGTGTTACCTCTATCTGTTCTGGGTGCTTTTAAAGACGGGTGTTACCTCTGTCTATCTGGGTGCTTTTAAAGACGGTGTTACATCTATCTGTTCTGTGTGCTTTTCAAGACGGGTGTTACCTCTATCTGTTCTGGGTGCTTTTAAAGACGGGTGTTACCTCTATCTGTTCTGGGTGCTTTTCAAGACGGGTGTTACCTCTATCTGTCTGGGTGCTTTTAAAGACGGTGTTACATCTATCTGTTCTGTGTGCTTTTCAAGACGGGTGTTACCTCTATCTGTCCTGGGTGCTTTTAAAGACGGTGTTACATCTATCTGTTCTGTGTGCTTTTCAAGACGGGTGTTACCTCTATCTGTTCTGGGTGCTTTTAAAGACGGGTGTTACCTCTATCTGTTCTGGTTGCTTTTAAAGACGGTGTTACATCTATCTGTTCTGTGTGCTTTTCAAGACGGGTGTTACCTCTATCTGTTCTGGGTGCTCTTAAAGACGGTGTTACATCTATCTGTTCTGGGTGCTTTTAAAGACTGTGTTACCTCTATCTGTTCTGGGTGCTTTTACAGACGGATGGTACCGCAGTTTGTTTTTATGATTTCTTTACGTATTTCGTTTGATTGAAGCTTACTTAAATTACACCTTGCATCTCATTTTATTCATTTTTTGACATAATGAATTGGTACATTCTCATTAAACCGATTTAAACATTAGAGGGCAGTTAACACGCCTTTCCTGAATAATTTTGTCATTTTGTCGATCGGTAGTGATATTTAATCCGTCTGAACTGTTGCTTGTAAAATAGATAATTTACTGATAATACTTTTATTCCACTAGCAGTCAGTGCTTCGATACTGATATGACAAGTTTTATCGTTTTACCCAGTTCAGATTATGTTATTTTATTCCGAGTTTAAATTAAGTAGAGTAAACGTCTAAACCCGGAGCGAAACCTGACTGACATTACTCATTTATATTAGGGGGTAATAATGATGTTAAATGAAGTAACTTTGTGGAGAAGGTGTATGAATATATATACGTAGTGTTATTTTCTCATTAAAACAATTTTCTTAAAGACAAAAAGCGCGAAATGTTTTGTTTGCGATTTTTACTTAATTCAAAAATCTTTTTTTTCACGAAAAAAAACAACCTCAAAACAACGTTATTTGAACTTGAAACTTAAACCTCGAAACATTCCCAATCTCTAAATCGGAGCCGGTCTTCGACACTTTTTTACTGTTCGGTCTTAATTATATTCACTCACATTGCAAAGTAATATTTTTCTTATATATCATATTGTGTGACAAACTCCAGTTCCAACTTGTGCATCATAACTTTTGTTTATTTGTAAATTAAAACAATAAGAATGCATTCTCTACAATCTGATTACAAAACAGATCCTGTGTCCATGCTTCGCTTAGGGAGCTACCATTTGATTTTTAGGGGGGGGGGGGGGGGGGGGGGGTGGGGGGGGGGCTAGGATGAAATTTGAAAAAAATAGGCAGGACAGGAGTTTTGAGTAAAAAAAGGCAGGATGAGCAACTTGGTAAAAAAAAAAATGGCAGGATGACAATTTGTGTAAAAAAATTCAGGATAAACTAATAAAAAAAAAGGCAGGACCGAATAGAGTGAAAAATAAAAAGGCAGGACAGAGATTACAACTAAAAAAATATGCAGGACAAAATTTTTCATCCTAAAGCCCCCCCCCCCCCCCCCCCCCATAAAAATCAAATGGTTGCTCCCTTATAAGGATCTGACATCACCCCGTTCTACTATGTGTATTAACAACCTTTCGAGGCTTTCGGGTTTTGTCGAAATGATAAGCACTAATAAAAATTTGGAGATAGAAATTTCCTTGGTTGGTTTACTAAAAAAAGAAGAATGGCGCTTTGTCAAATTTTGATAAGCGAAACGTTGACACATGATGTTTATCTTCAACAGATTACATTCTCTGCAGCCTCGATCGCCATGTTATTGAATTCAATAGGATTATATTTTTTAAGCCAATTCACATTTTAACCTATTTGAACTTAGTTTGTGGTGATTTTCCACCTCATTTCAAATATGGTATTATAAAACCTGCAGTCTAGTGAATAGATTAATAGACATCCATTGAATTATTACACATGACTACAAAATATATATATTATCATTGTTAAAAAAGGGAATTTAATTTGATTTCAAATGTCAGCAGGTTTTCCAAGTGAAAATTATTATAGTTTTCACATATTAAGGCCAGAAATAGTTGCTTAATTAGTCCTACTAGTGTGGGATGCTATTAAAAAGCTACATGTATCTTTGTCAAATGAAGCGTTGGTCTAAAATGTGATTGTCTGTGCCGATTGCATCCTATATCGTGTTCGGAATCGATCGGTCTGATATTCCCGTACAGTGTTTATCCTTTAGGTCTGCTGTAAGAGTGTTAATAGGTTCATCTATTTATTTTAACACGAACCTTTTTTTTTTTATTATAGATATAGTCCGTTAACGTAAAATGAATATGTTTCCATTTTTTTGTATGGCATATTCAATGATAATCTGGATATAAGTAAATACGTACTGTACAAATTTAATCTTAGAGTACAGTAACATTTCCTCAGTATTAATTATAAACCGAACAATTATAAGTTTGTTTTTTTTCGAATGAAGCAACAGGAGTTCGAAATAATATAACTATATTCATTGATACAGCTGCTTAATATAAATTTGAATGACAAAATTGCTCACTGCAAAAGAACAAAAAAAGACAATCTGTTAAATGTTTCCCAATATGGAATGACAATGATAGATTCGTTAAAAACTTTACGGCTTTTGTGATGAACTTGTACTTTGAAAATATGTAATTGTAACAAATTGCAAATAACTAGAGAAGTACCGAAAGGTCTTATTTATTATTCGGAAATTCTAAATTTGAAGGCTGACATGTTAGTCGTATTATTGCCAATGTAATTGCCGTTGTCTAGATTTCAATATTCTTTGATGTTTAAAATAATTCACGATTACAAGCGAAATTGAAACTTTTATCCTCCCAATTACTGAAGGAAATGATGTAACCAACATTAAAATAATGGCCAATTACAAAGTCATTTGTCACAGTTTTACTAGTACGATTTGAATCTGCGTCAGCTAAAAGTTTGATCTGCATCAGCTTAAAGTTTGATATAAATTTGATTTATTTCTTTTCGATGAAATTTTCTATCTTGTAGCATTTATTATAATCATTTTCAGCTATTGATCTCAAAATACACTACAATGTACATTATGTAAATCAATAAAATGCGTTTCTGGTTTATATTCTGACAGGTATAATTGTTATCCTTGTACATGTTAAGGCCAAAAAGGGGGGGGGAGAAAGATGATATTGTTTTTGTTACCTCTTGTATTTTCTTAAAACTATTTAGAAAGACATCTATACGTGGGCATTGATAACTTTCATTGTTGCCGAATGTTCCTGCAAGGAGAATTAATGGTTACATGGTTGCATATACACGAATTATTGATGAATATTTCTTTGATCGTTTATGTCAATTCTTAAATAAATGGATTGCACCCGAAATCTATTGTCCTTACAGTAGGTGTAAACGTACACGATATGAAAAAAAAAAGATTTGAACTTTGGTGGATAGTTGTCTCATTGGCAATCATACCACATCTCCTTATATTTAGATGGGATATTATACATCAACAAGACAGCGACACAATGATCAAAATACCAGTTGACAAACCTGAGCAGATTTCGGTGCATTTCATCAAGATTGTATAATCTACCGGAGTGTGCGGAATGTCAAAACACATGTTCGTGATTATTAACAGATCTGATGTTTCACGTGAACCCGGACTTTTGTACAATATCAAATAAACAGTTATAGAAACTCTGATCTAAGCTCCAAAATAGATTGATTTCATTGATGTTAGCCAAAAGTCCAGTGGCGTATATCTCATTCATTTTCTTGACGATAATATATGAAACAATATAAATTTGATAGGTAGATTCTGCAAAGATTGTCGACTAGGATGAAGGGCGAAATATTTACATTGACACAAAAGAACAAGGCAATGTCGGATAGGGGCTGATATCTTGCATTGCATGTTAACGTTCAGAAAGCCACTCTCGAATATATCTTTCCTATCCCTACCGGAAGTTCGTTCTTATGTACACATTCTGCACAGCCAAACGGGCATCATGGTAGGTCATACAACTGGACAGGTCAATATAACAATATTCCTATACCCAGTCATCCTTTGTAATATATTTAGAATTAACATCTAATTGATTGATTGTTGGTTGCTTAACGTCCAGTGGCAAATATTTCATGCATATTCAGGACGATCTAATTGTACAAGCATAGTTTATATGCTAATCTCTGATTCAACTACAGACGGTTATTGTAATCTCGATGTATTTTTTTCGGTTTGTAGCAAGAATGACAGTGAGAAGCCATGGTATCGAGCCGGCGACACGGATGAAAGAAATAAAAAAGCTATGAAGGCGTACGAAGCCCTGATGACAGTTACCTTACGAAAACCAACTAGTAAAGAATATAAAAACTTTTCCATGGAAGTTAAGAGGAGAGCTAAGGAGAAAAATGTCAATTTTACTTATGGAGAAGAAGAGGTAGGGAAATTTTTTTTTTTTTGTTTTGCGTAGATTTCAGGAATTGTTAGCATGAATCATTGCGTTCTTTTTCTTAAGCAAAACAGTAAAACGTAATACTACTTAAATGGGTTGGCCGAGGTTATCGGAAATCATTGGAATGTTTGTTTCGATCAATTTCAAAAATAAAATGAAAGCTTCTACATGATACAGATTAATTCATTTATGCTTCACATGGATGCTTTAAACAGTATTGATGAATCTGTATATTACAAACATAATACTGATTTATTAAAATATCTCTCTCAACCTAGCGCTTTAAATGGACATTTGTCTTTACGGATGAAATTGTTGGTCTGAAAGCTAATTTATAAAATGCGACATTCACGTGGCAAATCACGGTGTCTATAATATTGCTTTATCGTCTTTAATTGGTTTTTGATCGTTTAAGATCAAATTCCCTAATCCAAGATTCGTGTTATTTTCTCTTTCTGTCTAGAACCTTTAATACTTATATCAACTTTAGAACGATATTGTTACACGACAAATATCCTATGAGGAAAAACGATTAAGTCAAATTAGAGTCAAGTATTTACACTAAGTCTAGATTTACCGTTGAAAATATTTGTAAGGAGCTCAACTATACATAAATTTTAAACCATATCGAAAGGAAATTACAACTGTATTATTATAATATCGACTGTAACTCCTTAATTTTCGGTAGGTTTGTAAGGCTTGGATTCTTTCTTCATAGGTGTATTCCCCACATTCTTTTTATTTATTTCATTTTTTAACAAAATTCACGGAACAGAAATAACAATTACATCTCGTTTTAAAAGGATAATTACAATCAAAATAATAATAATTTATGGGAATAAACTTGATTCGTTAAAGTTTAGAAATAACTGATTTGGCTACTTTTAAAGTAACTTGATTGATGTACATTGCATTAATTTACACGGTAAATTTGGGCCAACTGTAAGTCACTTGCATTTCTTCAGGAATTGAAAATAAATAATGACTTTTGAGAATTGTGTGCAGAACTCGTCAGTAGCAAAGAGCAACGTTGTTCAATTTGTCATCACCAAGTAGAATTGTCTGTCACGTGAGATTAATTGCAGAATCTCGCGGCGACCAGCGCGTGCTCAAAAGTCCCTGAAATCATTTGTCATGTTAATTATACAATGACATTGTGTGCTTTTGGTACGACTTCAGGGATATCAATGTCATCACTCAAAAAATCTAATTACACGAGTTCAATATTGATATTTAATACACTTACAGAATATATGTCGATCTGATGGTGTGATGTGTGTCAAAAACAGGCGGTTAAGGTTTTACTATGATTGATACGTTTATTTTATGTTCTCATATTTTTTTTTATTGAAGCTGTTGTTTCTGTTTGTACTGAGACACAGATTGCGATATTATTTATAAGCCAACAACTTGATATCCGTAGTAATTTCAAACATCTTATTGTTCGCATTGTCAGAGTATTATACTTAACAGATTTGTCCGGGTTTGGCTATATTTTTTGTTCTGTTTGGTTATGTATCAGCTGTTCAAAGTTTTTAACATTTTTTTTTTAAATTTTCAAAAATCATCGATCAACACTGCACTTTACTCAACCCTTACAACAACTCTTTGAGGGTTCTGTTGAGAACTGTTTCCCCTGTCAGTTGAAAGTCTCGTTGTAAATCCCGGTTTGAGGGTTCTGTTGAGATCTATTTCCCGTGTCAGTTGAAAGTCCCGTTGTAAATCCCGGTTTGAGGGTTCTGTTTAGAAGTGTGTCCCGTGTCAATTGTAAGTCCCGGTTTGAGGGTTCTGTTTAGAACTGTTTCCCGTGTCAGTTGATAGTCCCGTTGTAAATCCCGGTTTGAGGTTTCTGTTGAGAACTGTTTCCCGTGTCAGTTGAAAGTCCCGTTGTAAGTCCCGGTTTGAGAGTTCTGTTGAGAACTATTTCCCGTGTCAGTAGATAGTCCCGTTGTAAATCCCGGTTTGAGGGTTCTGTTGAAAACTGTTTCATGTGTCAGTCCCGTTGTAAATCCCGTTTTGAGGGTTCTGTTGAGAACTGTTTCCCGTGTCAGTCCCGTTGTAAATCCCGGTTTGAGGGTTCTGTTGAGAACTGTTTCCCGTGTCAGTTGAAAGTCCCGTTGTAAATCAAGGTCGTCATATTTTTTTTTTTGCTGTCGTTCTTGATAATGACGAAATATTTGCCACTGAACGCCAATAAAACAATAGTCAATTCTTACTTTGTTTTTAAGGAACATTTACTGTAATTGTACTGTGCAAAATCTAAAATTTATTGTTTCAGAAATAATGACTGATCTCAAGTTAACTAGACATATTTTTTATCAAAAGACCTGACAGGATTAGATATATTTTTTTTATCAAAGGCCCTGACAAGATTAGGGATTAGAATGTGAAATTTCCTTCTTTTCCACTAAGCAATATAACCTTTCGTTTGTAATACCGCTCTATCAAACTGAACAATGGTTTTACAATTATTTTTTTATATTTTTATAGTTATTTTTCGTTTGATCTATACGCTTTCCCTCCAGCTATAACAGACAATTCCGATAAGCTAAATTCTTTGAAATTGTTAAATCGATAGTGTTTGTTCGGTATATGTGAAATATGACAAATTGAGACACAAAACGCTAATTTTTTCGGATTGTGACAGCCTTGTTCTCATTACTTGTCTGGCATTTGTTTTATTACTTAAACGGTCAGCAATCAAGCAATCAAACGACAACTTCCAGGACTCCGTCAAATACTGAAATTGGCACTGATTAGTCGAGTAATTTGACGCTAATTTTTACATTTCAAATAAATTTGTCTTTTTAAATGACGCATGGAATAAATTGGTTTGTTTTTGTCAAGTCACATCTTGCAAGCATCATAAAACTGGCGTTTTTCATGGTAAAATATATATTTATGGACTCGCTCTTTCTGTTTTCATATACCATTAATATATTAACTAACTATTAATCATAAATAAAAAGATACATTTTATACAAGGTTTAAATATACCATTGATAACTTATTACATGTACATGATTTTAGTTCTTCTTATTTTTTTCTAGTCGGTTACTAGTTTTGGTTACATGGAACGATTTTCCATCATTCAAACTTAATCACCTAATATAACAAACCTTTCTAAAATTGTCCGCTTATAAATTTTGAAATTATAAAGAAAGTAAGGTTTCAACTCCCTCAGGCAAAGTTGACCTTAGATAGATTTGTCTATTTTTTATGTATTTTTTTTGGTCATATAGCTCTTCAACTGTTTTGGTTCCTATTCATACTCGGCTTTCAAATATTCAGCTTTGAGCGTTCCTGATGAAGGTAAATCCAGAAAAGCGCTTCGGAAGCATGAAATTATTAAACGTGTTGTTTTCATTTTTTAAATATCTAATTACGCACTAATCGTTATTCTGTAAAATGAATGTTCAATGTTTAATATACTACGTAAATAAGAAAACTATGTCGTAAGTACGAAAAAGAAAAATGACATGCGGGATACATTGTATAAGAAACATTCTTAAAACCCGATTAGATTTAATTAACATCGACTGTTTTAAAAACAAACTGATAAAGTTCTAGAAATATTAAGATTGAAAGCACCATTCATCAGTTTTATTGATGTACAAACTGGAGCAATTTACTCACAAACTTGATATTGAAGTCTTTCGGACTGCGGACTTTAAGTTTTTTATGAGTAAATATGTAATATACGTACACTGTAGGAAAATGTAAAATGTATTTGTTCGAGCTTTATAAACAATAGAAAATTGAGTAGAAATAAAATATTACGTTTCCTTTACTGGTAGATACTTCCTTACTGTTAGATACATAGTTTTTAGCTCACTTTTACAATTCAACGTTTTGATTTATCATTCTAAAATGTTTTCTTTGTGATTTTACAAATGGACATGGATTGACCCGGGATGACCGAAAATGAACCGTGATTTTAACAATAATTTTGATATTACCGCTCGCTTAAGATAAACGCAGAATACTCACAAACTTCATTTGTATGCCTTTGTATGAACGATTGGTGCCTACATTTGTCAAGTTTATATATTAAAAAACTCAGAAAAACTGTCGTTCTAAAGTATAGAAATGGCGCTTTGAAAATTACATAATTAATGACTTTTCAATGGTTTTCCATTTTTTTTCATTCATTAAAACGTCAATATGCTAATAAATTCAGAGTACAATGTCAATCACATTTTCCTATTTCAGGTCAACAGCTTTGTTGGTGCCTTTCATGATGCTGTTATTTTGTATGCTCTTGCATTAAACGAGACCTTAGCTGCCAATAAATCAATCACAGATGGCGCTGAGATAACAAACCGGATGTGGAATAGAACCTTTGAGGGTATTTATCGTAAATATATTGAAGCTTATGAAGACATTAAGTTACTTTTCTAAAGTACAATAAACACAATAAAATTTCCTATTTGTCATTTAAAAATGTTCAATGCCAGTGTATAATTTTTCATTTACTCTAACAGGGCACACAATATATACCCGTTTTCAAATTGACACTTGAAGCAAATTCACACACCAACTAACAGAGTGGTTGTATTCTCTTGTTCTCTTGTCATTAGCCCGTTCATGGATCTTCTGTTTCATATTACTCAGATTATGAACTAAAGAATGGTTTAGTGTTTGGACTAGAACTTTATGAAGTTTAGTTGAAACGTGAACGCGATTTTTTTAATTGTCGGGCTGTCACTTTCTGTTTGCGCTCAGATTATTGTGCATTTTAAATTACAGAAAAACATCTTTAGTTCTTATTTTCAGGTTTGTATACATTTATGAATGAAATAAAGTTTGCACTGAGTAAGAGACAGAAAGAGAGAGAGATATGATTTTATATTGTTACATGGTACAGTCACTCTGTCGAATACGTTGAACATTCACTCTGTCGAATAGTTTGAACAGTCACTCTGTCGAATAATTTGAACAGTCACTCTGTTGAATAAGTTGAACATTCACTCTGTCGAATAAGTTGAACAGTCACTCTGTCGAATAAATTGAACATTCACTCTGTCGAATAATTTGAACAGTCACTATGTCGAATAATTTGAACAGTCACTCTGTCGAATAAGTTGAACATTAACTCTGTCGAAAAATTGAACAGTCACTCTGTCGAATAAGTTGAACAGTCACTCTGTTGAATAAGTTGAACTGTCACTCTGTCGAATACGTTCGACATTCTCTTTGTATTTTCGTGTTTATACTTACATTATTAATAGCAAATCTTAATTAATTGGATTCTCTTTTTTTATGTAAATTTCATAAATTATGTAATTTTTGTCTGCAGGAATCACTGGCACTGTCAGCATTGACAAGAATGGTGATAGGAATGCAGATTATTCTTTATTGGATATGAATCCTCATACTCATAAATTTGAGGTAAGTACATGTACATGGACCGACATCTTTCATTGTTGTTAACTACAGTACGTGTTTGTCGAATGTTCAATGGTCCGCGGTACGAAGATATTTCGAAACTCGGTTTCAAGAGTATGTTACATGCTAGCAAGGGAGGACACAAACATTAAATTATAACCAATTTCGCGATTTCGAACTTAATGTTCTGTTTTGCTAACTAGAACATAAATTAATTTTAGGCTTTTACTTGGTTTGTTTTACGCCAGTTGTTATTTAACATTCGCTACTGTCTTGAAAGGATCATGGATAATAGTGACTTTTTTGTTATTATTTTTCACGTTTGAACAGAAGCATCAGCTCAGTAGTCAATTCGTCTGTACTCACAGGATTTAACATACAGTACATTTATTAAATTTTCTGTTGTTAACTTCAGAAATTATTTAGATAGAAACTAAGGTTCCAACTTCCTCAGGCAAAGTTGACCTTAGATACATTTGGCTATTGGTTCTAGGTCCCATTTGGTTATACAACCCTTGTATACTTATTCAGTTATATACGGTATTTTCAAAAAGATCGATTGCAAAAAATATCCGTGACTTGATTCAGCGAATGATCCTTCTCACCATGCAGTAGTAGTAATTCTACACAGTATTGAATTGAAGCCTAAAGTACAAGTTACACTAGTTCTGCCTGATTAAGAAAGAAAAAACATATTAATATGAAATTAACGAGATCAAGCCTTTCCACATCACCGTATAACATCGCTGGCTTTAGGCTATCTGAGAATTGGAAATCCAAGATATTTGTTTTAATAAATCAGCCAAAATGAGGTTAAATATTTCACGTTCTGTCAGCTAATATTTTTTTTAACAAATTTGCCTAAACAGCAACTATTATCTTATCAGCCAGAAATCTGCACGGTTAGAAAATAACGTGCTACACTTTCCGTTAAACCTTTCCTTTGTGAAATGTTAGCTGCAGTTTTGTAAAGTCTTTTGTATTTTAACAAACTGGATGTCTATTATATATATGTATATGCCTATTGTTTTTATTTTTTGTCGTTGGATTTCTGTCTCATTTACATGTAGATATACATGTAACCCAAATCTTCATGGCAATGCATAGTACGTAATTTGGTAATATTATATATGTATACGTTAAGGATCAAAACTGAAACAACCACTGCTTCAAATAATGTAGATAGTTAAAAGAGTTTTATCTTTTTCTTTTGGTTGAAATTATTCAATTGTTGCTCATGAAAACTATTATGACATTAGTTTTACCAAGTCTTTCCGTGTCATCATATAACCTCATTGGCTATAAGTTATCTGAAAATTGAAATTTGAAAAAAAAATCAATCGCCACAAAATCGGCTAGAAAGAACTAAACTAAATAAGAATAACAGTTTGTTAAGACTTCGGTACTGGCATGATTTATAACAAACCTTTCTTAATTTGTCCGTTTATAAATTTAGAAACTAGTAAGAAACTAAGGTTTCAACTCCCTCAGGCAAAGTTGACCTTAGATGGATTTGGCTATTATTTTATGTATCTTTTTGCTCATATACAATGTAGCTCTTCAACAGTTTCGGTTCTTATACATCCTCGGCTTTGAGCGTTACCGATGAAGTAAACCAAAAAAAAAAACGCTTCGGACGCATGACATTTATAAAGTGATGTTTTCATTTGTTTAGAGTATCTTACACATGTATGTTATGTGTATGTTACGTGTATATGTATGTTATATGTATGTTACATGTATGTTACATGTACATGTATGTTATATGTATGTTATATATATGTTACATGTATGTTATATGTATGTTAACATTTTATTTCAGGTTGTTGCTAACTACTTTGGTAAAGATCAGGAATACAAAGAAGTTGAGGGTAAACATATCCACTGGGCGGGTGGACGAACGTCTGCTCCACCCGATACACCAAAATGTGGATTCGATGGTTCAAAATGTCCTCCAGATAGTAAGTATGATAATTTATGACAAATGTCGCCATTGCCTTTCGATACTCTTTTTGTTTTTAGAAGAATATCTCCGTTTCCATCATTATTCATGCTTTTGTTAATCCGTTTGCTTTCAGAAGAGAATCTTCGTTGCATTTAATATTCACGAATTCGTTACGATACGACGTTTTTTTCTTATTGCTTATCGAACATGTGATTTCCAAATGTGTATCTCTTCTTTTTTTTTCAGCTGTGTCTTCATTTGAAAAACAATCTTAAAAACATAGTGTTTGTTAAAGGGGAACTACATTTCTCCACCTGTTCCCGGATAATTATAAGGAAATATCATTAGTGAAATGAATATGTATGTCTGAATTGAAATGACGAAGATAAAAGCAATTATAAGTCAACATACGGCCTTGAACAACGAGAAAAGACGTTACCGTATAGTCGACTATATTGGTCTTTTTTAGAGCTACAGTTATATTTCAAATATTTTCCTGGTGCTTTAGACTTTCCCTCACAGTCAACCCTGTACTGTTTAGTAACTTTAAAAAAAAAATCAGTTTTGTTCTTGGTATTTTACAGTTTCGATTATTTTTCAACCAATCGAAACTTTTATTGTTTTGTTCAAGTATTTTACAGTTACTGGACGTTGTTGAAATGGACGATTTATTTTATACTAGCGAGAAAGGTGTGTTTCATATTTTTTTCCTGAAAATTCGACAGTTTCTCAAATCTAAAAACAAACTGTCAATCATTTTAAAGGACTATTTTTCGTAAGTAGGAAATGTAACGAATAGTTACTTGTTTTTCTGTAATGATGACTTTGTTTTTTAAAAGTGTACTCGGTGGTCTTCATTAGCTACACGCTTTTTGTCAAGATATCACAATTACATTTTCTCATTTAGATGTAGGGACATTGTCCAAGGGTTCAATTGGTTTGCAACAAATTTGATTTAGTTCGTTTAGTTCAACGTATCGGGAAGTCATTTGTACTCTGGTGGACAGTTGATTCATCGGCTATGAAACCACATCTTCTTGTGTTTATATAGATTTATTTTATAACCAAAATATATGTGGAAGTGTTTCTGAAGTCCGCGGTTTTACTACCGAGGTCTCATATTTAAACCACTGATATAGCGAATATTTCAAATTCAAGTATTCTTCATATTTGTTGAGGTCCAAATGTGTTGTCCGAGCTACCCTTAAACTTCCTAGAGTTACTATACATAAAATGCATGTCAGCAAAATTTATGGTTTAAAATACTATTTTAAATTTCTTGATTATTGGTAAAATAAATGCAAAGTGATTATGATTTTATGAAAAACGTTTTCGAAAGATGGTACGATCAATAAGACAAAAGAAACAGATTCTTATAATATTCATCTCTTCTCATCCACAACTTTTTTATAACAGGAACTGCTGAGCCAGCCTTATTTGGTGGTGGTGGTGGTGTTCTTGGGGGGGGGGGGTACTGACTGTTGTTTGTGTTCTTTCTTAAGACCACAGCGTTGTCTATTGTTCCTTGGCCTACGATTTTGTTATCCCCCTTTTGTATCTTTGATAAAATTCTCAGATATTAACACGATTATAATCGTTAAATTTTTTGTTGTTGAACTTTTTCTTTTATCAATCACAGTTCGTCTCATATAAAATACCTAATCATAACATAAATGCTGTAAAACTTAATATGTATCGATTAAACATGGCTTAACGCATTAAAACAACGTTGACGGACATACTGACATTATATGGACTCCATTAATACAAGTCCTGTATCATAGGAAATCATTTACAATCATATATCTGTAAAGATATGGTTTCAGATGTCTAGATTTTAATATCAGGAAAACAAAGAAGTTCTTAGATCTCACGATTTTCCTACTTTGTACTTTAGTGCATACGAGACATCGACAACCTTCCCAAGATGCACCATTGAAAATACGTTTTGTCACATGTAAGGATCGGCTTTATAAGCTAGGGCGTCACTGTAGCCCTGTTGAGATGATAAACGCAATAACATCCAAACATGTAAGAGGTTCTGGTATGGGTTTTCAGAAAAGAGAATAGGCAAACATTAAAAGAATAGAGAATGATAGGGGTGCTTACTAAATATAAAAGAATATTATACAATGGGAGAAAAAAAATGAGAAAAATGGCATAACAAATTAAAATAACATAGATATGAAGACCTCCCACCATCCAGACCTCAGATAATACAAATGCATAGAATGATGCTAAAAGTTTTTTTTACAGTCCGTCATGGGGGACTAATAGACTGAAGGCACGTTTGATAAATCACAACTTTTATTTCACTGTAAAAACATAATGTATCAGGCAGACGACAGTAACTTTGTGCTGCCAAAAACATAAAATATAGTATACAGTTCCGTTATTTATCACAAATAAGCTAAATTAGGTTCTACATTTACCGTAACCAGATATAGTTCAAGTAGAGGTAAACAACAAGTGTAACTATTCATTTCATTTTTATGCCCCCGCCGTAGCGGAGGGGGCATTAAGTTTTACCCTTGTCCGTCCGTCTGTACGTACGTACGTCCGTCCGTCCGAACGTCCCAAAATTGATTTCCGTTCTCTAACTTTAGTTTGCCTTAACTGGCCAAATGTTGTTAAACTTATACACAATACTTATTACTACAAAACACAGATCAAGTTTGAATTTTTTACTAATACTTCAAAGGTACTTATTTACCTTAAGTTTTTATTGAAAATCAAGTTTTACCACAATTACGCGACTAGACATTTAACAGCACATAACAATTATTTTTTAACAGGTTTCATAAAAGAAATCGACATGAAACATACATTTTGGTAATACGGAGACTAGAGTTTCTGAAAATACATCTATCATTTTGACAGCTTTATACAACCTAATCTTATTGACTGGATATATACTGAAATAGATCTGTTTATTTACTTGATTCAATTTCAGATAAGTCTGCAGAATTGCACAGCGATAATTTTATTGGTTTGACCTCATCAGAGAAGGTCGAATATGATAAATTATTTCTTTCGCGTTCGACAATTTTAATGTATATATAATAAATTAAATGTGTTTGTTTTATGTCATTAAAATGGTTTCTAAAATAATGCAACAATACACTTTGATTGATTAATCGTTGTTTGATTAGCGTCCGGAAGCAAATATTTCTGACATATTCAGGGCGAGAGAAAAAAATTATACAGTTATAAAACTAATAAAAAAAAACATAGCCAGACTAAAATGTATTAATGGCGGCATTTTTTTAAATTTCAGAACCATTTCCGGAGTACGGTATTGTTATCATTGTACTAGGCTCACTGTTAGTTATTGTTCTTGTAGCAGCTTTCTTTATATACAGGTGAGTCTTGAATTAATAGTTATGTAATGGGAGATAACTCTAAAAATCAGTTTTGCGTTTGTAATACACATTTGTCATATTGAGATCGAGAGTCATATAAACAATAACTAAAAAAAATAAACTCTATAAAAAACACATTAGTGACGATCGAATCAAAAAAGTTTAAAAAGGCCAAGTAAAGTACGAAGTTGAACAGCATTGATGACTTCAAATTCCAAAAGATTCTGCCAAATACAGCTAAGGTAATCTATTCTTGCGGTAGAAAATCCTTTATATTTAGAAAAATACCAATTAATAGATGATACTAGTGCAAATACGACTTTTCTTGACGTGTCATACATTTAACCGCAGGCTATTTTAAACAAGAGTGGGTGATCCATGATTCTTTTGATGTTGCGTGAGAGTTTAGAACTCGAGCAAATGTGGATATTGAAAAAAACAATAAATAGCTTTTTCAAAATTAATATAATTGTTCTGTCTTTAGGCTTATTGAAACTACGTGGTACTTGAGAATACACAGCTTGATGATTTAGCAATACAAAAATTACAATGCAAATCATACATATCTATCGGTTTTTGTTAACCTTAGTCAATAAATGGTACCGAAAATAGAAAAATGTAGATGGTTAAATAAGATGATACCCACATAAGATGGCAGATAAACATAAATCGAAGGAGATTAGTCAACACCAATTTAAATTTAAAAGTAACACGACGATTCAATTATCAAAAATAAAAACAAATCAAAGAAATTGGTCTATGTGGATACTTGCTTTTTTTTACAATTTGAAATTAAGTATCGACAAACAATAGTTCACAGAACCTCGAACAAAAACCTCAATATTGACCCAACACAATACCACACGAAAAAGAGCTGCTAATACTAGATACTTCAGAATAATCAGTGGTTCCTATTCTTCTAATGACATCAATTGTAATATAAAGAACTTCCGGTTCTCGTCAAGTACTGATTTACTATTTATGGGCCGACACTAAATCGGTCCATCATATGATATGGGTTTGAGATTGTTACATGATTATCTGCGGATCTATATTACTTTCTGTATATGCAAAATTAAAGATTTTAGGTACTAATTGAAATAAATATATTTTTATTAATTTTTATAAAAGAAGAAGATGCCAAAAAAAAACTTAAATATATTTATAACAATGAATGTTCATTGTTTTTTTATGCACAGAATGCGTGACTCATATTTGACCTGGTTATTTTTAGAAATGTAAAAAGGGTACCATGTTCTTACAACAACTCGTCGTCGGAACATGGGAAATGATTTATAGTTTGCGTTTTCAATTCTCAAAATAGTTATTTCTTATTCTATTTTGATTATTATATATACAGTTTTCATCACTAAGAAAAACAATTATAATACAGATATCTTTACTTTCAACGTAAAGGGTCTCACTACTTAGCGTCAAGTAGCGACAAGAAGCGTCAAGAAGCGACAAGAAGCGTCAAGAAGCGACAAGAAGAAACAAATTAGCGACAAGAAGAATAATTTAGTGACAAGCAAACAAATTAAGCGTAAAAAATCTCAATATCAATTATTCTGAATAAATAAATTTTGAAATATACATTAAATTGTCTTTTTTTTAATATGCGAGAAACAAGAGAATAAACTTTTTTTTTTTTTTTATTAATTTATCAAGGATATGTTTAAGATAATATATACCTGCAGTTTACAGCATAGAATGAATCAATGTTTATGTAGAGTCGGCATGGTTGGTGTATCAAAGTTAAGATTCAAACCAAATTATAAATAAGATAATATAATAATAATGTTGATTTATTTCAGACTCAAAAGGGAAATACATATATATATAAATACATGACACAATTTTTTCTGTCTTAACTGGATAAAAGGTTCAAATATTTTATTTACATTATTAATAAAAAAAAACCAAACAAAAGGTATGTACATGAATGTTTGGGTAAAAAAGGGGGTCACTTCTTAAACTTTTAAAATTTTTAATTGCCATTTTTCTCTATTTTTCATGTATCCTTAGTATAATCAGAAATAAAAACATTTTGTCAGGGATTTCTCAGCTGTTACGAAGAGAACAATTTGCTATACTGTCTGAAGCTTTCTGATTTTGAGTTGTAGTATGTAAGCAGTGTTTTAGTCTGTCGTATACCCAATGAAAATATGAAGGGATATAAAGTAAATGTACATGAGACAATATTAATATCAATACATGGTATAACCACAAAATGGAACATTTTTATTGTTGTCCTTCATCTTCAAGTCACCATAAGGCATTCAACAATGAGCAATATTCCTCATAACTGGTAGTAAGTTCAAGTTGACCCCTCGCATCGGTTTGAGCAGAATTCATTGTTAAATATCATACAAAGCTACATCCATTTTTTTATGTCTGTTTGTTGATACTTTAAAAGTTCACCAAAACCGAATAGAAATGAAAACATTTTGAAGAGGGTTTCTCAACCTTTACTGAGAGGAATAATTTGACATTTGTTTGGTTTAAGATTTTTATATCTTTTGTTAAACGAAGTTGGGTAAGGGATATAGTGTTTCATATGTCCGTCACAAAGTTAAAGTCCATCTATCTGTGGACGTATAAGTCATAGTTCATGAGAGTTCGTTCATAGATGCGTCTTGAAGAACCCAAGGGTCCTGATAAAAAAATAAGGTCATCTTTACCTACATTTCATTTTGAGTTTCAAAATCAAGACTTGAAAATGAATTAAATGATACTCCATTTCATCAACTGCACTTAAATGATATTCGATTTCATCAACTGTACAATTTAGTAATATTTTATAGCATTATCATAACTAATTGGATTGGAACAGTTCTGGCAAATGAGGATTCAAGTCAACTCAATATACAGATTGTTTATGTAATAGATATCAGAAGATGTGGTATGAGTGCCAATGAGACAACTCTCCATCCAAGTCACAATTTGTAAAAGAAAAAGCATTTTGCACTTTTTTACACCAAAAACCTCCATACTTCCGGCCCAAAAATTTGATGCGTGTGCCAATTAACTCTCTTGTTGATATTTTACTAGGTAAAGTGCATGTTACAATGTACCCAAAGACACTGACTAAAGGCATTAATATCAAATTATAGTTTCTTCTGTAATGTGGTATTCTAATTATTGAAAATTACTTCTATAAATACAAGTGTGAAATGTGGAAAGTTTATCGTACATGCAGTAATATTCGTTGTTTGTTGCTAAAAAAAAATTGACCTAGTATCGAAATCACTAAGCTTGCAACTATGTTAAGAATAAAAGATGTCGGGAATGCGTCAATGATTTGATTTGATTTTTGGTGTTTTAACGCCACTTTAAGCACCGGTTTTGGGCTATTTCGTGGCGGCCAGTTTTTATTGGTGGAGGAAGCCGGAGTGCCCGGAGAAAACCACCGACCTTCGATAGGAAAACTGACAATCCTAGTCAATTAAGATTGGAGTCGGGTGCACCCGCACGAGCGGGGTTCGAACTCACAACCTCAGTGTTGACTGGCTAGTGATTACAGTAGTAACTACTTAGACCACTCGGCCACCGAGAATGCGCCAATGAGGGGCAGCCTGAACTACAAAATACCATAAATACATATAGAGGGCAAAATACAATATAATTATTGACAGATGACGATACTTATATATAACAAGCTATACATCGTCTGAATAAGTCTCTAATAGTTGTGAACATATTAATCAGAAAAGATCTGCCGTCAACATAATCATGATAATGTTCATCAAATAACAAATGCATTTACGATTTGACACAAGACAACATCCGAAGAGGTTCCTTTCTCTTTCTGAGGGCTGAAAGGAGTCTATACAAGAGAGAATAACTGGCCAAAAAATATAAAGAATATAAAAATGGACACAGAAAAGAATAAAAGGGTTCTAAGAAAAAATAGAGAAATGTGAAAAATGGCATGAAAATTCAAGAATATAGAAATGAAACCCCATTCAGATGATATTTAAGACACGCGATAACTTAATTCAACAATCAAATGTTCAAGCGTCAGGAATAGATTTTACTGTCATTGTCAGAAAATATATAATGTATTAGTACTCGCTAAGTTACAGCAGAAAAGCTCGACTATATATCATTTCAACTGCGAACGTTTTCTTTTATTTTGATAGAAAAGGCAGTGCAACATTTTTGTCATAATTCAGTCAACAGTGTCCCTTGAGCTTTTCTGTCATGGAAGTGTAAAAAGTTTAACAAGTATTGGCACATTTTAATTTTGATAAATTTATCATTCAAGTCAGCTCAAATTCAGTTTCATTCAATTAACATGAAATGATTTGAAGAACGAAAATTATTTCTTAAAATTAAAAAAATTGACAGTTTTAATCACAGTGACTGATTCCTAGTAATTTAGCAAATAAATGAATTGTTTTAGTTAGACGTGGGAGTGTTGGTAGATAATTGATGGGTGTCAATCTGTCAATTACTTCACAATATTCTAACTATTGACACATTTAGTTTAAAATGAGAATTACGAAAAATAATTCAAAACGACATTCGTATTAAGTAAAAGCTTTTTAGATAGAAAAGTTGTGAGTTCTATAAATAACTCATCATAGATACCAGGATTACAAAATATTTCGCCAGACGCGCGTTTCGTCTTCGTGATTCTCTCCGGGCACTCCAACTTCTTCCAAAAGTAAAATCTGACCGTCACGAAATAACCAATAGTGATGAAAGTGGCGTCCAAATATAAAAAAATCAATAATCAATGAATCATAAACGCATATCCTTTTCTGCTGATGAAAAATTCCTTTGTAGTTTATTAAAGGAAGTTAGCCAGCTCCAAACAGCCTCCATTACTGTTGTAAATAGCCTATGCAATACGTAATTCAAAGCTTGATATTGACACTTTATTAAATTATCTTTTGAATATTAATTAGGCAATAATGAACTGTATAATTGAATGAAATTTTGAATTATCGCTCGAGGTATGAATTATGATCATCGCTGTGGGAATTCTTATAATGATGTGTGAAGTATTACTAATTATAGTACATCTTCTTTTTTATATTTCTATTTCAATGGATTTTTGTTTCAATTTATAAAAAGAATAAAAAAATGGAAACAAATATTTAATGGTTTTCATGCAAGAAATTGAAGAATTTATTTGTATCGCCCACGTAAAGATTGCCCTAGCACGATTTTGCACACCTGTTTTGCACTTTGGGTTTCATTGCTCTCCAAATACGTTATTTATATGACTTTTATTCTCTTTGATTCGAACATCATTGATCGTTCACATGGAGACGTAACGTGTTTCTAGCGTGATAAATTATAATCCTTGTATCTTTATTATGAATTTTACTACTGGTCACAATCATAAGACGAACGCGTTTAAATGTGGGAGAAGATACCAAGGGCTAATCAGACACCGTAAGTAACAAGAACAACAAGGCCGAGAGAAAACAATAAACGAGGAACATACACACAATAAATCTATAGAAACCTGACACCCACCAACATCCTAGGTACATGAAGGAGCTTAGCTACAAAAACCTCTTTAACGTATATACAGTAAGATGTTGGAGGATGAAGGAACCATAACCTTGTCTACACTGTTCCCTTAGGTTTGGGGAGGTTTATTTTCAGTTTAATGTGGTTATCCCCGATCATGCCTTCTTGTTTATGTGAATATACATCTATTTATTTTAGTTATTTAAATAATTTTTGTTAACTTGGATATTTTTCCTGAGAAAAAAACATTTTATTAATTCAATATGACTTTGTGTATGACGCGAGTAAACCAATTTCTTGTTGATTTTCATGTAAATAATGAATTTTAAGACCTAGCTACAAAACTAATATTTGACAAACCTTTACTGACTGACATTTCAATATTTCATAGAAGGTTGCTTTTATCGCCAGACTAATCAAAAACAGCTTAAAGCTACCTAAAATGATGAAATATAATTTAGTTTTTTATATTTCTTAAAAGATTTTTGATATTGAATTGTGAACAATTTGATTATGACATTTTATTTCAGAATATTAGTTTTAAAATGTCTGTCTTGAAAATAGTCTAAAATGGTAGGAAATATCCAATTTACAATGTACTATACCAAATGGCAACACTTGGAAATCAAAATGTACTTAAAAATCAGAACAATCGTACTGCGTTTAGAAAAAACCATTAAAAGTATGTTATTAAAAAAAGAGCAATACGTGTCAAAATTCGATGAGAAATCGCATTCGAGAATGTAGTTTCCGATCAAACGAATACGGAATTGTGACATCGACAAAATGAATAAAGACAGGATCATGTGATAACAATATATGAAAAATCTTTATGGCGTCCGTAAACTTTTCGGGCAATTGACTTCAATTTCACCGTTAAAAACCCTTTGTTCAATAGCTTCAGTGAAAACAACACCTGTTTATCAAGGAAATCCTAATAGGAAGCACAAACAGGGAATGTTTTCTCATTGTTAAAGTATTGCTTAATAACTCACCAGTAGTTTACCGATGATAAATGAGAAGTAAAATCACAAAAACCGATTAAGGATGTTTGCTACTCTTGTTTTTGACTTTTTGTCAGATATTCGGAATCCTCTAGTTTTATCCATGTAGTGCCATTAAAAATTTTTGCCCGCAAATCCCTACTTTTCTTTTCAAAATTTAATTACATATAGTTCATAGTGTCATCTTTGAAAATCTTATAAAATCCTTGTTATTTTTTCATGGTTTATGAAAGAAAAAAGGTGCCAATGTTAAATGTATGAAAAATCTAGAGAGAATTATTTCCCGCCAATGGCTTATATCTCGAAAACAAGCACACGGACCCTTCATTTTTTTCTGCTTTTTTAGTTTCTTTATTTATATACTATCAATTTATAACAGTCTTTGAAAAAGCTTGTTATTTTGAAACAGAGTAGCGAACATCCTTAAGAAGAAAAATCAAGGTAACAAACAAAAAATGAGAGAATAATTTAATTTCCAAAAGGAGCGAAACCTGTTGCGTCGACAGGTAAAGCGTCTCCTGCTATGTATGCATAACCCGAAACGTGAATCCACATTCAGTTTAGATATCACACAATGGGGTTTTGGATAAAATCGCTAAAATAAGGGATTAGTCGCAAGTGAGTTGAGACACAGACATATCGTATCGGTCAACCAATTTGTGATGGTGATCGACAAACCTATCAGTGCGGATTTCAGATGTCTTCCTTATTGTTTTGTTAGAGCAGTTTTTTTTGTGTAAAAACGGAATTTGCATAATAATAAAAAAACAAACATGAAATGAAAAGCAATTGTTTTTGTAAAGTTTGGTTTTAAAACTGTTACACTTCAGTTTTTTGCAGCTATTTAATTTGATGATGTACCATTTTATTTGTCTTCAATTTACGAGAAGTTGGGCACCGATCAAATTGAAGAGATGTTTGTTATCTACTAGGAATGGATAAACTGCATTTCGGAAAATAGCTACAATTGGAACCAAGGATGAAAATTGTGCACCAGTTAGATTAAACTGGTTAACACGTGACCATTACAATGTTTGAACCCAAATTTCTTAACATTCTCTGTATGATTTCATAAGTGAGGGTCTCCTTTTGGGTCTTCTTTCCTGTAATCCTGAATATTGTAGACCATTTTTCTCTATTCTTTACCTTTCAGCACTTCGTTATTTTCTATTCTTTTTTGGGTTGGCCCAAATTTCTCTATTTTACATATTTTGGCCCATTATTCGCTTTGTCTTAACCCCACCCAGCACCTCATTAGTGTCGTTGTACTATAGTGTTAAAATGTTACATTTATGACAATCTTGTGTAGACGAAACGCGCGTCTGGCGTATTAAATTATAATCCTGGTACCTTTGATAACTATTTACACCACTGGGTCGATGCCACTGCTGGTGGACGTTTCGTCCCCGAGGGTATCACCAGCCCAGTAGTCAGCACTTCGGTGTTGACATGAATATCAATTATATGGTCATTTTAATAAAATTCCTGTTGACAAAACTTTAAATTTTTCGAAAAAAAACTAAGGATTTTCTTATCCCTGGAATTGATTACCTTAGCCGTATTTGGCACAATTTTTTTGGAATTTTGGGTCCTCAATGCTCTTCAACTTTGTACTTGTTTGGCTTTATAACTATTTTGATCTGAGCGTCACTGATGAGTCTTGTGTAGACGAAACGCGCGTCTGGCGTATTAAATTATAATCCTGGTACCTTTGATAACTATTAATACTCCATGCGAAATTTTGATCAATTCAGTAGCATATTGTTGTAGGTTTTTTAGATTTGCCCCTAAGGACTTGGTAGCTACTTTTCGAATTCTCTTTTGCTTTAACTTTCATTTTATCATTACATCCTTTCTTTTTTTCTCATGAATATTGACCCTTTATTTCCATTTAATTTCAGACATATCAAATTAGAAGCAGAGTTGGCTGAAATGAATTGGAGAGTCAAATGGGAAGATATAATGTTTGGCACGATGGAAAACGACAAAAAACTCCGTCGTCAAGGAAGTACGCTCAGTCTTACCAGGGTGAGTAACTCCATCTGTTGAGGAAATTACGTATTAAAAGAAATCACGAGATCAATCCGAATTAAAAACTTGTACTTTATCTAAGCGTCTAAGGCGTTATGTTGGGTTAACCTTAAACTGACGTTGTATATCTAATCATTTTCCAGTTTCATATCTCGAGGCCATCTCTAGATTTCTGTTTTAGTTAAAGACCTTAATCGAAAATGCACTTTCTCCTTTAAAAGGTTGATGGTATACATAATTGAAGAGACTTTGAACCTAAACGGTAATACAGTGAATATAAGTAACGTAACACCTATCAACAAGACTTCAAAATATAATGAAATAAATAAACTTAAAAAGTCCTTAACTACAGCTGTTCGGTGAATCACAGAGGGTGAGGTCCTCCTGGCTGATAATTCTTATTAAATAATCATGATGTACTAGTATTACAAACATTTTGCCCCCGAAAAAGTCAGAGCGTATGTGGTCTGTTTTACTCTACCCAATTCCCTTTTCCTTTAAGCAACTTTTACCATAGAGAGCTTTGCCCATTCCTTTTGGAAATTGTAACTGTTGAAGACTTTGCAAATTCCTTTAAGTAATGGTAAGTGTTGAAGACTTTGCTCATTCCTTTACGTACTTTTTACCACAGAGGACTTTGTCCTTTCCCTTTTGACAATTCTTAGTTATAATGCTCCAAAAGTATTTGTACACGTTTGGCGCTGTAATCCTGATCAAAGAAAACGAACCAAGCGCTGCAAGAACAGTCGTTGACTTCGTCATTCTCTGAATGGATTGGTATAATTCATAAAACTTTCTTTATATCAAACCAAAAAAAATCATAAATAATTATTATAAGCAGTGTCAACCATACAGAACTTTCACTGAGGCGTTGTCCATTCCTTTTAGGAAGCTTTAGATATATTGTTTAGCAATGAATTCTCCTATTTCAGGACGTTTAATTAAATGTCTTTTTCGTCTTGGTCTGTCATAAAATGTCTATAAATTGGCTTGCTTAATTATGAAAACAATATAACAGATAACATGCTTTTACATTAGTCATTTTGGGGCCCTTTATAGATGGTGTTCGGTGTGAGCCAAGGCTCCGTGTTGAAGGCCGTACTTTGACCTATAATGGTTTACTTTTACAAATTGTGACTTGGATGGAGAGTTGTCTCATTGGCACTCATACCACACCTTCTTATATCTATTTGTCTTTCATATTAATGATAATGAAATTTCTTATAATACTAATAACTTAATCTTTGTCATTATCATTTTTCTCGAAGAAATTGTGTAAAATATCTCTACCTAAAACATGTACTTACACCTTGTAATTTTTTTTATACAATACGAATCATGTGGATTCTGTCATTTCATCTTACCAACCATAGACAGTCCAATTTTTGTCAAATTAAATTTTGTAGATATTTTGACTTAAATACTCATAGCTTATCTACTTAGATCTTATGATGAAGGAATAGCAATATGATGTTTTAAACCAATTTCTACGTTTTTTGTGTACTCTTTTGTAAATATAACCCATAATGCATTAGATTCTGAAAAGGCAAATTAAGAGCCTATTCACACCTGAACGATTTGAAATGACAGAATCCACATGAGATGTGGAATATAAACTATTTTGATCAGATTTTCATCAATTAAAATTTGATAGCTTTTTTGAAGAAATTAAGCAAAGTTGATTTTTTAAAATCATGCTAGTAAGATGAAATTTCATAAAAGATAAATTATGTTCAAACATACAATTTAAACGTCACTGTTGCATATATGTGTAAAACTTTTAACATTTTGTTTTGACATAGGATACTCATAAACGCTCATCAACTGAGGTAATTGTATTGAGCTGCTCTTATTCAAGTTATATGTTACTCTCTTCTTTTTGCACTTTGTGTATTTCCGAATTTATAAAACACCCATCAATACTGATCCTCAATACAGTCCCTCCAAAATAGATTATAACCAATAACAGAGTTTTCCCTCCTAAATAAGTACACCCTCTTACCATTTCAAATTTTAACTGATTCTTTGTATTAGGTTGCATATAGAGAAATAAAGGAATACCTTTATTATCTAACAGTCTTGTAGAAATTTGAAAAAGGTACATGGAATATAGTTACCATTGAAAATTTCATCGTCTGATTAAAGGTCAACATAAGACATATTGTACTCATATTCACTCTTTCTCATGGCAAGATTAAAATACTTTCCATTGTTTGGTTTTACTGGTTTCAACGCTTACCTTTAGAATAAATTACAAAAATCATAACGAGGTGTGTTGATCTTTAATTCAGTATAAATTTTCAATGGCATTTATATACGTGGTGTCGCACGAGGAAGTAAATACCTCATTATCATTGTTTTATACGTAGGTGACAATAGTTTGAACTTTAAACATACTAACACCCAACTAACAACTAAAGGAAATTAAAAACCGTACTAACACTACTCCTTGTTAGGTTGATGGTTCAGTATAGCAATTTATAGTTTATTATAAGGTTTTCTTACAGATTAGTTAATTATGCAACCTATCTGCATGTCTGAAGTTATGTCGAAATACCTAATTGAAACAAACGCATGGTAATCAATTTCCCCATCGTGAAAAAAAAATTGAATTTATCTAAATGGCTTCTTTGTATCATGAACTTTCACTAAAATACGACGGAGGAAATCTTTACTCCACAGACCAATGGTGAGGCATGCGCAGAAGGACGTGTTCTGATTGAGAGGTCGGATACGGTTGACCAATCATGGTGCAAGTGTGGCCAGTGTGAGGAAAGCGACAGACGTCGTAGGGTCTGCTGTCGACAATTGGAACTTTTTGGCATATTTGATGATGGAACCAATTGTATTACAACAACCGATGATTTCCGAAATGTTGTACTTAACAAAGAAGTTCTATTGGCAGTTTTCATTCACGTGATGCTAGTTCGTAGACAAAGAGGAGGAGCGCCACTAGATCTCAGCGCTTGGTGAGTATATGGAATTTATATATCATATCAACTGCTCTATTGCAAATAGGGACACATAACACAATTTGGTACTATAAAAACTAGGTTTCCCGAAATATCAATAGGTACAGATGTGATTTGTTGACGATATGAATAAATTGACCGAGAGAAACACACAACCATTGATATTCTAACACTTTTCTTCGGTTTCATAGATGCTACTTTATGCGTAGAGTCATCTGTTAAGCCTATGATGTAAATCTTTAAAAGAAAAAAATTGGGGAAATGAGTCTATACTGAAACAATAAATAACCTTTGGATATAAAAATTAAAATAACAAAAATAACGAACTCCGAGGAAAATTCTAAACGGAAAGTCCATAAGCAAATGGCAAAATCAAAAGATCAAACACATCAAACGAATTGATAACAACTGTCATATTCCTGACATAGTACAGACATTTTCTTGTGTAGAAAATGGTGGATTAAACCTGGTTTTATAGCTAGCTAAACCTATCACTCGCATAAACGATTTTGCGGACTTTTGACTTCTCCTTTTACTGAAATTGAATTTTAAAGAAATGATGCACTTACAAATAGTTTAGATTTTAGGTAGAAAAAATATATGTTTTTTGGTCAATTATGGTGTGAATATGTAACACTACATTTAAAACATGATTCAATGAATTAAATCGAGATTGAAAGAGCATTTCTGAATCAATTTCAAAAAACGTGTTCAGTCTTACTGGTGACTAGAAAAATATTAAGATAATGCAGCTTTCGATTATTTTTACTTTATGATTGATATAAAAGTTATATGTCTGGTGTTTGCAAATATTTTAGTAAAAAACACTCTATAATTGTGTGTTTTGTTCATTTGTAAAACAAAACAAAACAAATAAAAGGTTCTTTTTTAAATTACATACTACGCAATTCAATACAAATGTGCTAAAGATATTTTTAGATCTTGTATATTTGTATTTCTGATTTTATTTGTATCCATTTCTGTCAGATGATTCTTAAACAGAAATGTGTAAGCACGTGTTAAACGAGACAGATGTAACACATAAAGCATTATATATACACATATATATATATATTATATATGCAGGCGGTGTTGTCTCGATATCTTAATAGCATGAGTTCGAATCCCGGCGATCGAAGAACAAAAATTTGCTTCCGCAAATTTGCAGATTTAACATTATTGTGCTGATATTTAGAGTAATTTATATAGAGTAATATCTCAAGTCATATGTAGACAATTTAACTTTTAAAACTTTATTGAACAAAAAGAACTGAATTGCATTAGAAACACAAAAATATGACAATAACAGTACTAGTAATACAATAACAGTACTAGTAATACAAATTCAACCTTTGACAAAAGAAATAAATCCTTCTATTTGAAATTAACCATCTGACAGAAATGGATGAAAAATAAGTTATTATCAAAATTGCATAATACAAAAAAAATGGAGATTATGGATTAAATGAATTAAGTCATATGAAAGCATAATAGTGAAATGACAAACATTATGTGTTGTGGTTATGGGGATTTCCTATTTGTTATGTAATAAAGTCGGCATTATAGAGCTTAATACCTTTTGCTTTCACATCATTTGTTTAAAAACCTCTGTTGTTCATATACATATAAACAATACAAATATGAAAACATGGCTTCTTTTATTGTCCTTCAATAGCTAAATGTTAACAGACTGAAATCCAGTGTCATTTATTGGAAGTATATTTTGCTATCTGTTTCATTTGTGTACACATCTTTCGCCATTGCTGTTGATATCCTGTCTTTACTGTGTATCGACAGTTTGCTTCAAGTCACCATTAAATGAATTTGAGTCTGAAACGGCCACTTGATTTGACATTTTGTTAAACGGGAACCTAAACATCTTAAATCTGTTTAGATTGATTTGTAAGTGTTATTCAGGTATATGCCTGACAGCAAGTTCAGTTGTATTCAGACATTTTCAGTCAATCTAGTTTTGTTTAATAATTTATCAGGCAAGTCAGTTTTTACTATTAAAATGAAAAATCACAAAAATACCGAACTTCGAGGAAAATTCAAAACGGAAAGTCCCTAATCAAATGGCAAAATCAAAAGCTCAAACACATCAAACGAATGTATAACAACAGTCATATTAAGTAAAGGTAAAACAAATTGGAACTGTAAATTCTGAAAATAACCTTAATAGCCTGATCTAAAGCACCACAAGCACTATATCTGAACAGGAATGAATTATCCACAATAGATGTTCCTCAAATTTGTTCATGAGATTGAATATTATTTATTATTTATTGCTATTTATTGTCTTTAAGGATGTACTTAGGTGATCTAAGATAAAATTAAATAAATCAAGAATTCAAAATTGATACTTTAAGCTGGAAGAGTATTAGTTAAGGATAAAAATAAGCTAAAAATATTGATAGGTCATGGAGCTCCTTTTCGAGATATTTGATTTATAAAATATGGCGGTAAAAGACTGACTCGTACTTTTACCTTATATTTGCATTGGTATTATTTTGGTCTCAAATCAAAAGAAAGAAAATCAAGAATCTGCTTAAATTTTGTCAAATGACCATTTATGAGCTATTAAGTCTTATGTTAAAAGATAAATAGGTGTTGTGGGGCAAAATATTTTACCTTGTATCGTATGGAAAAACACTGAGGAGTCCGAACATTTGACACTTATTCCATAACCTCACCTAAGTACATCCTTAAAGACCGATCAAATAAATGGCCTTAGGACTATTAAGCATACCGATTTTGTTTTCCATTAATTTCAGACACAAATAGTTTCGGTTGCTATTTGTTGATCTATAATCAGATAAGCCAGGTTCATTGATATAAAGGTTTGTTGAATGTTTAGGGTAGTTATTGGATTTTGTCATTGTCTTGCTAAAAAAAAGTAGTAAAGGTACTTATTCCTCTTCATAGATGTTACTTTGTGTGTAGGCAGTTGGTCGAATCTCCCAAAATATATGTTGGTAGTGTAATTTGTGTATTTATTAGCATCTTTATCAGTTGTCCCAACTGTAAGTAAACACAGATTTCAATCAAATGGAAGGACGTTGTCAATATATTGTTCATGTATCATGACACGTCTTCTTTCAGAATTATTTCAGATAAAAAAAAATCGTGAAGATTATGGTTAGCCGTTTATAACGTCAAGTGACGTTTTTTTATTCCTCTTTCGGTTACTTCTCATTACCGATACTATTGTAAAGTAGTCAGCAAACAGGAAGGTTATCTATTGTCAATTAATCAGTGTTAAATAGGAAGACTTACCATAAGGCGATAACATAATGCCATTTATCTTGGACAATTAAATGGTCTCTGTGGAAACTGCAGAACTTTTCTTCTCGTTCAGATTCAAATGAATGGAATCAAAGAAGAGGAAAAAAACAAGACAGAAGATTTAGGTTATATTGTTTGGAAAAGTGGCACGGCGTAGAGCTTGGATAGTATATCTTTGATTGCTTCTGTTTAATTTCTACCGAACCTTAATAGATTCTGGACAATATATAGCTTGTTATTTATTGAAAAGAATATATATTGCCTTCTTATTGTTAAATGTTGTTTGCTGTCTCAATAATGTGAACCATTGATTTTAAATGTTTATTTGAATTTTTATTATACTTCAATGAGACAGCAACTCAGCAACAAAATAAATCAAAAAACCTCAGGGGGTTAATATATTGTCTTCAATAACAGACAGTGTCAAACTTAATATCGTCTTTTAAATTGTGAATAAGACTTTTTAGTGTAAAGAAATTATCAATGATCCAAAGATCTGCAATCAACACCATACTCTTTAAATTATAACAAAAATGAAAGTTTGACGTAGGAAAACCAGTAACCAGTTCCTGCGTCTTGTTAGATGTCAACCCTTCCCATTTTATTCTCAATCTTTCTCCTTCAACTCTGACAGCTTTCAATCTCTAGTATACGTTTTCCTCAATGATTAATTGGAGTCTGTGGTGTAAAAGGAGGAAAGCTTCATTTCTGTATTCTTCATTTTTAGGCAATTTTGTTCTATCTTTTTGTCTATCGTCTCTTTCGAAAAGGACATTGAAATACTTTTCATATTGGATGCACTATGCTGGCCAACAACGGAGCCATTGCTTCAACAAATAATGTTTTCTTTTTGACAGCATCAGATTTTAATTCTGGTACCTGGTACATATTTTTCAATCTTGTTATCTGGATTGTTGCTTGTTGTTTCGTCTTTTTTCTTTATGCAGCTATACGTCTAATAATGATTTTTGATTTTTTCATTGATATCATCTGAATTCCGTTCTATTTATTACTGCTGCAGTTTTTCGGTGGGATTCTTGTTGTTTAGTCTAGTCTTTTATGCTGTGTTTTGTAGACTTTGTTTTTCGACATTGTGTTGTCAGTTTGTCTTCGACGAACGAGTTCCCTTTGGTATCATTCACCTCTCTTAATCAATCTCATGTTTTATTAAAATATCGTTTTCTCTACTAGTGTTTTGACAATTTGCGTTTTTATTGTAAACGAAAAACAAGTTGTATTGTTAGAATTGAAGTAAAAATTATATGCTTCATTGGTGTTTTGAGAGAGAGGCGAAAGTTACCAAAGGGATATTCAAAGTCATAAGTCGAAAATAAACTGACAACGCCATGGCAAAAAAAAAAATAAAATACGAAGAAACAAACAATAGTACACAAAACACAACATACAAAATTAATGACTGATCAACACGAACCCATTCAAAAGCTGTAAAAATTAAATTTGTCGAAGTGCATTATCATATTGAAAAATTCATCATGATCATCCTTTTTTTTATTACTGTCCATAAATGGCTCAAATAAACTTAAATTTTAGCACATTTACCAATTGCATAGTATATCTATTTTTTGTTTATCATATTGTAAACACCAGACATTGCTTCTATAAGAGTGATTCATTGGCATTATATATATCTTTCACCTTCCTTTTGATTACAGACCTTAACTCTTGTTCAACAGATTTTTAAGATATCTTTAATACTCATCTATTTTCGTGATATTCAACAATTCGGCGTTTCAAATCAAAAGGACAATGGGTAATTTTATATTTCGTACCCAAAAAGAAAATAACGTCATGAAATTGGTAAATTTATGAAAGTTTAGAACATTTGATGTACGCCTTTTGAAATATTGCCTAACTGACAACTTACTATCGATTTGGGAACAGCAAATTAAATATGTGTTGTTTATTTAAAATGCGCCTTTAGTTTTTTCAGCTCGGTTATATATTCTTTCCAGCAAACTTCGATTGATGGCGACTAGACAGTTCCTTTGCTGGATGCATAGAGGTCAAAAGTTGAAGAAAGAAAGTAGGATGTCGATACCGTCTTGTGTGTCACGTGCCATTCATATGAAGTTTCCGGATGAGGTCATAGAAGTATCATCAACTTCAAGAGGAAGTTGTACAACAACCACTCTAGCAGAGATGATGCCGCTGGAAATCCAGACATAAAAAACGACTTCAGACAGATGAATGATTTCAGAAAAAACAAACAAAGGAATTCCTTTTTATATTGTGTCATTATTGATTAATAAGATATTGAGTTGATATAGACCTAGATTAAGGGACATAACTCTAATCACTAGTACGTGTGTTTCAACCATTTTCACTCTAATATTTTTTTGCTTTTAAAAGAAACGCAGATCATTTTACTTGTATTTCACATGAATGCTTTAAACGCAAAAACACCTATTGACGAATATGACTTTTGCATACGCATTGCTAATTTATGTCATGTTTTCTTTAATATAGGTCAACCCTTTAAGTGAACACTTACATATTCATTTCTCCTGCAATCAGCTAACTATTGTACAAGTAAAAGGTACACAAATAAGTTTGTGCTTTATTTGCACTTGTACTTGTACAAATAAAGTCTCCTGTTTCCTGCTTCCTTATTGAGCAAACCGTATTGTGATTATTTCTTTTTGCGTAGAGTTCGTCTAGGTTCCCTCAACGATCCGCGTTTAAACTATGCCGATTTAAAAAAAAAAAATCAAAGACACCTATTTGGATTTAAACTAAATTGCAAATAAAATTATATTTTCCGACAATGTACATATATTGTGTATATATATTTATTTTTAAATATTTTATATAAATTTATACGCTGTTAAAATAGAAATTGAATCTGATAATTTAGAAATCAATTAAATGGTTTATTTAATATTAGTTGGGAAGTAAAAAATGGGTAGGCACCCAGACCATCACGGAAAGGTGCATTGTAAAAAGGAATATGCTTAAAACTCAAATTTCATTTCGATACTACCGCATCCCATATTTTCGCTACGCATACACGTTAGATAGATTTTTATTCAATACTTGTGACAAGTAAACATATATAGTGAAATATACATGTATATCGTTATTGTTAACTTGTTGCTTTTTTTTATTAATATCAACCATAATAATGATATATATATATTATTTATTTTAGTCATTTGAAGATTTGCATCAGCCATATTTACATTATATTCAATATGTTTGCGTGGGGATTTGTTTTTGGTTTTTAGGGTTATTTTTGCTCATAAACATTTGGCAGCATATCCATGTTCATTTAGGGTGTTTATCGCTTATGTTGTAAATGTATGTACATATTTAATACAAACATCAATTGATAGACATGCTATGTGTATGTTAGAATGGATAAGCTGCGTATGTTGTTCATTTTTAGCCAACTGTCATTGTAAACAAACGGAAATATCAAATCTACCAGCAATGCAATTTAAAACATAAAAACTGAAAAATGGATGACAATAAGTTGTTGATTTTAATTTGTTACTCATGACAAGATCTGAAAGGTATTTTATGTATTGGGGTTTTGTTACCGACGGATTTAGGATTTCGGAAGTTGTCTATTACCAAAATCAATGAAATTGAGTATTGCAATACAATTGTATAGCAAATAACAGTTTACAAATTTAGATGTTTTCAATAAACTAAGGTAGTTAATATACTTTTTGGTCGAAATAACAATGTGTTTATTGTATACTTCGTGAAAGTTACGAATATATTGGTGAATGAATGTTTCGTAAAATGCCGCATGAGCGCTCAACTTCCGAGAATTATTTTTGATTGGCAGAAAATTGAAGCAATTTGTTTAGGTTGATGAGCTGCTTAGTAAAATTCTATCATTTGAAGGATAATTCCCGCAAAATTTAACCATTTGATATTTTGTGTGTCGTTTGTTATATTTCGAATTATAAATAAGTGGGCTAAAATTTTACTATGTAGACGTGTTGAGCCGTTAAATTCTTCTTGCTCAAACATTTTTGGGCAACACGTTCATTTTTAATTCCTACTATGTACAATGTACTTTCACTGTGAATTTTCACTGTTATTTAGGGCATTGGTTCGTTTTCTTCATCCCTCACAAACGATAAAACAAATCACCGAATTTGTTGGGTAAATCAATTGTTTAAGGACCAGGATTGCATATACTATAAAATATCATAAATAATTAATGTTTCATAAAGAGACAATCCATGTAAACATTCCAAGTGCAGTTAGTGTTTTTGTTTGAATATTCAAAGCTTTTGTTATAGCATTTTGATCTTCGGAAGGGTTATATGATCTACACGTGACACTCGTTGTATTACTCCTGTTCAATACATTGATATGTGTTGCATTGTATAATGTTAAGTTTACTTGAAACAGCTTCGACGACAATGTTCACATTGGAAAAAGTTTCAATAAGGAACAGAATAGCATTTTATTTTTTTTTTGGTTTTCCCTTATATATAATGTTCATATTTTCATTAGTTCCTTTAACTTGTAAGTTTGTGTTCAAGAAATTCTTCTCTGACACTTTATTCACAGAAAAAATCTCTCAGGAAAATAGGTTTATAACTTTTTGAGACTCAACAATGAACCTTATATTCAATTGATGTTTTCAAATCAGAGCATTGTTTTTACTTTTACCTGAAATAGACTCATTAACATCCCAATTGATGTTCGCGATGTTCGCTCCTGTTGTTTCTGAATTTTTGTCAGATATTCAAACCTCGGGTTTTATCCATGTAGTGCCAATAAAAAAATTTGCTCGCTAACCTCTACTTTTTTTGATAATTTTATTAAATATAGTTTTAAAATGTTATAGCTTCCAGATTTTTTCATATTTTTTTGACACGAAAAAAGGTGACATGCTAAATGTATGAAAAATCTAGAAAGAATCATTTCCCGCCAATTTTCAATGACTTATATCTAGAAAACAAGGACATGGACCCTTCATTTTTTTCTCCTTTTTTAGTTCCGCTTTTTATACTATCAATTTGTAAGTCTTTTTAAAACCTTGTTATTTTGAAACAGAGTATCGAACATCCTTAAGTACCTATTACTGTATACAATCAATGTTTCTATGTTTAGATACTTTTAAATGTTATTTTTCTTTTATTTTGTAGTCATTATCTTTTTATGTTCATCAACAGTTTATTTGAAGAAAAAAAACATTTTTGAATCAATTTTAAACTTCACGGTACAGGTATTAGATTTTGATACAATGTATTAGTAGCTTAATGCTGGTGTAATCATATATATACATACATTTTGTTAGTTTCGGTAAAGTTTGGAAATCTAAAGCATAAATATTTCATAGTTAAAAATGTAATACACTAGATGTACATTCAAAAATTAGTTAAATAAGTTATGTACTTAAGATGGAGTGATTTTCCATCCATTTACCAATCAAAGAAAAATCAGGTTGCATATTATAGTTAAATATGTATTTATGTCAGTTACTCAACAATATATTATAAAACATTTTTTTTTTATGTTTTATTATGCTTTTATATGAGCATACGTTTCTTGGTTTTTTAAAACGTTGAAAATCATTGCACAGCTAAAAACATACAAAGCTTTATTTCAATTGGTTGAAATTGAATAAATAATGTAATTGATATTACTTACAATTTTGAGAAATTGCCATTTTTTGCCACTGCCTTTATCGCCGTGATTTTGATTTTGCAAAAATTTTACTATTGATTTCCCGGCGTTATGTTTTCGCCATTTTCTTAGGTTTTCGGGTAATCATATAAGACAATTTTTCGAGTATTCATATAAGAGAAGATCTAAGTTTAACATTTTCGATACGATTTATATTCGTGTAATGTTTCTAATCGCGAAAGATGCAAAATATAAATTGGCCTCAAGGTTGGTTAGTTTACAGCATATGCTATAAGGTAACTTAGCTATAATGATATCTGAATCACTGTTTTGAATTTAATTCATCTGTGGTAAAAATTCGTATGTCACATATAACTGCCATGAAATACATTAAATAAACTGCTCATGTAAATCAAATTTTATCTGTTTTAATTTAAACAATATTTTCAGTATTATACCTTTCAAGGCGGGTATTTAATGTTTTATCATATCATATATATACTGGTCAGTAATTATTTTTCTGTTATATTTTGTTATTGTTTTAAGTGTATTTTTATGTAATTTCATATAATTTAAATTGGTGTTTTTGAAATATATTCTGTACATATCTCTTCCCATTTTTTATGGAAAGATGAACAACTCTTACATTTAATATGACAACATTCAGGTTGGAAATCAAAGTCTTTTTGTCTTGTTTATCAAACTGAAATTGATTTGCTATTTAGAATAAAAACTAGATAAACAGAGATAATAGTTATTTACGAATACTTATAATATTTACCATTATAATTACAATACAACTCACTAAGTATTTAAACTATTGCGAGAAGTGCTTTGATCAGGAATTATTTAAACTATTTCGCTTCTCAACAAAAGTCACAAAGTGGCTAAAATGTGTGATTCCATTCGCTCTTACAGAGATAATGTCTTGTTTGGAAACATTTAACCTTCCAGTAACGCCATATGTTTTCTTCAAAATTCAATTTTGTTTAATGAAAAATAGTATATGACGAGTTAAAACAACATAAATGAGATATAACATGCAAAAAGAAAACAAGAAACGTTTATATTACGTTTCAGTTAAGGTTTGGTTACTCATGTTTAATACCACATATCTTCTCTCTTACTCAATAATTTATATTATACATATTTATTTATCCAATGTAATTGTAAATTGTAAATTGTTCATTTAAGAAAAGTTTACTTGCTATTTACCTTTAGATATTTAAACACTGTGGGTACTAAATTCTTGTTTCTTATTTTTGCAAAACCGTCATTGTTGAAACAGCTTAGTAACAAATATAGGTAGTTATTTGGAAACGCGAACAAATTTGGCATCCTACACAACATTTTTAAGATCTTGTGTTTGCTACTTGAAATAAAGTTTACATTTATTTGTTTTTGAATTTTTATAAACTGGTAGTTATACAGCAGAAATAGTTTTTGATAGTATAATTGAGCACACTTGACTTCTTGGTTAGTGTTAACTAAACCATTGATAAATTATACGTTCTTTATAGATTATACCCGATCCGGTAAAATTATAGAAGTAATATTTGCAAATAAATGTTATAACTGTAAGAAAATATTCAAATGTGTAGCATTATATTCAAACATTATCATGTTATACAAATTTTTCAAATCTATTTATTGATGCTATATTTTATTTTCTGTCCACGCTTAAGTCATTTTTCAATTATAAACATTATCTTTATGTAACTTAGATCTGCACATCTGTTTAATTTTATGCATATATATATATATATATATATATATATATATATATTCATTTAGGCATTATTTATTTATTCTCATTTCTTTCACTGTTACTGTTTTAATAAAATATTATACCTGCAATAGTTTATGTATTTGACTTTAAGATGAACCAAATATGGTGATGTTATGCACTATACACAATGATTTGCATTGTGTGTTTGCCGTAAATTCGTTTTATGTTGATGTCAAATATTTTTCAGTAAACTATCACTCCATATCTAAATGGGAGTGATGATGAAGCTTATTTTTGATCTCATTTACAACTAATCTAAACAAGGGTTGACTAGAACTAGACTTTGTATGGCCTCTTGTAACCGCTGTATGTTCAGTTATTGGTGTCTTTCGTTTGTTTTTCTGTATTTAAGTGTCAGTCATAAAACAAAACAAATTTCCTTTCACAAACAGTATAAAAATTCCGTTGAACATCGAGATATGACAAACAATTACAAACAACAAAACGTATTTGATTACCTTAAGGAATGTTCAACCACAGGAGCTGATGTCTTATTTAATAATAAAAGTCTAATGGTACTTTTTTATCCTGGTATGTTGTACATTTCAAAACATGAGTGTTCTACGTTACATTTTAAGCGCAAGATTGGTTGACATGTGACCTAGAATATCATTTAAAGTTTAATTCTTATTTATTCGCTTTTATTTCAGCATCATTATCTTTTCATTAAGATTGCAAAATACTTTTCTTTGGTTATCATATTTTTATATATAACGCTTTAAATGGTCTTCATGGTATCCTCAGGTACATTCCTCTTTTGAAACTCTCTTTTCTTGTTTTCAATCGATGTGGTTTTTTGTTTTATTAAAACGTCTTTCAAAATTTTTATGTATGGCTTTCACATATCTTGCCAATGTATTTCATGTGTACTTTGTGTCAATTGAATGTTTTCTATTTTTTTCTCATTAGTATATTTCGTCTATTCATAAAATATTTATTTAGATTTAACATAACTTGATTCTTGATATTTCGAAATAGCTTCTTGAATATCGATTGACATTCTCATTATATCGATTGACATTCTCATTATATCGATTGACATTCTCATTATATCGATTGACATTCTCATTATAAACATTCTCATGATGGGCATTATGCGGTTTCAGAATTTATTGGACTATTTTCTTTACTCTTTTCGCGTATCCTAAAGCGGATGTAACGTCAAGTCATTAGTGATCATTGGTTAGATTTCAATTGAATAATTTTGTTAGCAAATCAAAACGTATTGTTGATCGCTTTAAAAAATGTTACCCATAATGCATTAGATTCAAAACCTGCGAATTCCAATCCAATATTGAATGAAATAATGCTCGATGATCTTTCAAAAGTTTTTATCACTAGTAACTATTTTAGTTCCGAAAGCTTATTATTTCGCTTTTGACTATAAAGCTTCCATATGTTTTATTTTGTGACGCGATGTTTTAACTTCCTGGATGGCATATCAATAGTTTAAACTAACACATACAAAGAAAAAGAATCTTCATCAAGATTCAAATAATATTTATTAGAAGGGTCACTTATTAAATTTATCTACTTAAAGACATTTGTCATATTCAATTACCGAAATTTGTTCATTTTATATATAATCATTAAACCAGTGTATATATTTTATATTTCAGAAACTGTCAATTGCAAGTTCCGTTTCAAGAGATACAATTGCAGTTCACTTAAGTGATGTTGGCCAGCGACAGCTGTTTACAAAGACAGGGTATTATAGAGTCAGTATATTTTTTACCAAAAAACTTGTGAAATTTCAATGCTTTAAATTGATAGTTGTCTAATTGGTACCTATACCACAGCTCATCATTATATTGTTCCAATCCCTGTCCTTTACTCTGCGATGGATGGTTGTGTTACTGAAGATGTTACAAATTCAATTTACTTTAATATTACTTTGATATTGCAAAATTAATGTTAGTTTTAACACCACAAATATATATATTGCGTTGGATAAAAACCTCAATTTTTGTACGTTTGCATGCAAAACAAATTTCTTGTTAGAGGGGTCTAAATACAGCACAAACAACATTCTCCAAAAGACCAAAAAAGTGAAAAAGTATATTTTAACAAAACGCATTTGACTAACAGGTCGAACAACAAATGTTCTTAAACCCTGCTGACTGCCATTGGCGATTGCCAAATAAACGGATCACCGATGTAATAAATGGATCTTTATTATAAATTTAATACTAAACGGAAAACAATAAACTTGTGGAAAAGATGATATACCGCAAACAAAAGGTGCCAAGCTTTTTGTACAAAATATCCTGATTTCGACAAATAATGTCTCTTCAGTGATGTTAGGAATCGAAACAGTATTTGGAAAGCCATACAATTTACCTCAATTTAGGATAGACTCTTGAATTTTGAGGGGTCAAAATAGGATGAACGGATCATATAAACCCGAAGGCAAATATAATAAAAGCCCAAACGAAAAAATATAAACAAGTCTAAATTGAAAACAACGTTCAAACCTATGATTGCGTTGGATAAAAACCGCAATTTTTATACGTGTGCATGCGAAACAAATTTCTTGTTAGAGGGGTCTAAATACAGCACTAACAACATTTTCCAAAAGACCAAAAAAGTGAAAAAGTATATTTTAATAAAACACATTTATATATATATATATATAGAAGTAAAGTAGAAGCAGAGAAACAGACATGATTTTATATCAGATTCTTTTATAGCTTACTATTCAGTTATTATTAAGCTCATTATTGAAAGCCGTACGCTAATCTATAGTTGCTTACATTTTACATCCACGTGAGTTGGACTTTGGTTGGTAATTGTCTCATAAACATCTCATTATTTTAAAGTCTTAGTATAACACGCTCCTGATTGGAATTTATTGTAATAGAAAAAAAATCAACTTTTGTAAGACTGTGTATATTGAACCCAGCTGTAAGCTCGTCTTCACGCACACTCTATATTGACATTTTTTCACAGACGACGCATGTCTAACAAAATTAATCTGAACGCCTTTATAACGCTTAGATAGATTAATTGTTTGTTGTTTGCTTAAGGTCAAGTGACAATAAACGTTAACAATACCAATTATACGCCACTAAACTCACACTTCGGCAATTAATGTCTCTTCAGTGATGCTCGTAGTCAAAAGAATTTAAAAGTCCAACATTTATACGTTTATACTTCTGATATAGTATTAATTTCTTATTTGTCATTTGTCATTTTCAGGGTGCCATAGTAGCTATTAAAAGTATAGATAAATCAAATATCACAATAAACAAGCCATTGCTTTTAGAAATTAAAAAGGTGAGTGCTATAGTAATGTTTTCATTGAAAATATTAAATTTAGAAATACCTTAGCTTTAACATTATCGTGCACAAAATTAACCAGACAATTATTAAAAGTTTTGAGTTTAGAAGGGTGACGGGGTATCTGTTGTAGGGTTGTCTCATTGGCAATCATATCACATCTTCTATTTTTTTTATGACAAATCTACATAAGCTAAAGAGGAGGATTATTTAGTTCATGCCACATATGTTTAGATTGTATCTGTATTAAATATAGAAATTTGTCCCAAATGCTGGGAGTTTTAACATAAAATATTGTTGTTGTAATTGTTAACGTTATAACGAGATATTACAGAATAATTATTTTTCTGTTATAGTTTGGCAGTATTTTAACTATTTTTAGAAGCTGAAAACGTATAATGGTGAAAACAATTAATCGAGGGTCAAAATATTTTAAAATCCTGATTGTAATCAAATAGTTTAATTGCAAATATGCATATACAGAGTACACTGTTCACAAAAATATCGATTCGAGTAGCAACCTGATCAAGCCATTTTGAATGTGTGATATCTAGAAATAAACAAGTCTAGGTTCTTACAAATAATGAAACTGTAAAGACTAGTTTGGCTGTTCTATATAGTCCTGTTTTGGGTTTATGCATTAGACCATTTATTTTGTTGGCTTTTGTTACTTTCTGTCTAGATTGACATGCTTACAAAAATGAAAACAGCACTTTATATACTTCCATTTGTCCGATGCGCTTTTCTAGATTTACCTTCACCATCTTCTAAAATGTTATGCCAGGAACGCGTGTTGTGAGCATGGAAGTATTTGTACATTTTTTTTTTGCTTTATATAACAGATAAAAGATCTTCAGAATGACCATATTGTACGTTTTCTCGGTGCCTGCATCGACCCTCCAAACATGTGTATTATAACAGAGTACTGTCAGAAGGGGAGCTTACAGGTATGTACAATAGACCCTCCAAACATGTGTATTATAACAGAGTATTGTCTGACGGGTAGCTTACAAATAAAATATTTACAAAAGACCTTACAATCATGTGTATTATAACAGAGTACTGTCAGAAGGGTAGCTTACAGGTAAAATATTTACAATAGACCCTCCAAACATGTGTATTATTACAGAGTACTGTCAGAAGGGCAACTTACAGGTAAAATATTTACAAAAGACCCTCCAAACATGTGTATTATTACAGAGTACTGTCAGAAGGGCAACTTACAGGTAAAATATTTACAAAAGACCCTCCCAACATGTGTATTATTACAGAGTACTGTCAGAAGGGCAGCTTACAGGTATGTAAAATAGACCCTCCAAACATGTGTATTATAACAAAGTACTGTCAGAAGAGTAGCTAACAGGTATGTACAATAGACCCTCCAAACGTGTATAATAACAGAGTACTGTCAGAAGGGCAGCTTACAGGTAAAATATTTACAATAGACCCTACAATCATGTGTATTATTACAGAGTACTGTCAGAGGGGCAGCTTACAGGTAAAATATTAACAAAAGACCCTCCAATCATGTGTATTATTACAGAGTACTGTCAGAAGGGCAGCTAACAGGTATGTAAAAAAGACCCTCCAAAAATGTGTTTTATAACAGAGTACTGCAAGAAGAGGATCTTACAGGTATTTACAATAGACCCTCCAAACATGTGTATTATAACAGAGTACTGCCAGAAGGATAGCTTACAGGTATGTACAATATACTCTACAATCATGTGTATTATAACAGAGTACTGTCAGAGGGGCAGCTTACAGGTAAAATATTTACAAAAGACCCTCCAAACATGTGTATTATTACAGAGTACTGTCAGAAGGGTAGCTTACAAGTATGTACAATAGACCCTCCAAACATGTGTATTATAACAGAGTACTGCCAGAAGAGTAGCTTACAGGTATGTACAATAGACCCTCCAAACATGTGTATTATTACAGAGTACTGTTAGAAGGGCAGCTTACAGGTATGTACAATAGACCCCCCAAAACATGTGTATTATAACAGAGTACTGTCAGAAGGGCAGCTTACATGTATGTACAATAGACCCTCCAAATATGTGTATTATAACAGAGTACTGTCAGAAGGGCACCTTACAGGTATGTACAATAGACCCCCCAAAACATGTGTATTATAACAGAGTACTGTCAGACGGGCAGCTTACATATATGTACAATAGACCCTCCAAATATGTGTATTATAACGGAGTACTGTTAGAAGGGCAGCTTACAGGTGTGTACAATAGACCCCCCAAAACATGTGTATTATAACAGAGTACTGTCAGAAGGGCAGCTTACATATATGTACAATAGACCCTCCAAATATGTGTATTATAACAGAGTACTGTCAGAAGGGCAGCTTACAGGTATGTACAATAGACCCCCTAAAACATATGTATTATAACAGAGTACTGTCAGAAGGGCAGCTTACATGTATGTACAATAGACCCTCCAAACATATGTATTATTACAGAGTACTGTCAGAAGGGCAGCTTACAGGTATGTACAATAGACTCTCCAAACGTGTATTATTACAGAGTACTGTCAGAAGGGCAGCTTACAGGTATGTACAATAGACCCTCCAAACATGTGTATTATTACAGAGTACTGTCAGAAGGGCAGCTTACATGTATGTACAATAGACCCTCCAAATATGTGTATTATAACAGAGTACTGTCAGAAGGGTAGCTTACAGGTATGTACAATAGACCCTCCAAATATGTGTATTATAACAGAGTACTGTCAGAAGGGGAGCTTACAGGTATGTACAATAGACCCTCCAAACATGAGTGTTATAACAGAGTACTGTCAGAAGGGTAGCTTACAGGTATGTACAATAGACCCTCCAAATATGTGTATTATAACAGAGTACTGTCAGAAGGGGAGCTTACAGGTATGTACAATAGACCCTCCAAACATGAGTATTATAACAGAGTACTGTCAGAAGGGTAGCTTACAGGTATGTACAATAGACCCCCCAAACATGTGTATTATAACAGAGTACTGCCAGAAGGGGAGCTTACAGGTATGTACAATAGACCCTCCAAACATGAGTATTATAACAGAGTACTGTCAGAAGGGTAGCTTACAGGTATGTACAATAGACCCCCCAAACATGTGTACTATAACAGAGTACTGCCAGAAGGGTAGCTTACAGGTATGTACAATAGACCCCCCAAACATGTGAATTATAACAGAGTACTGCCAGAAGGTCAGCTTACAGGTATGTACAATAGACCCTTCAAACATGTGTATTATAACAGAGTACTGCCAGAAGGACAGCTTACATTATCCACTTCACTTTAGACTAAATGTACTTGACGTATAAAGCAGACTTACAATTCATTTAAATTGGCAATAGTATATGAATCAAATTGGGTTATCTTCCGTTTACCAGGGAAAACATATTTAAAATAACAACTGTATGATACCTGCCCTCGCCCTTTACGTTATTTTTAACGTATATACTAACGGTTAAAGTGGCGTCAGCTGTATATAAAACACAAGTATGAACTTAAAACTCACTAAAGATATCAGGCCTTTTATTTGTAACACCGATTACGCGTTTCGTATACATTCGACTCGATCAGTGGCGCTCGAGACCTGAAACTTATCAAAGAGGATTTAATGAGTTTGAATTACATTAGGTATATCATTTAGTCCATCAATAATATATTTTACATTTATTTCGATAATAAATAAAGGCAACAGTAGTATACCGGTGTTCAAAAGTCATAAATCGATTGAGAGAAAACAAATCCGGGAAAACAAAGGAACAACAGGACCACCGAAGTGCAACAAAACACACATAGAAACGAACTATTTGATAACAACTGCCATATTCCTGACTTGGTACAGGACATTTTAAGAAAAAATTGTGGATTGAACCTGGTTTCATGGCATGCAAAACCTTCCGCTTTATGACAGAAATACAACACAAACACACGCGAGAACATTCATAACAGAGAAACGCACAAACAAATAATATAATAGTCGACACAACATGCAAACCACATAACAACAACGAACATATTCCATCAACGAAAAACACTACAGGATATCAAAAACAGTGACGCGCTTACGTAACTAGTATAAGTTATGGATTAGAACGTTAGACCCCCGTTCTTATTAACAGACTTGTTGTCATACAATTACAAGAACCAAATCATAGTTAATTCCTGATTTCTTTTGTAGGATGTTTTGGAAAATGAACAGATAAAGCTAGACTGGATGTTTAGATATTCCCTGATGCAGGATATACTTAGAGTAAGTGATTACAAATGACATTGTTCCAAATGACAATCGAAAATTCAGAAACACGACAGGATTCGCGTACTCTTCCGGTGCACCTGTGTTCACCCAGGTGTTTAGTGGGGGTATTTGTCGCTCAGTATTGTTTTGTATGGAGTGTTATGGAGACTGGAGTTTGTCATTTCGTCGTTTATATTTTGTGCCATGGCGCTCTCAGTTTTTCTTCGAAATATGAAATTCAATTTCCCTTTTGTATCTTTGGCTCCTTTTTTAACAACTATTGAAAACCACTGCCTTATAATGAATGAGACTCATGAAAGGACAGTAATAGTTGTCGTGCAGAAAATACACGTTATTATCAATCCAATTCTTAATTCGTCTACATCAATCAGTTTATTTCAACTATGACCAATGCATTATTTGTTTTACCTCTCCTGACCGAAATGGTTAAGTAAGCTGTTGTCGTCACTTGACGTCAGTCGTCGTCATCGTCTCTCGTCGTCCATTAACTTTTACAAAAATCTTCTCCTCTGAAACAACTTGGCCAATTAGAACCAAATTTGGCAACCATCCTAATTTGAGGAATCTTGTTTAAACAATGTGTCCCATGATCCCACCTGCAATCCGACATGGCTAACATGGCTAACATGGCTAAAGGTCATTATTTGTTATTTATTTTGTAGGGTTTTTGTGCAAAACTTTAGTAGATAGAGAGAAAATATTCAGATCAACACAAAGAGATTTGATAATTAATTCTTTTCTAATCAACAATGTTCGTAAGTTGCCAGTATTAAAGATGCACATAGATCCAGGTGAAGGACTCTGGGTTTTTAAATTTTCCTTCCAGATGATATTTGTATCTATTTTTCGTTTCAGGGCCTTTCATACTTACACAGCAGTGATATACGTAGTCATGGGAACCTGAAAAGTACAAACTGTGTGGTCGATGGAAGATTTGTATTAAAGATAACAGATTTTGGACTTCATGCCTTCCGATCGAAGGATGAAGACACAGATAAAGAGTCATATGCTTATTATCAAAGTAAGTCAAACCACTGTGATTTTATTACAGTTATGGTTGATTTGGTTATTTGCACCCGTTCATGGTAATACTTAACACAGAATATGCACAACTTTAAGGTAGTTTTCTGTGCATAGAATGAGCATGCGAATATTTATTTATTCATTTTCATTTCATAAGAATTGTTGATGCAAAAATCTTGTACAACTAGGTAAGGATTTAAATCTATAACGTACATAATCTAACAATTTACTGTTAGTAAGTTATTGGATCTAGAAGGACATTTGTAAAGGTAAAAAGCTGTAGTGTACTATGAATATTCCTAATATCAAAACTTTTCAAAGATACCAGGCCAAAAGTATAGTAACCAAGACGCGTGTTTCGTCAATACAAAACTCATCAGTGGCGCTCGAATTAAGACAGTTAAACTAGATCAACAACGATGTTGGATTGTTAAAAAAGATATGCAAATCCGAATTCAAAAAGGTACTGATAGACGTAAGGATAGTCAAAAGCTAGTAAGCGTAAATATGGAAAAAAAGGAACAGTAGAATGAATTCTAAAAAAAACATTTGGACAGGATAATGTCGTTTTGAAGATTTACTATTTTGTTTCACTCATGCACATTCCAGGAAATAAAGATGCTACAAATATTGTTCATAGTTAAAAACTACAAACCGAAGAAAATAATATTAAAAAATGGGTACGCCCATGCATTTTGTTTTGATTTATTAAGTAATGAATCAAATACATATAAGATAATTGTCTTTAAAGTGTATCATTGTCTTGTAGGTCTTTTATGGACTGCTCCAGAGTTGTTACGAATGCATAATAGACCACCAGAAGGAACTTCGAGATGTGATGTCTATAGTTTTGCTATAATATGTCAGGAAATAGTATACAGAAATGGAGTATTCTATCTTGCTAACTTAGATTTAAGTCCTGAAGGTAAGCAAGCAGATCAAATTCTTATTTGTAAAATTGATGCAGAGATAACAAAGACATATTCAAACTCATAAGTCGAAAACAAACTGACAATGTCATGGCGAAAAAATGAAAAAGGACGAAAAGACAAACAACAGAACACAAAACATAACATAGAAAATTAAAGACTGAGCAACACGAACCACACCAAACACCGGGGGTGATCTCAGGTGCTTCGCAATGATAAGCAGATCCTGCTCCAGATATGGCACCCGTCGTGTAGCTCATGTAAGTACAAACCCGGTGATAAGTCTTTTTCGGTAGGTCACATTTTAGGAACAGAGGACAGGATTGTGATGACAATTGGAACATAGCATTCACTAATGTTTATGTTATGCTGTAGAAACTAGTAAATCAGATCATATATAATGGTCAGATGATACTACAGACAAAATTGATATATTACTTTTTTAATGAAAAAATAGTTGTGACAGTTTTCAGTTATACATCAAAAACAGTATGGGCGAATAGCAACCGTTGGTAATTGACAATTTTATGCATATCATAGTTGACGAGTCATCTTTATTAAATTTGCCTAACAGTATAATACTCTTCAAAGACACCAGATTTATAATCTAAAACACATAAAACATGTAAAACTTGCATGACATACTTATTAATCTGATGTTATATCTTGTTTAGATTCAATTTGTAAAATTGACGCCTCTTCCAAGTAGATTTATTCAAATTTACAATTATGTGACTGAACCAACCAAGGAGCATTGACAGTGGCTGTCTTTAAACCAAGTCTTTTTTAAGTTGTACTTTTTATTAATTTTGCTTTTGATTGGTCGAATTATTACAACTTTAGTTATACTACAGGTCAGGCCGATTATGTCATTTTCAGCCGTTCATCATTGGAATAGTCATACAGGGCAAAATTTCTAGATGGTCCCTTTTATATCATCTAAAGTATAGTTTGAGTGGGCAGAACAAAATAGACTGCACATGGCCGGCATTGAAATAACAGAATCCACAGTAACTGTTGTGTCTGTAAAGTAATGTTCATTTCATATTCAGTCATTCGACTAGAATTATTTTACCCAAGGGAACTATGTAAAGGCTTCATCATGGATAAAGATCTTTTGGAATTTTGGTCTTTAATGCTGGTCATTGGCTAGAGGTATAGGGGGAGGGTTGAGATCTCATAAACATGTTTAACCCCGCCGCATTTTTGCGCCTGTCCCAAGTCAGGAGCCTCTAGCCTTTGTCAGTCTTGTATTATTTTTAATTTTAGTTTCTTGTGTACAATTTGGAGTTTATTATGGCGTTCATTATCACTGAACTAGTATATATATTTGTTTAGGGGCCAGCTGAAGGACGCCTCCGGGTGCGGGAATTTCTCGCTGCATTGAAGACCTGTTGGTGACCTTCTGCTGTTGTCTGTTCTATGGTCGGGTTGTTGTCTCTTTGACACATTCCCCATTTCCATTCTCAATTTTAACTTTGAATACTCACTTTGCCTTTACAAAATACTTGGATATAGACGATACGCATGTTTGGCATAATTGACTATATGCCTGGTATTTCAACATCGTGTTTAAAGGTTATTTTATGGTGTGAACTCTTACTCGTATGAATAATCAATGTCTTCTTATAGATTAACGCATATAGAATTTGGCGATAGATTAACGCATATAGAATTTGGCGTACGTGATCTTGATGTTCGTATCTTTGGACCATTTAAACCATCTCATTATCTTTTACAATCATACTTTTCATTACAAATCACTCAGTACTAAACAATGAACATTCGCCGTAATAGATGGGGAAAATAAAAATGTTCAACTCACAAATTAACTTATTAACTGAAATTATATATAACTTCGTTACAACACGTAATTATCAGATGCATACAATATTGGACATTTAAAAATAGAAGTCTAAGAAAATCTATTGATTAATTGATTAGATGCCTGAGGATGTGAGAATTACCAATAAATCTCTACGTTGTTATTTCTTTATTTAGTAATATCCTGCTGTAAATAATACCGGCGTTGATTCTGAAATTATTATCTTAAGAATAGACTACTAAGTAATGTACAATATGGTCATTACGACACACTGTATGGGGTTCAGTAAAGGAGATTACAAAACGATTAGTAAAATTTCTTTAACGTTTCGTGTCAAAGTAAGAAGTAAACTATAAGTAATAGTTTAATCAAATATTTTTTTAATAAGCTATTATTTGGATATCAACCAAGAAATGTCTTGATTCGTTCCTGTCCATTATCTTTTCTCATATTTGTGTTATTAAAATGAAAAAAAAGTTCCACACAAAGACGGTCATTATCTAATAAAAATTTAGCCTCTACGTTCCACATAATAACGACAACAGCAGATGGCGAGGTTTTTAAGGTGGTACCTAACACTACAGGGAGATAACTCTGTAAAAATCAGCTAAACGTTTTAATTACGTTGTATTGTTAAGGAAATATTAAGCTTCTCAATGATCAAAATTAGTGTTTGTCAAACTGCTTTATAACCAATGAAATTTTTCTGATAAAGTGGTTGGTTCAAATTTTTTGAAATTTTTATATTTTTGTCAAAGGGTCAAAGTAAACATTTTGTCAAAATTTTATGAAAATTAAACGAGCCAAATTAATATTAGTCAAGGTGTCATAAAAAATATAAAACCTATGATCTGTATCCCAATGTTTGTTAGATTTTTCTATCAAACATGTATGAATTCGAGGCAATAGTAGTATTCCGCGTCTGCCATACCTCATTATAAGCCTTTTGGTAAGTTTTAACAAGTTTTCAGATATCATATATCCATACGAGATACAAATTAAGGTAAAAAAGGAAGAGAATTGCTTGAACTCCAAAAGGACGCATCATATTGCGTCGATATGGTAGGCATTATATGCCATGCGAATCCACACTCAGTCTAAATATCACAATTTGGAAAAAGGACACAATCTCTCAATTTACAAATCAGACCACTATTCTAATATCTGAATTTCTAAGATCTTAAAAACTATCTATAATTTATGTAATAAATATTTACGGATTAAAACTGAGCTTATGGCATAGGAATTGATAATTTTTGGGATTATAATAATCAAACCCTTCAATGTTGCCTTGATTTAAAGAAATTTGTTTAATTTCCTAGAGTGCATTAAATCACTTTAATTATTCAAATTGCCTATTTTCGAAACTGAATTTACGACTGGATTCTTTCCCTTTGGTGAAATAAATTGTCTTTATATACCAATCAACAAGATAGAAGGAAATCAAAGACAAGTTCTAATAGGAGTGAACACATTCCATAGAAACAATCAATATGCCCAAGTAAAAATAACTCTCTCGGATTTCTAACTGTTCTTAAATGTCCCAAAGGTTTTAATGCGTAGAAACGAAAACCATATTGCAAGTATTGACCTTCGATGTGGAAGCTTTGTAACTTATTGACAAAAACCGAGAGATATCTTGATATATCCTTATCTGTCAAGTGGTAAGAGATGACAGCTACTGAAACTTGGAAACAGCGCTGATTGTTGGATGAGAAAGATATGTTTTCTCTGAATGCGCAATATTTGTATGTAACTGGTTAAGAACAATACATTGACAATATGATAACATCCTTACTCATCTATTTTCATGTGACAGAAATTTACAAGAAAGTGAAAAATGGACTGAGACCGTATTTCCGCCCGACATTAGATGAATGTGATTGCCCATGTGATGAACTAGCAGATGTCATTAGACAGTGCTGGAAAGAAGATCCCATGGAAAGACCAGATTTTCCAACACTTAAATCCATCATTAGAAAACTTAACAAGTAAGTATCTATATAAGATATAAAACTTAAATTGGAAAATATTGTTAGGAATGTCCAATGGATCTTTCACCACTCCAGTCCATCATCAGAAAACTGTTCATGTCAAGTAAGTTCTAAAACAAGAACAAGTAAATGATGCTATCGTGGACATAAAATAACTTCAAAGAAGTCATTAAGCGTGGATACACACGTCATTTTGTGCACACAGTTCTTAAATCTTATTCGTAATTTTTTGTTTTTTTTAATATCGGTTACGTTATCAAGTTTCTGATATTATTTTGGTAGCATATATTTATATGCCGGATTTTAGCCTGGTAAACTCGGAATTTGTTCAGTAAGAAGATTTTGAGAATTATTCTGAAAGCTGCAATTGATTTAGTCGATGCGGAGGGGGGATTGTAGTATATTAATTGATAGATAAAATCGTACATATTGATAAGAAATATACCACTGAAAGTTCATCATATGAATACATATTTTTGGATGATGTTAATTTTCCGCCACAATTTCCTCTTTGGGCATTGATCTACTGTAAATACTGTGATAAACGCTTGCACCAACTGCTCGTACAAAAATGATTTATTTTGAAGATCTTGAAAACAAGCATATATCTGTAGTATAACCGAGAAAAACATGGGAAAGAGATAGCTGTCTGTTTTAATCGTTTCAATCCTATTGTTCGCGAAGCATACTTATTCTTAATCATAATTTATTTATGAAGTCGACACTTTTGATGAATAATCGCCATCAAGATTTAGAAGAAATCATAAGTTCATCAGTAAAATGAAGACGTTTCTATAATTATAGCCACTGGTATCAATAATATAATGAATAATTTACAAGCAGTATATCAAGTATTTTTAGATTTATTAAATTCATTAAAAATTTAAGAAAAATAGTAATAATATATTTTCCCACTGAGAAACATCGATCAGGAGCTGATGGATTAGTGTATCATAATGTGATGAAAATATGTACTGATATTATATTGCAAGACGTTTAACATGTTTAAGATATTTGGTTTTATATTGCAAGACGTTTAAGATATTTGATTTTCGTGACTTAAAGAAATACAATTAAGGAATGACTGTAATATTTTTTTCTGTCAATGAAGAAATAACATCAAATATGTGGTGCATACTGAATAACCCGCGTAATTCTAAATAAATTCCATTTTTAAGGAGTAAATCATGGAAAACTGTTGATGATTCACGATCACATGACAAAATTATGTCTAAGACTTGAAAGACAAAAAATTTTCAGCCAATCAGAATACGTGTAACATCCAAAATTAAATTATACTTATATTAAAAAATAAGAAGATGTGGTTTGATTGCCAATGAGATAACTCTCCACAAGATACCAAATGACACAAAAATTAACAACTATAGGTCACCGTACGGCCTTCAACAATGAGTAAAACCCATACCACATAGTCAGCTATATAAGGCCCGGAAATGACAAATGTAAAACAATTCAAACGAGAAAAAAAAAAGTTTAATGTACAAAATAATAAACGAAAAACAAACATGATATACAGCAACAAACAACAACCACTGAATTACAGGCTCCTTACTTGGGACAGGCAATATGTCTTTTAGACTACACAAAACATACCTATCCTGTTTGATTACTGATTTTCAACTATAGTTATATTGTATTCCTCAATACAAATCATGAATGGAATCGACATATAGACAGCACCTTTCAATGCACAGTTGCACACATTGCTGCATGTTCAATTTTCTGCATGTCACTTTAATATCATGACGGACAGTTTCGTTTCGGGGGACGCTTGGGTTTTCGAACGGAATCGATGACTATCAGAATAATCCGAAAATCTTTATAGAATACACCTGCAAGTTGGGCATGCAATTTTATGATGAAAAAGTACAAATATAGGGGATCGAACTGAAGTATGGATTATCTAATTACTTAATGTCATTTTTGGTTTCAATTAATGCTTATGCATTTGAGTTACTTAATTAAGGGTATAGGGCGATATTGTATGTTTGTTTGAAGGTTACATGTATTCAAGGAACACGTGTCAAGCACACTGAATTCGGTATCATACGTTTCTATACAAGAGATGATTGAGGGCTAAACAGATTTGTTCAATATTGAAGGCTGCCATGGCTTTGTTTGATTAATTCCGTATAAGTTCTGTTGTGTGATTTGTTTCCTATGTCATGTATCCCGTATTTTGTTTATCGTATTAAACAAATTAAGCTGAAACACTCACAGCGGCTCTACAGATGAGCCGGGTTTTGTCACTTTAACTGCTCCACGGTTGGTGTGTGCACACAAAGTTGGACAACCCTCATGGTGGTCACCTGTTCCCTCCCTTTTGAGTGGACATAGGAATAAAAGGAGATGTTTGATTAACGTAAAACGACAACCAAAGGGCACAATACAATCTTCAATTGAAAGTGTCTATGCAATATTTCAAACACTAAATCGTCCAAGATGTATATATTTTGTGAATAAATCTAATATGATACAATCAAAGAATTTTCATGATTATCCAATTCTTCAATTTAAGAAAAGCATTAACATATAACTTACGACAACTATTGACGAAGTTGCTTAGAACAGACTCATGAAAATGTGCCGGAGTTTTTCAAAGTTTTGTTTCTTTTCTTTCATCATAACACTTGCACGCAAAATGCAATTGAAAAAATTGAGTTGACTTTTGCTGTCAGTATGTTTACAAAATCTAATGTTAAATTTGAGTGGGCAGTAATCAACTGTCAATAGTGGGTCGATTTAAATGACAAAATGTCATCGGAGCTGTAATGATGTCAATGTTAAACTTGTTTCTCGGAATAAATCTATAAATATATATAATAGTATGTTATAAAAATTATACCTCATTTTCTAATAGTAAGAATTGGATGGTTTAGAGAATTTCCTTTTGCGACCCATATCTGATGACTTTTTACATGCCTGATGTATAATACCTGTAAATTGTTTGAAAAAACTCAAAATATGTTATTTAATATTTCCTAACATCCGAGTACTTATCGTTTCATTAATATGAAAGTAAGTTTGATTATTGATTTTAATTTAAATAATGAAAACATTAAATGTAAGGATATTTTCACAATAATTGAATTACATATTGTGTCGATCAGTTACAGTTCCGATCTCTTGACTATTATTGACAACTTAATTACAACTAGTAAACTCCCAAAATCGATTTGTTTAATTCACTAATTAGCATATCAACGTTAAAAATTCTTCGAAATAACTCGTATTTTAAGTTTCTTTACTGAACAAATCACTTTGGCCTCGAGCATCACTGATAAGACATTCATTTTCGAAATGCGCATCTGATGCATCAAAATTTGTTACGTATATTGGGATTACTACCTCAGGGTCGAAACCTTTGAAGATGGACAGAGCCAAGTAGCTTAATACTTCGATAATGGCATTTAAATACGGATACGTTTTTTTTTTATTTTGCTGTCGTTAAACTTCGGAGATATTGTGAAATTAAGGAATGTTTCTTTCTCTTACTCTGATTCTTTGTCCAGGTTTGACAATATTTTTGGTCCTTTTCGATTAAATCAGTTCTCAAATGTTTCTTTTAGGTTTTATTGTAATTTAGAAAAGATTCTCCCTTATGGATAGGTTTACTAATAGTTTGGGGTCGACCATCACTGAAGAGATATTAATTGTTGAGTAGTCTAGCTGCTGCAGTTAAATTGGTTCAGTTGAATGTGATTCTTCGGACTAAATCCTGCAATCGTACATCTATACTCGTATATGAAAACAATCTCTTGACATCCTACTTATTTGAACGAGTCGGAATTTAAAAATTTCTGTTACTTTTGTACTTCGATACTAATTCTTTTGGCGACTTTGCTGTTAGTCTTTCAGCAAAATTGATTTCTTTAGAAATAAAAAGACATCGTTGATTACTGTCCGTTTATCTTATTTTCGTTTGTTGTTTTAAGCAGAAATAATCCGATGGTTTTCTCATTTGAATTGAATAACATACATGTAATGTCATGCCGGGCCTTTTCAGGCATGTTATACTACAAAGTATGAGTGTTGCTGATTGTTGAAGGCCGTACTGTGCCGTTTTTGTCGAGCCTGCGACTTTTGTCGCAGAAAGCTCGACATAGGGATAGTGATCCGGCGGCGGCGGCGGCGGCGTTAGCTAACTTCTTAAAAGCTTTATATTTTAGAAGGTGGAAGACCTGGATGCTTCATACTTTGTATATGGATGCCTCATGTTACGAAGTTTCTGTCAGTCACATGTCCAATGTCCTTGACCTCATTTTCATGGTTCAGTGACTACTTGAAAAAAAAGTTAAGATTTTTTGTAATGTTAAATTCTCTCTTATTATAAGTAATAGGATAACTATATTTGGTATGTGCGTACCTTGCAAGGTCCTCATGCCCGTTAGACAGTTTTCACTTGACCGCGACCTCATTTCATGGATCAGTGAACAAGGTTAAGTTTTGGTGGTCAAGTCCATATCTCAGATACTATAAGCAATAGGTCTAGTATATTCGGTGTATGGAAGGACTGTAAGGTGTACATGTCCAACTGGCAGGTGTCATCTGACCTTGACCTCATTTCATGGTTCAGTGGTTAAAGTTAAGTTTTTGTGTTTTGGTCTGTTTTTCTTATACTGTATGCAATAGGTCTACTATATTTGGTGTATGGAACGATTGTAAGGTGTACATGTCTAGCGGGCAGGTGTCATCTGACCTTGACCTCATTTTCATGGTTCAGTGGTCAAAGTTAATTTTTTGAGTTTTGGTCTTTTTTTCTAATACTATATGCAATAGTTCAACTATATTTGGTGTATGGAAATATTTTTTGATCTATATGTCAATCACGCAGGTTTTATTTGACCTTGACATCATTTTCAAGGTTCATTGCTCAGTGTTAAGTTTTTGTGTTTTGGTCTGTTTTTCTTAAACTATAAGCAATAGGTCAACTATATTAGTTGTATGGAAGAATTGTTAGCTGTACATGCCTGCCTAGCATGGTTCATCTGACCTTGACCTCATTTTCATGGTTCATTGGTCAATGTTTAGTTTACTTGGTTAATGTTAAATTTATGCGACAGTTGTAATAAAGCTTTATATTTAGGACTATCAACATAATATCAATGATTAGTAAAGAAGGCGAGACATTTCAGCGTGTGCACTCTTGTGTTGTTTACATCCTCGTCCTTGGTCTCAGAGGGGATATATGTTTCAATGTCAATCATTCCACATCTCATTGGTTTTGTTTTCAACTGAATCATGCATAGTTGACCTTATTCATGCAGTATTTGACATTTTTGTAGGCCATTTGAAAGATTTGATAAACAGTTTAAATTTTTCGCCTTTAATATCAATTGTGATCATAAATTTAATGTATGTATGTTTACATAAAAGTTAATAAGTGGGACTAGTAATGGTAGAACGAAAGACATCAATATTTTATTTCGTGTGTAAGACAATAATAATTAGAGAAAATACGGAAAATAATCATTGTGTATGCTAATATTTAAATGGATTATCAAATCTTTTGCCGAATAATTGAATCTTCGTGTGTTGCAAAATAGGAAATAATTTCTTCAGTTATTTACATTTTTCATACATTAGGCAATTAAAATTAAATCATATTTGATTAACAGCAGAATACTGTCTAATGCTTCAATGTCCAACGAGTATTATATAAAATATATGAAATCGTTTTTTTTTTTTTTTTTCAGGACAAATAATAAGGGAAAACAACAGGTCAGATTCATTTCGCCATTGCTACCTTCCAACCTTACCATCAATGGAAGCTAACTTTTGTTCTATCAAATATTGTCATTTCAATTTGCCCACCGTAGGTAGTCCGCTATTATCCAATTAAATTTTTATCATTTTCATCTGCCCACCGAGGAAAGTCGTTTTGTTCAATCAAACAACTTAAAAATATATAAAAACATTGAATGCAAAAGCATAATACTATTCAAATAGTGTTTATTTATTGATAAATGTATAAAAAAAAAAAGGGTTTGCGCATAATTGAAACTGTGTTAAACTTTGTCTTTAAATGTATGAGTATCTACATAAGGGTTATAGAATTTAAAATATCGGGCAGAAACTAAAAGTAAGAGAAAAAATAAGAAAAAGCAAAGAATAATGAAATACAGACTATTCTTTCGAAGTCTTCGTGTATATGAATAATATGAGATGTAAGGTTCAAGTCAATAAGACAATACTCTACCGATGCCAATCATTCAAGGGCATCAACAAGAAATGACAAAAAAAATAATGTATGACATAGGACAAGCACTGACTTTGGACAGGCATCACTAATGCTCTCCCATATCATGCTTAGCCTTTATGGGGTAGTATTATCAATTTAAAAACATCTTTAAACCAACTAGTACTAGTAAACAAATTTTGATCTAAAACGACTATTTTAATCTGAACAGCTCTGAAAAGCTTTATCAATAAATAATTAAGGATATTTTCAGTCTTATATTAATTTTATGTAAATTCAGAACTGTCATGACTCTCCATACAATTAAATAGCAGTCAATAAAGATTTGTTCAGTGTATGTGAAGACTGTTCGGTATCTGTTATTTACATGTACCTGTACCAAAAATAATATACTGAATTTTCTGAAAGCTACTGAACAGTGCCAAAAGTCTGAATAGTACTGAATGTATAACAAAAAATAACTAAAAAAAGTGTTCACTCTAAACGTTTTTAGGGGGGTTCAGACTTTTAAATGGAAGTTGATATCAAAATGATCATCTAAAACTAAAATTTATTTAGTAGTGCATGATTAGTTGTAAATGACCGAGTTAAACCTGTTTTTCTAAAACTTACTTCTAGGGATGGAGATAAGGGAAACATATTAGATAATTTACTCTCAAGAATGGAACAGTATGCAAACAACTTAGAAGCACTAGTCGAGGAACGGACAGCAGATTATCTGGAGCAAAAGAAAAAGGCAGAAGATTTATTATATATGATGTTACCAAAGTAAGTTTTGATTCATGATGCGTTTTTGATAGAGGACATCCATTTCATGAGTTCTTTTTTCAACATTTATGTGAAAAAGAATTACAATAGTAGACACATGGTTTTAAAAAGTTGGATTCCTTATCTTCTTTTGAAGTTTATCAGTCAGGCAAATATACAGGCAATTTTCAGATAGTTTACCCTGTTGTTCACGAATTCCAGGTACTTAATCGAACAAGTACCCAGTCGATCAAAGGTTGTCAAAACGTGATGACGATTAAAAACTATCGAATGAGAAATGAAACATCTATATTTATTCACTTTTTGGTAGTTCTTTTTTTTCTTTTTCAAATATAAATATGAATGTTCAATCATTGCAAAACGAAAACATTTTACAGAAATGCGATTTTGTTTGTTTATTAGAATTAATTCGTTGCCTTTGTGTTTACCAATCCAAAGCTTTTAATCATTCATTTATATATTTGTAGATCAATAGCAAATTCGTTAATTCGAGGTGAATCTGTGCCTGCAGAAAACTTTGAAAGCGTGACTATTTATTTTAGTGATATTTGTGGATTCACAGCCTTGTCGTCTGAATCCACTCCATTCCAGGTGAGATATCACTATGTTTGTAATAAAAATGCACGTTTGAATAAACATCACTCAAGGGCAGATAACTATAAACTAAACAGTCAAAAGTATATTTAGATCCAGATGTATCTCGATTTTAGTTTTGTTTAAATAATTGACCTTGCACTTATAGGTAGGAGAAGAATAGAAAATAACAACTCCAATGAAAACTTTAAAGATAAAAGAATTATTTTAGTCAACATAAACAATCAGAAATTGAGTAACAGGAATTAAAACAAAAACTAGGATTGATTAGTTGCTAAGGAAGGATGAGCGAAATCTTCCTCACTAATGATGGTGAATGAAACATATCAGATACCGTTCCAATTATATGGAAAGGGAAATAAGAATATTGAAGTAGTAAGACCATAGATGAACGAAACATTAAGATGTGTACTAACAGTAAGCACAAAAACTAAAAGTCAATGGCAAACGTTTTGCAAAAAAAAGCAAACCTTAATCACATAAAGAACAAAAGTTCTTAATATTTCTTTCAAGATATATTTATTCGCGTCAAAGTATTGTTATTTTATCTGAAATGAGACATCGTTAAATTTTGATGGAAAATGTTAGGCATACGTCTAGAATTTGTGGTATCATAAAGGATATTATTGCAGCAGTTACTGTCTAACATTTTGAAACATCTTAGTTCCTCCTAAAAGTGTTGTTGACTTTATCTCATTCTGTGTGTCGGAGCACCTGAGATCACCCCCAGTTTTTGGTGGGGTTCGTGTTGCTTAGTCTATGGTTTTCTATGTTGTGTCATCTGTACTATTATTTGTATGTTTGTCTTTTTATTTTTGGCCATGGCGTTGTCAGTTTGTTTTCGATCTATGAGTTTGACTGTCCCTCTGGTATTTTTCGTACCTCTTTTATTTGATTATCTGTTTGATGTTGTATGATTTTTTTTCTCCCTGGTACCTTCATACTATTTCTTTAAAAATTAAAACAAGACGTTATAAATTGTATGCTTCTGAAGTGCTTTCCTATATTTACCTTCATCAGGAACGCTTAAAGCCGAATATTTGAAACACAAAAATGTATAAGAACCGAAATAGTTGAAGAGCTATATTACAAAAAATCCTAAAAGTAATCAACTTTGCCTGAGGGAGTTGAAACCTTAGTTTCTTTATAATTTCAAAAGATATAAATGGATAATTTTAAAAAATGTTTATTATAAATCATGTACCGAAGTACTGATTCATTAAGCCTAGAACAAAATAAGCCTAATACAGAAATATGACAAAATATATTCTGATGTTTTGTCATTAAAACAGCAATAAGACATGAATTGACCTTTCAAAACATATTTGATACATGTGCACAGACATAACTGATTTGCATGGGATGTACAAGTACAAACCTTTCTAAATATTAGCTCATGTTGGACATGATGTTTACTATTATTATAAATCACATGTTCATGTTTTACATATTGTTAATACGGTAAATAAAGGCAACTGTAGTATACCGATGTTCGAAATCCATAAATCGATTGAGATAAAACCAAATCCGGGTTACAAACTAAAACTGTCTTGTTTCTTATTTCAGGTGGTAGATCTTTTAAATGATTTATACACTACATTTGATACCATTTTAGAAAAATTTGATGTATATAAGGTAAGTAGAACAAGAATTTTATGTTGTCTCCTTTCTAAGAAATTCCACACCGGTATATCATGTGGGACAACATTTCACGAATATAAATTCTAAATCAAGAGTAAACGTATACTTCTCTTAGATGGATTTTGTTAATTCCAACTATCCATGCTGAGAATCGATAAAAAGTTTGTGACATTTCAAAAAAAAAAAAAAAATACCTAGAAGCCGAAAGTAAGGCATGGAATTTCTAATTATTTATTTTTTACTTTATCGAGAAAGTGTATAAAAAACGGTATGTACCATTAACGACGTTTTTTTTTGTGACCTCATTGTATAATTTACGTCACTGATGGGTCTTGTACAGACGGAACGCACTCCTTGCGTACAAAATTTTGGTCTTGGAATCTATGATCAGTTATTACTATTTACTACACCTTTTTTGTTGGCGTCTTTGTTAGATTAATTTGTCACATTAACCTATTATGTCTGTTTGGTTGCTTACCCAATTTTGTCAATATAACGGAACTATACACAACGGTCATATAAGTGGGAGGTTTACTTAACTATAACCAGATAACCAATTTTCTCTGAAAAATGCCTTTACTAAGTCAGGAGTATGGCAGTTGTTTTTGACTTGTTCCGTTGATTGATAGCGTTTGATTTTGTCAGTTTTTTGGACATCCCCTATTTTAGTTTGCCTTGGAGTTCAGTGTTTTTGTTATACTTTTTTATAAGAGATGGAGACTTAAGTGCAGGTTCGACTTAGTGAGTTAAGCCAAACTTCTTTGTCAAATTTACAAAAGTCATATTACCTGTAATGTTGTCAATTTAACATGTATTAAATCAAGGGACATTTATCCTACATTTGAATTATTTTCTTAGTAATTTTAATCATCAAAGTTGGATATTTTGCTTTAATAATAAAGTAAAAACACGTCTTTATCATTTATAGTTCTAATACAATACACTCAACATTATGTCTTAATAAATAAAACATCATCAACAATTATAGAATTAGTTCGCCTGTGTAGTAATTCATACTCGTGGCGTCATGAAACTAGTTCATTCGTGTATCAATAAAGATTTTATTTAACGTAACTATTTTTTTATTTATCAAATTTTGGTTTATTACAGGTTGAAACAATAGGTGACGCTTACATGGTTGTATCTGGACTACCCAGTAGAAATGGGAACTTACACGCTCGGGAAGTTGCCCGGATGTCATTAACATTATTGAATGCAGTGTTGTCTTTCAAAATACGTCATAGACCTACTGAACAATTAAAATTACGTATAGGAATACATTCCGGTTCTGTTTGTGCTGGTGTTGTGGGACTTAAAATGCCTCGGTATTGTTTATTCGGTGATACAGTAAATACCGCATCAAGGATGGAATCGAATGGATTGCGTAAGTTTCATCCCTTAACGTAGTATATTTAAGGTTAAGATTCATTTCAGTAAAAATGTAAAAAAAAGTTTCTTATAGGATATTTGCGACAGTCGCAAAATTCGAGAATTGATAGTTTACATAAATAATATAAAGGTGGATGTGTTTTTTCTACGTTTACATTATCACAAAGCAAAAATGCATGCACTTAGTTTGAGTATGTTTGACTTATTCAAGGTTAGATATTGACCATGCCCTTACACTTCATTTATCGTCTGTTAGTTGTTGAAGCGCATTATTTCTAGAAATGAGGTTTGGTAATAAACTTTAATGTATCGGCGATCTCAAATCAATATATACAATTTTTTTCTAAATTTATTTTGATGTAGTCTTTCATATTTAGTTTGGACATAATAGTAAGGTTCCTGTTACATTTTGGATTATGCCATCGTAACTTTTGATATAGCTCACAACCTCGTCTAGACGTTCACAACTAGATAGTAAATATATATACATATTGCCTAGTTCGGTATGTTTAAGACTTTTTTTTTACGTTTGTGAAATGATACATTATATTATGGACAGTTTTACTTTAAAGAGGTTATTGCCTGAGTATTGGTGAATATTATCCCTCATAGAACAACTATTTCACATGCGAGCTTTTGCGATATAAAAACTTATTACATTGGTTGCAATGAATTACATTGATTTTTCAGTGAAATAAAAATCGATAATTTCACATGTGAAATAAACGTTATTTCACTCCTCTGGCGTCATACAACAATAGGCGTTGTAAAGAGACGTCGATAACGTCGGATCAAAACAAATTGTGAATGCGTAGAAAAAGATATAGTTCCTTACATTTTCTACTTTGATTTCATAAAAAAAGCCATTTGCCAATGTAATAAAAAGAATAACTAATCAAAGAATTCAAATATCGAAAAATATTCAACTCGTGACCGAACAACACTGATAATTAACTCATGAGCTACGCGCATTCGTGAATTAATGTGTTGTTCGGTCACTCGTTAAATATTTTTCTCTATTTGAATTCTTCGATTAGTTATTCTATAATTACTTGGAACAGTATTTACCAACAGCAATACAATAACTCTATATTCTTACTAGCATTGACTTGATTTAAACAGATCAACTTTATTCTAAGAGTATGAAATGCTTTAATTATGTTCATTGATCTGAAAAGTCATCAAATTTATCTATCTGAATTATTTTTTCAGCTTTACGAATACATGTTAGTCCATTTACAAAAGAGATATTAGATAAATTTGCAACATTTGAATTAGAATTACGAGGCTCAGTCGAAATGAAGGTAAGTGTTGGAATCTACTCCGTTGTCTTTCCCTATACTGAACATCATTTCGTTTGTTCCATAAATAGTAGACTTGTTCCTTTACTGTTATGAATCATAGTTTATGGCCAAACTCAGTAAAGAACCGTCGAAACTCAATTTAATTGATAAATTCAACAACACTTACCGTTATCTTGATGATATTTTTTCGTTAAATAATCAAGAATTCTTTAAATATACAGCAATTATAGGCTTTGATTTAGCTGTCAGTAACTGCGAGTATTCACAGATCTGTTCCTAGTGCCTTTTTGTTGTGGGGATGTTTATGTTCCCGTCCACGTCCACTCTGTGTTTTTGTTAGATGCATTTCCATCTGTATCTATCTGATGAGTTAAGCCTTTTTCAACTGATTTTTATAGTTTGTTCTTATGTTGTACTGTTACACCACTGTCCCAGGTTAGGGGAGGGTTGAACGCTCACAACCATGTTTAACCCCGCCACATTCTTTATGTTCCTGTCCCAAGTCAAGAGCCTGTAGTTCAGTGGTTGTCGTTGGTTCAAGTCTGTCATATTTGTTTTTTGGTAAATTGTTTTGTTATTAAATCAGGCCGTTAGTTTTCTCAATTGAATTGTTTTATATTTTTCATGTCGGGACCTTTTATAGCCGACCATACGGTATGGATTTTTCTCATTGTTGAAGTCCGTACGGTTGCCTATAATTGCTGACATCCACTTCATTTTAACTTTGGTGGATAGTTGTCTGATTGGCAATCATACCACATCTCCTAATTTTTATATCAGTAACTATTTCATACCTTATTGTTGATATATATTTTTAAAGATTTATACATGGTGTTGGCATACACATGTCTCAGTGTACTTGAATAACTGATAATTAAATGCTTACACGCTTAAACTTAATGTACATTTTGTAATTAACAGTGTAACTATGTATTTGTATGTGTGTTCTCATAAGAAGCACGCATTAATCCACTGTAATTCTACTTTTTTTAAAACAGTTGTAAATATATGAATTATACCTTGAACATGAAATGTGGATAGAGTTTGTATAGGCTGTACTTATATTTTTAAAATCAAACCAATACATAAGACGTCCTGTCCGGTCCTGTCCGATACCGGTCCGGTCCAATACCAAAAAACCAATCAAAACTCAAAAGTGGAAGAATAACCGACAAATACCAAGGCAAAAAAAAAACAAAAAACGACACAGTGCACATACACTGCATAGAAGACTATGCAACCTATAACCCGATGTGATCTTAGATGCTCCGGAAGGGTATGCAGATCCAGTTTCACATGTAGCATGTTTATCAATAATTGATCGCTAAAATGCGTACACTATTGTCTGATCAAAATGAATCAAAGTTAAGTGAGTTGATCTGATTGTGTACACTTACTATACTATAGAAATTATACGATTTTTTAAAAATTTTGTCCCTTTAAACATGATCAGGAATAAGGAATAGTACTTTGAAATATTTACTCTTTATGAAATTTCTGAAAACCCAATGCACTTGTAAGTTTCTTACAATTTCAAAAGAATATACTTTTTGCAACCAAAAAGGAAAGAATATCATTATTATTTTGTCAAAACGATCACCTGATATCTGAACCACACAAAAAACGTTACCTATATTTAAGCATGTTATATCTAACACTACTTATAAGTAAGTTTGTATTTTCATATCTTTTTAGGGAAAAGGTAAAGTAACAACTTACTGGTTAACAGGTGAGAGAGCTGCTCCGAATCCAGATCGTGAGAGTGATTGCTAACAATTATAGATTAATATTAGGATAAGGCTTTTGCGTGACAATGATTAATCAAGATCATGATAATGTTTCACAATTACATGAACCTGGTCACTTGTACTGCTGAATAATCACGTGACTTACTACCAGAATTATCATGTGACTTACAACCTGAACTATTATGTGACTTACAACCAATTCTGTTAGTTTTCTAATTGTTTAAATTTAGTTGAAATATATTGTACAGTTGAAGGAAGATAAAAACCATTTTTCTTTAATTTTTGAAATGTTTGCTGATTTGATGTACCGATGTTTTGACAAAAAACCACCAGATATTGTAAGGCGATCTCCATGCAACAATGTTTATCATGAAGCTTATGACACATGGCAGGGAATAAATATCAATTATAATGTTTTAGGGTAAGATTTTGAAATCCAATTATTAATCAGTTGTCATACTATTTTACATAAAAGTTACTTCAGTTCATTTGAAAAGGTGAACCACTCATATGTAGTTTTTTTGTGTTCCCTGTCCGTACTACAAGTTGAACAAGCATAATGTTATTTCCAAAATCTGAGTTTGTTTATCTCACTATTGTTTTAAAAAGATCATTGCAAAGCAGATAGTGACACATTGAAAACTATTAACAACTTTCTTTCACCGGAAAAAAGTCCTTTGAAAAGGTTTGCAATGATAGAGAACACAGCCTGTTTTTCTTAAGAAGGTATCCCTGTGCCAAACATTCGCACACTATAAGCAAAGTCTGTTATTAGAAAATGAAATATTATCAATCTTTCAAATTAGCTAGATAAAGAGGGGAGTTATAGTATCATTCAGAGCGGGTGTAGTTGAAAAAACATACTTTGAAAAAAAAACAATCGGGACATGTAGCTAATGAAGACTAATAGTTGCGATGCAATTATTATATATTGTACAATGTTTTCTAAATTCAAAATCCTTCACAGAAAAGAGATTTCTCTATTCACATTGAATTTATTCATGTAAAAATTTGCATGCAAATTGGTTTTTAAAATAAAAAAGATTTTTAAATGTGCGCAAGTTCAAGATCATTAATTTTTCTTGCTTGGTTTTGTCATGGAGATATTAATAATTACTAACAATTGACATTATTTTATTTGGAATTACAAATGTAAAACTTTTATTTGACTAAAATTGTCCCCCTTTACATATCGAATGGTCTTTCTACTTAAACATATTGCACGTTTTAACAAATATTGAGCACGTGACATGATCACAGTCCAATGAAAAGTGTGTCACATTTTATGTTTGTCTCAAAAAAGGGCGAAGAATATTTCGTTCAGTCATTTGTTGTAAACTTTTCATTTTATTGAGTCATCAGCTTACCTTATTCTTATTTATAATAAATTTTATAAATTGACAATGTGCTTGAAAGAAATGTAATTGTTTTATAATTGAAGCAATGAAGCAATTCGCCATTTCAAAATCTAAAGGACTATTGGTAGTTGCATCGTTCGTATCCAAAAAGTAAAATATCGTCATCGTATTGGTTGATAATTAAATGTTTATATCGTTCTGGGCCAATCTTGTAATCGTACTACAATAACAGTAGCATCGCCGACACAAGCTTAATCTGATGCATGTTTTTATATAAAAAATAGAATTGTTAAAAGATCTGGTCTAGATATAGCCCAATACATGTATGCATACGGTCAATCGGTAGTCTCACTGTAACAAAAATGTGAGAGTGTTAATATGTCTTAACTAAAATTAAAATGTTTTCTACTTTATTGTTACAAACAGCTTATTAGAGAAATTAGAAGAAGAAATTTGAATGAACTCTTACATGTCTACTTTTTTCTCCTAAATAGATAATAGTTTATACGTTTAGCAACATCCGCAATCGGATCAAAGTTCCAATTACATGTATGTTTAGTATTTGGCTTTTCACTTCGCACATTTGGTATTTACTGAAATGTTTAGGTATTTCTCACTCTGCACATTTGGTAATTACTGAAATGTTTGGGTATTTCTCACTCAGCACATTTGGTAATTGCTGAAATGTTTGGGTATTTCTCACTCAGCACATTTGGTAATTGCTGAAATGTTTTGGTATTTCTCACTCAGCACATTTGGTAATTGCTGAAATGTTTGGGTATTTCTCACTCAGCACATTTGGTAATTGCTGAAATGTTTGGGTATTTCTCACTCAGCACATTTGGTAATTGCTGAAATGTTTGGGTATTTTTTGTTTGCACTGTCGTATCATTGCCTTTTTACATATATTGTTCCATGACGATACGATACCATTTGTTGAACTTAAAAATTAATTGCATTGTTCTTTTTTTTTTGTTGTTGTTTAAAATAGAAAACTTTTCCATTAAAGTTTAAATGTGGATTTGAAATACTTTTCGGTTATCTGCTTTTGGCTTGAAAATTTGTGTTTGTTATTGTGAAAAAACATTGCGAGACTATATGTAATGTTTTTAATTTAACAATGTCAATTAAAATAAGACTATCGAATTATATCCCAAAATATATAGCGGCTACGTGATTATTATGTAAAACTTATCATTTTACAAATATTTAAATTGTTTATACACATTATTTACATGAGAAGAAATTTATTGTTGTGTTGTTCCCAAATCCGCTCATGGTGAGCCTCATTTCTCTCTGAATATACAACAGAAACTACTATTTCTGAGGTTTTAAATTAAAGCTGTCTGAATATGTAAGAGATGTACATTATGAAAGACCACATTAACAGAACACGAGTAAAATTGATATTTCTTGTAAATAAGAATTTTTAAATGAAGAGATGGCTTCATGCTTCATATCAACAGTGATTGATGCACATTTCTTACAGTTTTACTTCTCAGTCTGTTTATGTTGATGTTACTGTCTCATATAACTAGAGATACATATTCCTCTAGTTTCATATTTTAGGGAATTTAGAATTAACTTATTTTTTGTTGTGTTTACCTGCTATTTTGTTAGGACATATATGTATGAAAAGGTGTGAATATTGATATAAAAATAACAAATGTTTATTGCACAGTTCTTTAAATTACTAAAAATTGTAATGATTCCTGTGGGAATGTGTACATTTGGTATGATTCCCGCGGGAAATTGCACGTTTACTAGTAATGAATCACATGGTAAAATGTAAATTTGTAATAATTTTCCAGTCAAGTGCATATTGTAACATTTGTGTATTAGAGTACACATTTGTAATGATTTTTGCAGTATAATACACAAAACCATATATACAATGCAATTGTTTATTTATTTTTATAAATTAGTATTTTCTTTTGATTTTTATCTACGTTTAATTGATGATTTGATTTTAGCTTAAATTTATCTATATACACATATTGATCAAAATTGTATATTTTGACTGTTATTGTAAAATACTGTTCTATAATAAATTAGTTTCTTTACCATTTATCTTTTTTTTATTTGGCTGGAACAGCATAGTTAGTTTTCCCTTAACGTTACGAAAGTAGAGTTGTTACCCCTTGGCCGCCACGTTGGATGACGACGTGCGGAAATTTCTTCATAAACCGCTAAATTTTGATTTGTTTAAGCCTTGCATAATTTATCACTACAATTTTGGAAGAATCTTTGGCTGTATAACAAATTTAGCCAAATACGAAAATCAAAGAGTGTGTCTTCAAACATGCGGTCTAGGGTTCAACTTCAGCTTAAAGTACGTCTATTGAAATATGTCTATACGCTAATACTCCATTCGTTTGATATGTTTGAGCTTTTGATTTTCTTATTTAATAAGGGACTTTCCGGTTTGAATTTTCCTTGGAGTTCGGTATTTTTGTAGTTTTACTTTTTTCCGGAGTACTTGATTTCAATCTATGTATATGAATATGTGAACGTTATATAATAATTCATCACAGATACAGTACCATAACTTAGTACGATAGACGCTCTTTTCAGTTGCACTCAAAGCAGCAGTGTTAAGTCAAATCAGTTACGAATTTGAAGAGCTACTCGCCAAAGTTCTAGAAAGATGGCTTAAACTATCTTTTTCTGTGGGTATAAAACCTGGGTGTTTAACATGTTTTAATAGTACATTTACAAGCAATTGTCGCTTTAATGATATCTTATTTTAGCACAGAAGTATCATGTTATAACTCAAACTGTAAAACAGAAAATATCCATGTAGAATTATTTATGAGGAAACACTTGATCTGCTTATCTTCAAATCGTTTATAATGTATAAAGTGTTATTTCCATATTGTGTTTTATATATAACCAAGATAATGGAAGTTATATAAAAATAAAAAGATGTGGTAAGATTGCCAATGAGACAACTCTCCACGAGAGACCAAATGACACAGAAACTAACAAATATAGGTCACCGTACAGTCTTCAGCAATGAGCAAATCCCATGCCGCATAGTCAGCTATAAAAGGCCCGATTTATGTACAAAAAAATTAACGCAAAATAAATATGACATACATCAACAAACGAATTACAGGCTCCTGACTTGGGACAGGCACATACAGAATTTAGCGGGGTTATTCTATTTTGCTGACGTTAAACCTTCCCCCTAACCTGGGACAGTGGTGTAACAGTACAATATAAGAACAAACTATAAAAATCAGTTGGAAAGGACTTAACTCATCAGATCGATACAAAGCAGAAAAACATCTAACAAAAACACAGACCGGACGTGGCAGGGTACTTATACATCCCCTCAACAAAAAAGACACTAAGTGCAGACCTGAGAGTACTCCAGATACTGGCAGCTAGTTCAAAGCCAATAACAACTAATGAATAAATCATGCATCTAAAACTAAAATGTCAATCAGTACACATCCAACATCCAATAGAATTAGTGAAAAGACGTCGTTAACAGTCAAAGAAAATATGACCTTGTTCAATGCCAAGATACAGGTCTCGACAGATTGTAGAGCCATGAATGTGCATATGTATAAAACAATTATATTTAGTTTGATTTTAATTTACTGATAACAAAATCAATATTTATACCAATAAAAACAATATTCGAAGATCTAATTTCAGTGTTGAATTGGTAACCTTTTAGACATGTTAGAATACACATTTTAAGTTTATTTAAAGGATCGATAAGTTTACCCGGATATTATTTAAATTTCCAGGCTCGGCAAACTACGTACAGATATCCACATTGAAAATGTTTTCTACAGATACAGCCAAACTTCCAAACCAAATCTTTATATCTATGGAAGAATTATTTTAAAAAAAACAGAGGTTTTAAGTAATTTGTGGTAACGAAATCCCTGACTTAATAATTTTATCAGTAATACATAGATTACGCTCCGTGAAATCAAAAACGGCACTACAGACACGGGCATAGCGAACGAGTTAGGATATATAAACACCGTAAGATGGTGCCAAAGGAACATCACCGTCCAACAAAGGAAAATTAACGATAAGGAACGAAAAATCGTCCCGTTTGTCGTAAATTTTTATGTAGAGTTTCCCGTGTAAAATTGAAATATCCAAATATAAGAAAGGACAGTTATTACCGTTTATATTTGACTTATTCAAAGGAAGTTCCTTTGGGTAAATTTCGCCAGTATATTTAGAAAATTCATGATTATTTAACGAAAAAATATCATCAAGATAACGTTATGTGTTATTGAATTTATAAATCAAATGCATTAATCTAGACGAGTCTTCACTTAGTTTGGCTATAAACTGTTATTCATAACAGTACAAGAACAAGTCTGTTATTAAAGGGGCGCAATTGGTGCCCATATGAACACCTACAACTATAGTTGTTAATTTCTGTGTTATTTGGCTCTTGTGGAGAGTTGTCTCGTTGGCAATTATACCACATCTTCTTATTTTATTATGTATTGCCAAAACGTACATAAATGTTATCAAGGCGAAAATTAAGAGCTTCAATCATCTTATCACACCTCTAGTAAGTATACTTAGCATAATTACCTTTTTCATTTGAGAAGAAGGCTATAAAAAATTAGTTGCAGCAAATATATTTGCAATCAGATTATCAAACAATTATATAATTAAATAGGAACAATTTTGTTTGATAAGATTGTGTGGAAGTGTAGTGTAAAAAGTTGAAAAGTCAAAACTGTCAACAGAATCAAAAGGACCTGCAAAAGCATGTAATTTATCTAAAACATCCAAAGAATTTTCTACACTCAAAAGAAAAGTTAATTCAACGATTTTCATATTTTTTATAAGACGGGTTTAGGACGGACACTCGAGCTACTCAGTGAGATGATCACTTATCAAAATGCATCAATGTTTAGGAGACGATCATTTGCTACCCAGTGAGATAATCACTTATCAAAATGCATCGATGTTTAGGAGACGATCATTTAAGTTTCTGGGGGAGGAGGAATTCGAAAATAAATTACTTGTCTGGTTAAAACTGAAAGAAAACAACTTTGCACAAGACAGACTGAACATGAATATTCTGCATCGCAAAATGCAGAATAGATCAGGACCTAGATACAAATGAATGTAAAAGTGAAAATAAATTTCTTGGCGTCGAAGCAACAGAATAAAAATAAGCACGCGTAGCAATAGATGAAAATAAATATTCAGTCCGGAAAAATCCTTCCACGTAATGTTTTTCTTTTTGCGTTTATTTACAAATGCATTCTGTATGCATTTTGAAGTTTCGTGGAACATTCTAGAATTTGACGTCAAAAATATTCATACTAAGCACTTAGAAGCAAAAATAAAACCAAATATGTTGGATCGCTTTGTAATCTGTAAATATTCAACTACCCTGACCTTTTTGTATTCGTGTAAATGTGGATGCTTCATATGTAATTAGATTGTCTCTCTTTACACAGTGTGAGATTTTGACCGACAGAAACAGTTTTAACATAGATCGTTCTGTAATATTTGTTTAATGAATTCCTTCTTTTCAACATAGGACTACCTTTCAATCAAATGTCCTCAAGTTATAGGGTTCAATTACTAAGTTCGTTATCAAAATATTGAATAGATAATAACATAAAAAAATTAAGACTACACGATAACAAAACATCTATTTGGATTTTGTATCTACGAAATTGGACATATGTTGTTTTGTCAAAAACAATAAAACAAACATGCGATGAAATTGTCAGATTTTTCTTATTGATTTTATGTTTTTGTATCAGATTTTAAAATGGAGAGGGGATCACTTTGCACATTAACGAGTTTTCTACAAATCTATCTATAAAAGCCTCTTTCCAACATTATTTTAATGAAAATTTATAAAATATATCAGAAGTAAAGTTGGCAATCAAATTTTACTTAATTTAAAAATTTAAGTGATCTTCTTATATCAGCCACAAGGTATTCACGGTAGGTAAAAGTGTACAATCCTAGGTTTAAAAAGAAAAAGCTCGATGGCCTAGCTACCATTGAGGCAATGAGGCAACTGTCTCCGTAATTTTTTTACCAAGAAAGAAATAGAAGGAGGGAATAATATACAATTTGTTTCTATAATCGTTCTTATCATTTGGGTTGTGTTGGGGTTCGTGTTGCTTAGTCTTTAGTTTTCTGTATTGTGTTTTGTATGTCTTTTGGTCGTTTTTCGTTTTATGCATTGGCATTGTCTGTTCGTTTTCGACTTATGAGTTTGATCATCCCTTAGGTATCTTTCGTCTCTCTTGGCTACTCTTCCTTTACACTATAATTGCTTATTCTAAATTTAAAGTCAGATTGATAAAGTGTGTCCAACTTTGTTCATATAAAGGCCAAATAAGATACAAATATCTTTGTTTAAGGTAGTGACACATCACATTACGTAAAAAAACATGTTGGATTAAACAAGAAGTTCTTGTAAACTTTCCTGTGGACACTTATTCCTTTGTTCATAATAGACAGACTTCATACAGGGGCTTTTCAAGAAAAACGAAAACAAGCTACAATGTAGCATTATCCTTTAACTTATTCTTTAACTTCAGGCCACTAGAGGGCGCAGAATTATTCGAGTAAGGTTCGTGCGATATTTAAGGGCTTGCATGTCTTATCATGATTTTATTTTCACAGTTAATTGCTTCTTTTAAGGACCTCAAACAAGGGTAATTTGAAGTCATAACACACTACAACAATTAGACATTTTACTGACGCCACAAGGGTTAGGTAGAAGATTGTTGAATATTTGTGTAACAATTAGCAAAGATTATGTTTAACTTTTCGAAACCACAATACCATCCGTCCTCCTTTTCTAGTTTATGTAAAGTTTTACCGGATTCTTGCAATGAAAATCACGATGGTTACCATAAGCAGATCACTTACACTACTTACATGCATGCTTTGTTTTTGGTGAGGTTAATGTTGCCCAAGTCTTAGGGTTTTTTGAATGGTTTGTTGGACATTTGGTTGTCTATTCGTTGTGTTCCTTTGAATATGGCGTTAACGGTCTGGTTTCCTTCGACTCATGAATTTTCATTTTATTTTGATGTCATCTCCCCTTTTTACACGTAATGTACTTTGCTGTTCTTGCGTTCCTAGTTCTTAACTTCCGTTAACAGCTGTTTCATATCCTTTTAAGAACTAGAACAAGTGCGTTTCTTTGGTAAATAGGGTGGAAGTGTAAATATGCAGTTACTTTATGACATAATGTGGTTGTCAAATAAGATACCGAGTCTACGGAAAGTGTATGTAACAATGTGTCATATTTTAGAACTATTACAACTCATTGAAGATTTTGAAATTGGAATGTTGCAGGGCAATGTTTCTGTCCCTATATAAATTCAACACAAACTATTTTACCATTTGCAATAGTATTAAAACATTTGACTTTTCTACACTTTACACAAGTATTCCCCATCCCAAACTAAAAGACATACTGAAAGAGTTGGTCATGCTTTGTTTCATAAAAAAGAATGGCTTACGTAGGTTCAAGTTTCTTATCTTAGGGAGGGATAAATCGTACTGTGTAAGAAACAACAGACACGGCTTCCTCCGCCTCATTTTTAGACTTATACCTCGAATTTGACATAATTAGTCTTCTCAGTACTAGAATCTATGACAAACGAGACGATTTTAATTTTGAAATTATCAATTTCCCCCACCTTAGTAGCAATATACCAACTTCACCTGCATATGGGATATACATTTCCTAACTCATTCGGTATTCAAGAGCCTGCAGCTGTTACTCAGACTTTATTAAACGTCACCAATGTCTGAGCAGAAAGTTGATGAACCAGGGCTATGTCAAAGAACGTCTCGTTCTTTTTCTAAAAAAGTTCATCGGAAGATACCAAGACCTTGTTGATAAATATTCCGTATCAACTTCACAAATAATACATGATGGTCTTGAAGTATAGATTCCAGGTACTGACGTTGTTTATCATCTTTATTACGTGTTATAGTGTTCTTTGTAAATTATTAACCTTTACTGTTTAGTCCATTTTTGGTAATATCCTTTTAGCGTGGCTCGCTACTTATACATCCCGCCATTGTCGTATTGTGGTATGGTCATGTTTTGTATTCTTGTCTTTCATGTTTGCCTATGAGCTTTGTCTATATGCCATTTTGTTTTTCTTTGTTGACATATTTGTTTTTTTTTTTGTAGTGATTAAGATTATAACACACTGTTGACTGCTGTACCCCTATTTTTGACATTTTTGCTTAGTATGTCTGTTTGTTTTGTTTACACATTGTTGTCAATATAATGAAATTTTATGCGACTGGCATACAAGTGAGAGGTTTTAATAAATTAGCTACATGTAGCTATAAAACCAGGTTTAATCCAGCATTTTCTACATAAGGAAATGCATGTACCAAGTCAGGAATATGACAGTTGTTTTCTATTCATTTGATGTGTTTGAGCTTTTGATTTTGCCATTTGATAAGGGTCTTTCCGTTTTGAATTTTTCTTGGAGATCGGTATTTTTGTTATTTTACTTTTTTTGTAAAACATTTCTCTGCTTCAAACAAAAAACTCTCTGAAACTGACATTATCAAGATGCTTGATTTCTTGATTGACAACATACTTGTTACGTTTGGAAGACATGTTTTTCAACAAATAATTGGCATTCCCATGGGAACAAACTGTGCTCCTCTTCTTGCCGACTGTTCCTTTATTCATATGAGGCTGACTTCATACAGGAACTTCTTAGGAAGAAAGAAAAGAAGTTAGCAGTATCCCTTAATTTCACTTTCCGCTATATAGATGGTGTTCTCTCACTAAATAGTTCAAAATTTGGTGACTATGTTGAACGCATCTATCCCATCGAACTTGAGATAAAGGATACAGTTAAGTGTTCCTCATATCTTGACTTACATCTAGAAATTGACAATGAGGGTAGGTTGAAAACAAAACTTAACGACAAAAGAGATGATTTCAGCTTCCCAATTTTCCATTTCTATGTAGCAACATTCCAGCAGCCTCTGCATACAGAGTAGATATCTCCCAGTTGATACGATATTCCAGTACTTGTGCTTCCTATCATGATTTCCTTGATAGAGGGTTGCTGCTCACAAGGCAGCTATTAAGCTAAGAGCTCCAAGTACTAGTGGTGAAGTTGAAATCATCCCGTCGTAAATTTTACGGACGCCATCACGTTATGGAATATCTGTTTCACAGATGACGACTGATATGTTCCAGTTGTCGTAATTACAATCTCGTCCCCTTCCCCCGAATGTGACCTACCGAATTAGAAATATCACCGGGTTTGTACTTACATGAGCAACACGACGAGTGCCACATGTGGAGCAGGATCTGCTTACCCTTCCGGAGCACCTGAGATCACTCCCAGGTGTTTGTGGAGTTCGTGTTGCTCCGTCTTGGGTTTTCTAATTTGTTTTGTGTACTGTTTGTATTTGTCTTTTTTAGCCATGGCGTTGTAAGTTTATTTTCTACCTATGAGTTTGAATGTCCCTTTGGTATCTTTCGCTCCTATTTTTTAAAGCCGATATATCTGTTTGCAGAACCTACCTGTCGGATTTAATGTTTGTTAACCTTATTTGCAGATTTCCTTTTAGAAAGTAATTTGGAGCTCGGCAGATTGTAAAAGTCGTTTTCAGACTGACGAGTACTGTCCCCTTGCTACGCTATATCGATCAGATTTGAGACAGATTTATCAGTCGAAGACGTTGGTTTGAGGGCCGTGTATTGACCTGTAGAAGTTTAAGTGTTTTGTTTTGTGTCTTCGAGTAGTTGTCTCATTAACGTATAAACCTTTTTCAATAAGTTAACGTTTAAAATCAACATATTATTTATTATTTTTGAGATTCACAAAACAAAAGACAATCTGTTAATAATCTGGCTTTTTCATTTATTATGACCTGCATGTTTCTTTCATAAAAAGAAGTAAGGCTGATTTTCCCAGGTTTTTTTTCATAGCAGCGTCAAAATATAGAATTTTTTAAATCTTACTTGAAAATTGATTATTAAAAACTTTAAACATTTTAGACTACTTTGCATATTTCCACAAACTCTAAATTTTATTCTTCGCTTCATGTTTCTCTGAAAGGAATTTTGATACGAAATAGCAAATTTTACAAATTTTGTAAAAATTTGCATTTTCGGACGTGGCTTATCAAAATGAATGTTTTTTTTTTTATCCTAATGACTATATATAGCTTAATTTCCATCTGGAAAGTTCTTCCACCTTGTTTTAATGATATAGTGGGTTAATTTGCGAGTGGCTTACATGTTGTAGTTACAAGGGATAAAATAGAAGACAAAATAGTACAAGTAGTTTTAATGATTTAGAAAATTTCCTCTAACTTAAAAATGGTGTTACTTAACTTCATTATATACATGTGTCCGTAAAGAATACACAAACAGCATATATCATTTCAAAAATTTGGCTCCGATTTATAGGACGAAATAATCGGTTTAAATCTATTAATTGGGACCTCAGATATCATTCCTGTCTTTAAACGGAATGAATAAAAAAGTCACAGTTCAAACAGTCCTTATATCTGAATATCTCAGATATATACAATTCATTGTTGTGTATTTGTTTTCGTATTCAGTCATTAATATACAAGTTATCTTTTCGGAACTCTTCTACCAGTTACTGTAAAATCCGGATGATCTCTCACGTCCTCTTTTTACCGGAAGTTCAGTCTGTTTCAGCAAAAATGACCTCAGTTCACTGTTTTGGGAATCACTCATTTTTCCAAACCTGCAAAATTAGATTTGATTTACATATAAACAAATACTTTATCTATTGAAGTATAAAGTCACCGCATGACAAAGATATGTTTGTCTGTACATTTCTGTTATTCGCTGAAAAGTATAAGTCTGTGACCGGAAGTACCATATATCTATCAAATTCAAATACCCCCTCAGTGCAAATTTATTGCAAGTATGTCCCATTTACACTTATATTAAAGATACCATCGAAAGTGTCACACCTGATTAAAGATCTCGAATCTGAAAGAAACTTCAATATACTTAGATATAGAAAGATGTGGTATGAGTGCCAATGAGACAACTCTCCATCCAAGTTATAATTTATAAAAGTAAACCATTATAGGTCAAGGTACGGCCTTCAACACGGAGTATTGGCTCACACCGAACAGCAAGCTATAAAGGGCCCCCAAAAAAAATACTAGTGTAAAACCATTCAAACGGAAAAACCAACGGTTTAAACTATATAAAAACGAGGAACGAGAAACACGTATGAACTACATAAACAGACGACAACTACTGTAATCAGATTCCTGACTTGGGACAGGTGCAAACATTTGCAGCGGGATTAAACGTTTTAATGGTACCAAACCTTCTCCCTTAAACCATTTATTTTTTGTACTTTAGATCTTTTATCACGTGACGTACTTTCAAAAATACATGCTCTGTATTATGCATAATTTAGAAGCGTTTTTAATATAAATAGTCTCAAGAAAAAAGTGTTCTTAGCTTGTATTGGCTGTCTTATAATATCCTTTCGGTTTGTATAGACCCGTACATTTTTGCATTTGTTATTGCCATCCGAACTTTTGTTTTCGAACGGACCTGTTAGAGGTTATCAGTTCTGCACAATATCTGAAACACGTGTCAAACAAACTGAAATAATAGCATATGCATACATGTATGTTTGTAGTAATATTTAATTGAAGCAAATTATTAGTTTTCACGTGTATATGGTATAGAACGACTAACTTGAGCCCTGTCAGGTAGAACATGCAAGAAAGTAGTACATATTTCAAACAAAATAGTTCTTCCGCATAGCTGTAACTTTCAAAATATGTAAAGTATTTTGGTAATTGAAATGAAAGCTGAAGGACCTGCTATTACTGTTTAGACCTCGTTGATAGTTTTGTTTTAATATTAAAAAATCTTATGAAATCAAAACAGTGAGGTATATTTTGCATACTTCTCAGGTCAGAGGTATCTGTTTTTGTACTTCCGAACTTCCAGGAACCAATGCGCTATTATATGTCATTAAAGGTACTATGTTTTTTCTGCACAAATCAGTCTAGGGTATTGTTTTGAGATGACATGACTGTCACTTGTTTTAAACGATAGACAAGTTGGCTATTGATGAGTGAAATTGCAGAATAAACATAGAAAATAAACTCATTATAGATATCCGAATAACAAAAAATATGTACGCCAGGAGCGCGATTTGTCTACAAATACTCATTAGTGACGCTCGAATCATAAAAGGGAAAAAGGTCAAATAAAGAACGAAGTTGAAGAGCATTGAGGACCCAAAAATTCCTAAAGGTTTGCAAAAACAGCTGTATGGTAAGAAAGCAAACAAAACTTGCGGTCATGAATTAGTACTTTTATCCATGTACTATTTGCATTACAAGCAGATCTGGTAATACACATGATACATTTTTTTATTGTGATGCACCGTGACTGTTCTTGCAACAGAAGACATAATTTGACACATGCCTGATTACATCTGTGTGTCTTTAGCTTTTTTTGTGTCTTTGGGTTGCAATCTCCACTACTTATGCTTTTATTCATATACAATATCAGTCACGGAAAATAGGAAAACAAAGCATTAACTATTCTAAATTTGCTACGGTATCTTACAAGCAGTTTACAAAAACCAATGAAAGTTTAAAAAACGACAACCTAAATATTGTACTTTTTGCACCCTTTTAATGTTAGACTACATGTACAACGATAAAAAGTAAAAATGTACACCGCACATTTTATTTATTGCATTTATTTTTCTTGCTTTCTGTATTTTTTCTTTTGTCGAGGTATCTGTTTTTCTTTGCCTCATGTGATTTTTAATTGTCTCCCTTGTTTATCAACTCCCTCTTTTTTTAACTGATGAAAAAAAAAATGGAAAATGATTGAAAGTCATGTCCAATTATGTCATACAGAATACTTGACAATTTTACGGTTTTTAGTGTTTTGTAGAAAATATCTATCATATAAAATCTCGCGTGATTATAACTTTATGCACCAATGAGTTTATTTAAGATAATGAATTGAACGCGAGGTGGTATTTTTGATTTGGAATCAACAAGGCGTTGACATTAATTTTAATTGAATGTTTGCCTGTTTTGTTTTGAGGGTAGCACTAGGTTTATAAAGTTACTTGTTCATAGAAAATCAGAATAAAAGGCGACTTAATCGACCCAAGTTACTTAACATGATAATTAACAAGAAAGATTGAGTGATTTTTTAAGGGTCCTGAGGTGGTTCACAGCATTTAAGTAATAATCGAGTCTTCGCGTTTTTGTATGATTTTTTCCATACTTCCTTGTAAAATTGATTTTTCATATTTTTTATCATGCAAAAATTGATTTGTATAAATGTTTTAAATTTATATCACCAAGTGCGTTCTACAAGGTGTGAATAGGTCATTGACAATTATCGTTTGCAATAAGATTACATTCAACATCGCCACACTTTGTGTTTGTATCGTATAAAATAAAATTGCATTCAAAAACGCAACACTTTTTGAAGCTCGTTTCCAAAATAAAAACCAAGCTACCGTATTTAGCCGTTTTAAATTTTTTTGCATTATGGCTAATATTTTCAAACGCGTATGGTTCCTAAGACGTTTGGATTAGTTAACAAAGTCCTAAGTATCTGCGACTCTTTTCACAAAAAATCTTACGATCAAAATTGATCGTAAGTTATACTGAAATGTGTGTGACTTACGAGTATTTTTACTCTTAAGATTTTTTGTGAAAAGAGCCGCAGATATAAAACCAGTGACGTAAACTTATTTTCATTTCAGTGTAAAAGAATGAAACAGCGAATTGTTTGACTGGTCTGTATTCTGCGTGCTATCGCTGCCTTCTGATCCTTTCTCATTGCTCTACGGTAGAACCTAGAGAATTTCAACTTTTTTGTCAACTTTTATTTCATAGCGGGATCAATGTATTCATAATTTTCTCACTGATTCATACATAACAGGTCAATTCTTCGACGGATGACCCTACCGACGCGAAGCAGAGATTTGGTCAGGATCCCAGGCAATCGCTACAAAACTAAAATCACGTGACTATTCGATAAAACATATTATTCCACTGTTTAAACATATTGATAGTTTAATCAATATTTGATTGGTTGAGACTATCCCATGTGTCATTGAACAAATCTTCATATTCCATTCTGAGGATCGTATTCCCCTCTGTGATGTCGGGATTACTTCGTGCGACGTTACGCGCGGTTATTGTACATAACGTTTTGAACTTCTTATTCTTCTTAAAATAGCGATAGCAAAAATCATTATCATGTTCAAATTTATTTCAGACGATAAAACAAAAAGACTTATAATTAAATTTTGATCCTTACTGTTTATCAATGGGTATGTCTTGTTTAGTTTGACTTACAAAAACAAGCGGATAAGAAAAAAAATGTATGCAAAATAATATTTAATCATATTTCGCTCGGGCAGAGCCCTCGTGAAATATGAATATTCTTGGGTGAACAAATCTTTATATCTCCCTCCGGCACGGGAAATAAATGTATAATATGTCAATCCGTTATTGAAATAGAAGCATGTGACGAAAAGTCCATTATAGTTTATATCCTCACTGGAGTGATCTTTCATTCAGCGATTTTTCAATGTGGTTTTATGTAGCTTGTAAAATCGTTTTAAAAGCTCTGACAATGATGAGATTACAAGAATTTTATAAATATTTTAAAATACAAAAGTGGAGTTAACAACCTTCAATCGATATATTGGTATAAACAAAAAAAGATATTAGCGTTTCGTATGAAAGACGTTTTCCCTCCTTGTTGGGTCATTGGTTTTGGAAATAACCAGCGTTCATCAATTATAATCTAATTATTTTGTCTATAATAATTCCTTTGGTACATGCCCAGGCATATATATAGTTACGGTAAAACAAATTTCATCAAAGCTATGCTAAATATTGTAGAGACATACACAAAGATTGATAAATGGTACAGTCATATGAAGTAATCTGTTCAAAAACAAAACTTTTAATCAACTTTTCAAATGTGTCCAAAGTTACAAGCATTACAACTGTACCACTGAACATGATTAAAACTGTGGGAGTACATGTATTAACATTTATGAACTGTGTGGAGTACGTCAGCGAACTGTGTTGAGTGCGACAATGAACTGTGTGGAGTACGTCAATGAACTGTGTTGAGTGCGACAATGAACTGTGTGGAGTACGTCAATGAACTGTGTTGAGTGCGACAATGAATTGTGTGAAGTATGCAAATGAGACTATACAACCAAAGGACGCAAATAATCAAAAGAATTCTAGAGGTGAACAAATAAATAGTCTTAAAAAAGACCTGTGTCTATTCTCTTTAGTTTAAATGCATCATAAATAAGATCAACAAAAATATAAGAGCTGACACAATCACAAAATTATCCAAAATAAAAAAATAGTATGAATATGTTGTAAGGTTCAGCGAGTTTTTGGTGATCCTGTGATTACGAATTCATACGAATTTTTTTTATTCTGATATATCTTTTATAAAAGTTGTGATGTAGTCCCAAGTGAGCTTTGATGGAGAGGCTTGTCGATCATAAACATGTTTAACCCCAACAAATTCTGTATGTGTCAGTCCCAAGTCAGGAGACTGGAGTACAGTTGTTGGTGTTGGTTGCTGTATGTGTCTGTCCCAAGTCAGGAGACTGGAATACAGTTGTTGATGTTGGTTGCTGTATGTGTCAGTCCCAAGTCAGGAGACTGGAATACAGTTGTTGATGTTGGTTGCTGTATATGTCAGTCCCAAGTCAGGAGACTGGAATACAGTTGTTGATGTTGGTTGCTGTATGTGTCAGTCCCAAGTCAGGAGACTGGAATACAGTTGTTGATGTTGGTTGCTGTATGTGTCAGTCCCAAGTCAGGAGACTGGAATACAGTTGTTGATGTTGGTTGCTGTATGTGTCAGTCCCAAGTCAGGAGTCTGGAATACAGTTGTTGATGTTGGTTGCTGTATGTGTCAGTCCCAAGTCAGGAGACTGGAATACAGTTGTTGATGTTGGTTGCTGTCTATCATATTTCTTATTTATTCCTTGTTTTGTTATAAATTAGGCCGTTAGTTTTGTATCTCATTTTTTTGTCATGTAGGGGTCATTTATAGCTCACTATAAGGTATGAGTTTTGCTCATTGTTTAAGGCCATAAGGTGGGAAATATAGCTGCTTACATCTACGTCATTTAGACTTTAGTGGATAGTTTTCGCATTTGGCACATCTCCTTATTTTCTAATTTGCCCGTTTGTACGTACAAGTAGCGTGTAAAACAAGAACAAATCATTCGATTTTATGAACTCATGTAGATACGTCCTAATTGTACCCTGGTTAATAAATTTCCAGTCATTGTGAAATCCCTAGTCAACAGCACGTAAAATTAACTAACAATTTACTTACTTTTTTATTGCATGTTTATCAACCATGTTTACTGATCCATTGATAAAGTTATCAGATTTATTAGCGAGCGATTAATCAAAGACACCGAGACAATTTCCCTTGTGAAAAAGTCATGTAATTTATATATCATTTAATCTTAAAGGAAGCTGATAAAAAAATCGTTATTAAAGCATTTACGGGTTCGGTCTTTATTACTTATTTTAGTGTTGTTTTAAATTGAAAAAAAAACGTGAGGGGCTTTCATGCAATAATAGTCGCTAACGACAATGATTATTATTGTCTCTTTTTTAGACATATGTGGTCTTATAAATGCAGACAATTACAAAATAGTGCAAATTAAAATGTTTTTTTTTTTTTTATTTAAAAACCCTTAAAAGATTCCAGGCTGACTATGGAGTATATGGAATGCGCGTTTGTCCCAAATATGACTATACACGTATAAGTAAGTACATATAAAATTCGAAATATACAATGTAATCTGGGAATATAATGTTCTAATTCATTACACAAAATCTTTCCATGGCTTCGGGGAAAAAAAACCTTGCGAAAAGCGTTTTTATTAGTGTTCTTCATTCCAGAGTTAAGATGAGGCCTTCGATGTGGAGTAAATTTAAATATAACATCTTACTGCAAGTTCAAGAATACTAAGTCTTGAAGCACCAATTTGTGATAAATTGTATGTGTCTTTGAAATGAAGATCAATTTTCACAAAAGAAATCGACACGGAATCGTTTTTTGCCAACCGTTTTATTTTCTTCGAATATATTTATTTAATATGAAATGACAGATGCAACACATTTGTACTTGGCGGTAAGTGAGCATGTTATAGTATGAGCACTAATTATCAACCGTCCCTAACAATGGGGCAATGAAAAAATAAAGAAACAAAGACAAAACAATCCTTCAAATAAAGTTAATTTCTACAAAAGATGGCTTACGTCCAATGGCAAATATTAGATATAAATGTACATTCAAAGCGATGACAGGTTAATAAACTTCAACCCAGTCTTGTACATTTTTTGATGATTGTATTTGGTGCAGATTGTTGTATTTGGTGCGGATTGTTGTATTTGGTGCGGATTGTTGTATTTGGTGCGGATTGTTGTATTTGGTGCAGATTGTTGTATTTGTTGCGGATTATAACATACATAATATGAAGGGCCAATTGCATCTACCATCCGACTAATTAACACAAATGATGTTTAACTGATTTTTATAGTTTGTTCTTATGTTGTACTGTTACACCATTGTCGCATGTTAGGGGAAGGGTTAATGCTTTCAAGCATGTCTAGCCCCGCTGCGTTCTATATATGCCTGTCCCAAGTCAGGAGCCTATAGTTCAGTGGTTGTCGTTGGTTCATGTCTGTCATATTTTTTTTTTTTTTTTGGCGTATATTGCTTTGTTATAAATTTGGCCGTTAGATTTCTGGTTTGAATTGTTTCCTAATGTTCATGTCGGGTCCTTTTATAGCCAACTATACGGTATGAGTTTTTCTCATTTTGAAGGCCGTGCGGTTGTCAATAATTGCTTACATCCATTTCATTTGAACTTTGGTGGAAAGTTGTCTCATTGGCAATCATACCGCATCTCCTTATTTTTATAATCAATGTTTAAAGTCATATGAAACGAGTTTCTTGCAATTTTAATGCTCAGGAAATTAGTATGGTCAATTTGACACGAAAAAACAACAAAATTTATAAAACTTTCTAATATTAACACCAACCTATAGTTTTTTTTAAACTAAATTTATTTAGTTTGGTCCACTTCATCTTGAGGGGAAAGTATGAAAAAAGTTTAATTGTGAAATTGTGATTTTTTTCATGATAATAGCCCAAAAATGGGTAAAAATTGATTAAAAATGGGAAAATCATTAAAAATGGGGGTACTTTCAAAAGGCCGTAGCAAAAATAGAAGTGCACCACCATATGATTTTTTCTTCATCAATTACTTTCTTACAGTCATATAAACCCATAAATCAGGTAAAGAAAAAAGATTTAATTCTAGAAATTCAGGCTCCTCAGAGGTGTATATCCTTAATTAGCAATAAATGCAGAATAGCTGAGCACGTGAAAAATAAGTGGATTGGTAGAGCGATATAAACTTTTTTTTTTATATTTTCCATTCGTTCCCATTTGTTAATCAAAATTTTTCATGACAGTTATAAAATAATTTGAAATATTTAATTTGTTCTTTGATTATGAATAACTACTATTTACCTTTCAGTGCACGTTTGTTTACATTCTTTGATTACGGGATTTGACTCGCACTTGCGCTGTGTGGCGACCGAAGTTCTAACAAGAGTTCTCGTAGTTAAGGTCGCTGCATACTAATAGATAATATCTGTGAATTAGAGTACGGGAAGACAATAATGCAGGAGCAGTACATTTCTGAAGATTTTGATAAGATGAAGGATTTTCTTTTACAGGAAAGTCCATGTACGTTTTTTTTATAGTACAACTTAGCCATTTGAGTATTTAAAACATACTCAACTTCTTTTTAAATTTGAAGTATCATATGACTTTAATTCGACGTTTCAGAATTTAAAGGACTATGGATACTGTCATTGTTTGTATCCTAAAATGAAAATAACGTCAATTCATTGGTTGAATTTCCAATGTTTAAGACGTTTTTAACCAATCACAACGTGTCAAGTGTACGCTTTTGAAATATTACCCATAATGCATTCGAATCTGATACGACGAATTATGACTTACTTGTCTTCATTCACATTACTATAAATTGCGTCTAATAAACTCGATGATAAATCTGAAAATATAAATCACAAGATTTTTTCAAAATTACATAAAAATGATAACGGAAATTACAAAATGTTTGTAGAATACTGCGACTATTTGGAAAAAAATCAAACAGATCTCATATGTAACATAGTCTTGTTAATCTCATATGTAACATAGACTTGTTAATCTCATGTGTAACATAGACTTGTTAATCTCATATGTAACATAGACTTGTTAATCTCATATGTAACATAGACTTGTTAATCTCATATGTAACGTAGACTTGTTAATCTCATATGTAACATAGACTTGTTAATCTCATATGTGACATAGACATGTTAATCTGATATGTAACATAGTCTGGTTAATCTGATATGTAACATAGACTTGTTAATCTCACATGTAACATAGACTTGTTAATCTCATATATAACATAGACTTGTTAATCTCATATGTAACATAGACTTGTTAATCTCATATGTAACATAGTCTGGTTAATCTCATATGTTACATAGACTTAGTAATCTCATATGTAACATAGACTTGTTAATCTCGTGTGTAACATAGACTTATTAATCTCATATGTAACTGAGACTTGTTCAGAGAAAACCCTCAATCAAAATATGTCAAATTTAGATTTAGAAAATTCATTATAATTTTTTTTTGCAGCAAAATTGAAATTTAATTTCATATTTCATTTTTATTTTTCACTTTAAATTTCATGATGATCTTACTGTTATTAACGTTTGGGAAATCATTGTGTTTTTTCTCTCTCTAATCAAATAGTTTCAACATAAGCCCTTAAGCGATTTTTGATTTTAGATTAATTATAAGTGAATTAAAAATCGATTATTGGAATAATTTTGTTATTTAACGGAAGCTGAAAATTAAACAAATTGAGCCCTTCAACTATAAGGTAAAATTGAATAACTGTAGCGATTTTAATTGACACTTAAATAAGAGCAATATTTTGTATGGACGTTTCGACTTTGTCCTTTCAAAACTGAAAATCGATGTTGTTCAAATAAGCAATATCTTTTTTCTTGTTTTATTTTGGATATTGAAAACGTTTCCGGCTTTGCAATAGATTTATTAGGACAAAATAAAACACAAATTTGCAGGAATGACACCAGTTATCCGGAACAAAGGCGCGATCAATTTTTGTAAAAAATTAGAAATACTGTGCGGTTATGAAATTAACGTCATCACCGTTCCGGCAGATAATCGGGTAAATCATTTTCTGTAACGTCGTGTTTTCAATATTGATATAATAACTTTTTTAATATTCATAGTAAATTTTGACTGAACACCTACACTTCCGCCAAAAACAATTAACACTCCAGCCGTTCGCCATTGTATTGGAAGAAATCTTGGAGTTTTTAGTCATATGAAACTTTAAATAACTAATTAAAGAACATTTTATTTCATAAAGAAATTATCTAAAGAAAGCGTTGAGTGCTCTATAAAAACGAATGTGACGCCTGTTGCAAACGAAAATGTCTGTCGTATCCAACGTACAGAAAGTATAAATATACCATCGAAAGTTTATTTCCAGACTAAAGATCAAATCATGTAGAACGCACGCTTAGTATTTCGTTCTATTGGTAAAATTTGATGAATTTATGTTGTCTGAAATGGTTTATCAATTGTACTACATTACTAGTATGTAACATCGAACTCAATAATACCTTGTTCATACGACAAAAAATTTCAATTTGTCAATACCAGTTTGCGTTCACACATCTTCCGGATTAAACGTGTATTTGTGAATCCGGAGTCAAACATTAGAGGTAGGTAGTTTGACATCCGATTTCAACTTACGTCGGATTTGAATCTAGAAAAAAATATACGTTTGAATGCAAATGCAAATTCTTATCAAGTGCGCATGCATTTATATTCATTTCACTCGCATTCGAAATGTAGAATAACAATTAAATCTTTCTAACCACGTGCGAACGCAACCTGGATTCAATTCAGACTAATTTACGAAAAGCAAATATGACAAACATGAACCAGTGATAACCACTGAACTACATGCTCCTGACTTGGGACAGGCACATAAAGGATATGGCGGGGTTTAACATGTTTGTGAGCGCTCAACCTCCCCCCCCTAACTTGGGACAGTGGTGTTACAGCAAAACATAAGAACAAACTGTAAAAATCAGTTGAAAATGGCTTAACTCATCAGATCGATACAAAGCAGAAAAAACACAGACCGGACGTGGCAGGGTATTTATACATCTCCTCAACAAAAAAAGACACTAGGTAAAAATCCGAGAGTACTCGCAGTTATTGACAACTAGTTCAAAGCCAATAACAACTAATAAAAAAAATCATGTATCTAAGACTAATATATCAATCAGTACACATCCAACATCCAATGGATTTAGTGTGAAGACGTCATTAACAGTCAGAGAAAAACATCACCTTCTTCAATGCCAAAATATAGGTATCGACAGATTGTATTTTAAATTTAGTATGTCCATTTAGCGAATTGATTTTATTACTAAATAAAGATATTTTATGGACCAACAATGGTCATCCGATGATTATTTTTAGTGTTCTGTGTAGAGATTTGTAAACTTTTTTGTCAGTTAGTCTCATTACGATTGACCATGGTGTTGTACACATATTGATAAGAAGATGTGCTTAGTAGATTGCCAAAGAGACAATTGTCTACCAGACACCAAAATGACACAGAAGTTGTATGTCTTTCTTCGAATTATATATATGGTTCCCACTTGGTATATTCTTCAATTTTGAATGGTCTTAAACTTACAATAGACAAAAGTCCAATACAAAATTTCAGGCTCTGTATCGCAGTTGACTTCGAAAGACTATCAATATTTTTAACAACCCGGAAGTAAAAGAGAGGCGAAAGATACCAAAGGGACATTCAAACTCATAAGTCGAAAATAAACTGACAACGCCATGGCTAAAAAGAAAAAGACAAACAGACTGTTTTGAATAATACAGCTATTGATATATTTTTGTCACATATATTGCAAAAAGGTTGGTAACATATTTCAAGTAAAGGAGTCTGAGATATCAATCCAAAATCACAAAACAACAAGAAAGGACATCTAGAGGTCAATATAGAATCTTTAATGTCAATATATAGTTTTCAGCAATAAACTAAGTGTATATCATAGTCTTTCTTATTTTCTTTAATGAAATCAACGTGGTACGCTAAATTTTAGATTTGTTTTTGTAAACATATACTAGTATTCATAAATTTCAATTCTAATATGACGTACTAATTTCTCTTTGAAAACAAAGCCATGTTCTAATTCCAATAGAACATGGGGTGCACGTGATTGACGTCACAATTGAAATTGCAACGTCAGATGTATTTTATACTACGCTGGAGATCAAAATGGACATTGTTATATGCTCATTATAACGCTCGATATAAAGATATTTAAGGAATGACTGTAATATTTTTTCTGTCTATGAAGAAATAACATAAAAAATGTGGTGCACACTGAATAACTCGCGTAGCGTGTTATCTAAAAGTGTGCACCACATTTTTTAGGTTATTTGGAATAGACAGAAAAAATATTACAGTCATTTTTATAATTTAATTTTAAATTCCATTTTTAAGGAGTAAATTTTGAAAAAAAAACGTTGGTGACGTCACAGTCACATGACAAAATTATGTCTATGAGTTGATACACAAAACACTTTCAGCCAATCAGAAGACGTGTTACATCCAAAATTAAATTATTGACAAATATAATGCCTACCCATGTTAAAATGAGCATAGAGCATGGGATAAAAAATCCTTTGTTAATTGAAACTGTCTGGTAACGTCAATTAGACACCAACACAAGGACATAAATCAACAAAAAATATCAAAAGAGCATAAACAAATTTCAACAAGGGACTGATTCCGTTGCAATATAACAAGCTCCAAATAGCCCAGAGTCTATAAAAATGTGAATAACAAGCTCTAAATAGCCTAGTGTCTATAAAAATGTGAATAAATGTATAACAATCAAAGATCTGTCATAAACACCTAAAAAACTGAAAACAACACGTTATAAATGCCATGCGTTCGAAGCGCTTTTCTGGATTTACCTTCATCGGGAACGATCAAAGCCGAATATACGAAAGCCAAGGATGTATAAGACCAAAACCGTTGAAGAGCTTAAAACCAAAAAGTACATAAAACAAGCAGCCAAATCCATCTAAGGCCAACTATGCCTGAGGGAGTTGAAATCTTAGTTTCTGTGTAATTTCAAAGTTTATAAACGGATAATTTTAAATAGTCTGTTATAAATCATGTCAGTACCGAAGTAAGCTCAGTAGTCAGTACTTCGGTACTGACTACTGAGCTTATGAGCTAATTCTCCCAAAACAAACAGCATAAAGATTGCAAAAGACATCAACTTGTCTAATCCTGTTCTGTGAACAGACGTATGAATACAATTTATTTTGTTCAATATATATATGACTTTTCTTGCATTTTAACTGCATAATTTAATGTAACTTTTGAAAGAAACTATTCCATTTTTAAAAAGTACAGTATAATTAGGACATCATCTGAAATGACATTAAATTACAAAAAAAGGAAAAAAGCAGCAGCCAAAGAAACAAATAAAAAAAGAAATTTACGTTACTGTATAATTAGCAAAGTTATACTATTTGCACTTCGTGTCAAATCAAAGTTGGAACTAATTTCTATGCAAAACCAATTAATTATCAATTAATGATTTAATTACAAAATCAATTTCTTTCTGATCTTGTATATTTCTTTGTCATACCATTGTTCGTACATGCAAGAAATCTATGATGTAAAATAGTTTTAAACACTGGTACATGTAAACACATTTAAGACTTCAGAAAAAGGTCAAATAGTCCTCGAAAATTCATTCTTCATTCGCCTTGCTTGTTTTTTTCTCGTAATTGGTATAATTGATCAAAATATCCTTGGATATTTGATATTGCTAAAACGCTATTTTTGAGGAGTTTTTCATGTGTATGTACACTTATCCGTTCAGTGTATCTTTACTTGATTTTGTTTAAATGTTTTTTAATCGAGTTAAGCCATTTCAATTGATATTTTATAGTGTGTCTTTTTGTGTTGTAATGTTACACTTCTGTCTCAGGTAAGGGTGAAGGTTGGCGTCTGTTAAAATGTTTAAACTCGCTGCATTTTTATACACCTGTCCTAAGTCAGAAGCCTGTTCAGTGGTTGTCGTTTGTTGATGTGGTTCATAAGTGTTTCTCGTTTCTCGTTTTTATATAGATTAGACCGTTGGTCTTCCTGTTTGAATGGTTTTTCACTAGTCATTTTTGTGTCCCTTTATAGCTTGCTGTTCAGTGTGAGCCAAGGCTCCGTGTTGAAGGCCGTACTTTGACCTATAATGGTTTACTTTTACAAATTGTGACTTGGATTGAGAGTTGTCTCATTGGCACTCATACCACTTCTTCTTATTTATATTGATCGGCCAACTCACAACTGAATGAAGCCCGAAAGGCTCTTATATTGTATATGTTAAATTTGTAAGTGAAAAGGCTAGTTAAATATAAAAAAGAAGATGTGTTATGATTGCCAATGAGACAACTCTCCACATGAGACCAAATGACACAGAAATTAACAACTACAGGTCACCGTACGGCCTTCAACAATGAGCAAAGCCCATACCGCACAGTCAGTTAAAAAAGGCCCCAAAATGACAATGTAAAACAATTCAAACGAGATAACTAACGGCCTAATATATGTTCAAAAAATGAACGAAATACAAATATGTAACACATAAACAAACGACAACCACTGAATTCCAGGCTCAATTAAAGCATTGATAAACCCCGTTTTCTTATTGCCACACGTCTTAAATACAAATGTAACAAAAACATGATGACATAAGACATCTGCAAAACAATTTATATATGTACCGACGCTGTCTTGACTTGAGACCAACAAATGCACATTTACATGACCAAAACGTAACTTGTGGTATATAATAAAAAAAACAAAATGTGATGCATGTACATGGTTGATTGCCAGTAAGACAACTATCCACCAGAGACCAAGTAACGTAGATCTTAGCACATGACTTTCAACAATGAACTAAATACCACAAAGCATGTTGTAGCCGACATGACAAATTTCACACAATCAAATGAGAAAAACAACGGGATAGTTTATGCAGAAAATAATAAACGAATAACAAATATGATATACAGCAACTAACGACAACCACTGAATTACAGACTACTGACTTGGGACAGGCAGTTGCAGAATGTGATGTAGTTTAACATTTTTTCCTGCGTCCAATCCTCCCTCGAGACAATAGTGTAGTTTAACATGTTTCCGGGCGTCCAATCCTCCTTTAATTGGGGACAATGGTGTAACAGCACAACATAAATGAACAGCGTTCAGATCAGTAAAATAGGGCTCGACTCATCGGCTCGATTAAAAAGCACAAAAAAATAAATAACAAAAAGCCTCAGGTTTATAGATGTATATACGAAAATTTTTAAACAGTGTGCAATGTGAAAGGATATAAATCTGATATTGTCATCATTTGGGAAATTTCAAGAAAAGTAAATCAGTTACTTGATATTAAGTGCCAATCTGGCTTAGAATCAGGCAGTGGTGAAAACATGACCAACAAAAACACACTCAAGTTTACATTAATTTATGTTCAAAATGTATAATGGTGCACGAATATAACTTTCGTTTCCTTTTCCTGTTCTGGTAATTCAAGATATAATTTGGTTGAAATGCATTAAAAACTAACAATTAAGGGGAGCTAACTCCATTATTTGCTATCATTCTAACCAAAATTTATCTAGAGATTTCTCGAATTACCAGACACACAGAAACAAAAGATCTACCATTTCTAACTCAGGATGAGGGTAACTTCAAAATAGGATGGTTAGGTTGGTGGGTTTTTTTCGGCCATGTTTTGAATTTTTTCAAAATTGCCTGATTCTTACAAAGACTGGCACTTAAAGAGTGAAGTTCTCTTGACACGAATATGCAAGATAATGAATCAATGATGTCACAATGTGAAATAGGAAACACGTGATCGACGGCCATTCTGGTGTCTTAGGAACGCAGACAGCAAAGCATATTCCCGTGAACTTAGACTCAGACATCAAGCAACTGTTTCTTGATTGTGACTAAAACTTGCGAGGTGGTCGTTTTAGGGTTTACTCCGCTATAAACACGTCTCCGGTTGGTTGCGTTATAGTCTCGTGGTTGAGAGTAGTCAATTCTCGTTATCTCAAGGATGATGGGCAAGCTATGATAATTTGAGACTAGACTTTTGAGATAAGAACATTAAATTTAATACATCCCTATCAAGCGGGACAGCCATTTTACTTCGAGATAACAGGAATTTTGAGATAACGATAGTCAAGTGTACTTACTTTGTAAACATGCATCCCGAACTGAGCCGTCATCTTCTATACACAGGGCGGAAACCAGATTTATATACACTGAGTCTGGTATGGAGCGTCTATGTAAGGACTTTGATACTGTAAATAAGAGAAAACAAGTTTAACCTTTCTAAAAAGGTAAGAGTACTTGGGTCACGGTATCATATATAACGTCAACATGAAACAATAAAAACTTAAAATAAACGCAGCTTAAAACGAAGCAACAATATAAAGATAGTATCTCTGATTCTATACAAAACATTGACAGCGCGTTTAAAATTTCCAACGCTTTAGGCTTCATCAAGAATGTGTAAGGATTTTGTGATAGGAATTAATACACCATATACTTTCTTTACCATTTATAAGTTGACAAATAACTTAAACAGAAGACATATAGACAGAAATATGGTGACTTCTACCGGTGTGCTAGTTATGGCTAAATTATTCACACAGTCGTACATGGGCTTATCGTTAATAAGCATTGCTCATTAAAGAAAATGTCAGACCGGTTTTCTAGGAAACAAAATGTTGGTTGTCTCCTTTTTTATAAACTGGCACTTTACACATTTGATATTCAAGTGCGTAAACAGAAGACTGGTTTTCTAGGGAACAAAATGTTGGTTGTCTCCCATATTATAAACTGGTACTTTACTTATTGTATATTCAAGTGCGTAAAAAGACCTTTACAATTTACTCCCTCTAACAGGAAATGCCAACGTTTATGCTTAGTCTGCCTTTTATAAATGTCAAGTAAATAATTTGTGACTATTACTATGATAACAAGTAATGCAAAGGCAGTGATTAAATACAAAATGCCAACAACTATCTCTTACATTGTTTAATACATTATGAAAATATATATGAAAATGGTATTTACATGTAACTTTGATAATTTTGAACGAAAGATATTAAAAAACTTAAAAGCTTTTCTCCTTTTCAATTTTTTGATTACATTGCATACATTTATGACTTGTAATATGTGCTGGCAAAATTAACTGTTTAAGGCAAGCAATACGAAAGTGGGCGTCTTTTAAGATGTTTATGAAGTTTTAATACAGTTAGAACTGGTTGAATTACATCGGAATATCGTAGAAATGATATGGGTGGCATTTTTAATTCATGAATACAATCAATCATAAATGTGTTGAACACATGCAGTTCAATGAGTTCAAATAGCATGCAGCATTTCATACAAATCTGAAAAACAGTCCAATAACCAGGTCAGCACCGTAAGTAAATAACATGTCCCAGATATATTACTTTACATGCACTTTTTTACCCATCAGACGAAGAACAGCAATAAAAGCGCTGTCCACATGCGTTGGGTTTTGTCACCAACTACATTTAACATATAGAGATTGTGGTTCAGGAACAAATACATCACACATGTATTTATACCTTTTCCATTTCCTTATTGACCTTACCCTCGCCACATTTTTTATGTGCCTTTCCCAAGTCAGAGGCCTGTAGTTCAGTGGTCGTTGTTAATATCTGTCATATTTGTTTTTCGTATATAATCTTGTTATAAATTAGGCCGTTAGTTATCTCAATTGAATTATTTCACACTTTTCATGTCGGGGCTTTTTATAACCGACTATACGGTGTTGGTTTTTTTCATTGTTGAAGGCCGTCCGGTTTCCTATAGTTGCTTACATCGACTTCATTTGAACTTTGGTGGATAGTTTTTTCATTGGCAATCATACCACATCTCACTATTTTTATATTGGTTTTATTTAAATATTTAGAGCAAAAAAAAAGCTTTTAACTACAAAATAGCATAACAAATAGTTGTCAAAAAGACAGTAAACCGGATCTGTATTACAATTATTAGTATCATTGTTAAACCAATGAAGGGTCATAACTCATGAACGGCAAAAGTGAAAATCGTCAATATCGAACTTGATCTCCATTTGTTATCAGTAACAACATATTAAAATTTGAAAAGGATGGTAGAACAGTTCTCAACTTATGACACGGAAATTACTGAACATGCTATTTTCCAAACAATCAAGGATCATACATTATTGCACGGATACAACTGGTGCCGTACCCGTAGTACTTTCCTAAATCAATAACCGGATTTCCGTCGGAAAACGCGGTTAAAACCCAAATAAAATACTTTCTACGGGAAGTCTCTACAAATATTTTCCTCAGAAACAGATACTTTCAAGAGATTTAACAAGTTGACACTATGTTTAAATTAGATTTGAGTTATATTTCAATGACATAGCAACAAAACCATGCTAACCGCTTCGACCTAACGCCAAACATACATTTGGTGGTCAATATACGCACAGAAATAATACAAGTATATGTAGGAACATAAGTCAACATTTTTCTCGGTCAGAAACTGGACCATAAATATTTGTTTGAAATATAATTCAAATAATATAATTACATCCTACTAACACTTTCTAATTACTGGATAAATTATTGATAAAATATTATGAAACTATATTTGATTTTTTAAAGTGTTTAACTAACATGAAAGTAGTTATCAGTTTTCTAATTAGAATTTGACATTAGATCTCCGGTTCCTTCTTCAAGAGAAATGTAAACATTACTGCCCTTTTTATTGGATATAAATATTTGTTACAAATCTGGCCATGTTTGTTTAGTCTATAAAGGACTGTAAATAAACTGAGGTTTGCCATTTCTTAACCAATCAATAAAGCCTTTACAAAACCTCTTTTATTCGTGTTATTAATCAATCGTGGTCTTTTGTTTATAAACTTGAGAAACATTAAAATAACGTTTAAATAACATTTCTGTTGAATTAGATTCAGCAATGTTGAAACAATTTCGATATTGGTTTTAGTCAAGAGTGTATTGCATTGCTTGTATGTACAAATAAAGTGATTTATAAAAAACATAAGAATTAAATAGTGGAAGGATTAAAATGGTTTGTCTTTAAAAAGACAGATAAAATGAAAATTGATTATAAATACACCTATTTTGACTGCAAACATTGACACTTATATGAATATCCTCTACGAATCGAAAACAACAACATAATTCAAATTGAAAACACACAACTTGAACCTTTCCTGAAAGAAACGGAGTGCTTTGCAGTATCATAAAATTTACGTCAGTTTTTTTTTTTTTGTGTTTTGTGATTTCATGGTTAATATGTAATGACTGAGGATATGATATAAAAATTATGTTTACGCATCATGCATAGGTAATATGTAAATAATTTTGTAATGTAGATTATGCAAAGGGAAAGTGATTATTCAACAATAAGTGATCCCCAATATCAACATATTCAGCGATCGGGTTTGGAATACCCATACTGTCATTTAATTGCTTGTCTCCTTCCTGACGTGTTCAAATGCAATCGAAAATGCGACATAATTAGAACCCCATAATTCACAACTGAAAATTCAAACAAGATTAAAATAAAAATAAGTGGTATGAGTGCCAATTAGACAACTGACCTCCAGAGACCAAATGACGCAGAATCAACTATAGGTCACCGAACGGTGCAAGGTTTGTTTGGTATCAATGAACTATCTTTGTCACTTAATATGCACTTGCTTCTTTGAATTCCTTTAAGAATTCGTTCAATCATGCAAATCTCTAATCTTATTAATTCGTGTAAATTATATATTATAGCGTTTGATCTGGATTATTGGAGATTAGTTCTAGTAAACCGAAGAGAAATTTCAGGTCGTCAGGTCAGCTGGATTTAAATATCTGATGGCTCGGCAAATCGAGACACATAGAGAGTGAATTATTACAGAATGTATAAAAGTGTAAAATGGCGTTCGGTCACAAGTGGTCTTATTTTTCTATATTCAAATACGGCGATTTGTAATACTTTTTATTATTTAGAAACAGATTATCAAAATTATTTTCTGTGTTCCAGACATCAAATTGATTAACTTTATGTATTGTCGATTTCGCTGTACTCTTTGGTGTATGAATATATTTGTATGGTACAAATAATTGTCAAAGTCTTGGGAGTAAATTTGAGTTATTTCGAGTCACGTGTGAGATTATCGGAATTAATCACAATGGGAAATTCATATAATTCATGATCATCTAATAATTATATATAATAATTATAATTATTGAATGATCTTTATAGTTTTATTTGACTGTTAAAATGTAGTCCGTGTATAAATATTTAGTGAGCAACGTCACATCGCTTCACAAACAGAAAGTGCTTACGTCAACGCCTTTACACATAAATGAAACTACAAAAAGCTTTCCATTCTTTGATAAAGAAATACCAACTGCTTTGTTATTTGACTATTGATTCCACATTTAAATATACATCCCATCTGTATATTTGACATTCTCGGAATTTTAGGAAATTAAAAACTATGTAAAATTAAGTAGCACGTTTCATTTTTTCCTTTCAGTTTCTGCATTTGCAGTTAAAAAGTATGATTACGCAATTAAATGTCAAATTTGACTCATTGTTTCTCAAAAAGGAATAAAATTAAGATTCAAACATGTTTTTTTCATAAGAAAAGGCAAAATCAGAATGTCGTCTGATGCTGACTTTAAGAAAAGAATTTGCAACTTGCTTTAGAGAAGGACCCTTGTTTTCTTTATTTTGGATATTAGTTAAGGAATGACTGTAATTTTACAGTCATTTCTTATAATTTAATTCTTAATTCCATTTTAAACCGGAGTAAATCATGAAAAAACGTTGATGACGTCAAGGTCACATGACAAAATTATGTCTATGAGCTGATAAACAAAACAACGTCAGCCAATCGAAAGACGCGTTACATCCAAAATTAAATTATTGGTGTATAACACCTTGTAAACTATTATTTGATAAAAAAAAATCCATTAAGGTAGATGTTGATTTAAATAACCCGTTCTTACGGTCAGATTTCACGAGTTTATTGTCCGTAATTATTAAACGATATGGCTCTTACTTATTCATCATCATTATCTTAGCTTACACACACATCTCTCAAAAAAAAACAAACTCGTTCAACCGTGAAAACAAGGATGCAAGGTTCCAAACAATATTTCAATGTTTGCATTGTAAATTATCATTATTTATAAGATACAATCATTTTTGCCTGGAAAGATTTGTATATCTGAAGGTCTGGATTTGGGGAGTTGTATGGGCTGGATGGTCCGTCATTTCTTTATTTTTTGTTAACATATTTTCTGATTTTGTCGATTATTCTCTAATCTTTATTTATGTTGCCTTTTTGTCTCTATTCTTTTTTTTGCCACTTATTCTGCACTTTTTGCCCATCATTTTCAATTCTGTAAACCCCATCCAGACCCTCACCCCTTAGAAGACCTGTAAGCTGTACGCTAAAATGATTAGTGTCGTTATCGTTCTTCCATAGATATGATAAAGAGGATATGCAAGGAATACGTCATTGATACAGCAACCATTGCTTACATGTAACATACTACCTAGACATCTACTTCCGTATTTCAACAAATCAAATCAAATCAAACTTTTATTGCCATATAAACCAACTTATACGATTTGTGACAAAAACAACATTAACATAATGACAAGAAAAAAGCATGTATAATCATATTAAACAAACTAATGAAAATAGTTCAAAATTCAACAGGATTAAGACGGCAGAGTCACTTTTTGTACCGGGAAGTAGTGCGTTATTTGTGTTGTTGAGGATACGTCCAATCTTATCAGAAGAACCTACGGCACGAGTTTACTCTAGTCCTATTGATCAACAATTAGAAGGTAAATTTGCAATGGTATTTTTATACACATATAAACTTAAATATTGGTGAATGGACAATTTTCTGTCCGTTAACCGCCTTTTCTTGTAAGAAATTCGATAAATCCAGAGAAAAAGTATGTAATCCTTATTTGCATTTCGCTGAACTAAAACATAGAGCATTTCGGTATAAGTCTAATTCATTCGCATGTTTTATGTTATACATGAACCAGACATTCCATCAAAAACACCTGTCAGTCAAATATGCAATTAGAAATACTTTCATTTTGAAGAAGAAAATGACGGCAATATTATACTAAACTCTAGTTATATTGATCTTAAATCAGAAAATAGATTTTCAATGGCATTTTTTGCCACGGTGTATTATACAAAAATAAACCTACATATGGGGGTATATAAAACGAAACGGACAATTTTCTGTTCTATAAGCGTCTATTCCTGGAAGAAATCCGAGAGAAACTTTATTTACTCCCACGTTACATGTCCTCTGAACTAAAATATAGGGCATTTCGGAATAAGATCTCAAGATCATTCACGTGTTTTATTTTACAAAATACCTTCTGGAATCCTTATGATTCGTAATAGTGTCATGTTTCTAAAAGATTCAGATGAAAGTACAGGCACATAAAATAGCTGTGCTAGTAAATGTAACTATAAGCGTTAATTTTTTTTTTGCTTCTACCCACATACACAAAGCTGTAAAAGATCAAGTCTCAAAAGTATATAATATTAGTAACACGTACAGTGTGCTAGTGACCTAATATGATATACATTGGGTCAGCAAATTCCACATGGGTTGAGAGTGAAGTAGGACTACCTGAACATCTGGCATTTCGATTATTGGCCTATCAAAGTGATCAATGCTCGTATGCATAAAGCTACTTAAGTTAAGATTTGTTCCGAACGGACGGTTTTTTCTTCATGTCCTACGATAAATTAGTATTACGATTGGATATCTTAACTTAAGTAGCTTTATACATACGGGCTCAAGTCTTCAATATAAGGAACCTACTTCCATAGGTCTATACAAAAAACAATGCCAACAATAACAACTTGTTAGCCTTTAATGTGTTTTCTGCATTTATTTCAATCGTTCATCATTAATTTCTTCGTCTGTTGTCCGGGTGAAACGTTTCAGATTTTTCCTCAACTCCGTGTAGTTTTTATAAAGGGACATAATAGATATAAGAAGATGTGGTATGAGTGCCAATGAGACAACTCTCCATCCAAGTCAAAATTTATAAAAGTAAACCATTATAGGTCAAAGTACGGTCTTCAACACGGAGCCTTGGCTCACACCGAACAGCAAGCTATGAAGGGCCCCAAAAATTGCTGGTGTAAAACCATTCAAACGGGAAAACCAACCGTCTAATCTATATAAAAAACGAGAAACGAGAAAACACTTATGAACCACATCAACAAACGACAACTACTGAACATCAGATTCCTTGCTTGTATACTTATCTTTAGTTAAGATTTCCCTTGGTATTTTAGGGAATTCTTATACAAAGAAACTGTCTTAAAAGCTGATCTTTTCTAGTCCTTGACAGTTGCACTTGTTGTCTTCACAACAATAAGCGCACCTTGTAATCAATTCATATTTCCAAGTCAAAAGGATCTACGACATATTAATCTCAAGTCAATCTAAAGAGAAGAAACATTAATATCTCAGCTCTTATATTAAAAATTCTCGATTCCGTTTTTAATAATCTTGAAGGATGTATACATTGTATGGTAACTTTATGGGGGGATTGTTAACCACATCAACAAACGACAACTACTGAACATAAGATTCCTGACTTAAGACAGGTGCTAACAATTGCAGCGGGTTTAAACGTTTTAATGGTACTAAACCAAACTTATCCGAAACAATAGTGTAACATCACAACATAGAAAGACACACTATAAATATCAATTGAAATGGCTTAACTCAATCAAAAGACATATTAACACCAGTGAACATACACTGAACAAATAAATTTGATCTATGATACAATGTAGATACTAAATGAATAAACTAAGGGGAGAATAATAAAAGTAACATGTTATACCTCTGTGAAATGTTAAACAATTTAAGAAAAACAATATGATTGATCAAAAATATCAGCCATTTGCAATTACTTTAAACACAGGTAAATAAAAATAATTTTGTTGTTAGGTTTACAAAATAAATATTTTTGATGTTCATAGAACGAAGAAGTGAAAATTTATAGTAATACCAAACACTTATCAAAGCTGGTATATACATTTGTAGAACAGATATAACTCTGAATAACATTAAATAACAAAAAAGCATTACAATTAGTATCAACAGGTCAAATAAACAAGAAAGTACGATTTGAGAGTACTCGCAGTTACTGACAGCTAGTTAAAAGCCAAAAACAATTAACAATAAAAAAAAATCATGCATCAGAGACTAAAATCAACTAAAACACATCCCAGGGATTTAGTATTTTAACGTCATAGACAGTCAAAGAAGACATGACTTGTGCAATGCCAAAAATAAATGTATCGACAGGCAGTAGGGTAGTTAGGAGTTAACATCTTTACACCACTTCTAACCGTGTATTAAAATAAACCACGCCTACAAATCCAATATTAAGTATACAGGGTCTCCACACGGTGGCTTTTAACCAATAATATTCCTAGAAATGTATAGGATGTAAGATATACACGTCTAAATATGTTTGTCAACTTTACGACAGACGTTCTCCATCTGTGGCTTTACAGGGCTAACACCATACATATACTTCGTCTGAAATTTAGCCCAATAATGTTAGATCTGCACATTTGCGTTAGCAAGTTTTTGTTCTTCCCTCAACGGTATTTGAACCCCTGCATCTGGGACATCGTGGCAACACAACCTGCACTCTGTCAAACGCCCTAAGCCAATCGACCAGCTACTAGAATGTAAACGATTCCCGTGACCCCAATGTTTCTTTTTCTTTTCTGAAAGCACATTACAAGAGCTATCTTCTCATATTTTATCGTAAAAATCTGTCTTTAAGTTTTCTTTTTATCACAAAATTGAGTTTCCATGCATAATATATACAAAATCTGACAATTTTGCACAACCTGTAGCGTGAAAAAAGCCCATTGACCTATACTTTTTATCATATCATCATGCAAACAATATTTTGTCAAATTATTTAGTAAATTCTATCCATTTAAATTTAGAATCCCCATCTACCTTAAATGTAAATAAAGTAGAAAATGCAACGAACTATACATCTTTATCGTTGCGTCTTCCTTTCGTTTAAAATAGATTGATTTAAATTGAGAATGGAAATGGGGAATGTGTCAAAGAGACAACAACCCGACCATAGAGCAGACAACAGCCGAAGGCCACCAATGGGTCTTCAACGCAGCGAGAAAATCCAGCACCCGGAGTCGTCCTTCTGCTGGCCCCTAAACAAATATGTATACTAGTTCAGTGATAATGGACGTCATACTAAACTCCAAATTATACACAAGAAACTAAAATTAAAAATGATATAAGACTAACAAAGGCCAGAGGCTCCTGACTTGGGACAGGCGCAAAATGCGGCGGGGTTAAACATGTTTTTTGAGATCTCAACCCTCCCCCTATACCTCTAGCCAATGTAGAAAAAACAAACGTACAACAGTACGCACAGTAAAACTCAGTATAAGAGAAGTCCGAGTCCGATGTCAGAATAGGTATACCGCCATCTTGGATTGTGAGATAGCAGGACACAACCGGTCTAGTTATTTGTTCAATCTGCAAATTATGAGGCAGATTGGAAATTAATATGTAAGACTGTTTATTTGCAAAACACCATTTTGCGGAGACTGTGTGATGTAAAGCAATTACATAACTAGATCAAACAATGCTTAAAACTTGGTTTTTTTTTTTACGAATTTAGAGATTAAATAATATCATGATAGGGAAGTCTAATCAGATAATTTTTCACATTCTTAGAAGTTTAGAACTTCTGTTCATTCCGCAGAATGCAGAGCAGGTTGTTTGGGAGATTTTCGGCCGCTTTGTCAAATAGTTTTCCCCGTAAATTGCAGTACAAAAATTTGTTCTGTTGATGTTATTGTAGTGCGCATACGTGATTGTTGTATACGAATCGCATTCTCTGACCGTAGAGATCGGGTCCTAAATATCATTAGAAATACAGATTCTACCACAGAATTTCGTGCAATGCGATTTAATGGTTTAATTACAAAAACAGTTTACAGGAAATCAATATGTAAAAGGTGCACTTGTACTTTTGCTTCCTCGTAACAGGTCTTCGTAGCTATGAATGGACCAACCAATACACATGCAGAATAAGGAAAATGAGACCATCGGTATTCCATTTCGGAACATGTCAAATACTAAAATTTATTTTGAAAATAAGATTACAATATTCCATCATGATCATCATGGTTTTAATTGCGAATTTTATTTTCAGTAGTAGAATATATACATAAAAGGTATTCTCTGAATTGGTTACTAATAATTTACTTAAACTAGATCAAAGTGTATCGTGTTATTAAATTCAATTGCATATAATTTGTGTCCTGTTCTGTTATATAGATACAATGGATAAGCGTGGATTCTTGAAAAAGAAACCATGAGCCCGGAGGGCGAATGGTTTGTTTTTCATGAATCTACGCTTATCCATTGTATCTATAACTTAAACTATTGTGTTAATTTCTTTTCAAAATTAAAGCCTTTTCTTAATTAGAAGGTATTGTAAGTGAGTTTAAATAACCATGTTATCGTGTCCAACGATGCATTGATAAATCTCAGATCACAATTAATTGGTTAACAAAATACAAATATAACACTTCTACCTTTAAAGATCTTTATATTACCAGGCATATGAATATTATCTGTTTATACAAAATAAGACATATTCGAAATTATTTCTAATAAAATTGAAAATGGAAATGGGGAACGTGTCAAAGAGACAACAACCCGCCCAAAAAGCATATATAAAGTATATATAATAAGTATGTTATCGAAACTTTTCTAACACTCTAGGCACATCACGATTTTCTCGCATAGGAATTTGCGAACAAACCTTTGTAAAATTACGTAGTAAAACAGATGAAATCATACTATATTTATAAAACAATAATTGACAAATAGAATGTTATCATTTTTGTTTCAAACATGTGAAATAGCCGATAATAATATATAAAAAAACGGTAAAACTCGCTATTATTACAAAAATATCCGCTATAACTTGCAAAATTAGAAAAAAACAAGGATAGCTTAAGAATTGGAACAACAGAGAGAATGCAGGGATTCGAACCTAAACCGACAAATCCCGATCTTTAACGCATTGATTTTAACCATGCTAACCTCGCGGCTACCAACTCATACTATACGACTGCCTATTGGGTCTATATAAAGGTACAAGCCCTGTGTGTCCTATGAACCGATGTATATCAGATGTTCATTTAAATATATAAAATAAACATCTATAGTGTAACCCATTGGTAGCCGAGATGTTTCGTCGGTGTGTTGATGTCAGTCACACATAACAGATTTCAAGGAAGGGTTCGATTCCCAGTGAAGGCATATAAAAATTACAAAAATTAAAGGTAAGTTTTTAAATTAATTCCATTAGTGAACAGAAATCAGTAAATTAGCCAATTCAAACTTAATGAAATTAGGCACACAAAGGAAACAATTGAATATAATTTGGTGAGTCAATTTCAGCGGCAGATTTAGGAAGCGTTGATTCTAGAAAAAGAATCCACGGTAAATGAATAGGCTGACGTCACCACAATGGTTTAATAAATTCAGATATCACGGTGCGCTGTAGCATTATGTTGAATTTGGTTATAAGGGAGTTTTATGAGACTCGAATTCATTGGTGGTTACTGAACCATTAGTTCTGACGTAATGATCCTTTCTGAATCTGGATCCAACAGGAGGCAACAGACAATCTAAAGAAATTTAAAAATCAAAAGAAATTGTCAATTTTACACTATTGTTAGGGAGCATGCGGTCTACTTTTGATCCTTTGGATGGATGTGTTGTACATTTAGTTTAACTAACAAAAGTGGCGTTTGCCGTAAAGGACGTTAATTTTGTGTGACTGAACTACAGAAGCACATGGCGACCACATTGTTGAAAATCAGAATCCTTTTTTGAATGTGAATCTATTATAAATTTATATATTTGACGACAATTGATTTTTAATAGTTTGGGGCTTCTTACAACATGAAAGTAATAAATAGTAAAAACGTCAAACTCGTCGTATCGTCTGCTCACCAATGTCTTTAAATATGCTCAAAGAACTGAAAACTAAGAACAGAAACAATTCACGGACTTCCAAGATGTCGATGATTAAAAGACTGCTAAAAGGAAATATTTGTAATTGTATTTTTAGTTTGATAAAAATCGACCCAGTCAACCATAAATGTTGATTTTTATCATTTTGAATAACGGAGTTGATCTTTTGAAAAATGTCAGTTTTAAATATCGATAAGAATCAATAGACTGAATGAAGATGGCATCGTTTTGTAAATTGACTACGTTAATCTCAACGCCAGGTAAACTGTTAACGTTAATTAAGGCTTGTTACACGGTAATTACATTGTGATCGATTTCTGACATTTTTATTCATGTCTATTCCGTCATTTTCCATTAATTACACTGATGATGACACGCGCTACATTGTTAACTATTCCTACTAAACAAATGCGGTTTAACACAGATACAACCATTAAATAAATTGACTGGTACTTTTTTGTTTTAAGGAATACAACTGTTTAATTGTATTACCATGATTGTATTGATGAAGATGTTTCAAATCCCGCTTCATTTTTGAAAAAAAAATGTAAAATTAAAATAAACAAAAGCCCGCTTCATAATTTTGTTTTAAAGAAAACCAATTAGTAAATTAAGATTGACAAATCCTTCATTTCTGACAATGTTTCATAATAGTCTCAAAATTAATATACATGTTTTCCAATCAAATGCACAATGTACATAAAAAACAGAAAATAAAACCTAAACAAACACAAACCTAATATCAAATCATATGTTATATCATAGAAAACAAATTAAGTATATATGTGAAGGCTGAACGGCGACCTATAGTACCTACAATGTAACACCGACGTCGTTTTGGTCTCTGGTGGATAGTTGACTGAATGGCAATGTGGTATACAACGCCAGATACCAAAGGAACATCCAAACTCATTAGTCGAAAAAAACTGACAACGCCATGGAAAAAAAACGAAAAACGACCAAAAGACAAACAACAGTATACAAAACACAACACAGAAAAACCAAAGATCACCAAAGGCTGAGCAACACGAACCCCGCCTAAAACCGGGTGTGTTCTCATGTGCTATTTAAAGGTAAGCAGATCCTACATAATGTCAAAATAAACCAGCCAAACAAACTTCTTGCACAATACAAACATGGCTAAAGTCTGGTGGAGATCGACTGTCTAGAAGTAGACCTATTCAAGGACAGAGACAAACATTATCTAGTAACGTCACTAGTGGAGCAGAAACTGCTTACCCTTCCGGAACACCTGTGTTCAACATCAATGTTTATGGTGTTCGCATTGCATAATTCAACAAGATATGAACTACTGATTTAGAAAAGGCATATGAACATGTTGCGGGGTTAAATTAGTTTTTTGGAAAGCATCCTTACCCTAACGATCTCGATCAAAGAAAAAACGAAACGATAATGACAGAACGTACTATAAAGTAGTCTATTTTTTAACTTTTTGTAAGATATTCGGAATCCTCTTGTTTTATCCATGTGGTGTCATCAAAACTTTTGCCTGCTTAACCCTACTTTTCTTTTCACAATTTATTACATATAGCTTAAAACCTATTTTTGAAAATCTTATAAAATCTTTGTTATTTTTTCATACTTTTTGAAAGAAAAAAGGTGCCAATGTTAAATGTATGGTAAATCTAGAGAGAATCATTTCCCGCCAAATTACAAAGGTTTATGTTTCAAAAACAAGGACACGCACCTTTCATTTATTTCTGCCTTTTTATCTTCGTATTCTATGCAATATCAATTTAAAGCAGTCTTGTAAAAAGCTCGTTATTTTGAAACAGAGCAGCGAACACCATTAAAACATATTTGACTCTATATAACCTGCAATATAGACCACAAAAACACAGTTACCCACTAATGATAAACAATACGATACTTTAAAATGCGGCAGAAAATCAAAGCAAGATCAGAGTACATAATCTGCTGATTTGACGTCATTACGTTCTACATACCAGCAGCATTACTTTGGAGTAGATTTAAATGTCAAAGGAGAAGCCAAGAAGGAAAAGTTTGAATATACAAAGATATACACGAAACCCGTATTGCCTATTCCTTGCCCACACATTGCAATCAGAAATGAAATTAATACACAAACATAACACAATATAACGAGTTATTTTTCAGACTACATTTTTCTATACATTTTAACGATAAAACTAGCATGCAATACGTTTAAAGATATCATCAATATTTTATTATAAAATTAAAATAAGATAAGATTGAGGTGTAACCGGTAATTGACTGACAAATGTTCTTCGCTTTTGTTTTACGTAAAACCCCTTTAAAATACCTATGAATATTAGTAACATGTACATAATCTTATAGGCGATTAATCATGCATAGCAGAAGACGCCTACAGTCATATAAACCCAAAAATCAGGTTCAGAAAAAAAGAGTAATTCTAGAAATGTTTGGCTCCTCAGAGGTGTACATGATGAACAGTAACAGTACATCCTTAATTTACCATGAAAATATAGGACGCTTGACTAAAAATAAGCAACCTTCTTATCATACTCTCTTGAAATTTCAAAATAAAAGACCCTCTCCCTAAAATTGAAAATAAGACTTTTATAAGTTTTGTGCATGCGAAGCGCTTTTATGTACTTACCTTCATTAGGAATGCATGAGCCCAAAACTTTGAAAGCCAATGGTTTATAAATAATTTAGGAGCTATGTAACCAAATGTCCATAAAATGAGAAGCCAAATTCATTTAGGGTAATCTTTGCCGAGGGAGTAGAAATCTTTGTTTCTTACTATTTTCAAAATTTATCAACGAATGATAAAAAAAGGTATGTTCTAAATCATGTGAGTGTTGAAAGCACTGACTACTTGCTGAGCATACTCACGAGGACAATTCAATCTGAGATTCCCCAACTTCACGATGCTAATAACACTTTCAAAATTAATGAATTTCAAAAGTAGTAAACCTAACATGAGGTGTAACCTTTTACCTCTATAAGTAAACCAACTAATTTTCGATAGCGATTTATTTTCTCGACTTTCGCGAGTAAATATATAACACGAATCTTAATAATTTGGTTAACAGTATTTCCCTTTTCAAAGATAAGCGTTCCATACATTTACACAACTTCCGTCGAATGTATAAGTTAAAATAAAAAAAAATATAAAATAGATTTCAAAAATCGTTTGGCTTGTTCGACCACCAATTTAAGTGCAAAGCAATTTCGTCTTTTTCGTCGGATTGTTGTAAGTTATAGTTTGCAAAAATTAGTTGGTTTACAGTAAGCATGTGTTATAACCACAATCATGCTTTTGTTTACAATCATGATATCTCCGAATGAAATTGAGCCTCTGAGATCGCCCCCAGTTTTTGATGGGGTTCGTGTTTCTCAGTCTTTAGTTTTCTATGTAGTGTATAAAGACTGTTGTTTATTTTTTTCGTCGTTTTTCGTTGTTTTTCGTCGTTTTTCGTTGTTTTGCAATGATTTTGTCGGTCTTCATTGATTAATGAGTTTTGATTATACCTTAGGTATCTTAAACATTTTTAAAACTTTTATTTTGCATCACCATTTGCTTAAAATTTTAAATTTAAAAATTGTAAGTCAAAATCGAAAATCACCGGAGAGACATTGCTATTAATGGATAAACTGTAAGACAGTACACGATAATGACTCTCCAGTGATTTTGAAGTTTGACTTGTAATTTTTGCATCCGAAACTAAAACAAAATTAACTGTTTCGTGTTGACACAAAACAAAGTCTCTACATAAGGACAATTCTCATTTTATGAGCTTATTCTATTTGGCGTGTAATTGTTTTCAACTGAGACCGTAACGGGCGCTCCAAGGATTGCGTCTTACACTATTAAAGCTGATAGTATTGTGTGTTCTATGGTCCCATAGCGACATGATTTCAATGGAAGAACTTTCTATACTTATAGATAACTTATGCGTTATTGTAAACAATTCAATGAAAGAAATAAAAATTTTCCCAGACTGTAAGAGGTTCCATACGAGATCATTTCATCTTAAAATTGTTTTCCTTAGCTGGTGTCACTAGTGGAGCAAGAACGGTTTACCTACATCGAGTAATGTTGGGGTTCAACAGTAATTAGCTGTATACATTGTAGGTAGTGTTTGTTGATTGTTCATTTCCCTCGTCTACTTTATTACTAAAGTATTTATAAGTTATTAATTTTTTACCATGGTACTGTGCCCTTGAATTTTTAGATTTTTTTTTTATCTTCCCTTTGACATTTTCTTAATTTGTTTATTAAATAAAACTAGTGACATTTTGACGGGATTGACTCGAAGCACTTTAGTTTATTTATGTGTCCCTAGACATGGCATTATGCACACAAAATATAAATCTTACTATAGATCATGTTTTACTTCTTAACTCGGTCGATTTGTTAGCAAAACAGTAGGATGATATTTTTTTCCGTGAATAACCATTTACTACCAAATGTCAAGGTAAATGGGTCCGTTATTGTGGACAATACATTTTAAGATATAATCACATGAAAATTTACACAAAGACGTATACCATTAAATCATTCCTTTATTGCGCCACTAATGATTAAAATCAGTAGAATGTTTTGAATAAATGATCCATATCAGTAGAAAGCTTTGAATAAAAATAAATAAAATAAAAAACTTCCAACCGTTTCTTTGTTAGAAATGACTGTGTAGCTTCCACTGTCTACACGGGACATCCTACAATCAATGTTTGAAAGGAATGGAAATACTGTCATAAAACCGACAATTTTATTCTTTTTTGGTTGATACTTGTTTCTCTTGAATGGTGAAATTTTTGTAAATAGCAGTGTTCGTTGTGAACTCTAAGGGTACAGTTATCGTCATCATAGCTAAGTTGCCATTGTAATTGAACCAGGAAGGAAAACGATAATTTTGAAATCTTAATTGAAGTATGAAGTAAGAATGTCAATTGATTGGTTGTTGTTTGCTTATCATTCAGAGGCCAATATTAATTGCCAACTAAGGCCAAGAAGTAATTAACAATAAATTATTTTCCAGTTCATGCGTTATGTCTTACTTCTTGTTATAACTTATCAACGATTTTAATAGAAGTAACACGACGGGTACCTTATGTGGAGCAGGATCTGCTTACCCTTCCGGATCATCCGATATCATTTGTTTTTGGTTGGGTTCATATTACTCAGCTAGTCCTTAGTTGTTTATGTAGTGTTTTGTAGACTAATGTTTGTTCCAACGACTTGTTCCTTTATACATATGAGGATAATTTCATACAGAAGCTTATTAGGAAGAATGAAAAGAAGCTAGCATTATACTTTAAGGATGTTCGCTACTCTGTTTCAAAATAACAAGCTTTTTTAACGATTGTTATAAATTGATAGTATATAAATAAAGGAGCTAAAAAAGCAGAAAAAAATGAAGGGTCAGTGTGTTTGTTTTCGAGATATAAGCCATTGAAAATTTGGCGGGAAATAATTCTCTCTAGACGTTTCATACATTTAACATTGGCACCCTTTTTCTTTAAAAAATTATGAAAAAATAACACGGATTTTATAGCATTTTCAAATATGGCTTTTTAAACTATATGTAATAAATTTATGAAAAGAAAAGTAGGGGTTAGCGGGGAAAAGTTTTTAATGGCAGTACATGGATAAAACCAGAGGATTCCGAATATCTGTCAAAAATTCAAAACAAGAGGAGCGAACATCCTTAACTTCACTTTCCGCTATATAGTTGATGTCCTTTCACTAAATAATTCCAAGTTTGGTGACTACATGTATGTTGAACGCATCTATCCCATCGAACTTGAAATCAAAGATACAACAGATACAGTTGACCCAGACCCATATCTTGACTATCATCTAGAAATTGACAATGAGGGTCCGTTGATAACAAATCTATACGACAAAAGAGAGAGGATTTCAGCTTCCCAATTGTGCACTTTTCATTTCTGTGTAGCAACATCCAGCAGCGGCAGCATACGAACTATCTATCTCCCAGTTGATACGATATTCCAGCGTTTATATTTGATTCGAGCGTCACGAGTCTTTTGTAGGCGAAACGCGCATCTGGCTTACAAAATTTCAATCCTGGTATCTAAGATGCGTTTATTTACTACTTTGATTTCCGTGACGGAGGATTGCTGCTCAGAAGGAATCTATTAAACCAAGAGCTCGAAGTGGAAAGGTTGACATCACGAGTTGTTTGACCGTTGTGGAATATCTGTATCTATTATCGTCCTTTCCTACGCCTATATCACCCTGCTCACTCACTTCGTAATTCTCGTATCACGGCTTTGAGACGAGAGCAGGCATTATCAGCAACGTCACAATGTCTGAGGAGAAGTTATCATCGACATCACAATGTGTGATGAGACGTTATCAAGCTTGCTTTCGTCAAGCGTAAAACTGTCAAAGGGAGGGGAAAAAACCAGTAATAGAACGATAAACAGATAATCGGGTTTTCTACGTATAGATATCGTAAAATATCAGCCCGCTCGACACAATGTGAACCTTCTAAGCTCTTTCGCTGCGCTCACTCGCCAAAAAGGTTCACATTGTGGCTCGCGGCTGATATTTTACGATATCAATGGGGAGGGAAACCGATAATCTAATTTACTTATCGTAACCATAAAATCCCGTCCTCTTTTCCTCGAACGTAACCTATCAAATAAGACTTACATAAGCAACACGACAGGTGCCACATGTTGAACAGGATCCGCTCACCCTTTCGAAGCACCAGAAAACACCCCCGGTTTGTGGGGTTCGTGTTTCTTTTCGTCGTTATGTGTTTTTTTGTCATGGTTTTATTGTTTTTGATACCCCTTTAGTAACCTCTTTCTTTAATTTATGTGTGGGTGTATTCGGAGACTAATACATATAATTGATTGGTTGATTTTTGGTGTTTTATCGCCACTTTTAAGCACCGCTTTTGGGCTATTTCGTGGCGACCAGTTTTTATTGGTGGAGGAAGCCGGAGTGCCCGGAGAAAACCACCAACCTTCGATAGGAAAACTGACAATCGTAGTCAATTAAGATTGGGGTCGAGTGCATCCACACGAGCGGGGTTCGATCTCACAACCTCAGTGTTGACTGGCTAGTGATTACAGTAGTAACTACTTAGACCACTCGGCCACCGAGGCCCCACTAATACATATAGGATTGCTACGTATATTGCATAAGATATCATGCCCACTCGCGTTTTTAGATTTTAATGTTAAATAAACAGACTGAGTGTAATATGTGTCAACAACCTATTTTGTCATATATATATGTGTGTATATTTCATTCACATCATAATGAACATGGCCGGACGAGCGGACGAAAAAGCGGAAGCACAACCCGGAATACATGATGCCTCCTACTGTTGTAGGTGGGACAGGAAAATTGGTTACGACAGACTAATAAAGATAAATGACATTTTGCATGTATAATTGTTACTTTTATTCAATCATCTTTTTAAAAAAATATATTTTTTTCTCAAATAATTTTATATGAATTATTCAAAATTAAAATTTTTCAAGGAAAAAATAATATAAGGAATAGATAATCAATTTGCAATTTTTATTAAAAACTAGGAAATCGACAAAATGTATTGAGTTGATGATCTTTATAGCATATTTGTTTCTGGTTTAAACTGATTAAAACAATTACCAATTTCAATTTATTGATTTTTTTAAAAACGTTTAAAGTATAATTGTTTGGCTGCTGTTTATTTAACGTCCAGTGGCCAATAGTTTATGCATATTTAGAACAAGAACAAATTATCAATCATTCTAATAGTTCCGGTATTCAAAAAGGGTCGTCCGATATTGTAAACCGGACAATTTGACTGCTAATTGAAGACACATGGCATGAGTCTGTTATATGGTCAGAGATTTTCCATTGCAACAGGCCATCTACAGACCTTCAAAGAATGGTTGCAATTGTACTTTAACGTGTAGAGAGCGTGGTTCTTTTCCATCACGCGGCATTGAATTTAAGCGATGGAAGGAGGTTGTTGCGTAAATTTATACATCTACATGTAGCACAGGCAAACTAACACCCTTAACGCGCGGAAGCTTGGTCCAATGTCTATACCTTGAGATACCCTAGGATACATTAGGGTTAACAAAATAAACAGCGATATTCATACCATATTTGTCACTTGATAGATTAACAAGTATTTCGAAGCCAAGAATTCTACAACAGTTGTGTTCATACAGATTAACCCTTCAACTTTTAAGTGTTGAATAAAACATTCCGTTCGTGCACTTCTCAAAATAACCGCCATTCGTTTATCTAGCCGTGTCAAACTTTTACATTATTTTCATGACAAATTGTTATTTTGAGCGAACATATGGCAGAGTGTATTGACTGATGTTAGAAGTCCATTATTATGCAAGTGCGCAAGCTCAGATGTAGGTTAAGGACCATAATGTATCCAAATAAGGTGAAGTTTATGTTATTTCTAAATATGGATAGTATGTTCTGTTGATTCTTTAAAAGACATGCAACACTCAGTTTAACAGTCTCAAGCTGAAAAAGTTATATATTTTTTTTTTGCATGAAAGTAATATTCTTTGACAGCCCAAGTTGATACCGCCATTTTTATTATGCTCCGCCTACGATAGGAGAGGGGCATTTTTAGCGTCCGTCCGTCAGTCCCGTTCCAAATTAAAGTTTTGGTTTAAGGTAGGTTTAGGTTTTGGTTGTTTAAGGTAGTTTGTGCTCACATAAACATGCAATTTAGTACGCATGTACATTATGAAGTTTAATATGACAAATAAGAGTTTTGACCCAGATTTCCCTGTTTACTAAACACAGAAATGTGATAGTGCGAGCGGGTCATATGGTGTCCTATACACAAACACTTGCTAGATCAAGGGATACGTTTTTATAATTTCTTTTACCAAAAATACATTAGAAATATTTCCCTAATGAAACCTGGATTCAAGTGATAAGGTTCTAAATGAAATTCCACTGTACATTCTGGTCTCCTCCACTTTATTTATATTACGTAAAAGGTTGCACTCTCTTGCAAACGGAACTATAGTTAACTGACATACAAGTGGTAGGTTTAGCTAGCTTTGTCTTACTCACCATTTTCTTCCGAAAATGCATGTACCAAGTCAAGAATCTTACAGTTGTTTTCTAGTTGTTCCGTTGGTTGATATAGTCAAGCGTTTGGTTTTTTCAGTTTCTATGGAGTTTCCTTTTTTAATTTACTTTGGAGTTCGGTTATTACAGTTTTAGCAATGGGTTTCTGTTGAAGCTGAGGTTCATCGAACAATGACTGTGTTGCATGACTAACAGATTCGATTCTTCATAATTAATATCAATTAAAATGGTTGTAACTTGTAATAAAAAAAGACGAAATATTGTTTGGCGTGGCCTAATGACAAATTCGTGTAATAGTAATAATAAAGCTGTTAGAGATTTTATTATCAGTATTTCAAGACATCTTTTAATTGAAAATTGTCATATATTCTATCATAAAGACGCCCGTAACAAAGGCATATCGAACGGAAATAAATAATCTCTAGCTAGAAGCGTCACGTGATAGACGATATGTGATTGAGACGATTCGTTTTTTAACATTTTACAACCATTTTAGCACAATACGAACAGTTCCACTTCAAATCAACCTCAAGGAAATTTATTTCATAAATGATCTCAGTCAGTGTGGTTGTTGTGACAATAAAATTGATGTGCATACAAAGAAAATAAATGGCATCAGTTATTTATTGTAAAATCCGTATCCTTTTAAAGCTTTAATAACTTAAATTCCGAGAAAACAACATTTGAATGCACCTACAAAAAACAAACGTGCATCTTTTCAGCAGAAATGATATTTTCCTCATCTCGAACTTCGAAGGAGTGAGAATGGATTTACATTAAAGCATCAATCATGAAATTCTCAGTTAATGAATTAAAAAAGTACTAAGAAACTTAAGTTTTAACTTCCTATGAAAATTTATACCTTAGATGAAATCGGCTATTCTTTTCATGATCCTCTTTGGTCCTTACGTGTTACGTTATTTAAGGAATTATACCAGTATTGTATTTGAAGAGTTTCCACCGTCAAGTCCAAAGCTTTATAAGGGTCTAGATCTGGAAGGGGACGGGTCGATATTGTTTAATTTCTTCAGCCAATTGTCTATTCTTATTTTTTTGTTGCCCATTATCCTCTATTATTCTTAAATTTGTTGACCCATTATTTTGAAACTGTATAGTTATATAAAACAACTGCAATTATAAATTACCGACCTCCCCCCCCCAAAAAAAAAAATAACAGACAAATAAACATATTAAAAAACAAAAACAAAACAAAACAAATCAAAACAAAACAAAAAAACAACAAAAAACAAAATCAAAAACAACCAAACATACAAACATCAAAACAACAAGAAACAAGAACAACCCAGAAAAAACCCATATTATATAATAGTAGCATATAAATACCAAGAGAAGGCCATGTATAATTTAGTAGACTTAAAATGATAGTTTATAACGCAAATACAAGTCCCATAACAACTTTATTATACAGGAGCATGAGTTTTGAACCTGTTTTTGTAATGATGAACACATAATATATGATATCTTTTCATTATCTTGCAAGATATAATAGTCTTCTGTTGAATATTGCACGATTATGTTTTATATGAAATCTGACCTAATTGTAGTTGATTTTTCCTGCACTGCAAAAGAAAACAGTCACATCTTCAATTTAAATGCAGGACTACCACAATTGGTTCTTCTCGGAATTTTGGGTCTTCCTAATAGCTTTTTCAATGAGGGTAATAACAGCTGTGTGTATTATGTACAATATACGTACATGTACATTGTTGGAAATTAAAACAATAGTTTCAAAAGATTTAGAAAAAGTAGGAAGAAAAGAACGCTTCTCCTGTTTTGTAGATAGTATGTGCAAATAAAGATTTGGGTACACTAAGGGTAAATATTGGCCCTAAAATTCTGTATATAGCTGCCAAAAAGCAAAAGCCAATTTTTAAGTCGACCGGGTGTCGAATCATCAACTTCGAACCGAGTACGAAACCACCGAGGCAGTAAAATCTAAATAGAAACCGGATGACGTAAAATGGTCGACTTACCGTATCTCAAAATATATTTTTATTTTAAAACAAGGCAATTTATTCTGTAGCATTATATGCAGTTGTGGATTGATTTGTCAGGAAATATGATTTTTTTCTTTTGTTTTTATTGATATTCTCAATTATTCTGTCAGATGATTCGAATTCTTACTCCTTAGAGACATGTTATAGCATGTTTCAATGCCGAACCGATTTTACTAAAGCTTCGATGCTTCATAATCGGAAACGTAGAAATAAAACTTTCAAAAGATCCAGACTTGAAATAGGAAGCGTTATTGCTTATTGTTGTATCTAATTTCTAAGCCTTTAATTACAAGATTCGGATTCCGTATTGTTTGTAATTGAAGAAAATAACCTTAATAAGAAGACCATATCAAAGAAATAATGGTCGGACAATAACTAGGCATGATAATAATATCTATGATACTTATAACCTTAAGTAAATACTGCATGATCAAAATGCTTAAGGATATCCAAAAAACCCGAATACAAACAGAATAATTATACGGTTGAAAATTCATGAATAGATATATTGCGGTCGTATTCATTTGTTCGAACACTTCTGTAATTGCTTTGGTGTGTTCTACGTGAAATAACACTCATTTGAACACGTACATGTACCTAATAACTTAGAATCTTGATGTATCATTCTGTATTCTTTATTTTTCCAGTCGTTTTTCTTTAGTTGTTATTTGTTTGCCTATTATACTTTATTCTATACATTTAAGCCTTACCCTTATTATCTATTTTCTTTAATTTTTGCCCGCTTTTCTCTATTCTTTATTCTTTTAGTCCATTTTTCTTTATTTGGTAAGCCACTTTTGAGTATGTATTTAATGAAAGTGCAAATAAGATGGAATTCGAAATAAAGTCACTTAAAATTAAATGTCTTTCTCATGATTTTTTACGTAGTTTTTTTTTATCAAAAAAGGATTTTCTTTTACTCTTCGTGGAAATGCTATACTGATTTTACATTTTTAATGTTCGGACATTCTGCTCCGCGTGTAGCACAGCCACCAGTAATACCAACCTTTAACACAATTCAAAAAGTACGCAGTACTGTATTACCATTTTATAGAACAGATAACTCGAAGCGTGTTGTCAAATCTAAACTTCATTTCAAATCATGTCAACTTAGACGGAGGTTCATATGCAAATTGGTTTTAAAAAAATTTCTTCATTTTTTTTTGTACTCAAATGATAAATTTATTTATGTTTAACATTTTAACAAAAGTTCAAAAATGTTGGCGTACAATTGTTGTACATACAAATAAAACTCGATATGAGAGTCTTGATGGCGGGTCCATCATTTCTGTATTCTTTAATTCTTTTAGGTAATTTTTCTCTATTCTTTATATCTGATGCCAATTATTCTCTATTCTTTATATTTTAACATCCCATTATTTTCTATTTTCTCTGTTCCTTATTTTTTTTGCATTTTATTCTTCACTTTTTGCCCAGCATTCTATATTCTATAAACCCCATCCAGACCCTCCGATATTCTAGCTGGTTCCAACCTTATGTTTATAACGCGTTATTAATTCGCCATTTCCGAGAATAAAAAGGATTATGGGTAATTTTTGGTGAAATTCCATTATTTGGACAACACAACGTTTTTGGTGTATGCTTTTTAAAACATTTCCCAGAATACATCAGGATCGGAAACAGCGAATTGTGCCTAGTTATTATCTTCAGCATGGTGAATGCATTAGTCGTTTTCAGGGCTACATGTACATGTACAACTTATATTTCAATTGCATTTTAAGAAAATAAAACTACCAAGCGATACATACCTTGTTTTTTCGTATTTGCCTGGAAATATTTCTGACCTTAATCAATTGAGATTTCTCTATATCAATGTCGTATTTTGTTTATCCAGACAGAATTAAAAATTTGGTGTATGTAATTATACCATTAATCAGACAAAAAAATCACATGCAAGAATAATGACGCATTACACAGTTGAAGAATATTGCACGTTATAATCATTTAAACCAATGTGTCCAACTCTGCTCAATCAAGGGTTAATAAGTTGTAGTCGTACATTGATTCAAAAAATCAAGGATACACTCAGCCTAATTATTGAAAGTAACCGAAAATTAATTTAAGAATGTCGCAAATAGGATTGAATTTGATTTTAAAAATGTATGTAGACATTCGCACATAATTTTTAAATTTAGTTAAAATGTATACCTTTACTCCAAAATAGCAATAATTTAAAAGTCAGAAAAGCCGTTTCACATTTGATATTTACTAATCATCTTTTTTTTTTAATCAGAAATAGTCTATTTCGTTGACTCTCATGGAATAGAAATGGGAAATAGAATTCATGTCATGACGTCAATATGCGCACATGAAAACACAAAATACAAAGGAAAACGCTTGTATTGCTGTTCTTCAACCCGAAGAAAACCCTTCTTCCCCTCACAAAAATTAATATATACAAAATATTTTAAAACTTACCTGTAAATCCAATTAAATTACTAAAAGCTTACCTGTAAATCCTAATGTACAACTTATTAAGATGACAACTTGCAAAATATATCTTCCCATTGTTAGAGTAAAAAAATCACAGTTCTGTAGAATGTAAATGTCCAGTAAAAATAAGTTTTCTTAAATTTTGTTGACTTCAGTTGTATATTTTCAAATGCATAATGTACTGTGTTCGAAAAACGATAATTTTAAGCAAATTTATTCAGTAAAATGTCGCCCCCGCTGCTTCTAGTACTATAATACACCTTTATCTCTCACTAATGATTTAATAAAATTATTGTACTTTATTTAATTGGTTACATTTAAGCGTAATAAAAGGAGTGACTTCCAATCTGATTGGCATTGCTGCTGATGTAAAACCAATTTTCATTGGTCGTCTTTGTTTAATCTCGGAGGAAACGTAGTTTGACGTGATTTTTACAGCATAGGTAAATCGCTACTTGAATTTTATGTAGGATGTTATCGAATTGCAAATCCTCCCTTTTTTAACTTTAATTTCGTAACTGTGAAGAAATCTATGACTAGCATAAATCAATTCTTTATTACATAGCGCGGAAAATATGTCGTTCATTAGGAAATTAATGTATGAGCATTTTTATTGGATTTGACGGATTGCAGAAATATTCCAGATAATTTGAAACCACATGACCTTTGAGAGAAACTTAATTGTTAGAAATACACTTAGTGTCTTCTAGGAAGCGTCGCATTATTAAATGAACGCACTTGAGACTTTGTAAATTTCAAGTTATATATATATTTTTTAATTATGACGTCTCGTGGGCCGTCAAAGGAGCAGTCCAAAAGTGACACCCTTATTTATGGCACATTAAGCGTTTAAAAAATGTTCAAGTTGAAATTCTTGTATGAAATAAACATCTCTATGCGTCAATGTACGAAAGCCGGTTAATGTCGGGGTGTTGTTTTACTTTTAGTTATTTTAAGACTTAGCGAACTCGTATAACGACTATGTAAATTCACAATGTAAAATCAAAAACAAGAGGAGCAAACATCCTTTATATCTGAAAATAAAGAAAAACATACAATTACGTCCAACACGTTGCTTATGTTAAACACGATTACACACATTTACGCGGGAATTGTTCATGTATGCATACTATTTTAATGTTTAAACCATTATCATTTAAATGAACTTCTTGAAGTATGATACTCAAAATTTAAAGACAAAAATTTTAATTATTGGTAAACATTAATGACTATGCCATCATCAAATTGTCAACATTCTATTTCTTTCCATTTATTTAAAGGGCCATTAGCTACGAGATATAAAAAAAACCCACATTATATATTTTAAAATATGTTTTGTTTTGTTCAATCATTAATGAAAGTGAAATAGTAAAATAATAATTCGCTTTTGGCAGCCAGTTTGGTTCAATTTTGTCAAAATACACTAAGAAACATCGCTGATGAAGTATTTACTTGCAAGTGAATAATTCGACCTCATTGAATCCGTATTCATGTGACCTTCTATTTAACCCATTTGTTAGAGACGGTTGACGCATGAACTAGGCGTGTTCAGCTATTAAAAGGAAAATAATCTCAACATTGAAAGTGAAACAAGGGTAAACCATTTGGTTGACTGATTCGATCCACAAAAAAACTTATTCTTATACAGGATGATTACTAAGTAACATATTTGTTTAATCTATAATATGAAATCAAACAGACCTAGACAAATCCAATTGCACATGTTCGCTATATTTATATCTATATTTATATTTATATCAGGTTATATTACCGTCGACAGTCTTCGGAGGTCACCTCGATAGTTAATTAGATGGGATCTAGACTAAAATACACACGAAATGCGGATGCATATTATCGAGTCCATGCAGTGTTAATTGTTCGTCTTTGACTTTTTGTAAGTTGAATATACGTTTAAGTAGGTTTTAAATCAACTATGAGAATTTGAGTCAAATCGGTGAACATGATTTTGACAGCTAATGTCCCTTTAAAGGTGAAATGTGAGAAAAAGGAGGATTTTGAAAATGAATAACTTGGCTAACTAAGAACTGAAAATAAATGATTTTACACAAGACAAAATGAAAATGAATATTCTGCAACATGAAAAGCAGGATAGTTGAGGATACAAATGCGTACAAAAGTGATAAAAATAAGCATGCGTAACAACAGATGAAAATAAAAGATTAATCCAGAAAAAATTCTAAAGAAAATGTATGAACAATCTTGCACTACATATATTCTGAATTTCAATACTGATGATTTAACAGTAAACATGTTTGGAAGAAAACGCAATTACACGCTGAAAGAACGATTCCATATGTAAGCTTTAAGACTCTGGTGTATGTACTCAACACAAGGCACACAGGGGAGGCGGGGAATCTGTATAAAAGATATTGGATTTTTAAGTTCGATAATGCCAAGATCTTTTTCTTTCTTTCATAATTATTTTTTTGTTGTTTGGGGAGGGGGGTTGAGCACAATCGTTAATTTTTAGTAATTTTATTTCTTATTCTGACGAGGCCTTTATTCAGCAAATTTTGTTGAGTTATCTCCGTCCCCTGGTGGTATTATATTTTTACCTCATATGTCCCGAAATTCCTACGTCACACGAAAATTCAAGTTTGACCTGTGTAGTTGCAGGTCCTTGTAAGGCAAATATTGAGGCAAAATACAAGCCTCAATTATGATTATATAGATATGTCGGTTATATTTTGAAAAGAGTCAAACTAGAGGATCCCTCAACCGGTTCTTACGTATGATTCGACAACCGTACGTACCTTTCGTCAAATTGTTAAAAAGCTCTATAAGAATCTACACCCAGTTATTTTAGCATATCGTGAAACTAGTCTAAAAATAATTATAATATGACGTCCTATTATCGTCAACCAGTATAATCACAATATATCTACCTTTAGCGCAAACGCAGTAATACACAAAAACGGCTGTTCCGCGTTACGACCAACTTATTTATACTACCAGATATTCTCAATTTTCTACATCAAAACCCCAAGTTTACGTAGGCCAAGATTCAGATACAATATATTTATCTCTATTCTACAGCAAAATAAACAAATCAGTCCATTTCAATTTATTTTTCATAGTAAAATTTTTATAAAACGAAAATTCCGCGAAATGATGTTATTGTCTTGGCATGGCAACGAAACAAGGTGACGTCACAAGTATGTTTTCGAAAACAAAAAATCAAATGTAAATACCGGGCGTTTTAAAGCTTCTTGTACGCCTCAGAACGAATCAAAATTACATTGGAAGAAAATATATCAGTGAAAAATGCGATTAAAATAAAAATATTCATTGAATTATATAATATTACTAATATTATCAAAATTAGGTATAACGGAACAGTCAAAACAATATCGTATGTATAGGGATTTCACGGTTAACAAAATTACCGAATTTGTCCTATTAGAATCGAAATTATTCATGGCAGCCGCTAACGCTCAGGGTAAAATAATCGAATATAAATGCCCAACCCATGGTTAAATGAAAACAAATCTACGGCTGCCATGAATAATTTCTTACATAAACAATGTACTTTTCGAAAATTCATAATCCACTTAGGTTTTAGAATATACAAATGCATGATATTATTTTGACGCGACGTATCGTACTTTCAATATTGTTATTACTTCAACACTGATCTGCGCAGGTCAATATATGATATATGATATTTCTATATCGTTTGGTAATCAAAGAAGTTCAATGGCCTTTTATATAAAAAATATTTTTTACATTTGTTGCAATCGACTATCGTGATTTCTTACTGAAATAAAAACTGATAATTTTAGATGTGAAATAAATCCAGTAATGCATTCATCTCGCGTCATACAACAATTAATGGGTGTCACTGTAGTACATGACGATGCAAAAATTAAAACGAAACGAAGACGCAAAGATAAAGACAAATTTAAAGTTCATTGCATTTTCTACTCTATTTACTTTAAAAGTCAATGTAATAAAAAAAGAAAATTCAAATATTAAAAAAGTATTCAACTCGTGACCAAAATACAATAATAAATACTATTTTTCTCTGTTCTTTAGTTTTTGCCCATTTATTCTCTAATCCGTAAACCCAATCCAAAGCCTGATATTTCTCCACTCAAGATAAAATCTTTTTAATTTCAATATGCGAATATCAACTAACGTGAATGGAGAAACGTAACGACAAACAGAGGGGAAAATAGTGGGACCAGAAAGGTCCTTTAATATTTAACTTGTCACATTGGGACGAAAAATCCAATTATGTATACATTCAAAACTAAAAACCAAAATGTAAAATGTACAATTTTAACTTTGCATAGTTATATAGTCAAACAATTGTTTTGTTAACTGTAGACAGTGTTGGTGGCTTTAAAACATAATGCTTTTTAGTGCTTAGAATGCTTTTAATAATGCCTTGCTCCAGATGCTATAATGTTTTATGCTATAATTACTTTACTTGGATGCACATTTATTCATCAAATGGGGTTGATGGCATAATTACACGAAATTAATAACATAACACAATGACAACACAGTGCATTATATAGATTGCATGCCTGTATAATGCACTGTATAACACAGTGCATTATATATATACAGGCATGCAACCTATGGGTTTTTATATTTGTATTGTATTTTCTTAACACATGGCTTAAAAATACATTATAAATTGTCAATTTATTACAATTTTATGGGTCTAATAACTGCTCATGAATACAGGTCTACTACAGAAAAAACAGGTCTAAAACAGAATTTTAACTGGTCTAATACAGGACTTTCACTTCCAGTTATTGGTTCCAAAAGGTGTCAGACAACGGAAAAGTGTATGAAATGTTAGATTTCAAAATTTTTTGTTATTTTTCATATGTAATTTTATATTTTTCTTTGATTTTATACAAATTTGACCTGTAGAAAGGGTAAATATCCAACCATAAAAGATTAGTTTTCTGAGGGCGCAGTTTGAAGTGACTTTACTTTTAACGATTGACAATGTTGGACATCTTCCAAGGGACCACAACTGGGACAGAATTAACAGTAGAGGGGCCTTCAGAACCATTTAAGACACATGTGAAAGAAGCTCTTGCATATGTCTAACTGTAGGTCTGTTATTAAACTATTGTCAAGACACTTACGTCAGATAATTAAATTGTGTCTTAAAATGTCTCGTATGTAGACAAATGTAGACTCTTTGTGTACAATATTGATGGCACTGCAAAGATTCGTTTGTGACAGCTAGCCTCGGTACCATATGAATTTTCAATTCTTTTTTCTCATCAGTCGACGGATTTCTAACCTGCCGTTTCCTTTTTGTTAACATACGCCAGTGACGACATTTTGATGGAAGATAACACGTGTATAAATCGAGAAGCTCACTGGTAAATAAAAGTGTAATTCCTTGCACATTATTAATTTATCGGATTATCCGCCATTCTTTGGATTTAAATGAAATCAACCCAATTAGTTCAAATTCATCCTGTATTAGTCTTCCTTCAGTCGTATTTGTTCTCAGCCACCTTTTGGTTGTTATATTAAGTCATTGGTTGATGTCATAAAATGGGTGTTGTCATTTTCATCCTGTATTATGAACTTGTACAGTCGTATTGGGTCTCGATCATCTGTATTGGCCCTCGGCATCACCTCGAACCAGAACATATCACACCGACCTAATACGACTGTACGAGAACATAATACAGGATAAATATGAAAGCACCCATTTAATAACACTATTGTATTGTATTGTATTGTCATTGTATTGTCATTATATTTTTCATTGTATTGTCATTGTATTGTCATTGCATTGTCATTGCATTGTCATTGTATTGTCATTGTTTAGGTATTATATATCATTGTATTGTTTTTGTATTGTCATTGTATGTGCATTGTATTTTCGTTCTATTGTTATTGTATTGTCATTGTATTGTTATTGTATTGTTATTGTATTATCGTTGTATTGTTATTTTATGGGTATTATATTGTCATTGTATTGTCGTTGTATTGTCATTGTATGGGTATTATATTGTCATTGTATTGTTTTTGTATCGTCATTGTATGCGCATTGCATGTGCATTTTATTGTCAGTCTTCGTCGGTATTAACATTAATTTTATTCTTAATAGATTAAACTATAGCTTAATATGTGTGGTTTTATTAGATCGTTGCATAAGATCGTGCTTTTTTATGGTTGTTTATGACGTCTTTACAGTAAATTTATATTTATTCGCATAAATCAGGCCGTTGGTTTCTCTTTTGAATTGTTTCACTTTTTTTCATAACGCGGTCTTTTATAGTATCAAATGGTCTCGTTCCGTTGCTCATTGTTGATGACCGTATGGTGATAATTTGGTGTTTAGATCCTCGTCTATTGGTCTCTAGTGGATAGTTGTCTCATTATCATGTCATGTTGATTCTGTATTTCATTGATGGAAAAATTTAAACAAAAAAAGAAGGGGAAAAATGGAAAATCAAAACTAATCAGACAAACTAAATCAAATGGTAAAACATGAAAAAAAACGACGAAAAGACAATTAAACAGCAGTATAAAAATGTACTTGGAAACTAAAGACTGAGTAACATGAGTCCGACCAAAAACTGGCGTGATCTCAGCATAAGTGTAAGTAAAACTGTTGCCCATGTGACACCCGTCGTACTGCTCATCATAAGTACTAAATCAGTGTCAAGTCTAATTAGATTAAAGAATCATTGCGTATAAAAAAAATACCGAATTTCAAGGCAAATTAAAAAAGAGGGAGTCCATAAAAACAGACAAAATTAAACGTTATCAAGCAACGGAACAAGTGAAAAAATGTCATATTCCTGCCGGCTTTCCCCCTTTTTTTATAGTAAACCTATGTCTGTATAGTTTCTTGAAATTATTGAGGATAAACGATAGATGTTAGCGAGATGTCTAATGTTGCAAGTAATGTCAGACTTGTAATTTGTTATTTTGGCTGTTGTTTCAGTGATACGACAGATTTGTGTATGTTAGTTTGTTAAGAAGTTTCATTTCACGTACTGATTCCATATTTTCGCGGTAGTTACCTTATTAGAATATAAACTCAAATAAATCTCTTCTAATGATCTACTAATGTATTTAAAGTCAAAACCCATCTTTATTGATGAAGATAAATCCATGTTTAAAAATTGCTCTATGTTCGGGTTGTTGTCTCTTTGACACATTCCCCATTTCCATTCTCAATTTTATTACAAACAATATCAACATTACGGGAATTTCCCTTGTGGGATCCATGGTTGCCGATTAGTAAACAATATGTAACAAGCTCTGCCATTGGTCAGTCGAAAGTATAAAAGCACAAACAACAACAGAACCGAGAGAGTGTTGGGTTGACAAAGAATGGGAAGTGACAAACTTTAATAGAAGCTGGAATATGTCTGAGAAATACAGACAAGCGTTGAAAGTTAACTTTGTTTTAATTTAAGATTGTCGGTGCCGGTGACGGTGCTAAATACGGGTGACGGTGACGGTGACGGTGCTAAATATGGTTGCCGGTGACGGTGACGGTGCTAAAAACGGGTGCCGGTGACAGTGATTGTGCCGGTGACGGTGCTATTGAAGTGATATTGAAGGTGCACATTAAGTGTTCTGTTGGCGGTTCCGACATGATTAATATGTCATTTAATTTATTATACTAAGTTGTTGTCTTCTATAATGTAGTAGGGTGGTAATGTCCTTAAATTGAGATTATAGAAAGATTCTAAATAAGTGACAACCTTGTTACTTGACTGTTGAGTTATAGACTAGTTTTGTTTGTATATGTAAGACCAACCATTACCGGGGACCTGTACAGACCAGTGAGAGAGCCGGCAAGACCCATTCTCTCCGTCGTGGATTATTTTTGATATCAATAAAATATGAAACTTTATTTTATTCAGATATTTTATTTCACAACTGAGAATATATATATAAACACAAGTATACGATTTCCCTTTCTGAACGTGTTTTAGTCCGACGGTAAACAGTGGACGTCGAACCTTACACTTTATAGATCATTTTACTCTCTTTTTCTTTGTGACCCTGTGTTCTCTGGTGGCCGACTCTAGCACCAGGGAGGCAGCGTTTCAATATCTTGTTTAAGCTTAATTCAGATATATAATCAAAACAGTTAAATAAAACATATCTATAAGCTATGGGCTTTACTATTTATTGGTAAGCTGTAATTGTTCATATCTGTATATTATGAATTTATAGATTATCGTTTGTTACATTGTATCTCAACGAAATTGATTTTCTCGCTTGAGCCGGTACGGCGAAAGCGAGAAAAGCAGTCGAGTTGAGATGACCAATGATAATCTGTTTATCGCTATTTTACCTTTGAAGACGTTGTTCATTTCCTTGACAACGGCACGTGTTCCCTTAGTTTCTAGCGATACTTTTCATATCACTCGACTCCGCTGAGAACGGAAATTATCAGTCAGCAAGATCAAAGGAAAAATTCATAAAATAGCGATAAAGATGTATCCATGGCAATCATTCCACATCTCATTATTTTTATATTCATATACTAAATGATTAATTATGAGAAATTGCACATACCTGAATATTATATTTGCCAGGAAGTCAAAGAATATAAGTAATGGAATAAAATAATAATTTTCCTTTCCCTTGGTAATCCAAGAAAAAGAATATTTTCTGAGGGCATCCCTTTCAAAAATAAGTGGGGGGGGGGGGGGGGGGGGGGGGGGTGCAAACATATTTTTCTCATTTCCAAAAAGCGAGGAAAATGAATTTAAAATGTATCAAAATTGTCTGCCATAGCAAGGTTGAGCACTGAAAAACATTGAGTTTCATTGATATTTTTTTAAGCTTTAAACTGTATCATTAAGAATCTTTAATAATCATATTCCACTTAGATTTATAAATTTTACGATTTTGAACCAGTATGAGAACCAATTTGAAGGGAAACTGTTCAGACTTCTTTGATCCCGTCATATGTTGTCATCTTGAATGACGTCATATTAATTCAAAAAATCACATCTTAACATGTTGACTTTGTAAAAAATAACCCTATAAAAGTTTAGTAATGTATGATCTGTCCTTTAATCAAATCACAGAATGCATTCCTATTCTTCTATTTGAAAGAACTATTTTCCTATTAAAAGAAATTACCTTTTTAATGTTAGCAAAAAATCTTTCTTTTAACCAAATAATAAATGTATCGAACAATCTATCATTTAACCAAATCACTGAATGTATTCCATCATACCGTATGAAAGAAACATCGAACGATTTCAAAGTTATTATAAATATTATGAATTAAGTTGTTCTTTTGATTATTTAACTTTAACATTTAATTCTGACAATGAAAATTTCCAGTAGAACGGTCGTGCATGATAAACTGCGGTCATTTATTATGACGTTGCAAAATTACATCCTTTACTCAACATAAACTTCCTTCTATACATATATCTGAGGAATTCGAATTTCCAATTATTTCTTTTTAGGTAGTTTCTTAGTTACTGTGTCCATTTCAAATCTTTCGTTGCCAATGATATCGATATTTTAAAGTATTACACTGCGTTTTAACATACCATTGAATTACACATGTACGGTTCGCCATTCATAATAAAAATGAGAGAGTTTTCCGAAAATTGTTTTACAGTCTATCGATATAAAAAAATAAGAAGATGTGGTATATGATTGCTAATGAGACAACTCTCCGCAAGAGGAGAGTTGTCTCATTGATAATCATGCCACATCTTCTTATTTAATATGTCGAAGGCCTGGAATTTTTTTTTTTATTGCTATTCAAAATGACTTTTCAGCAACGTATTTATAAGATATTCAGAGACAGACCGCTAATATCTAAAAGATAAAATTTACAGTTGAAAACAAAAATTATATCGTAATAACCAGGAACCTTTTCATCTTAAAAGTTAGGAATAGTAAATGATACTTTTAATAGAACACGCTTACATTTTTCTCTTTTTTTTTCGTGTGTGACATTTACATGACTGAAAGAAAGTCCTGAAACCAGTCACTCAAATTCGTAAAAGAATTGAAACATTTGCAACTGGACGAGCATATGCCTATTTAGCTTCTGATTGAATTTTTAATTGTACTTGGAAGAGCATTTCATACTTGTGGTCCACTGTACGATAAACTAGACTTATACAACTCTGTTTTTTGGCTTTGAAATTATAAAACGATGAGATGATGAAAATCTCTTATCGTATTTTTGGTTTGCAAAAGCTGATACAATACGGCTCGCCAAATATTCTGAAGCTTAACCATGTTTTGCCTTTTACATTAATAATGATTTATAATAATGTATTCTCTTTGTAAAATCTGACGAGAAAAGAAAGGTAACCTCCGAGAGAAGAAAGGGAACTAACGTGAACAGAAGGAAATGGACGGAAAAAAGAAGGAAACTGACTAGAAAAGAAAAGTAACTGCCGAGAAAAGAAAGGACATCGATGTAAAAAGAAAGGTAACTAACGAGAGAAGAAAGGGAATTGACGAGCGATACGACAAAAGATCCAAACGGACAGAAAATGACAGGTAACTGACGACAGAAGAGAGATAACTGCCGAAAGACGAAAGGTAATGACGAGAGAAGAAAGGTAACTGACGAGAGAAGAAAGGTAACTGACACGAAAAGGAAAAGGAACTGACGGGAAAAGAAGTAAACTGAGAAGAAAGAATTAAAACTGATGAAAAAAAAATGTAACTGACGGAAAAAAAAGAAGAAAACTGACGAGAAAAGAAAGAAAACTGACACGAGAAGAAAAGAAACTGACGGGAAAAGAAGCGAAACTGACACGAAAAGATTGAAACTGATAAGAAAAGACGGAAACTGACGAGAAAAGAAAGAAAATTGAGAAGAAAAGAAGGAAACTGACGGGAAACGAAAGGTCACTGACGAGAGAAGATAGGTGCATGTAACTGCCGAGAGACGAAAGGTAACTGACGAGAGAAGAAAAGTAATTGATGAGAGAAGAAATAAAACTAAGGAGAGAAGAAAGGTATCTGACGAGAGAAGAAAAAAAACTGACGATAGAAGAAAGGTAATTGACGAGAAAAGAAAGGTAACTGACGAGAGAAAAAATAAAACTAACGAGAGAAGAAAGAGAACTGAAGAGAAAAGAAAGAAAACTAATCCGAAAAGAAAGGGAACTGACTGAGCTAGAAAAGGTTGAAACGGACGTGAAAAGAAGGGTAACTGACTAGAGAAGAAAGGTTACTGCCGAGAAAAGAAAGGTAACCGACGAGAAATGAAATGAAATTGACGAGAAAAGAAGGAAAACAACGAGAAAAAAGAAACCTGACAAGAAAAAAACTGAAAAGAAAAGACTGAAACTGACGAGAGTAGAAGGAGCTTGACGAGAAAAGAAGAAAACTGACGGGAACAGAATGAAAATGGCGAGAGAAAAAGAAATTTAAGAGAAACGGAAGGAAAATAACGACAAATAAAAGTAACTGAAGAGAAAAATAGGAAACAGCTGACTAGAAAAAAAGGCAAAAAAACCCAGCTTTCAATTGAATATATATACAATCTAGTAATTCATATTTAGAACTTAACATGGTGATGCAAAATGGCTATTAGCGCGCAAAACATTAGAAGTCATTCAAACTACAGTTTCCAATTAACAATGTAGCAGTTTATTTTTGTCTAAATGAGTAATTAAACGTTTAATGAATTAACAACATCCCTGAGAGACACTTTTGATGTGTTTTTTTAAAGGCTTTCATTGATAATTAAAAGGCTTTGATCATTAATGATTATGATCATAACATTGTATCAGTGATTTGCAAAAATAAGAAAGTTTTGTCTTCACTGATGAAATTGAAATTCAGTTTGTGCATTCATGGAACTTGGTACATGTAGTTTACTAGTACTCGCTTCGAATATTTGAAATATGCGGAGAGTTGTTTTATTGGCAATCATACCACATCTTCTTATTTTTATATTGATTACTATACTATTTTAACAATTATTAGTAACCCAAGGCTTTTAATCTTTTTGTTTGTGAATCAAGCTTTTTTTTCTTCCACCGAATGATAGTAACGCAGTGGTTGCGAAATTATCAATTACCTCAGAAACCTATTCATGTTTATGATGTTTGTGGGACAATCTGAGTTTTGTGTAACTCCCACCTTGTGTATTTTCAGTGGTTATACTTAATTGGTCAAAAATATGTTGAAATATTAATTAAGTACCAGCTGCATTGAAAGAACACTAGTTCCCTGTCCTTTTATCTTTTTTGGTTCTAACTAAGGCGACTTAGATACCCGTATGTTGCAAGAGAGAGAATCAGCCGACGTTGTAAACGACTTGAACCTGTAACCAGGCAGGCAAATAACAAGAAAAATAGAAAAAAAACGTACAAAAATGGACTCCACTGTCTCAGTTTGGAAGAGGGTTTGGTGCCCGCTAACATGCATAACCCCGCCACATTCTGTATGTGCCTGTCGCAAACTATAAGTCTGTAATTCAGTGGTTGTCGTTTATTGATGTATATCATATTTGTTTTTCGTTTATTGTTTTGTGAATAAATCAGGCCGTTAGTTTTCTCGTTTGAGTTGTTTTACATTTCTTATTTCCGGGGCTATTTATAGCATACTAATGCGGCATGACCTATAATTATCATATATACACATAGGTCACCGTACGGCCTTCAACAATGAACAAAATCCATACCGCATAGTAAGCTATATAATATTATAGTTGTTAATTTCTACGTTTTTTTGTATCTGGTGGAGAGTTGTCTCTTTGGCAATCATACCACATCTTCTTATATTTATAAAAAGACTTCAAACAAGGAATCTTCAGATCTTTTATTCGAAGTGTAAAACTTTTTGGGGGGATTTTTTTCGTTCTTGCAGAAAACATGAAACTTAAGCATGACTGTTAAATGAAAATAAAAATAAAAATCTTATAAGTGGTTAAGGAAGTTTAATATTCTAATTTTCTCCTACTCCTAATCTTCAGGATGAAATTTCGTAGATAAAACATAACCATGGTGAAGGAAAGTAGATTATTTTTCCCGCCTACTTCAAGTCTTTTGATCTAAAGTTTTTAAACATAAGAGTATGAAAGATAATGATTTTATGTTGATCCGATAGTTAACTTTAAATGTTATATTTGTACTGTTAAGTAAATATTCTTTGTAATATTATAGTAAAATGCCAGATTATGTAAAGATTTCATATCAATATTTTAAAATATCAGATTTAAAGAGTGTTTGTACAGTTGTAGTATAGTACAATTTGAAACTATAGATGTAAAGACAATTAAGAATTTTATTTTTTTTACATTTTTGCAAAAATAAACCATTTCAAAAGTAGACATATTTTTTGTTTGTTTCAATTGCCGAGCAAATTTCCTTGAATGATGTATGAGTGGTAGTATTACAATAACAAGATAACCTCGAATTCTTTTATATCATTTCCTATTGTTCTGATTCGGGGAAAAATAATAAATTCATGCAGATTTATTCGAGTAGTTATAACTAGGCTTTTAAAAATATATTAATATGATACTTCTATATATACTTACAGAAAAACCAAACTTTAGTAAAGGCGGAATTTATTTCAATATAACAAACCAAACAGATTAATTTACAATAGAGAATGGAAACGGGGAATGTATCAAAGAGACAACAACCGGACCAAAGAGCAGAATACAGCCCAAGGCCACAAATGGGTCTTCAACGCAGCGAGAAAATCCCGCACCCGGAGGTTGTCCTCAGCTGGCCCCTAAATAAAATTGTGTACTAGTTCAGTGAAAATGGACGTCACACTAAACTACAAAACATATAAATGAACTAAAATTAAAAAAAAAACATACAAGACTAACAAAGGCCAGAGGCTCCTGACTTGGGACATGCGCAAAAATGCGGCGGGGTTAAACATGTTTTGTGAGATCTTAACCCTCCCTCTATACCTTTAGCCAACAATACCTATACCTGCAGCGACAAAATTCTGCACCTCAAGGCGGGCTTCAGCTTGCCCCTAAATAATAATATATAACAGTAGAGCGAAATTGACGTCAGACTAAAGTCCAAAACATACAAATTACCAAAATTAAAAAAAAACAACACAAGACTAGCAAAGGCTAGAGACTTGGAACAGGCGCAAAAATGAAATATAAAGATGAATGAAGATATATTTGTGCTTTGTATAGAATATTGCCATAAAAGATGGGATGTGAAATACCATAACGTATAAAATGTCTGCACGTTGAGTTATATTTACGAACGATGTCCTTGTAGCGATGATAAAATTAGTTATAATTAGACCTTTGGCCAAGTTTTCTTTCGTTAAAATCGAATACGTTATTACATACACGAGCGAATCGAATAAGTTGAGATATATAAACACCATTCGATAATGTCAAGGGAATGTTACCATCTAAAAACGTTAACGGTTATCGCACCTCTGATAAATTATGACGTTATGATTGGTTTAACGCCGTCACGTGGTGACCCCCTATGGATCCGTATGGGGTCAGTAGATTTCATATTGGGTTCATGACGTCACGTTTACAATTAATGGTGACGTCATCGATTAATGTTATTGTATTTCATTGCATATTTTTATACATAACTTAGCAGGAAAAGTCCCGTGTGCAATAAATTCGTTAACTACGGTTCACTACTGACCCCTACGGATCCATAGAGGGTTAGTAAAATCCCTAGGAGATTCGGACTTCGGCCTCACCCCCTATGATTTTACTAACCCTCTACGGATCTGTAAGGGGTCAGTAGCAAACCATATAACTTATTATAATTGACAATAGGAAATAAAAAATCATCTATCTTATCATAAATTTTAGTATTAAGCTTCCCGTTAGAGATACATATATCAAGATCCATGAAAGAGCAGTGTTCATTGTTAGTATTAGCTTTATTTAAAGTAATTTCAACAGGATAACTCTCTTTAGAGTACATATTGAAGTCGTCATTATTGAGAGCTTAAATATCATCAAAATACTTAAAAGCGTTATTTAAATTCTCTATCAAATATTGTTTTGCTGATTTTAGACACAAATTCTGATTCGTAACAATACAGACACAGATCCGCAATAAGGGGTGCACAGTAAGTCCCCATTGGAATTTCGATAACTTTGCGATATACGGAATCGCCATAGCGAACAAAAATGTTATCTAATAAAAAAAAGTGCATTTATCATTTCAAAGCAGTTCCAGTTGACATATTTTTTCTGTTGTTACTAAAGTATGACATAATAGTCATTGCACAAATATTCACATTCTGAATTTTTAAATGCCTATTCAATTTTAGGTACGTGCTTTTTATTTCTTAATGAGATTATAAATTATAATGCATAGTGGTATGTAGGGTAGAAAAATCGAAACTTTGAACAGATTCGAAAGCACCAATATGAGCATGCAAGTACTTCCAATGAATTTTTGACACTCCAAAAGTAATTAATTCCACTATTTTCGTAGACCATATTTGAAAAATGTATTGTCAGGTTCTTTTATTGTACCAAGTGTACTAGTAAGTAGAATAGATAGTTTATTATTACATTTGATTTATCTGCATTTCCCTGTCTCTCCTTCCGCTGCTTTCAATTCCTGTTCCACCAATTCTTGTAAGTTTGACTTTTTTATCTCCATCTCCTGAATCAGTATTTGAGGAACCAGAAAATTGTACTTTTACATCAGTGTTAATCAGTGTTATCTGGTTTTTTTTTCTCCATTTTCAGCTCCTTCTGTTTTCTCTTTATTTCAAACGTTTATTTTTGTTGTTTGTTTCTCGGTCTGTTTCATCATCATCCTTATCCAACTATATACAGGCACGAGTCGACGCAGTGTTATTTTTAATTATTTTAACTCATACTTTGACATGTAAAAAGTGTTCTGCGTTTGTCCTCCTGTTGTACCTTATAAATCCTTGAAAACCGCTTGTTCGCATCTTCATTTGACTCAAACATGTCCTTTCCTGGTTTGCCTATCATAAAAAAAAGAGATATAATTGCCAATGAGACAACCCTCCGCCAAAGACCAAATGACATAGAAGTAAACAAATATAGGTAACCGCACGGCATTCAACAATGAGCAAAACCCATATATAAGCTATATTCAAACGAGAAAAACAAACGGCCTGATTTATGTACAAAACAATTTACGAAAAAACAAATATAATAAACATCAACAAACGACAATCACTGAAATACAGGCAATCTGCTCTTTCAAGTTATCTGTATAGATAGCTGCAGTTCCAATGACTAAAATATCAAGTTATTTTGAATTCGGTGCGAAAATGCCCTAGTGCTCGCGTAGCCTCGTACAAAAATCTTGAATTTACCAAATGTTATATGTTTATCGTAAATTTATTCTTTCACCTTTCATCGTTCACTGCCGTGACCTTGAATATAGAGGAGAGAACCAAAAGCAGAATTCCGTGGTAGCTGTTGTTTTAACATGATGGTCGCAAAAATCTTTTCATCTGCCAATACTAGTATTACACACAGGAGAATAAGAAAATGGAATGAATTTAACAAATTTCCGCTTGAAATATGGGAACACAGTTTTCTATTCGACCCCTTAACCCTGATGACTCCTACGATATAAAGTCATTAAAATGATATTTAAACGCAGACGACTTTGTGTTTATCTCAAGATTGCTTGGACTGCTTACATCATCAATATGAAAATAAGGAGATGTGGTATGATTGCCAATGAGAAAACTATACACCAAGTTCAAATGCAGCAATGATAGGCAACCGTACGGCCTTCAACAATGAGCAAAAACCAAACAATATAGTCGGCTATAAAGGCCCAGACATGAAAAATGTGAAACTATTCAAATGAGAAAACTAACGGTCTAATTTATAATAAAATAATTAACGAAAAACAAATATGACAGGCATGAACCAACGACAACCACTGAACTACAGGCTCCTGACTTCGGACAGGCACATAAAACATGTGGCGGGGTTAAACATGTTTGTGAGCGCTCAACCCTCCGCTGACCAACCTAGGACAGTACTTAGTGTTACAGCACAACTTAGAACAAATTGTAAAGATCAGTTACAATTGACTTATTGTATCTCAAATGATCGGTACAGGGTTATCGTATTTACTGAAAGCTAGTTCAAAGCCAAATACAACTTATACATACATCATGTTCTCCCAGACTAAAGCAGCACGTTATTGGACACGGGTATGTATGTAACTATATATAAATTCATATTTCTGTATATTCTAGTATATGTACACGTAATGAAATATAGTAGTTGTCATGTGGTCAAAATGGTATTTTGTTACCGGCCACAGTGAGCATGCTTCTTATTTTATCAAATAGTAAACCTCTGCATGAGGTATAAAAAGCCAATGACTTGCTTTGAAAATGCGATACACTATTGTTATTTTAAAATATAAGAATCTGCAAAGATGACGCTGACCACTGAGTTAGTGCCTTGTAGTAATTATAGTTTGGATCAAACGATCGTCATTTTAATATTCTTTAATTTCAAAGGCCACTCTCCTCTATTTGTTAAATTGTTCGCCCATTATCCTCTATTCTTAAGAGTTTAAAAGTAACAATTAGTCTATATTGCTTATTATTTTTGCGCATTTTTCTCTTCTGTAACCCCATCTAGACCCTCAGTAAATAAAGGGTAATGTGAGCTTACATAAATAAGAAAACAACTTATGAAACAACATATTTAAGGAAAACATTATTCAAGACACTGGATATTATAAGTTCCTTTGTTCAGTTAACAGACTTTAAATCTCTGGAAAATGTAATGATCGGAAAATAAATTTAATAATTATAAATATTCATTTTTCATTTGTAATATTTTCAGATACAAGTTTTTATGATTAATTTGGTATTTTTGTATTGTGCATATTCCTTTCATAGATAAAGATATTTAATTCAACGTCTATGTCATTTCTTGTCATGAAATGTTCTTGGGATGCATTCTTGGGGATACTTGCTGCTTAAATCCTCCATAAACAACATTTCATCAATAAGTTCCCTTTCTAAAGAAGCTTCAATGTGTAATACATCATTATACTGGTGAGATTACGCACGTCTGCTTGTTGTTTCGAACACGAACCTTTAAAAATAGATTCCTGTAGCTTTTCCTATATCTCTGAAGAGAATTGGGTTGATTAATTTATTGTTGCTAACTTAACGAACTGAAGCAACATCATCGACAACATCCGTTGTTGTATGACATCAGAGGAGTGAAATTTATTTATTTATTTCACACGATTTTTATTTAACTGGAAAACCACGGTAATTCACTGCAACCAATGTAATAATGCATGTTAAACTAAACTGTGTGAGGATGAAAATTACACCTCTATGCGTCCGCGAAGCTCTTCTGAATTTACCTTCATCAAGAACATCAGTCAAAATTTTAAAGCCAAGAATGTATTAGACCCGAAAACATTTGATGAACTTTATGACCAAAAAGGACTTAGTATAACAATAATACCTCAGATTCATCTCAGATCAACTCTGCCTTAGGGAGTTGGAACCTTAGTCTCATAATAGTTTCAAAATTTATCAACGGAGATATGAGAAATGTTTGTTACAAATCATGTCAGTATCGAATCACTAGACTACTAAGATGATGATACCATCACGACCGGGGACTAATAATTTATAGTCCAACGACAGCAGCATCGACCCAATGCTAGCAAATTCAAATAGAAATGACAAGAATTTACAATTATTTTGTCACAAATATATTTAATATAGACAGTTTGCTCAAGAAAATTTGTCAATGTATTTCTTCGGAAAAACCTAGAAAAGTTACAGAATGTAAGGACAAATAGCCAACATCCTTAAAACAATGTGACAATACAATACAGCCCCAAACGAAAGTTACACACTTTGTTAGCAAAGCGTCAATACTTTTAGCCTGTAGAGGGACGTAAATCCGCTTTTACACATTTCGTTTTTCCTCAGCATCACACGCGCTGTAGAAAGTCGAGATTTGTTAAAGAGACGTTGAAAGGCGTTTTTATAATATTACATGTATTTGACAATGAATATTTCGACATTATGAATAATGATGTCGGTCATTTTCACATTACGAGTCGGTCAGTTTAGAAATTTTCCTGACATTAAAAATTTGGTACTGCAATGCAAAGTGCTGTATTATTTTTCATTGAAATGAAGAGTTAATAGGCTTATTTCTATTGTCTGTTTATTGTACTTTTTTGTCAGTCCATTATTCCTTATTGTATTAAGATTGATGAGATTGTAACCCCTACCCCACCCGATGTTTATGCATACATGAAAGTGTTATACATATATGAAAGAAGATGCGAAGTTTTCTTGTAAAATAAAATTCAATTTTTGCACAACTGGTAACTTGAACAAAAAAAGGTGATATATACTTCAAGTTTCTAGAATACATTGCATGAGACATATAAACCCATTTGCTTTGAAAGTGCATCCACGAATCTATCATTATTTTTCCGAGATAAATACGCGTTATATCATATTACTAGTATCTCGTAGTCTATTTACCTGCCGGTTTCGTCCTTCGCAATATTAGTGTTTTATAATGCAATAATATACTCTGTGTCACGATTCCAGGAAACTACTTTGTATAAGGAAATTTAATAACTGCACAAGGACAGTAAAAGCTACTTTTTATACAACTATAGTACAACCTCTAATAGAGTATGATATCGCCATATTTGGACTTTTAAACTTTTGCACATCACATAAACCTGGGTGTGTCACTGCGATGCTTGAACTGATAGTCTAAAATAGGACTCATACACATACAACGCGCCTTGACAATAGGTGGTGCATGCTGTATTGTATCCAGAATGAGTGATTGACCAACAGAAGTACTTACATGTATCTAACAGGTCAAAGGTGGATACCGTACGGTAGAACTCATGCTGGGCACAAGTGTAACCAACAAAAGCTGGTTCTGACTCTTGCAACATACGGGTATCTGAGTCATCCTTGTTGTTAGACAGATAACTGACAAAGAACCAGTCTAGCGTCAGTAATTATCAATCATGTGACTGAATACATTACCTGTCAAGGTTACTGAAGCAGGATCACTTGAGGATTGCGCGCTCAGGGCAACAGACTACTCATTAACACCCGACCTTGTAAATCAACGGATTTTACTATATTTACTGTATACAGCCTTATGGGATGAGATTGTTTTTGTCACCATGCCTATTCCCACAGAGTTTCCATTTTCACATTGGACTCCAATTCTATTATAGAAGAAGAATAGAAAGCAGAAAAACAAAACATACGCTTATAGAAAGCCCTTCAAATTTCATGACTTTCTGAAATAAGATTCTATTGATGATACATAGTTAACTCTTTGTTTAAAAAACAGTAATCATATCATTTTATATTTAAATTACAGTCGAGAGACGAAAATATCCGTTATATCTTAATAATATTATTGCCTTTTAGATGTATCTTAATACCAGTTATTATATATCATCATATACTAAAATAATAATGCCAAGGCTCCTTATTCTTTGTTATTGTATTTACATTGAAAGGAACCTGAAATCCTATAATTAGTAAAGCTTGAACTCTTAACTATGAAGGTCTGGTCTCAAAACATCCATTTCATGTTCTTCTTATAATAATAACCGAGGGTCTGGATGGGGATCCTTCATTTCTGTATTCTTTGATTTTATTGGCTCTTTTCTCTTTTCTTTATTTATTTTGCACATTATTATCTTCTCTTTATATTTTGGACCCAATTTTTCTCTGTACTTTATTATTTTGCATATTTTTCTCCTTTGTTCGTGTTTTGCCCATTTTTCTGTACTCTTGCTATATCATTGTCTATTCTGTAAACTCCATCTAGACCTTATTTCATGTTCTTCTAATAACAATAGCATTTAATGTTAGAAATTTCTGGCCACGTGCTTTTACATGTTTGACAAGTTTACACGTTGATGTAAATATATGGAATTAAATTAATAACTTTTCACTTATCTTATGTGCGTTTTAATTCGTCATGAGATGTTGCTGTGTCTCCCTTTTTAGATATTTTATTTCTTTTCAATGACACTGTCTACTGCCTACAGCTGTTGAGAAACCCGAAACTTTTGTTTATCTGAATAAAAGACCGTTTTCCATTAACCGTTTCCATTGTTAGATTTTATGCAAAGAGAAACTTTACAATACCTGTGGAGCATTGAAAACTAAAAATTCTACAACGTTAAGGCAAGTGACCTAGGCAATATATGCATGGGTAGACAAATCTAAGTGTTTTAATGATATTAACATTCTATAAACAGTATATTTGTTGAAAATTAAACAAATCAGTAGTATTTCCTGTCAGCACTGCGAGTATATAACTACTGTCCATTACCAGGTTAAACCCTCAGGTACTAACAACCATCAACAGTGGTATAACCAAGTTTTAACCAAGTGGCATGATATCAAATAAGCAAATGATTTCAGGAGGTCGAGCGGAGCGAGGCGAAAAACACTTAGAATGATTTTATACTAAAAAAGTATATATATATATATATATATATATATATATATATATATATATATATATCTTGAAAAAAATAGATTTTGAATATTTCGGCGATCACAGGCCCTGGATCCGAAACTGGATTCAATCAAGACTGGTTATTTTGAAAGGCAAATCATACTGAGCTGTTTTACGTTGACATTCAGACTGAAAAAAAACTGAAGGTGGTTATCAGAAGTGTAGGTGATGCCCGAGTTCTTGCTATGATGTAATTAATCTAAAAATTTCCATGAATTCCTTTCTCCGTTACACATTTTGTTAATGGAATAATTAAATCAATTCAGTGGTTTATGATTAGCTTAAGGTTATGTTTTAACCATTTTGTCAATAGACACAATTATTAAAAACTGATTATCGTATGATAGCATCATATGAATGGAATTTTTGCAGAACATCCTGAGGCGTAAGATGGTATGTTTTGTATAAATCATTCTAGCGCAATTAAAAGACGAGACGAATTTTTGCATCGAGAAAATGCCATGTCACGTTTTATCTCTTCGGTTCGGTAAAACATGAAAGTAACTCACTAATAGTTTGAGATCTACTTGACATTCTTAAAACAAAACATTGTGTATTTTATTATTTTACAAATTGTTTGTAATGTTAAGTTTCAGTTTGTTCTACGATAAAAACTAGATTATGTAATCGGTGTTATACTGAACATCGTTTAATGCTCAGTTCGGTATGTATTGTTCCATTAATGGGGCATTAATATCGACGTCGACTGTAAATGCCAATTAGAACAACACAAACAAACACATCTCAACTTTACACCACAAGGAAAAACACAATTAAAACGCACGTTTACCACCTGGACCCAGTTGTTCATCTTTGTGTTAAATTCTAACCGAGGGTTGAATATCATAACCCTTGGTTGAATTTAACCCTAGTTATTTTCTGTCGTTCATCCTCTGGTTAAATTTAAGCCTTTGTTAAATCCTTGGTTAAATGATTCAGATTTAACCTTGCTTCGGACCTGAATAGCGTTGTCTAAAAGTACGGTTCCCTGTTTATAACTAAACTTGAAAGGTCACTGAAAGTTCTTCGTTTTCTACGACCATTAGTAACCAAAAACTGTTTATTACGTTTTACAGTCCTTCCCCTTGTATTTGTATCGAGGTTTACGTTCCTAGTGTCAACCTAACAAACATTTTCAAATTAACATTTTTTACACCCTGTCATCTTCTATGTCAATAAACCAATTAAATCAGTAAAATATTAAACATTTATACTACTAAAATAACGTGGTCCAACTTGTTAGCCGGCATGACGTAAAACAATGAATCATAGAAATCAACATTAGTTATAACTTATTTAGTACAATGGGTTTTTTTTTCTTAAAACTAAATTTTATTAACATATTTACATTTGTTAATAGATACATCAAATACCGGTACCTTATCCCGGCCTCGTTAACTGATTAATAATAAAGAACATATATTATGGTAAGTTGTGTTAGTACACAGATGTTCATTAATCCTGATATAATTTAGTATATAGTACAATAATATAGTACAATGGTGTTGTTTAAAAATTACACTTTTCCATACCTTTTTGTTTTCCACATAAAAAAATATAACCAATAATTAACAAGTTCCGGGTCCGATACCGATACCAACAGTATAATGTGTCACATGTAGTTTCCGGTTGTAGTTATAAATCCCTACTCTATCACGAAAACTTGGAATTCTTCCAGTGGTTGTTTTATATCTATAAGTTACACAACAGTACACTATTTAACAAGTCTGTTTTCTTCCACCTCAATACCACTATTTTTTTTTGTTAATTAGTTAAAAAAAAATTTAGTTGTAAGCAAGTTTATTGTAGTAAGAAAACCAGGACGGGTTCAAACATAAATATTTCTAAAGCAATAGAAAAACTGTGCACCTTACAATCAGCATGACTTTATCAGATGACAATACAAATACTAAAAATCCATCCAAAAATAAGGCAAAGGTACTTTAATTCAGTAACGGATCCGCGATGTCACGGGTGTGTTCTAGTCTTTTAGTAAGATAATGTATTTATCTATAATAATTAAATACAATTTCTACAATTAAGGATGTTCGCTCCTCTTGTTTTTTAAATTTTTGCCAGATATTCGGAATCCTCTGGTTTTATCCATGTAGTGCCATTAAAAAATTTTGCCCACTAACCCCTACTTTTCTTTTCATAATTTGATTAAATATAGTTTAAAATGCCATCTTTGAAAATCTTATTAAATCCTTGTTATTTTTTTATACTTTTAGATCGAAAAAAGGTGCCAATGTTAAATGTATGAAAAATCTAGAGAGAATCATTTCCCGCCAAATTTTCAATGGCTTATATCTCGAAAACAAGCACACGGACCCTTCATTTTTATCTGCTTTTTTAGTTCCTTTATTTATATACTATCAATTTATAACAGTCTTTTAAAAAGCTTATTATTTTGAAACAGAGTAGCGAACATCCTTAACACCCATTTATAAACAGTTTACATTTAGAACGTCATGCACTATGAAAAATAAAAGGAAAATTACTGATTTTCAATTAGCTAGATATAATGTAATACTAAAGTAATTGATGTAAAAACAACAAAAAATACTTAATAACGAATAAAAGAAGCCTTAAAGTCAGAATAAACAAAACAAGATACAATATAAAATTGAGAATGGGCATGGGGAATATGTCGAAGAGACAACAACGCGACCAAAGAGCAGACAACAGCCGAAGGCCACCAATGGGTCTTCAATGCAGCGAGAAAATCCCGCACCCGGAGGTGGGCCTCAGCTGGCCCCTAGCTAAAATTGTGTGCTGGTTCAGTGAAAATGTACGTCACACTAAACTCTAAAACATATAAATGAACTAAAATTAGAAAACATACCAGACTAACAAAGGCCAGAGGCTCCTGACTTGGGACAGGTGCAAAAATGCGGCAGGGTTAAACATGTTTTGTGAGATCTCAATCCTCCCCCTATACCTCTAGCCAATGTAGAATAAAGAAACATATAGCAATACGCACAGTAAAACTCAGTTTAAAAGAAGTCCGAGTCCGATGTCAGAATAGGTAACAAAAGAAATTAAGCAAAATGACAATGATACATAAATGAATAAAGGACTACTAGCAGTTACTGACATGCCAGCTCCAGACCTCAATTAAACTGATTGAAAGATTATGTCTTCATCATATGAAAATCAAGTACAATCCCTCCCGTTAGGGGTTTAGTATCATACCATCATAAAATATATGAGAAGAACATAACCCGTATCATGTCAAAGTTTCATGATTTGTTTTTTGTTATTTGTTTTACCAATTGAAAGGAGCAAAGAATGGCGTCCAGAATATGAACCAGCACAGAGGAATATAAAAAAGTAAAAATGATAAAACTGTTCGGCTAAAGACATCAAACGTTATCCGTCATTAAGTACCCAACAAAATACGTTAACAACAAAACTTGAGGACAAAAAACAAAAGACAGGGTATATCAGGATAGCGTCTGACGTCTGACTTAATAGTAGAATGGGGCTGGATAGTGAAAACTGTGTTTTGAATAAATATTATAAAGTAATGAACATAGAGATGTTCTCGCTCGGACACACACTCCAACACACATATAGTATTCATTATGGAATTAAGTCGACAAAAAGTAGACAAAATATATAGATAATAACTTTTGTTTGTATTCTTTGTAATGAAAAAGAATCCAGATTAAGACTTCACTTAGAAAATGTGAATTCAAGGATCGTGCAAAAAACTAGTATAAGACGAATCAGTCATGTTAATATATTCTTTGTGTTAGAGCCAAATAAAATATCAGAATGAGGCTTCATCACCAAAAAATATGAACTTTGAACTTAAGGATCGCTGTAATCATCCTGCCTTATTACAGTGTAAGTTGTCTATGATGTTGGTTTATTACAGTGTAAGTTGTCTATGATGTTGGTTTATCACAGTGTAAGTTGTCTATGATGTTGGTTTAGCACAGTGTAAGTTGTCTATGATGTTGGTTTATCACAGTGTAAGTTGTCTATGATGTTGGTTTATCATAGTGTAAGTTGTCTATGATGTTCGTTTATCACAGTATAAGTTGTCTATGATGTTGGTTTATCACAGTGTAAGTTGTCTATGATGTTGGTTTATTACAGTGTAAGTTGTCTATGCTGTTGGTCATAGTTAATAAGACAGCAATCAATTGACAACAATAACCGAGAGACCTCTTGAGGTAACTACATGGTCTCCGACAAATGACAACAATAACCGAGAGACATTTTGAGGTAAATATATGGTCTCCGACAAATGACAACAATAACCGAGAGACATCTTGAGGTAACTACATGGTCTCCGACAAATGACAACAATAACCGAGAGACATCTTGAGGTAACTACATGGTCTCCGACAAATGACAACAATAACCGAGAGACATCTTGAGGTAACTATATGGTCTCCGACAAATGACAACAATAACCGAGAGACATATTGAGGTACAAATGTAACTACATGGTCTCCGACTATTGACAATAGTGTTTATATACTATTTTATCTCAACAATTGATGATAGAGTATAAACTATTTAAGGTGGTACCTAACACTACAGGGAGATAACTCTGTAAAAATCAGCTAAACGTTTTAATTACGTTGTATTGTTAAGGAAATATTAAGCTTCTCAATGATCAAAATTAGTGTTTGTCAAACTGCTATATAACCAATGAAATTTTTCTGATAAAGTGGTTGGTTCAAATTTTTTGAAATTTTTATATTTTTGTCAAAGGGTCAAAGTAAACATTTTGTCAAAATTTTATGAAAATTAAACGAGCCAAATTAATATTAGTCAAGGTGTTGGGTACCACCTTAATCTCATGAGTATTCCAATAAGTTACAACAATGATTTAGAACCTGGAAGAAACCAAAGGGATATTCAAATTCATAAGTCGATGACAAAGTTACAAAATCCATGACAAAGTTACAAAATCCATGACAAAGTTACAAAATCCATGACAAAAAACGAAAAACGGTCAAAAGACATACCACAGAAAACAAAACGCAGCAGAAAACTAACGGCTGAGCAACACGTACCTTCCCAAAAAACTGGATGTGATCTCAGGTGCTCCGGAAGGGTAAGCAGATCTGCTTCATATGTGGCACCCGATGTGTTGCTCATGTTAGTACCAACTCGAAAGTTTTACAAATTATGGCAAATTTGTCAGCAGATGAACTCATAAACTGAATAAAATCCAGACCGATTAATTCACAGACTTTTATCCAGTTTGTTATTTAATCAGCCCAGTTTACACTTATTACATGCATCCCGTCTTATTTCTAGAGAAAATTTTCTCATCGACAATCATATTCCGCAGTGATAGTGGGATTACAGAAACACTGTGACACTGTTTACTCGCGTAGTGACATCAACTATAATGTTTATGTGGATTCTTCGAAACTCAAAAGAACTTCTGGAACTGTTTTCCTTATAAATCCAAACTTTTCCGAGAGATTAAAAAACCACAGATACAGCTTCCTCAGCCTCATATCTAGACATATACCTCGAATTTGACAACAGCGGTCATCTCAGTACCAGAATCTATGACAACCGACAATTTCGCAATTAGAAATTTTTGTCACCTTAGCAGCAATATACGACTTCACCGGCGTATTGAGTATACATTTCTCAACTCATATGATATTCAAGAGCTTGCAGCTGCTACTCAGACTTTAAAGAAAGTCATGTATGTCTGAACAAAAGATTGATGATCCAAGGTTTTGTCAAAGAGCGTCTCGTCCTTTTTCTCAATAAGTTCATCGGAAAGTACCAAAACCTAATAAATAAACATTCAGTGTCTACTTCACAAATAATACAAGAGGGTTCCGAGTTATAGATTCCAGGTGCTGAACTGTGTATCTTTATATTTCTTTACAGTTTTCCCTTTTGTGCTATTATGTCCTTTCTCTTCGTATGACTTTTGGCGTACCTAGGTATTTATGCATCAACCTATCGAGATTTTGCATTTGGGCGTTCATGGTGCAGGTGGTCTGTATAATTAACTAAATTTGTACATTATTGATAACGTGTACTTAGTATACTAAATGCTGTATTTACTACATATATCAACTAAAAACGTCTTTGTTAGATTTATTTGTATGATTGTTTGAATTTTTTAATCATTTGTGTTGTATGTCTGTTATGTATGTTTACACAGTTTGGGCTGCTGGATTCCAATTATTGTCACATTAACCTATTTTGTCTGTTTGAGTTGCTCGCCCAATTATTTCAATATAACGGAACTATAAACAACTGTCATACAATTGGTGGTTTCAATAGCTAAAAGCTAGGTTTAACTCACCATTTTCTTCGGAAAATGCCTATACACTGTACCAAACCACGAATATAAAATTTGTTTTCTATTCGTTCCGTTGTTTGATAAGGTCTAACGTTTGATTTTGTCAGTTTTTAAAGAGTTCCCCCTTTTTGAATTTATCTTTGAGTTCGGTATTTCTGTTATACTTTTTCCTTCAAAAGTCTTATAATTTTTATATAATATCATCGATGATTTTTTTCATGCGGTTTTGGACAGGGGCATAAAGAATGTGACGGGGTTTACTACTGGCATGTTTATGAGCGCTCGAAACTCGGAGTTCACTAACCTCGAAGAATGGTGTAACAATACAACATAAGACTCTTATTCGTTTCTTAAAACTAATCGCTCTCTTTTCAAATGCCAAATTTTATTGTCTATATATTCAAATACAAAAAGAGAAAAGTTCCATATCAAAACAAGATCGAAAATAAGAATGAACTTATAAAGACTTAATAAAAATAACATTTTATCAATTCCGCGCCTCCGAAGCGCTTTTCTGGATTTACCGTCATCAGGAACGCTTAAACCCAAATATGTCAAACCATGGATGTATAAGACATAAACACGTGAAGAGCTAACTGAAAAAAGGAGCTTAAAAAAGTGTTTTCTAAGAAACGTAAATAGAACAAGACTATACCGTTTTCCGAGGTTGTGTTTTCCGTTTACAGCTCCTTTATGCATACTATTTTAGTACTATAACTTTGAAGTACTGAAAACTTATCTAAGTAATGTAGTACTTTTTCAGTGTTTCGAAATTATTGTACATTTAATTTTAAAAACTATTTTGAACCAGTCCAGTACTTTTTTACTATTGCACTTTCCTAAAAAATGATAGTAAAGAAATTAGTACATTTTACTATATATCATCATAATATCTCAGTTCTGTTTGGCGGAGGTTCAAAACTAGTACCTCAATTTTTTACTTCAAGTGTAGAATTGTAAAACATTGGTATTAAAATAGTACAATAGTTCGGAAGTACTACATTTGTACTATTAGTATATTATTGAGTTTCATTTTAGTTCAGTTAAGTTAAAAAGTATCTGTGTATTTAGTGTAGATGATATACGGTAAGTGCAAACGAGATATAACGAGATTAAAGAAATTTTAACATGTAAAATGTAAAAGGATTCCCATTGGCAGATTTGTTAAAGTATGTAATAATATTTAAGGAACTGAATGCTTGTTTTTGAAATTTTATTGGGATGTAAAAGCGTTAATCAAAGCACATTTTGTGTAACGCGCAGTGAGCTTCATACTAAAAATGTAGACACGTTATAAACGCTTTAATTTAAAACCCTAAAAAAAATTTAAAAAGCATTCCATTCTTATATTTACATGTTTATGCTACAAACATGTAATTACGAGTTAAATGAAGCTTTTCGTTTGTTTTTCCATGCATTATTTTCATGTTGTCACGTAGAGCAAGTGCAGTCATAGATGTTGCATTTTATCCGGAAATATTTAACTTCTGGAATGTCTCGGCCAATCAAAATCACGGAATCCTATCTAACTTCTATGTTATGTAATTATATAATTAAAGGTGTTGGAAAATTGAAATCATTAATGATAAATGCAATGAACTCAACGGCGACTTTAAAAGGGAAGTCCACAAAAGTAGTAATATGTCAAACCTTTATATCTACTGCGATTTTTATCTGGCCATTGAGCTCATAAGCTACTATAGTACATAGAAGGGAAGATATAGCGACTGATTAAACCTACAGATTCCATATTTGTATTACTAAGGAAATATGAAGAAGAAAAAAACAAAAAAATCAGTACCCGTGGGTCAAGGCGTGTTGTGACGTCACAAATATTCTAATTTCAGAAAAAAAATAATGTTCATGTCGCGTAAGTCTGACCAGGTGGAAAGATCACAATTATATTTGGTTGTTTCATCGCGTGTAATTTAGTGAGCGATCATTTAAGTAGTCAAAGAATCACGCGAGATAGAGATTAACCATGCGGTTGAACAAATCAGCCAATCAAAACACAAAATAAAAACATAGGTGTCAAGTTTTTTGATTGACGTCATGTTTGTTATTGTTTTTAATAATGTCAAAAAGTTGTAAAGGTATTTTATGAGACAAAGGTTATAGATTATAGTACTAGTCTACGTCTTTAGAAAATCAATTTAGGAACTTTTGTATGTATTTAAGTATTACAAATGAAACAGATTAATTAGTCATATGAAAAAGTATAACAAAAATACCGAACTCAAAGGTAAATTTAAAAAGGGGAAGTCCGTAAAAACTGACAAAATCACGTTATCAACCAACGGAACGAGTGAAAAACAACTGTCATATTCCTGACTTGGCATATGCATCACCTAGAAATAAAAGAAATAAAAAGATTATAAAAGATTATGATAATGTACCTATACTGTTTGACAATCTGTGAAACGTGTACATGTACATGATAAAAATAAAAGAAATGACAATCATTTAAATTAAGGTAAATTTCGTGACAAAAAATAAAAGTTAGGGTCAATTTCCCTTTTATTTATTTCTCGACAGGACAAATTTTATTCTGTGTGTGCTTGCCCCGTGTCAAGAGTCTGTCATCCAGTGGCCTTGTATGGATGACTATACTGTATGGGTTTTGCTCATTATTGAAGGCCTTACAGTGACCTGTAGTTGTTTACATCTTAAGCCTTCAGTGGCGGATCCAGAACTTTTCATAAGGGGGGCCGCTGACTGACCTAAAGGAGGGGGGGGGGGGGGGCTCCAGTCATGCTTCAGTGATTCCCTATATAACCAACCAAATTTTTCCCACCAAAGGGGGGACCCGGGCCCCCCAGGCCCCCCCCCCCTTGATCCGCCTATGCCCTTTGGTCTCTGGTGGATGATCGTACAAAAAAAATGTTGGTATCGAGTGATTGCTACTCAATTTATTGAAGCATGATGATAAATGTTGGAATCGAGTCATTGCTACTCAAATTATTGACGCATGATCATATGTTGTTAAAGTTAAATGTTGGAATCGAGTGATTGCTACTCAAATTATTGACTCATGATCATATGTTAAGGTTAAATGTTGGAATAGAGTGATTGCTACTCAAATTATTGACGCATGATCATATCGATTTATGAGTTTCGAACAGCGGTATACTACTGTTAAAATTGAGAATGGAAATGGGGAATGTGTCAAAGAGACAACGACCCGACCATAGAGCAGACAACAGCCGAAGGCCACCAATGGGTCTTCAATGCAGCGAGAAACTGTTGCCTTTATTTAAATGTTGAAATCGAGTCATTGCTACTCAAATTATTGAATCATGATCATATGTTAAGGTTAAATATTGGAATCGAATGATTGCTACTCAGATTATTGACTCATGATCATATGTTGTTAAGGATAAATGTTGAAATCGCGTCATTGCTACTCAAATTATTGACGCATGATCATATGTTGTAAGGTTGAATGTTTAAATCGAGTCATTGCTACTCAGATTATTGACTCATGATCATATGTTATGGTTAAATGTTGAAATCGAGTCATTGCTACTCAAATTATTGACGCATGATCATATCGATTTATGAGTTTCGAACAGCGGTATACTACTGTTGTCTTTATTTAAATGTTGAAATCGAGTCATTGCTACTCAAATTATTGAATCATGATCATACGTTAAGGTTAAATATTGGAATCGAATGATTGCTACACAGATTATAGACTCATGATCATATGTTGTTAAGGATAAATGTTGAAATCGCGTCATTGCTACTCAAATTATTGACTCATGATCATATGTTGTTAAGGATAAATGTTGAAATCGAGTCGTTACTACACAAGTTATTGACGCATGATTATATGTTAAGGATAAATATTGGAATCTAGTTACTCCTACTCAAATTATTGACTCATGATCATATGTTAAAGATAAATGTTGGAATCGAGTACTTGCTTCTCAAATTATTGACTCATGATCATATGTAAATGATAAATGTTGGAATCGAGTCATTGCTACTAAATTATTGACGCATGATCATATCGATTTATGAGTTTCGAACAGCGGTATACTACTGTTGCCTTTATTCACGCATGATCATATATTTAGGATATATACTTCCTGCATGAATATTGATTACTCTATCATTAACAGTACCAATTGTTCTGAACCAGATGCGCATTTCAACTATCAATTTCTCGTCAGTATGCTCGAGGCAAAAACATTTGAAAATATAAATCTAATACAAACGATGAAAAGTAGATAAAAGCAAAAAGTACCTAAAGTATAGCCAAATCCGGTCAAGAAATCAGAGCTTTTTATGAGGGAGATATATTCTTTTTAAATATAAAAGGATTACCAAAATTCAATAACAAAAAAATTCAATTAGACAATATCCGTATTTTCATGCCAGAACCAGTTCAAGTTACTGAGCTGCTGATAGCCGCGGGGATTAACAGTCCACATTCAGAAGGTATCAACATCCAAATGTGCAAAAAACATAAGGCAGTGCAGTCTACGGGATGGAAAAATATTTGTAAAATAATGCTCTCTATAGTCTTCATGAATACTAAGTACCTTACAACGTTTACACCTGTTGATTATTTATATCATCGTGTAATTGTGATTTACAAAACCAACGATGATATTAACATTCAACATATTGCTAGTACATAATATTATATACTCGTTACCTATATAATTTTTATAGTCTCTCATAATTCTTTCAGGAATATCATACATATTTTGACATGTTTAATGTTGGGTTACACGTTTTATGTTGGTTTACATACTTTTGCCATTCATTGATTCTTTTACATGTCGCTTAAAAATACCATTGGAAGTTCAATCCGATGTGTGGATGTATTTATCACCAATAGTTTTAGAAAAAAGATTGCAAGGATTTCGAAATTTTCCATTGCCCGTAACAACAGATCCTGTTCTTCATAGAGTAAATCATACCTAGAAATTGAGAGTCGGTGACTTTCCATATCAATGTACAACATTTTGTCCCACTATACATGTATATAGACTTGCACACTTTAACTGCAAACATGTACGATTAGAAACCGTTGATTACTGACAATTTTACATGTACCAGTTTTAATTTATTATACAATGTAGATACAACCCATTACATCATACAGGGTGACATTTTTATCCCGAAGCAAGTATGAATTAAATAACCAATTTATATAATAAAAGTATATATGTTATTCGAACATATCTATTATACAATGTCACTGCTCTTTTGTGTATTGCATCTAACCAGGTGACATTGTAAACCGGTTTCATGACCTCTATTATAACAGGTTAATTATCAATTGGAAACATTCGAGTGACGTTCCATTTATATGTCTCCGCTTAGCACATGGCAGTAATTAGAGCAAAGACTGTTCGGCTCGAAGGCAGAACAAATGTGTTCGGAAAGGGTGCCATGTCTTTCTACCGACTTCTGAAATAGCACCCTCTCGGTGTGTGGGTCTAGTACAAAGCAGGCCTCTACACAAAAAATTACGACAAAAGGAATGATTTTTCTTTCCCTATTGTTAATTTTCCTTTTTGGACGGTGATGTTCCTCTGGCACCATCTTACGATGTTTATATATCCCAACTCGTTCGTTATGCCCGTGTCAGTAGTGACGTTTTGGATTTCAATGAGCGTGATCTATGTATTACTGTAAATTATTAAGTCAGGGATTTCGTTACCACGAATTACTTAAAACCTTTACTAAATTCTTCCATAGATATAAAGATTAGGTTTGCATGTTTGGCTGTACTTGTTAAAAAACTTATTTCAGACGGAATAGCACATCCTAAATTTTACGGTGATGTTGTTTACCGAGCCTGGAAATTTATATACGATCCGGTTAAACTTATAAATCCTTTAAATAAACTTATTCTAAAAGGTTACCAATTCAACAATGTAATAAACTTATTCTAAAAGGTTACCAATTCAACAATGTAATTAGATCTTTGAATATTGTTTTATTGGTATAAATATTGATTTTGTTATCAGTAAATTAAAATCATACTAAATAGTTTTGTTATAAATTTACACATATGCACATTAACGGTACTACAATATGTTGATACATTGTACCTCCGTTTTGGCATTGCACAAGGTCATGTTTTTCTCTGACTGTTAATGACGTCTTTACACTAAATCCATTGGATGTTGGATGTGTACTGATTGATAAATTCTTCTTTTCGATTGCGATTGCGATGTTGCCCTTAATTTTGATACTATTACATTTGGTGTTTACCAAATGTGTACGTGTATATGTAATGTGAAACTCATTTAAGTTTAACTTGGATATCATAGTTGTCATGAATACAAGATGGACTTAAAAATGAGGTTTGTTTTTCTTCAACTCATTCTTGCTAGAGGTAAAAAGGGGGTTTAAGATCTCACATGCTTAACCCCGCCGAATTTGTGTACCTGTCCCAAGTCAGGATCCTCTGGCTTTTGTTAGTCTTGTATGTCTTTTAATTTTGGCTCATTTATATGTTTCGGAGTTTAGTGTGACGTCCATTTTCGCTGAACTAGTATACATTATTTTAAGGGCCAGATGAAGCCCGCCTCCGGATGCGGGATTTTCTCGCTGTTTTGAAGTCCCATTGGTGGCCTTGTGCTGTTTTCTGCTCTTTGGTCGGGTTGTTATCTCTTTGACACATTCCCCGTTTCCATTCACAATTTTATGTGCAATCTTTTTAAATTCATTAAATACAAAGTATTTTTTAGTCTAAATCGCTATGTAGTTTTAAATGAAAGAGTCTCTTGGTCGTCAGCTTTTCCAGCTCTTGGCCTTTTAGAAAGCCGTTGAAACTAAAATTATGTTCATGTGATATAATTCTGGATATATATTTTACTTTATGGTTCGAATTCAAAATTAATTTGCAAACAAATGAACAAATAAATACGTAGAATAGACGACAATCCAATGTCACAAATAACCGAGACCAAAATTTTAAGTTTTGATTTTAAACTTAATTTTTTAAATGCACATTTTGGTCATGAAAAGTCTTGTAACCAAATTCAGTTTTTCTACATTAATGCTTTGAATACATAAAGAAGAGCTAAAGCTTTTCCACTTGTAATTTGTTCACTAGAATGGATATTTCAAAAAAATAATTCTTACTAAAATTCTCAGTATCACTGCTTAGTACATCGTAACATGTATTATTTAAAGTTTGAACAACATTACATCGTATTTCTGAACATTGTTAAAGATGAGTTTACCAAATTTTCTATAGACATTTAGCTTTGGGTATTCGAGGTGTAAATTCATTTGAAATCGAAATAAAACTCCGATCTTAAGAAAATCTTTTTATAGTCTATTAGAAAAAATCATGTTCAACGTTGGTGTCCATCCAGGCAAATTATAAAAAATATTTGAGAAATTGGCAAATTTTTCCAGGACATTGCCTCTAACCGTAATATTGAAACTATAATATTATAGCATTTATTTATACGGACATAAACTTTGTAGAAATGGTAAAATCCTTTAGATATAAATTGAAACTCTTGATATTTAAATTCTTCTTTGTTTCATCATCTTTCGGCTTTCAATTCTGCGACAGAAACATATACAGGAAATGAACCATAAAATTTCTTAACCTACTGAACAATCACTGCAGTTTGAAAGGTCAATTACGAGAAAAGGCAGCAAATTCCGTATGAGTTGAAAATTTGGCGTATTTTGACGTAAAGGCGACACGATATGTCTAAATGTGACAGATACACGAATTTCTGACAAAACATCTTGTATTTATGGATGTACAACAAAATTAAGGTGTTTGATTGTCACTGGGGATCATAATTCATGATTTATTATATCGACCCGGCCATCGTTGAAGCAAAACATAAATCTCTATTTTTTTCTGTAAAACACAACTTTTGTTTTATAATTAATTTGACTTGCATGATCATCTCACGTTGTTAATCAGTATATGTATTCAGGGTTATTTATATATTTAATTAATTACAATTAGATATATTGTGTTTTATGAATTTCATCATGGTTGCCCTTTTGTGATCCCCGTTATGACAAGGACCAATTAAACAGTCCAAGACACTAAAGACTGTCTATCAATCCTTTCGGAACAACTTTGTAGGATTGTTGCCACTTATTGTGAATTCAGCAACGACATGGTTCGGCCACCGGCGCGGGTCGCCAAGGCAACTTCTGCAGGTTCAGACTCTTGGATAATTGTAAATACTATGCCTTTGATAAAGTAAGTTATAATATTTAAAACTAGAATATGCACATGATTTCATTTAGATATATATTTCAAAAATAGAAGCAGAAATGAAATCCTGCTAAATTTTAGGAGTTACTAATATCAATGAGTTTTTCGGATCATTCTATTGGTTAGAATTAACTTAATTATGATAATTGTACTAATTTTATATGAGTGTACAAAGAGGTTGACTATTGTCTATAAAAAAGCGCATGAACTCGTCATTCTAGTACTTTAATGTTCAAGTGAAAACGAATCTGAAGTCGTGCGTGAATTTTTAAATGTTGCAATATTTTTAGATTGGCTTTTATCCAGTAAAATACATTGAAGTTTTAATTCCTAGAATGTAAATACTATAAGCAAGTCGAAAAACAGTACGGCATTTTTATAACGTAGTAAATCATTTATCATCAATTTGTTTGAAAATGAAATAATGTCGATGTGAGTAAAAGAAGACAAGGGGGCATACGTCAATGAGACAGCAATAAAATGACACAAAAACCCAAAACAATTGTAAGTTGCATGCATATATCTTTTACATGTTAAAATAAACGTTTTAAACAGACTTTCAAAAGTCTTGGTTTTCTTATGTCGTTGTGTTGCATTGTTGGATCCAGGGGGTGTCCCGGGGGCTTGAACACCCCTTTTTCTATTTTCATTTTAATTATGTGAACGTTTCATGATCTTCCGGGGGTTGGAATTCTCCTCTCAAAAATGGCTGGATCCGCGCCCGAGTTGTTGCCTCATTGACGCATACTCAACATATCTTTTCATTCATATTGCAAGGATTCGTCGACAGTTCTTCAAAATATATCTAAGAGGTTCAACATTGACGTAACTAACACAGTTTTCAAGCACGTTAACTTTTTAAACGTTTGAATTAGTTATGCCTAAAAACTCAATGCATTACCACAGGAACGAGTAAGCAATTGTAGTTCATTTTCTTATTACCGACTTTAAAAAAAAATCGAAATGTTTGAAATTGTTGAATCATAGAAAGGTCAAACTTTTTTAGATCATGTACGTAATCTTTTATAAATTTTCTTTGCGAAATCACTTTTTTAGTCTCATTTATAACATGAATGTGAATTGCTCTTACGAATTCAAAATAATGTCAGATCCAGCTCAATGCCCTTTTCATTAAACTTACATATACAAGGAAACAATTTGGAATACCTAGGAGTTGTTTCTCTTTGCCAAAAAAAATGCATTCGATTCTGATACGACGTTTCAATATTTCTTGTAAAAAACTATAGTTGAATTTATCTTTAAAGTGCAGTCATGCATGATTGTGAATGTTTAAGAATTAGTTTTTATGGATAGTCTCAGGTTATAAGGCTTTTTTTTTAAAAGCGTACACCAAGACTTTTTGATTGGTGTAAGCTTCATACTTGGCGTTTTTTTTCATTTCGAGGTACACACAAGGAAATTATCAATATTTTTTTTTAATTATAAAACGGCAAAATGCAAACAGTGATCGTACAATTATAGGACCATTCGTCCATCAAAGAAACTATGGTATTACTCTGCGTTTAAAAATAACATCGGAAGTTTCTTATCTAATTATACATGTAGATGTAGATATGTGACTGTGATTGTACTTTTTGTCATTCCTTATAAGGAATGATTGAACAATTTTCTATTTTCCGTGTTTTGTTTGTTAATTGTTCGTTCTATCGTGTGTTACATGGGAGATTGATAAATATAGATTCAACCATGCAACACCGTTGATTACGATGTGTATATACTCGAAATAGTTTCATTGCAACTCACATGTGCGAGGTGTACTGAGCATTTAAAAAAATAATTTCATTATACAGATAGATATTATAGTCAGCGGGGGAAGTGGTAGTATCTCATTCTCTAATATTTTAATGGAAAATGGCGTGTGGAACGTTCCGAATGAATATGGCAGGAAATTTTACGAGACATATTAAATCTAAAAATGGTTTATCAAACTGCCTCAACCGGTTTAAAAGCTTTCAAATTTTGAGAAACAAATAGAGACAATCGAAACACGTAAAATCTTACAGTGGGTTTATAAATGGCTTAAGGATGCTCGCTCCTCTGGTTTTTAAAATTTTGCCAGATTTTCGGAATCCTCTGGTTTTATCCATGTTTTGCCATTAAATAATTTTGTCCACTAACCCCTACTTTTCTTTTCATAATTTTATTTCATATAGTTTTAAAAGCCATATTTGAAAATCTTATATAATCCTTGTTATTTTTTCATAGTTTTTAAAAGAGAAAAGCGGACAATGTTAAAAGTATGAAAAATCTAGAGAGAATCATTTCCCGCCAAATTTTCAATGGCTTATATCTCAAAAACAAGTACACGGACCCTTAATTTTTTTCTGCTTTTTTGGTTCCTTTATTTATATACTATAAATTTAGAACAGTCTTTTAAAAAGCTTGTTATTTTAAAACAGAGTAGCGAACATCCTTAAGGTAGAATTACTTATAAAATTGAGAATGAAAACGGGGAATGCACCAAAGAGAAAACAACCCAACGAAAGAGTAAAAAATAGCCCAAGTCCACCAAAGAGTCTTCAACACAGCGAGAAACTCCCGCACCCAGAGGCGGGCTCCAGCTGGCTCCTAAACAAAAATGTATACTAGTTCAGCGAAAATGGACGTCACACTAAACTTCGAAACATATAAATGAACCAAAATTAAAAAAAAACATACAATATAAATAAGAAGATGTGGTATGAGTGCCAATAAGACAACTGTCCAGACTAAACAATGGCCATTTGGTGGCTTCTCGCAAGGAGTACAATCACAAAGAAAGTCACCCCTCCCCCAATCTGTCGAATTCTCTAAAGATTGCTTCTGTAACCAACTACTTTAAACAGCATCAATGAAGGATAACTCAGACATCCTTTGACAGTTGATTATGTATTCATAGCTTAAAAGTCACAATTTTTTTTAAAATGTGAAATTTTAAGACGATACTACTTATCGCAAAAAGAGGCTTCATGCTCAGGAGAGGATTTATTTTACACCATATATGGTTTAAGAAATGACAGGATTTTCCAATTCGGTAAACTATCTACATATGTATTTTGCCTTTGATATTACAACTGATTTTTATTCTATGTGACAATTTCCTTTATGATTCAACATGCCACTCCGTTGTTTGTAACACACGAAACAAATAAATAATGTTTAATTACATCTCTAAAAATAAGAGAAAAACCATTAACAGATCATATTACTTTCCAACAAGTGTCAGTTGTTGCGGAAAATGATGTCAAGTTTTATCCCTTCACACATGTACAAAAAGTCTTTATTCATAACGAATGGTAATGACATGTTTTATCCCTATAATATATTTTTATGACAACCAAAAATAAGTTTTTATGGACCACAAGATTTAACAAAGCATGCGTATTCATTGTAAATAATTAGGTCAAGGCATTTATATTGCATAAAACGGTACTGAACATACATATTGTGTGTGTGTGTGGTTTTTGATGGGGCATATTTTGTCTCTTCAACTTTGTACTTGTTTGGCTTTATAACTATTTTGATCTGAGCGTCACTGATGAGTCTTATGTAGACGAAACGCGTGTCTGGCGTATTAAATTATAATCCTGGTACCTTTGATAACTATTGTCCCTTGGGGGGAACACTTTTTTATCGACTTCAATAATAAAAACTTTTTTTTTCATAGACAAACATAAACAATATTTTTTTTTAATTAAATTTTTATATGTTTTACCATTTTCCACAGAAACAAACTTTTTTGCATAATTACTCTCTAATCAAATTTTTTTCTCAAGAAATGTAAGCATCACACAATTTATTGTAAAAAACATGCCTCCTTCTCCCGAAATTAAACAAATTTATAAGATACAACAATTTATTACATTGTACATCATACAGGATGACATTTTTATCCTGGAGCAAGTATGAATTTAATAACCAATTTATATAATAAAAGTACAAAAAATATTTATTTGAACATATTTATTATACAATGTCACTGCTCTTTTGTGTATTGCACCTGACCAGGTGACATTGAAACCCCGTCTCATGACCTCTATAACAGGTTAATTATCATTTGTAAACATTCCTAACCCCAATTATTACGTTCGATTAACTTATATCTTACGTAATTATTACATTAATGCATATATATTCACGTGTACTTTTACACCTTGTACTTACAATTTGACAGAAAAGGGACATAACTCGAGCATGTTTCCATGTGAAAGGCCGTAAATTGGTCGTAAACATGTTGTCGTTACAGGACATTGAATGGCACCTTCTATATGTCAATTACAAATTGTTGAGAAATTATAAAACATGGTCAACAACGAGCATTGTACCTTAAGAGTGTATATACAATTTATAACACGTACATAAGTTGATAAATATCTAATATTATTTTATGTGCTTTCAGTTATTTATGGGGGTTGTACAAGGGTTAAATGTATGGGCACGGACGAAAATGAAAAGAAAGGATCAACGCAAATGAACGTATAGTCAAGTACTGAAAACGTACCGAAATAATGTGAAATTTTATCAGTATTTCGAAGATATTGTACTATTTCAGTCCCATAATTTCACAGTACTGGATTTTGGCTTCAAGTTGAATGTACAGTTTTATATTTTTTTATTTTTAGGACATTTCAAGTTTTAAAAAGGCTATCATGTACCAATCTAGTACTTTTATATAATTGCACTTTCAGCTAAATTTCCTATCAAATTATAGTAAACAAAGAAGTACTATATAATTATTGTACCTTCATAGTACTGCACAACGGAGATACAAAACTAGTATAACTTCATATTTGTGCATGTACATAAGTACAGTACAATAGTTCGAAAGTACTATATCAGTTCTTTATTATTTAAGTACATTTTCAGTGCTGAAAAATTATATTAAGCACTTAAAAGTACACGCGCAAGAATAGCTGTGTAATTGTTTAATCAAATAATACGTGCTTACAGATGGATGAAAACCGCAATTTTGATATTTTTTGTATCATTTCTACACTATGGGGTCACCCTGTACGTGTCCCTTTCTACTTTCTACAAAGTATAAGATTTAAGCTTACATATTACTTAAAGAAGAGACTATTAATCATATTCACCACTGAAACATATTTAATTAATGAAAGTTAAAGGAATAATCGACAAAGTGGAAATAACCAGAATCTTGACCGTTTATATCTTTGGCAATTGTACATGAAGCCTGAGGCTGTGGATTTTTTCATTTTCCTTTTTTATCAAATTAATGGACGTTTACATACATAACCAATATAGGAATAGTGCATGATAGCACAGAAACTGCGCATGCGTTTGTCTTTTCCAAATTAAAACAGACAAACAAATCTGAGTGATGGGGATAGGAGGGATGAATGTCTTTTCTTGTTTACCTATACGGGATTAAGTTCGCATGAAACACATATAGTTGGTCAATAGGTCAAGGGTATCGACTGTTTCCTTTCCGAAGCAATTGAAGATAGCGGCTGAGCCCATTTTCTCTATCTAAAGTTTTTAGTGTCGTGTTTGTTTACTGTTTTATCTTTTTATACCTCTGTTACGGAGGTCATTATGATTTTGACCTAACCGTCCGTCTATGAATCAGTCCGTCCGTCCGTCCGTATGTCAGTGTATCTGTCCTGCATCACTCTTTTGTCTCCAGCATTCTTTCTATCTGATCCCGATCGTATGAAGGTTTTTTATCATCAAAGCTTCGAATTAGTTCGATTATCCGAAAAATTTTGGAACTATTTTTTTCCGGGGTGGACTGCAAACAATATATATGGGGGAATATTTAACTTAACAATATCCCATACCAATTTTTGTTGCCAATATTGCGCCAACGTTGGTTATCCGATTCTCTTCCAATATGTATGAGGTTACTGCTTTTATCGGATAAGTTCAATAATCAGAATAATCAGAATCAAATACGTTTGAATAATAAGATTAAATCAAATACGGAGTAGAACCAAATATTCCGGTATGATTGCCAACTCTTTATCAGAGACCAATTGACTCAGATTTCTTTTCAACTATTGGTACCGTACGGCCTTTGTCACATACCGCATATCTAGCTATAAAATGCCCCTAAATGACAAATGTAAAACAATTCAAACGAGAAAATCTATGCCTGGGGTAATAAAGGGGATGGTGGTGTATGTAAATGAGACAGCAGCCTATCAACACAGAATTAACGTAAACTGTGTTCAACAGTAGACAAGTTTCTACACTATATATCAAGATATAAATTTCTCCAAGTATAGCATATCGATTTAATACAATTTCCTGGTTAAAGATGTCTAGCAATTGATTGTTTGTATGTTTAAACTGTCTAATTTCTTTCGCAATTTTCTACTTTCAGACATTTCCTTCTAGTTTTTATTTTCTTATCAACCATATCATGTGCCAATGCCAGAGGTCGAATGATTGAACCATGTCAAAGGTCATCACTATGGCGAAAAGGTTACAGTTCACCAGTAAATCAAGATGATGATGGCTTAAACTGTGGCGGATACTGGGTAAGATATATGGAATATCCGGGTACTAACAGTCCATCAGCAGTGGTATCGACCCAGTTCTACAATTTTTTATAATTTCGCGCGTCTGAATCGCTTTTCTAGTTAACCTTCATGAGGAATGCAGAAAACCCATTACAAACTATCGTTTTATCTTCCCTTTTTAAACAAATTATTTGTTCAAGAAATTTTTGAATAAAACAACTTATTAAAGATTGAAACCATGTCCTCTCTCTTTTCCCCAAAAATAAATATCAATTTCAGGTGGCTAATAGTCGGAATTTCGCTTTGTACAAAAAACACCAAGAAAATCAAGAGAAAAAAAAAGGAAAATACATTTTTGACAATCCATTTTTCAGTGGCTGTCAGATTATTTATTTTATACGTTTGTTTACCGACAATCGAGGAAAAGAATATACATTTCTATAGCATTTGACATCTTTATTTTTAAACTGTATTGTTGTCATATATAATATTTGACGTGATCAGGGGTTCACCAAAGGAGTCATATCAACATATAAAATAGTACATAATAGTGATGATGTTGAAAAGATTTACCAAGTATTAGATACACCATGTCCTTAAGCCATTTTATAATGTATACTTCTTGTAGGGTATATATATTCGAAATGACATCGTTCTCTAAATCATGACTTTGTTTTTTAGATACATGTGATAAGCAATACACATCAGTTATTGAAAATAAAAATTATTCCGTATTTTTAACGTGCTAGTTCATAAAGTTACAGTCCACAGTGTCCCGGACACATTATAATAACTCCGTTCCAACCAGTAAGCTCTTCTCAAATGTCATGTATTTAGCAGAGAAACTGCAAATGCCATTTTCAAGTCTTCGGTTTGACAATGCCGGGGACGGAAAACAACCTCCCCCACTCGAACTACCACGAGATTTGCCATGTTTTGTCCGATATTGTAGGAAGTTTTTACACCTATACATTGATGTGTTTCATATTAACTTACATGTAAATAAAACAAGAAATTGCTGCGGCTTACTTAAACATAACAATATACTTTCAAGAAACTCGTTTCATATGACTTTATAGCTTCAAATAGGTATTATATTCTTTAAACTTTGTACAGAAAGGTCTCATATTCTTAAAATTTTGTTTTGAATGGAAGTGTTTTTTACTATTGAAAATTACTATAAATAAAAACAACATTGATTTAAAAAAAGTCTTGTTCTTGTATCTTGCCGAAAAAAATGTTTTTTTTTTTTATTTCAGCTTGAAAAAACAGTTTCTCCTGGGATAAAAGACCCTATACCTAACATAAAATGAATGATCGGTCCCTTACATTATGTTCTCTTTTAAATAATTTAATTTTGGATGTAACACGTCTTCTGATTGGCTGAAAGTGTTTTGTCTATCAGCTCATAGACATAATTTTGTCATGTGACCGTGACGTCACCAACGTTTTTTTCAAAATTTACTCCTTAAAAATGGAATTTAGAATTAAATTATAAGGAATGACTGTAATATTTTTTCTGTCTATTCGAGATAACCTAAAAATGTGGTGCACACTTTTAAATAACCCGCTACGCGGGTTATTCAGTGTGCACCACATTTTTGATGTTATTTCTTCATAGACAGAAAAAATATTACAGTCATTCCTTAAATATCAGCTTATGTGTGTTTGTAATGAAACTAATATATCATACAACGCTGTCCTTAAATCACATTTGTCAGGTCAGAGAAATATCCCTCTGTTATTAAATATTTATCTTAAATAGCAAAAGTGTATCTTTAAAAGGCTTGTCAGTAAAAAGCAGAAGCAATCAAACAAGACAACTGACCTTTGTATGACCCTACAAAATGACAATTACATCCAATTAAAAAATGATATAGGTTATGATATTTATTTTGATGTTTTCTTTATTACAGCACCAGTGGCAGGAAAACAAAGGCAGATGTGGAGTCTGTGGCGACCCATGGGATTCAAATCCCCGCCCCAATGAAATGGGTGGCAAATATTTTAATGGACTCATTGCTAGAACTTATCATACAGACGATTCTCACATTAATATTGAAATAGAAGTTGAGAAGAACAAACACGGATATTTTGAATTCCGACTTTGTCCTGAAGTTTCTGATAATAATCCAGTGTCACAGGAATGTTTAGATCGTTTTCCATTGGAAATTGTTGGACACGGGCAACGTTTCTATCCTTCTAGTGCCAGAAATGTGTATTTGCAAATTGCTATGCCAAAGGGCTTGGTTTGCGAAAGATGTGTCCTTCAATGGAAATGGCATACAGGTATATTTTTTTTAAATATCATGATTTGAATCATCAATTACATGTATACATTGGAACATGCATGTTTTCTCAGTTGTTCTTACCAAAAGTCCACTAAAATTAAATAACTCTGGAAACTTATTCTAGTAGAACTTAAAAGTCAGATATGATAATAGTAACGATAATAAGTAAGTAAATAAATTATAAATAAATATAATCATATTCGAAGTGGTGCTGAAGAAAAGTTGATTTTTTTGGTTCTCATTGTAGTAAACAAAAACTAAAACGATGAGTAATACGAACAGACACATATTCCATAAAATTATATTAATTGCCAATAGAAGAATTTTTATATGACTCGACATAGTAAACCCATTACTGTTTTATGTGAGCCATCATTCACACTTATTATTCAAATATAATGATATTTTTCGAGAAAAAAATGAAAATGTCTACTTACATGTCACGAATACGCTGTTTGCAAGGTTACAATTGGCCGTTTTAAAATACTAATTATTGTGAATAATTTCATTGTTTGTACACCAAAATGAACAGACCACAATGGCATTGTTGACTATGTACTTCACCAGTCACACTGTTAATTAAAGTATTACTACATGTAAGAATGCATTTGATTTTAAAAGGATTAAATTGAGATATTGATAAAAGGCGATATTGAGTAAACGTCAAATAGACAGCAGCCAAACAACATAACTTAATAAAAAAACACATCTCTACAGGTCACAATATTGCGCTCGCAAATGACAGCAATTGTTCAAACTGTGTTACATCACACCGTAAAAAATATGTAATTGAAAGTTTCGTATTGAATGAAAGACTGGTAGAAATTTTGTCTTTCAATCTTAAAGGCCATTTTTTCGAAAAGGTCATTTTTTTGCAAAAGGTACCGTTTGCCGAAATTTTCCCAAAAGTTTCTGCATTGTATGACTGTTTTAATGATTTAGTAAACCCGTAATCTTTCGTACTGTGCATTTGTTATCTCCTGTTCTGCAGTCATGGGCATGCTTATTGACAAAACTGGTCGACTTGTGTACATGTATATATATATATAAAAAATATATATGCGTATGGTGACGTAATGCTATAATAGTAAAGACCAATACTTTTCTCACCAAGATCTTTTAGGAAAGTGAAATAGTTTTCAAATAAAATCCATGCGAGAGACTGTCTGTGGGATATTGTGAATGTTATATATAAAAAAGGAGACGGTGTATGGTTGCCAATGTGTCAAATATCCACCAAAGACAAGAATTTAAAGAACTATACGGCCTTCATCAGTGAACAAAACCCATAAGTAAATTGGGCATCTGGAGCAGTAAAATTGATACCGCTGATATAATTTCGGAAGTCCAAAATTCAAATTAATGAAAAAGATGAAATTTTTTCTCGGCATTGCTATGGACCACAAAACTATTGGGAATTCGATACTAATACAGTCATAATACAGTCATACAGTCAAGGCTCCGTGTTGAAGGCCGTACTTTGAACTATATTTTTTTACTTTTTACACATTGTGACTTGGATGGAGAGTTGTCTCATTGGTACTCATACCATATCTTCTGATTTATATAAACAATCCGAGTACGATTATCGTCCTCAGACTCGGAAATCAACCAATAAAACACTAATATTGGAATTTCGAGCACACATTTTGTACTCAGAGTACTATATGTAAAGTGTTTTGACTAAAAATCGAGGTCTTAGATAATTTGTGTGGAACAAGAATGTACTCACAACTTTTCTAGACTATGGACAATTTGGAGTTTGTCATATTATATAGTATAGATATTGTCAATTAATGCAGACCGTCTGGTGAACTCTAAATGACTATTGATTTATGTGTCGTTGTCTTGCTGCCTTATTGAACAACGATATTTGATTAAGCTAGACATATTGCCTGATTGACAGTATATCCCACCTTTATTAGGAAGCACATTTTGACCCTGTTTTGTGCCGTTTTATTTCCTTGGTCCTGTTTGTACCTGGACTACAAGTGTTTTATTGTGTGTTTTAGTTTTACGACATCTGGTTTAAGTAAGCAAAGCGTTAAGTGTGTGCGCATGTAAAAATGTTTTTACTTCACCAGTCATTGTGTGCGTGTACAAAGCCAGCCTCTGTGGACCATGTGATGTTCTTTGTTGTGTTTGTTTTTAGAGGAGTAGGGTGTTGGATGTTGTATGCTGTCTGTTGTAATGCACAGTATGTTCGTTGTTGTGTTTGTTTTTGGAGGAGTTGGGTGTTGAATGCTTTCTGTTTTAATGTACAGTATTGTTGGTGATTCATGTTATCATTTTTGTGTACTGTAAATTCAGAAATTATTGCATGCTTTTATTATTGCGATTTTAAAAGAATGGACGAAAATGCGAGATTGATTATTGCGATTTCGGGAAAAGCTGCCTACAGACATATGTATCAGATATCATAATGTGAGATCTTATCATTGCGATACGCATCCAGTCGCATTATTCGCATTAATAAAAACCTCGCAATAATTTCTGAATCTACAGTATTATTTATTTTATTCATATTTAAAGATTCAGAAAACTTCTGTAAGAATTCAGAGAGATAATGTGAATACCATGAATTAATAAAACATATATTGTCTTTTTCAGCTCTCCACTGGGGAAGATGTGCAAATGGAAGTAGTCAAGTCGGTTGCGGCGACCAAACTGAAATATATAACTGTGCTGACATTTCTATATTACCAAGGGGACACAACTCATTCAGAAATACTCTTAATGAAGTGACAAACGAATTCAGTATTCCAATAATTCAACCAGAATCTCAATCCTTAGATGTCTCACCTAGTGAAAACCCTCTTGGAAAGTCTTCAACTTATTCATTTTTGATAGGAAAAGGCGATTTATATGGAGTTCCGGTATCAACTGCAAAATCAGTCACCGAGACAAAGTCGAATGTACTAATGGCCAAGAATAATATTGTTGTTGATTCTGTCAATTCATTACCCGAAGATACGAAACGAATCGATAAAAGTTCGTTAGATAACAAGGAAGTTGTTACAAAAGACGTGATTAATCTTCCTTATATCGGTATGACAACTTCAGTTCAAAAGAATGACCAATCTAATGGCGTTTCCCCAACACAGGATCCCGGTACTTTACGAGACAATGTTGAAGTAATTGAGCTGTCACGTACCAAAAGAAACGTTAAATCGGCACCATCTAGCAGTCAGGTTGTACCTTCCGTTGGAAATTCGAGTGCGTCGACTACCGGAAGTCAAGGCGCATCAATTGAAGGAGGCCAAACTTCTGCTATGTCCACAGGAAGTCAGGATGTTGTCACTAAAACAACTGTAATTGTAAACGGTCACCAGTCAGCACCGTCATTGTCTTCATCATCATCATCTATGACTGAAGCAATATCGCCAGTTAAAGGTCAGGAATGGAAAGTTATAAACGTAAATCAGTCCCCTGAACAGAAGCAACCAGTAACAATTCAGGAAACTAACCCGCTATCGACTTCTCAGTTTGATATAAGTAATATAGCATTTGCTAATGCTGTTAATGATTTTACATCGGGTACATTGTTGTCGCATCATATAACTGATAGTATAGGTAATTTGGCGAATCCTGGAACATACAATCCTTCCATAGCACAGTTTACAGGAATGATGCATCCAACTGCTTACCCGACTATGGATTATTCTACATACAACCAACAAAATCAGGGCTTACTGGGAATCTCTATGTTTGATCATGGTATTGTTAGCGAAACACAAAGTGGTTTTGTTGACACGACTAGCAATGTTGCTTCCTGGGTTGAACAAACAGCTGAAACAACAACATCTGCTGTGGGTACTACCAAAGCACCTAGTACTACAACAGTTACTAGTGATCAACCACAGTCAAATCAAGTCAAAATAGTCGAACCTCTTACAGCAGGTACGAATACATGGTCTATCCACGGAATGATCGAACCTTTACCACCTACGACGACTCAAGCTCCATGGGTCGAAGCAAATCCTACTTGGGTAACAGTAGCACCAAGTGATCGGCTGCTAACACAACCAGTTATGCTTCATGGAACACAGCAACTTAACAATCAAGGTATTATGGGTAATAGCGGTTTGTGGACGCAATTATCAGGAATGTCAACGCCGGGTTATTATGACTGGGCTGAAATACCTTTCACAGACGGCATAACAACACAAACAACACCAAGTACAACAGTTTTCAAGACAACAACCCATACTTCTACTACCCAAACACCTGTTGAATCTACAAAGCAAGTAGCAGTAAAAGAGGAAAAGAAAAACATAACAGAAGCAAAACCTGTCGAAATTACAACTACAGGAGTACCTACGACAACGGAACGATTGTCAACTCATCGACCAGTTCTTGGATCCGCAGTTGACAGTATTCAACCAAATTCATACGGTGCAGTAGTTGAAGATCTTTCATCGACACCTGCAAAGGCTGTAGTTACGGAAAGAACAACAGTTAATGATGTACAGATTGCCACAGAACCACCGACAACTAAAATAAAACCGACGCTACAACAAACTGTGGTAACAACAGGTGTATCTAAAGTTACAACAAAACAACCTGTTGTTCTGAACGTACCACAACAAGCTCCTAAATTGGTTAAAAACGTTGCACCCTCAGGATCATATAATGTTTTCAAGGAGAACATTGGACAGCCAATTGATGTTGATACCGTTGTCAAACAGGGTAAAGATAGTGCCCAAGGAATAAAAAATGAAATACAAGCAACGATAAAAGAACAGTCTGTCAAACCTCCTCGAGCTTCTCTCGGAATGCAAAAGAAATCTCAAGTCTTAATTGAAAATATGATGTTGACTATGGCTGATCTAATGAAAAAGATTAAAAGCAGTCCACAGTTACAACCTGGTGTGTCATCTGTCAAAACAACAATAAGAAGGATTAAGCAAAACGTGGATAGAAATATACCAGCAACTCCTTCAGCAATAAATCACGTCAAGGAGTTGAAAATGGTTGATGTTGTAAAAACAATAAAATCAACACCCACACCAACTACAATCAAGTCAACGACCAAAAGAACAACTACGACAACCACGACAGAACCCCCAACTACAACAGTACCACCACCACCACCGACGACAACAACAATACCAACTACTACAACAACTCAACCGACAACGACACAATCAACAACAACAACTGAACCGACAACAACCGACCCACCAGTTGTCGATGCAGTCGGTGGTGCCTCAATGAGTTTTTTTAATCACATGTATAACCCTCAAACGACAGGAACACCAAATGTATGGAATAATGTACCTCCTACCACAGTTTCACCTATAACATGGAATGATGCAGTGGGTTCGTCATCCTTGATTAATGCCGGAAGTGGTACTGGTTTAATGAATGATGTACCAGCAACACAAAACTCTCCATCAATGAACCAGAATTTTGTAGATTTAATGAATACTTTAACTGCTCAGAACACAGCTATGCAATCTGGTGGTTTGACCAATCAACAAATTGTTGACATAATAAATCAACAATCTTCCACTACAACAAATATACAAGGCGGAAGTTTAGCTTCAGCGAGCGGAACTGGAGAAGTCGCTACACTAAATGCAGTCGAAATACAACAACCATACCAAAATGTTGTAAGTTCGGCTACTAACCAAGTTTTTACAGACAATACCCTTAATTATTTAGAAGCACCTGCACAGACAGGACAAACTTTCCAAAATCAAATCGAAATGACAACTAAACCTCGAACCATCCAGGAAATGGCCGCAGGAGGAATGGTAAATGTTGACTGGGATGCTTTACAAGGAAGGGGGAGAACGGCCAAAACAGCAAATCAACCTATGACAGGAATGGAAGCACTGATTCAGTTAATGAAACAGCAAGGTTATATACAACCACCGCCTGCTGCAACCCCAGCGCCACCTACTACCACGACAACTCCAATACCAACCACGACCACTCCTATTCCAACGACAACCACACCACCGGCCCCTACTCCACCACCGATAATTTACTATGCTGAAGATTTAACACCACGGGATGTAGATCCTATCTCTAGAGCTGTTATGTTGAAAATGATTAAATCTATGGCTCCAACTCGTCAAGATCTGTTTACAGTTCTATATACAACTGGTCCTGATTTGATGAACTCAATGGGAATAAATCCCAAAAACATACGTGGTTCTGTTCATGTTGCATTAATGAACATTTTCCCTGAGCTTCGCAGACCTTTAGGATTACCGCCTCCTAGACGAAGACCAAGATATCAACAGCCTTATGCCTCCAGTCAAGGACAATACGCACAAAACACCGCACAAGTAGCGGGTCAAGTTCAGTACGCACACACTGCTGCCTCGGGTCAAGGACAATACCCACATGCTGCTACTACAGGTCAAGGACAATACCCACAAGCTGCTACTACAGGTCAAGGACAATACCCACAAGCTGCTTCTACAGGTCAAGGACAATACCCACAAGCTGCTACTACAGGTCAAGGACAATACCCACAAGCTGCTACTACAGGCCAAGGACAATACTCACATACTGCTACTACAGGCCAAGAACAATACCCACACACTGCTACTTCAGGTCAAGGACAATACCCACAAGCTGCTCCTATAGGTCAAGAACAATACCCACAAGCCGCTACTTCAGGCCAAGGACAAACTGGTTATGCGATGACACAACCACAAGCCTCCTTACAAGGAGCAGCGCAAGCATATAATAGACCTCCAAGACCTACTATTGATCCAATTCAGAGAGCAATGGAAGCAGCAATGACAAAACAAGTTCTTCAGATGCTTGGTTTAGTTCCTGAACCTCCAGATGTACCACCCGGTGGGCGTAGAGGAGGGCGTGGTCGCGGCCTTGGAGGTGGAATGGCAGGTGGAGCTGCTGGTGCTTATCAGGATCCGTATGCCCAGCCATATAGCGCTGATCCGTACGCACGTCCTTATGGTGCAGGTCCAGCCGATCCCTGGCGTCCAAGGGGTCCTCAAGCTATGACTCCAGAATGGGCTGGAGTTCTTGGTGTAGGCCCTGAGCCAGGAGATGTCCCACCAGGAGGAGCAGCAGGAGGAGCAGGAGGAGCCGGTGGCGGACCAATGGTACCCGGAGGACGACGTGCTCGGATGATGGACCAAATGATTGAAATGATGGGCTTATAAGGTTGAACATGTTAAATAAACAATACAATGACGGTGAGGGGGTTGGAATTTGTTCCGGAAATCCGTGTGTCAGGAATAAAAAATGATATTGAAATCTTTACCACACTGTTACTGTTATATGCATCAATTTCAAGATACTATTATGAAATATTAGAAATGTTTTCCTGAAATATAATAATAGTACTGTTTATTTTCATATTGCATGATGTTTTTTTTCGGTTTTTGTAAAATGTGAAACGAATTTAAAAGTAATCGTCATGTCAACTTTGATACATTTGATTTACATGTTATGGATTACCTGTTATTCAACCCAAAGCTTTATTGAAATATTTTGAACGTCCTAAGATTTGAATTTTTTTTTCTCAATGATTAAAGATCTGCATGTCCATATTATAAACATCTTCAATTTTCGCTTGGTTTGTACTATTTGCAATTTAGATACGTTGTCACATTCTGATTTCGACAGGGATTGCATATTCGAAGTTATGCATGTTCACCAACTAATAGTAAACGAAAGGCTGTATTTTTTAATCGTAAACCGATTAATCAAGTCATTATGTCATTTCGATATGATCCCACTGAGTTCTTTTGGGTTAATTGATTTTTTTAAATATAAATTAAAAAACATTTGTTCTTTTTATTCCGCATCAAAGTCGAATGGTGTTTTATAAATGTTGGCAGATAATGTACTTTTGTCTTTAAATTAAGGTTTTTTATTTAAAGTACAAAAAATTTTCGATTCCTTTCTTACCTTCACTGCTTCGAAATGTTGCTACGTATAGAACGGAAATTTGTGATCTCTACGCCAGATATTGATTTGCATTTATTCTTTTGAAATTTTGAAATGTATCACGTGATTAATACCAAAACCTGAAAATGAATAAGATTCAAATAAATTCAAGAGAAATGTATGGTTGTTTTTTTCAACTATGGTCTCAAAAGTAAAATGTCATAGGTTACTATTGTTTTGATGTTGTATTTGTGTAGTTTGAATGGTTTTTAAGTGTGTAGGTTTTTGTTTTGTTTTAGAAATTCGAACATGAAGTGGCCAATTCAGTGTTTTTGTTTATTAATAAAGGTACATTAAAATGTACATCAATTTAAAAGATCGGAACTGATAGGGTAAAACTGATGCTTACGTTTAAATTTTGGTCATAATTCAGTGAAGGAAGACTAATATATTTTTTGTATATAAATGAGAAAATGTGATATATAACGTTAGAATCTACTGTTCATTTCCTTCTTTGTTTTCTTGATTTTTTTCAGGAGTATATTTACGCTTTTTTTTTCTTTTCTTTTCATTTGTTACGATTTCCTTTTAAATTGTGTTTGTTTGCTCTTTGGTATATGTGTGTGTGTGTGAGGTTGTTTCTTTTCCCTTTTCCTCAATAAATCACTTAATATCCTGAAAAGGCAACGTCGTATATAAACAGTTTATCTTTTCAGGTAAATTCTTATTTTGAAATTGTGATGACTACTTAAATACTGCAAAAAGATAAACAAACACTTCGTCAAATTCCGTATTGAGTCGTGCCCTTTTTTTTAAATTTATGGAGCATACTAATTTATTGTCAATTTTTCTCTATTTTTTTTCATATTATACCTAAGGACGTGTCACTCGTTGGTTCATATGATTGCTTAAAGTTTTGATGCGTATGGAAAACCAAAAACGAATAAAACAAACAGGATTTTATTTTTTGTATATAATTGTTATTTTGAATCACAGAATTGCACAGAAGTTTCTAACTATTTTCTATAATGTGTATGTATATTTTTATTATTATTGTGAGAATCATCTATCATTCATAATAAAATTATTTCCATCCACTTCATTGTTCTAGTGAACGCCACCTTCTCCTTACCATTTACATGTAAAATGAAACACAATATATATTGGCTCTCAATAATGACGACTTCAGTATGTACACTAAAGAGATTTATCCTGCCGAACTGACTTTAAATAAAGCTAATACGTACTAACAATGAACACTGTTTTTTCCTGGATCTTGATATCTTTATCTTTAACGGGAAACTTAATACCAAAATTTATGATAAAAGAGATGATTTTTCATTTCTTATTGTTAATTATCCATTTTTAGATGTTGACGTTCCCTTGTCGCCATCTTATGGTGTTTATATATCTCAACTTGTTCGATTCGCTCGTGTATGTAACAACGTATTTGATTTCAACGAAAGAAATCTCTGTATTACTGAAAAATTATTACACCAGGAATTTCGATATCACAAACAAGTGAAAACATTTACTAAATTTTATCATCGGTACAAGGACATCATTCGTAAATATAAATCAACATGCAGACATCTTATACGTTCAGGTATTTCACATCCAATATTTTATGGTAATATTCTTTACAAAGCACAAAAATGTTGGTATTCACCTCAAAAGCTAACCAAACCTTTAAACAGACTTATTCGGAAAGGATATAGTTACGATACTGTTGTCAAGTCATTAAGGATTGCATATTTTGGTATTAATATTGATTAGCTCATAGGGTCTTTGCATTGGAAATAAACACATTTATTCTAAAACCAGTTGTTGGCATGATACAGGTTATTTCTTCTCATATATTTTCTGATGGTATGATACTAATCCCCTAACGGGAGGGATTGTACTTGATTTTCATATGATGAAGACATAATCTTTCAATCAGTTTAATTGAGGTTTGGAGCTGGCATGTCAGTAACTGCTAGTAGTCCTTTGTTCATTTATGTATCATTGTCATTTTGCTTAGTTTCTTTTGTTACCTATTCTGACATCGGACTCGGACTTCTTTTAAACTGAGTTTTACTGTGCGTATTGCTATATGTTTTTGTTTTTCTACATTGACTAGAGGTACAGGGGAGGGTTGAGATCTCACAAAACATGTTTAACCCCGCCGCATTTTTGCGCCTGTCCCAAGTCAGGAGCCTCTGGCCTTTGTTAGTCTTGTATGTTTTTTAATTTTAGTTCATTTATATGTTTTGGAGTTTAGTGTGACGTCCATTTTCACTGAACTAGCACACAATTTTATTTAGGGGCCTGCTAAGGACCACCTCCGGTGCGGGATTTTCTCGCTGCATTGAAGACCCATTGGTGGCCTTCGGCTGTTGTCTGCTCTTTGGTCGGGTTAATGTCTCTTTGACATATTCCTCATTTCCATTCTCAATTTTAATACTTTGGAAAAACATATACATGATGTATGATGGTCTGGATGGGGGTTCTTAATTTATTTATTCTTCTACGTTCTTATATTTTCCACATTTATTCTTATACTTTTGCACACTATTCTCTATTCTTTATATTTTTTGCTCATTTATTTCTATTCATTATTTATTTTTGCCATTATTCCCTATTCTATAAACCCCATCCAGACCCTTTTGATTGTAACAGAAACTATATAATTACAAAATCCTGGACAAAGGGAAGTAATCCACATGTATTAATCCAAAACGATTAGGAAGGGTATCATCGTTTAACTTTACTATTGATGATGTCCTCCCACTTAACAATACAAGGTTTGGTGATTTTGTAGAATGCATCTATCCCATCGAAATTGAGACAAAGGATACAACAGATACAGTTAAGTCTGCATTATATCTTAACTTCCCTCCAGAAATTGACAATTAACGTCGATCCTTGTTGATTTAGAACAAAACTTTATTCCAGTGCTTGCATTTCCCATTATCATTTTTTTGATAGAGGTTTGCTGCTTACAAGGAAGCTATTAGACCAAGAGTAACAAGTGGTGAAGTTAAATACATCTCTTCGTAAATTTTACGGACGCTATCACGAGATCAAGTGAACCCGAGATGCGCGCGAAATGCACTACCTAATCGAAACTAATGGTTAAGGGATCCTACATTATATAAATAACACATAGCTGAGAGGGTGATAGAGCAGATTGTTACCCCGAGAAAACATTGTCAACCGCGGCGTACCAATCTACTCTATCACCCTCTCAGCTATGTGTTATTTAATTTATTATACTGAATGTCCTATCATTATTGTCTTTTACAGATTAATTGTATTGTAAAAGTATTTTCTATGACGTCACGTACATAACAAAGTTACGGGTATTAGAAAAAACAACAAAAGTGAGGCAAGATGTTTTATTTTTTTTTATTTTGACAGTCAAATAATAAAATCTGAGCCAAAACGTAGAACTTAAGCATTGTATTTTATTACTTGATGTAAATTCAATTCATATTGTCCTTCAAATTATCGAATTTTGATTGGTCTGGACGAGAGGGTGACATTCAAAAAAATTGTCACCCGCTCAGCCATGTGATAGAGTAAATTAACACCCTCGTATTAGCCAATCAAAATATGACATTTTAACGTGAAGTATAATAAAAGAAGATATTAAACGGGCAACAAAATAATGTCAAACGGACAATAAAAATAATGTCAAAGTAAGACAGTTAATAAATACTGCGACAGAAAGAAACAAAAATAGAAAACAACTGTCAACGGAACATTAAACTAAAGATTGAGCAAACCGGACTCCACTAAAAATCGAGAGTCAACTCAGGTGATCCGAAAGAACAATCAGTTATTGCAGAATTGTCACTTTGATTCATTTCGAATCCGCGATACCGACACAACACAACATAACACACCACACCACACCACACCACACCACCCCACACCACACCACAACATAAATGTCACTGTGACTTTGAGATGAAGAGCAGCTTTTGTTTATTTTTTTTGTTATGTACAAGTCAGTGTTATAGTTACTAAAACTATGAGTACAGTATCTGCTCACGCCCTAAACATATATATTCTTATAATACCTGAACTTCCTGAATATGCATGAAATAATTACCACTGGACGTTAAACATACAATCAATCATCATATAATACCTGATAAGGCAAAGATGCAGAAATTTTAAAAATTCAGAGTTTATACGTGAGTATACCAGCTTCGATTATATCGATATTTGAGTGATTTAAAGAAAATCCGACGAACAGGGTAGGTTTCCAACTCTTGAAACGCCCTCTGGATCCTTCAATATAAACACCGAAACGATTTATGAGATAAAAAATAATGTCCAATGCAAGCAGTTTTAAAGTATGGCATAGGAAAAGGCCAGATGGGGTAACATTTCTGAAGAATATTTCATCATGCGAGAAGCGACGCCCTAGAACTGTTACGAAATATAAGTTCCTTCATAATATAAGTTCCAATTGGAAGAACTGTTCTGTAATATTATTACCACTGGAACAAATATTACAGAATGTGTTCCTTACGGAATAAAGGACATATAATATTTGTTCCAACAGGAACAGATATTATGGCATTGTTTATATTAAAGTTTCCAGGGGAACTTCTGTTAGGCGGAACAAATATACGTTAACATCACTTCCGAAATCATTTTGGTAACATCATTACCATGAAAGGTGGAGTGTTAACTATAATATATACCAATTAAACAGCAAATCTATAAAACAAAGCACAAAAGCACAAAACCCTCTGAACGAACTCAGAGTAATTCATTTTGAATTTTGTCATCCGCCATTTATAAACACTGGTTAACTTAGAACTACTCCGAAGACGGTCGTGACCTTGAATAATAGAAAAATTTCTACACACATACCAAAGTTGAAAATCGCCATGATTCTAATACGTTTTAATCAATTCAGCACAGACAGCCAATGGTCTGACATCAACTCAATATTCCTTATTGAAAATGGTGTATATATATGAATACAACGGTGAGATGGGTTACTGTCCTATTTACGCATACCCTTTATTTAAATTGGTTGAAAGATATGACAGTCCAAAAAGTAAATAAATGTTGCTCCCACAAATTACAACTACTGTCCTCCTATAATGTGACCTCAGCTTGTTATTTATGATTATTTTCTAACCACTGGGAACTCTTCTGTTTAGGAGACTGAAACCACTAGAAACTCATCTGTTTAGGAGACTGAGACTGAAACCACTGGAAACTCATCTTTTTAGGAGACTGAAACCACTGGAAACTCATCTGTTTAGGAAACTGAAACCACTGGAAACTCATCTGTTTAGGAGACTGAAACCACTGGAAACTCATCTGTTTAGGAAACTGAAACCACTGGAAACTCATCTGTTTAGGAGACTGAAACCACTGGAAACTCATCTGTTTAGGAAACTGAAACCACTGGAAACTCATCTGTTTAGGAAACTGAAAATTATAAAATATTGAAACAGAGTTGTTTCTATTGCCAGTGGCAATTACAAGGAAAAAGAAAATATTTCAAAAAACAATTGAAATTTAATTAAAATACATGTAACAAAATTACCTTTTTTGTAGGGTTTGAAATTTCATATGCAGATCACACAGGAACGAGATTTGATATGTACATTCATTAGTGCAAAGTTTCAACAGCCGACAATAATGTGGTGTTAACTAACACATGTTCTTTACAATATCTAAATGATTGATTCAAATCATCAATTTTTATTTACTTATATATACTATTTGCACGGCATATCTTTTCTAACTGAGGGCCCTCGGTGGTCGAGTGGTCTAAAACGTTAAAAGAAAAAAGTAGCTCATCTACTGTATCACTAGCATGTCAACACTCAGGTTGTGAGTTCGAACCTTGTTAATTTAAATTGACAAGGATTGTCAGTTTTCCTCCGAAGGTCGATGGTTCTCTCCGAGCACTCCAGCTAACTCAACCAATAAAAACTGACGGCCACGATTTAGCCAATACTGCTAATAGTGGCGTTAAACACCAACAACCAATCAATCAATCAGTATATCATCCTGTCAACATTTATGCTAATGAAAATAACACTTTGTAAATTTCGTGCATCCGAAGCCTTTTATACGTGTGCATGCAAAACAAATTTCTTGTCAGAGGGATCTAAATACAGCACAAACAACATTTTCCAAAAGACCAAAAAAGTGAAAAAGTATATTTTAACAAAACGCATTTGACTAACAGGTCGAACAACAAATGTTCTTAAATCCTGCTGACTGCCATTGGCGATTGCCAAATAAACGGATCACAAGGTGTAATAAATGGATCTTAACTATAAATTTAATACCAAACAGAAAACAATAAACTTGCGGCAAAGATGGTATACCGCAAACAAAGGTGCAAAGATTTTTTGTACACCATATCCGGATTTCGACAATTAATGTCTCTTCAGTGATGTTAGGAATCGAAACGGTATTTGGAAGGCCATATAATTTACCTCAATTTAGGATAGACTCTTGAATTTTGAGGAGTCAAAATAGGATGAACGGATCATATAAACCTGAAGGCAAATATAATACAAGCCCAAACGAAAAAATATAAACAAGTCTAAATTAAAAACAACGTTCAAACCTATGATTGCGTTGGATAAAAACCGCAATTTTTATACGTGTGCATGCAAAACAAATTTCTTGTCAGAGGGATCTAAATACAGCACAAACAACATTTTCCAAAAGACCAAAAAAGTGACCAGGAACATATATATTGACAAAGTCGCAGTCATTTCATCATAGAACGGTACAGAATGCAGACGGGGTAATTAAAAATGGCGCCGATGGCATTCCCAGTAACCGCGAATTTCACAAACCATTATAAAACACTTCACTTTAAATAAATCACACTTATATTGGTCATTTTATATGACGAAATATATCTACTTTACGATAAAACTTATCAATTCATTGTATTTGTTGAACGTTTGGAATTATGTGGTTAATTTGTTGAGCAGTTCATTCTTTTTTGTTTTAATTTTTTTAATATACTTTTCAGGATCATCTTGTTTTATCGTACACAGGGAAATTTCACTCACATCAATTTCACGTGAATTTAAATTCATGTGAATCTCACATGAAATCAGTTAGTGTGAGTTTCATGTGAATCTCATGTGAAAGTCACATGATTTTTTTTCACGTGAATTTTTAAAATAACTTAATTCAAATAACATCTAAATTTTCAAACTTATTCAAAATCATGAAAAATACCATTTTATTTTGGTAGAGTTCACGTGAAATTCATGTGAATCTCAATTCACGTGAAATTCACATGAAAATTTTCACGTGAGTTTCATGTAAAAGCTCGTTTGAGGTGAATCTCATGTGAAATTTTTCACGTGAATTTCATGTGAGATTCATGTAAAATCCATGTGAGCAAATTTTGCCTGTGTAATGACACACCTTCAAATGATAGGAGGCTGAAATTTCCTTGGTTGATATTATCATTACTAAAATAGACAGTAAAACAGGGTGATTTTTTTTATTAGATCCATTTAAGCATAGTGTTGACACTGGGATCTGTATTTTAATCAGTTTGAAAAATGGGACTCAGGTCGATGAATAGTTCATATTCTTAATATACATCGATATTATATGATCTTTTCCTATATTTTCTCTTTTTTTGGGGGAGGGGGAGGGGGGGGGAGGTTGTGTTGTGTTATGTTTTAGTTTTCTTTTGTTTTTTATTTTCAGTTTTCTTATCAAAATGTTTTATAAAAAAAACATTTGCAATGATTTTCCTTGAAACTAATATGCTTCATATGTTTTTAATTTATTTTTACATTTTTACAATGAGTCTGAGAGACTGAACCAAAACCGAAAGCAGTGACCGAAACCTGACTCTCGGAAACCCACAAATATAACATGATTGAGGATGCTTGCTACTCTTGTTTTTGACTTTCTGTTAGATATTCGGAATCCTCTAGGTTTATTCATGTAGTGCCAATACACATTTTGCCCGCTAACCTCTACATTTCTTTACATAATTGTATTACATATTATATAAAAAAACATTTTTGAAAATCTTATCAAAACCTTGTTCTTTTCATATAGTTTTTGAAATTAAAAAGGTATCAATGTTAAAAGTAATAAAAATCAAGAGAGAATCATTTCCCGCTAAATCTATAAATATTATATCTCAAAAACAAGGGCACGGACCTGTGATTGTTTGTTACTTTCTAAGTTTCGATATTAATATACTATAAATTAATAGCAGTCTTTTAAAAAGCTTATTATTTTGAAACTGACGAGCGAACATCCTTTAAAATTCATGGCGGTTGTTGTGGTCTTTTGTACTGTTCTATATTTCTGATGATACCTGTTATTCTTTTAATGCATTATAAGAAACCAATGTAACTTTAAAATTATCAATGCCAAAAGCGTATTGATCAGTGCGTACAAAACTGTACAATTTAATACGATTTGTGCGTACAATACTGTATGAACTTATACGGTTGTTGTGCACAAAACAGTAATTACTTTTCAGCTATTTTGTACAGCCTAATATGGCTGGCATGTACTAGATTACAAGCATATAAAATATCAATACATTGTGTATTTAGAAAATAACAAAAAAATAAAGTGGGTGCAAAGTATACAAGGTGTCTTTACAATTGCAAAATCGTCCAAAATGTAAAAGAAATTGGTACTCATACAGTCCAGACAACTATGTGTTACGCCATTGCTCCCATACATATATCGTCCGTAAATCTTCAAAAAATATTGTGTTAGTCCTATTTCGTAACGTGGTGAAAATCTTCTAGGTGTAACGGAGCACAATAAAGTAAGATTATTCAAATGCTTTTGAAAACAGTCGCTTTACAAGTCATGTACATTTATGCTATGCAATGTAAGAGATTGTTTTCAGAGGTAGTATGAAGCTATGAAGGTTCTTAAAAGTTTCATGAATTTGTTGTTAAAAAGGAAATAATTGGTATATAGTTATCAAAGGTACCATGATTATAATTTAATACGCCAGACGCGCATTTCGTCTACATAAGACTCATCAGTGACGCTCAGATCAAAATAGTTATAAAGCCAAACAAGTACAAAGTTGAAGAGCATTGAGGACCCAAAATTCCTAAAAGTTGTGCAAATACGGCTAAGGTAATCTATTTCTGGGATAAAAAAATCCTTAGTTTTTCGAAAAATTCAAAGTTTTGTAACAGGAAATTTATAAAAATGAACATATAATTGATATTCATGTCAACACCGAAGTGCTGACTACTAGGCTGGTGATACCCTCGGGGACGAAATGTCCACCATCAGTGGCATCGACCCAGTGGTGTAAATAAATAAAACACGGATTCTATGGAAATCAACTTAATAAGGTCCATGTTATTTATTATTTTTCATTTTGATTCTCCATATAAATGAGATGTCCCGCGAGACATGTACATCCATCCCATGTGTTGTCATTTTTGCACGAAATAGAAACAACAAAAATCAAATGGTTGAAAATAAATTGTATTTGTCCAAATACAACATTTTGAAAAATAATTAGAAATATTAACATAATTATGTCACATATTTTAATGTTACGGCAACAACTTTACAACATGTATCTTCGCGTCATATTCGTTGCACCCTATTAACAGAAATCCTTCATTGTCTATACATAAGCTGTATGGATATAAAATATCAAAGTTCCTTGTGATCTGTAGTCCTATTATTTCTCCATTTACATTAAGAGTATGTAAAGCATGATTGTCACAGTCAGATATTATTGTCGTATCCCTCGATGTAACTGCAATATCAGTGGGATTAAAGGCTGTTTCTTGTGTATTAAAAGAAACGAATCCGTTGTAGAGAAATCTTTTATGGCCAGTTCTGTCTATGCTCACTATTCGTCCAACATCGTCATTATTAAACAAGTCAATTACGTAAATGTTATTTGTTGAATCTGTTGCAATTCTACGTGCAAAATTAAATAACCTTTTTCCTTCATCATCGCGCATAAATGTTGATTTGCGTTTATAGTCTGTCCCGAAAACAGCAACTAGTCTCGTACTTAAATCCATTATTGGGAACATTGAGCCTTGCTCTCGAACCCCAAGTAGAAGTTCATTATGTTTACTGATGTGAATTGCCGATATTACGAGTGGAGAGATGTTCAAGACAGTTTTCGTTTTTGTTTTTTTGGTTGACGCCGCCATTAGCTTATTTCGTGGTTCCGGAGAAAAAAGTATTTTATCCTTGAAACTGATAGCAAAATCGACACATTCAATGTTCATTTGTTTTAATATTTTCACGGAATCTTTTAATAATTTTGCTTTTAAAAATTGAGTCATTTGTCCGCGTGCATTACTCATACAGGAAATTATATCATCAGTGCTGCACATTAATTTGTGTATTCCCGACACATGAGTTGTATATGTGTTAAAGACAGAAGAAAATATCTGCGAAATGTGAAGAGTCTTAAGACGCTCTGATAGGTCATTACCTATCTCTTGGATAGTGATAATGTTATGCTTTTCTGCAGTCTTAATCCGAGAATGAACGGTGGTTTTACAATTGTCACACATCAATAATTGACAATCGGTGCATTTCCATTTTATTCCTCTCTGATTACAGAGTTGACAAGATAATGGTGATTGTGCCTTACTATTAGATGTCGCCATTTCGAGAATTTGTTTTTAAGTGACCACCTGCTACAATCTCCGGCGCATAGCTCACATTCGCTCCGTACTTATTACTTCGTATCAATCCACTGTAATTGTAGTGTAATGTACTGAGTATACGGAACGGAAACGAGCGCTGAACAGAGATAGCACATGTTACAGTTTTACTTCCTTATGTAGTTATGAATATGAAACATATTATCCGGCTCCTACACTTGTATAATACTAGTAAGGACTCTGTGGGATTTTTGTAATGACATAAATACACAAAAAGCATTTATTATTTGTGTTTTCATTTTCATTTTTGACCTTTGACCTCAAGCATCTGCTTGATATTCATGAATGTATGCATTTTGTATGCCAACATTTAGATTTACAATAAAAACACACTTAGTAATACCACTACCGCAGCACACGTCATACACAAAATTAGCCAAAATGATGCAAAAACTAACGTATTTTTATAGCGTATGAACTTTACTAGCCAGCACAAAGCATTAAAAAACGGAATTTGCAAATATTTTGAATTTGATAATTTCCATGTACTATTTTTGTAATATGATAAATCCAAAGAAAATTAATTCCAATCCACCTTTCCATTTGAAACCCTGTACATCAACCTTGAAGATTTCTAGATTTCAGGCAGTAATAATAAATTAAGCATAAAAATCATAACTTGAAGCAGAGCTGCGTGTCTTTCTTTTCGAAGCTTTTGAGTTTGCATTAAATATGAAAAACAAATTATGTGCATAATAAATATGGTAGTGCCTGGAATTGTGTTTTTAAATTAATTTATTTTGTGGTTACGTTGCTGACTTGTTGCTGTATACATCTCCTTGTATTCATGAGCCAGGATGATTGATTTATGGATAGTTTGATGTATGTCCAATGGCAAATAATTCAAGAATGTTCAGGACTAGAACAAAATACAAATAGATGCAATAGGTATAGGTCCTGTAATAGGGATCGACCCGGAAAAAGAAGGGAAAAATTGAACAGCCACCAGCTGAATTGTAGGTATAATGGAAAGGGATAGAAATTTTCATACAAGAGTTGTTGAAAGGGTTCTTAACGTGCAGGGAGCGTGGAACTCACTCCAAACGAGGCCTCAGATTTCGTCCCTATTCTGACCGGACGTGGCTGCATTTTTATACATCCCGCACAGCTAAACGGATGTGCCACTTGACAAGGGTTTTACTGTCGGTCGGAAGAAAACCATATTTCTATACCCCTGTCACCCTTGAGGTTCCAGAATGAAGACATGCTAATGCACATGTCTCTTGTATGTACAGAAAATGAATAAAAAACACAGACCTGTATATACGTAATATATATATGTGTAAATATAAAAAAGTCTAAATTGAAAACAACGTTCAAACCTATGATTGCGTTGGATAAAAACCGCAATTTTTATACATGTGCATGCAAAACAAATTTCTTGTTAGAGGGGTCTAAATACAGTACAAACAACATGTTCCAAAAGACCAAAAAAGTGGAAAAGTATATTTTAACAAAACGCATTTGACTAACATGTTGAACAACAAATGTTCTTAAACCCTGCTGACTGCTATTGGCGATTGCCAAATAAACGGATCACCGATGTAATAAATGGATCTTAATAATAAATTTAATACTAAACAGAAAACAATAAACTTGCGGAAAAGATGGTATACAGCAAACAAAAAGTTCAAAGGTTTTTGTACACCATATCAGGATTTTGACAACTAATGTCTCTTCAGTGATGTTAGGAATCGAAACGGTATTTGGAAAGTCATATATATATATATATGTACAACCACTCTTTCATACATTCAGTTCAAAATATGGACTGAAAATATGAACAATGTCATTATATGTTATGAATTAATTTAAAAATTAATTCATAACATATAATGCCATGCAGTAATATGTTTAGATATTATTATGCAGATATCGTCTTGTGAAAAGGGAAGAGCTAAATTTCCCGGAATATATTAGACATCCGGACCATTTCCAAAGAGTATTCATCATAACTAAAATGTATAGTATGATATCTTCTTGTTTATACTTTGATGGTCGGATGTCTAATATATTCAGGGAAATTTAGCTCTTCCATTTTCAATAGATGTATATATTTGTAAAATTTTTTGTAGAATCTTTGATATGTATTATTTTAGACTCTAGAATACTAAAATTCCAGACCAAGATTCGGATTAGTAACCTCAAAGTAAAAGAAATTCGTTGATTATATTAAAAGTGTTATTTTCTTTTCAATTTTCAATCGAAATATTACAATGCATGTATTTGAATAAATCTGTGTGATGGTGGATGAAAACGCCAAATATTACTTATTCATCAGTAGATTAATCTTTATACATGAAACAATATGTGGTTTATTGATTATGTTTGGCTTAATGTCCAGTGGCAAATATTTCATATATGCTCAGGTAGATAGCAAATCAAATTATTCATTTATTCATAGTCTTCAAAAATAGACGATCGCGGGATGCAGGACAGGAAATTTAGACTTTAAACGTTAAAACGGGATTGTTAAGTATGTGTATGAGTTTGCCTTATATTTTAAATATATACATGCAACACGCTTGGTTCAAATTAGTGCAGCAATTTTGCAATTTCGAAACCTCCGTAAACGAAATGGAAAAGTACAGATGACCATATTTCTATACCTGGGTCAACCATTAGGTTTGGAAAAGGGATTGTATAGTGTGATACAAAATGTTCAAGCCTAGTAACATTATATCTAGGATATTTTGAAGACAGCTAGATTCAAAAGAGTAAAATAACAAAAATACCGAACTCCAAGGAAAATTCAAAACGGAAAGTCCCTAATCAAATGGCAAAATCAAGAGCTCAAACACATCAAACGAATGGATAACAACTGTCATATTCCTGACTTGGTACAGACATTTTCGTATGTAGAAAATGGTGGATTAAACACGGTTTATACATCTCATTTTTTTTTTATTCATATATATTATACATAATTTGTAGTGAACTTTAAGATTTTCATGGATATATAGTTTTTTTAAATAAAAGTATCTTAAATGAACGCTGTTACATGTAAATTAACTACAAGTGACATATCACAAAATTCTGTTCACAAATACAAAGCAGATCAATGTTACTAAATCACAATTTAATATAAATTGTATCATGGTAAAAACTATAAATTCACCTAAGGCCAGACTTTTTTTTATCTGTTTGACGCGAAAATTTATCAAAATTTAGGGTCGAGGGGCGAAATAAAAATAGAATTAAAAGTGCAAAATTTGTCCAGTCGATAATAAAAATAACAATAAAATCATCATATGCGTTAAATTTTTTTTCTAGAAATTTATCAAATGACAAGAACTATGAAATGAGAACGGACAAATACTTACACCCATCTGTTATGAAAATATTAACTATGTTTAATATGAAAAAGAACGAATATGGGGCAATGTCACGAAGACATCACCAAATCACAAAATATTTTTCTATTCATCCTCTATTGCATTTAATACAGATACAGGCGCCTACATATAGATTAAACAACAAATCAATGTGAATTTTATTGATCATTTTGTTTTGTGCATTCCTGGTCATAATCTTTAGCTCAGAGTCCATGCATGATGAACATATTGGTCGCACTATTGCGTTTTCATTTTTTAGTCTATGTATCTCTGGGTGAATGTCGGGGACCACTTCGCTATCTCAACAGTAGAAACAAATACTGTCGAAGACCTGGGTCTGCCCTGCAAGAAAAAAAATATACTGATATAAAATGTGAGCCAAGTCGGATAGAAATTAAATCGACCTTATACAAGAGCACGTATACATAAGTCTTTGATTTATGTTGGAACATTCAAATACAAAATATGAACGATGAATTTTGATCTTTTTTGTAGGGATCTTATATCAACTAAAATTTCAAACAGTTACAGACTTTGCATAGAGCTTTTTTCAACCCAAAGTAGGTTAACAGATGTATTGATATTCCTTTGCATAAGATCGGTTTCTATCCGACGCAGCTCAATTCATGCATGTCAGACTTATTATTTGTTCTTCTTGTGTTTTGATGCACCTAGAACTATTGATGTGTATGTGTATGCAATGTTTGTGTATGTGTATGCAATGTTTGTGTATGTGTATGTAATGTTTGTGTATGTGTATGCAATGGTTGTGTATGTGTATGCAATGTTTGTGTATGGGTTTCACACTTCCTTTTGTAGTTCATACCATAGCACATACTAGTATATAATTTCAAATATTACAAGTTGCATAATCTTTCTTTTTATATTCAAAATTGCATGTATTTCAATAGTATATACATGTATATAGCATATGTACCCTCTGACCCTTAAACATCCTCTGCAGTATGCTAGCTGGCTTTGTAACATAATTGTATGGTGTGTGCTTTGTGCATGTGTGCATTGGTCTCTAACCAGTTAATCTTATTACAATGGAAACTGGGGGTTCTAGCTAGTGCTTCACAGACTTGACTATTAAAAGAATTATAAAAGGGCTTATCTATTTAATAAACATTTTTATTGCACCGTTTAATAGAACACCCACATCCCACTGATATCATTGACAATGTATAAAAGGATCCCACAAAAAAAGGAAAAATCAAAGAGCTGATTGCTCTGAGGCGGAAGAAGATGCATAAAAAGTAACTTGAATTACCATAAGAGCAGCCCCACCAAACCAGTCTGCTTTGTCCCATTATTGCTTTTGACGTATTTTTTTTCTTCAAATAATAGTTAGACTCATAACTCAACCGAACTCACTATACTTAACATAAAAATCTGCAAATACTGTTGATTCAAATTAATTTTTCTATAACTAGATTCCATACATTCGTCTCGGAAAGGTCAACTTGATGCAATGCAAATTTGCTAAGCAATTATAACATTATTTGATTTGGTTTCACTTAAAAGTTTTCTGTCAAAGGTAGATAGTTGACCTCAAAAAAACTAGCTACCAAGATTTTAGTCAAGTTTGCTTAAACTAGGGTTTTCATTATAAACAGATATTGAAAAATTCTAAATATATCCAATGCTGATATGTGTCAGGCCAAGAATTGGGTTTTGGGCACTTATCAGCATTTCAAACTGGTTCCGTACTCGAGCCTCGATAATGGGTGTACCTAAATGACGAATAACGGTAAAGAGCTGGACTATTTAGTTGTTAAGATCCCGTTTTTTTGTCACTTATAAAACTTTGAATCGTAAGGGAATAAAGACAATCATTGGGGACATTTCGACAATGACCGACGGTGCATCGTTTGATGTGTAACATACCAGCAGATTCACGTGTGCGCTTGACTCTTTATTATAGCCATAACATACTAAAATATTCTAACTTTCGTATTAAAAAACACATGTTGTCTAAAACTGGAATATGACTTGATTGCATTAAAGATCTAAACGTAGACGGAACAACCCAATCCGTGTATTTTTTCAAGCATCATTGATTTGAAGTCGTACTCTCCACGAAGATACTTGACTTTAACATAAGATGAATAAATGCAATTCTGTTTATCAATATTTTGAAACTTTCGTACGCACAAATTGTCAATTAAATTTCCCATTTGTGCACATGCGCAGATATGTAACCAACATGGTTTAGATTAACCCGAATAATCCAGTTTTTTTATTCCGATAATTCCAATCATTAATCTACTAAAGAAAATTATTACAACAATCAGAGAAGTATTATCATGACCTATTAATGCTCCAAGACAAGCCATCAACTTTTAATCATTTTTTTTCATGTGTTTTCATGAATTTCGAGAATATATACCATATAAATATCTGAATAAGTTTATTAAAATTGAATACCCTTAATATTAATATTTTTTAATAAATGAAAGGACGTATAGAACGTCATTGATAAAAGTAAGTAGAAGGAACTTATGGCGAACGTACTCTATGGGCGAAAGAACTTAGGACGAACAGACCAAGGGCGAACATTTAAAAACGGCGAACCGACCCGATAGCAAATTCACGCATGCGTACTACAATAATCTACATTAAAAACATCCGGTTACAAGTAAACAGATAACGTTCATGCAAGATGAGATGAAATCTAATAATTTACATAAATAAAAGGGTATATATTTTTACATTAAAACATGAGAAACTATAACACTTTCGATAGTGATTGTTTTTCAAGCCTAACTTATAAATTAAATGATGCAGATGCTTAATCATGTGTAAAAATCGGTGTCACGAAATGTCACGGAAGTTGTAATGAAATTGTAATACACAGAAAGGGATACGGCATACAACCTGGTAACGGTTCAACGATTTTACAGCCGGCAATAAAGGCTTTCAGAAGACTTGAAGTCTTCTTCCACCAATAAAAACCCGAAATCCTCTTAAACACTGACAGGCACGTCAGGTTTCACGTCGGCATCGTCTGTTTGGCATATGCAACTATTCCAGTCGTAATTACGTTCGGTAACTCTGAATGTAACTGTTTTAATTAGGTTATGTGTATATTTAATGGTTACTCGTGTGAAAAAGGATTTAGAAAATTGAAAAATATATACATTTGACCTCAGTTAACATCAATTCGAGGTTCTCTTTTATTGTAGCAAGTCATTTCGTACCTTTTGAATATTATGCATTTCTCGTTACCTTTACAGCCTTACAGTAAAGTCAATGAGACTGTTTTACAGTCAAATCTTCAATGAGGTACGAAATGGTATAATACAAATCTGTCATGAGTTATGAAATAGTATACATACAAATCTTCCATATGAGGTACGAAATGGTATACATACAAATCTTCCATGAGGTACGGAATGGTATACATACAAACCTGCCATGAGGTACGAAATGGTATACATACAAATCTTCCATGAGGTACGAAATGGTCAAGGTACAAAATGGTCAAGATACGAGATAGTTTTTGCCAGGGTACGAAATGGGGGGTACGAAATGGTTAGGGTAAGTGATAGGTTTTGTTCTCTTTTTTTAATTTAAAATAAAATCCTGAAATAATTTCATTAAGAATCGGACAAAACTAAACTACATAGATTTTGTCAAAACATACACCGTAATCAGGTGTCATGTTTGTTCTCTTTGATAGCGTGGATCGTGACTAATACAACATTAACCTTCGTCAGATGTCATCATTATTTGGACTAATGGGCATGATGGCTCTTCTAGAATACAAATCAATCAAGGTAAACTAATGGGAGGCAACCATACTTTAGTAATTGAAACGGGGAGGTAAAGAAATATAAAAAAAGAAAATAACGTTTATTATGTTTATGTCAACATTGTTATTTACATTGAAGATCATTTCTTATTTGAATGTACACAAAATTTAAACTTGAGACTCGAATTTTTACAGAAAGTTAAAATTCATATCAAATATAGAGGATATAGATAATTTTTATTACTAGGTTTTATATCTTTCATATCCATCAGTTATGCAATATGTTGGTCAATTCATTAAAAAAAATCAGGGTCACTGAGGAGATTGGACTCGAAAACTGTATGATTACAACATATGTATATTGTGTCTTGTACTTTTATTATTACCCTTTGAAATATCCACCAAATCCTTTTGTTGTTGAGGCATCTGTGAAAAGTTCTATATCATAACCTGGATTAAATAGTCTACTGTAAAACATGTTCACACCATTCCAGCTGCTCAGAAAAATTAACCAAAATTCTAGGTCAACACTGCACCTTATTTAATTTAGCGTAGTGATGCAAATCATTGACAGTAGTGGACAGCCCAATGAGGTATGAAACAAAGGATCTACCAATAAAATGACACGTAAAGCAAAGTTTAAGTGGGCCAAAAGCTGCAACAATTCCCTTTTTGTACATGATTTTCTCCTGTATAATTTTTTAATGAATTCACAAATGCGATTGACTTTATTAAGGGGCAGTCGAGCTTCCATTTTTTCAGAATCTAGAATTATACCCAAATATTCTAAACATTTTACAGGACCTATTGTCTTATGTTTAGCTATAGGAATATTCAGTTTTTTGAAAATCATCATCATTATAGCCATATTCCTCTCACCTTCAGCATCTGGTGGATCTATGGTAAGAAATCATCCAATAAATGCAAAATACTATTAACTTTGTAATTCATGTATGCCATCAACGCCATTGGGATATACCTGTGCATTAAAAAAAAGATGTACTATCATTATCTATTTTTTTTAAGTTTATATTCATATATATTTTTGTCAATGTAGCACACAATTTTCGGTACTTCTATGACGGTGGCTTGTGCCTTATAGTCCAGACAGTCTGTGCAGAAAAGGTTAAAACATCAATAAAATTGCAATAAGAAGAAATTGAGAGTTTAATTGTCCAGCATGTCAAGGATGTTATCGTATTTGATATAATTACAGTCAACCAAGTTAATAATGGTGGAAATTGATGAGTTTGGTTAAAAGCATCTTCTTTAATGAAAAAAAATCAATCAAATCTAGGAAATTTTCATAGTCATTTTAACCACACATCATACTCTGTTATAGAAATATAACTCTATTTGAAACATCATAAACATGATAATTGTATAGGAAACTGACAAACTTTCATAACCAGATGTTTGGATGTTGAGGGAAAAACTAAGATTTTATCAGAAAATCTCCGAAAATAGGAAACTGAACAATTTGTCACATGTAATTCTACTTGAAACACCACAAACATGACTGTATACGGAAACTGACACAGTTTCATAACCAGAAATTTGTATTTTAGGGAAAAAATAAGATTTCATCATTTATTCTCCGAAAATAGGAAAACTGAAACATTGTCAAATGCTATTTTAAACATAACAAAAAATTGTATACGGAAATTGATCAAATTAGTATTATTTGATTAAAATACTAAGTTAGTTGCATGATCCTTAATTTTTCGAAAACAATAAACCAGAATATTTGTCAAATGTAATTCAAGTTAAGATTTTCGTCAATATTTTCCAAAATTGTTACTAAATAAGTTAATATTTAAAATATCACATGACAAACAATATTTATGACATCGATATCTAAGTCGGATGCTTTCTTTGTAAAAATCACCCACACTTTTAAAAGGTGTGGATAGAACTTAAATTTCGTATAGCTAAGTATAAGTTGTTCCAGAGTCTGAGAAGTCTTAAGAAAAAGTATTATATCGAGTTAATTTAACTGTATAAGTTTGGCTATTATGTAGATTATAGCTGTTAAATTCAGATATAAGGTGGCATCATAAATATCTGTATTATAATCTAGCCTCTGATTAGCGCGAATTAATACGAAAATACTGTCTGATCCATGACATAACAATAAACGAAAACCAGATATGACAGTCAGCAGCTAACGACAACCACTGTATTACTGACTCCTTACATGGAACAGACACATAAAGAATGGCCCAGGATGATACATTCAACTGAGCGCTCAATCCTCCCTTAATCTCTGATAATGGTGTAATATCTCAACATACGAACAAACTGTAAATAAGGTATTTGCAAATAAAAAATAAATAGTATTTTTCTTAAGTATCAATTAGGACACATCCAACGGATTTCGTATAAAGACAACATCAACAGTCTGAGGTAAGCATGACGTTGTACAATGCCAAAAAATAAGTACATACTATCGACAGGATGTAGAATCCAAAATGTGCACTCTATGTTTAACTGTATATCAAAAACAAAATCTAAGTTAGAACCGATAAAAATCTTACTTTGGTGTTCAATTGACAACCCCTAAGAATAAATTTATTCAAAGGATCAACGAGTTTACATGGATCGAAGCTGATTATAAAAGAAGTTTGCCTTATTATCGTCTTGTCAAGAGTTTCCCAACCTACTTAAGTGTATAAAATTATGTACCTCTTTTAATAGTTAGTGCTGCATTAAGTTTTTTTCTCTGAACGATCTGCATTTGTAGACCACATTTGTTTCATACTTTAAAAGAATATTCTGCAATTGGAAAAAATATAAATGTCTCCCTAAATGCACACGGTTCGGTTTAAACTTCAATTTACCCAAGAAATTTAGCTATTTTGAGGCTTTTCTATCATAAAAGTATTATGGGTAGTCCAGTTACAGTCAAAACTTAAATCAAACTCGAGGCTAAATCGTATCAAGAAGTTATATATGTGTACCATGTAAACGAAGATATATTATAATTTGATGTACACGAGATAACTTTTCTATTTCTTCAAACTTGAACATACCATAATTTAGGCATTTATTCAAAACTTTTTAATGGTTTATGTCAGAGGTTTTTCTTATTATTATTGAATAAGGTTACTCATGAAGTGTGTCTAGAATGCTAGTATGTTTTCAAGTGAATCTTCGAGTATGAATAATACTTTGACTAAATATTTGATTTAATTATTTAGATCGATACGAACGACATTTCTGAGGTATTCTTTGAATGGAATGATTTCAGTGTCTACTCTGACAACAATGTTGGTTGACAAGACAAAACAATTAGCTATTTGATTCTACAATTTATTGAAGTATGTGTCTAAAACCATTGTTTTAATATTTGCATAAACTTTTTATTTCTTTCATAACTGTTATTAACGATTTTCTAAATTTGGTGACAAAATATCCTCACTCTTTAACTTCCAATTTGAAAGTCCCGAAAGTTTACTTTGAAATATGATGACCGTTATATTCGTGTGACAAATTACAATCATGATAATAGGATAACTAGGCTCTTTGTCACATTACTTACCACTGAACTTATGAATGGATTAAACTCCATCTGTTACACAAAGACAGAAATTGCCTACGGTCAGGTTTTCTCAAACTTGAGCTTTCTGTGTACTTTTTTTCCTATAACTCTTCAGTTTTTATTTTATAATTTATATTATGTAACATGCGTATCGCTTGAAAGTTTATTGCTATGTTCAAATTAACTATAGTTATGTAAATACAATGTAGTAGATTTCTTACCCTGCTATTTATTTGCTATGGTTTTTTTTTTACATTTTTAAGTTTTGTTTGTGGCTTTGTTGTCGGGAGGAGGTTTGCTACTAAATCGTAAGTTTTCTGTACATTTTTGGTCTTATTTTAAAACTGTTTTTTTTTCTTTTTGAAAATGATTATGTTTAACTAGTTCTCAATTCTAATGCAGATATATTCCTTTCGGATTTTACAAACATTGCCAACTTTCTCAAAAAAATCTTACACCTAAAGTGGATTGTAAGTATACTGAATTTGTTTATGACTTTTGAAACTGATCACTGGATTTCAGCTTGTAAATTGAGAAATAAGAGCGAAATTAAAAGTGGATTTCAGTTGTTTAATTTCCTCCACTTAATGAAAGAATAAAACAAAATGTAATAGAAATGTAAAAGAAATGACTATAAATTTTCCCACTGTTATTTTGGTTGGATACCTGCTTTTATCGTGTCAAAATTAATAATATTCTGAAAAATATATGTCACTGGATGTTAAGTAATTTTCACCATTTTATAAAAATCTATCTCCGTGAATTATTCATGCTTCAAATATTTGTCCCTGGACCTTACACGCATTCAACATGCAACCACTGCAATCAATTAACCGATCTTTTTCCAGTTCTTGGGAAGGGAAGAATAGTATTGATTACCTTCATAAATGTATTAGAAAATGTTTCCTTCTTATCACAACGTTAAAACTCTTTTGAAACTACACGTCATTTTCGAGTTGGAGGGCAGATAAACATCGAATAAAGTTTTGCATCACCCCCAACCTCTTTTTCAAGAGTTTTCGGGGAGAAAAAATATTGAATAACACGTAACTAGCTATCGAGCCTGAATCCCACAGCAACCATTCATTTAAATGTACCTGTTTCTGACATACAAACCAAACTGACATCTGCTGCATGTGTTAATTTTCTGGAAATCAGAAACAGTATCACGCCACTATTTGATTGACATATTGAAAAGTACAGTTAAGTTTTATTGGTCAGCATTTAACCGTTTACATGTGTCACTAGCCCATTGCAAATCATATATAGCCATGCCTTACTCATTAACATATTTAATCCACTCAAAGCTACGCTTTTCGTGAATTAAATACATTAATTCGTAAAAGGCGTGCTATATATATAACTTATACATTTTTCGTGGGCTTCGCATACCTTTAGAATTACCAACTCAAAAAAGAAGATATAGATATCAACATATGGCTCCAATCGAGGACACTACGCAAAAACCACTGCACAAGTTGTAGGTCAAGGTCAGTATGCACAAACTGCTGCTTCAGGTCAAGGACAATACCCACTAGATGCTACTACATGCCAAGGACAATACCAATAAGTCGCTACTGCAGGTCAAGGAAAGTACCCATAAACCTCTTCCATGGAACAACAGGCTATAGATACATCACAAGGAAGCAATATAGCAAAACACACGAACCAGTCTGTGACACAACCACAAGCTTTTTTTTGGCCATTATGGCAAACGCATTAAGCCAAGCTATAGTCAACAAGACCAGTACAAGGTCTGGACCTGCGTCGCTGCATGCAATTGAGGTAATATGTACAGATACCAGGGGATAACTGATCATTCCCTTTCAGGAATGCCAATGCTTTGGCAAAAATGTTTTCTTGTGCAATGAGTGTTGTAAAAGTTCAAGCTATCGGCAAAAATAATCGGCTTCGCGGCAAATGTAAAAATTGCTTACACTACAACGCAACATCATCAAGCTTCAAACCAAGTATTAAATCATTCCCTTCATTAAGAGATGAGAAAACTTTGACAATTTTGTTCTTGCACAATTAGTGTTGTAAAATATAAAACTATTGGCAAACAGGAAGTGGATACATGGCAGATATAAAAATTGCTCACTTGCTACAACTTAACATTATAAAGCTGCAGACTAAATATTGAATCCTTCCCTTTCATAGAAGCCAAAAAACACTTTGACGAAATTTTATTTACGGACGGACGTACGGAATCGAGCGGTTACTAGACCTGCTTCGGCCTAAAGCTACGCAGGTTACAAATTATTAAATGGGAAACCAAGGATTTTGCAACACGAACCATTATAAACTCATCGCATCAATAATCTTGCACTCGACCAGTATAGATCAGGTGGATAAGTCTGGTTCGATAGTCATCAACAATTGAGTCGAGGAGAACGGAATTATTTAGACAAATGGAACATATCTACGGTGTTTGTGACACGGTTGTTATAACCAAAGTTTGAATAAAAAAGTGATTTTCAAAACATCTTTGATACACGGTAAATTTGGTAATGAACAAATACACTAAGTCACGAAGAACGACAACACTGATATGAATCCCTTGAGCAATAATCATTCGCATATCGTCTCTGGGTTTCCAAACTGTCGTATATGACATTTTTGCAAAAACTATTTGGCGGGAGGAAATCTCTGATAATCCAAAATATCGTACATTTAGACTAATCAAAAAATTTGAAATAAGACATGTGACAAATTGTCTCAATTGTTTGTAAAGTTTGCTTCCAAAATGTAAATATGAAAATTGTTGTATAATGGCTTTAGTGTGTATTTTAGAATAGACGGTATCTAATTTACCGTGCGAGATCATTTCCAATGCGTGGTCAGAATCCTTCAACGAAAGGAATCTTCCCGGTGTCTGCATTGTTTCACTTTATATTGTTGGTTTTCGTTTATTTAAAAAAAAACTGAATATGCTTAGCCAATATGTAGCCCATCCCAGCTAAGGAGCTTATGTTGACAGAATTGAACCAAAACTGATTGTTAATAGCGAAATATTATTTCACAATTTCGCTTTTATAAATGTTTGAAACAAAACAAAACCAAATAACTTCGTAGCTAATGCTCCTTCAAGCATTAATGTATTGAGAAAATAGTGTAAACGTTAATGAGACAGCAACGCAACGGCGAAAAAATTCAAAAGGAATGTTTAATTGCTTCATTTGTTTTTTCTTCTGCGTATTGGATTTAGTTTAAATTGACAATGATGCACTTAGACCATTCATAAATAACTTAACAGTAATTCTTTTATTTTGGATTTCTGATTATTTTGAAACTCAAGGGAAATTACGAATTTGTTTTGTAGGGCTTAACAGTATGAATGGCAGTATGGTATTTGAACTGTTTTTTGTTTACGTCTAATCTCCAACTTACGGTGGCAACAATTCAAATACAATACTCCTAATATTTAACTCCTTAATAAAAGACAAACACATTAAGATATCTATATTTATTAAAATCTAACGATTCCAAGGTTCATGACTTGTTATTTTATCTATATTTGCATTTCAAACTATCACATGCGTTCAACTTTTAGTGTAAGCTGATGAACCTGTGCCTATGATTTATTTAGTTGGTAATGTGTTAGGGTTAGACAAGTGAAATTTATATATAACATATGAATAATTTGTTACCCCCTGATATGACTCATTAAGGGATTGTACCTGTAACAGATATAACAGGCGGATGTGAAATAAAACGAGGGCTTAATTGGGGTCTTTATTATGTTTTCTTTAATTTTTTCGTCCATTATTCTCTATTTTGTATATTTTAGCACACTGTTATTCTCTACGGTCAATTTTTCTTTTCTTTCTTTTACTTTATTCTCCATCTTTTACCCATTTATTCTGTTCTGTTAACCCCATTCAGACCCTCACACTGGCTCAGGACATTTAACGTGAATAAAAGACTGAAGTATTTAACCTGTAAAATATCTCGATGCATTGAAGTTACAAACAGCGTTTTTAACAAAACTCTATACAAGCTACTATGAAGAAGCGCGGAGTCCGATCTGCGACTACAAAAATCAACAATATGGACTGTCAGCTTTCAAAGTAAAACAGCTACGGTTATGTTTTCTTTACTCTATGTACTTGAGATTTGTTCATCAATTCGATGTCTTATCATAATTACACGAAATAGAAACAAAGCAACTTAACTGGTTGATAGTGACTTTTGTTTTCTTCAAAGCCAACATTTTGAAAATGATTATTAATTTCAACATATATGACAGTTGTTACATTGCTACTGTAATAATTTCACAACATGTATCTTCGCTTCTTTGTTTATTCCGGATCCCATCAAAAGAAATCCTTCATTGTCTATACTTAAGCTGTAAGGAAATTCAATACCAAACGTCCTTGTGATCTGTAGTCCTATTAATTCTCCTTTTGCACTAAGAGCATGTAAAGCATGATTGTTACTGTCCGATATTATTGTCGTATCCTGCGATGTCACTACAATATCCCTGGGGTTAAAGACTGCTTGGTGTATATTGAAAGAAGAGCATCCGTTGTAGACAAATCGTTTACGACCATTCCTGTCTATACTCACTATTCTCCCCCTCTCATTATCATCAATCCAGTCAATTACGTAAATGCTATTTGATGAATCAGTGGTGATTCTTCTCGCATAATTAAATAACTTTTCGCCTGTATCATCCCGCTCAAATGTTGATCTATGTTTATAATCCGTCCCGAAAACAGCTACTTGTCTTGTACTAAATTTTCTTACTGGGAACCATGGGCCTTCTTCTTGAAGACCTAGTATAAGTTCACCATGTTTACTCATGTGAATTGCCAATATTAACATCGGGGACATGTTCAAAGCCATCTTGGTTTTCATAGTAGTAGTTGACGTCGTTTTAAGTTTGGTATATGGGGGTGGACAGTATAGTATTTGTTCTTTAATGCTGATAGCAAAATCGACACATTTGATGTCAAGTTCTTGTAATTTTTTTAAGGAACCTTTTAATAATTTAGCTTTGATAAAACGATACATTTGTCCGAATGTACTATCCATAAAGTAAATAATATCACCAGAGCAGCAAATCAATTTATGAATTATCGACACATCAGTTGTATATGCATTAAAGGCGGTAGAAAATACCTCGGAAATGTGAAGAGCCTTAAGACGCTCTAATATGTCAATGTCTACCTCTTGGATAGTGATAATGTTATGTTTTTCCGAGGTCTTTATCCGAGAATGAACGGTGGTTTTGCAATTATCACACATAAATAGTTCACATTCAAAACATTTCCATTTTATTACTCGCTGACTACTACAGAGTTGACACGAAAATGTCGTTTTTGCTTTACTAATGGATGTCGCCATATTGAAGATTGGTTTTCAAAGTGGCCACTTGCTATGGTTTTGCTTCCTAATGTAACAATGAACATGGTAAATAGTGTCCGGTTCATTGAATACAGGATATGGACACTTATATGATACTAGAAAAAGGAAGCAAGTAAATTTCCGATTGTTTCTATCTAAACATCATAAATTAAACCGTTCTCTTAAACGTCTGTTTAAAAACATCCTTATCGATTCTTACTGTATCAAACAAATAAACAAAATAGACTAGATTTTTCTGCAATTTATCACGCTTGTTCACCTCATTCACTTTCTGCAAAAACAGTTTATAGGTTGGTTTTATTTGTAAACAGGTGTGGACACAGACTCGTGTTGTCTAGTTGGCGAAGATGGACACTGTTTCATATTTATAAAATTATTACACATACATGTATGTTTTGAGAATCACAAAGCTCTACCAATGAAGGATAAGCATGTCGAAAAATACTGGGAAATTGCCATTACTAATGAAGTGCGTAAGTAGGTTGCATTTGATTGTGAAACACATTCAAATGCATACTGCTTACCCTTCCCGAGCACCTGAGTTCATCTCTTTTTTTGACATGGTTTGTGTTGCTCAATCTTTAGTTTTCTATGTAGTGTTTTGGTTGGGTACGCGTTGCTCAATCTTTAGTTTTCTATGTAGTGTTTTGGTTGGGTTCGTGTTGCTCAATCTTTAGTTTTCTATGTAGTGTTTTGGTTGGGTACGTGTTGCTCAATCTTTAGTTTTCTATGTAGTGTTTTGGTTGGGTACGTGTTGCTCAATCTTTAGTTTTCATATGTAGTGTTTTGGTTGGGTACGTGCTGCTCAATCTTTAGTTTTTTGTTTTGGTTGGGTTCGTGTTGCTCAATGTTTAGTTTTCTATGTAGTGTTTTGGTTGGGTTCGTGTTGCGCAATCTTTAGTTTTCTATGTAGTGTGTTGGTTGGGTACGTGTTGCTCAATCTTTAGTTTTCTATGTAGTGTTTTGGTTGGGTACGTGTTGCTCAATCTTTAGTTTTCTATGTAGTGTTTTTGTGGATCTGTTTGTCTTTTCGTCGTTTTCCGTATTTAGCTATGGCGTTGTAAGTTTTTGTTCGACTAATGAGTTTTGAATGTCCCCTTGGTATCTTCTGGGTCTTTTTTGTACTGCTTATTGGTGTGATCAGATGAAACCAATAAACATGAATTATATTAGGAGTGGTATTTTTCAGATCGTGAACTGAATATCATTTCTGTTATTTAAGCTTCTACCTATTTGTAATAATAGCTTTAAAAATGAGAGGCAAGAACATTTAAAAAATGAAAACAACACGCTATAAATTCCATGCATTCGAAGCGCTTTTCTGGATTTACCTTCATCATGAACACTCAAAGCCAATATTTGACAGCCAAGGATGTTTACGAACCGAAACATTTGAAGAGCTGTATTACCAAAAAGGACCTAAAGAATAGCCAAATCCATCTAAGGTCAACTTTGCCTGAGGGAGTTGAAACCTTAGTTTCTAATAATTTCAAAATTTATTAAGAACAATTTTAGAAAGGTTTGTTGTAAATCATGTCAGTACCGAAGTTAAATTAGCCAAACATCGTCATTTATGGTAATTAACACATACAAGGAGTCTGTTGATGATTTCGATCATATCAGCACTTCTGCAGAACTTGTATTGTGCAAAATGTCACACATGGAGTGCCATACATACACAACATTTCGTGTAGTAAAACATACACATTTTTTGGCACTGAGTGTTCATATCGATAAAAAGAGTAAATCACTTTGCTTTCATCGTTTAACGATGCAGTGTTTCATTTATTTCCAAATATTTGACAAGCTTATCAATCATAATGATCATGACGAGAATCGAACTTCTGATTATCAAAGTTGGACGTTTTTCTCGACAACAGAAAACTAGAGCCTGTGTCGCTCACCTGTATTTACTGATGCTTTGGAAATCATGTAAAATAAGGTTAAAATCATAATTAATAGTATTAGATATTAGATATTATAATGATATCTAAGATTTTAACAAAAAACTGTAAAATTTCTGTAAAATTACTAACTCAGGGGCAGCAACCCAACAACGGGTTGTCGGATTCGTCTGAAAATTTCAGGGCAGATAAATCTAAATCTGATGAACATTTTTGCGACCTGTCAGATTTGCTCTAAATGCTTTAGTTTCAGAGATATAAACCAAAAACTGCATTTTACCCCTATGTTCTATTTTTAACCAAGTCGAACATGATGGTTGGAAGGCGGGGTCATCGGACAATTTTTTTCAGCTAGATACCCCAAATAATGATTATGGCCAAGTATGGTTAAATTTGTCTCAGTAGTTTCAGAGAAGAAGATTTTTGTAAAAGATTACAAAAATTTACAAAAATTGTTAAAAATTGACTATAAAGGGCAATAACTCCTAAAGGGGTCGACTGACAATTTTGGTCATGCAACTTATTTGTAGATCTTACTTTGCTGAACATTCTTGCTGTTTACAGTTTATCTCTATCTATAATAAAAAGTAAAATCACAAAAATACTGAACTCCGAGGAAAATTCAATCGGAAAGTACCTAATCACATGGCAAAATCAAATGACAAAACACATCAAACGAATGGACAACAACTGTCATATTCCTGACTTGGTACAGGCATTTTCAAATGTAGAAAATGATAATATTCAAGATAATAACAAAAAACTGCAAAATTTCCTTAAAATTACCAATTCAGGGGCAGCAACCCAACAACAGGTTGTCAGATTTGTCTGAAAATTTCAAGGCAGATAGATCTTGACCTGATAATCAGTTTTACCGTATGCCAGATTAACTCTAAATGCTTTTTTTTCAGAGATATAAGCCAAAATCTACATTTTACCCCTATGTTCTATTTTTAGCCATGGCCGCCATCTTGGTTGGTTGGCAGGGTCATCGGACACATTTTTCAAATTAGATACCCTAATGATGATTGTGGCCAAGTTGGGTTAAATTTGGTCCAGTGGTTTCAGAGGAGAAGATTTTTGTAAAAAGCTAACGACGGACGACGACGACGACGACGACGACGGACGACGGACGACGTACGCCAAGTGATGAGAAAAGCTCACTTCGCCCTTCGGGCCAGGTGAGCTAAAAAGGCTGGTTATTACCAACATCCGCTTAGGGATGTACTAATTATTTGTGTGATCTTCTTCTGTTTTTAATTCTAAGCGGCTTTATAACTCTTCACCGAAAAAGAAGTCATCTGTTTTCAAGAAATCGTCATGCACAAGGTAAATAAGGATACCGACCATTCATCTTTTTGGGGGCATGACAGTCCCGATGATTTTGGTGTCTGCTGAGGTAATTTTAATAGATCCCGTAAGAAGGCGTCAGAGCAAACTTTATAAGAATCTTCTAAGATGTCATCATTATTTGGACTAAGAGACATGACGGCTCTTTTAGAATAAACATTAATCAAGGTAGATCAATGGTAAGCGACCATATTTTAGTAATTGAAAGGGGGAGGTACAAAAATATAAAAATAAAAGAACGTTTTTGTTTAAATAAAATAGAACAGATCTTATTTGAATGTACAAAAAAAATAAAACTTGAGACTCGAATGTTTACAGAAAGTTAGAATTGATATTAAATATAGATGATATGGATAATTTTGATTAATGGTTTTATATCTTTCATATCTGTCAGTTATGCAGTATGCTGGACAATTCATTAGAGAATAATGGTCACCAAGGAGAGTGGACTCGAAAACTGTACGATTACTACATATGTACTATTATTATCTATTGTTTTCAAGTTTATGTTCATACATATTTTTGTCATTGTAGCACACAATTTTCGGTAATTCTATGTCGGTGGCTTGTGCCTTATAGTCCAGTCAGTATGTGCAGAAAAGGTATAAAAATCAATTAGATTGCAACAGAAAGTAATTGAGAGTTCTAGTGTCCAGCATGTCCAGGATGTTATCGTATTAAATATTATTACATTCAACCAAGTTTATAATGGTGGAAATTGATGAGTTTGGGTTAAAAGCATCTTCTTTTATGCAAAAAATCAATTAGAATTGGGAAATTTTCATAATCATTTTAACCACACATCATAATCTGTTATAACAATATAACTCTATTTTAAACATCATAAACATGATTATTGTATAACAAACTGACAAAATTTCATAACCAGAAATTAGGAAGTTGAGGGAAAAACTAAGATTTTATCATAAAATCTCCGAAAATAAGAAACCGAACAATTTGTCATATGTTATTCTACTTGAAACATCACAAACATGGCTGTATACGGAAACTGACAAAATTCAATACCAAAAAAATTTGTATTTTAGGAAAAAAACTAAGATTTCATCATACATTTTCCGAAAATAGGAAACCTGAAATATTGTCAAATTCTATTTTAAACATAAAAGAATAACAAATTGATAGAATTAATATTATTTGATTAAAATACTAAGATAGTTGATCCTAAATTCTCCAAAAACAATAAACCGAAAAAATTGTCAAATAAATTTCAAGTTAAGATGTTCGTCAATATTTTCCAAAATTATACTAAGTAAGTTCATATTTTGAAACCCACATGAAAAACCATATTCATGATATATATGTTAGCGGCAAATCGTGCAATAAAAGAAATTAGGCATTAAGCTTAAATCCTGGGCAATAAGCTAACGCCTAGGCAGTAAGTCTATTGCCTAAATGATGTTAGACGTTATTCTTAAATCCTAAGATTTAAGCTTAAATCCTGTAAAATGTGTCCAGTCTTAATGCCTAAAATGTAAATACGGATAAATAAAAAGACATTTATTGAAAGTTAAAATACATTTGGTACATTATAACATGACAAGAACTTAAGTTTAAAATGTCAACTACCTGCGATAACGTCACTAGTTCTGGCCACCATAGTTTTAACTCGCATTGTCACTTTGCAGTTTAAAGGGAGCACCGAAAATTGTGAAAACATCATTTAAATCGAAAGTCACATCGGAAGCACATTTTGACATGAGAGCTCAAATGTTACAAATTTTGTTCGGTGGTTCTATAGAAATTTATAGCTTTCACCTGAGTTTGATTGGAAATCCATTAAATCAACCTCTTCTCTGCTGTTGAACTCTTTGAATAAAATGTGTTTAACTACTACTCCCATCCCTAAATACTTTTTCTTCATGTTACAATTTTCACAAAGTTACAGAAATAATTCGATGGAATCGCGAGAAAAAATGTTTGAATAGCCATGGAATCACGATAAATATTTGCATAGGCATTATTAAGTTGGTTAAATCATACACTCTCTGTCGCCATGACATGTTGATATGCCTTTCCAAAGTACCAAACAGTTCCTCTAAAAAAACTTTTTTTATCTAAATTTCCTCATCATTTTCCTTTACTTTTTTTTAACAAAATGTTTAACAGTAATGTTTTACATATTCAATGAAATCAATTGAAACATAATGTGAGTAAAAATTCATATCTACATTTTTCTACTTTTGACGCTGAGACCAAAACCAGCTCGACCAGTGAAGTGCGAATTTCTGATAGAATCATCAATCACCCTCTTTTCATTAGATACAATCACTTGTTTTATATGCAGATGATTCTACTTTACATAGAAAAGGTAATAATGTACATGAGTTAAATGCTAACCTTCAAAATGATATTTATATTATTGAAAACTGGTGTTCGCAAAATTGTATGAAACTAAATGCCAAAAAATGTAAATCAATGGTTATTGGTTCAAAACAGAGGCTTTATTCCACTGGAAACAGTTTAGATATCAATTTTTCAGATGAACAAATAGAGAATGTAGATTGTGAAAAACTTCTTGGTTTATATATCGACAAAAACCTAAATTGGAATGAGCCAATAAATAAAATATCATGTACAATATCAAATATAATCAACTTATTACCAAAGATAAAAAAAAGTATTTACCTTTGCATATACGTATTATCTATTTTAACGCTTATATTCTGCCATTGTTTGATTATTGTTGTAATATATGGGGTAGTTGTTATGAAAGTGGAATAAATAAACTTAATAAGTTATTAAAGAAATCTGTTAGTGTTATAGTAGAAGCTGACATAATGACATCCTCCAGTTTATTTGTTTAATAGTTTAAACTGGATAAATGTGGAAAAAAGAATTCAATATCAAAAGGCAATACTTGTATTTAAATCATTAAAGAATAAGGTTCCTTACTATTTGCAAGAAAACTTTCATTTTACGGATAACCAAAATTATAATTTACGTTCAGCTGATGAAAAACTAATAAATCTTCCGAAGCCAAAATCGAATTTTTTGAAAAAAAACATTTACATATTCTGGTTCTCAAATATGAACAGTTTACCACAAGAAATAAAGATGAGTAGCACACTTGTATCTTTTAAAACAAAATGTTACAAATTTTTCATAGATTGTGCAAATTAATATGCTTTTTCATTAGTATCTATATATTATTATATATTGTTGTATATATATATTTATAATATTGCACTTTATAAATATGTTATTATTATTTTGAGGACTCACAGGAAGATTAGTTTTATTCAATGGGATTATCCTCTTGAAATAAAGATTATTTATGTATTTATTTTATTTATTTATTTAACATTTATATCATATATATCTAAGTCGGAAGCTTTCTTTGTAAAAATCATCCAACACTGGAAAAGTTAATAATAAGAATATTATGATTCTATTGAAACTTGTTCTGCTAAGACTTTTAAAAGGTATGGATAGAATTCAAATTTCGTAGCTAAGTAAAACATTGTTCCAGAGTCTGAGAAGTCTTAAAGGGGCATAAGGTACGAGATATAAAAAAATTAGAATATAATATGTTTTTGTTCAACCATTAATGAAAGTGAAATAGTGAAATAAAAATTTTATTTTAGCAGCCACTTTAGTTCAAATTTGTCAAAACAAGATAAAAAAAAAAACCACGCTGATGAATTATTCACTTGCATTTGAATAATTCGACCTCATTGATTCCGTATTCATGTTACCTTCACTGTAACCCCTTAGCTAGAGATTGGTTACGCAGGGATTGGGCGTGTTCAGCCATTAACGTCAACATTGAAAGTGAGCAAAGGTTGGCCATTTCGTTGACTGATTCGATCCACAAAAAATCATTCTTATACAGGTAAAAACGATGATTAATTTATTTGTTAACTGATAACATGAAATCAAACAGACCTAGAAAAATCCAATTGCACGTGGTCACTATCTATTTATATTAATGTTTATGTTTATATAGGGTAATGCGACCGTCGGAGGTCATCTCGATGGTTAATTAGATGGCGTTCAGACTTAAATACACACGGAATGCTGATATTTATTAACGCGTCCATGCATAATTATTGATTGTTTATTTCAGACTTATTGTAATTTGGATATACTTTTTAGTATGTTATAAATCAAATATGAGAATTTTAGTCAAATCGGTGAACACGAACTTGACTGCTAATCCCTTTTAAGAAGAAAGGATTATATCGAGTTGATTCAACTGTATAAGTTTGGCTATTACGCAGATTATAGCTGTTAAATTCAGATATAAGGTGGCATCATAAATATATGTAAGATAATCTAACCTCTGAATAGCGCGAATTGATACGAAAAAATTACGGTCTGATTCATGACAAAACAATAAGCGAAACCAAATATGACAATTAGCAGCCAACGACAACCACTGTATTACAGACTTCTCACTTTGGAACAGACACATAATTAATTTCCGAGATGAAACAATCGAGTGAGCGCTCAATGCTCCCTTAACCTGTGACAGAGGTGTAATATCTCAACATACGAACAAACTGTGAATAAACAGTTGGAAATGACTTGATTCAGATTGGCACGAAGGACAAAAACATATTAACTAACATAAAGACAAAAGACACAAAGTACCGATCTAATAGTACTTGCAGTTACTGAAAGGCAACGGAATTTGCAAATAAAAATAAATACTATTTTTCTTAAGTATCAATCAGGACACATCATTACATGCTATATAGATATAGGAAGATGTGCTATGAGTGCCAATGAGACAACTCTCCATCCAAGTAACAATTTATAAAAGTAAACCATTATAGGTCAAGGTACGGCCTTCAACACGGAGCATTGGCTCACACCGAACAGCAAGCTATAAAGGACCCCAAAAATTACTAGTGTAAAACCATTTAAACGGGAAAACCAACGGTCTAATCTATATAAAAACGAGAAACGAGAAACACGTATGAACTACATAAACAGACAACTGTACATCAGATTCCTGACTTAGGACAGGTGCAAACATTTGCAGCGGGATTAAACGTTTTAATGGTACCAAAACTTCTCCCTTTTTCTGAAACAATAATATAACATCACAACATAGAAAGACACACTTTTGAAAAAACCTGCGTCATATATATTATACACAGGTAAATGAAAATAATTTTGTTGTTAAGAATACTTCTTCTTTTGTGTGTATAAAATCTACCGTTTAGGAATATCAAGAAATTTCTTTAATATCAAAAAAACTAATCTAACACTTGGTACATATGGGGTGAATATCAACAATAAAACTCTACAATTAGTGCTAGATAAAATTTCCTGTACAGGTGCAAGAACATTATTTAAGGAGAAATGAAATAATTTTGATGTTCATAGTACGAAGAAGTGAAAATTTGTAGTAATTCCAAATAATCAAAGCTGGTGTATAGACAAGATCCATGTTAACATTAAATAACAAAAAAGCATTACAACTAGTATCAACAGGTCAAATAAACAAGAAAGTACGATTTGAGAGTACTCGCAGTTACTGACAGCTAGTCAAAAGCCAAAACAATTAATAATAAAAAATCATGCATCAGAGACTGAAATCAACTAAACACATCCCAGGGATTTAGTATTTTAACGTCATGAACAGTCAAAGAAGACATGACTTGTGCAATGCCAAAAATAAATGTATCGACAGGTAGTAGGATAGTTAGGAGTGACTTCTTTATAGATTAAAATGAACGTGTGTGTGTGTCTATACATCCCGTTTGAAAAGAAAATACAAATTTAGTTATGTTTTAATTTGCTAATGACAAAATCGATATTAGTGCCAATGTAAACTATATTCAGAGATCTAATTACAACATTGGTACGATAACCCTTACTAATGAGTTTGTTTAAAGTTTCGATGAGTTTACACGGATCACATAGTGATTTCCGCGCTTTAAGTACAATATTACCGTAAAATTTAGGATGTGAAATACCATTTTTAATAAGTGTTCTACAGGTACAGCCAAATTTCCTAATTAAATCTTTGTATCTATGAAAGAATTTAGTAAACGTTTTAGGTAATTTATGGTAACGAAATCCCTGACTTAATAATTTACCAGTGATGCATTGATTACGTTCGTTAAAATCTATGACATCACTACAGACACGGGCATACCGAACGATTTGGGATATATAAACACCGTATGATGGAGCCAAAGGCACATCGCCCTTTTAAAAAAGGAAAATTAACAATAGGGAATGAAAAATCGTCTCTTTTGTCGTAAATTTTAGTATGGAGTTTCCCTTTAGAAATTGAAATGTCTAAATCTAGAAAAGGACAACTGCTGCTGTTATGTTAGATTTAGCTAAAGTAAGTTCTTTTGGGTAAATTTCGGTAGTATATTTAGAGAACTCTGGATTATTTAACGAAAAAATATCATCCAGATAACGGTAGGTATTGTTGAATGTATCAACCAAATGTAACAATGATGTGTCTATACTGAGTTTGGTCATAAACAGAGATTCATAGCAATACAGGAATAAATCTGCTATTAAAGGGGCGCAGTTAGTGCCCATAGGAATACCTACTACCTACACTTTATCGCCGAAACGTACATATATGTTATCTAGGAGAAAATTTAAAGCTTCAATCATATCCTCACATTTCCAGTAAGTGTATCTAGCATACTTTCCTTTTTCGTTACAGAAAAAGGCTTTAAACGAGTTACAGCAAATAAATTTACAATGAGATTTTTCGAAAGACCATTTTATTAAATATGAAAATTTTTTCTTTTTCCTTATTAGATTGTGTGGAAGTGTAGTGTAGAGAGTAGAAAAATCATAACTGTCAACAGAATTAAAAGGACCATCAAAAGCATGTATTTTATCTAAAACCTCTAAAGAATTTTTAACACTCCAAAAATAATTAATACCATTATTTTCGTAAGCTTTATTACAAAAGTTAATAACCAGTTCTTTGATAGTAGTAAGGGAGGTAGTAAGAAGCACTGATAGATTAGTAGTAGAACACTTACAAGATGCGGAGATGAAACGGAATTTAAATAGTTTTTTGTGTAATTTTGGTAGCCAGTACATGGTAGAGACTTTCAAATGTTCGGAAGAGGCTTTAAGCTGGGTAGTGGCAGTTATATGCTTGTTAACGATTTGACTCTCAGTGGTGCGTACGGACCTGAATGTAGAGGAATTGATAATTTCGTTTTGAAGAACTTCCGTGTATTATATGTGTCATACCACCACTACATTATTGGCTGCTTTGTCTGCCGGTACGAACACAAACCGCTCTGCGAGTACTTGGAGTTTATTTTTTATTCTAGAAATGGGAATATCATGGAACCTATTATTAATTTCAGAATTGTTTTCAAAATGAGATATTCGAATATTAACAGTATTCATCATTTTATTCGAATAACTGTCTAGAGATCACAGTGTAGATACTATTCTGTACGCTTTCTGGAAGTCGCGATTTTTGAAGCGATGATTTCCAACTGGCTAACAGGACGGTTTTGCCTACGGTGACTTTTCTCATCATTTGTTTACTCCTATATCTATAAAGTGCTTTGAACATCTTCAAGGTATGTATAGCATCATAAATATGAGTAACTGTAACAAAAACATGCATAAGAATATAAAATATACGTGTGCATCACACCAACTTGATAGAAAAAAGTGAAATCGATGGACAATTTTGCTCTCGTAGTACAAAGCAAATAATCTTTTAATGCAAATATTTGCATCAGTTTACAGTTAAATATATACTGTTTCAATATTCTTTTCGTATTTAAGTAGAATATTCGTATTTCCCATAAAAAATATGTTTTCCTTGAGGATCCCAAAATAAATTACTGTACGATCAGTCTAGAACTGACTGTATTCTAGAAGCGATTTCAGATTTTATGACTGTATGACCAGTCGTGATTTTGAAAAAGAAACAACGTAAATTTGAAGGTATATACGTGTCTATGTGATATTATGAACTGTCCAGGGAACTATAACGTGTAATTTCTTTCATCAGACAATACAAATATATTTCTGATGATTTTTGTAGACGGCATTTGTATGGGAACATATATTTGGAATCCCTTTTCTCCTGGATTGGACCCCCTCTCCATTTAAAAATGGCTGGAACCCACAATGTTTATTAAGTGGTTTATGAGGAGATGCACTTACAAAACCGACGAAACATATTGTACCGGTCCAACGGAAAGACGGAATTCATTATCACTATAAACCCCCGCTTTACAAAGTGGTGTACAATTGAGTGTCAAAGAGACAGCACTACATCCAAAACAAAGTGAAGGAACTGTGATCAATTATAGGCTACAGTACGGCCTCGAATGTGTGTAAATACATGCATTTTTATATAACAATTAAATCTGTGTGTTTGTACAATTTTAAGTATAACGGAGGACATCTCTGAAACTTATATATACAACAAACCTTCCTCTTATTTTATCAACATTTAAACATCCTTATACTTAATTTAGTAAGTCGAGTACACTCCATCAAGCTAAAACATGTTTCATAAGTTTTCAGGATGTGAATTTATTGAAATATATTTGTGTTATTTAGAAAAATGCCACCTTCTAATGTATCGTAAATAACTTTGAAATCACCACTAGAATACAGTGAAATAAAGACTGATCATACAGTTTCAAAATATACAAGCGAGACTGATCGTACAGTGAGAAATTCAAACAAGTGTAATTTTCTTATTTCTGGCTTCAAAGATCTGGTTGAAACTTTTATCACCACTTGAAATATACTTCATTTAGTTAATTACGTCTGGTTTTTACGTTAATTTGTACACTAAGAGGGTAAAAAGATTGTGTTTAGGTTCACCGACTGATTTTCCTTAGTGATGCACTTGAAAATCTCTTGATTAAGGCAAAGATACGAATAATGAATGTGCTGAATTTAATTCTAAACCATTTGAGAATATCGATGTCAGCTGAATTAATCATTAAGCAATGTACAGATGATCAACTTACCGTTAAATTCAGTATATCCATCAAATTTAAAATGTGATCCAAAAAGTTCTCGCTTCGAAAATCGCGACTTCCGGATAGCGTACAGAATAGTATCTACACTGTGGAGATGTTTTATCAGATTTTTCACGTTTGCACCAATTTTTACAGTAGGCAGATAGAGCGTCTTTTATAGACATTTTCGAAAACTTATCGACACTGACGCTTACACCTATGCCTAGGACGACAGGTAACCTTTTTAGGTGGGGTCATCTCAAGGTGTACAATGAGCACAGGCATTTATAAAAAAAATATATAATTTACACTTTAAATACTGTATAAAAAATATTTTCAATGATTTGTTGATTTATTGGCTCTGCTTATAAGCTGAGAATTGACCGATCTTCATATTATAATTTTTAAAAAAGGGGGCTTGGCTTTGTGTAAATTAGTAGAACTTTCAACACGCCGATTAATTTTTTCAATCGTGAAAATGGAAGCCATTGTAGGGATGACCCGAGCTGTCAACTTAGCTCTTGAAAACCGATAAATTTATCCACTTGGCATAATTACGATCCTTAAATGACAGTTGTGTTTTAAAAAACAAATGTATCTACTAGCTATAAAGCATCTCATGTACTTTTAGGCCTTTTGTCAACTAAAAACTATTGTCTGGTTGGTTGTCAGGGGGAAATTTGGAAAGTTAATAAAAACATTAAAAAAATTCTATTTAAGTATTATGTGGAAGGGCAGACTAAACATTTGCAGAGGTTGAAGAATAATTAACCTAGATTACACACACAAAAATGTTTTTTTTTTCAGTTATGCATTTTTAAGATCCACTTATAAAGTCATGGACTTTTTGTATAAATCCAAGGAGGAGTTAATGAACAACATTTGTCCCACTTTTTTTTATGCATTTCATAAATAAAATAATTAACATGCCTAAATGTTTCACTAAAAAATGAGTGAACGAAAAACAAAATACAACTAAGAAATACACTTCCAGTTTAAACATTTGAAATAGCACGAATCTTTTCTCATTTTATTCAAACACACCTACTCTATTAGAAAGATATTTCACTTGACCCATATACTTCCTGTTTTTGGTACTGTGAATGTGTAATGTTATTATATCAAAATGTAGCCTAAATATATAAAAAAAATAATGGATCTGAAGCGAGACCGATGTATCAATATTTTTGCTTTATACGTATTCAGGACAAAACAGTCAACTCAAACACGCTTGAACATAAAAAGGTGTACCCGATTTTCTCTTTTGATAAGATGAATACCCATTTTGGTTATTTTACCCCAAAAACTACATGAAATGTAATTTACTGCTTGAAAAAGATCAATCAGTATAATTCGACAATTAGAAGAAAACAGTTGGAATATCACAAATCATCACTAAAAGAATTCCATAACTGATGAGAGGACTTTGTGTTTCTAGCTCAGATTTTGAATTAAAAATTATAGAAAACCAACTAACGAATAATGAATTTATATTTTTTTTTCTACCTCTACTGAGTCAAACAAAGTTTTACGAGGGGAGTCTTTTTCTTCTATGGGATATCCATCCTATTTGCAGGGTCGCCATATTAAAAATATATGCGTTTATTTTTAAATATAATTTACCTCGTTAATGTAGTTATTTACTAACTAATAAATGTTAAATTGAATTCATTTAGTGTATTTTGACATTTTGATACGGTCCCTCTATTTTTTTAGTCAGTGTAGGTATCGGTGTCGGTATAAGTGTCCGTGTAGATGACTTTTCGAAAATGTCTAATGACCTGACGACACTGTTTCCAATCTATTATAGATGGAGGACGGTATTTCGGTCCTTTCTTTAGAAACGTTTTGACCTCACGGTCTTCGACGATGTTGAGGTCTCCTGTAATAACATGACCATAGGGAACATATCCAAAACTAGATGTTTCACAGTCTCAAGTGGAAGGAACATTATTTTCTATATTGACGTCTGATGTAACTGACGTATAATTAAAAATCAAACTTCTGCTCGGTTTTTTATAAGAATACGAAATAATGGGTGGTTCTATATTATCAAAATATGGAGGTATTTGGCTATAGACGGGAGAGTCATTGAATATGCTAGATAAGTTAATGAAATCAATACCTCTATTTATATATTTTTTAATTTAAGAAAATGTCGTTTATGATTTTCAGGTTTATCGATACAAGGAACAGCCTGTGATGACAAAAGGCTGTAATAATACGGGTGTATTCATAAAACGGGCTAAAAATAGAAATTTTATCACACTCCAGAAAAATAGCATATAATTTACTTATTGGTATCTGACCCAGTTTGCATAATACTTGATGTCTGCCATTATTTTTTATTATAGAAAACAGATCAGCAAGTGTATAATATATACGATGTTTAATACGTTGATTACGGTTTTTGCGTTTACCGTGAGGCCTTTTATTTCTAAGTCGTTTATTAACAATATTAATGACATCGATAGAAGTTTTAGATATTTTCCCCTGTCCTAATATTTTGTCATTGAGACCGAGAGGATAAGCTGTTTGAAGTCTTTTTATCCAAAATAATTCGCGAACTTCACGTGATTTTTCAAATTGCTTGTGTGATTCTCCTGGTTGTTTCTGAACGGTTTCGAGGGGTTGGAATTTTATAAATTTAAGATTGTGATTTTGCTTATCTAAATGTTGATATATCAAACTTTTGAATTTTTTGGGTCTACGAAAGCGGTAAAGGTGTTCTTGATTTCTTTTGTAATACTCTCGTCCCGTCTGTCCCACATATTGAATACCACATTTAGGTTGGGTTCAAGTAACCACATATATCAGGTTTTAAGTTTTTCAGGTAATATCACAGGAAAAGGGGAGCGAAAAAGTTCTCCCGTTCACTATTGACCTTACAGTATTTTGAGAAGTTAATCTAAAACAGGTTAGCCATTTTTTGGCATTGCATGGGAAAATTTGTGGATATGTACATAAGGTTAGACTTAGAAGATACTGAATGTAACGATTCTAACCGTAGTTGAACTCTTGTTGTTGTCAATATTGTCCACGGCTGCACCACCAGGATTCGAGGGAGGAACCACATATTCAATGTTGAATGTTTCAAAGATGGAATCTTCTACTAATATAGATACATGGATAATTGCATCTTTCACAAACGACAAACGCAAACTGTACATTTTGGTCATTTAGTACCTCCTTTTCTGGTCCTAGCATTAATAAGATGGCATATATACATTAAGAGAATGGTTTAGTTCAGTTGAATGTAATATTAATGAAGAATAGAGAAAACCAAACAGAAGTAACTTTTAGAATGGATAGCGTCGTATTTGCCTCAATAGAATAACTCGACTGCATCTGAATATTTGGCCAAACGATTATAAAACTAATGTTTTAATGACTGTGGAAAAAACGTTTGCCTACATCATGTCTTTTTGAACTACCAGCATTTGCAGCTTTTAAATACCGTTGTCATACAAACAGATTGTTGCGGTTACTTATTTAAATGCAACACCAAAATAATCATTAAACAGGATAAGCAAGCAGATGCCTTGTTAATCATGTAAATGGCTTGGCAAGCCTGATATTACTGCAATTTTTGTCAGATCATAACTATGTCCTCTTCCAATTGATCCTAAAGAAAATTGGTCGAATCGAGAAGTATACATTTCAGTAAAGTCTAGCTTAAATATTGAAATAACGCAAATGTTTATACGTGATCCCTCGTTGTTGACTACTGTTCTGCAAGAAAGGTACCGTAGATACGATTTTCTATACTTTCCTCACAAATGTTTTAATGGATGTCTTTAGTATATAAATGTGGCACTTGGTATTATAGGGCACTTAAGTTTTACTACAGGTACGTCAAAATAAAACACTTTGTAACTTCTATAACGGATATTTGTTGATTTTGATATCTTATGGCGGCAATCTTGGAAAAAGCCGCCATATAAAAATTTCAATTTGGGTCCATAGCTTATATTGTTTGAAGCACCTAGTACTAATAAAATGACAAATTTGAACTAGTACAAGGGATATTTGTTGATTTTGATATTTTGTGGCGGCCATTTTGGAAAAAGCCGCCATATCAAAATTTCAAGGTGGGTTCACAGTTAATATTTTTGAAACACCCAGCACTATTGCCATACCAAATTTTACCTTAAATGTGACCTTATATAAGTGATATATGTTGATTTCAATATTTCATGGCGGCCATCTTGGAAAAAGCCGCCATCTTGAAATTTTTAGGTGGGTCCATAGCTTATATTGCTTGAAACACCCACAACTACTACCATGCCGAATTTGGTGCTTTTATCATCAAACCCACATTTTTTCAACAGTCTGCCGGACTATAACTCATATAAGAAAACTGGAGATATTAGGCAATATATTTTTTTTCTTGGGCTTCGCATACCTTTAGAATTATTACCCCGTAGAAGAAGATATAGATATTAACATATGGCACTACGCAAAAAACACTGCACAAGTTGCAGGTCAAGGTCAGTGTGCACAAACTCCTGCTTCAGGTCAAGGATAATACCCTCTAGATGCTAAAAGAGAGGCGAAAGATACCAAAGGGGCTTTCAAACTCATAAGTCGAAAATAATCTGACAACTCCATTGCTAAAAAAGAAAAGACAAACGGACAAACAACAGTACACAAAACACAACATAGAAAACTAAAGACTGAGCAACACGAACCCCAACAAAAACTGGGGGTGATCTCGGGTCAAGGAAATTACCCATTAGCCTGTTCCATGGAACAAAAGGCTATAGATACAGCTCAATGAAGCAATATAACAAAACGCACGGACTATTCTGTGACACAACCACAAGCCTTTTTGAATTGGCCACTATGGCAAACGCATAAAGCCAAGCAATAGTAAACAAGACCAATACTGGTTCTGAACCTTCGTCGCTGCATGCAATTGTTTGAGGTAATATGTTTACGGGTTCATAACCATAACTGATCATTCCCTTCCACCAAGAAAATTTTTACGATTTTTTTTTCATGCATTGAGTGTGGTAAAGCACAAAGTTTCAAACTATCGACAAACAGGAAGTGGCTACAAGGCAAATGTAAACGTTGCTTACTCACTACAACTCAACATTATTAAGCTGAAGATCGAATATATTAAATCATTCCCTTTCATAGAAGCCCAGAAAAAATTGCCGAAAATTTTCCCTGTACAATGAGTGTTATAGTTGTAAAATTGAAACTATTAGACTTTTAAGCTGCAGAAAAAATTATAAATCATTCCCTTCATTAAGAGATGAGAAACATTTGACGAAAAGTTGTCTAAGTACAATTAGTGTTGTAAAATTTCAAACTATTGGCAAACAGAAAGTGGATACATGGCAGATGTAAAGATTGCTTACTCGCTACAACTTAACATTATAAAGCTGCAAACCAAATATTAAATCGTTCCCTTTCATAGAAGCCCAGAAAACTTTGACGAAACTGTTTTTTTTTTCTTTCTTTCGGACGGACAGACAGATGGACGGAAAGACGGACAGACAGACGGACGGACGGAGTCGAGCGATTACTAGACCTGCTTCCGCCTACGGCGTCGCAGATAACAAATTATCAAATGGTAAACCAAAGATTTCGTACGAAATCTAAATAAACTCGAGTGCTCTGGGAGTGTAAATGGCAATAATAATCTTGCATTTGACCCGGTTGATAAGTCTGAATCGACCAGTATAGACCCGGTTGATAAGTCTGATTTGACCAGCATAGATCCGGTTGATAAGTCTAATTTTACCAGTATAGATCCGGTTGATAAGTCTGATATGACCAGTATAGACCCGGTTGATAAGTCTGATTTTACCAGTATAGATCCGGTGGATAAGTCTTATTTGACCAGTATAAATCCGGTTGATAAGTCTGATTTGAACAGTAATGATTCGGTTGATAAGTCTGATTTGACCAGTATTGATCTGGTTGATAGGTCTCATTTGACCAGTATAGATCCGGTGGATAAGTCGGATATGACGAGGATTGGTAAATGTACTTGAGAAAAAAAATACTATCACATTAAACGATGATGATGGCGGTGATTGTTTAAAAAAAAATCTTACGGAAATTGTCCTTTTCATCATGATTTGCAACATTGCGATAACGTCTAAAGGAAATGCGTCACGTATATATATATCTATGTTTTGATATGTTAACCTTATAAGCTATAGTTTTAATTTGGGTCCCTGTTTCAATAATTAACAGATCCAATAAGAAATAATCATTCAGATCCAATAAACTATAATCATTCTGATACTGATAACAATAATCATACGGATTCCTCGAGCAGTTATTATTTCTATTGGATCTGTTTATTACCGAGCGAAATCGAATATTCGAGAACTCATTGATATCCCTAAATACAATACAATACAATACAATACAATACAATACAATACAATACATACAATACAATACAATACAATACAATACAATACAATACAATACAATACAATACAATACAATACAATACAAGACAAAACCAGACAAGACATTTGCAATAAACTATTTAAGAAGCCTTTGAGAACATGATTACAAATATGACAGTACATCAATTAGGGAACGTTTACAGTTCATATAGTATGCACACGTAGTATTGAGAGAGAGAAAAATAATACATTTTAGTTTTCATCAACAGAAAATTGGATAAAACTAAATTTGGTCATAGCCAGTAAATTTTGTCATCTTACCATGTAACATTTTATATTGTTATACTCTGTGCCATATACACCAGCTAGATATATACAATTTAGAGTGATTGAACTAATATATATTTAAACTACATGTATGCAATAAAAAGAGCATATATCCAGCTTGTGGTAAAAAAATGTAATTGGATTGAAAATAGCACAATAAGTGATTCGTAACTAGACATGGTTATAGTTTGTAAATATTTAAATGGATCAATTTAGTAGGAATAATATTGTCAGCAGCATGTTTACCTCCTGATATGTCGAAGAAATCAAACCTGCAACTGCACTCTACTTAAAACGAGTAAGTAATTAAAACAATCATTAAAATACCCGTGTTTTATAAATTGGGTCTGCACTAGATTTTTGTTCAGAATAGAAAATGTACAAGCTTAATTTGTCCACCGGCTATACAATGTTAGAACTTTGCATCTATCAGGTACAATGTTCATAATATCTAGTAATATGATCAAGGTACAATAATTTCTTAATTAAACAATTTTACACCGAAATAAGGTTGTGTAGATAAACTAGATATTAATGGAATATAATTTTCCCAAATTTTCAAAAACCACGTTGTTTTCTTAGCGTTATGTTGTATCGGGATGATGCAGTGTCATTACTAGACAATCATAAAAGTATCTGTAGGATTTATTTGCCAGGTATAATAAATTATTTGTTGTTTTTACCCGCAGCTGTGTTGTTCAATACTCATTGACATATCCCCCCCACCCCAAATATCCTTAAACCAATGATAGGGGCTGTCTTGAAATTGCAGTGAGGAGAGAGATTATACTCCATGTAGGTTTCAAGTTGGCTTTGAGATGAAAACTTTTATTAAAGCGCCATTCCTTGCCTTTGTAGTGATTTTTTGTTAATGGAATGATGGATCTTTTCCATCAAGCATATTAAGAACCAAACAGTTCTGCCCATTGAAAAACAAATTAAAAAAATGTGTGACCTATCAACATGAAAAACTTTCAATCATGTCATATGTAAACACTTTAACGCATGATAATCTTCAAATATTTTTATCTGATCATTTGCACAGAGTACAGCTATGTGCCGGAAGAAGATACAGTGGCTACAAAACTAGTTTTAAAATTTCACTACCAAAATACAGAAAATGTCCACAGTTGTCTCCACTAAAACTAAGTATTATATTTATTTAATATTTTAAGATTATTTCGACCGTTCAACAAAAATATTTTAAATACTTCTCACTATCAAAATTCAATACAAAAAACATTGTTAATATTCACCAAATATGTAAACGCACAAGGAATTCATTCCATTGCTATTTATATTCTGAGAATTACTACCATGCAAATCAATTTTATAGTTACCTATACAAAGAGAAACAAAATGTAGACTAAAACAATGGGTATCTTACCTGTACATAAGCTATAACTCTTATAATACATGACCATCAGGCGAATATGCACTGGACGTTAAACAAACAACAATCAATCATCATATAATGAGTGCATTTTTTTCTAGCACAAACGATGGAAACGACTACGCGCGCACATGTTTTGATCATTTGTTTCAAACATACGTTTGCAACGTTTACATAAACTTTGACAAACTATGCACTCGCTAAAAATGCGTCTGCAGTTTGTCGTTTGTCGTTTGTTAGTACAAACGCTACATTTGTTTCTAACTTCAACCTTTAATATATTAAAATCAATCGGGTCCAGGACCAATCCAGTATATCTTATTATAATCCTTCGTAATTCATCCATTTTCTCTGTGCATATATTTAGAGTAATTTAGAGCTGGTATAACTCTGTGAATGATACATATTTTTTCTTGTGGAATACATTTTTCATAATTCATACTTGCATGCTTGTAGTATGAGACTTATGTGTGTATTTTAAGAATAGAAATTCATATCTGGTATGTGTTTTTATTACCAGTATTACAAAGAGGTGTTTCGGTTATGGTCATGTAGACCTAGGCCTATCCTCATCAAGTATCCCCTATATTTTACCTTTCTTGTAATAATTTAGAATGGTTCCAATTTGATTTCACTTATGGGGATACATCTGTTTACCAACAACACATTATTGAAAGTTCAAAACAGGGTCAGAAAACACGGATTAAACGATGCATTTGTTTCTTTTTTTGAAGCGTTTAGCAAACGATAACAAACTCCACACAACGTTTACAAAATTTTGGTTAGAAAGAAATGCACTCATAATCTGATACAGGCTCAATTGTAGAATATTATTTAAGTAAGAGATTATACGGGGTTTTCCTTTGAAAGAGGGAGTATACCAGCTTATTTCATGTCGATATTCCCGTGATTCTACAGTGAATCAATGAAACAAAACAAAAACAAAAAACTCAAAACGAAGTCTGAGTAAATTCTTCTTAATTTTGTCATCTGCCATTACATTTTATTCAACACTGGTTAAATTAAAATCTACTCCAAAGACGGGTCAGGATATTGAACGATCGGCTTGAAAATAGACAAAATGTCTACATGTGTACATGTCTTGTGCATTTACAGATTTGGTATATACTCACATAATAAATTCAACATAGACAGCCAAAGGTCTGTCATCTACTCAATATTTCTTATTAAACACGATCGATGAATATGAATTAATACAACCGCAAGATTTTTTGCTGTACAGTCTTACTTGCGTATACTCTTTATATCATTTTACTCATGCACTCAACTTTTCAATTGTTTGTTGTTTTTTAAATTTACTCCTTTTCATTCAAGCCATTATCGTCAAAACTATGTTAAAGCATTTTTTTTTCGATAAAAAAATACACATCGAAGTCAAATCGAAATGATTGTTTTATTTGTGTTTTTTGGTGTTAAACGCCACTTTCAGTGACCTTCCTGTAACATATAAAACCAGATTTCATTGATGGAAGAAACCAAAGAACCAGGATAGCTGGTAATCCTTGTCAATTTAGATCGGAGTGAAACAAACCTCGTCACGAGTGGGTTTCGAAATCACAACCTCTAATTTCAGAGGCTCGAGATCATTGTATATGAACCACTTACACCACTCCGCCACAGAAGCCATCAAAATAGAAAAAAGATTTTCATATTCCTCACTAACTCTATAATATATAATATATGAACTGTTTATCCACTTTGTAAGCCATATAATGTTTCTATCTTGGTATTTATTAAAGGGGCACTAGCTGTCAAACTCATGTTCACATATTTGACTCAAATTCTCATATTTGATTTATAACATACTGAAACTTATATCCAAATTACAATAAGTTTGAAATAAACAATTAACAATGCACGGACTCGATAATATATATCATTATTTCTTGTGTATTTTAGTCTAAACGCCATCTAATTAACCATCGAGATGACCATCGAGGAATGCCGACGGTCACATAACCCGATATAAACATAAACATAAGTATACATAGATAGCGACCTCGTGCAATTTGGCTTTTTTTGGTCTGTTTGACTTCATGGTATAGGTTAAATAAATAAGTTAATCATCGTTTTTACCTGTAAAAGAATGATTTTTTGTGTATCGAATCAGTCAACAAAATGATTCATCCTTGTTTCACTTTCAATTTTGACATTCTTTTCCTTTCAATGGCTGAACACGATAATACATGCGTAACCAATCACTAGCTAATGGGTTAAATTGAAGGTCACATGAATACGGATTCAATGAGGTCGAATTATTCAATTGCAAGTGAATAATTCATCAGCGATGTTTGTTAGCTTACTTTGACAAAATTGAACTAAACTGGCTGCTCAAAGCGAATTATTATTTCTCTATTTCACTTTCATTAGTGTTTGAACAAAACAAAATCATATTTTAATTTTTTATATATCTTGTAGCTAAAGCCCCTTTAAAAGTTTTTTTTTTAAATAACAATTTAGTACGGTCCGACATAATTTTAAGATCAAAAGACAAAACAAAGTAAAAAAACTTATACATTTCGCAAATGTTTATGTATCGAAAAATTTATATATGGCTATGGTAGAAAAGAAGATAACAATTGCAAAGAAAAAGTAAAGAATTTACGTAATTTACTCAAATAATTATCGAAAATAAACATATGACAAACTGAAATGAATCGGTAACATAGTAAATGCAGGAACAATGAATTATATGTCCGGAACCAAGATAAATAAATTTTATAAAGAAATGAAAAATGAAAATAGCAGAAAATAAAACTGATAAATACATACTAACAAAGAAATACAAAAAATAAGTCCGGAAATCAAAGACAGAAAATGAAAGAAAAGATAGAAAAACAGAATGCATACAAACGTCGGTCACGAAAAAAGCTCAGAATGTAAAACAATGTATCAACCAAAATGACTATTATTGAAATTCAATGTTTGAAAATAAGATGACCAAATGCAGTGCACTGCAAACATACTGCAACACTATCTGTGCTCGTCACTAACAGCAAAACAATTTTTGAAACTACAGTGGACATCTCTCTCTAAAAAAGTCTAAGAAAACATAAAGAGTCTCATATATGAAACAAAACAGAAACAAATTCTAATACACGTAATGCACTACTTTTTGAGCAGGACCTGTTTTACTTGAAGCTCTCCCTTCCCATACTTTTTAAAGCAAAATTGAGAGCTTTTTCCTTCTTCTCGGATCAAAATGGGGAAACTATTTCATTGTTTTTACATTCAATATCCTATTATCTTAACCAAATGCATATGTTGTATTAGTTGTTATTTGCTAAACGTCCAGTGGGAAGTATTTCATGCATATTCAAGACAATCAAACATAAGAAATATCTTTATAGAAAGAAAAATTTGCCGACAAAAAGAAACAAATATCCTCGATTATCGGCGTGAAACGTCAAATTTTGACGTTACTAATTGAGAAAAAATATCGTTCCTAGCGTCAAAATGCTACTATTATAATTTTATTTTGAACTTTCATATAAATAAGAAGGTGTGGTATGAGTGCCAATGAAACAACTATCCATACAATGTGTAAAAAGTAAATAATTATAGGCCAAAGTACGGCCTTCAACACAGGCCTTTGCTCACATCGAACAGCAAGCTAAAAAGGGCCCCCAAAAGACTAGTGTAAAACAATTCAAACAGGAAAACCAACGGTCTAATCTATATAAGAAACGAGAAACGAGAAACACTTATGAACCACACCAACAAACGACAACCACTGTACAACAGGCTCCTGACTGTATTCAAAGTGCTTGTATCGATCGCAACAAGTAAAGAAATATGACTCCTCTCCCCTCAAAAGAAAAAAGGTACAACTTCTGTTTTGCGATAATGTGATCATATCTTGTTAATTGATATTATTTTCGAAACCAATGTTCATCTAAACGGGGACTAAAAATGATAAAGATTGAAACAGAGTTGTTTCTCTTTGTATGATATATTTACAAGAAAACGTAAAGGCAATTTGAAAATATTTCAAAAAAACAATAAAGACCTAATTTGACTATTAAATTTACTGATTTCGTAGAGAAATTAGTGCTTGCATTCATTAGTGAAAAACTTATACAACAAAAAATAAAAAGAGAAAATATCAAAATGAATAAATCATCATGTATTACTGCTTATATACATTCGAAATGAAATTATATGCAAATATGAAAGATAGTTAGATATATGAAATATTTAATTTTAAATATCCGCTCGCTATTGATTCGTGAACACCTTAATTTTTTTTCGACTTTTGTCAGTTTGTAATTTGTATTACAGTATCTCTGTTTTAAACTGATGTACAAAATTAAACAACGTCAATTTTATATAACTTTGGTAATAAAAAAACAAATCACAAGCAATTAATGTTAATCAATAATGACATTTTTAAGTAACTTTACAATCATGAAAATCCATTGTAAGAAAATGCAAGAAAACGTGACAGAGACCGATTTATATTACTGAATCTTTTCCAATGTTTTTGTTTAGTTTTGTTCTCCTGGACATTTTTTTTTTTATCAAAACAAAACTTTTCTTTTATGTTCTTTGAAACTATGCAGAACATATGTTTTGGTCATTTGTTTGTCTCTTCCATTATATATTGAGACCAAGAGACTGACCCTTGACCGAGAACCGGAACTTAGACGGACCCCTTTGGAAACTCCAAAATTATAACATAATCAACGGTGGTTGGTGTGGTCTTTTTCACTGTTTAATATATCTGGTCATACATGTTAAATTATCTTCCTTTTTTACAGCTGATTTCAATGAAGTTTATGATAAGACTTTAGGAGTGTCGTTTCTTATTTGCTTTCTTGAGCGGCAATATTCAACCAACAGCTATGGCTACGTATACTTTAGCTATCTTTGCTGTAGAATCAAGCTCGTTTTGAGCCTGATTACCTAATTATGAACCATTTCATATTTCTTATTTAGTTAGTAGTCATCCTGTCGGTAGCTGGACCATGCAGGTACCTTTACGATAAGGATAGCGGTGTTATAAGCACGTAATACTGGGAAAAACCCCACCACAGTTTATTGTCTGTACTAAACCAGGCTATGTAAACCGTGCGTTGTTTACTATTATTTCATCAGATGTGTCAGGTGTCCAGTGTTAGTGGTTAATATGGTTTGTTGTACAGTCCAATATTTTACAGCTAATATTTTGGCAATTCTTGTCAATTAAGTATGACATTTTTATCAGGTTATCTGAATAATGTGTTGTTCGTTGTTGTTTGTCTATGTTTGTACTTTTTTTTTTTTTTCGGAGGAATCTGACATTTGCGGTTGATGTGATTTTTGTACTGTCCAATATTTGTGTCACCTCCTGTTATTTTTATGTATGATTTACTTCATTGTTGTTATTACATACTGCAAAATGTTATATATCAACATTTCAGATTAAATATATGAAGGTATACAATAATAAGACATCAACCCAGCGACACAAATAATTAGAGGATATCTAGATCTTTAGATATTGTTTTTATTAGTATAAATATTGATTGTGTTATTAGTAAATTAAAACCAAACTAATATTATTGTTATATACATATAAATATGCACATTCGCGGTTCTACAATCTATCGATACCTTTATTTTGGCATTGCACAAGGTCATGTTTTCTCTGACTGTTAATTGCGTCTTTAAACTTAATCCATTAGATGTTGGATGTGTACTGATTGATACTTTAGTCTTAGATACATGTTTTTTTTTATTCGTTGTTATCGGCTTTGAACTAGCTGTCAGTAACTGCGACTACTCTCAGATCTGGACGTAGTGCCTTTTTTGTTGTAGGATGTATAAATATCCTACCACGTCCGGTCGGTGTTTTTGTTACTTCTTTTTCTGCTTTGTATCGACCTAATGATTTAAGCCTTTTTCAACTGATTTATAGTTGGTTCATATTTTGTACTGTTACACCAATGTCCCATGTTATGGGTAGGGTTGGGCGCCCGCTAACATGTTTAACCCCGCCACGTTCTGTATGTGCCTGACCCCAAGTCAGGAGCCTGTAATTCAGTGGTTGTCATTTGTTGCTGTATATCATATTTGTATTTCGTTCATGTTTTTCTTACTTCAATCAGGCCGTCAGTTTTCTCGTTTTACATTTGTCATTTCGGGGCCTTCTATAGCTGACTATGCGGTATGGGTTTTACTCATTGTTGAAGGCCATACGGTGACCTTTAGTTGTTTACTAATATGTAATTTGGTCTCTGTTGGAGAGTTGTCTCATTGGCAATGATACCACATTTTCTTACTTTTCATATTTTGAACCGAGTACAGGGGACTCATAATTTTTTCAATTTCAATTCATGCTACCTTTGTTTTATTAGTCAATAAAATTTTATGATTGATAAATATTACAGTGAGTTTTGAAAATAGGGGTGAGAAAACTAACGAATAGCAGTGAAAAATCAGGAAATCAGAAAAATTCAATAAAACACAAATATTCTACTAAAAGAGGCCTCCCTGCAAAAAGTAAAATTACAATATCAAAAACCATTATCCGCTCATGCACTATTTCCCATTGACAATAACATTTTAATTAAATGGAATATCTAATAAAAAATGAAAAACTTGATTTCATTCGTCCGAAGCGTTTTTCTGTATTCACCTACATCAGGAACGCTCAAAGCTGAATATTTATATTTATAGCAAAAAGGACATGAAAGATAGCAAAATCCATCTTAGGTCAACTTTGCCTGAGGGAGTTGAAACCTTAGTTTCTTTATAATTCTTAAATTTATAAACGGACAATTTAAGATGATTAATTGTTGGTTGCTTAACGTCCAGATGCAAATAGTTCATGTATGTTAAGGACGAGAACAAATTAACAATAAATACCATAAGTAGGTCCTGTAATAGAGTCCGTTCGGGATTAATGTCGGGAAATTTAGACTGCCACTGGATAATGAGGGTATATTGGATAGGGACAGAAATTTTGCCTTGCATGCAACAGGCAACCAACGAACCCCTCAAAGAGTTGTTGCAAGGGTTCTTAACGTGCAGAGAGTGTGTCATTCTCTCTACACGTCCCATTTTGACCAGATGTGGCTACATGTACGTACTTGTACGTTGTTCCTAGTTGAATGTCGTACGATAACTTACAAAGCTGCAAATAACAAATACTGAACTATCCCTAAACACAAAAAGCAAATATCGCGTTTTCTTTTATTCGCTATTAAAATATCACCATTATTGAAGCCCCTCGTGGAGCCAACTAAGTCAAATATACAGAGATATACTATTAAAAACCACATTTAGAGCAGTAATCGCAAAGGCGACAAGTAATTTGTCCTGCCTGAATGCATAGTATAACCATAATTAGCCACACGTAAACAGGTTTAATCATTTATTCCGAAAATCATGGAACACAATGAATTCTGTATGTGCGCTGTGATATTGGTAAAAAGCTACAAAAAACAAAAAACAATAAACCTTAGCTATATAACACATCATAATCATGACTGCAAAAATCATAAAATTAACAGCTCAAATATTTGTATCAAAATGAATTTTCAATCAAATTATTCAAAAATTATAGCACACATGGCTTCCCATTCATTTTGTAATAACACTGACATAATTAACGATAATCATATTTCACGTTTGTTTAATATCAAAATACAAATAACCTATCTTAATGTGAACACAAAGCAACTATCGTGATACTTTCAATAAAAACAATGAATAACAGAACAGAGTTCCAATGTCCTCCGCGTTGCACATATTTTATCTGTCCAAGGGCAATAACTTAAAAAAGAACTTTTTTTTTGTTCTGTTAAACAATTCATATATTATATCTTAGAGAAATGAAGGCTTCAGAGCAAATGCAATGCGATTTTCGAATTCATAAAAGACATTGCTAAAATAAACCTATGATATAAATTTCATAAAATTCTGGCAAGAATTGTACACACGAGAGCGCTAACGATGCAATTTGTCATATAATTAATGTTTCCAAGGGCATTTCTCTTTTAAAAATACTTGATCGGCACTGATTTTCGAACTCATCCAAGACATTACTGATATAAACCTATGATATAAGTTTCATAAAATTCTGGCAAGAATTGTACACATGAGAGCGCTAACGATGCAATTTTCCATATAATTAATGTGTCCAAGGGGCATAAATCTTTTAAAAATAATTGATCGGCACTGATTTTAGAACTCGTCCAAGACATTGCTGATATAAACCTAAGTTTCATAAAAATCTGGCAAGAATTGTACACGTGAGAGCGCTAACAAGACCGGACGGACGGACGGACGGACGCCCGGTATTTCCATGTCCCTCGCAACACGTTACGTGGGACCATTATAAACTTACATTGTGATTCGGTGTAGTTTATGATACTTTTAAATGCGTTTGATGACGTTTTGTCTAACAATTAAGGAACCAAAAAATGACGGGGGAAAGAAACGAACTTCAAAGTATAACATGTATAATAAAACTATCACTCAAAAAAGTTCGGGAAAACGTATGAAAAATCGATAGAAGTTTTTAACAATAAAAAATCAACACTGGTAACAGTACATAATTTCTGCATATGTTCATTTATTTAGAGAATCAAAGTGTGTCAAAATCAGGTCTTTCTAATTATTTTTTCGATTTAAAGAAACATATTTCTCATTTTCACACTGTAAATTAAACAAATTAGCCTCTTGTTTAGTGTTATAAAAATATTTTGTATTGCCTAAAAATTTGGTATGGGTATTTCTCATTGTTTAAGGCCGTACGTTTGCCTTCAATTGTACCACATCCCCTTATTTTCATAATTTTATTTTTCTATACTCTATACATGTACTTTAGATTTGTACATCTATCCGATGTCTTTTCATTATAACATAAAATAAAAACAAAGCAAATCAGCAGGTTAATTCTCAATTTTTTGTTGTTTTTGAAAAATAAGTGGACATATCAACATAAATGATATTTGCTATAGTTTTACGGTCATAATTTCACAACATATATCTTCGCGTTTTTATTTACGTTGGATCCAATCAACAGAAATCCTTCATTTTTGTTCAAAGCAAATAATTTGAAAATAAGAATGGAAATATTTACATATACGACATCTGTTAAGATGATAATTTCACAACATGTATCTTAGCGTTAAATGTTTTTGATCCTATTAATAGAAAGCCTTCATTGTCTATACATAAGCTGCATGGATATAAAATATCAAAGTTTTTTGTGATTTGTAGTCCTATTAATTCTCCATTTGCACTAAGAACATGTAAAGCATGATTATCACAGTCCGATATTATTGTTGTATCCCTCGATGAAACTGCAATATCCTCAGGATTAAAGGCTGCTTCGTGTGTATTGAAAGAAGCGCATCCGTTGTAGACAAATCTGTTACTGCCATTTCTGTTTATGCTCACTACTCTTCCTATGTGTTCATCATCATCATCATTAATCCAGTCAATTACGTAAATATTATTAGCCGAGTCGGTTGTGATTCTTCTCGCATAATTGAATAACCTTTTCCCGGTACCATCACGCTCAAATGTTGATCTATGTTTATAATCAGTCCCGAAAATAGCAACTTGTCTTGTACTTGAATCAGTTACAGGGAACTTTTTGCCATTGTCTCGAAGACCAATTAGAAGTTCATTATGTTTACTCATGTAAATTGCCAGGATTTTGTTTGGGGAAACATCCAATACAGTCTTCGTTTCCATTGTAGTCGTTGTCACCGCAATAAGTTTGGATCCGGGTAGCGGAGCAAATAGTATTTCTTCATTAAAACTGATAGCAAAATCGACACATTGAATGTCCATTTTTTTAAATATTTTCATGGAAGCCTTTAACAATTTAGCTTTCAAAATACTACACTCCTCCCAGCTTATACTATTCAGAAAATAAATTATATCATCAGCGCAGCAAATCAATTTGTGGATTCCCGGCAATTCAGTGGTATATGCATTAAAAACGGAAGAAAATACCTCGGAAATCTGAAGAGCCTTAAGACGCTCTGATAGATCCTTACCTATCTCCAGGATAGTGATAATGTTATGTTTTTCTGCAGTCTTAATCCGAGAGTGAACGTTGTTTTTGCAATTGTCACACATCAATAATTCACATTCGGTACATTTCCATTGTATTGCTATCCGAAGGTTGCACAGTTGACATGAAAGTGGTATTTGTGCTTTACAAATGGATGTCGCCATATCGAATATAGGTTTTAAAATGGCTTCCTAAATGAAAAACCTACTATATTTCACTTCCTCAATAACATGACAAAATATTATCTTCTTCGTCAGGTAAATGTGCAAGATATCGTCTGTACACTTAATTCAAATTGGATCAAGGACAAACATGTAAATGGCTTTAAATGTAAACCAAGAAATTTGTTATTGGCATATACGTTTTGTTTCTTCGTATTATTTTTTTCAAAGCTGTTGAATCAATCTACAAAAAAGATTTACTCGTGCATGCATATGTTTTAACTCTGCGTTAGAAACAACATTTAAACAAATATTGATTTACATTTAAGAAATTTAATATCACAACTTTAACGTCGTCAAGAGTCCAATAACCTCATTGGTTAAAATATATTTTTATTAAGCTTAACTTGTAGACCACAATATAGAAAATAAGGCTATACGACAAAAGCTAGGTTTTGTTACAACTTATGAATATTCGGTCTCCTTATCCTTTTTTAAACAAGCTACCAACGTTTTGTTTTGTCATCAATTTATATAATAATAAAAAGTGAAAAGAAAGGTAAAGAATTATTCATTTCATATATATTCTTTTCAATTTCGACAATGTACTTATATATTTTTTACCCCACACGTTTAAACCATGACCCTTTAACACTTAGTTTTTTTTAAACCTACCCGTAGTCTTCGATTCTTATAGAAATCGACATGTCTAAATCTTGAAATGCCAAGAGAACCCCCGAATGGGCTGTGACGTGGTCAGTAATTTTACCATTAGCGTTCGCTCAACATAGAGGCAGGATACTAGCGTTCTACATACAAATTAAGCAAACATTTATTTGTAGATGTGTTATTTGTGCAAAATTTGCTGATTACAAGATGAAAGGCTTTATCAGTTGTTTTTTACAACAATATTTGCTGGCATATTTTATAACATACAATTTTGTCACGTCAATGCCTTGATATTGGTATATGTGGTATGGGTTTGCTCACATTGAAAGCCCATACGATTATATAAACGTCTTTTTATTCTCTGGTGGATTTTGGTCGCATTGGCATTCCTATCAAATCTTCTTTTTGATATATACATTGGCAATCATACCACATCTCCTTATTTTTTATATTCACCTTTAGTCCTACCGCTTTCCTTATTTTTATATACACTTGCAGTCATGCCACAATCCCGTATTTTCATGTACACTTTCAAATATCCTTATTTTTAAATACACCAATCGTGTATCGCGTAAACTAAAAATTTGGACTTGGAGAATGCAATAGGTTTTAAGAAAAAGTAGAAGGAGGTGTTATGTAAACGCCAATGCTGATGGCGGATGGCTGCTAAACGTCAAGTGGGGATGTTAAATGCATATTCAGGACGAGAACATGTTTTATATAATATTAATTTTGAGCCCTACTTTAACGTGATAGTTCATAAGGTAACAGTCTCCAGGAAGACATGTCACCCTGCCCAGATATATCATTCTGACTTCGGGTCGACCAGTATTTGCTTCCTCAATATGTTGCGTGTAAGGAGGAGAAGCAGCAACTACCAATTTTCAAGTCTTTGTTTTTACCCGGCCGAGAATCGAACCCAAGACATCCAAGCACTTGAGGCATGTACACTAACACGAGACCACCGACGAAGTGTTAACGTCAATGAGACATCGACTCAAGGAACACGAAAAGCAAACACATGTTGTTTTTTTTTTCTTTTGCATGCATTTTATTTTGAGCTGAGGCGCAAATTGCATTTGCGAACGACGAAACTCAAACTGACGATTACAATACTATAATTCCTGAATTCCTTCAAAGACAAAAACATTTTAAGATGCAAGCACCTCAGTCGAAGTTCATGACTTAGGAATGATACATTAATATACTAGTTTATCCTTCGTAGTAGATACTTAGCCAGCCGTAAGTGGTGGAACTGGGAAAGTACTTCATTAGCTCAGTCGGCTAAAGCACTGACTTCGAACACAGATTGATTGACTAATTGATTTTATTATACCTCAGTATGTTTTTTCTATATAAAAAGAATGAAGTATTTATGCTATTTCATTCCACATACTGTTTGCTATTCAATAGTTTCAAAGACTATTACCCCGGTCAATTGTTTTATAAACATATTTCCCGTACTTTTTCATACTTATTTTTCATTGGACAACTATGACGTCATTGGCTATTCTGCTTGGATTTTTGCGCTTGGCAACGTTAAACTCTGAAATATCGTGAACGGTATAATCTGTATGTGTCTGTCGTTGTAATTTCAAATTAATATATTACTTAATAGAAGCAATTAAAAAAGAATTAAAAACCAATTGTTCAGAGAACAATTGAAGATCTTTCCACAAAAAAAACATGTATTTTAATATGAAAATAGTAAAATTCGTTTTAAAATGTCATTTCCAGCTTCAAATGATAGCTTATTGTACGCTGATTCCAAAAATATATGGTTTCTATACAATATTTTTAAATAAGAGAAATAATTTGTTACTTCCGGTTTGAAAAATGTTACTTCTGGTATTATTCAAACGTTTAATTGACACTGATACCAAAAATATCTGGTTCTATAAACTTTTACATTAATTAAGTACAAAAAAAGCTACTTCCGGTTTACACAAGGTCATTTCCGGTTGGATTTACTAAGGTTAAATGGCTTGAAACCTAATGCAAAAAGTCCCATGGATTTATCATGTATACATATGAGGTAAAAGCAAAGGTCAAAATCACGAACGTCAATTTAACCTATGATCTTGAGCTCAATTTCAAGATAAACAACCAAGGACCTAAAATCAAATGACCCTAGGACTAAATTATATTTGGTTCATGAGTTATATCACCATATGCATATTTTTAAATAAAAGAGGGGAGAAAACTCTAATTTAATGTAAGCGTACCCTTTAAACCAATATGCATGTGTTACGACATGTCGCAACTAACAATTAAGTAAAAATATGTTGTCGATATCTTATATCGTGTTTGAAAAGAGGTGAAAATAAGCCAAAATCCAAATTGAAAAATAACCTTTACCTTTGACCTTGACCCTATTTTCTTTTTTTTTGGACCAAGGACCTCAAATCAAAAGACCCTAGGTCCCTATCACTTATGGTTTACCAATTACAATTACATTTTACTTATTTTAAATACAGAAGGGGAAATAACTCTCATATGGAGTTTCTGGACCGCTTCGGTTAAAATTATTCTTAAGATCCTGAGGATATAACGAACAAATTGGAGACATAAATTTGTCATAATCTTTTACGGTTGCGAAGGAGATGCGTACACAAGAAAAACAGTGTTTGGGGAGATAACTCTTACAATAAAAAGTATTCGGCTAAACAGGGTCAGTTTCAAAATCGCAATAACTGTTCGTTATCATACACAAAAAATCTAAGCGACATCTTGCGAAACAAAAAAGCACCGTCAGAAAAAAGTGGCGGTAGAAGAAAAAAATAATAATAATTAAAAACCAATTGTTCAGAGAACAATTGAAGGTCTTTCACAAAAAAACAAGTATTTTTGATATGAAAATAGTAAAAATTCGGTTTAAAATGTCATTAACAGCGTCAAATGATAGCTTATAGTTCGCTGATTCCAAAAATATATGGTTTCTATACAATATTTTTAAAATAAGGTAAATAATTTGTTACTTCCGGTTTGAAAAAGGTTACTTCCGGTATTATTTAACTGTTTAATTGACACTGATTCCAAAAATATATGGTTCTATATACTTTTACATTCAAAAAGTACAAACAAATAGCTACTTCCGGTTAACACAGGGTCACGTCCGGTTCCCTTTTCAAGGTCATACGGCTTGCAACTAAATGCAAAAAGTCCTATGGCTTTATCATGTATACAAATGAGGTAAAAGCAAAGGTCAAAATCTAGAACGTCAATTTAATCTATGACCTTGGCCTCAATTTCAAGGTCATCAACCAAGGACCTCAAATCAAAAGACCCTAGATCTTAATTATATTTGGTTCATGAGTTATATCACCATATGCATATTTTTAAATAAAGAGGGGAGAAAACTCAATTTTGATGTAAGCACACCTTTTAAACCAATATGTATTGTGTTACGACATGTCGCAACTTGCAATTAAGTAAAACTATGTTGTCGATATCTGATATCGTGTTTGAAAAGTGGTGAAAATAAGCCAAAATCCAAATTTTGAAATGACCTTGACCTTTGACCTTGACCCTATTTTCTCTTTTTGGACCAAAAATCTCAAATCAAAAGACGCTAGGTCTTTATCACTTATAGTTTACAAGCTACAACTATATTTTTCTTATTAAAAAGACAAAAGGGAAAATAACTCCCATATGTAGTCTCCGGACCTCTTCGGTCAAAATTATTTTTAAGATCCTGAAGATATAACAAGCAAATTGGTGAAATAGTTTTGTCGTAATCTTTAACAGTTGCAAAGGAGATTTGTACACAAGAAAAACAGTGTTTGGGGAGATAACTCTTACAATAATAAGTGTTCGGCTTAACAGGGTCAGTTTCAAAATCATGATAACTGTTCGATATCATATGCAAAAAATCTAAGCGGCATCTTGCGAAACAAAAAAGCACCGTCAGAAAAAAGTGGCGGAAGAAGAAAAAAATAATAATAATCAGAAGAAAATCAATAGGTCTTTCCACAGAAAAGTGGAAAGACCTAATAATCAGAAGAAAACCAATAGGTCTTTCCACAGAAAAGTGGAAAGACCAAAAAAGAAAATATACATGACATATTTTAAGAACTAAAACATAACAAATGTATTGTATGGGTCTGTCGTCGTCTTCATAATCTGGGATCGCTTTGGTGTACAGTAATATATTTTAGCTAGCATTTATTATATGCACGGGAATTTTTACACAAGGATTCCTGGTCTTGATTACAGTAAATAAAATATTGACAAATACCACACGGACAAAAAAACCTGATAGTTCATCTTGTGCATGTTTATCATGTTTATGTGACCACTTGTTTTTTTTCCAAGTGGTCTATGTAGTCTTTTTAGAATGTTGTTTTGTTCGGTATAATAAAACACTAAATGACTGGTTATAAGGGTAATAGCAAGTTTGTTGTCCCTTTGAAACTAACTATTGCCCTTGGCTTCGCCTCGAGCAATAGATGGTATCTCAGGGAAAACAAACTTGCTATTACCCTCATATCCAGTCAATAGGTGTATAATATTTTACGCCGCATCAGCGCAAAACGTCTTATCGCGGCAACCGAACACAGGCGTCTCGTGACTCCCAGATGTGACATTGGACTTTTCTATTGAGAATCATGCTCTATTCTAATTTATTTCAAACTTTTACATTTGGTCAAATTTAGGGTAACACAATTAAGATGTACATACAGTTTACGAATTTTATTAGATAAGAGACATTTAACTTTCCAATCAACTATTGAATGATTCGCAATCACGCAATCACGTGACATTACACATCAATGTATTATGCGTACTGTTGTGCGTTTGTTTTTTCTACATTGGCTAGAGGTATAGGGGAGGGTTGAGATCTCAAAAAACATGTTTAACCCCGCCGCATTTTTGCGTGTGTTCCAAGTCAGGAGCCTCTGGCCTTTGTTAGTCTTGTATCATTTTCAATTTTAGTTTCCTGTGTATAATTTGGAGTTTAGTATGGCGTCCATTATCACTGAACTGGTATACATATTTGTTTAGGGGCCAGCTGAAGGACGCCTCCGGGTGCGGGAGTTTCTCGCTGCGTTGAAGACCCATTTGGTGGCATTCGGCTGTTGTCTGCTCTATTGTCGGGTTGTTGTCTCTTTGACACATTCCCCATTTCCATTCTCAATTTTACATGTAACACAAATAACACGAAGTGTGTCACTATAGGAGACCATATCAGACCACCAGATTTAATTCACAGTCATTTAGTTGGATTCGAGGTGTTCAATCTTTAGATTTCTATGTAGTGTATTGTAGACTGTTATTTATCATTTTATTTTTCCTTTTAAATGTTGATAAATTGATAGATTTGTTTTGTCATGTTTATATCATTCTATTTTCTTCTTTTGAAATGTTTATGTCTTTTGTTTTTGTCCGGTTATAATGTTTGATTGCCATTGATGTTGGATAAAACCAGAGGATTCCGAATATCTGGCAAAAATTCAAAAACAAGAGGAGCGAACATCCTTAAGGATGAAGGTAAATACAGAAAAGCGCGTCGGCCGCACCAAATTTATTATGTGTTCATTCATTACTGATACAAATATCATTTTGGCTTTCACGACCTTTGTGTTTATTTTTATACACCGACTTCAAAACAAAAAAGATAAACATTACAATCTTTATATTGAAATTTAATATGAAAATCAACAATAATAACAAAGTCAACATAAATAACAATGTCGTATTGTAACAATGGTAGCACAGAAAATCTCCTATATAGACATAGTCCATTCAAACTAATCATATAAAATCTACCGTATAATGGTTATGTGCATCAGTCTACAAACAGTATAAAAACACCATTGATAGTTCATAATCAGGTCAAAGATCTCCCAACAATACAAAGACAGACAACGTACTTTTGCACGAGTTATATTGTTCTTTGCTTATTGACAGGTGTTTTGTTTTAGTCACGTGTTTCATTTTTTTTATTACCTGAATCATTATCTTGCTTCCAAAAAGGTATTAAACGTCAAAAAACAAAACCTAACTATACAAAACAATATATTTCATCAAAATAATGTATTTTTTTCAATGGTAAATTTATACTGCTTGTAGGCAGAGACTTATCTTTCCTTGTACATGATTTTTTGCAATGGTAAATTTATACTGCTTGTAGGCAGAGACTTATCTTTCCTTGTACATGGTTCAATTTGTTTTCATTTTGAATGACAAAACACACTGAATTTGGCATGACTAAATTATGTATATATTGCAAAACCTTATACCATTGGCAAGTAGAAATCACACATTTATGTAACACAATGTAATAAGGATCTCATGAGTATGATAATGCTAAACGTAGTTTGAAATGACCGTCAAATTTATATGTAACTCTATGTTTCCTAGTCGTTGATAATTGCGGTAAATTTTTAGTTATTTGTGGTGATATCAGTTTGTATCAGACATAATCTGTCAGTTAGATGTGCAGTTATTGTGAATTTGGAACTTGAACCATAACATTGACAATTATTCAAAGTAATGTTAAAATAAAAAAAAAAAGTGAAAGTGGTAAAGTACTTAAACAATCTTTAAAGAAATAGCCAAAAGTACAGCTTTAAAACGTTGTCATCATCATAGTTTTGTCATATCTGTATTGTTTTTTTTTATATTTCACAACCTGTTTCACTTTTAAAAGTTGTTAAACCGATTATAATTTCTAACATTTGTAATTTCATATTGCTCCTTACTCATTTTTTTTATCTATTTTTAGTTTGTTTTCAGATTTCAAAGTCTTTGATACTTTTTTCCTACGTTTACATCTGTAAAAAACAAAATTTAATAATAACCCCTATCTTTTTTTATAAATAAAATAAAAATTTGCCGAAACTTAAATCATCAGACCTACTTTGAAATAAAAGTTTCTTAAAATAGAACAAAAATGACGAATAATAAAAAACTGCCTTTTGACTATAACAATTTATATTATATTAACTAGTGCGAAAACCCGTACCAAAACTGTTAAGCTGTAAATAAGCTTGTCGTCTGACCCGTGTGACCATAACACAGCCATAACACATCGGTGAAATTCGTTATTCATTCGGTAATTTGATCGAATGTTTCCGATTCCCCTTTGTCACCATTTGTTAATTGTTAAAACAGATGGGTTTAGAAATTGTTAGAAGACAAGAATATGCACGATGCTTGTTGATAAATGGTTACTACAACATATAATAAATTAATGATTGGCAACTGAGGTAAAAAGGCTATGAAGCGTGTATGGCACATTGAATAAGGGAGCAACCATTTGATGAGAAAAAGCGCATAAATGATAGAATGCTTAAGAACAAAATGACAAAATAAATCAAAATGAATCAAAATATCAGACCAGTAAAATGATCCAAGTCTTTTTAATGTCTCGAAATGTTGAGATCTTTTGCAACTTTCTTTCTCGTCCGCAATCAGCTGTTTGTTCCGTAATTGAAAAAAATAGAATTGTTCTTAAAGGAAAATCAAATGTACACATATGTTATAAGACTGGATATTACGTCAAATAGAAAAACCGTTTGTTATTTATAAACTAACACAGATTACTTCCCTGTAACCACACAAATGATATCAATATACATGTATATCCTTTATTTTGCTTAGTCCATCTTAAAAAAAGAAAATATAATTTGGGATACAATTTGCAAGGTGGCCTATGTTATATATTTTTTTCAGTCTTTATGAATTTGATTTTTTAAATTTTTGTTTGTTTCTTTGATTCTTATTTCGGTTTGTCTATTTGATTCTTTAGAATTTTTTGTCTAACCGACTTTTATAGAAATTTACAGCAACTCAATGAATAAAAATTACATAAATTGGCAAGGTTAAATAAAATGAAGGAAAACACGAAATGAAAATATTGATGAGATGGGATGATAATCACAGAGTATCGAAATAATGCCCCAGGTATAGACACAAACAAAAGAGAATAGGACAGCTAGTCATAGAGCTTATAAACAGATATATCATGTTATGGAGGGGTATTGCGAAAAATACCAGTCAAGGGACGGTGAAATTTCCCAAGCCGCTAGGCGAGGGAAATTTGGTCCCAAGACTGGTATTTTTCGCAAATACCCCTCCATTACATGATATATCTGTTTAATTACACCGAATAGATTTTGATTGAAACTGTCTGTATATGTGAAGGGAAATCGTAGTACCGCGGGAATTATACATGTACTTATATGCGTTAGTGCTGTCTTTTTGTAACGTCATGGTATCTATATGTGTAAACGTCATTGTTATTCCATCATTAAATCGTTCATTTGTATAGACATTTTTTTTCCTCTTTATGTGTATATTTCTGACAGTTTTCGGGTTAACTCAATCAATAGTGCTTGACCATGTTGTCGGGATAAAGTGAGAAAGGTTCCGAATAATTTTGGCGGGGACAGGCTCGCGAGGGTAAAAAGGGAATATCCAAAATGACAAATACCACGGCAGAGAGGGGATTTTCAGGCAAATTCACCGGCAGTGGTGAAAAAACAGGCAAATTCGTTTGAAATGAGGAAAAAATGTTAGAATATGCGAAAAATACACTGGCTAACAACCAATCAAAATCCGGCATTCTTATATAAGGTGTAATTATAAATCAAAATATACGTTCCTCTGTGATATGTAGTTGTTATTGCTATGCAGAATAATTTACTAGCCATGTTTTTAAACATTGAAACAGTTGCATGCCTTACAGCGACGGGGCATACTAAGTTGCTTAGACATTCCTTAAAATATTCAGTTCGATAGAAAACAGAGCAGAAAAGTTACATAGGAACGTCTTCATATTTATCTCAGTGTCAGTCATTCTGCAATACGATGTAGTTTGAATAGCCAATAACACATAAACCTGGTTAATTAAAACTCCAACGAGGTGTCCGATAATAATACAACATTTGATTAAGGCAAAATATATATATACATGTATATATAAATTAAAATGATATAATAATTATGTATAAATATGCATATAATCACAAAATAAATCACATTTGGCACATATGATTTGTACAATTCTGTAATTCAATACAATTATCTTACTGAATAAATGGTTGACTGCCTCGAATGGCAATTACCTGCGTTAAATAAACTTTTAAACTAGGTTTTGTTCAACTGCTTTAGTCGAGGAATGTTCCAAATGGAAAACTTGTTTTGTCATTTACTGTGATGTTATTATTCTGAATTAATTTCTCCACTTTATCTGAATACAAGCAAATAATCTACGTCTGTCGTCGTAATTTCAAATTAATATATTACTTACCAGAAGCAATTAAAAAAGAAAAAGAAAATATACATGACATATCTTAAGAACTAAAACATAACAAATGTATTGTGTGTGTCTGTCGTCGTCTCCATCATCTGGGATTGCTTTGGTGTACAGTAATAAATTTTAGCTAGCGTTTATTATATGCACGGGAATTTTTACACAAGGATTCCTGGTTTTATTTACAGTAAATGAAATATTGACAAATACCACACGGACAAAAAAACCTGATAGGTCATATTGTGCATGTTTATGTGACTATTTGTTTTTTTTCCTAGTGGTCTATGTAGTCTTTTTAGAATGTTGTTTTGTTCGGTATAATAAAACACTTAATGACTGGTTATGAGGGTAATAGCAAGTTTGTTGTCCCTTTGTAACTACCTATTGCTCATGGCTTCGCCTCGAGTAATAGATGGTATCTCAGGGACAACAAACTTGCTATTACCCTCATAACCAGTCAATAGGTGTATAATATTTTACGCAGCATAAGCGCAAAACGTCTTATCGCGGCAACCGAACACAGACGTCTCGTGACTCCCAGATGTGACATTGGACTTTTCTATTGAGAATCATGCTCTATTCTAATTTATTTCGAACTTTTACATTTGGTCAAATTTTAGGGTAACACAATTAACATGTACATACAGTTAACGAATTTTATTGGATAAGAGACATTTAACTATCCAATCAACTATTGAATGATTCGCAATCACGTGACATAACACATCAATGTATGCGTACAGTTGTGCGTTTGTTTTTTCTACATTGGCTAGAGGTATAGAGGGAGGGTTGAGATCTCAAAACACATGTTTAACCCCGCCGCATTTTTGCGCCTGTCCCAAGTCAGGAGCCTCTGGCCTTTGTTAGTCTTGTATCATTTTTAATTTTAGTTTCCTGTGTATAATTTGGAGTTTAGTATGGCGTCCATTATCATTGAACTGGTATACATATTTGTTTAGGGGCCAGCTGAAGGACGCCTCCGGGTGCGGGAGTTTCTCGCTGCGTTGAAAACCCATTGGTGGCATTCGGCTGTTGTCTGCTCTATGGTCCGGCTGTTGTCTCTTTGACACATTCCCAATTTCCATTCTCAATTTTACATGTAACACAAATAACACGAAGTGTGTCACTATAAGAGACCATATCAGACCACCTGATTTAATTCACAGCCATTAAGTTGGATTCGAGGTGTTCAATCTTTAGATTTCTATGTAGTGTATTGTAGACTGTTATTTATCATTTTATTTTCCTTTTAAATGTTGATATATTGATAGATTGTTTTTGTCATGTTTATATCATTCTATTTTCTTCTTTTGAAATGTTTATGTCTTTTGTTTTTGTCCGGTTATAATGTTTGATTGCCATTCTCTCCTTTTATAAAAAAAAATTTAGTTGCAACTACCACAGGTAAAGTTGACCGTAACTAAATTTTGCCATTCTGGTTAGGTCCTTGGTGGTCATAAAGCACTTTTAAGGATGTTCGCTACTCTGTTTCAAAATAACAAGCTTTTTAAAAGACTGTTATAAAATGATAGTTTATAAATAAAGGAACTAAAAAAGCAGAAAAAAATGAAGGGTCCGTGTGCTTGTTTTCGAGATATAAGCCATTGAAAATTTGGCGGGAAATGATTCTCTCTAGATTTTTCATACATTTAACATTAGCACCTGTTTTCTTTCAAAAACGATGAAAAAATAACAAGGATTTTATAAGATTTTCAAAAATGACATTTTAAACTATATGTAATCATATTATGGAGAGAAAAGTAGGGGTTAGTGGGCAAAATTTTTTAAAGGCACTACATGGATAAAACCAGAGGATTCCGAATATCTGGCAAAAATTCAAAAACAAGAGGAGCGAACATGCTTAAGGATGAAGGTAAATACAGAAAAGCGCGTCGGGCGCACCAAATTTATAAAGTGTTCATTCATTACTGATACAAATATCATTTTGGCTTTCACGACCTTTGTGTTTATTTTTATACACCGACTTCAAAACAAAAAAGATAAACATTACAATCTTTATATTGAAATTTAATATGAAAATCAACAATAATAACAAAGTCAACATGAATAACAATGTCGTATTGTAACAATGGTAACACAGAAAATCTCCTTCATAGACATAATCCAGTCAAACTAATCATATAAAATCTATCGTATAATGGTTATGTGCATCAGTCTACAAACAGTATAAAAACACCATTGATAGTTCATAATCAGGTCAAAGATCTCCCAGCAATACAAAGACAGACAAAGTACTTTTGCACGAGTTATATTGTTCTTTGCTTATTGACAGGTGTTTTGTTTTAGTCACGTGTTTCAATTTTTTTTTATTACCTGAATCATTATCTTGCTTCCAAAAAGGTAAACGTCAAAAAACAAAACATAATAACAGAAAACAATATATTTCATAAAAATGATGTATTTTTTTCAATGATAAATTTATACTGCTTGTAGGCAGAGACTTATCTTTCCTTGTACATGGTTCAATTTGTTTTCATTTTGAATGACAAAACACACTGAATTTGGTATGACTAAATTATGTATACATTGCAAAACCTTATACCATTGGCAAGTAGAAATCACACATTAATGTAACACAATGTAATAAGGATCTCATGAGTATGATAATGCTACACGTAGTTTGAAATGACCGTCAAATTTATATGTAACTCTATGTTTCCTAGTCGTTGATAATTGCGGTAAATTTTTAGTTATTTGTGGTGATTTCAGTTTGTATAAGACATAATCTGTCAGTTAGATGTGCAGTTATTGTGAATTTGGAACTTGAACCATAACATTGACAATTATTCAAAGTACCGTTGAAATAAAAAAAAAGTGAAAGTGGTAAAATACTTAAACAATCTTTAAAGAAATAGCCAAAAGTACAGCTTTAAAACGTTGTCATCATCATAGTTTTGTATTGTTTGGTTTTTTTTTATATTTCACAACCTGTTTCACTTTTAAAAGTTGTTAAACCGATTATAATTTCTAACATTTGTAATTTCATATTGCTCCTTATTCATTTTTTTATCTATTTTTGGTTTGTTTTCTGTTTCAAAGTCTTTGATACTTTTTTCATACGTTTACATCTAGAAAAAAAATACTGAATAATAACCCCTATCTTTTTTTATAAATAAAATAAAAATTTGCCGAAACTTAAATCATCAGACCTACTTTGAAATAAAAGTTTCTTAAAATAGAACAAAAATGACGAATAAAAAAAAACTGCCTTTTGACTATAACAATTTATATTGTACTAACTAGTGCGAAAACCCGTACCAAAACTGTTAAGCTGTAAATAAGCTTGCCGTCTGACCCGTGTGACCATAACACAACCATAACACATCGGTGAAATTCGTTATTCATTCGGTAATTTGATCGAATGTTTCCGATTCCCCTTTGTCACCATTTGTTAATTGTTAAAACATGTGGGTTTAGAAATTGTTAGAAGACAAGAATATGCACGATGCTTGTTGATAAATGGTTACTACAACATATAATAAATTAATGATTGGCAACTGAGGTAAAAAGGCTATGAAGCGTGTATGGCACATTGAATAAGGAAGCAACCATTTGACAAGAAAAAGCACATAAATGATAGAATGTTTAAGAACAAAATGACAAAATAAATCAAAATGAATCAAAATATCAGACCAGTCAAATGATCCAAGTCTTTTAAATGTCTCAAAATGTTGAGATCTTTTGCAACTTTCTTTCTCGTCCGCAATCAGCTATTTGCTCCGTAATTGAAAAATTAGAATTGTTCTTAAAGGCAATACAAATGTGCACATATGTTATGAGACTGGATATTACGTCAAATAAAAAAAACCGTTTGTATTTGTAAACTAGCACTGATTACTTCCCTTTAACCACACAAATGATATCAATATACATGTATATCCTTTATTTTGCTTAGTCCATCTAAAAAAGAAAATATAATTTGGGATACAATTTGCAAGGTGGCCTATGTTATATATTATTTTCAGTCTTTATGAATTAGATTTTTAAATTTTTGTTTGTTTCTTTGATTCTTATTTCGGTTTCTCTATTTGATTCTCGCCGATTTTTATAGAAATTTACAGCAAATCAATGAATAAAAATTACATAAATTGGCAAGGTTAAATAAAATGAAGGGAAAACACGAAATGAAAATATTGATGAGATGGGATGATAATCACAGAGTATAGAAATAATGCCCAGGTATAGACACAAACAAAAGAGAATAGGACAGCTAGTCATAATGCTTATAAATCAATATATACATTCCTCTTTAATAGTTATATTATAGTTCGTTTCTGTGTGTGTTACATTTTAATGTTGTTTTTTTTGTTGAGTCGTTGTTCTCCTCTTATATTTGATGCGTTTTCCCTCAGTTTTAGTTTGTTACCCGGATTTGTTTTTATCCTTATCGATTTATGAGTTTCGAACAGCGGTATACTACTGTTTCCTTTATTTATATGTGGTTGTTATTGCTATGCAGAAAAATTTACTAGCCATGTGTTTAAACATTGAAACAGTTGCATGCCTTACAGCGATGGGATATACTTAGATGCGTAGAAATTCCTTCAAATATTCAGTTCGATGGAAAACAGAGCAGAAAAGTTACATAGGAACGTCTTCATATTTATCTCAGTGTTAGTCATTCTGCAATACGATGTAGTTTGAATAGCCAATAACACATAAACCTGGTTAATAAAAACTCCAATTAAAACAACAATATATTTCATAAAAATGATGTATTTGTTTAATGATAAATTTATACTGCTTGTAGGCAGAGACTTATCTTTCCTTGTACATGGTTCAATTTGTTTTCATTTTGAATGACAAAACACACTGAACTTGATATGACTAAATTATGTATACATTGCAAAACATTATACCATTGGCAAGTAGAAATCACACATTAATGTAACACAATGTAATAAGGATCTCATGAGTATGATAATGCTACACGTAGTTTGAAATGACCGTCAAATTTACATGTAACTCTATGTTTCCTAGTCGTTGATAAGTGCGGGAAATTTTTAGTTATTTGTGGTGATATCAGTTTGTATAAGACATAATCTGTCAGTTAGATGTGCAGTTATTGTGAATTAGGAACTTGAACCATAACATTGACAATTATTCAAAGCACCATTTGTTAATCGTTAAAACATGTGGGTTAAGAAATTATTAGAAGACAAGAATATACACGATGCTTGTTGATAAATGGTTACTACAACATATAATAAGTTAATGATTGGCAACTGAGGTAAAAAGGCTATGAAGCGTGTATGGCACATTGAATAAGGGAGCAACCATTTGATGAGAAAAAGCGCATAAATGATAGAATGCTTAAAAAAAAATGACAAAATAAATCAAAATGAATCAAAATATCAGACCAGTAAAATGATCCAAGTCTTTTTAATGTCTCAAAATGTTGAGATCTTTTGCAACTTTCTTTCTCGTCCGCAATCTGCTGTTTGCTCCGTAATTGAAAAATTAGAATTGTTCTTAAAGGCAATACAAATGTACACATATGTTATAAGACTGGATATTACGTCAAATAGAAAAACCGTTTGTATTTCTAAACTAGCACCGATTAATTCCCTTTAACCACACAAATGATATCAATATACATGTATATCCTTTATTTTGCTTAGTCCATCTAAAAAAAGAAAATATAATTTGGGATACAATTTGCAAGGTGGGCTATGTTATATATTTTATTCAGTCTTTATGAATTTGATTTTAAAAATTTTTGTTTCTTTCTTTAATTCTTATCTCGGTTTTTCTATTTGATTCTTAAAGATTTTTTTTGTCTAACCGATTTTTATAGAAATTTACAGCAACTCAGTGAATAAAAATTACATAAATTGGCAAGGTTAAATAAAATGAAGGGAAAACACGAAATGAAAATATTGATGAGATGGGATGATAATCACAGAGTATCGAAATAATGCCCCATGAATAGACACAAACAAAAGAGAATAGGACAGATGGTCATAGAGCTTATAACTCATACTTATATATATACGTTCCTCTTTAATAGTTATATTATAGTTCGTTTCTGTGTGTGTTACATTTTAATGTTGTGTTTTTGTTGTGTCGCTGTTCTCCTCTTATATTTGATGCGTTTCCCTCAGTTTTAGTTTGTAACCCGGATTTGTTTTTATCTCTATCGATTTATGAGTTTCGAACAGCGGTATACTAATGTTGCCTTTGTTTATATGTGGTTGTTATTGTTATGCAGAATAATTTACTAGCCATGTTTTTAAACATTGAAACAGTTGCATGCCTTACAGCGACGGGGCATACTTAGATGCTTATACATTCCTTAAAATATTCAGTTCGATAGAAAACAGAGCAGAAAAGTTACATAGGAACGTCTTCATATTTATCTCAGTGTTAGTCATTCTGCAATACGATGTAGTTTGAATAGCCAATAACACATAAACCTGGTTTATTAAAACTCCAATGAGGTGTCCGATAATGATACAATTTTTGATTAAGGCAAAATATATATACATGTATATATAAATTAAAATGATATAATAATTATGTATAAATATGCATATAATCACAATATAAGTCACATTTGGCACATATGATTTGTAGATTTCTGTAATTTAATACAATTATCTTACTGAATAAATGGCTGACTGCCTCGAATGGCAATTACCTGCGTTAAATAAACTTTAAAACTAGGTTTTGTTCAACTGCTTTAGTCGAGGAATGTTCAAAAAAAAGTTTCGTCATTTACTGTGATGTTATTATTCTGAATTAATTTCTCCACTTTATCTGAATACAAGCACATAATCTACGTCAGTCGTCGTAATTTCAAATTAATATATTACTTACCAGAAGCAATTAAAAAAGAAAAAGAAAATATACATGACATATTATAAGAACTAAAACATAACAAATGTATTGTATGTGTCTGTCGTCGTCTTCATAATCTGGGATTGCTTTGGTGTACATTAATATATTTAAGCTAGCGTTTATTATATGCATGGGAATTTTTACACACGGATTCCTGGTTTTGATTACAGTAAATGAAATATTGACAAATACCACACGGACAAAAAAAACCTGATAGGTCATATTGTGCATGTTTATGTGACTATTTGGTTTTTTTTTTCGTAGTGGTCTATGTAGTCTTTTAAGAATGTTGTTTTCTTCGGTATAATAAAACACTTAATGACTGGTTATGAGGGTAATAACAAGTTTGTTGTCCCCTTGAAACTAACTTTTGCCCTTGGCTTTGCCTCGAGCAATAGATGGTATCTCAGGGACAACAAACTTGCTATTACCCTCATAACCAGTAAATAGGTGTAGAATATTTTACGCCACATCAGCACAAATAGTCTTATCGCGGCCAACGAACACAGACGTCTCATGACTCCCAGATGTGACATTGGACTTTTATATTGAGAATCATGCTCTATTCTTATTTATTTCGAACTTTTACATTTGGTCAAATTTTAGGGTAACACAATTAACATCTACATACAGTTTACGAATTTTATTGGATAAGAGTCATTTAACTATCCAATCAACTATTGAATGATTCGCAATCACATGATATTACACATCAATGTATTATGCGTACTGTTGTGGGTTTGTTTTTTCTACATTGGCTTGAGGTATAGAGGGAGGGTTGAGATCTCAAAAAACATGTTTAACCCCGCCGCATTTTTGCGCCTGTCCCAAGTCAGGAGCCTCTGGCCTTTGATAGTCTTGTATCATTTTTAATTTTAGTTTCCTGTGTATATTTTGGAGTTTAGTATGACGTCCATTATCACTGAACTGGTATACATATTTGTTTAGGGGCCAGCTGAAGGACGCCTCCGGGTGCGGGAGTTTCTCGCTACGTTGAAGACCCATTGGTGGCATTCGGCTGTTGCCTGCTCTATGGTCGGGTTGTTGTCTCTTTGACACATTCCCCATTTCCATTCTCAATTTTACATGTAACACAAATAACACGAAGTGTGTCACTATAAGAGACCATATCAGACTACCAGATTTAATTCACAGCCATTTAGTTGGATTCGAGGTGTTCAATCTTTAGATTTCTATGTAGTGTATTGTAGACTTTTATTTATCATTTTATTTTTCCTTTTAAATGTTGACAAATTGATAGATTTTTTTGGTCATGTTTATATCATTCTATTTTCTTTTTTTGAAATGTTTACGTCTTTTGTTTTTGTCCGGTTATAATGTTTGATTGCCATTCTCTCCTTTTTTAAAAAAAAACTTAGGTTGCAACTACCACAGGAAAAGTTGACCGTAACTAAATTTTGCCATTCTGGTTAGGTCCTTGGTGGTCATATAGCACTTTTAAGGATGTTCGCTACTCTGTTTCATAACAAGCTTCTTAAAAGACTGTTCTAAAATGATAGTATATAAATAAAGGAACTAAAAAAGCAGAAAAAAATGAAGGGTCCGTGTGTTTGTTTTCGAGATTTAAGCCATTGAAAATTTGGCGGGAAATAATTCTCTCTAGATTTTTCAAACATTAAACATTAGCACCTGTTTTCTTTCAAAAACGATGAAAAAATAACAAGGATTTTTTAAGATTTTCAAATATGGCTTTTAAACTATATGTAATAAAATTATGAAAAGAAAGGTAGGGGGTAGTGGGCAATTTTTTTTTTATGACAATATATGGATAAAACCAGAGGATTCCGAATACCTGGCAAAAATTCAAAAACAAGAGGAGCGAACATCCTTAAGGTTGAAGGTAAATACATAAAAGCGCGTCGGGCGCACCAAATTTATAAAGTGTTAATTCATTACTGATACAAATATCATTTTGGCTTTCACGACCTTTGTGTTTATTTTTATACACAGACTTCAAAACAAAAAAGATAAACATTACAATCTTTATATTGAAATTTAATATGAAAATCAACAATAATAACAAAGTCAACATGAATAACAATGTCGTATTGTAACAATGGTAACACAGAAAATCTCCTTCATAGACATAATCCAGTCAAACTAATCAAATAAAATCTATCGTATAATGGTTATGTGCATCAGTCTACAAACAGTATAAAAACACCATTGATAGTTCATAATCAGGTCAAAGATCTCCCAGCAATACAAAGACAGACAACATACTTTTGCACGAGTTATATTGTTCTTTGCTTATTGACAGGTGTTTTGTTTTAGTCACGTGTTTCAATTTTTTTTTTATTACCTGAATCATTATCTTGCTTCCAAAAAGGTAAACGACAAAATACAAACATAATAACAGAAAACAATATATTTCATAAAAATGTGGTATTTTTTTCAATGGTCAATTTATACTGCTTGTAGGCAGAGACTTATCTTTCCTTGTACATGGTTCAATTTGTTTTCATTTTGAATGACAAAACATGCTGAATTTGGTATGACTAAATTATGTATACATTGCAAAACCTTATACCATTGGCAAGTAGAAATCACACATTAATGTAACACAATGTAATAAGGATCTCATGAGTATGATAATGCTACACGTAGTTTGAAATGACCGTCAAATTGATATGTAACTCTATGGTTCCTAGTCGTTGATAAGTGCGGTAAATTTTTAGTTATTTGTGGTGATTTCAGTTTGTACAAGACAGAATCTGTCAGTTAGATGTGCAGTTATTGTGAATTTGGAACTTGAACCATAACATTGACAATTATTCAAAGTACCGTTAAAATAAAAAAAAAGTGAAAGTGGTAAAGTACTTAAACAATCTTTAAAGAAATAGCCAAAAGTACAGCTTTAAAACGTTGTCATCATCATAGTTTTGTCATATCTGTATTGTTTGTTTGTTTTTTTATATTTCACAACCGGTTTCACTTTTAAAAGTTGTTAAACCGATTATAATTTCTAACATTTGTAATTTCATATTGCTCCTTACTCATTTTTTTATCTATTTTTGGTTTGTTTTCTGTTTCAAAGTCTTTGATACTTTTTCATACGTTTACATCTGTAAAAAAAACAAAATTGAATAATAACCCCTACTAGTATCTTTTTTTATAAATAAAATAAAAATTTGCCGAAACTTAAATCATTAGACCTACTTTTAAATAAAAGTTTCTTAAAATAGAACAAAAATGACGAATAATAAAAAACTGCCTTTTGACTATAACAATTTATATTGTACTAACTAGTGCGAAAACCCGTACCAAAACTGTTAAGCTGTAAAATAAGCTTGCCGTCTGACCCGTGTGACCATAACACAACCATAACACATCGGTGAAATTCGTTATTCATTCGGTAATTTGATCGAATGTTTCCGATTCCCCTTTGTCACCATTTGTTAATTGTTAAAACATGTGGGTTTAGAAATTGTTAGAAGACAAGAATATGCACGATGCTTGTTGATAAATGGTTACTACAACATATAATAAATTAATGATTGGCAACTGAGGTAAAAAGGCTATGAAGCGTGTATGGCACATTGAAAAAGGAAGCAACCATTTGACAAGAAAAAGCGCATAAATGATAGAATGTTTAAGAACAAAATGACAAAATAAATCAAAATGAATCAAAATATCAGACCAGTAAAATGATCCAAGTCTTTTAAATGTCTCAAAATGTTGAGATCTTTTGCAACTTTCTTTCTCGTCCGCAATCAGCTATTTGCTCCGTAATTGAAAAATTAGAATTGTTCTTAAAGGCAATACAAATGTGCACATATGTTATGAGACTGGATATTACGTCAAATAAAAAAAACCGTTTGTATTTGTAAACTAGCACTGATTACTTCCCTTTAACCACACAAATGATATCAATATACATGTATATCCTTTATTTTGCTTAGTCCATCTAAAAAAGAAAATATAATTTGGGATACAATTTGCAAGGTGGCCTATGTTATATATTATTTTCAGTCTTTATGAATTAGATTTTTAAATTTTTGTTTGTTTCTTTGATTCTTATTTCGGTTTCTCTATTTGATTCTCACCGATTTTTATAGAAATTTACAGCAAATCAATGAATAAAAATTACATAAATTGGCAAGGTTAAATAAAATGAAGGGAAAACACGAAATGAAAATATTGATGAGATGGGATGATAATCACAGAGTATAGAAATAATGCCCCAGGTATAGACACAAACAAAAGAGAATAGGACAGCTAGTCATAGAGCTTATAAATCAATATATACATTCCTCTTTAATAGTTATATTATAGTTCGTTTCCGTGTGTGTTACATTGTAATGTTGTTTTTTTGTTGTGTCGTTGTTCTCCTCTTATATTTGATGCGTTTTCCCTCAGTTTTAGTTTGTTATACGGATTTGTTTTTATCTCTATCGATTTATGAGTTTCGAACAGCGGTATACTACTGTTTCCTTTATTTATATGTGGTTGTTATTGCTTTGCAGAAAAATTTACTAGCCATGTGTTTAAACATTGAAACAGTTGCATGCCTTACAGCGATGGGATATACTTAGATGCGTAGAAATTCCTTCAAATATTCAGTTCGATGGAAAACAGAGCAGAAAAGTTACATAGGAACGTCTTCATATTTATCTCAGTGTTAGTCATTCTGCAATACGATGTAGTTTGAATAGCCAATAACACAGAAACCTGGTTAATTTAAACTCCAATTAAAACAACAATATATTTCATAAAAATGATGTATTTGTTTAATGATAAATTTATACTGCTTGTAGGCAGAGACTTATCTTTCCTTGTACATGGTTCAATTTGTTTTCATTTTGAATGACAAAACACTATGAACTTGATATAACTAAATTATGTATACATTGCAAAACCTTATACCATTGGCAAGTAGAAATCACACATTAATGTAACACAATGTAATAAGGATCTCATGAGTATGATAATGCTACACGTAGTTTGAAATGACCGTCAAATTTACATGTAACTCTATGTTTCCTAGTCGTTGATAAGTGCGGTAAATTTTTAGTTATTTGTGGTGATATCAGTTTGTATAAGACATAATCTGTCAGTTAGATGTGCAGTTATTGTGAATTAGGAACTTGAACCATAACATTGACAATTATTCAAAGCACCATTTGTTAATCGTTAAAACAGGTGGGTTAAGAAATTATTAGAAGACAAGAATATACACGATGCTTGTTGATAAATGGTTACTACAACATATAATAAGTTAATGATTGGCAACTGAGGTAAAACGGCTATGAAGCGTGTATGGCACATTGAATAAGGGAGCAACCATTTGATGAGAAAAAGCGCATAAATGATAGAATGCTTAAAAAAAAATGACAAAATAAATCAAAATGAATCAAAATATCAGACCAGTAAAATGATCCAAGTCTTTTTAATGTCTCAAAATGTTGAGATCTTTTGCAACTTTCTTTCTCGTCCGCAATCTGCTGTTTGCTCCGTAATTGAAAAATTAGAATTGTTCTTAAAGGCAATACAAATGTACACATATGTTATAAGACTGGATATTACGTCAAATAGAAAAACCGTTTGTATTTCTAAACTAGCACCGATTAATTCCCTTTAACCACACAAATGATATCAATATACATGTATATCCTTTATTTTGCTTAGTCCATCTAAAAAAAGAAAATATAATTTGGGATACAATTTGCAAGGTGGGCTATGTTATATATTTTATTCAGTCTTTATGAATTTGATTTTAAAAATTTTTGTTTCTTTCTTTAATTCTTATCTCGGTTTTTCTATTTGATTCTTAAAGATTTTTTTTGTCTAACCGATTTTTATAGAAATTTACAGCAACTCAGTGAATAAAAATTACATAAATTGGCAAGGTTAAATAAAATGAAGGGAAAACACGAAATGAAAATATTGATGAGATGGGATGATAATCACAGAATATCGAAATAATGCCCCATGAATAGACACAAACAAAAGAGAATAGGACAGATGGTCATAGAGCTTATAACTCATACTTATATATATACGTTCCTCTTTAATAGTTATATTATAGTTCGTTTCTGTGTGTGTTACATTTTAATGTTGTGTTTTTGTTGTGTCGCTGTTCTCCTCTTATATTTGATGCGTTTCCCTCAGTTTTAGTTTGTAACCCGGATTTGTTTTTATCTCTATCGATTTATGAGTTTCGAACAGCGGTATACTAATGTTGCCTTTGTTTATATGTGGTTGTTATTGTTATGCAGAATAATTTACTAGCCATGTTTTTAAACATTGAAACAGTTGCATGCCTTACAGCGACGGGGCATACTTAGATGCTTATACATTCCTTAAAATATTCAGTTCGATAGACAACAGAGCAGAAAAGTTACATAGGAACGTCTTCATATTTATCTCAGTGTTAGTCATTCTGCAATACGATGTAGTTTGAATAGCCAATAACACATAAACCTGGTTTATTAAAACTCCAATGAGGTGTCCGATAATGATACAATTTTTGATTAAGGCAAAATATATATACATGTATATATAAATTAAAATGATATAATAATTATGTATAAATATGCATATAATCACAATATAAGTCACATTTGGCACATATGATTTGTAGATTTCTGAAATTTAATACAATTATCTTACTGAATAAATGGCTGACTGCCTCGAATGGCAATTATCTGCGTTAAATAAACTTTAAAACTAGGTTTTGTTCAACTGCTTTAGTCGAGGAATGTTCAAAAAAAAGTTTCGTCATTTACTGTGATGTTATTATTCTGAATTAATTTCTCCACTTTATCTGAATACAAGCACATAATCTACGTCAGTCGTCGTAATTTCAAATTAATATATTACTTACCAGAAGCAATTAAAAAAGAAAAAGAAAATATACATGACATATTATAAGAACTAAAACATAACAAATGTATTGTATGTGTCTGTCGTCGTCTTCATAATCTGGGATTGCTTTGGTGTACATTAATATATTTAAGCTAGCGTTTATTATATGCATGGAAATTTTTACACACGGATTCCTGGTTTTGATTACAGTAAATGAAATATTGACAAATACCACACGGACAAAAAAAACCTGATAGGTCATATTGTGCATGTCTATGTGACTATTTGTTTTTTTTTCGTAGTGGTCTATGTAGTCTTTTTAGAATGTTGTTTTCTTCGGTATAATAAAACACTTAATGACTGGTTATGAGGGTAATAACAAGTTTGTTGTCCCCTTGAAACTAACTTTTGCCCTTGGCTTTGCCTCGAGCAATAGATGGTATCTCAGGGACAACAAACTTGCTATTACCCTCATAACCAGTAAATAGGTGTAGAATATTTTACGCCACATCAGCACAAATAGTCTTATCGCGGCCAACGAACACAGACGTCTCATGACTCCCAGATGTGACATTGGACTTTTATATTGAGAATCATGCTCTATTCTAATTTATTTCGAACTTTTACATTTGGTCAAATTTTAGGGTAACACAATTAACATGTACATACATATTACGAATTTTATTGGATAAGAGTCATTTAACTATCCAATCAACTATTGAATGATTCGCAATCACATGACGTTACACATCAATGTATTATGCGTACTGTTGTGGGTTTTTTTTCTACATTGGCTTGAGGTATAGAGGGAGGGTTGAGATCTCAAAAAACATGTTTAACCCCGCCGCATTTTTGCGCCTGTCCCAAGTCAGGAGCCTCTTGCCTTTGATAGTCTTGTATCATTTTTAATTTTAGTTTCCTGTGTATATTTTGGAGTTTAGTATGACGTCCATTATCACTGAACTGGTATACATATTTGTTTAGGGGCCGGCTGAAGGACGCCTCCGGGTGCGGGAGTTTCTCGCTACGTTGAAGACCCATTGGTGGCATTCGGCTGTTGTCTGCTCTATGGTCGGGTTGTTGTCTCTTTGACACATTCCCCATTTCCATTCTCAATTTTACATGTAACACAAATAACACGAAGTGTGTCACTATAAGAGACCATATCAGACTACCAGATTTAATTCACAGCCATTTAGTTGGATTCGAGGTGTTCAATCTTTAGATTTCTATGTAGTGTATTGTAGACTTTTATTTATCATTTTATTTTTCCTTTTAAATGTTGATAAATTGATAGATTTTTTTGGTCATGTTTATATCATTCTATTTTCTTCTTTTGAAATGTTTACGTCTTTTGTTTTTGTCCGGTTATAATGTTTGATTGCCATTCTCTCCTTTTATAAAAAAAACTTAGGTTGCAACTACCACAGGAAAAGTTGACCGTAACTAAATTTTGCCATTCTGGTTAGGTCCTTGGTGGTCATATAGCACTTTTAAGGATGTTCGCTACTCTGTTTCATAACAAGCTTCTAAAAAGACTGTTCTAAAATGATAGTATATAAATAAAGGAACTAAAAAAGCAGAAAAAAATGAAGGGTCCGTGTGTTTGTTTTCGAGATATAAGCCATTGAAAATTTGGCGGGAAATAATTCTCTCTAGATTTTTCATACATTAAACATTAGCACCTGTTTTCTTTCAAAAACGATGAAAAAATAACAAGGATTTTTTAAGATTTTCAATGATGGCTTTTAAACTATATGTAATAAAACTATGAAAAGAAAAGTAGGGGGTAGTGGGCAAATTTTTTTTATGACAATATATGGATAAAACCAGAGGATTCCGAATACCTGGCAAAAATTCAAAAACAAGAGGAGCGAACATCCTTAAGGATGAAGGTAAATACATAAAAGCGCGTCGGGCGCACAAAATTTATAAAGTGTTCATTCATTACTGATACAAATATCATTTTGGCTTTCACGGCCTTTGTGTTTATTTTTATACACAGACTTCAAAACAAAAAAGATAAACATTACAATCTTTATATTGAAATTTAATATGAAAATCAACAATAATAACAAAGTCAACATGAATAACAATGTCGTATTGTAACAATGGAAACACAGAAAATCTCCTTCATAGACATAGTCCATTCAAACTAATCATATAAAATCTATCGTATAATGGTTATGTGCATCAGTCTACAAACAGTATAAAAAAACCATTGATAGTTCATAATCAGGTCAAAGATCTCCCAGCATTACATAGACATACAAAGTACTTTTGCACGAGTTAAAGTCTTCATTGTTTATTGACAGGTATTTTAGTCACGTGTTCCATTTTTTTATTACCTGAATCATTATCTTGCTTCCAAAAAGATAAACGTCAAAAAAACAAAACATAATAACAGAAAACAATATATTTCATAAAAATGTGGTATTTTTTTCAATGGTAAATTTATACTGCTTGTAGCCAGAGACTTATCTTTCCTTGTACATGGTTCAATTTGTTTTCATTTTGAATGACAAAACACACTGAATTTGGCATGACTAAATTATGTATACATTGCAAAACCTTATACCATTGGCAAGTAGAAATCACACATCAATGTAACACAATGTAATAAGGATCTCATGAGTATGATAATGCTACACGTAGTTTGAAATGACCGTCAAATTTACATGTAACTCTAGGTTTCCTAGTCGTTGATAAGTGCGGTAAATTTTAAGTTATTTGTGGTGATTTCAGTTTGTACAAGACAGAATCTGTCAGTTAGATGTGCAGTTATTGTGAATTTGGAACTTGAACCATAACATTGACAATTATTCAAAGTACCGTTAAAATAAAAAAAAAAGTGAAAGTGGAAAAGTACTTAAACAATCTTTAAAGAAATAGCCAAAAGTACAGCTTTTAAACGTTGTCATCATCATAGTTTTGTCATATCTTTATTGTTGTTTTTTTTTTATATTTCACAATCTGTTTCACTTTTAAAAGTTGTTAAACCAATTATAATTTCTAACATTTGTAATTTCATATTGCTCTTTACTAATTTTTTGTTATCTATGTTTGGTTTGTTTTCAGTTTCAAAGTCTTTGAGACTTTTTCATACGTTTACATCTAGAAAAACAAAATTGAATGATAATCCGATCTTTTTTATCAATAAAATAAAAATTTGCCGAAATTTAAATCATTAGACCTACTTTTAAATAAAAGTTTCTTAAAATAGAACAAAAATGACGAATAATAAAAAACTGCCTTTTGACTATAACGATTTATATTATATTAACTAGTGCGAAAACCCGTACCAAAAACTGTTAAGCTGTAAATAAGCTTGCCGTCTGACCCGTGTGACCATAACACAACCATAACACATCGGTGAAATTCGTTATCCATTCGGTAATTTGATCGAATGTTTCCGATTCCCCTTTGTCACCATTTGTTAATTGTTAAAACAGGTGGGTTTAGAAATTGTTAGAATACAAGAATATGCACGATGCTTAATTGTTGACAAATGGTTACTACAACATATAATAAATTAATGATTGGCAACTGAGGTAAAAAGGCTATGAAGCGTGTATGGCACATTGAATAAAGGAGCAACCATTTGATGAGAAAAAGCGCATAAATGATAGAATGTTTAAGAACAAAATGACAAAATAAATCAAAATGAATCAAAATATCAGACCAGTAAAATGATCCAAGTCTTTTAAATGTCTCAAAATGTTGAGATCTTTTGCAACTTTCTTTCTCGTCCGCAATCAGCTGTTTGCTCCGTAATTGAAAAATTAGAATTGTTCTTAAAGGCAATACAAATGTACACATATGTTATAAGACTGGAAATTACGTCAAATATAAAAAAAACGTTTGTATTTATAAACCAGCACCGATTACTTCCCTTTAACCACACAAATGATATCAATATACATGTATATCCTTTATTTTGCTTAGTCCATCTAAAAAAAGAAAATATAATTTGGGATACAATTTGCAAGGTGGCCTTTGTTATATATTTTTTTCAGTCTTTATGAATTTGATTTTGAAAAATTTTTGTTTGTTTCTTTGATTCTTATTTCGGTTTTTCTATTTGATTCTTAAAGAATTTTTTGTCTAACCAATTTTTATAGAAATTTACAGCAACTCAATGAATAAAAATTACATAAATTGGCAAGGTTAAATAAAATGAAGGGAAAACACGAAATGAAAATATTGATGAGATGGGATGATAATCACAGCGTATCGAAATAATGCCCCATGTATAGACGCAAACAAAAGAGAATAGGACAGCCAGTCATAGAGCTTATAAATCAATATATACGTTCCGCCGTGATATGTAGTTGTTATTGCTATGCAGAATAATTTACTAGCCATTGAAACAGTTGCATGCCTTACACCGACGGGGCATACTTAGATACGTAGACATTCCTTAAAATATTCAGTTCGGTAGAATACAGAGCAGAAAAGTTACATAGGAACGTCTTCATATTTATCTCAGTGTTAGTCATGTAGTTTGAATAGCCAATAACAAATAAACCTGGTTAATGAAAACTCTAATGAGGTTTCCGATAATCATACAACTTTTGATTAAGGCAAAATATATATATATACATGTATATATAAATCAAAATGATATAATAATTATGTATAAATATGCATATAATCACAAAATAAGTAACATTTGGCACATTTGATTTGTACATTTCTGTAATTTGATACAATTATCTTACTGAATAAATGGTTGACTGTCTCGAATGGCAATTACCTGCGTTAAATAAACTTTAAAACAGGGTTTTGTTCAACTGCTTTAGTCGAGGAATGTTCCAAATGGAAAAATTGTTGTATCATTTACTGTGATGTAATTGTTCTGAATTAATTTCTCCACTTAGTTATCTGAATGCAGGCAAATAATCTACGTCATTGTTATACTAATTGCATTGCACATTCAAACAACTTGGTCATGGTTCAACGATAATTTTATCCTTAAATGTTTTCCTCTATTTCACTTGAACTACACATTTGCTGATATGTTGCATAGTAATAAGCACCGGAAATTAACGTTACCGGAAATTATCTTCGTTTTAGAGATCATTGTTTTCATACAGCACCGGTAGACATCACATACGTGTCTAATGCACCGGTTGCTTGCATGGCAAAAGATGTTGCTATCCCCCCTCCAAACATAAAAGGAACAGCTACAAATGACATCCACACTAACAACGCCATGCCTGATATCCCATGACCACTGAAAATAAAAGACATTTCTGTTAATATCTTATATTCAAAAATGATGTTGATGTTTTTCTGCTTTCGAAAATTGTGACAAAATGGGTTACGCAAAAATAAGTTTGGATTTGGATAGCATTTTTTATATGTAGCATTTTCTGGCATAGAAAGAAATAATCTCAAGGTCTTTACCAATGCTCAACAATCGCAATAATAACTTATTTATTTTGATGAGAGAATAGGATGATTAATTGGAAATTGAAATATCTACATAAGCTGTAGTGAAAATTATTAATAGAAGAGTGGTAACAGACAGGCTCACCAGACACTTTTATTTTCAATAGTTTAAAGGGGCATTAGCTACGAGATATGACAAAAAATTAAATATGATTATTTGTGTGTTCAATCTTTAATGAGAGTGAAATAGTGAAAAAATAATTCGCTTTTAGCAGCTAGTTAGGTTCGATTTGGTCAAAATAAGCTAAGAAACATCGCTAATGAATTCACTTGCAAGTTAATAATTCGACCTCATTGAATCCATATTCATGTGACCTTCAGAGATGAGTTACGCATGTACTTGGCGTGTTCAGTTATTAAAAAAAAATGTCAAAATTGAAAGTGAAACAATAATAAACCATTTGGTTGACTGATTCGATCCACAAAACATCATTCGTATACAGGTAAAAACGATTATTAACATATATTTTAACCTATAATATGAAATCATACAGACCTAGAAAAATCCAATTGCATATGCATGCTATCTATTTTATATTTATGTTTATGTTAATATCAGGTTAAATGACTGTCGGCAGTCTTCGGAGGTCATCGCGATGGTTAATTAGATGGCGTATAAACTAAAATAAACACGAAATGCTGATACATATTATCGAGTCCGTGCATCGTAAATTTTTATTTTAGACTTTTTATAATTTGGATATACGTTTAAGTATGTTATAAATCAAATATGAGAATTGGAGTCAAATCGGGAAACATAAATTTGACAGCTAATGTCCCTTTAATGATTTAAGCAGTTGCAACAGAATGATTTGATTATTTGCTGATTACTTAACGTCGAGTGGCAAATATTACATGCATGTTCAGGACGAAAACAAACTGACAATACATACAATAGGTAGGTTCCGTAAGGTATTGGTCGACTGGAATGGAAGTGAAAAATTTGGACTGACATTTGGAAATGAGAGCATGTTGGATTTCAACATGCCACATATATGGGCCCCTTACAGGGTTTTTTTTATTGTGCAGATAACTTGTCAATCCTTTTACTCGAGGCATCAAATTTAACGTCTACGTTCTGACTAGTTGTTAAAAAGGGAAGTCATATATACCTTGTACATCCTGAAGCAAATCGTGCTCCAAATATGAGAAAAAATCCACCGAAAAATGCTACATGTGCTGGTGCACCATAAGCGATTGTTAATGATGATGACGCCGACGCTGATATTAACCCTCCAATTACTGCTCCACACACTAAAAATACCTACAAATAAAAGTAAATCATATAAGATAGATTAAAAAGTTTTAAAAGTTGATTTTTATTTTTGTTAAAGCAAAAACAGTACGTTTCAAGGATTCGACTATGACTTCATATTTCTATGGAGCTTTCAATTGAAGAAGCTTTAATTTTCAACTTTTTCAGTTTTCATATCAGCATTTTGTTAATTATAAAATGTTGTCTTTTTGGTGTTTGCCTGTATATCTCCGCAGCTCCCAGGAAACCAGGTACTGTAGGATGCATAAATACGAAGACTTTTCGGTGTGAACATTCATATCACTTATACTCTGGTGGATAGCTGTCTCTTACGCAATCATACCACATGTTCTTTTTCTATTGTTACAACTCAAACAGACAAGACATACCTGCCACCAATTACCAACGCCTAATCTTTTACTGGCAAGATAAGGAAAGATTTTCTGTAATTTGTCTGTTACAACCCATTGTGACATCACTGTGACGAAGGCACTGCTTCCACCTAATGTGTCTTGTACAAATAAAACTAACGGTAACTGTATAACTCCTAGGATTATACCTATAATATAGTAAAATACATTGTTCCAATAAAACTGGGTTTTTGATAAAAACAAATGTATATACCAGACAAAGAGTGCGAATGTATTTTAAGAAGTATGTTAACTTGTTCATTTGGATGTGTAATTTTTTATGCATTTGTTTAAATCAACGTACAAAATATCCCAATTGGCCATTGCACATCTGTCCATTTAATTCAAAAGACATGATATAATTCATAGCAGTATTTATATGGAACAGGATCTGCTTACCATTCCGGAGCACCTGAGATCACCCCTAGTTTTGGTGGGGTCTAGTTTATCAGTCTTTAGCTTTCTATGTTGTGTTTTGTAAACTGTGGTTTGCATTTTGACATGCCGTTGTCAACGACTTATCCGTATGTTATCCTCTTTTGTGAGGGCAGACAAATTATATACCTCATTTACAGTTCCAGAGGTTGACAGGATAAAATAATTTGTATAGATTATGAATATAAAAATTTAAAAAAAACAAATACTTACCAGAAGCATATGGCGGCCATGACACTGCTGTAAAAACATTAGCCGTGGCTGGATTACTTCTCTAAAATCAAATAAAAAGTATGTTAATATGTTAAAAAAGAGTATGTCGTGGTCAAACTGAAAATTTATTGAAAAGATTGTATAAATATAGGCAACAGTATTTTACCAATATCCAAATCTCATAAATCGATTAAAACGACATATCAAGGTAACAAACAACATATATTTAGACTTATATATATATATATATAAACAAGTCTAAATTGAAAACAACGTTCAAACCTATGATTGCGTTGGATAAAAACCGCAATTTTTATACGTGTGCATGCAAAACAAATTTCTTTGTAGAGGGGTCTAAATACAGCACAAACAACATTTTCCAAAAGACCAAAAAAGTGAAAAAGTATATTTTAACAAAACGCATTTGACTAGCAGGTCGAACAACGGATGTTCTTAAACCCTGCTGACTGCCATGGCGATTGCCAAATAAACGGATCACAGATGTAACACAATGGATCTTAATTATATTAATTTAATACCAAACAGAAAACAATAAACTTGCGGAAAAGATGGTATACCGCAAACATGAGGTGCAAAAATTTGTACACCATATCCGGATTTCGACAATTAATGTCTCTTCAGTGATGTTAGGAATCGAAACGGTATTTGGAAGGCCACATAATTTACCTCAATTTGGGATTGACTCTTGAATTTTGAAGAGTCGAAATAGGATGAACGGATCATATAAACCCGAAGGCAAATATAATGCAAGCCCAAACGAAAAAATATAAACAAGTCTATATATATATACAAGTCTAAATTGAAAACAAGTCTAAATAGACTGCCAATAGATGAGTAGTTTATAGCCTGTGTTCTTTTTTTTCAGATATTAACATCTGAAATAGTATTCCTTCTAAAATTCTAAGTTCAGTACAATTTTATTACAAAATAATACTTTGTCAGTTACTGTAAACATTCGACACCGATTCTCTAGAACATTACACAAGATTTATAGTTTCACTGGAAAACCAGAACACTAAACGTTTTCAGAGGGTCAAGAACCAAAATACCTAACCGCAACAGCCAAAGGTGTTCAGGGTCAACTCTGTCTGATGGCATTATGTCCTATATAAAATGAAATTTCAAAAGTATAGGCTATATCTTTCTCTATATATGAAATTGTTACTGAGCTAGGACGCTGAAGCAAGTCAGTGTAACCCACTGTTTCGGAGATTGAAAATATTTATTCATTCGAAATAGAATGGCAATTAACACCTTTATTTTTTAATTGGGTTTCTTAAATACTTAAACGTGTTTTGAGCCTAATACAACGTCTTAGTACTTAGTTTAGTAAGATGTCTCAATGTCAGATTCCCAACAAGGAAAATGTGTTTTTGATAGAAATGTGATATACTGTATAGCATTCGAAATTTACATTAAATGTCTTTTAAAAAAAGAGGATATGTAAACAGTTTATCAAATTTCGTCAAGCATAAAATTAACATCGACGATCAAAGGAGAATAAAAAATTAATGAGATACTTGACCTAAAACGAAATCAAATATCCATATCTGCTTTAGACATTGAGCATATTAGGCATTTTTATGCCATATTTCCGGTATTCATTAATATCAGATGTGTTTTGTACTAAATATATTCATGCATCTATATACTTACAAATATTTCTATTGTTAGAATGATAATAAATAAGGTAGAATTTAATGAATTATTTCCCCTTTATGTTAATTTCATACATTTTTTTTAATGTGTTCGAAGACCTCTTAAGACGAATCGTTCCTGTAATAAAAAAAATCTATTAAAATGCTCAAGCCATAATATCCGAAATAAAGATGTTGAAGGGTCCATAGAACCGACAGTCCTTATTTTTGTTATCAATTCCGAAAGTATTTTTTTGTTTGTCGTTTACGGTCCCGAAAATCCATGTTTTTGGTTTTTTTAATCAATTTCAAAGTCTGTGTTTTTGTTCGGCTACCAATAAGCCAAAATACTTACATGAATTAAGTCTGTATCTTTGGTCCAGGGCCAGAACCATTCCATTATAAAACCTACTATTCCTATTAAAATACTCATTGGTAATGCCAGTGCAAAAAATGGTATCTTAAATGTCGCTGGAACACTAAAAAAATAAATACAGACGGAAGTCATATAATATGTAACAACTGAAAACACTCACATGAGATACTAGATATTTATAGACACAAAATTGAATCCTATAAATCCAAAATTGAGTTAAATCTAAATTATACTTTTAATATGTGAATTACTTATCATTTAGACCAGTGTAAAGACAAAAATATAATATAATTATAAGCATCCGAGTTAAACCCGGTCGATTTTTGATGGGGTTTGTGTTTCTCATTCTTGAGAATTATGTATAGTGTTTTATAGACTTCTCCGTCTTTTCTTAGTTTTCATTTTTTTGTTGCCATGGCGTTTTCAAATTTTCTTCGACTTATGAGTTTTGAATGTCCTTTTGTTATTTACTGCCACTTGTTTCTTAAAGAATCATGTTCATAATTTCATATATAAATAAAACTAAAATCCTGTTTCAAAATATTCTCGACTTATGAGTAAGATATATATATTTGAAAAAAAAAATGCATCTAACCAAAAGTACAAAGTCCAATTACTATGAGTAAATCATTTGAATTAAAAAGTTGTATTTAAATACCTGTGTTTTTCCGTTGGGTTCTTGGGTCTCGTTAATCTTTCTACAAAAGGGGCGATCATTCCGTAGGTCAAGGCTCCAAGTAAGCAACCTATTAGTGTAAATACTGTAAAAAGAAAAAAAAATAATACAAAGTTTATGAAAAAAAGGCAACGCATATATTGAATTATTTCATACTTGTTTGTCAACTTGAAGCCACGGTAAACAGACCAAATATAAACACGAAGGAGCAACACAAATCACAAAATCGAGTGGAGCGTGATATAACGACATTATACTCATCATTTCGTGTTAGCTAAGCTTATGTTCCGTTTTTTCATGTCAATATTGGTGGTTATGTACAGTACTATTTTGAGTGACACTATGAAATGAATGTTTAAGGATGTTCGCTACTCTGTTTCAAAATAACAAGCTTTTTAAAAGACTGTTATAAATTGATAGTATATAAATAAAGAAACTAAAAAAGCAGAAAAAAATGAAGGGTCCGTGTGCTTGTTTCCGAGATATAAGCCATTGAAAATTTGGCGGGAAATACTTCTCTCTAGATTTTTCATACATTTAACATTGACACCTTTTTTCTTTCAAAAACGATGAAAAAATAAGAAGGATTTTATAAGATTTTCAAAGATGGCATTTTAAACTATATGTAATCAAATTACGGAAAGAAAAGTAGGGGTTAGTGGGCAAATTTTTTAATGGCTCTACATGGATAAAACCAGAGGATTCCGAATATCTGGCAAAAATTCAAAAACAAGAGGAGCGAACATCCTTAATATCAATGAAAGAGTTGTACTTGGTCTATCAATAAGACTATTGCAGGTAATTCTGATTGGTCACGAAATAAACGACAGAATGCGATCCTTTTCCGGAAGAAGTCAGGATTCTCGGCAGTGGTTGTATTGTGTCTTATTGGTTTTTGTTATTTGGAGCTATTGTAGTGAACGGCATTCATATTATGTCTATAGCAGATCTTTAATAGATTCTGCTGAATTATTCACACATTTTTAGACTAGGATTTGACTTTTAGATGTTTTCCATTAATTGGGTCCTTGGGATGCTGTTTGCGTATATATACAGAGCATCTCCTTATATTCATATGGGGCTTCGGTGGCCGAGTGGTCTAAGTAATTACTACTGTAATCACTAGCCAGTCAACACTGAGGTTGTGAGTTCGAACCCCGCTCGTGCGGGTGCACTCGACTCCAATCTTAAGTGACTAGGATTGTCAGTTTTCCTATCGAAGGTCGGTGGTTTTCTCCGGGCACTCCGGCTTCCTCCACCAATAAAAACTGACCGCCACGAAATAGCCAAAAGCGGTGCTTAAAAGTGGCGTTAAAACACCAAAAATCAAAAATCAAAAAAACAAATATATTCATATGTTGTACCAGTATTTAGCTTTTAAATCACTGCCCGATGGTGTTTGCATTTGTTCGAAATTCCATATCTAAACATGTCTCTTGTTTTCTTTTTTCTTATTCCATCACATTTTACATAATGGTATAATAACCCTATCATAGAAAAAACTAACTATTTTAGTTACGTAACCTGTCTTGTTTTCTTCGTTGCTTTTCTTTGAATCCAAGAGGACATTATATATATTATTTAAACATTTCTGCTTGAAGTTAAATTAAAAAATTCTAAAAGCATACCATCTTATTGTAAATCTACTTTATTTTTGAACCGGAAAAAATATTTTCGTTGATTTGATTTTTAATGGAATTATTATATTCTTAAGTTCTTTTTAAAAGGTGTGATTTATTAGGTTTTGAAGTCTTTGTTTTTGGACTGAAGCATGGCACATTTTGAGGCAAAGCTTCAGTGAGAATATTGTAATTGTCCTTAAAACATTTTATTGATAATATACTTACTTGCATTCGGTACCCATGTACCTATCTGTATTAAAACCATGGCAGGGCACTGCAAGAAAAAAAAACTCATAGTGAATATCTGATTGTACAGTTTAAGTTGCGTAGGCAATTCATGAAACACAGCTTTACCAGTGACAGGTCTCTTTCATCTCGTGTCTTAAACTTTGAATACACTAAGCAAGATATATCATTATTTATTTCTTAAATCATTATACTGAGTGTCAATAAAAACGCACCACTTAGTCTATTTTCCAATTAATCTAAAATCAAACCGACAGATAATCTTTGGAAGTTGACCAATTAAGGAATGACTGTAATATTTTTTCTGTCTATGAAGAAATAACATAAAAAATGTGGTGTACACTGAATAACCCGCGTAGCGGGTTATTTTAAAGTGTGCACCACATTTTTTATGTTATTTCGAATAGACAGAAAAAATATTACAGTCATTTCTTATAATTTAATTCTTAATTCCATTTTAAACCGGAGTAAATCATGAAAAAACGTTGATGACGTCAAGGTCACATGACAAAATTATGTCTATGAGCTGATAAACAAAACAACGTCAGCCAATCGGAAGACGCGTTACATCCAAAATTAAATTATTCGTTTTTAGATTTTGAAGACTTTCTATGATAAGCATACAGATCATGTCTAGCATTTTTCAGAGCATATTGATTTTCAGATTTTTTTACCCCCTTAAAGTTTTCAATGCTCTTCAGCTTCGTAATAGAGTTGGCCTTCCAACTTTTGATTCTACCTCCATTGATGAGCAAATCGCAAATGTTACGCGCGTCTGGCGTGCTTAATTATTTACATCAAGGTTTCGAATGCAATTGGATATATCTTATACAATTATTTACTGTCTTTTTACAATATCAATAATAGTATATTTTCCAATTCCGTAGGTTACCCGAAATAAGAGATCCATTTTCACGAGATTTTTTTCCGATAGGAGGAACAAAAATTCCACTATCAATAAAGAGCAGCCGGAAGAGCAAATTTATCTGTGCGTAATGTATGTAATTATTATTTTTGTCTGATCTTTCAATTACAGTTCGGATTTTGATAAGCTAAAAACTTTTGATATAAATACCAGTAGTTATTTTTCAGAAAAAACGGGTAAAACGCTATTTTAATACATTTTGTACTTTCAACTTATCATGCTTTATCAGTCAAGTAGAAGTGTTGACTTGAATTATCATTGATATATGGTCATAATTATAAATTAACTAATTACAAATTTTTCGAAATACTTAGGATTATCTACCCCAGGAATAGATTTTGTAAACTCTTTCGGAATTTTGGGTCCTCTCTTCTTTTCAACTTCGTACTTTATTTGGCCTTTTAACTTTTTGATTCGAGCGTCACTGATGAGTCTTTTGTAGACGAAAAACGCGTCTGGCGTACAAAATTTAATCCTGGTATCTATGATGAGTTTATTTACATGGACTGCAGCCCATGTATATAATTTCGATATTGAAGCCCATTTTGTGCGGTCTAGAATCAGACAAATTGTCCAATTAGCAAAAAGAAACAACTTGTGTTAAAACCAAAATGAAATTGATATTAAACTTACAGCTCCGCACAATGCCATGCCGATTCCTAAAATGAAAGCTCCAAGTGCTGATGTAAAGAGAGTCTTTTGTGAAAAACAACTAGTATATTCCTCTAAAGCATGTACAAACTTCTCCTTGACTGGGGGAATTATAGACAATATCACAAAACACAACTGTCCTGAAATAAAACAAATAGTTCCAATTTATATGTTAACAAAAAAAAACAGAACTGAAAAAGTGGCTTAAAAACAAGTTAAGAAAACGAATATTCGTACCATGCACTTTTAAGGATAAAAATAATAAACCTGGTCTCGTTCAAGAGAGGCCAAGGATACCTAAGGGACATTTCAACTCATTAGTCGAAAATAAAAGTGAGTCGCCTGGTGTTTGTGTACTTGTTTTTTTTTTGTTTTTTTTTAGATTTCCGCCTAAAATTGGGCATATACAAACGATATTTTCTATTTCAGGTTTCAAGTTATTGTTTCCGTTTTGTTAATGATTTTGTCTTGTTATGCTGATACTTTGGTTTGATTGTATCTCAATTAGTTGCTTATTTCTCGATTTTGTTTTAGTTTTTTTTTCCATTATTTGGCTATACTTTTTGTTCTTTTTTGTTTATAAGCTCTTCAATTTTTTAACAAGTTTTTCAAGCATCACTGCAGATGCATTTGTTATCGAAATGAGCATCTGGTGCAGTAAGATGGTACCGTTATCTTATGCTTCAACGTACCTGCTGCCACTGCCGCTAAGAATGTCTTCAGCATAATGAACATCTCAAACACCATCTGTTTTCTTATTGATATTGGTTCGAAGACTGAAAAACAAAACATATCAAATAAGAAAATTGTCTCCTTTTTTTGTACACCAACTGTAATATAATGCATTATGTGTGTGTATAAATGCCTTATATCCTTCACTGTATATCCTCTACAATAAAGGAAGAATATACTTAAGGGACATTAAAATATCATAAGTCGAAGAGAAACGGATTACTCCATGGCAAAAAACAAAAACTAGAAAAAGACAAGCAACAGTCCACAAAACACAATACAGGAAACTAAAGACATGTTCTTAGGAAAGGTAAGCAAATCTTGCTTTGTGTGTTGATTATCAAATGAACCCGGGGATTGATTATCAATTCATGTTTTTGAATCGCGCTATAATGGACTTTACATCTCCAGCGCTTGGCTTTAAATCTCCAGCCCTAGACTTTACTTCTCCAGAGTTTGACTTTAAATCTTCAGCCCTAGACTTTAAGTCTCCAGTGTTTGACTTTAAATCTTCAGCCCTAGACTTGACTTCTCCAGCGCTTGGCTTTAAATCTCCAGCATTAGACTTGACTTCTCCAGCGCTTGGCTTTAAATCTCCAGCCCTAGACTTGACTTCTCCATCGTTTGACTTTAAATCTTCAGCCCTAGACTTTATTTCTCCAGCGTTTGACTTTAAATATTTAACCCTAGACTTTACATCTCCACGCTTGACGTTAAAACCACAACTCTATTTCTATGCGATACCAACAGGACTCCGTACTTATACATACAAACAAAATTATGTTAAAAAATGTCGTCAATTGATACATAAATCTAATACGGGTTTAACTATGAATTTTTCATGGCTGACATTTAGAAATCTGATATCAAATATCAATATCAATACAGCATCATATTCAAATAGATATTTCATAGATACACCGTTTCTTTTTAAATATACACCAGTCAAATGAAATATATAGCGAATGTATTGTTACAAATGAAGGATGGTAAAAATGAATGAATATATGATTCAGTTTCTTATTGTCAATGTCACAGTTTGAGTTTTTCGACATGTTACGTTTACATGAGGGGCTGGATGCCGGGTAGTCGCAAACTATGTATTTTCCCCAATTTTTAATATTTTGTTGGTCCAATATTCTCTATTCTTTATATTTGATATCCTATTGTTTTCTATTCGTTATGTTTTACCCGATTTTGATCACAGCCCCCCCCCCCCCCCAAACCCAACCCACCCACCCCAATTAACCCTCACATGTATGTTTTATGTCAATGTCTCTCTTCGTCCATGAACAACCTTGTCAGTTGTCAGGTTTTAAATGATGAACTAAAGTATAAACGAAAGAGATGTGGGGTAAACGTCATTTAAATAGCAACTCAACAACGACAAAATAAAAATAAAATATAGTTGGGTCTGACTTGGGTCAGGCATGCACATGAACAATACAATATATACAATGTAAACTTAAAAATGAAATTAAACTGGAAGACTACTTGCACAATCTAAACAATTTTAATCGTGGTCAACTTTTAACAAAATTCAGTGTAAGTGACCATAACTTGGAAATTGAAATAGGTCGATATAAAAAAATTCAAAGAGAACATAGTGTGTAAAGTTTATAAAATTTTAGATGATGAGGAACACTTTTTCCTTCATTGCCAAATCAGCAGTAATGTTAGAAATCCCCTGATAAATGCAATTAAAACCCATTATCCTAGCTTGACTCAAACTCTAAACTTAAAACTATTTTAGATCCCAATAAAGATATTTTGTCTAGTGTTGAAGGCTATATCAAGCAATCCATGGAATTGCGAAAAAAAGGTCCACATTGGTCAATTATCTATATACGTATGTATATATTATTAATATTAACATGACTTGTTTAGAACTTTTTTCATGTATTGTATGTTTCGTGTGTATATGTCTATTATGTTTGCATTTTAACCCGTCAGGGTTTTACTTTTTGCAATAAAGTACATATATTTCAAAGTGATGATTTTCCCTTAGCGATGACTGTACCTTTGTCGTTGAAACAAATTTAACACTGGCATGGAGAACCATATCCATAGTTTAAGAAATTATCAATGCCAAAATAAATTATTCACACAAACCAGCCTAGACCATTAAATGATAAACGAACAACTACGAAACGAGAGGGTATAATTCTCCCGTTAGCCAGTAAAATTCCTGCTGTATGGTAGTGCGGAATGCATAAATACGCAGTCACGTCCGGTAAAGTCAATGCTTGAATACGCGTGACATATTTGCCACTGAAGAATTTAGCAATTATCTTTAACCTGAAACCTGTCGAAATCTACACAAAACTAATAGTTATACACGTAAGACAGTAAATTATGCGCCTTAAAGAACCATCACTATTACTTCGTAATCATAATGCAGACGTAGAGTTTTAACAAGTTCGGGACACAAGTTTTAAATGAAAAAGTACTTAACTATCATTTAGGATTATCCAGTGTGTGTCAGTCGTGTGTCTGTCCTAAGGTATACTAATATTTGAGGGTCTTGAAGGGCGTCTTTGTATTTGCATATTTTCTTTTTTTTATTAAGCGATTTTTCTCAATTCTTTAATTTTTGTTTTCAAATTAATCTCTCTTCTTTATACCACTATCAGATTTGTATATCTTGTACAAAATAATCGATATTAAAGACAACAACACTCGTAAATTACCGCAACGGAATTGTTTATTAACCCTACCGCACAATCACACTCCAGGTATTGGTTCACCATATACAACTACATCGTACAAAATAGAAAAATCCTTCATCAGCGTCAATGTTTGACAGGACTTTGACACATAATTTTACTTATGAATTATTATTTTTTTTTGTAATTTTCCTTTTGGAAACGGGGGTGGGGTGAGGGAGGGGGGTTTAAACGTTGATCGAAACATAGTTTTGTACAAAAATGAAGCATTTAGTATATAATCGTCATTGCCTTTTATTATTGATTTGAATTTTTTGATTTTTTTTTTAAATGTATGCAAAACGAAAACAAGTGACCATCACATATTTTACATGAAGCGCGTATGCGAAGGGCGAAAACTTGTTAGAATTAAATAAAAATTATAAGGCCAATATTTTTTAAGTCGATAAAAATATAGGCATTCGTTTTTTGTTTTTGTTTTTTTTTTCTAAGTTACACTAATTTTTACTGGTCTCCCTCGCCTATTAATTCTGCCCTGAAAAATACATGTCTCGACACCGTATTCTTGGTTCATTTATGGCAAAGGAAAATATATCATTTTGTCATTGGTGTATGGAAGAGCCAACAAGGTGCCTAATCATAATAATTACCTGGTGCAAACAACGACCAATCAAGATAAGTCATACTCTTATTTCTGAATAGAATGTTCGTAAAATGTATGCGCCTATGTTGCTGAGTGGTTTAATGTGATCTAAATGTAATCTAGCACAATAAGTTCGTCCCCAGTTTTGTGGGGATCTATTGCATTCTTAAGTTTTCTGTGTATAGTTATTTGTGCACCGTTTCTTTACCATTGTGATTTGTCTTATTTCTTTGACGTATGGTTTTTGATTATCCCTTATTATTTATCTCCCTTTTCCCTTTCATAACAAACAATTTAGAGTAAACAGTTTTATATCGTTCATGAAAATTAAAGTTGCAGAAATTTCCTGATTGCTATTAATTAATTTTTTTGAGGAAAACCCTAAAAAAAACGCCGCAGAAACAATTTTCAAAATTAAATCTACCTGTTAATGGTTATATTTTCATTTAAAATATTTTTTTTATTTCATATTTTTCTGGAGTAGGTTAACATTTAAAAAAATAATAGCTTTATACTTTATCAACGTATTAGTGTGTAACAAATCTTAGAATGGTTATTGATTTCTTGTATTTAACGCCACTTTCAGCATTATTGGCTATTTCATGGAGGCCAGTTTTTCATTGATGGAGGAAGCCTGAGCGCTCGGAGAGAACCATCGACCTTCGGCAGGGAAACTGACAATCCCAGTCAATTAAAATGTCGAACCCACAACCTCCGTGTTGACATGCTAGTGGTACAGTAGATATATTACTAGACTGTTATACTACTGGGACACCGAGGCCACGTCACAAATTTTAAAAAGGTCCACAAAGTTTTCTTTCTATCAGATTTACAGTGAAACATTAAAAATATCTGGTTAGTTTGTACTATTTTGCCGAATCACCATAAACATTTTCATTCATGGCATTTTTTCAAAATTTAACTTCATCAAATTTCAACAGCCAGTAATTTAAAAAAAAATGACATTTATTAGTAATAAAATAAAAGATTGTTGGTATTTAAACAATTACATTTTCTGACAGGCACCTTGGAGCAAACAAAATGGGTTAAATGAAAAGTTTAAATTTTGATTTGATTTTTAACAAAGCCGCACCTGTTTAGTAAAATAGATTTTGATCTTATAATTGTATAATTTTATACGATTTTAATGAAACTATTTATCCTTGAATGATTATATCTAGATGAAAGAGGGTCAATTTGTAACATATAAATAAAATGTTTATAGGAAGTATAGGAACATGAATTGGCATATTCAAAAAGGGACTAATAACAATGGGAAATCAAATCAGTTGAAAAAAGTTGCAAAAATATCAGACTAGTAAAATCATAATAATTGAGCTGCGTCGGATAGAAATCGACCTTATGCAAATGAATATCACTTCATCTGTTAAACTATTTCGGGTTAAAAAAAATCTCTATGCAAAGTTTCTGTAACTGTTTCAAAATTTAGTTGATATAAGAACACTACAAAACAGACATAGATTCATCTTTTATTCCGCATTTGAATGTTCCTTAAACAATAAAAGTCTTACATATTAGCATGTATACGTGCACTTGCATAAGGTCGATTTCTATCCGACGGAGCTCAATTGTTTTAATTCATTTCATAACAAGCCCCAAGTGTTGACTAGGGTATAGAAAATACAGTCATGCATCAACGCCTTCCATCCAGCAAGTAAGATGGACTGTGTGGGATGTATAAATTCGCAGCCACGTCAAGATATTCAATCCTTTTCTCCTATAAGGAGAGTGGCATGATGTCTGCATTTCAAACAATAATGTTTTCTGGGTCCGTTTGACTATGTCCATGTATTAAAAATGCGCAGCCACGTCCTGTCAGAACGAAGACATTAAATCCGTTTCCTCCTATAGGGAGAGTGTACTGCTGTCTTGCAAGGTATATGTACAAACACGTTGCCATATCATTTTCCCATATGAAGACGTTCAAGCCCTTTTCTCGTATAGGGAGTAGGAGGAGCGATTTCTGCTTTCTGCGTGGTAAAGAACAATTTTTTATTGGTTCACAGGTGGCCTGTTTCAAGGCAACATTGTTGTTACTAGTAATTTGAAATTCGTCCTGAATTGGCATGAATTATTGCAACTGGAGGTTTGGCAAACACCAATGAATTGATCTTTGTTGCTCGTTGGTCAGGTGGTAACGTCAACGGTCAGCGTTACCCGTGTGGGATGTAGGATTCGATTCATAATTTAAAGGACCTAAATGCAGACTTTAAAACTGTTATTTGCAGTTTCTATGTCAAGGAAAATCATCAAAGACTAATTTACTCAGTGTTAACATAATGTCTCCATGTTTAGTTCCAATGGACAGTTACCCTGCAAGCTACCAGGTTCAGTAAACCGTTCTTGTTTGACCTGTTGGTCGCAAGAAAAACCCGTCAAATTCAAATTATATCTTTGATATTAACGTGTTATTAGCTGATGGACGTTAAATATTTATAATTCACTTTTGTTCTTAACAGTTGTTGTTAAACCCTACCATATCTTTACTCTCCTTTAATTTAATTCAATTACTCACGTTAGACGTGTGCTTCCATAACGTCCAGTGGCAAATATTCAATGTGTATTCACTAGGAGAACATGCACCCTTCTATCTCAGGGTAATATCCCCAAATCCCCATCACCACACCACCTTTCGAAAGCTGTAACTTCTGTCTCTGAGAAATGTTTGAAATTATTGTCCCTTGTAGTTTGAAAAAAAAGTCATTCGATTTATTTATTAATGCATTATTCTATTCATTTTTTTTTTATTTTTTGAACAATTACTCTTTCTTTTTTTTTTTTTTTTAGAATATTTGAATTTGTTTCTGTTGTTGGGTCAGAGAGGATACCTTTTAAACTTCAATAATAGTTTATCAATTATTTCTTCAAATTAACCCGGAGTTATATATGAATAAACGCAAGCTATCTATAGTTCTGGCAAAAACACAAATTCTTCTTAACATATGATTTACGATTAGTTTTTTTTTTTTGGGGGGGGGGGGAGAGATTTGCTGCGATGTTTAAATATTCTATCTATTTTTTTATTAACTAATGTTTTTCTTATTTTGGGTGATCAAATAATAAATTAGTTTATGGAAATGAGATGTATCACTTTTTACACTAATCTTGTTACATGTAGATATGTATGTTAATTTATGTGTATAAGTCTCTATACCATTGTATTTTGGTTTACGTATAAAGATATATAGATATATATATACTCTAATCTTGTTAGCGGATGTTAGAAACAGTTAAACTTAAAAACAGACAGGAATACATCGTTAAATCTAATTAACCCAAAGATATTCATAAATGTTAGATATCTTTAGTTTTGCGAATATGCCAAGTTCATCTGAAACATAGGAATTGGTCATGTTTTCGATAACAATTTATTTTTCATAATTCCTGCGGTATTTACTGAATGTTTCATGTTGTTTAATTCGGCAAAATAACCGGATTACACGTGTTTTAAACTAATTACAATATTTATTTGTAAAGACGTATTACAAACCCTAAGATTATTATAAAGTCATTCTAGCGAACACTTACAAAAAGAGATTAAAATGTAACTAAAATCGTTATATTGATCCGAATCACCTTCAGAGGACTTTCAACTTGAAAAAGGAATTTGACTGCTAGTATTTGTAAATTCATAGGGATTTATAGTATCAACCACCATCTCACGTTCACCGAGAATGCAATTTTATTTTATACTTACGATCCAACATTGAAAATATTGAGATATTCTGATTTGTATGATAAAAAAATATTGAAAATACCTATATATATGCAAGTTTTCGAAACGTTATCAGAACAAAATATGTAACAGCGACAGCAAATGGTCAACAAAAACATCAAAACCGATCTTACGAATCTCCAATTATTGTGTTTTAAGAGGCAGGACCAATTTCCAGTGTATGTTTCATAGAGTCAATCCTAAAAGTAGTCAAAATCTTATTGGAACTGGTATATAAAAAGTTGTATACTTTATTAACAATTTGCATCAACTTTACATATTTATATAAATAAAATAGAAATTATATCCAGCTGAAATTTGCATAGGACATTTCTAACCAAAAATATATTTTGTTTTTGAAAGAGATTATCTATTTATACGTTTACTTCCAACATAATTTTAAGATTTGGTATACTTTTTTGGATAAATAATCAAGATATACCAACATCTTTCAAAAATGATGTTTTAGCTATCTTTATATATGAGCCTCGTCGGATAGAAATCGACCTTATGCAAGTGCACGTATACATGTACGTGTATAAGACTTTGATTGATTTTAGAACGTTCTAATACGTAACAAAAGATGAATTTGTGTCAGTTTTGTAGGGTTCTTATATCAACTCAATTTTTAAACAGTTATAGACTTTGCATAGAAATTTGTTTGACCCGAGATAAGTTAACAGATGTATTGACATTCATTTGCATAAGGTCGATTTCTATCCGACGCAGCTCATTTATAAGGTGTCTTCTCTTTACAAATAATCAACAATATTGGAAGAAGTACACACATTAATCTGTAATGCAGTTTTTAAAATTAAAGATTGAAAGACTTTTGGAAATCAGCTCTCTTGTAAAAAATACACATTGGAAATTTTTCTAATTCTTTCTGCGGTTTGACTTGATAAAGATATTACACCCCTCCCCGCATTAATATATTTATTGATATTATTTCAGTTGATCTGTTTAAAAGTCCTCAATAATTCCAATAATTCGCCTCCTACACTTTTTATCGCACCCTCTTTCAGATTTGTATTTTAGAATTTTCTATTGTGTACGTAACTAGTTTAATTTATGTTACAAATTAAAACGTAGTTGTGAAATTGTATTTTTCATTTTTATTGATTACAAAATACTGTTTTAATATCTAATTTTCTGAGGCTCCAAAACGAAAATTAACAAAAATACTATACAGTTGAAAAATTAAACCCCCACACGTCTGAATGTACAATGCAGGTATCAATAGGTGAATAGCTTTCCGAATTTTATATACCACAGAATTTGATTTTAAGCAAAGATGAAAAATGTTACAGTAGTTTTAAAATTTCGAATGAAATTTATGGAATTTCAATTTTCCAGAAAAAGTAAATTTGAATCTTAATGAATTTGATAAATGCTATATAAAGATGGGAGAATATGGTAATGGAGTTTATAAGTTAGAGACCGACACACATCGTAAACAGTTCGTATACACAACACAGAAAACCGATGATTGAGAAATAAATTCGGTGAACTCGAGTGGTTATATTTCCTCTATCAGCTCTCTTACTGACCTCAAATTACAACTATGTTTAATCAAAAATAATATATGTTTTAATCAAATAAACTGCTTAATGAACAAAACTTCACAATAGCGGTATGCAACACGTTTTTTTAATATTTAAAGAAAATTCAAAGTGAAACATGCAAAATTACATAATACAATATTAGGGACAATGTGTAAATATTACGTAACAATTGTAAAATTTATCAAGTTATAAGAATATAAGAAAAGATATTTCAATAAAGTTATTTTATTAAATAGACCACGGATTTGAAACACACAAAATACTTATCCCTTAACAATTATTTGACAGTTGAAATCGAACGTAAATATACTCATATGACTAATTATTACATATACGATTCTAGTACGCATCTAAAGATATGATTGCAAATTATGTAATTTAGCTCGCAAAGATTATGTTAGGGGGTGCAGTATAAATTTGGTGGTTTCAAATAATTTTTTTAAAGTATTATTCAAATGTTTCGTAACAGTAAGTATGATTTCTTTCGCAAATTAATGTGTCTTACTTTGAACTTTCGCGAATTCAATGTTTAAAGATTGAAAAAAAATTTAAATAACACAAATAATCAATTGATGCATGGTAATGCAAGGAACATGAGGTATGGCTCCGTGGTCTGATAACAGATAGCTTGTAAAAATCCCTTTGAAAGATCGTTTATTCATGTGATTGTAGACAAGCGTCTTCCATCGAACACATTGCAATTTATTCCAGAAAGAGAAATTCTGAAATAGTCGACTCATTATGAGATGAAGAGTACATTTGACCTTTTTTTCACACATAAACAATTGTATTTTAAACGAGTTGTGTTATGTAATAACAGCGACTTAACAATTACTTGAATAATTGATTAAAATGCAGAGAATTGGGAAAACAAAACACTTATTTAAAAAAATGTGCGTGAAAAGTTTCATTGCTGTTATTATATGATTCACTATAAAATGAAAAAAATACTCACATGCTTTTCAACTTAAATATTGTACTCTATTTGAAATGAAAAAAATAAATTATGGATTATCGAACTAGATTGTACATCAACCTCATTAATGCATTGTAGTTAGATCATTTAAATTCCGACTTATTATTTTTATTTTAGAGCGATCTGTCATTTTTTGGCGGATCAGTTTTATTTTAAAGAAATTATTTAGAATTTTAGAATTTATTTTAGAAAAAGAATTCTGTCATTATCAATACGATATAATAAATATCCTTTGTAAACGTGAACACGTTAATTATGTCCCTAAAATTCAAATGGGCCGAACATTACGTTGTCACTTTAATAAAGAGAACGAGCATTTGATCAAACACGGAAATAATGGACTGAAGTACAATTTGAATATTTCTTATCAATTGTCGTAGATATTAACATGTCATTCAAAAGTATAAGAAATTACCGAAAGGGCCATGTACATAAAAAAACGCAAATCTAATAAAGGACAGTCAACAATTAGACAATAGAAGAAATGAAATGGTATACAATGGTCCACAAAACTTGGATCTTATACAATACAGCAATGGATCAATACAGCAATCCCGTTGAAAGGGTGTCATCTTCACAAGAAGGGAAAGTAATTTCTGGTCGTGATTCGTTTTAAATTGTTGTTTACTTAACGTGAAACGGCAAATATTGCACGCATAAAATTATATTCTGAACGATATGCATGAACTATTTGCCACTGGACTGTTTCATAAGTGACATTCAAACGTCTTGACCTAGAATTAAAAGTCTACGGGAAAATAAGATAAAAAGACGTTGGCAATTGTTTGAGAAGTAGAAATGTATTTGTCACATATGACAATGGGTTAGTTCCGATCGTCTTGTCAGCCTTCATATCGACTTCATTCAACATGATAGGATTGTGTTTTATCTGAGTTTTTGCATACATGAGCGGTAGGATTGTGTTTTATCTGAGTTTTTGCGTACATTAGCGGCAGTTTCTATAATCAGCTATAACTACCTTTGCTAGTTTCGTATAGAGAAAAACAAATGGTTTATTTTCACAGGTGCCGTTAGTCGTTGCACTCACCCCATCTTACTTTATGAACCATGTAAGGAGTGTTGTATCTGATTTTCGTGTTCTTGAGCGGCACAAGCTTCATCTATAGACGTACTGAGTATACCATGCTTTCCAAATTATGTACATTTCAGATTTCAGTATTCATGTTAAACAGCTAGGTTTTCTTACATATATTTCGAAGTGGCCCGTGCTGTCTATCATTTGTTTTTATTTATTTTATTTATTACATAGCTTTTATATAGCGCCTATCTAATAAACATAATACTCTAAGCGCTTAACATATAAAATTGAAGGAAAATATATATCACAATGCATACAATAATAGCAAATATATATATATATATGAACATAAGAATGAAACAGAAATTAAATAGAATAATGATGTAAATTAAAAGCATTGAAAGGGGAAATATATATCACAATTTGTTGTTTAGTTTTATATGCATTGTCTATCATTTGATCATTTGTTGTTTCGTTGGTCTTTTGTTGGGCAATGTATGACAAATATATGTTTAAAAACCTCGCCCGTAATTATAAATTATGTAATTCATTGACCGCTCCCGACATGTGTAACTTCAAGGCATATTTTAGCGGCGATCGATGTCTTTCAAAATTACTGCACTTTTCTTGTATCCCTGGTGCTTTCGACTGGAGAACCGTCGTACACAAGCATTGCACAAGTTGGCACTCCGAGGCGGGTGGGGAGCAAGAAGGTGAACTGTGGTTAATTTTTATCAATAGTACCGCTTAAGTCGACGCTAGGGGACGTCTTGACCTTGTTGTAGGGTATGAATGATTCGTTCATTGTTGAAGACCCTACATCAACTGTCAAGATGAAGAACAGGAATAAAAGCCCTGTTCATTGATAATTTTTTATTTTTTTCTATGTATTGTGTGCGATTTTGTCCCATGTAAAACATTTACTCCATATCCTTTCATTTTCTAGAGGTCATCCTGTTGGTAGCTATAAAACAATGCAGTTTTTTATAGGGTGTTTTGTTTTACGGTATAAAGTTTATATAGACAAAGATGGCACTTATAACTTGGTAAATCCCACGCTGTGTGCTGGTTCTAAGTCGAGCTTTCGGAACTATTTGTTGTTTACGTTTGTTTTTACGTCTGTTTTTCTTCTCGAAGGAGTCGATTGATGCTAGTTGGTGTGTCAATAGTTCTGTCCAATATGGTTGGCGATTCTGGTTATCCGGTTATACATGTATAAGGCTCCGTGTTGAAGACCGTACTTTGACCTATAATGGTTTACTTTTATAAATTTTGACTTGGATGGAGAGTTGTCTCATTGGCACTCATACCACATTTTCTTATATCTATAACTTATTCCAAGATTTCTTCCGAATGGATGGTACGAACTGAGAAGGTCTTGCATTCCTTCCAGGAGCACCTGATATCACCACAGGACTGTTCGTGGTTCTCGTCTATAACTTTAATGTTTTATTCAAAAGTTTATTTGCATTGAGAAGTTCAATATTCCTATATTACTGAAAAAGTCATTAATTATTATCAAAGATTTTTGAATGTCAAAATCGATTGGTTATGGATTCTAAATTATTTATGAAAAAGAATTACAGAATTGCTTAAATGTCAAAATCGATCCCTTATTGTTTCTATATTATCTTTAAAATCGAATGTCGTTCAACCATTATTCTCCGCCCACTTGTAGTGTGTGTGTTTTTTTTTACCCGTTAACCGAATAATTAAATTTTATTGACTGAAAAATGAACTAAATGCTTCTTCCACGAATACGAGTTTTCATCATGTGTAATTGTTTGATAAAATAAGGGGTTGAGAACACAATAAATTAGCCTAGTTTACAAATTCATATCTCTGTCCAAAATCAGGAACCTCATCATTGATTCTATTATATTATATCTTAATGTTTATTGTTACAATTGTTATTTGTATTTGGTGTAGAGGGTAGATCTGTAACAATTGTTATATGATGTAGGAGGTAGATCTGTAACAATTGTTATTTTTATATGGTGTAAGGGGTAGATCTGTAACAATTGTTATTTGTATATGGTGTAGAGGGTAGATCTGTGACAATTGTTATTTGTATATGATGTAGAGGGTAGATCTGTAACAATTGTTATTTGTATATGGTGTTGAGGGTAGATCTGTAACAATTGTTATTTGTATATGATGTAGAGGGTAGATCTGTAGCAATTGTTATTTGTATATGGTGTAGAGGGTAGATCTGTGACAATTGTTATTTGTATATGATGTAGAGGGTAGATCTGTAACAATTGTTATTTGTATATGGTGTTGAGGGTAGATCTGTAACAATTGTTATTGTATATGGTGTTGAGGGTAGATCTGTAACAATTGTTATTTGTATATGGTGTTGAGGGTAGATCTTTGATAAGTTCAATCACAACTTTAAAGGCCTCGGGACGATTGACGTATTGAAAAGACACATGTCTATTGTTAAAGTCTAGATGTCTTATGGTAATTTATTTCGTTGGGTTGCTGTCTCATTCACGTAAACACCACACCTCCTTTAGTTCATACTTCTTATGAAAATTGTTAGGCGTTACATCTGACCAAAAATTCCTCAGCGTTTTGTCCGCAAAATTTGTTTACATAATAATTACTAGAACTTGCTTTAAGAGTTTGTTCGCGTGTGTGTCCAGACATAACAGTATTGCTGTTTTAAGGTGTGTCCATTACCTATATATTTTGTTTTCTGACGGGAATAAAATTAAATGTTTGAAACACCATATGAACATTAAAAAAAATAATTGTTTTCTTCAAACAAGTTAAATAAAAGTTAAAAAATAAACAAATATTAAATAGGTTCTCTGTGTGCAATGCCTATTCAAATAGCAAAGTAAATGTGTTTAAATTATATTTATATAAAAGAGAATAATATGTACAGAAAATGATAGCTTGTCACTTTTCGTAAAATGAATGAATAAGTTTATAAAGAATGACTTTGAAATAGACGGGGTTTTTTTATTATAAAGAGTAGAATATAATGTCTTTCTATAATTCTTTAGATCGATATATTTCTAGTTCGTGATGTCATTTAGCACTAATGAAAGGAAAATTAGAATATTCGGAATAATGTCTTCCATTTGTTATAACGCATTCTTCGTTAGACATTTCTAAGTGTACTGATGTCTATAGGGGCCAAATATGGGTAAAAACTTTAAGTCCCAATTAATAATACAAAAAGTTGATATGATAAAAATACGTATTTTATTGCTATTCTTCGTTTAAAGTCACAATTAGAGATTCAACACGGACCTAGGGCACGATTCATTATTCATGACAACCCCCTTAGTATCCTCATTCGTTTGACTAGAATTGGTTTCGTGCAACAATGAGCAAAATCACCATCAACCAAGGGCTAAGCAAGGGAACAACGTTTTTAATTGTTGTTCTTTAACTCAAAGTAAGAGTCGGTGTTTAAACACGGCGAAAAGGCTCACGACTCAGTATTCAGGAGGATCCACCCATAGATATACATTTTCCTTTTGCAGCATCAGTTTTGTAACACATCTGTCTTTTTGCCTTTCCAAAATACAACATATGTCAGGGGCGGATCAAGGATTTTAGATTTGGAGGAGGGAGGGGGGCAAACTTAAATTTTTTTTAAGTAAAATTATCGAAATATTCTTTATTAAGCTAAGGACAACCTATGCTTTGCAAATTTTAGGGGGGAGGCGCACGCCCGCCACGCCCTTGCTTGAATCCGCCCCTGCATGTGCACTTCAGTGTTCTACCGTTTTCTTTATCAATCGAAATTAATCATTTAGGATACAAATCATTGAAAAAGAAAATTGTAACTAAAAACAACGTGTGCATATTTCATCTGTTCTTTTTCCAATATTCTACTGGGAAAAATAAAGAACTAGTAAATACAAATAGCGTTATTTTGAATGTCATATACGGATATACTTATAAATTATAAAATGAAGGCTTCTTAAAGAACTACCATTGACGATATATTATTCAAATTTAGAAGAGTTCTAAATATGTTTTAATACATTTCATAATTTTATTGTTAAAATGCATACTTGTTGTTAATTGCCCTACTTACAAGTCTTTGTTCTTTATACCCACAAAGAAGTTCTTAGGCCGATGTTTATTAATAATGGATACGATAACAGGGATAATTAAGATTTCTATATAATCTCGTGTAACATGGAGATTTATCCGAGATTATATTCTCATAAGCACATGAAAAGGCACAATGCTTTTTTAAAGTTATCCTGACATGTATACTCCACGGTTTTTGGAGATGCATTGAGTATACATAAAGTGGAAAGCAATCAAGAGACGCGACAAATTCTAAGACTATAAATACTTGATCGTTTTACTCTTTTTACTTTGCTTTCCTTATTTTATTTTATCAATTTGATGACAGAAAAAAAAGACCCAATTATGATTTAAAGCCTAATCCATAACCACAAAACATTTTCTGAAATTATAACTGCATCTGGAAAATTTGAGATAATGACACTTTTCCTGTTTTATCAAAACTAATTGCTATTTTTAGAACAAGAGTAAAGATAAAATAATTATTTACCCTTTCTATATAAATCGGATGTAGTCGTCTCATATCATCGGGACTAACGCCCCTCAGATATGAGAAGCCTACATCTAGTACTTGTATGTATTCATGATTTAACTTTGTCAAATAGTTAAGAAGAATAAACATATGTATTTGTGGAAACACGTTCAACAAAAATACAATAAATAACGAAAACAAGATAACACAGAAGCATTGATCTTTTGGAGAAATTGATTCTCGTAACATCAGTGAACGAGTAAAAAGTAGGGCTAATTATCCCAATTGTCCGTCCGTCAGTTTATAGAATTACAAAATACCACAAACGTACTATCAAATGATAAGTTGATCTCAGCACTCTTCAATCAGTTTTATTTTCTAAATTTTTGAATTAACTGTGTGTTTCGTTCTTGATTTTACATTCTTGCGCAATTTCATGGCCGTCATTTTATTTTTCGGAGAAACACAGAACACCTGGGGTAACCTTACGACTATGAGCAACTTTCTAATATCTGGTAGACCAAGATCGAGTAAGCATTTCAGCCTGCGTAGATATGAGCCTCAACCAATGACAGCCAAAGTTTACAGGGAGATATTGTCACAACAATTAAGCAACTGTACCATTCGGTCAACTAAACACATGTTTGTTCTAGTGGTATCAAACCTTAAAAAACATCCGGCATTGAAACGTATTTTTTTCTCTGTCATTTCTTTTCTAAAATGTTAATTTGCTTGGATGACATTGAAATAAATTACAATAAGTTAGGGAAAGACATTGGGGTATATACGTCATTTTGGCAGCAACCTTTTAACACAAGAAATCAAGAGAAGAAATTCCAAGGGCTACATATGGGTAATCAACATTCGTTTAGAGTGAAACGTTAGTAAAAATTCAATTGTAAAAGTGTACTACTACAGTACTTCAGTACTTTAATTACCTTGAGAATTGTCTATGATAATCTTAATCTTTTATATCGCATTTAGAAGACACTTGTTAGTTTTATCAATTTATTTAAGATTAGTTTAACTGTTGAAAAATCCGTTCTCAGCTTACCGATCGTTCTCAAAATTGACTTTAGCGGTATCTAACAAAATTGATAAACTATTTACAGAGCAAATACTAAAAGTTAAACGTACATCCAAAACTAAACAAAATGCAACAACAATCTAAAGATAATTTAATATATGTTTACTTCAAATTGATTTATGATATTTGCATATGTAAAACTCATGTTGATCTTCTTGTTTTGAATCGTGGTGTAGTGTTCGCCTCAAGTGCGGGATAGTGTTTGGTCTTACCACTGACTAGGTCCAAGTTTACCTTCAAATTGGTATTTTCGAGCCCTCGGCATTTGGGCGAAATATCAGATATCGGTCAGCTCGGAGTCAGATTAATATGTCGGGGTATTCCTGTTGACTTGTTGGTTTGGTACAAAACAGCATATGTTAATTAAGAAATAATCGTTTTGAATATGCACGAAATACTAGCCACTGGACGTGGTAAAAATGCTGTTATTTTTTTTTTAAATCTACAATCAATTTCTAAGAAACACAACTGAAACGAATAATAAAATTGAGAATGGAAATGGGGAATGTGTCGAAGAAACAACAACCCGACCAAAGAGCAGAAAACAGCACAAGGCCATCGATGGGTCTTCAACACAGAGAGAAAATCCCGCACCCGGAGGCGAGCTTCCGCTGGTCCCTATAAACAAAAATATGTACAAGTGCAGTGAAAACGGACGTCACACTAAACATAGAACACTTTTTTCAGTTTTATCTGTTCTAATTATTTTTGGTACTGTGGCATTCTACCATTTTATAGATACTGCATTAGTTTACTGATATTCAAATCTTATAAATCAGTTAAGAAGATACAAATCAAAGTAAAACAAGTGAAACTGTTAGCTACTGCTTACTGATGATACCCCCGCCTCCCAATGTAAGTGTTCGGTAAACAGGAAGTTGTTGAGTGATGAATCTGAAAACGCATCACACGGTACAGCTGACTTATATAAACCCTGAAACAAAATTTCAGAAATCCTAATGATATAGTTCCTGAGAAAGATGCGACGAAAAATATTCATGGGACGGATGGACGGATGGATGGACTGACTGACGGATGGATGGACTGACGGACGAATGGATGGACAGACAGACAGAGGTAAAACAGTATACCCCCACTTTTTTAAAGCGGGGGTATAAAAATAAGAACTGATTGAATCGCATGAACTGACAGAGGGTAGAGACCGGGTACGTCGACAGGGTAAGTTATCTACAGCTCTGCATTTATCATCCGCCATAAAACTGTTTGTAACGTTTCTGAAATTCAATTTTACTGTATACATAAAACAGGTCCAAGACGTCTAAATGCTCTTTCGTGTTTATTTCTATCTACGGTAAAAAAAATGCATGCTATGGAAGTTGCTTAGTGTCAACTTTTCTTTTATCTTTAGGTTGATTATATGGAAGCCGCTGGGTGACAATTCTGAAGGAACCTAACCAAAGGACTTTATACGTGACAACCAAATTCCATAAATTTCGACGCTGTAAAACCTAAACAGTTACAAAACATTAAATCTCTTATCAAAATCTTTCTCAAATTACAAAACATGTGCAATGCATGTTTACTGTAAATTGTTCGTTTTACAAATGTAGTTCTTTTATAAATCACGTTACAATATTCTATACCTATTAGAGACTTATTATCCAGATGTCTTTTCATGAGAATTTGTAAAACATTTTTTCGCATAGATGTTATATTTTTTTTTTTTTTGTAATTAAATAACCTAAGCCATTTTAAATAGCCCGAAGTTTTAAAAGATTACTAATATATAGTAGTATTTGTGGACATTATAAGATTAGATATTTTAGATTAGTCTCTGGTCACCTGTTTTAATACACAAACTTAATTTTTCAATCCGTTTTGTATTTTGTACTTACCGATATTGTAGTATATTGGGAGTGTTATTATTTGTTTAAGAGTTGTGGGACATTAATTTTCCGTAGAAGAAAAATGATTGTTTTAAAAAAAATGTTAGAAGGTTTACAATCCTTATTAAAATATTTCTGTTTCTTTCAAATAATTGATGATTGTGCCTTCTAGATTGAAGTTTTATATTCCACCGTTTTCGATCGTTTTACAAATAAATCAATAGTCCATTTCAAAAGAGAATTGTATTTTGAAAAAGGCAGCGAGCAGATAAAGACAAATTGATTTGAACTATTCGTCTTTTGATAGTAGTAGAGTGCAAACTAAAACTAGAGGTAAACTTGAATTACAACAGTTTCAACTTTTGAAAATTGCTTGTCTTAAAATTCGCTTGTTTTAATATTAATCACAATATAAAATATTAATCAGATCACAATACAATGCTTGTCTTTTTCTATTATGTATGCAGTATCAGGGACCCTTTGTTATGTATGCAGTATCAGGGACCCTCTTTGCGGTATCCAAGAATGAGACTGTATAAAAGACGGTCTTAATAGTGTTAAAAAAATTGAGGAAAAAAAAAAGAACAAATAAGGAATAAAGAATATTACGGACATCAAATATAACAAATAGAATATAATAAGCAAAAAAGAAAGAAAAGAAGAAAAACATGGCCTTAAAAAAGTAAAGAATACAGAAATGAAGACACCTTCCTCCAGACCATCATAAAAGAGGGTATATTAAATATATGAAAACCTACCTCTTGCTTTTTCCATTGCAAATCCAAATATTATTCCACAAATACTAGATATCAGTAATTTCAAGAAAACTGTCAATGCAGAGTCCTTCTGTTTCAAGGACGTTTTGGAATCCAGTGGAAATTTAGTTTCACTGTCTGCAGACGATCCATTGGATATGTCCGTCTGCTCTTTCTCCATTCCCGCCACATGAATAACTGTGACTGAAGATTTTGTCTTTTTAATTTGTGTTTTGTCGAATGCCATTGTTGAAGATTTGTCTATCAGTATATTAAAATTTGTCAAAATATCGATTTCTGATAATAGGCTTCGTTTTATCTTTCACACTACATATTTCTTGTAAGAAATGCACGTTTATCATCGAATCTTAGCGAGGCATTATCCTTCCACTGTTTGCTGTCTATGGCATACCGTATATTGAGGCTGTGGTGTTTAATTCCAGAAGTCTTGTAATCGCCTTCTTGCTTCTGTCCCAGAATTATCGCAGTTGCATTTGTCTTAGCAGAGTAATATCCGTTATTCTTTTAAAACATGCAACACAAATAGCATGAAACATGTGGTACAATCTTTTATATGCAATGTTTTACCAGATGATGTGTATCCGAAGTAACAATGAAATGTCAAACAGTATCCCACTTATCAACAATTTATATTTCACATGAACCAAGTAATAAGTACTACACGTTTCAAATGTTAAAGTTATAAATTAATTATTTCAACACGAACCTCCTTTCGTATAGGAAAACAAAAATCCGCTTCTTATTTCCGTTGCATGTTTAAACAATCTCTGTATTCATATTATACTAAATAATCGAATAGATAAAAAAAAAAAACCTATTTGTATTTCTTTCAGTGTATAGATTGGTTTTATATCAAATCAGCTCACTTGTATACCTATAGTATACGTTAACAAGAGGGGACGGTTTAATGAATATATATTGTGAATGAAAACCCATTTTCATTGGACTTTACCTTTTCTGCTGATTCATGTCAACAGATCTTTAAATACCTTCGTAATAATCTCTTTAAAGAATTAGTCTAACCCAATTTATTATCTTTAACGTGCTTAACAGGGTTTCTGTCATGCGCAGTGACTATTTCCTATGCACGTTCACATATCATATTATCTGAGTAAAATTGAAATGTAAATAAGCCTATATAGATAAGAAAAATTAGATCTATCGCATATATTTCATTTTTATTTACAGATTGTTTCACCTGTCATAACATAATTATTTAAATTGACAGCCGATAACAATGTTTTATAATTACATTTGTTACCAGCTTAATTACATACACGACAAGTACACAATATTGATCAAAGTTAATTAGAATTTAACTCAACTATAATTAACGGGTGACAAGCGTTTTTTTTTTCAAATTTGATTTCTGAAACAATTTTTTGCTTTTAATTTCTCCTTAAGAAACGTTCGACACGAAGGTTGTGATAGATTTTATGCACTTTTAATTAATTCACGCCTTAATTTGTAAAGGATGACATGCAATATAGCTGTTTTTCCCGCGACATAATTTGTCTTGGTAATTTACGCTTTAATCAACATATGACATGCAGTTTGTAAGATTTTTTTCTGGCTATATTGTTCTAAATTTTTTAACATGTAACAGTCACGTTTATAAAAATGTACCGTTATTCAAAACAAAAATCTTGATAAGGCGAAAATATATATTTGCCTGTTTCTTATCTCCTGACAGAAAAATAGGAAAGGTGTCAACGTATATTTGTTCCGCCTAATAGAAGTTCCACTTTTTTGCATTCTTGTCTTTCATTTTTGCTTATGTGCTTTGTCTATATCCCATTTTGTTTTTCTTTGTTAACATATTTGTTTATTTTTATAGTGATTAAGATGATAACACAATGTTGACTGCTGCACCCCTATTTTTTGAAATTTTTACCTATTATGTCTGTTTGTTTTATTCATACATTGTTGGCAATATAATGGAATTTAATGCGACTGTCATACACGTGAGAGGTTTAGCTAGCTATAAAACCAGGTTTAATCCACCATTTTCTACATAAGGAAATGCCTGTACCAAGTCAGGAATATGATACTGTGGATTAATTTATTTTCGTGGGTACCAATTTTCGTGGATTGAGGAAAACTAGCATTTTTGTGGATATTTAATTTCTTTGTTTTGGCAAAGTCTGCATACATTACTTTAGAAAACTTGTAATTCGTTGAACATTTAAATTCGTGGTACCACTGTACCCACGAAATCCACGAAAATTGGTATCCAACGAATATTAATGTATATACAGTAGTTTGACGTGTTTGAGCTTGTGATTTTGCCATTTTATAAGAAACTTTCCGATTTAAATTTTCCTTGGAATTCGGTACTTTTGTTATTTTACTTTTTACATAGACTTTGTTTGGAAAGGTTCAAGACCTAAACGGTGCTTAAGGATGTTCGCTTGTCATGTTTTGGAATTTTTGTCAGATTTTCGGAATCTTCTGGTTTTATCCGTGTGAATGCCTCAAAAAATTTTGCCCATTGACCCCCATTTTTCTTTTTATAAATCTTTTACATGTATAATTATAAGCCATCTGTAAAAGTCTTATAAAATCTTTGTTATTTTTTAATAGTTTTTGAGAACTTGAACTTTTCAATGATAAGGCTATGAAAAATCAAGAGAGAACATTTTCCCGCCAAAAATTTCAATGGCTAATATCTCGAAAACAAACACATTGACCTATATTTTTTGGTTGCTCTTTTGGTTCCTTAAATAATCCCCTATCAATGTATACTAGTGTTATGAAAAGCTTGTTATTTTGAAACTGAGTAGCGAACCTCCTTAACTAAACATGTCCGATGATAATTTGTTTTAGGGTTGGCATGAACATTAAGGATGAACAGGAACGAGAACTATATTTGTTCGCATATAAAACCGTCACAATGAAAGCTCAAATCTTCAAAAAATGTAAGATGATACCAGAAAGGGGGGGGGGGGGGGCAATCAAAATTATGCCTGAGAAAGGAAAGATAAAATTATGCCTGGACAAAGGAAAGACAACATTATGGCACACAGAAAAAGTAAAACGACAAGACCAACGCTTCCGTTAAATGCAACCCCGTACAATTGAGAATGCTTTAATGATGCAGAATGGTAAACGATTCATGTTTCACTATAGGTACCAGTTGTTTATACAAAGAGGGTGATGAACTTCGATAGTACAGAATGGTAAACAGTTCTTAATTTGTTAGTGACACCCGTTGTTGAGACAAAGAGGGTGACGAACTTCGATGGTGCAGAATGGTAAGCAGTTCTTCTTAATTCGTTAGTGGCACCCGTTGTTGAGACAAAGAGGGTGACGTCAATGATGCAGAATAGTAAGCAGTCCTTAATTCGCTAGTGGCATCCGTCGTTTAGACAAAGAGGATGACGAACTTCGATGCTGCAGAATGGTAAGCAGTTCTTAGTTCTCTAGTGGCACCCGTCGTTTAGACAAAGAGGGTGACGAACTTCGATGATGCCGAATGGTGAGTAGTTCTTAATTATCTAGTGACACCCGTTGTTGAGACAAAGAGGGTTACGAAGTTCGATGATGCAAAATAGTAAGAAGTTATTAATTCGCTAGTGGCACCCGTTATTAAGACAAAAGTGACGAACGTCGATGATACAGAATTGTAACCAGTTCTTAATCCGCTAGTGGCTTCCGTTGTTAAGACAAAGAGGGTGACGAACTTCGATGATGCAAAATGGTAAGCAGTTCTTAATTCGCTAGCGGCATCCGTTGTTGAGACAAAGAGGGTGACAAACTTAGATGCCACAGAAGGGTAAGCGATTCCTGTTTCGCCAATGGCACATGTTGTTGAGACAAAGAGAGGCGAACTTCGATGCTACAGAAGGATAGGCGTTTTTGTTTTACTAATGACATCCGTTGTTGAGTCCTCGGCGGTCGAGTGGTCTCACTAGGTTATCTACAGTGACCACTAGCCTACATGTCAATTTTGATGTAGTGAGTACGGACCCCTCTCGTGTAGAGGCGTGTTTACTCCAGTTTTACTAAGTCTTGTATCAAGAAGTTCTACAAACAAGACCGGGGCAGTCAAAGACCGATAAATACATTACAAGCTGTCAAGCGTAAAAGACCTAAAATGACGACAGCAACTTCGTTTTTTTGCAAAATTAAAATATATATATATATACATATCAACCGAGAATTATAACCAGATGTTTGTAATAGATCGAGGTAGAATAGTTATTAGTGATTTATAATACGTTAGTTCAATATATCACGTTTCAGTTAAATTCTTTCAAATAATTCATAGATCTAAACTATTACCATTTAAAGTTTATAATTCCAAAGTACAAAAACCACTGACATAAAACCAATAGACACAAAGCACCGAAATAAGTCTGATGACAGTATCCACGTTGTAATCTTGTAATCACCTAGAGTCCAAATAATTAGGAACAAAGGAAGCATCTGATATACCTTTGTTTAACGTAGTTGTTAACATTATTTTGGCATGCTTTTAAGGTTTTGGAAATATTGGGGTTAAAGGTTATTTTGCAGGAGTTAATTGATGTGTAACCACGACTGACATACTCACAGTTGAATAAAGTCTGAATGATAATTTTTCAGATAATTTTCTTTATTATATATTATACAATTACCATAACACAAATAAAAGGATTCTATACTGACAAATTTCCAATTTAAACTTTCCAATCAGCCCACATAAAATGAAAAAAAACACTTACAATAAACTAAACATCAAAATTATATTTGTTCAAAATTTTATCTAAATAGATATAAGAAGATGTGGTATGAGTGCCAATGAGACGTCACAACTCTCCATCCAAGTCACAATTTGTAAAAGTTAACCATTATAGGTCAAAGTACAGGCAACAGTAGTATACCGCTATTCAATAGTCATAAATCGATTAAGCGAAAACAAATCCGGGTCACAAACCAAAACCGAGGGAAATTCATCAACTATAAGAGGAAAATAACGGAACAACAGAAACACTGAACTGCTACAAATACAAACGCCACCATATATAGAAACGGGCTACGGGTGCCATTAAAAAATTTGCATTGATATGATTTTTTTTAAAGATTTTTCTTTAAAGGGGAGGTTTTTTTTACCAAACAAAAATTAAGGGCATCTAAAGTACTAAACTTAAAACATTTTCTTTAAGATGATAATTTTGTTTTTATTTATTTTGCTTTATATTCTTTATTTTGATTTATACATTCACAACGTATTTGTTCTTTTTTATCCAGATCATCAAAAACCATACCAACAATCGGATAAAACACAAAGACAAAACATGTTTGCAAAATACTATTAACACAGATGATGTCACAGTATTGTACCCATAATATCTTCTACGGAAATCATTTCTACCCTCTAAACCCAGCTTTTTGTAATTTTTATCTTGATTCATATTCCCTATGTACAGAATGTTTTTGTAGATTTTGAATTTAAATACCTGAGAAGTTGATAACTTGACAGTCAATCTCACGTGAAGTCAAGTTCTGTATAGAAACGCATTATATAAAATTTACCTACATTTGTGGAAGGATTGAGATCTCACAAAACATGTTTACCCCGCCACATTTTTGCGCCGGTTCCAAGTCAGGAATCTCTAGAATTTGTTAGTCTTGTGTGTTTTTTACATTTTGGTTCATTTGTGTGTTTTAAGAGTTTAGTGTGGCGTCCATTTCGCTGAACTAGTATACATTATTATTCAGGGACCAGATGAAGCCCGCCTCTGAGTGCGGGATTTTCTCGCTGCGTTGAAGACTCATTGGTGTTTTCTGCTCTTTGGTCGGTTCTTGTCTCTTTGACACATTCCTCGTTTCCATTCTTTATTCTTTTGTATAGCTTTAATCGTACCAATTATCCACACCAGATTCACTATAATGTTTTGTACTCATATCTCACTCTTTCGGTGTTAAATCTTGATACGTTTTAATATTCAGACATTTCGCTTGAGGCCAAATATGGTAATTCAGTACATACTTTTTAGCACGGCAGGTTAATTGTTTCAAATTTTGATATGAGAACTTATACCTTACTTTACAATACGGGTTTGGTCATGAATAACAAAAGTTCCGTAAAAAACAATAAAAAATGCATTAAATTGTAATAAAGCAGCAGTTTTTCGTGAGTTTTTCTGTTTGAAAAAATATCTTATTAACCATTAGGATGACTTCCGAAGACTGCCGATGGTCATGTTAACCTATATACATGTTAATATAAAATAGAAATAGACATACAAGCATGTGCAATACTTAATTGACTATTTATTTAAGGGGCCTCGATGGCCGAGTGGTCTAAGTAGTTACTACTGTAATCACTAGCCTGTCAACACTGAGGTTGTGAGTTCGAACCCCGCTCGTGTGGGTGCACTCGACTCCAATCTTAATTGACTAGGATTGTCAGTTTTCCTATCGAAGGTCGGTGGTTTTCTCCGGGCACTCCGGCTTCCTCCACCAATAAAAACTGGCCGCCACGAAATAGCCCAAAAGCGGTGCTTAAAAGTGGCGTTAAAACACCAAAAATCAAAAATCAATGATGTTTTGTGGGCCGAATCAATCACCTAAATGGTTTTCCTGATGGCTCCCTTGTTTCACTTTCAAATTTTGACATTCTTGTCTGGTAAATAACCGAACATGCTGAGCACTTGCGTAACCAATCACTAACCAAGGTTTAAATTAAAGGTTTCATGCATATAGACTTAAATTGGTTTGCAAGACAAAAACATATCAGCGTGGTTTTGAGCTCATTTCATACAAACTTGGACTAAACTTGCTACTAATAGCAAATTATTATTTCAATATTTCGCTTCAAAAAATGTTTGCCTAGATCGTAAATCTTCATCCTGCACCGACTACAAAACGAGAGAAACAGGATGTGTCACAGATATGCTTTCCACGCTAGAACTAGCAACTCTCCAGGAACAGAGGAAACATAAGAGGCTGATTAAGTTTTACAAAGTGGTGAGGGGATTGATCCAATTGATTACTTAACACCCAAACGAAATAAATACCAAGTCAAGGCGACTTTGGTGACTTCCAACATATAAATATCGTGGAAAGGCAAAATACAAAAATCAGCTGATCATTTAAATTAATAGATCATAAGACAGTAATCCGAAAGAAAAAATAAAAAAAATAGTGCAGTGGAACTATTTAGAAGAGAACATCGCTTGCTTAAAGACGGTTCAGGGTTTCACAACAGTTCTCCTTCCAGAGCATATATATTCGAGATCGGATCCAGCACTGTGTAATATACAATTAAAGTAACTAATGGTCCTTTAACTTGGCATTTTTCAACCGTGAATGTATTTATATCATTGTACAGTAAGACTGCCTTAAATGTAAATTATGTCAACAGTTAACGATCAGATGGCGAAGTTTTGCTGTGTCACTGTATTTAATTCTATTGGATAATCATCCATACAAAAAGATATTAACTCTCATTTTTTACGTTTAAAGTGTATCAAAATGCAACCTAATATATTTTATGCAACATGCAAAAGTTTAAATGTATGGAATGCAATCAGTTTAATCTGAGGGAATCGTTTTATAGTATTATACAGTCAGAAAATTGAATGAAGAGTAATTCAATGCGTTAAACGGCTAAATGTTATTGTTTGCTAATGCATGTAAATGAATAAGTAAATCAATGATTAGATAATTAAAACAAAAAATGAATAAATGAATAAAGGAACTTGTAAATAAATAAATAAATCGATGAATGAATGAATGAATGAATGAAAAAAGTAAATAAAATAAAATCAAATCAAATCAAATCAAATCAAATGACACGAGATGAGAAGATAAATAAAATAGAATAGAATAAAATAGAATAAAATAAAACAAAGTAAAATAAAATAAAATAAAATAAGTTTTTATAAAATAAAATAAGATAAAATAAAATGAAATGAAATGAAATGAAATGAAATGAAATGAACACGACACGACACGACACGACACGACACGACACGGCACGGCACGGCACGGCACGGCACGATTCAATTCAATTCAATTCAGAAATTCTGAATTGAATTGAATTGAATTGAATTGAATTGAATTGAATTGAATTGAATTAATGAAAATAAAATAAAATAAAATTGTATTCAATAAAATAAAACCAAACTAAACTAAAAAAACTAAACTAAACTAAACTAAACAAAACTATAAAAAAAACTAAACTAAACTAAACTAAACTAAACTAAACTAAACTAAACTAAACTAAACTAAACTAAACACTAAACATTTATTTGGCAATCATACCCTTATTTTGACTTCAGCGAAATACAAGAGATTAACATTAAAATCGACGAAAACTGTTGCATTTATAAAACAGCCGTCAATCGGAAGCGAAGATAGTTGACTGTCCCTCAGCTGTTGACTCCAATATTAATAATTATTTCATTTAAAAGAATTCACATCATAATTTGACACGTGGTTGCCCAAAAGACAAATATGGAAGTTTTAATTTGTACCACGACATCGATACACTTTGGATTTCCTAGACCATGAAAGTTCGGAAATAACCGTTTAGCTTGGTACGATGTTTTAAATGCTTTTCATTTGCTATAGTATAATGAGTTTAATCATAACTGTTTCAGAACTGCGTGTGTTACGTCACAGTTCCATCGTCAGAAACAATCAGAAAAAAGAAGGTGATTATAGGTAAAGTAATGATTTAGAGTTAATGAATTTTAATGTCCTTGAAATCGTTTGTTCTCTTACAGTTATATGTCTTATGTAGATACGATGATGTTTCAGAACTTAAAGTGTTACGTCACAGCTCCATCGTCAGAAACAAACAGAAAAAAAGAAAAAAAAGTAATTACCGGCCGGGGAAAGACAATATTGGTTTCGATGAATGAATTTTAATGTCATTAGAATTGATTGTTCTTAGTTATATCGATACGATGACGTGACAAACCATCATTTGGTTCAGTGCATGACTCTGCATAACGTTAATCTTTCATTTTGAGATGTAAATGGCGCCTTCAAAAGAATAAGTATGGATTTCGCTCGATAATAATAAGCTTTCATATGAAACATTATTTGTCATTCTAAACGGCTTGGATGTCAAACTGGTAGCGTGCTAAAACGATTGAATCATTTGAGAATATCGTAAGCTGTATCTGTACACGGCAACGTATTTGACCTACATTTTAAAGAAAGTTCAGCGGGACTTATCTAGCTATTTTTCTTTCGAACAACCAAGCGTAAAACTGACTAAGTGCAAGATAAAAATTAAAAACAAAAAACAAAAACAAAAACGGAATGGTACAATAAACAGATTATCGGATTATTTTTTTTTTGCGTACAGATATCGTGAGATATCAGCCATTGGATACAATGCTAAGTTTTTGGTGGGTTCGCTGAGCTAACTTGCCAACAAGGTTCAGATTGTGGCTCGAGACTGACATGAACCTAGTGTCGGGTTTCCTGCATGTTAATACTGTAAAATATCAGCTACGAGTCACAATATGAAACTTCTTGTCGGGTGACTGCAGCATATAAATTCAAAAAGGCTTCATATTTTGTCCAGCGGCTGATATCTTATAATATCAATATGATGAAAATCTGATAATCGATTTTTTGGATAGCGGTTGTGTGTTTTACATAGTTTTTTCTGTGTTTTATCAGCAAACCGATAGAGTGTCAATGATAAGTTAAGCGAACATGAATTATAGATGTTGTACTATGCACGTTAATATGGCAGCAACCCAACGACAGAGACAGAAGCAACAAAAATGGAAGTGTCGTTTTTCCCCTTTGTTTATGGAATGCCCTATTTTTTACTTAGTTTTTTTTTTAGCTATGTATGACCTTTTCTTACAAATTTTTTTTTTGATCAAACTGAATTGTAACGCAAGTAGATAAAAATCGTTAGTTTCCACCAAATTGCAATGTGTCCATTGCTAAATGTACATTTAGTAAGTTGTACGATTGTTTGTGTGTGTGCATAGGGTATACAGTGACTTTTTTGCAGAAAGGGTACATGTACAAGCTTTGTTTTGGTCAAATAGAATACCAGATGTGTTTCTGCAAACAGGATAAAAGATGTGTTTTCGTCAGAGGACATACTGAAGGATATTGATAAAAAATGCGGGACTTAGGCAAGTAATGGATTAAAAATTTGGTCTTCCATAGACAAGGAAAGATTTAAAATGACTAAACAAAATTTTGATTGAAGTATTGAAGTATCATATTATAGAATAATAAAATATGTCAACATAATAGACTATTTTATAAATTACAAATAACAAGAGGAAATCACGCGATATCTTAACGTTTTATTGGCTCAAAATACCATTTTATTACTTTGCAATATTTCATAATTCTACAAATATATGGGTTTTTATTTCATTTTTATAGCTTCTAAAATGTTTACTTTTCCTTCAGATTTAAATTGAGGAAACAAAATTATTAGACACTTGATATATTCGATGTATTCAAAATAATTATGTTTAATATTGCCAAAGCCTAAACTCTAGTGTTCAATTCGGTTTATATATCAGCTTATATATACAATTATATATAATATCAAATATTTCATGTAGATTAATCAATTTTATTTGTAAAATTAGAATGCGATATTTGTCGATATATATTACTGGTCTAATCAGTGGGTCTGAAGCGAATAAAGAGATATAAAATGATATGGTATGCCAATGAGACAACTCTCCATCCAAGTCACAATTTGTAAAAGTAAACCATTATAGGTCAAAGTACGGCCTTCAACACGGAGCCTTGACTCACACCGAACAGCAAGCTATAAAGAGCCCCAAAAATGACTAGTGTAAAACCATTCAAACAGGAAAACCAACGGCCTAATCTATATAAAAAACGAGAAACGAGAAACACTTATGAACCACATCAACAAACGACAACCACTGAACAACAGGTTCCTGACTTAACAGGTGCATATTATGACATTGAATGAACTCCTCTTGTAACTTAAACATGCATCATCTAAATTGGGGTGCGATACATTAATTCTGCATTCATGTACGACCTTGCATTAACATCCAAGTCACGTATTAACACTTTAGCAATGGTGCGCAATATTTACTACGCACATTTCACTTTGTAAAAAAGCTATCCTGCGGGGAAACATACAAAGACATTTGTTTTATAACATGTTTATTCACTCACTTGTGCATCTGAAATTGCAAACAAAATGATTAAGGTTTAATGTGTAGACTTTTAACTTTGTTATTTCAACTTTAGGACGCATCGTTTCGATTTTTTTTTAGAAAAGAAACACGCTCTTTGATTTGTTAAACATTGACGACAGAAGCCATAATGGAAACATGCCTCCTATTTTTGCCATATCTATTTTTTCAGACAGATTAAGAGTATATTCAATAATGTGTAAAAAGTCAAAACTTTAATCAAGAGGGACCCAAGAGGGAGTAATCTCCTCTTTAATGGCTTAAAATTTATGTTTTCAATACCCTTTTCTCTTTTTTTGAACACCGGCCGGGTGTTCCTTTTCTTTGGTGAAATCCTCCGGGTTGACCTTTTTCAAATTCTGGACCAGCCACTGGTTTATAAAATTTTGTTTGTGTTTTACATGCTTCTGATCTGAATCTGATGTTCAGTAGTTGTCGTTTGTTGATGTGGTTCATAAGTGTTTCTCGTTTCTCGTTTTTTATATAGATTAGACCGTTGGTTTTCCCGTTTGAATGGTTTTACACTAGTAATTTTTGGGGCCCTCTATAGCTTACTGTTCGGTGTGAGCCAAGGCTCCGTGTTGAAGACCGTACTTTGACCTATAATGGTTTACTTTAATAAATTTTGACTTGGATGGAGAGTTGTCTCATTGGCACTCATACCACATCTTCTTATATCTATTTACATGATTTAAAGAAGCATGTCGACGGAACCAGACCAACACCGTCTATCCCGATCCGATATCCACGGAAAGGGGGGAGGGGGGTAGGGGTCCGAATCCCGAGGAGCAATTAAACTTTGTTTAGTAAAATTCGTTAGTAGGTAGGTAATGCAGTACGATAACGTATTCGAAGTGGTAGGTAGCAGGATTTCCGGTTTCGCACTTATAACAATGATCTTATACGCTAAAACAAATATTAGTAGTACGTCCTTGTAAAAGAACTGCAAGTCATCTATACAAACTACGTCATGTCCAAAGTCGTTCAATCATTATTGTAGGAGTTGACACATTTATTATCAGGAAATATAAAAAGACATATATAATCTTATCATCTGTCAAGGTCAATGACATATAAGATTTTTTTTCCTTCATAATAAACCAACAACTACTGATATGTGTATGTATTCGTTTGTTATCTGTCCATGTTTTAATCGATTTATTGATGTTAACTTAACGTCCAGTGGAAACTATTTCACGTATATTCTGGACGAAAATCAAGTTAAGGAATACTCATTAATTTGGATTATTTTACTACAAAAGTTTTATTATTTTATTTATTTATTCATGATACGTTTTTGATTGAAAACGCAGGAAGGCTGCTCAATAACTCAAAAGAATTTTACATTCTGGAATTTAAGATTAAATTAGAGATATTAGGGAAGGAGTATATGAAGTATCAACTCATGACACAAAAAGTGACATAATCACTACACGCACAGGAAATCTAAAAGCAAAGGAACGGCTCTGTATTGCTGCTTTTCCCCCAAAGTCAAAACGAGGACTTCAGCATTGAGCATAAATTTTAATTCACTAGACGGTTCACAAGGCCCTGTTTAAGTGATTTCTTTTGCCTCTTTTTTCAATTTTGAATTGCAGGTAATCTTCATCAGTATAATGTAAAATGCAGTCTTATGAAACTATACTGATTCTTTTTTTTAATTAATCTTGAACGTAATACAAATTAAAAATCGAACAACGCTTGTATAATTCTGAAATCTCAAAATTCACGTAAATCAAGTATTTACAGTAGACAATGTTGCGTATTTATGTATCTAAACGAATCACATCCAGTTGTTGTTGTGGTTAGCACTGCACGATTTGAACTATATATATATATTTACACCAAGATGTCGTTAAATGAAATTTGATACCCTACATTTATCATGCTTTTCAATGATCATTCCCTCGCTATTGAAACTGGAAGATATAAAAATATTCCACGCCCTCAAAGACTTTGTAATAAGTGCAAAGTTCTGGATGATGAATCCCATTTCTTTTTAATATGTAAAATAAATGATGATTTAAGACATGTCTTTTTTAATGATTTAAAAACTCAATACAAAGATTTTTCTGATAATAAAATGAAATATATACTAAATCCAACCACTAGTAAACAAGTGAAATCTTTAGGCTCCTTTATTAAACAGTCTATGGAACTGAGGACAGGGGGCATTTGAGGTCATTTGTTGTGTTTAATGTTTAATGTTTTTGTTTATTTTTATTTTTTATGTAAATTTCAATGTCATCATTATATTGTTGTTATTACATGTAATTGTCATGCCTTTGGCCCTCTTATGGGTGTAATTTGTACTTAAATAAATTTTTTAATAACATTTGATCAAATCGCTGAAAGACCCCGGCCGTCTTAAATTGTTGAAAACTATCATTTTGCATGTGACAATAATATCTTGGTGTACATTAGATGCACCTATTCGTGATTGCTAACGCCCTCAAGGTGTATCTAATACATAACCTGCAATCAGCCATCTATTGTACAAATGACAGGTGTACTGTTGTCCAAATATATCTTCTTTTATCCGGTGTCTATGTTAAAACGAACCGTAATTTTGAAATTACTGTTTACATCACAGGTCGATTTGGGGTCATATGCGCCGTTATGATTGTTTTATGGACTATCGATCTTTCATCGATTGGAAGGTTCAATTCAGTGGTTTTCATCCCACGTCATAGTGCACCCAAACAAAAGAAATTATTAAAAGATATATATTATTTGTGCTTTGATCTTTGGATAGTTGGCTCATTGGCAATCTTACCTCATCTCCATTATAGAAGTAAATCGTTACATTTAGGTGATTGATTGATTGTTAGATTTTAACGCGTTAGCAGCACAAAATGCTAAACATAATTTTCATGCTTACGTCACAGCTAAAGATTGACCAATCAGATAATTCGATTGGGTTTATCTATTTAAATAGTACAGTTAAAACTGGGACAAATCCTCGGGTTGAAATAGAAATTTCAAAATATTTTTTTTTTGTTGAATCACTTAAATTTTGTTTGAGATCAATTTTGCAAATCTCTTGATCGTATTTGATATGATAAAATATCCTTGTGATTTGTTTCACCATTTCATTTTAAAAATTATATAAAAAAATATGAATTCCCCTAAAATTTTAGGTAAGACCCCGAGAATCCGACATCCCCATAAATTAATGAATGCCGGTATCATGGGGATATTCGTTAATAAGTAAAAAGACGATGGACACTTTCACAATAAACATATACATAGTTGACAAGGGATGATTATTAGTCTTTTATAGCACTGACTTGCGCACACTCTTTTCCGGAATTTAAAAATTTTTTTTGGTGTGCATGGAATTTTGAACATTCATTAACCATTATGATCCAGGTTCTCTATATTTTTTTTCCTCAACCTCTACTTGAAAACTGGCTAGGCTGCATCATAGATGGAAACGTACTGGAAGCCGCCATATTTTTTTTTCGAGAAATATTGTGAACATGATAAATGACGTAGCACTTAACAGGGAAATATCCTCAAACCTTTTCCAATTTTTCTAAAAACATACATATAAAAATAAGAGGATATGAGATGATTGCCAATGAGACAACTACCAAATGACGTAGAAGTAAACAGCTATAGGTCACCGTACGGCCTTCAACAATGACCAAAGCCCATACCGCATAGCAAGCAGTAAAAGTCCCCGAAATGACAATTGAACGTTATTTCGTATGTGCGTTTATTCGGATGTTTGAGAAAAAGATGATTACACAAAAATCATTTTCTGATTTCAATTCAACTTCCAGCGGGAACCATCTTATCCTAGTACAAAAGTCTTATCCTTTATACGTTCGTTGGTGACTTTTTGATTTTCTAGGGGGGGCATGAGGATTATAAAAATGTAAATCCTGTCCTGGTAAGACCTGAAAATAAATAACCTTGCATAGAAAATAAATATTTATATAAAAGAAAAGCCATGCGTAGCAACAGATGAAAACGAATAATCATTCTGCAAAAAAATTATCTCCCCCCCCTTTTCAGAATATCAAATGGTCGTCCACTATTTACACAGTTCACTCTCTATAAATGCTTTACGCATAACTATATGATTCGCAAAACATCCGCCTTACACCCATGACAAGGAACATACAGTTTACACCAATGTCATTGCATACGTGAAACAGGTGTAGCATGCAATATAAGAAAGAAGATGTGGTATGATTGCCAATGAGACAACTCTCCACAAGAGACCAAATGACACAGTACGGCCTTCAACAATGAGCAAAGCCCATACCGCACAGTCAGCTATAAAAGGCCCCGAAATGACAATGTAAAATAATTCAAACGAGAAAACTAACGGCATGATTTATGTACAAAAAATGAAGGAAAAACAAATATGGAACACATAAACAAACGACAACCACTGAATTACAGGCTCCTGACTTGGGACAGGCACATACATACAGAATGTTTACTGTTTAAGAACTTGGCAGGTTTTTGTGAGAAGCACAATGACAAGACATTCTTATTAATACCGATTATTTATTAATTTGACAGCATAGTCAAGTGTTTGAGAATTGATATTATATATCTAGACATATCTTGATACACCTTGTTACAGCTTTTTGAAATCAAATACTTACAGATTTGATTTACGCTATAAATGATAGTTTTAAATGGATAGGAGCGTGCATATCAGCTCGTCAAAGGACTCTAATTTCAAATTGTGAAGATTTTTATCCATAAACCAGTCAACACATGTTCAACAAAAAGATTTATATCATTAACAAGTGGGAATTAAAGGTCAAATCAATTGATACTTTGCAACAATTGAATATTAATTTATTTAATTTTGGGCAGTGGGAATTGGGATCCGGTTTATATTACGGATTATGTAATAAATTGAAAAGTCGGTTAAGTGAGATTTAAAAATAACTCGTCGAATCAATTTTTGATTGCATATTGATGTTGAAAAATGGCTGTTATAGCAAATACAATGTAATAAACGTTGACCTCAAATAACAATATAGAATACTAGTATACACTTGATATAAGATATTTATGAGTCTTAAATCCAATAAATAAGATTGATACTAAAAAACAAATACAGATTTATTTAGCTTCTTTCTTGTACACATGAAATATGCAACACTGTGGCTTTAACTTGTTATAAATGTTTTACAATAAGAAAACCACTGCTATAGTTACATCCATGTTATCATAAACATTAGAGTTATTTTTCTTTTGTTTCATTTTGCTTTTTATGTCTATTTGTAATCATTATATGTAACATGCCCTTTATGGGGCCGATAATTGGTTTAATAAAGTATTCGTATTCATCTAATACAAATGACAAAAAAAAATAAAAAAAATTTAAGTTTGTTTGTTTGGTTTTGGTCTGTTCTTAAACGCTCGACAACTTGCCCCTCCTCAAATCAACATAACAAGTATTACATTTATAACAGTAATAAAAAAGGAAGAAATTCTACTTTCCACTATTATATCCTCATTCATATATTAGGTTATACAAAAGAAAATTGTTTTAATGGGAATTGAAATATACATAAGCGGTTCCAGAAGGGAGGGTGGGATTACAAAAAATCACTGTTTTTCTTATATTTGCAATATTTCACTCAATAATTTTGTTATTTCTATTGTGAAAGGTTAAAGTCTATTTTGGAAAATTAAGCTAATCTTATTGCATGCTTCAATTTGTTATACAATTAGAGACATTTACCAAATAAGGCCAGGTCTGGTCAGCGAGGAGAAGAAACAAGTTAAGACTCACTGAAGTTTGTATTATTCCTTATTATTCCGCCAAAACAATAAATTAGCTAAAACTTTGCAGTCCATGCATTGTGAATGCTAAACGTGTGACCGGCAATTACACAACTTTTGAGCGGTCGAGCTTCGCTAGGAAAGAAATGAAATATTATTTTTGTCAAGTATCTCGTCGTAAGGTTGATTATTGTTTCACCTTGGTTGTGCGCATGTACAATTATTTTGATACAACTGTTTTACACCTTTGGGAAATGAAAACATGCGACAAAATATTAAGAGGTCTTAAGTCAGTGGCATCTTAAAGGGCTAGAAGTCACGTGATTGGGAAAAAATGTTCCAATTCCAGATGACATTTGAGTTGAACGATGTTGGCGAATCCTACGCAACATAAAGCGATGACGTTTATAGCAAACAAATGACAGGATAACCTTATAACCTTGAAAATACGGATATTGTTTTATATCAATTTTCTGTTATAAACTTTCGAAATAATTTTAATTAAGGAATATATCTCCCTCATAGCTCTCCGGGATTGGCACCCTCTTTTTTGGTTTGATCAGCTCTTCCGCGTTTGTATTAGGGTTTAGAATTTCGATTTTTTTTAGCTTAGATCATAACTGAAGAGACGTTGATTGCCGCAGTTGCCGTAAAATTGGTATCATTAATGTTATTGTCACCGCACATATATTTTAATGATGATTTGTAACATTGTTTTGTGGCAAGGGGTTTTGTCCTGGTGTATATATTGTCATATGTATTGTCAAAAGTGTTTGAATCAGTCGAATCGATTCTCTCTACCTTTTTTTATTCGAGCGTTACTGATGAGTCTTCTGTAGACAAAACGCTCGTCTGCCGTACAAAATGTTGAGACTGTATCTATGATGAGTTTATTTGCAACAACAAAAACAAGAGCAATAGCAAAAACACTCCTGAAATTATGTTCAATTTTTCATCTCCCAAACTGTTCCTTTATGCATACTTTATCGAGATAGGTGGTCTATTTCGAGTAGATTATTGATATATAACTGTATATAAATTCTGTATAACACTCGTGTCAGAGACTTTATGTTTACAAGTCTAGTGAAATATATTTACATGTTACATATTCAAATATAATCTGAAACCTTGTATGTACAGAAAAGAATATAATAAATAATGCTAACGTTTGAAGTCGTAAAAATCCATTAAAGGTTCCTGTGAGAATTCAAAGTAGAAATGTGGGTGGTATAATTCGATTGCACAATTGCAATCTCTTTGAACTACAAATCCTTCGTCCACACTTCACTTACGAGGAGATGACGACTCTCCGTATGTGACGACTTTCCGTGTAACTTTCTGTTCGGAAGACCTTTTTTGGCTTCCCCGGGATTAGTCGCAATGGTACATAGATATAAGAAGATGTGTTATGAGTGCCAATGAGACAACTCTCCATCCGAGTCAAAATTTATAAAAGTAAACCATTATAGGTCAAAGTACGGTCTTCAACACGGAGCCTTGGCTCACACCGAACTGCAAGCTATAAAGGGCCCCAAAAATTACTAGTGTAAAACCATTCAAACGGGAAAACCAACGGTCTAATCTATATAAAAAACGAGAAACGAGAAACACTTATGAACCACATCAACAAACGAAAACTACTGAACATCAGATTCCTGACTTAGGACAGGTGCAAACAATTGCAGCGGGTTTAAACGTTTTAATGGTACCAAACCTTCACCCTTTTTCTGAAACAATAGTGTAACATCACAACATAGAAAGACACACTATAAAATATCAACTGAAATGGTTTAACTCAATCAAAGGACATATAAACACCAGTGAACATACACTGAACAAATAAATTTGACCTATGATACAATGCAAATACAAAATAAATAAACTAAGGGGAGAATAATAAAAGTAACATGTTACATGTCTTCAAAGAATATGAGGTGTGAATTTCATTGGTTGCTTCAATGATTATTAGATCATTTTAAGTAAAGATGTTGATCTGATATTATTCCTGAGAGAATTTGTTAATGGACTGATGTGATGATATAAGATGATTACCTATTTTTCAAGTTTTGAATATTTACTTTGACTTCGACTAATCAATTTTTGAATACATACTTAATATTTTGTAGAACTTTTAACAAATGTATTATGAATATGAATTATCTGATTGAATGCTTGGTGTTTGATAAGTGTCCATTGGGTAATATTTCATGAAGTAAGCGATTGATTTTTGTCTTTTCGTCGTTTTTCGTTTTGGTTATGGTGTTGTCTTTTTTATTGGTGGCTGTTGGTGCCGCCTCTTGATATCTCCCTCCCCCCTCTTTTATAATATGATTGATTGTTGCTTGTTTAATGTCCAGTGGCAAATATTTTATGCATCTTAAGGTATAGAACAAATAGCAATAAATGCATTAATTAGGTAGTCTTTAAAAGGTAGTCAACGCAATAAAAGGTTGGAAATTCGGATGACCTTTTGAAAATGAGGGTTATTATATTTTGGCAGAAACATTGACTTGCAACAGGCCACCTACAGACCCCTCGAGTAAGTTGTTACTAAGGTGCTTTTACGTGCAGAGAGCTTGGCACTCGCCCTTCATATGGCATTGGATGCAGCTCCCCCCATTCCGGCAGGACGTGGCTGTGTATCACAGCCAAATAGACGTCTTTAGCACGATTTTACATCAGGATGAGGAATGAACATATTTCTATACCCGGTTAGCCCTTGGATTTCCATTTTTAATGATATTGACTAATAGTTACAATCAGTTTATAAATCTTGACCTGGAAAAATGACATGATGTGAACGTGATGATAAAGGTGATGACTTGCACTTTACGAAAATTGATTGAATTTTAATTTACAATAGATTATAAACCATTAGTTATACATTTAACAATAATAAATTGACAATTAGAATAAAGGTATAAATTTTAATAATATCTATGAATCGACTTTTTTAAATGATAAATGGAAAATTTCTGTAACATGCCGCTTTTCACTTTGATCTTTCAAGAACAGTACAAAGTGAAAGAAAGAAATTACCCCAGGGAGGGCAATGAAGAAAAAAATTCAACTGAAATGAGTTAATTGCTGTACCTCCAGACTTTAATTTTTATAAACGTTCGGATAATGAAAAACCACTGATGTGTAACAAAACAATAAAATATTCATCAAACATCGATTAATTATTGGTTGATTGATTGATTGAAGGATGCGTGCTTGCTTTACGACCAGTGACAAATATTTCATGAGAGATTATTGTCAAAGATCCTTTTACGTGCAGAGATTTATCACTCAAACTATAAGGTGCACTCAACGTGCACTCAACCTATAAGGTGCATCACATTTATCGTCCTCGTTTCGATCTCACTTGGCTTGGTATTTATGCATCTCCCAAAGCCCAAAAGATATCCTTCTTTACCAAGTTTTACCGTCGTGCCGGAGAAGTCCAGAGATTACCAAAATTTTATACCCAAGTCAATCCTTGGAGTTCGATTCATTTTCGGCCATGTTTTTTTTAATCACGCATGATTGATTGGGTGTTGGTGTTTTAAGTACGCCGATTGTGCACACAAAGTTGTATCGAAGCGAGTATTGTTTGCAAGTAAATAAATTGAACTTATTAACGCACGGCAGCATTTCTTGGGATAAATAAGGCATAAAAATACTCTTTTGGAAAACATGTCTGTATTACATAATTGATTTCACCTGATCGTGTAGATTAGTTAAAAAATCTATATTTTTTTTATTTAACAAGAGTGCTTTACGCTTGAGTCAGTTAATTTGATGAAACGTACTTGATAGTAAACCATATCGACATATTCAATTTTAATTGGTTTATTTCAAAGCAGTTTCGTTTTTACAAGCCCATCTATTAAAACGAGTTCACGATTTACAAGTAGTATGAATATACCATTTCACAGGTGTACCGCGTAAAATATTTGGTGATCTTTCAAACTATTTCGGACAAAAGAAACTGATTTAATTTTATCTTAAGAACGAATTGTGGATTTTTAGGAATTGTATTTAAACAATAGCGATGCAATGGTATTTTAGAACGCGATGTAATACAAATGGAGATGACCAGTGTTTCTAGAGTAGTCTTCATCAGTACCGGAAGCAGCAAAATTTTTCCGGGGAAACTTTAATTAAAAACAAAATATTTTCATTTACAGATACAGAAATATTTTTTAACTCAATGCTGCTTTTTAAATTATTTACAATAGAAACAGACTATTTTTTTCATTCCGTTCCGAAACCAAAAAAACAAAAACAAAAAACAAAGCATCCTACATAGTCTAACACACTCACAAACAAAAGATAATTTATCGTTGCCTAATAGTTAATGTAGTGCAGAAAAAACGTAAACAAATCGTAAAAGAGTGATAATCTATTCTGAAATCTTTTCCGTATACATAGTATATATGACCAAATAAATAACATTATCTTATTTCCAGTGTATCTCAATTTAACCTTATTTGTACCACCCCAATGAGTCCATTATTTTTGTCCGAATGCATAAAAGTTAAACTGTATCAACAATCAAGGCCACTTAAGATCTTTATTGTCATTTGTGAACGTGACCAATTGGCCTACATCAACAAACATTGTCATGAGAGAACAATGACTTGCTATTTTTGTAGTAAACCACTCATATATAATAAATAAGTTATCCATTATAGTCTTGTTAAATCTAAATGTCCATTAATATCAAGTTTCACTTTTTATATATTATAGATAAATTCGATGAATCATTTATTAAAATGCACTAACTGGCTTTTCGCATATAATTATTATATTTATTTAAGTATCGTTTTTCATTAAACGCTTCTAAACAAGGTATATTTATTGAAAGACGTTTGTCTGTCAGTTCAGAGTTTAATAAGTACCGTACAAACATCCATCCGGGTTCCTGAAAACAACGCAACGATTTTTTCAATATCTTTCTGTGTTGTTTTTTTTTTGGTCCACATTTTGTCATTTTGTCCTTATTGTTAAGCTAGGTTTACTCCTATAAAAATACCAATTTGGAATGCTATGTCGAGATGTGATCAATGTTGTTATGACTAAATTACCCTGTACATGTAACATACAAATGTGGCCGAGTGGTCTAAGTAGATGATATATAGTGTTGGCACTAGCCTTTCAACTCTGAGGTCTTAAGTTCGACGCTATATCGAGATGTGATCTCCGATCTTATTTGCCTGGGATTGCCAGTTTTGTTGCCCAAGGTCAGTAGTTCGACGCTATGTCGAGATGTGATCTCCAATCTTATTTGACTTGGGTTGTCCAAGGTCAGTAGTTCTTTCCGCAAACTCCGGCTTCCTCTGCCAATAAGTATAAATATTATTTCTCCCTCCAACATTTTGAAGGTTTGTTTAGTTACGATAAAACCCAAGGATCCCAAAAGGTCTTACAAACCATATTAAAAACGATAGTAAATATTAGTTTATTGACATAACTAAGACAGCAATCCAACAACACAAATGACCATTATTTAGATTTGCTGAGTATGATAAAATTGAGAATGGAAATAGGGAATGTGTCAAAGAGACAACAACCCGACCAAAGAGTACGGGAGATAACTGTATTAGACGTGGTATCATTAGTGACTTAATTAAAGAAAAGCATATGTGGTATGATTGGAAATGAGACAGCTATCCACCAGATTTCAGATGACGTCAAAGTTAACAACTACAAGTCACCGTCTGGCCCTCAACAATGAGGAATACCCATACCGTATAGTCAGCTATAAAAGGTCTCGACAAGGAATATGTGAAACATTTCAAAAGAGAAAACTATCGGCCTAATGCATAACAACCGAATTCTTGAAAAACAATTGAAACATGACAGACATGAACCAACGATAACCACTAATTTATAGGCTCCTGACTTAGGACAAGCACATACAGAATGTGGCGGGGTTAAACATGTTTGAAGGCGACAACCCTCCCCTAACCCTAGGCCTGGACAGTGGTGCAACAGCACACCATAAAAACAACCTGTAAAATCATTTATTTGCAAATGGCTAAAATCAATAGATATAGGTAGGAAGCTGTTATGTGTTATTGCTGTTACTGAAAGTAATTCAAGGTTTGATCTTCATTTCTTTAGGAATTACTCTGTTTATGAAATGTAAAAAATCTTTCGTAGTGCTAAGATTTTTTTACCCCAGACATAGTGTATTTGCCAGATTTGGTATACTTATTGGAACATTTGGTTTCAATGCTTTTTAAGTTCTAAATTGATTTGACCATTCAAATAATTTGATACGATCGTAACTGGTGATTTTTAAGTAGACCCAACGTGCCTCCATTTCTACTTACTTATAACAAAGATGGCATCCAAAATTAACTAAAAATTCGTGTTTCTATCGTTTAAGTAATAGCTGTCAAATTGCACGGTTAGATGTAAAACGAGTCTTATTTTTTAGTTATATCATTATTTATCTATTTTTAATTTCATTACAAAATTCATATTTTTATTCTAATAGTTAATGTAAAACGAATTCACCCGTGCAAAATATGTTGATTTTTTAAATGTTAATAGGATCATTTTACTATTCCATTCAAGAAATTTATTTAAATGTAAACATAAAATTAAATGTTCGATGCACTTACAGATTTTAAAGAAATGTATACCTGTTATCTGTGGGATATCATATTTTAATTTGGTTCTATTATGAATGAAAGCGCAAGTCATCACAGAGTTGTCGACCCATTATCTTGGGCACACGGTCACGTTCGCATGAAACATTATTTGTGCAATAGAGCATTTTCTCAAGGTTTTAACCACCGCACTAAAACTCCTTTGTATTCGATTTAACCATTGGTGGATCACAAGTATACTCAGTATCATATTTACGTCCCCGGTCCGAGGTTAACCACTGTGTTCGTCCGTCCGTCCATTCGTCCTATGAAACTCTCGTTTCATTTTTCTCAGGAACTACAAATTAGAACTTCCTGTGAGCATACTAGTACTATACATATGATGCGTTTTCATATTCATTGCTCGTATTCTTCCTCATATATTCTTACACATAATAGTTGGTCGTATAAAAAAATGTTCGTCACATTTTTCTCAGGATTTACGAATCAGAGTTTGAAGAAATTTGGTAGCAAGCTTCATGCTATACCGTACTGATGCATTTTCGCGTTCGTCACTTAATCCCCTGTTTATCTAATATTCATAGCGGGGTATCATTAGTGAGCAAGATCTTACAGCTCAACTTTATTTCGTTTCTTCTTGAAATTGTTGTGTAAAGGAAGGGAACATTAAGTTAATGTAATAAGTGCGAAAATAACTTGACATTGTGACAATAATATTAATAATAATAACTGAATATATGAAGAAACGTTTAACAAAATTGAAATTCCACACCATAAATATTATCCGTGAAGGATTAAAAAGTAAGAGATGTTTTGGGTTTTCTTCAATGGTGAGAAAGAACAAAATTAAACCTCCCAACACTGCAAAGACCATAAGGCAAAACACTAATGATAAATCGGACCAAAAACAAAATAGAAGATGCACAATGTGATTATATGCTAAAGATTCTGCAAAAGTTTCATAAAATTATGATAAGGTGTTGAGGAAAAAAAGCGGAGACAAATGCATACTAAATGTATAGAGTCTATATTAAGTAGTCCGTGTCCATATGATCCCAAATCAAACATCCAAAAATCATTTAGATGATGAAATGAAAAAGGCGGTGCATGGAGAAATGAAAGGCCATTGAATATCTTCAAAAAGGGTATAAGTTGGTAAGGGGATTCTACGTGCATGCAGACATATTTGGAATAAACCTTTTGATAGCTAAACTATATTACTCATTAACAAAATAAATAATATACACATGTTTTATCTTCTAAAATGTCGCCACTATCTTTCGATCAATGTCATCAGCCGATCAACCCTTACTTTTCGCAAGTCGATCGATTAACGTTCGTGAGGTCGATACTGTATATTTGTTTTTCACGACTGTTTGGGTTTAGTTTTGTTTTTTTAACCTTTTTGGTTTTATCAGCTCTTTTAACGATTGTATTTGGTTTTGGACTTTCAAATATGTTGGCCTCGAGCACCACTGAATAATGCGCATCTGGTGCAGTAAAATATCGTACCGTCAATTTCATTATATAACATAGATTTTATCATTCTTTTTATGATGTTGTGATATTAAAGTCATGCGTCGCATGTCACCAAAATTGTATTTTGTTATTTGAAATCAAAGCAAAATGATAATTTATGTTGAAGTTTATCATAGGAAGTCATCAAGCTATAAGAAAAAAAAAAGAATATTTATGAACTATCTTTTCGTTTCATTATGCACACCAGTACGTAAAAGTTATACCTATATTACATATGATGCTTTAAACACGATTTTCTGCAAAACAAATTTGATCAGGTAAGTTCAATGGTGAAAGTAGAATACACATTGATCACACGCCAACGGAACACGTCTTTTGTACGCAGGGTTACTATGTGAGGGTCTGGATGGAGGGTCTGTCATTCCTTTCTTCTTCAACTTTTTTACTTTTTTATTCTATTCTTTCTTTTTTTTGCCCAGTATTATCTATTCTTTATATTTTAGCACCTCGTTATTCTCTGTTCGTTATTTTTGTTTCCTAATTATCTCCATTCTTTATTTTTTTGCCTTAATCTGCACTTTTTGTTCTATTCTGTAAACCCCATACAGACCCTCATATATTTGTAAGCGTTGTTAATTGTACAAATAACTTCAAATGGTTTCGTTCGTTTATGCTCGTCAAACTGGTATATATATCCTTCGGTGAAATACTTTGCGAGTTTTATGTTTCGAGTATACTGCGCATTCTTTTATCTAATAGCAGATCAACAACACTTCATTATAACCTTTTGCAATCGGCCGTTTCAGGATCTAAATGACTATGGTAATCGAGAGAAGCAACATACATTCTTCAACAGTAAACAGGTGTTCACACACTATGTCAATCTCTACATCGTTCCTACCATATGCAAGTTATTTATAAATCTAACAGAAACAATCAAAGATCTACCATCAGCACCCTCTCCTCCAAATAAGATATGTTACACGACAACTGATAGTACTGACGAGGTTTAATTCTTACTTGGGATACACACATGAAAATATGGCGGGGTTAAACTGTTTGAAATAAGGATATGTAGTATGATTGCTAAAGGGTTCTTCAAAGATCTCAGTCCATCCATTTTTCATCTCGATCAGGATGTTAACGAAAAGGTACATTCAGAACATTTATAAGTACTATAAAGGGACGTACTACCTTGTGAGCTAGCATCTTAGAGTGTCGGTCATGTCAAAATAGGGTTTATATACATACATGTAACACATAAACATGTTACCATCCTAAATACGTTTCTCCTTAAGTACTATATATATATATATATATGGAATATTTTCTCCTGGACGTTAATACACTGTAAGCCATGAACCAACCTATCGTATCGAGCCAAATCTTATAAGTTGTAAGCCATGAACCAACCTATCGTATCGAGACAAATCTTATAAGTTGAAGCATAAATTATTAGCTTTCAGATGTTTTCACAAATACTATGTTGTCAAAGAACCTTAAAGGCAATGCTCAGTACTAAGCAAATATTGTTATGTGTTACTATGAAATTCAATACATTTTCTCTGTAAATTCTGTAATAGCTGTGTGGAACCCTTCCTCTCAATATAATTTAGAGAGACACCCTTAGGGTTTTCTGACGTATAGAATTATGTTCATCTCTGGAATTTGGACACCTAAGGCAGTCAAACAAAAACATTTAAAGTATTTTGATAGTGTTTGACATATCGTTTGTGGTCAATTATTTACTTAATTGTATGAAAATATATTGTGTAATTGTTCAATGTAAGAAAAGGAATAGAATAAACTAAAAGTTTGAAAATTTAGATTTCACTTGAACGTGGCATACGAAGTTCAGCTATGTGGACGTGACTTATTCTTAAATAAAAATTTAAACCGGATTAAAATTTAATCCTCTCACAAAGTGACAAGTCTACTATAAAGATTTGATTAACTTTTAATTAGATTATTAAAGATTACCGCTTGTTTTATGTTACCGCAAGCTTTTTATCCTATTAAAGATTATTTGAAAACAAAAGTTGTAAAGCTAAGGGCACTGTTCTGTAAAGATTTGATTCACTCACAGACATCACTGTAATAAGAGGCAAACAATCAGTAATACTCATGCCATGAGGACGCGGTGTGTCAGTGTAAGATCACCCCGATGGCCGGAGGCCAGAGGGTGATCTAACACTGACACACCAAGTCCGAATGGGATAACTATTTTACATCCCAGCTGTTAGAGATTAGACGAAAAACCATTTACAATTCATAAAATCTATTTTAGAACGCCACACAATCATTATAATATACTTTATATATTATTATATAATATATACCCTTTATGACCCCCCGAACACGATGTTTAGATATGAAACCATGTCAACTCGCCCCACTGGCCAATCGGCCCACACTAAATCGCCACTTTCATAAAAATCGCCCCACTCTTGTTTACCAACTCGCCCCACTTATGAAAAAGGATAAAATCCCATTGAACAATCAGTCTGACAACTCGTCTTATTTATGAAAAGGGTTAAAATCCCACTGAATAAAGGTCTTTCAACTCGCCCCACTTATGAAAATATATTGCTTACTTTAAATATGTTAAAATACTGAGAGTTGGTATCCAGTCGTCCTGGTGTACAGGTATGTGTCGTGGGTTGATATGCCAAAGGTCTTGAGTTCGAATCCCAACATAGACAATGGATTTTTTCTACATAAATTTTGAAAGTGTGTCTTTTCTCAATAAATATTTCTAAGTTTTATTGTGGATTAGGCATTCCCGCCAAAATGTTTCAAAGGAAAGCATGCAAAACAAAGAAACGCAAGATGGGGTGATCTGGTATTGATGATCCGGCTCAGATCAGCCCTGGTAGAACAAAGGAGCTGGGATGTAATATCGCATATACTACATAACAAGACAGAGCGTAACGTAACATGCTTAATTTGGATTTGAGTGCAACTAATGAGTATCATGTAGACAACTTAATCAGGAACTTGAAAATCATTGACAGAAAAACGTTCAAATAAGATACGCTTAATCTGGCTAATGTAATACATGTATATGTTTGAAAATAGGAAAGCATATTGTTTATAATTTATGAAGTTGTCAATGTTCTGTGACTTGTGATTTTGTATTGTTCCCTGTTTATTCTCTTCACATTTTAGATATGTTGGGTTAACTTCACATTCACAGACACCTACCTTCCACCGAGGAAGAAAAACTTGAAAATGAAAAAAGCAACCATAAATTCAGTAAATCATACATTTTAGTGCAATTTTTCATCATCAAAATTGTTCATGTTTAAAAGTTATATCTCAAGACTGCATATCAATACAGATGGTGTTATTTGTGAACCAAGTACTAGTTTATATTGAATGTTTAGCGATAAAGTATAAAGTTATATGATTTGCAAAAATACCTACACATACTTTACTGTGATTGGTCCGGTATAATTTGTTTCCTTGGTAAGAGTTCTGATCCACAAAAACGAAACAGATTTTCCTCCGAAACGAGCAAGACCATATCGACATTTGATTTTTTACAAACCATGATTTGTACTAAAAACTACGACTGTCTGGTTTATAACTTGTCCATAGAAAATTAAAAGAATAGGGTAAGTGAGATCAGAATTCAAGAAAATTATATCGAAAAGTACAATGTGTTCATCAGTCATTAGACAATGAAGAAATTCTCAATGGTATTTTCAGACGGACTTTGTGTATTTTGTCTTTTTTTCTGTAAACGAAACAGTAAAACATTTCTAATGGCAGACCGAAAGTGCAGCTCTAAGTTGTATTATCACATAATACTGATACACTTATGCACTTTTCCATGTTCTAAAAAATATGTTTGCTAACTAGAAATATCTATATTGGAAATGGGAAAGTCAATCAATGAATACATTTGAATAATATATTAAATATTGACTTTTAAGCGCTTTCATTAATTTCACTTTTCATTCATACAAAATTAATTGCGAACGTGACTTGAAAGGTCATTGACCTTGACTGACTTCACGTTTTCCGTGTGAAATTGATTATAAATTGTAAGTTAATCATACGTCACTTTAACAGCATACACATTGATTTTGTCGATTTTAATTGGTCCAAGCTTATGTGAAAAAATAGAAATAAAAACGGTATGCAGACAGAAAATGTGTAGGCCAGATCCTTAACAGTAATGATGTAGTTATGCTTTGTTTACATTCCAAAAACATTTCGAGTCTGGAACATCGGTAATTTTCATACACTCCATTAACACTGAAAAGAAATAAAGAAAAACAAATTTTCAAACAGTATACGAGCTAATTTCTCTTAACTGACTGTTATTAGCGGGGTTATGGAAGAACAGATGAACAGACTACTGTATGAAAAAACTTTAAGGTACAATGCTACATTTATTACATTTAGCCCTATTAGTTCGAACGTTTAGTAATGTAGTTCATAAATCTTACAAACAACGTATCATAAATTATTTGTTATAAGACTTGAAATTTACAATTGTGCTTGATTTGATATTTTTTTATGGAATTGATCTTTGCTTGCTTAGCCAGTAGCAAATACATCTTATTTCACATGCATAGATATATCAAGTCGTTTTAACTTGTTAAAGAATAAAAAAAAAAACGGCAATTTTAGACATTATCCGTTAAACGTTGTTTTCTGTTAAAGGAATGGTCTGTAAGTTCTGAAAGCACTTTTTGTTATATCCACAATGCCTACACGTTTGTGCAGAACTTAATTTTAGACTGGAAACCTGTTTTATCAAATCATAGTAAAGACGAACGGCTATTCTAATGGAATATGTTTTGAACTTAATTTAAACAAGACCAGGACATTAACTCACAATAATTTATAATAGATATAGTGATGAAAGCTTTTCTAATTAAAAACAAATGATTGTATTAGTTTAAAAAAAAATATTTGCGGACGTGACTAGAGAGATCATTGTCCTTGGAATGACAAAGCACCTTTCGTTGAAAATGATTATCATGTTAAATTAATCATTCGTATAGCATCACACACAAATATATCGGTTTTAATTTAAAACTTATGTCTTAGGTTCTTAAGGTTTTGGAACAGTGCACTTTTATGTGAAAGTTGCAATCTTCCCCATGTTCAAGTTTTAAACATTATTCATCGCTGATATCGATTTTTCCCTGAAATTATAACCGAAATTTAATTTGTAGGGTTCTTGTTTCTCAAAACTCAAGATTGTTTGGTTTTGAGGGTTATTTCTTTATATTTTTGGTTACTACGAACCTCCTCCAGTAGCTATATGTATGTTTCTGTTATTCTGACTCGATAATTTTGGAAAATATTGTTTTATGTTACCCACAATTTTGTCACATATCTTTCACTTTGTTACATTAAATTAACATATTGCTGTAAAGTTTTTCGTAGAAAAAAGGTGTCAAATTTAAATGTATGAAAAGTATAAGAGATAATCATTTCCCGCCAAAGTTTTCAGCAGGCTAACAGGCTTTTCATTTCTTCTATTCTCTTTATTTCCGTTACTAGTATTTATATACTATCAATTTACAACAGACTTTTAAAAAGCTTTTTTTTAAACAAAGCAGCGAACATCCTTAATATTCAATTTTAATTAATGTTATTGTTTTTCTGATACGGGAAAATGAAAACATTACATAATGTTTAGTCCTATCAAAAAGGCTAGAAATTGACTTTATCATGAATCGTAAAATAAACAAAATCGTCTATTCGCCATTCGTCTAATCGCTTTTTTCGGCACCGTTAAAATCCAGTAGAGTAATTTTTGCGTGAATCCCCTGAGGGGTTCACGCTTATATATTGGCGAGTTTTGGATGTTTCTATGGGCCACTCGATATATCTCGGCCGGAAGTCGGAATAAAATTCTCGGAACGTCTCGAAAGTTTTCGATCATTTATACAGGTAGTTATCTACGTCTTTGATACGGTCCCTCTATGGCTAGGGCTACCACATGACATTACACCATCAAAGTAAATTGGAAAGTAAACAATAAGGCTAGGTTGCAGTCAATAAATCGTTTAAATACAAGAACCTTTTTGCCTTTTCACAAAACATATGTGTTTTTAATAATGTGAATGTTTATAAGCGCTTTGATGTGAAAGTTTCTAAACAAGTATTATGACAACGCAATTATATTTGTTTTAAAAGACCCCTGTACACTGTGTGTATCTAGGTCAATTATAACGTGGTATTGTGCATTGTCATGATAACATGTAAACTAATTATGTCTGAAGATTTAACCACGTGTGTTTTTTCATCATATACTAAGGAGAGAACATTCTGGTTTAAATATGTATATTAGATCGGAAAACAGAAAGATAATATTATTATCAAAAGTATTCAATTTAATTAATTCAATAGAAATCAAAGAAATATATACCAAAAATATACTGTATTTATGTTTCTGTAGAAACTAAATATTAAATTGAAGTCAGAATATTTTCAGAGTTGCAATTAAGAAATAAGTATTTATATGACAAGATACTCTGCTTTGGTATTTGCATAATAATTAAATCTGAATAAATCCTTGCATCATACAAAAATAAATGTTGATAATCCATAATAATTATATTTCTACATTAATTATTTCCTACCGTTTTAGTAAGGTTTTATAAGTAATTGTTATTTATTTTTTTGTATCGTAATATATCCATAAAACGGAAAGTAAGATAAATTAATTAAATATTTAAAGTTTAAACGGTCGTGAATAAAAATACTTGTGTGTTTTTAATTCACAAAGATTTTAAATCCTTGCAGCTCACAAAAAAACGTAATAATAATTTACAATAATCATAACAAAATCTAATTAAGTACTATCATAATGTTAATTTTTTTGTACTGTTTTAGTATGGGTTTATAAATCTTTGCTTATATTTTGTATAGTAATCTATTCATATAGTGGAATGGTAGGATTTAAAAATAGATTCATTTGATAAATAAAATGTCCGTCCGTAAATACTTGACGTTTGTGTTTATTGATACTACATGTATATATATTAAAATTTTTCGGACAAAATAACTAACAGGAACGTATGTTTATTATAAAATTTCAATTCTATTTTTGTTTGTTTGTTTTAATAGTTTAGCCTTATAACATCTACATATCTGTACTATGGTACGGTTTTGAAAATTATATTCACTGTGTTGCCCAACTATCCTATACGTCTGGATTCATTCACATTATAGATCACATTTCAAACGCACACTATCGGTTTGCGTTCTCAAAAATTCCAATCATACTAATTTCACTCTTGAATGCGCATTTTCGTTTTTCTTATCTAAATTTAGGACACGGCTGTAAGAGATTGACATGTGACTTTCATTCACGGTCATCATTACTTACGGTATTTTGACCTATAGCTGTTTCTCTTTTTTTTCTTTTTTGAGTCACTGTCCTATAATAAAATTTGGCCTTTTAACTTTTTTCATTCGAGTGTCACTGATGCTTTTTTGTAGACTGGCGTCTGGCGAACATCATTTTAATTCTGGTATTTTTTTTATATCTACATACCTTTTTATATAAATTGGTTATTTTGAGGGTATGTACATGTATTCATAAAATTCTGAATTAAGATATTCTTCGGCAAAATCAAGTTTCCCTGTAGAATATTTGAATTTGATTTAAGTAAAATTAGGAAATCCTTAAAATTTGAGATGTTTTATTAGACCAAAAAAAGTCTCTTTATAAGATGTCCCAATCAGTTGCATGCAACAGGTTTCATTGCATATGGAAATTGGACTTTAGATTTATCTATACAACTAACATCTATCATGAGTACAGACAGCTTCAATAAAAAGTTGAGAACATGAAGGTCCATGTAGGAAGCAAAATATAAAGATATGATAGATAAAATAAATGCATGCAGAATTCCAGATTATAAAGCATACTAAGTGCATAAATTTATATTGCGATTGGTTTGTGCAATTTGCATAAGTCATCCGGTTTCTAGAAATTGGGATTTGCAAAAGGGTTATCATCGGGAAAATTATGTACATTCCCAAGTACTAAATAAAATAGTCTAGCTTTAAAATGTATATTCAAATAGTAGATGTAAATGTACACTTTCAAAAGCAAACACAAATTCAGCAACAATCTTTTGGTGACCCGGCAGTCAGCGTACTTAGGTTCACGTATTGCTTTTCTTTTTTTAAAGAAAGCAGCTTGTTTTTATCGTTCTCATTAAGTTGATGTTCATCGCACAAAACTTTAAACAAGGTAAGACAATTATAGTAGTATTAAGTATGATACATAACATCTAGAACAAAAACCTCCAAATTCTGTATCTTAGCGTCCGTGTTTCATCGTCATATGGCATCGGATACCACATTTCTACCCAAATAAAGAAACCCTCTTAAATTTGTTCTTTTCTAATAAGAAACCTTTATAATCACTGTTTTGTCTTACTTTACCCGTTATTTTCATTGATTTATTGTGAGTTTTCGAAAGAAAAAATACTAAAAATATCTGGATACGAAAAGACCACTTGGACCGTCCGAATAAAACGATTAAACTAAACACATGATTTGCCACGTTTAAAGTTCAATAAATGGATACTAGTATATAAATATAAAATAAAAATAGATATATCATTCACTAGGAAGTTCAAATGTGGCAAAATGGCGACTAAATCATTTAATGTCAAAGAAGAAGAAGACATATTGACTTGCAGTATTTGCCTAGAAACTTTTAAAGATCCAAAATATTTACCATGTCTTCATACGTTTTGTAAGTTATGTATTCATACATATATCCAGTCATTCGTTTCTAAGGAGAGCAACAATAAGGGATTTACATGTCCAGTTTGTCGAACATCTGTGACTATTGGGGAACATTCGAGTAATCCAGAAATTTGGGCAGAGGCGCTTCCGAACAATCATTTGATTATATCGATGTTTGATCGACAAGCAATACAGAAGTTAGAAAAATTATGCAACGCATGTGAACTGAGCAATGTAAAGCAGAAGGCTGTGTCATGGTGTACTGTCTGTCAGGAAGCACTTTGTTTTTCTTGTGAAAACTGCCACCGTAAGTTTAAAATGTCTTCCCGCCATAAAATTCTTACGTTGCAAGAGTTACAAAAAGACATGACTGCATCTGTTTCTGGAATTATAACATGTGAAGACCATTTGGATAAATTTGTCGAGATTTTTTGTGTTGATCATGGTAAACCTTGCTGCACTGTATGCGCAACTGTCAAACATCGTAAATGCGAAAAGGTGGTTATAATAGAAGCGGCAGCTGGTATTAAAGAATCAAAGCAGACGACTGCATTTGTGGAGCTGATGGTGCGCTGGAAAACATTGCTTGATAAAACAATGCAAGACGTACAAAAACATGTGTGTAGCGTTGACATTTTGGGTAACAATATTTATTCAGAAATTGAAAACTTGAAGAAAGATATAATCGAACGCGTCAATGAGCTTGAAAAAGTCGCAAAAGAAGAGTTGGCTATAAAAAAGAAGGGCATAGTAACAGACCTTACAGACAGAATAACTGAAATATCGAGCTAAAAGTCTACCGTTAATAACTGGCACAAGATTTTAAGAACATGTATCAATGACGGGACAGACGTTCAGTGTTTGATTGAGTTCAACAAGTTGATTCCTATAAAAGAAAAACTTGAAACGAAAATGAATAATGCTACATCAAATATTGATGAAAGTTCACTTAGTTTCAAAAGGAACCGTATTTTAGAAAAGTTTCCCGAAAACGTAACATCTCTTGGTGAAATTAGCACTGATACAATTCAAGACTTTTATGGGAGTTCAATTAATTTAGACCGAGACCTTGTCGTAGAAAATTTTCAGGAAAACCTCAAATATCTAGGTGAGACTAGCATAGTAAATCCAAAACTAAGTACCAAGTCGGAGTCACGACACGCTTCTCCAATCGATTCAGTTAAAAATGTGACAGAAGTAAATTTTCGTACCGGGAATGTCAAAACATTATTCATTTTAGACGCTGAAGAAAGCACAAATTATTCAGTGAGTGGAATATTTACCAAAGAATATATTTTCGTATCAAATAATAAAACAAAAAAAGTACTCAAATTTAGTCATAGTGGTATATTTCAAAGCTATGTTCAGTTAGACAATGGATGTTATGATATCGAAAATTTTCGAGGAGATGAGATAGCAGTATCAGCTCCAGGTTCAAGAGAAATAATTTTGATAAATATGCAAACAATGACCATTGGACGAAAAATTAAATTGAAATTCGGACTTTATGGCTTGCGTTACTTTAATGTTGATGACCAGTTCGTAGCTGCATATCATAACAGTATTGTTTGGTTAAATGCAACAAACGGTGAGAAAATAAAAGCATCAGAAACACTTGGTCTTGCATCTTTATTTATTTGCTCATATAAAAGCAACAGTTATGTTTATGCCGATGGATTGACCAGCGTATCTTGCTTGGAAGATTGTTCAATTATATTTACTTACAAAAGCCAAAAGTTGTCTCATCCAAGAGGAATTGATGCAGATTTCCATGGAAACATTTACGTTTGTTCAAAAGATACAAACAATATACATCAAATCTCACCATCAGGGGAACTAATCAGAATAATCGCCTGCAAAGACCTAGGAACGGTGGATCCATGGGTTATAAGGTTCAAACAAAACAGTAATAAATTCCTGGTTACTTCAAATTCGTCCGGGAAAGTTGTTGTTGCAGAAATTACCTAATTATAATTTCGCAAAATTAACATTTAAAGAATACTTTTGATTTTTATTGTTATTCTGTAAATAATGAAAACCTAGAATATTCTTGAAGCTCTCGACTCATCAATCCAAATGTATTATAAGTAAAATAAAGTCAATTTTTGATACAAAATTAAATGTTCAAACGTTTCATATTGCTTCTTATGTACATATATAACATATATCACGGAAAACACTTGGCAAACAAAAATAACATACATCAGATGTGCTTGTTAATATGTGATCACATCTTTAAATTATGTAACCGGGAAGGCTGTTTCGTGGTAGTGTGCTCGATTTGTTGCTCCTTCATGCACATGATACACGACAATGAGATGTAAGAGAAAATTCTTGTTGTCTGTAATTATGTCCAAGTAGCTTGATATGTCTTCTTGTGGACTGTTATTTACACTGTGAAATAGCGCGTTGGAATCCGGTTCAGCGTGTTTTTTCTAGTACAAAGCAGAGTTCCTATTCATATTACATTATTATATTTTCGACCTGATATGTTTACAAATGTGGTACTCGACGTTTAACACTTAAACGTAAATCAGAGAGTAAACCGATACTCTTACTCATAGAAAGACACCAAGTAAGAATACAAAAACATCCAGTTAAGTTAAAACGACCAGTAACGAACAATCAGTTGGTGTCTTATATGTCGTCCGGTGTACACTCCTGCGAAATAATAACGTAAGACTGAAGATTTTTCACTTTTTTTTAGTCACTATTCCGTTTTTTCCAGAGTTGCAGAAACCAAAAAAGTAATAAAAATTAGGAGATGCCAATGATACATCCTAACAAAGATGTGAACAATAACAGGCCGCCGTGTTTCCTTACACAATTGTTATGCCTGGTCCGGTTTGAATTAATCAAAATTAAAATATGCTTCGAATGTTTGCGTTTGATTGTCATTTAAAATTTTATCGAACAGATGTCGGCTTTGAACAAGTCACCTTTCAAAGGTTTACACTTTTTGCTTATCGTGTCATTCCACCAACTCTACCGCCATAGCAAATATTTTCATCAGGAGGACTGTTAGTTACGTATCAAAGTAGAGAAATTGACTCGTCCCAAAAAAAGTTGAAAACATAATATTTTTAAATAAGAACACATCCGTTGCACTCTATGTCGACTTTGTAATTTGGTTTGTGAGAATAAAGATATATATATACTCTCAGAGAATGGTTAAAGTCATCAGTAAGTTCTAATCATCACCCCTTTGTTGATCATTGAATGTGTTTTTTTACGATTCACAAATACTGTTCTTTTAGTAAACATTTTTCTATAGATGTTTATTAATTAATTGATTATTGTATTGCCAGTTCACATAATTATTGCATGTAGTAAATGAGCTATTAATTATGGTATGAAATTCCTGGAACTATTATCTAGTCCTAGGTAATAATGTTGAGGGTTTTACGTCCATAAGACAACGACCAACAATACGTAAAATGGGTATGATTTTTTGTTTCCATTTTGTAGATGTTTTCCGAGCGAGTACTCGAGTACCACTCGGTAAATCTAACGAGTACTCGATTAGTAAATCTTCATCGAGTTGGCATCCCTAATTAAAAGGATTGAAATAATTAATGAGGTCAACATGAAAATGAACTACAGACTCGTTGACCAAATCTGAAAAAATCAAGTCTGCTTACAAAAGGCTCTATTAAACATGATTAAATGAATACGACCATCTTTTGCTTTGAATCTTTGCCACACTGCATATTTAGGCATGATTTTGGTGAATAGATCAAACAACGTCTTCCAGGCGACATTTTACACCAAGACATTGTTCATCATAGCATTTTGATCTAAAAACCAGAGACATTCCAAAAGCTAGAATTAGCTGGATCAGAACTTGGCCAATACAAAACAAAACATTAATATTGGCTGCCCTTTTCTGTTTTGGTCGAATTGAAACTTTTGTATTGTACATGCAGTTCATATCAAATGTAGTTAATTAATAATACACTATACTTTTTGGGTTTGCGCACGGGAAGGAATATAGTATGTTTTACATTTACGTCATTTGGTCTCTGTTTGCTAGTTGTCTCATTGGCAATCATACCACGTATTCTTAAGGATGTTCGCTCCTCTTGTTTTTGAATTTTTGCCACATATTCGGAATCCTCTGGTTTTATCCATGTAGTGTCATTAAAAAAATTTCCCCGCTAACCCCTACTTTTCTTTTAATAATTTTATTACTTATAGTTTAAAAAGCCATATTTGAAAATCCTATAAAATCCTTGTTATTTTTTCATAATTTTTGAAAGAAAAAGGGTGCCAATGTTAAATGTAAGAAAAGTCTAGAGAGAATTATTTCCCGCCAAATTTTCAATGGCTTATATCTCTAAAACAAGCACACGGACCCTACATTTTTTTCTGCTTTTTCAGTTCCTTTATTTATATACTATCAATTTATAATAGTCTTTTAAAAAGCTTGTTATTTTGAAACAGAGTAGCGAACATCCTTAATGTTAAAAAAATGTCATTTAGTTATGCATTTAAACGAAACTGATTAAGAGGTTATTATTACTGAATGACATGTTAATTTGCAGACCAAATTAAAAAAACAAAACAAAACAAATCTCTAGTTTGTATATTCAAAAAATGTTTCTACACTTATGATTTATTTTTTGACGTTGCAAAAAATATATCTGTTAAACTTGGCGTCATACAAAAAATATGCACCAACAAAAGAAAGTTCGGGAATTAGAAAGTCTATCAACGCATGCATTCGAATATGCGTAAAGGAATAATATATTAAAAAAAATGAATTTTGTTTGTTTTAGCGCTTTCACTAGTTCCACTTTTCATTCATAAAAATATAATTGCGAACGTGACTTGAAAGGTTATTGTCCTTTAACGACTTCACGTTTTTCGTGTGAAATTCATAAGTCACTTTAGTACATAATGATTTTATCAATTTCAAGTGGCCCAAATTTTAGTGAAAAAATGTAATGCAATAGGCAGGAATCGTAGGCACATTGTTATTTTGAATATCGTTTGAAGTAAGGAGTAGGCGAAGTCTTTACAAGGAATGATCTGAGATAAATGTAGCGCAATTAAAATTTTTGTTAATTTATATAAAAAAGAAGATGTGGTATGATTTCCAATGAGACAACTCTCCACAAGAGACCAACTGTCTCAGAAATTAACAAAGCAAAGCCCATAGCGCATTGGGTTCGTATGGTTTCTGAGTTCATCCTCGGATTTTAGTAAGGTTCATGTTGCTTAATCCTTCATTTCTGTGTCGAATATTGTTGACAGTTTTGACTTTTCTACATATTTCCTTTAGCCAATAGTGTTGTTTGTCCCTTTTTGATTTTTTATTTTGATTGCAACGATCCTTCTCCTCGAAAGCATGTTCTTGTTTTTATGTCATTTACGTTAAGAAAATAATGATATATTCGTTTATGTTTTGAAAACCGTTACATCAGATTACTAATAACTGACATTATTTTATTCAGATTACATTTTCCTGGTATTATTGCCAATAAGACAACTATAGGTATCCACCAGAAATAAAATGAAGTTGATGTAAGCAATTATAGATTACCGTATGACCTAAAACCATAAGAAAAATCCATACCGTATAGTCATTATTAAAAGAGCCCGACATAACAAAAAATGTTAAACAAATTAACGAGATAACTAACGACCTCATTTATAGCAAACCAATTAATATAACAAATGTGACACGAAACAACTACGACCATTGATGTGCTGGCTCGACCTATCAGTTTCAGCCAGGTGATAGACCACTTTCGAGTTATGTCCTTCACCGGAAAAGTTCATCAATTTTTTTTTGCGCCTTTGTGACGTCATTTACCAGATAGAGGGGATCGCCTGTATCCCTGCTCTATTAACGTTCATCAAGCATCTTTGTGGTCGTCATTATGCAGGATAAACTAGAAATAATATTTATTCCGTAACTACTTAATCACAATTCCCTAATGGTATCAGTGCTGAATATCAATTATAAGAATTTAATTTGTCGAATAATTCTTGCAATATAGCATTATCATTTTTTCAACCAATCGCTCAATATAGGAACGGAAGTGACGACGCCCCAAAACGCACGAATGATGTTCAATAAAACCAAAGTTTTTTGACGGAAATGCAACGAACTCGAAAGTAGTCTATTGGGTTAAGAAGAGATAAATAATCAAGTGCTGACTTTTATTCTAGTACCAATTCAAAAATGGTAAAAAAATACGAAATACAGTACAATTTTACAATGTGTCAAATGATTATTAAATATAATAAAATCATTCGGTATGGAGCAGCGGCGTAGTCCCCATCCTTGGACAGTAGTGTAACAGCTCAGTATTAGAACTAACTGTAAAAAAATAGTTGATTATGTCGTTGTGTTACTGCTACTTGAAAATGAAAACTTTTAATAAGTACTAGCCTATAGCGACGGTAGGAATGTTGTATGATCAACGCCAGACACCCTCTTTTCGCTACCGGTGTGGGTTTTACTTATTGTTGAAGGCCGTACGGTGACCTACAGTTGTTAAAGTGTATGTCATTTGGTCTCTGGTAGAGAGTTGTTTTCATTAGCATTTATACTACATCTTCTTACTTTTATATTCATTCATTTTATCAAAGTGTCTGAAAATGTATATAAAAGAGAAAAATCAGGAAAATAATATTAACGGTTCCAATGTTACTGCAACAGATGTGCTGTTCTACAGTAAATGTCTCTAAAGTGATGATCGATTAAAAAAATAATGGAAAATCTAAAACTTATTCAAAATTGAAATGTTGATAAAAGCTAAAGCTGTGTATTGATTAAGAGCTTTACACGAGAGAGACATGTTTCTTAGTTTAAAGAATCGCCAACATTTCAATCCGTTATTTTAATGCCCGTACCGAAGCATGCCAACGCCGAATGAATGGCTACTCGGCTAGTAATACACTCGGATACTAACAGTCCACCAACAGAGGTATCGACCCAGTGGTAGTAATAACATTAACGGTACCAATTATTCTGCAACAGATGTGCATTTCGACAATAAATGTCTGAAGTGATGCCCGATGCAAAAATATTCCAAAACACATTCCAAAATTAAATAGCTGATATAACCAAAAAGAACAAAAAGTACAGGCAAAGCCATTAAGGAATGAGACTTTTGCATGAGAAAGATATATTTCTTGATTTATGATCTTCGCGTTTTCATTTCGTTTTCAGGAACACACGTGACAACGTCTTGACAACACCTATTGTTGTATGATGTTAGAAATGTTAAATAACATGATTTCTTTCAAATGTAAAATTATTGCTTTTCAATTGAATGAAAAATAACGGTATTTGATGGCAACCAGTTTGTTAAAAACCTTTTTACTGTTATCATGGTAAAAGTTTAAGACCCTAATACAGACTTTAGTTTCAGAAGTTAAGGTACACAAGCATTGTTTAGCTATGGAATAGGAAAAAATAACAATGTTTTACAATAAAAGTACATCTATTACTGGTCTTCATCTCGAAATTACTTGGTGTTAACAAAATAATATTAAGGTTACACACAAAATTCACGGACTCGAATGATTGAGCAAAACGAACCCCACTTATAACTGAAAGTGTAAACATGTTACCATCCTAAATACGTTTCTCCTTAAGTACTATGCAATATTTGCTCCGGGACGTTAATGCATTGTAAGCCATGAACCAACCTATCGTATCGAGCCAAATCTTAATACATTGTAAGCCATGAACCAACCTATCGTATCGAGCCAAATCTTAATACATTGTAAGCCATGAACCAACCTATCGTATCGAGCCAAATCCTATAAGTTGAAGCATAAATTATTAGCTTTCAGAAGTTTTCACAAATACTATGTTGTAAAAGAACCTTAAAGGCAATGCTTAGTACTAAGCAAATATTGTTATGCGTTACTATGAAATCCAATACATTTTCTCTGTCAATTCAGTAATAGCTGTGTGGAACCCTTCTTCTCAATATAATTTAGAGAGGCACCCTAAGAGTTTTCTGACGTATAGAATTATAGAATTATAGAATTATGTTCATCCTTGAATTCGTACACCGTAGACAAACAAAAACATTTATAGTATTTTGATAGTGTTTGACATATCGTTTATGGTCAATTATTTACTTAATTATATGAAAATATGTTGTGTAATTGTTCAATGTAAGAAAAGGACTAGAATAAACTATATAAGTTTGAAAATTTAGATTTCACTTGAACATGGCATACGAAGTTCAGCTATGTGGACGTGACTTATTCTTAAAGAAAAATTTAAACCGGATTAAAATTTAATCTTCTCACAAAAAAGTGACAAGTCTACTGTAAAGATTTGATTAACTTTTAATTAGATTATTATAGATTACCGCAAGCTTTTAATCCTATTAAATATTATTTGAAAACAAAAGTTGTAAAGTTAAGAGCACCTGTTCTGTAAAGATTTGATTCACTCTCAGACATCATAAACTGTAATAAGAGGCAAACAATCAGAATGCATATACTACAGAACAAGACAGAGCGTAACGTAACATGCTTAATTTGTATTTGAGTGCAACTAATGAGTATCATGTAGGCAACTTAATCAGGAACTTGAAAATCATTGAAAGAAAAAAGTTAAAATATTAAGATACGCGAAATCTGGTTTATGTAACATATGTCTAAGAATAGTAAAACTTGAGCACCTTGAATGACTTTTACATTTCATTAACAGTAAAATAGGTATTTTTTTTAAGAAATGAAGACCAATACGTTTATCAATTTGGTGCCTTTTATAGCTGACTATGCGTTATGGGTTTTGTTCATTGGTAAAGGCCGTATGATGACCTATAGTTGTTAATGTCTACGTGGTCTCTGGTGGAGAGTTGTGGCAATGGCAATAATACAACATCTTCTTATTTTTATAGTTTTACACACATATTTGAATGATTATTTTGCACTGCGTTTTAAAATATAATTGGAAGTTCAATATCTTATTACAAATCTTCTCGTGCGTTTTTCTTTTAACTTGTTCGCACGGGAAGATTATACGATTAACAGTCTTTCTCTAATTTTTGTGCTATCTTCACATTTCTTGATCGGTGTGAAAAAAATATTTCTCCCCACTAGTGAAATATCTGTTCTCGGCAAATGATTGGTCGAAATTGAATCATGACGTCAAATTTTCTTGGTTTCTTCTGAATTTTCCTATTGTGACGTCATGAAAAAAGGCGACCATGCCTGATGACGTCACACATACAGAACACAACTTTCTGGAAATCTTTGAAAAGGAAGGATAAAAATCATTAGAGAATATGAGAAAATCATTAGGGATTTGAGGTTCAACTAAGATCTTTTAAAGTTAGAGAGAAGTTACAGGGTAGCAACACAAAAGCATAAGTCACAGAACATTGACAACACCATACACTGTAAGTCAGAATAATAAGCAAGAGAAATATAGATTTCACCACTTTAACTCGTTTATTACGATATTTCTCCACTCTCAACAGTTAAATTTTAATTATTTAAAAAGCTCGGCAAGCCTCGCGCTTTAAATATTAAAATTTAACTGTCTCGAGTGGAGAAATATCGTAACACACAGTGGTGAAATCTATATTTCTCTTGCTTATTATTCTGACTTACAGTGTATGGTGTTGTCAATGTTCTGTGACTTATGCTTTTGTGTTGCCACCCTGTATCTTCTCTCTAACTTTTAAAGATCTTGGTTGAACCTCATATCCCCAGATACCTACTTGCCAACGAGGAAGAAAGACACAAAAATGAAAAAAGCAACCACAAACTCAGAAAATTAACGCCTTTTTTATGATCAAAATTGTTCATGTTTAAAAGTAACATCGACAAGACTGCACATCAGTACAGATGGTATTAATTTTGAACAAAGTACTAGTATTGACTGTTTGGCGGTACCGTTTAAAGACGATAATTCTTATATAATTAGCATACATACCACAATACTTTACTGTGTTATATATATATTCTTTATTACCTTAAGCTTTACAGCTCATCGGTGTTTACAAGATATAACATTCAGTTATGTTCAAAATAAGACATTTAGATAGAGAATGTTAATTATTTTGTAAAATGCTTTCCTTGATTTTAAAAGCCAGGAAAATAAATGTTCACCAAAAAGTAAATTTGTGATTTGTCCGTTATAATTTGTTTCCTTGGTAACAGTTCTGATCTAAAAATCAGAAAAAAATTAACTCCGCAACATATAGATGTACCTGTCTGAAGTTAGGAACTTTGACGGGTCTTTTCTTTTATCATATCATTATGTTGTTTTTTTTATATATATTTTGAGAAGCTGGTGTTGATTGCAGAATTTCATGATATTTATTTTGAAAAGATACGAGAGCCAATCGCAAAGTCTATAAAGATTTTCCTCCAAAACGAGCAAGAACATATCGATATTTAACTTTTTATATACCTTGATTTGTACAGCTATAAACTACGATTGTCTTGTTTATTAATTGTCCATAGAAAATTGAAAGATAGGGTAAGTGAGATCAGACTTGAGGAAAATTATTGAGAAAAGTACAACACTATTTGTTCATTAGTCATTAACCAATGAAGAAATTCTCAATGGTATTTTCAGATAGACTATGTGTGTTTTGTCTTTTTTTAAACGAAACAGTAAAAACATGTCTAGTGGCAGACCGAAAGCGCAACAAAAGAAAAATCAGAAATGGGAAAGTCAACCGATGCATATATTTGAATAATATATCAAATATTGACTATTTTTAAAAGTGCTTTCATTAGTTCACTTTTCATTCATACAAAATTAATTGCGAACGTGACTTGAAAGGTCATAGGCCTTGACTGACTTCACATTTTCCGTGTGAAATCGATTATAAATCATACGTCACTTTAACTGCCTATTGATTTTGTCGATTTCATTGATCCAAACTTTTGAGAAAATATAGAAATATAAAGGTATGGAGGCATAAAATGAGTAGACCAGAATTTCAACAGGAACAATGTGGAATAAATCTTTATGATAGCATTAAATTGTAATTAGATTTAATAATTTTCTTTGTTTATTTTCCCAAAAAATATTTCGAGTCCGGAACATCGATAAACTTTAAGCACTTTCGCCTTTTAGAACATTAAAAAAAAACACTTTGCAAGAGTAAACGGGTTAATTTATCTAAGCTGGTTGCTTTTTGAGGGCTTATGGCTATGGAAAGAACAGATATTCAAACATACTATTCTATGAACAAACTTAAAGGTACGATGCTACATTTATTACATTTAGTCCTATTAGTTTAACGTTTAGTATAGTAGTTCATAAATCTTATAAACCACCTATCTTACATGCTCTGTCATTATATGTAAGAATTGCAACTGTGTCTTTTAAAGAACGGCATGTTTTGATTTCTTTTATTCAATTGATATTTTCCTGCTAAGCGTCCAGTAGCAAGCACATCTTATTTCACATGCATATATATATCAAGTTGTTTAACTTGTTATACAATTAGAAAAAAATCGACAATTTAAACATTTTCTTTTAAACGATGTTTTCTATTAAAGGAATTATCTGTAATTTCTGAAAGCTCTTTTTGGTATAGCAACAATGCTTACAAATTTAGAGTCAAATCAACTTCTTAAGCAACCCCAGGTTATCAATTAAAGATAATTAATGATAGATATAGTGATGATACTTAAATAAAAACTCGTCGTACAGAGGAAATCATTTTATTTGTTTTCCCTTAAGCACAAAAATATATATTTGCGGACGTGACTAGAGATGACATTAGCATTTGAATGACAAAGCACTTTCCGTTGGAAATTGTTTTCATGTTAAATTGATAATTCGTATAGCATCACACACACATGGATGTCGGTTTTATATTTTTTTAAACTGTTCGGTTCGTTTTTTAAGGTAATGTAAATGTTTGCTTGTACGTATAATGTTGCGATCTTCCCCATTGTCAAGTTTTAAAGGGACATAAGCTGTCAAATTCAGGTCTACTGATTTGACTCAAATTATCGTATTTGATTTATTACATACTAAAAAGTTTATCCAAAGTACAAAAGTCCAAAATAAACAATCACCAATTGATGAACTCGCTATAACTATCAGCATTTCTTGTGTATTTTAGACTAGACGCAATCTAGTCAACCATTGAGATGACCTCCAAAGAATACCAATGACCCGATATAAACCTGAATATGATTATAAAAACAGAGACAAACACGTGCACATGTATAATGCCGATATTTTTGGGTCTCTTTGATTTCATATCATAGATTATACAAATAGGTAACATCTTTGTTTTTACCAGTATAAGAATTATTTTTTGTGGGTTTATCAACGAAATGGTTGTCCCCATTGGCTCCCTTGTTTCATTTTTCAACGTTGACATTTTTTTTCAAACACGGTAAGCACATGTATAACCCATCTCCAGATAAGGTTAAACCAAAGGTCAACTGAATACGGATTTAGATGAGGTTGAATTATTGAATTGCAAGCCAATAATACATTAGCGATATTTTTAAGCATATTTTTTAAAGCGAAATAATTTTAAAAATTCAACTTTATAAATGATTGAAACGATCGAAAATAATCATATAGTAATTTTTGTCTGAATCGTACCTATGGCCATTTAAACGTAACTCATCGATGATTATCGATTCTTACCGGAAATTATTCCTGACATTTGCTGGGGTTCTCGTTGCTTAATCCTCATATTTTGATTGTTTGGTTTTGTTTTTTGTTTTTTGTTTATTGTTTTAGCCAATGGACATTTTTTTTATATTTCTATATATTTTGGTTACTACGACTCCCTCCTAGAAGCTATAGGAATAATTTTACATTTTATAATTTTACTTGATAAGTTTGGAAAATAATGTGTTTAGATAAATACCCAGATGACAAAGCATTCAAAATGGTTTACATTTTATGTTCTTACTCTGGTCAGAGAGGTGACCGACAAATCCTTTGTCTTGGTCAGAGAGGTGATCAACAAATCTTATGTCTTGGTTAAAGAGGTGTCCGTCAAATCCTTTGTCTCGGTCAGAGAGATGACCGTCAAATCCTTTGTCTCGGTCAAAGATGTGATCGTCAAATCCTTTGTCTCGGTCAGAGAACTGACCGTCAAATCCTTTGTCTCGGTCAGAGAGATGACCGTCAAATCCTTTGTCTCGGTCAAAGATGTGATCGTCAAATCCTTTGTCTCGGTCAGAGAGATGACCGTCAAATCCCTTGTCTCGGTTAGAGAGATGACCGTCAAATCCTTTGTTTCGGTCAGAGAGATGACCGTCAAATCCTTTCTCTCGGTCAGAGAGGTGATCGTCAAATCCTTTGTATCGGTCAGAGAGGTGATCGTCAAATCCTTTGTCTCGGTCAGAGAGGTGACCGTCAAATCCTTTGTCTCGGTCAGAGAGGTGACCGTCAAATCCTTTGTCTCGGTCAGAGAGGTTACCGTCAAATCCTTTATCTCGGTCTGAGAAGTGATCGTCTAATCCTTTGTCTCGATCAGAGAGGTGATTGTCAAATCCTTTGTCTTGATCAGAGAGTTGATTGTCAAATCCTTTGTCTGTTTGCATTTAGCGTGACAAAAGTATTACTCTATTCGTTTTAATTCATTTGAAAGAAACATCATGAATTGTAGATTTCTTTCTATAGGTACAAAAACGAGATGAAGCATTTATCACAAACCAAATGGTTAAAAAATTCAACACAAGACCCAATTAAAACACAAATTAATGTTATAAAGACCTCTTTCATTGGTTCATTTCCAATTTTAATCTTTATATTCAATGTTTTGCCTTTTATATTCATTGCAGGATTGTGAGTTTTCGAAAAAACACTAAAACAAAAAAGTAAAAATATAAGCCGAAAAACCGAATAAGCAAATAAAAAATAGAGAAGATCACAAAACTAGAATGGAAAAGTTTAGAATAAACACATGATTGAACTCATAAAAGAATGTATTGATATAACATATAAAAAGATATATTTATCATTCATCCAGGAAGTCTTAAAGTGATAAAATGGCGACATGGTCATTAAATGTGATCGAAGAAGAAGACGACCTGTTAACTTGCAGTATTTGTCTAGAGATATTTAAAAGTCCTAAATATTTGCCATGTCTTCATACGTTCTGCAAGTTATGTATTCATACATACATTGAGTCATCTGATGCGAAGGAAAACATTAAAATCGGTTTCATGTGTCTATGTCAGTTGGAGAGCTTTCAAGTAATCTTGAATATTGGGCAGAGGAACTTTCAAACAATCATTTGATTATTTCGATGATTGATCGACAAGCGATACAGAAACTAGAAAAATTATGCAACGCATGCAAACTGAGCAATGCAAAGCAGAAAGCTGTGTCATGGTATACCGTCTGTCAGGAAGCACTTTGTTCTGTCTGTGAAAACTGTCACCGTAAATTTAGAGGGTCTTAAAACCATAAAATTATTACGTTGCAAGAAGAACAAAGAGACAGAATTTCATGTTTCTCTGTTGACCACATGTGAATACCATTCGGATAAATTTGTCGAGATTTTTTGTGTAGATCATGGTAAACCTTGTTGCACTGTATGTGCAACCGTCAAACATCGTAAACGTGAAAAGGTGGTTGTAATAGAAGAAGAGGCAAAGCAGACGACCAATTTTTTTTAAGGTGATGATGCAGTGGAACACTTTGCTTTACAAATCAATTCAAGACACACAGAAAAATGTGTCTAGCGTTGACATTATGGAGAAAACTATATTTTCAGAAATTGAAAAGTGGAAGAAAGATTTAATCGAACCCGTTAACAATCTTGAAAAAAACAGCGAATGAAGAGTTGATCATAAAAAATAAGAGCATAGTAATAGAACTTGCAGACGCAATAACAGAAATGATCAGTTTAAAGTCTACTGTCGATAAATGGCACAAGATTTTAAGTGCGTGCATCATTGATGGGTCAGATATTCAGTGTTTGGTTGAGTTGAACAAGTTGGTTCAAAAGAAGAAAAAAAAAGAATCTGACATAAAAAATGCAACATCGAACATTGGTGAACGATCCTTTAGTTTCGAAAGGAACCGTGTCGTAGAAAACTTCCAAGAGACTGTAAAATGTCTCAGTGAAATTATTGTAAATCAGCGACATACTGCACAAACGGAGTCGCTATGTTACACTTCAATAGGCGCAATTCCAAACATTGATGCATTTCCATATTGGCAAAAATAAAGGTGAAAACTCTGTCAACCCTTGATTCAGGACATAACAAAGATTAGGCAATGAATAGCATTTTTACTAAATAATTTATTTATCGAAGTAACTTGAACACGAAGAAATTTTAAAGTTCAGTTTTTTTTACAGCGGGCAATATGATATCGGAAACTAAATTTACTTACAAACACCAAACGTTGTTCAGTCCGATCGGAATGGGAGAGATTTCCATGGAAATATTTGTGGTTTTTTTTTCCAGTAGAACAAGTGTATACACCAAATTTTACCATCAGGATATCTGATTAGAATAATTTTATGTAAAGACCTTGGGACAAGGGACAAATAAGGTTTAAGCAAAACAGTAATAAAATCTTAGTAACTTCTTTCACATCCGGCAAAGTTGTTGTTAAAATTATTGTTTTCATATCGGTTAAGAATTAGCTTTTTTTTGGGGATAACAAGGGGCCACATGACATTCTTTATTCTTCAGTAAAAAATTCCATCGGTCTTTAACAGAAAAAACGGACCATAAAAACCGGTCGTTAACGGACTTTTACATGTTAATGACCAGTGGGGCGTGGTTTCTCTGTTTAGAGTGATGTCCTATAAAAAACGGCAGTCGCGATTCGTTAATTATAGAATTATAGAAAATTTATTTTGTATTCATATACTGAAAAAATGCACTTAAATGAATGGCAGTGACTCATAGTTATCACTATGACTGGTTTTCACTCTTTCCTATAGAAATCGTACAATAACTCGAGTTTGCCTTGAACAATTTGAATTTAAGAGAATCTTTAAAAACATGGTTCCTCAATGAAATAAACATAATAGTTATTGAAAACTGGTCATTATCGTGATACATGGACTGCCCGTAGGACAGTTGTATTGGCTGCGACAGCGATAATGACCTCGACTACGGCTCAGTCAGTATCGCTATCTTAGTCAATACCTCTGTCATGTGGGCAGTGATATAGTTTATAGAGCCTGTAAATTTAGATAGTTTAATAGTTTATTTCAAACCAGAAGCAATACAGCTTATAGGTATATCATAAATATATACATGTATATCATACCAAAACATTTTAAATACAATCGGAGGCAAGACTACATATTATTAAATGATATGAGCAAATCAGCCCTTTTCAGTGTTTTGTAACGTCTTGAGGTCTTGAAACGGAAATATTTCACAGCCTTTTCGAGTACGACTTTCGATTATTGACACTAACCCGAATAATTCAGACGGTATATTCCGCTGATCTACGATTACTTCATTAACGTCTGAATGAATAGACAATGAAAAATCTTCAATCAATCATTCGGAATTAGATAAAATTAAGCTGATTGCTGATTGGTCATCTCTTCTACAGAGCACCAATCAAAATCGAGGATTCGTGAAGAGTTTTTATCGTGTTAGGAATTCAGGCCCTCGCAAGTAGGAGAGATCGATTACGGGGAGGGACTGAATTATTCGGGTTATCAGAACGCAGACGATCCAAGAGTAAGAATAGTTCAACTGTCTGATTTATTCTTCCCAGCTTCTTTATATTTGTTAGATAAAATGAATTGTAATAGCATAATATTAAGTACTTTGACGAGAACATCTGACAATGTTGACACAAAATCCATGGACGCGAATGCGAAAAGACAAGTTCAGATATGAAATTTCTGTATCTTCTTCACGGTAAGTTTCTTCGTTTATTCTAATTAAAAGAATTAAAATCATTTTATAAAAGTGTTATGAACTGGCTGTTTCTGTATTGACCCTGTTATAGATTCTCGATCAGCTGTATTGGCCCTCGACTCTTCGAGTCTCGGGTCCAATACAGCTAACCTCGAATCTATAATACAGAAACAGCCATGCCAGTTAATAACACTTTAGTATAAATCATTCAAAGGATTGTCCTGAAAATCTTATATCTTTCTTAAATTACGCAATTCCGATACATTCTTTGTTGACAATAACTGAACTAATTTAAAAACTGATGCATTTGTATGATAATACCTTTTAATATACAATTTTCTTATATTGTCATATTTTGGACATTTTAAAATAAAATGAAATTCATCCTCGATATCACCATGGTTACATAAAATACATAGTCTTTCATTTCTTGCTCTTTTTATGACTCTACCATATTCAATATTTAGCTTATGTGAACAAAGTCTATACTTAGTTAGAAATCTAATACATTGTGGTGATAAGTTTTTTGTCAAATAAAACTGCAATTGAAAATTATCTACAAGATGTTTATAAATAGTACATTTTGACGACAAATCGAAAAAAAATATTTCTTTCCTGAAGAAAATGGTCAATAAGCCTTTTTTTGAATAATTTTAAAAATACTTCTTCGATACAACATTCTGTGCATACCATACATGCCCAAAACCTAAGCTAAGTAACATACATTTAACATTATTAACCCATGATGACTTATTTACTGATTCACACTCATCATACATGTCATTACATATCGCACTAAGAATACAATTTCTCGTCCGTAATAGACGAATCCAATATTTTATTATTCTTACTTTACGAGATATCAATAAAGTAAATCTTCCCAACTCAGAATAAACCATTGCAGTAGCAGTGGATTTCTTAACAGTCAAAACATTTTTACAGAATTCTATATGAAGTTTTTCTATATCAGATGCATTATGAAAACCCCCATATTTCACTTCCATATAATAAAACAGGTGAAATATAAACATCAACTAAATACAATTTTGTTTGTACATTTAAACACATATGTTATATTTTAGCATACAGCATTGATAAACATTTTCTTCCCTTGGCAACAATATTTAACTGAGTTTGATTAAACTTTCCATTGTAATACAACATAACACCAAAATATAAATAATGATCAGCAACTTCAATAATTTCGCCATTATACAACCATTCTTCATCGCTTCTTAATTTACCACCATTTCTGAAAACAACCACCTTAGTTTTACTTGTGTTTACAATAAGATTTCACTTTTTACAATAATTATGTAGGGAATTCAACATATTTTGCAACCCATCAATAGTCTCAGGAAATATAACAGTGTCATCTGCATACATCAATAAAAACAATGAAAGTTCTTTTATGTCTACTGGCAGACATAAGCTATTAATAAACTCATTTTCAAAATCATTTAAAAACATTGGAAATAGTATGGGTGATAATGGTTCCCCTTGTAATACTCCTTTTTCTAGAGAAAATGTCAGAAAATTCACCTTTAAACTTTACACAGCTCACAGAATTATCATATACAGATTTTATAACTGAAAATAGCTTACCGATAATACCACATTTTGCAAGCTTATGATGTAGAACATTTCTATTCAAGTTGTCAAAAGCACTTTTATAATCTATAAAACAACAATAAAGTTTTAGAAATAACTGATTGTAAGGCAAAACTAGCATCAGCTGTACCATGACAGGGTCTGAACCCAAACTGAGCATCAGTTAAAATGTCATTTTCGTTAGCCCACAATGTGAGCCTTTCATTGATAATAGTAGTAAAAAGTTTGCAGAAACAACTTCTTTGTGTAATACCTCTATAATTATCAGTAACATTTACAGCAATTTTTTTTATGTACGGGAATATGTATTCCTTTACACCACTGTTTCGGCAAATATCCAGTTTCAAAAATTACATTTAACAATTGTACAATTAAAGGCATGAGAATGTCTTTAAAATGTAGAAAATACTCATTTAACAAATTGTCAATACCAGGCGATTTGTTACATTTTAACTTCAACAAAACTTTACACTCTACTTCTGGAGTAATAGGCGCATCAAGCTCGTTATACAAACACTCTTGATTACCAGCATCAAAATCATCACTTATATTAGGACTGGTTTCAGTAGTTAGGTTTTTGAAATGATTATAAAAATCAGCCGTGTAAAGTAATCAATCCTTTGAATAAAGGTGTACTAATAAATTTAACACTGTAATAAGATCTTTGAATATTGTTTTTTATTGGTACAAACTTTTGATTTTGTTATCAATAAATTGGAACATAACTTAATGTTTTTGCAAAACAGCTATTTACCTTTTCGGTCCTGCATTCTGTCGATACTCATATTTTGGCATTGCACAAATATATTTTATTTTACATACATTGAGATGTGTCAAAAAAGAGAGGCGTAAAATACCAAAGAGACATTCAAACTCACAAGAAAATAAACTGACAACGCCATGGCTAAAAGAGAAAAAGACAAACAGACAAACAATAGTACACAAAACATAACATAGAAAACAAAAGACTGAGCAACACGAACCCCAACAAAAATTGGGGGTAATCTCAGGTGCTTCGGAAGGGTAAGCAGATCCTGCTCCACATGTGGCACCCGTCGTGTTGCTCATGTTAGTACAAACCCGGTAATAAGTCTAATTCGGTAGGTCACATTCGGGAAAAAGGGGACGGGATTGAAGTTACGACATTAGGAACATACCCGCTATCATCTGTGAAACGGATATTCCATAACGGACAACCAGCTCGTGATGGCGTCCGTAAAAATAACGAAGGGATGATTCCAACTTCACCACTTGGAACTCTTGGATTAATAGCTTCCTTGTGAGCAGAATCCTCTATCAAGGAATTCATGATAGGAAATACAAGCCCTGGCATATCGTATCAACTGGGAGATATATACTCCGTATGCAGGCGCTGCAGGAATGTTGCTACATGCGAAATGGAAAGTTCACAATTGGGAAGCTGAAATCATCTCTTTTGTCGTAAAGTTTTGTTTTCAACCGACCCTGATTGTCAATATCTAGATGTAAGTCAAGATATGAGGCAGACTTAACTGTATCTGTTGTATCCTTTATCTCAAGTTCGATGGGATAGATGCGTTCAACATAGTCACCAAATTTTGAATTATTTAGTGATAGAACATCATCTATCTAGCGGAAAGTAAAGTTAAAGGATATTGCTAACTTCTTTTCTTACTTCCTACGGAGTTCCTGTATGAAGTCAGCCTCATATGAATAAAGAACAAGTCGGCATGAAGAGGGGGCACAGTTGGTTCCCATGGGAATACCGATTGTTTGTTGAAAAACACGTCCTCCAAACGTAACAAATAAGTTGTCAATCAAAAAATCAAGCATCATGTCAGTTTTTTCTTAAATGTTTTGTTTGAATCAGAATAATTTTTTTAAATGTAGAATTTATCCCTCCCTAAGACAAGATACTTGTATCTAATTCGGCCATTCTTTTATATGGAGCAAAGCAGGATCAACTCTTTCAAATTGTCTTTTAGTTTGGAATGGGGAATACTTGTGTAAAGTGTAGAAAAATCAAATGTTTTAATACTATTGCAAGATGAAAGAGTCTTAGATTGTATGTACTCTAAAAGATCTTTGGAATTTTTTAGTATCCACATCTGATTCACGCCACCTCTAGAATAGGTAGCTTCACAATAAATTTGAAGCCCTGTTTTGATTTCTGATAAAATTGATGTTAATAATTTAGAAAGAGGTTTCGTGGAGCACTTGGAAGTCCAATAAACCGTTGTTTGTAAGGACACTTATGTAGTTTAGTTATCCAATACAGTGATGGAAGATCCAGTTCTTCATCTTTGGTTGAAATTCCAAAGGAGCATAGAACAGACCTATGATTATCCAGGATTTCCTCTTTAGTAAGTGTCGTGAGGGTATATGTTGAGTTTCCAAGTGAATTGTCAATACATAATTCCTTTATCAAGCAGTTTATGTAATGTAATTTACACACAAAAACAATGTTGTTTGGGGCTTTATCTGCGGGGACAACAACATATTTGTCATGGAGGTTTTACAACATTTGGGTCTTTAAAGATTGATGTAGCATTGTTATTAGACCCATTCAGTTTCTTAATTCGGATTTGTAGCAACGACCTCACAGCCTTAATCCATTCGGAAAGAGTAACTACGTCTTCTTTCTCGCGTTTAACCCGATGCCTGGCATAATCCATGTATGGGCAATTAATTTTAGGTTGGCGACAATGATAGCCTTTTCTTTCTTTCCGCTGTCAATATCGTAAACTTGGATATGAACAATGTATGATGGCTCGTTTCGACCCTGAGAGATTTTCACAAATGTTGTTGAATTTTTCGGTGAACGAAGTGAAATTTGTTTTTACAAATTGGGAAACCCCAAAAGTCCCTGTGATGCGGATTTAGTATGTTAAAAGACCCTATTTTGACACAGTTAAAATCTTTTGAAATTCAGTTCTTTAAAAACATTAAAATAGCTTCAAACTTTTTACATCTTTATTATACTGAATTTTATCTATTTAAAACGCATAAATGGTTAAGCTCCGTCAATTATTAAAAATAGCATCATATTTTTTTATCATTGCATGGAGGCTTTTTTCATTTCTATTTATAGTTGTGTTCCTCAATTTGAGGCGAATTAGAGATATTGATCCAATTATTAAGTCAGTTCACTACGACTCTCCTCCTCGTAGTTATATTACCATTTTACATGTTTCCCATTTTTAATCGATATTCTTGGAAAAATAATGTGTTCTACCCGCGAATTTGTCGCATAATAATTTTGTTATAATATATACCAGATCATAACCCAGATGACAAATCATCCAAAATGTTTTACATTTTCTTTTCTTGAGACGAACCTTTCAATCAAATTCTGTTATATACCTACATTGATTTAAAACGGTCTTTTAAAAAACTTGTTATTTTGAAACAGAGCATCGAACATCCTTTATAATCAAATACATGTTATTGTATTACTGATACGAGAAAGAGAAAACTTTGCATAAGGTCTAGTTCTATCAAAAGGTTTTAACGTCAATCGTCAATAATTTTTTCGTCATTCGTCTAATCGCTTGTTGGGCACCGTTATAGTCAAGTAGAGTAAAACTATTTGTTGTTCATGTTAGGTTTATGTTCATTGTACAAATCCCAACACAAGGTCAGACAATTATAGTTGTGATAAGTATGTGATATAAATATAGGATATTTAATATCCAGTGGAAACAATGAAAAACAATATCGAAATCCTGTACCCTAGCGCCGGTGGTCAATAGTCATATGGCTTGGGATACATCATTTCTACCCGCATAATGAAAACCTCTTTGATTTGATTATTTCTTATATTCAATCTTTATATTCAGAGTTATGCCTAATTTTGCATTTATTCATTGCTTGATTGGGAGTTTTCGAAAATAATATAAAGAATAAGCCGAAAAAAGGAGCGATGCGAATAAAAATTAGATAAGATCACGTTACCAGAATTGAAAAGTTTAAAATAATTTGACACACACATGATATATTAATATGACACATATATATATAACTAGGTATATCATTCATCCAGGAAGTTTAAATGTGACAAAATGGCGACTGGGTATTTAAATGTGATTAATGAAGAAGATGAACTGTTGACTTGCAGTATATGTCTAGAGACGTTCAAAACTCCAAAATGTTTACCATGTCTACATACGTTCTGTAAGGTATGTATTCATACATACATTCAGTCATCTGTTGATAAGGAAAACATTATAAGTTTCAAATGTCCTGTTTGTCGAAGTCTGGTGTCAGTTGGAGAACGTTCTATCAATCTTGAATGTTGGGTAGATGAGCTTTCAACCAATCATTTAATTATATCGATGATTGATCGACAAGCGATACAAAAACTAGAAAAATTATCCAACGCATGCGAATTGAGCAATGTAAATCAGAACGCAGTGTCATGGTGTACTGTCTGTCAGGAGGCACTTTGTTCTATGTGTGAGAACTGTCACCGTAAGTTTAAAGTGTCCGCAAACCATAAAATTCTAACATTACAAGAGACACAAAGAGACACGACTGCATCCTTTTCCGGGTTGATTACATGTGATGTCCATTCAAATAAATTTGTCGAGATTTTTTGTGTAGATCATGGTATACATTGTTGCACTGTATGCGCAACCGTCAAACATCGCAAATGTGAAAAGGTGGTAGAATTAGGAGAAGCGGCAGCTGGTATTAAAGAAGCAAAGCAGACGACTGAATTTTTGGAGGTGATGATGCAGTGGAAAACTTTGCTTGATAAATCGATTCAAGACACACAGAAATATGTGTGTGCCGTTGAAATTATGGGGGAAGACATTTTTTCAGAAATTGAAAATTTGAAGAGAGATCTAATCGAACACGTCAACAAAGTGGAAAAAGCTGCAAAAGAGGAGTTGTTCAGCAAAAAGAAGGGCATAGTTACAGAACTTACTGACAGGATGATTGAAATGTCCAGCTTAAAGTCTACCGTTGATAACTGGTACAATATTTTGAGTACAAGTGTCAATGATGGATCAGAGATTCAATGTTTGATTGAGTTCAACAAGCTAGTTCCAAAGAAAGAAAAAATTGAATCTGAAATAAAAAATACCACATCAAACATTGATAAAAGGTCATTGATTTTCAAAAAGAACAGCGGACTTGAAAAGTTTCAAGAACACGTTAGAACTCTTGGTGAAGTTAGAATTGTTAATTCAAAAGAAAGTGTCCAGTCGAAGTCGATGCATGGTTCTTTAATAGATACAATTCCAGACGTTAGTGGATGTTCAACTTATTTTCAACGAGACCTTGACGTGGAAAATTTAAACATACAATATTTCGGTAAGATTAAACCTTTCAATCCAAAACAGAATACTCAGTCGAAGTTGCATTGTACTTCTTTTACAAACTCTTATTCAAAACCAAAGGAAGTTAAATTTCGTACTGGGAAGGTGAAATCGCTATTTACTCTGAAGGCAGGAGATAACAATGGTCTTGCAGTGAGTGGAATATTTATCAAAGAATCAATTCTCTTAAGTAATACCAACACGAAAAAAATCCTGAAGTTTAATCATACTGGTACATTTCTCTGCGATGTTCAGTTGAACAGTGAACCGTATGATATCACGAAATTTCGAGATGATGATATAGCAGTGTCATTTCCAAATTCAAAAGAAATACGTTTGATGGATATACACACAATGACCATGAAACGAAAAATTCAGCTTTCACATGATGTTTGTGGTTTGCGATATTTAGATGTAAATGACCAATTCATTATGGCATGTGAAAACAGTATTGTTTGGTCAAATGCAACAAGCGGTGTGAAAATAAAGAAAACAAAAACAAGTGGTCAAACTTATTATATTTGTGCATATGAAAGCAACAGCTATGTCTATGCCGACGGATCGAAATGTGTGTCTTGCTCAGAAAATGGATCAATTAGATTTACTTACAAAAGCCAAAAGTTGTATTTTCCAAGAGGTATTGATGTAGATTTCCGTGGAAACCTTTATGTTTGTTTTTATGGTTCAAACAATATACATCAAATTTCAACTTCAGGGGAACTGATGAGAAAAATCCCATGTGAAGACCTAGGGACAGTGGCGCCATGGTTTATAAGGTTCAAACAAAACAGCAATAAATTCTTGGTAACTTCACTCTCATCCGGGAAAGTTGTTGTTGCTGAAATTATATAATTTTATCATGAATCCATCATCATCCTCGTTGCTATCCTTATCATTTTCGACACCATCTTGGTAAATAATTGTGCGATTGGTTTTATCTTGTATTATATGAATAAAAAGAGATATGTCTTTACGTGAACCAGACAATATGATCTAACTAACAAAAAGACATCTAAAGATCAAAATACTTCCTTCAAAAATAGCCGTATAGCTTAATAGTGTGTCAAGTTGTCTAGCTGATGTGGGAAAAAAACTAACAAAATCATTCTTTAAAACCAGGAGACCAACAGGAGATTATTTAAACGACCTCTAACGAACTACCCTTTGGTGTTTTTTATTTGCCGTTTGTGAGCTTTTCATTATTCAAGATGCATCGTGAGACCATTAACGAATAAATAGTTACAAAAATGCGGCTCTGATACTCTCATTAGAAGCAACCATTATATAACGAGATATTTATTGTACAGATTGAAGACAGTATGAATTGGTGACTTTTTTACTACTCTTTATCCCACAAAGAGTCACTATGTGTTTCTTCAAACGATGCAATAACAAACAACGATGATAGTATATTCGATTTTGAACGAAATAATGTCGAAGAAAATGTTCAAGAAAAAGCAAAAAATTCAGTCGGAGTCGTCATGGCCTTTTTCAGCTGATTCAGTTCCGATTCGAATAAACCCGATTTTGATACTGGGAAAGTTTACAAACTCTTAAATCTTGGCGCAGGAGATAACTGTAAAAGTTCAGTGAGTAGAATGTTTACTAAAGAATATATTTTGATAACTAACGATAAAAGAAAAAAAACTCCTAAAGATGGATTATTGCAGTGCAATCTTGAGTTTGATAGTTGGCCTTATGGTATCAAAATTTTGTGACATAACGTCAGCGGTTTCATGTCGAGGAAATAATCAAATTATTTTGGTAAATATACATACAATGATCATCGAAAGACAAATCAAACTTTTATTTCCAGTTTATGGTGTACAATATCTAATTTATTGCTCCTTGTAACAGTAATATTGTTTGATTAAATGTAATAAACGGTGATAAAATTAAATAAACAAACAAAAGCGGAAAAACTTAAATCATATTTATGCATTTGAAAGCAACAAATATGCTTTTGTAGACGGATCGGAAAGTATGTCGTATTTTGCAGAGGATTCAATTAATTTTACTTACAAAAACCAAAAGTTGTCAAAGCCGAGAGGAATTGATGTTGATTCTCGTGGATATCTACGTTTGTTCAAGAGGTTCAAACAACATACATCAAATTTCACAATCTGGAGAACTTATTAGAATAATTCCAAGTGAAGTCATTGGAACAGTAGACCAATGGGTTATAAGTTTCAAACAAAATAGTAATAAATTCTTAGTCACTTCTATTACTTCCGGGATAGTTGTTATTGCAGAGATAGTTAAGTTAACATTTATTAAGCTTTTATTGACGACAATGTTTGATTAAAAAAAAAATCTTTTACAAATGATTTAAACATATGATTTTACTAGAAATTTTACGATTCAAGATTGCCTTACACACAATGTTGTCAATATAATATAAACCCTAGCTATTTTCAAATAAGTGCATATATATAGGGGGAGCCTGGAAGTTGAACGAAAATGTTGAAACATTGCATATATATTGTATATATGTGTTTAGATTTAATAAATACGACAGAAACTGTCATTGTTCATATTGAAAATGAATAACTCCGTTCCTTTAGTGGTTTTTACCGTTACGAGTAATGATATAGAGTAAATGTACGACATAACAATCCAATGAAATACAATATAATACACCAAAGAAAAATTACTTGTATTGCCGTTCTACGTCTTGACAGTTGCATTCTAAAGTAGTCTGGACTACCATTTCGTTACTCTGGATTCTTATGACTAAAGCTTTCTGGACAACTTGTATCGTTTTAGATAGCTTTCTCCTTCTTTGATGACATCACAGAATGAAACTAAGCAGCAAACTTGATAAATTACAATGAGCAATACGACTGGTGCCATATATTGAGCAGGATATGCTTACCATTCTTGATCACCTTATATCACCCCTGTTCGTGTTGCTCAGTCATTCATTTTATGTAATGTTTTGTCGACTGATGTGTGTCTTTTCGTCGTTTCTCGTTTTATGCCATTTGGCGGTTTCTCTATGACTTATGAATTTTGATTCTCAGTTTTGCATCTTTAGTCTTATCAAATTTAAATCAACGATAGAGCTGTCCATAAAGCTTAAACGTCATAAACTCAAAACCACCACTTTCGTTGCGTTACGTTGACATTGCTAAAGCTTAATTCTAACTCAAGTTCAAATTACTTAATTTAAGACGTTGTATATGCGTAAGGAAATAAAAAAAATGGATATTAATTTATAATGAACGCTTTGATTAGTTTCACGTTTCATTCATACAAATTTACTACTTGCGAACGTGACTTGAAAGGATGATGACCCACTTGTTGTCTTTTATATTTGGTTACAATCTTAAGCTTTATAAAAAATATGTTATTATATAATATGTATACAGACTGATTGTTTCCTCGGTTGACGATAACTGACTTTATTTTAAATATCGTTAAGAACTGCATGATTTCAATTGGTCCAAATCTATTTTTAAAAAAAATATGTAAGCAGGTAGGTTGTTTCCTCATTTTACTTTTATTAAAATATCGTTAGAAATACCAAGTAGTCAAAGTCTTAACAACGAATGATATAGGATAAATATTTATGATAGCCTAAAGATGTAAATGAGATGAATATTTTTTTCATGTTTACATTTCAAATTCGAGTTCAGAAAATCGAGTTCAGAAAATCGATAAACTATACGCACTTTCGACTATAAGATCTAGAACAATATATAATTAAAATGTAAGCGTAATATGCACTTAACATCCCAAAGCTGATCGTTTTGCAGGGTTGCACAACAGTAGAATAACAATAGACTATTTTCATATTACCGACTTTTGACTCCGGATTATATAATTTATCGACTGGTTACCTTGGACATCATGGTACTCGGTCAAGTAAGAGCAACCAAAATAAGTAAAAACAAACATATAATCGGTGTAATTTGAGGGGAAAGTTTATTGTTTTCCGATGATTTTGTAGTGAAAAAAAAATGTTAAGCAGGTAATTTTCCCCCAAAATTGTACCGATTGAACGCTTGGTTTTACTTCTTTAGCTTGCTCTTACCTGACTTGGTACCATGATGTCCAAGGTAACCAGTCGACAAATTATATAATCTGGAGTCAAAAGTCGGTAATATGAAAATAGTCTATTCAAGGTAACAAACAAAAACAGACGGAATTGATGAACTTTAAATGAGCGTCGACCTGGTGTGTCGACTGGGTAAGCCGATATATCATTGCATGCATCACCATCCATGCAAATGCAAACTGTTTTTATTAACAAACATTAAAGTACAATGCTCAATGTAGACAACGTTGTCCAGTTATGTTGGAAATTTAGTATTTTTGGTTTATAATTCTTTTAACGATTTTTACAAATTTACTGTCATCAATATCTACATGATCGAAGACTTTAAATTTTCAACTGTGTCTTTTTTGTTCTTTTTATTTGTTTTCTGAATTTTATTAATTGTTGCTTGCTATGGGTCCAGTGGGAAATGCATATTATTTCACTTGCATATATATATCAGAATAATTCAGATTTTTCAGACTTTGTGTACGTTGTTTCTTTTAACAATATTTTCATTAAGTACTGAAAGCTCCATGTGTTATATCAACAATGCCCGGCCGTTTAGAGTCAACTCAACTAATAAAACCAGGGCATTTACTAACAATTATGTATGATAGATTTGAGGATATTAAAAATACCAAGATACAAACTGTGCAAAGGAAATCATTTTATTTGTTTTCCCTTAATACAAAAACATAAATATTTGCGGACGTGACTAAAGAAGACATTGACCTTGGAATGACTTCGAACCTTCGTTTGGAAGTTGATATCATGTAGTCTAAATTTATCATTTATAAAGCATCACGCGCACATATGTCGATTTAAATCAAATTAATGCTGGGTTCGCAAGGTTATACAATAGGGAGGCTGTACATGTATAGTCGCGATATTTTTCAATTTCAGTTTTAAATATTACACATGACGTCTGCTTCGCATCTGACCTTAATTCATTCTCGGATTTTAGTTTGGGTTCATATTTCTCAATCCTTTTGTTTTCTGTTTTGAATATTTTTAATTAAAATTGGCTTTTACTTTGAGCATTAGTGTTATCTGTCCTTTTAAACTTTTGATTTTGATTGCAACAACCCTTCTCCTCGAAAGCATGTTCCTTCTTTTGTGTCATTTGTGAACAGCAGGTCATTAAACATCAAAATTTTGGTCTTCACGTATTGAAACAAGCGTAGATAAACAATGATGATACAGATCTCTGGACTTTCCATGCAATAGAATGGTCACAAAAATAAAAAGTTGTTTGAAGAATTTAGGGCAAAATTTAAATGTTCCATCCATTAACATTTCGTTTTTCTCTATCGTTTACCTAAATATTATTTTCTGATATTACCTAATAAAAAGGAATTTCTCTGGTTTGTACGGACAATTTAAAAGAACGTGTGAAGCTCTATCCTAAACTTTGATAAATTTGGTTAAGAGTACAGGTAAACTATCATAAGTAAAAAGCGAAAAGGTCCGGTCAATGTAGTTCAGGTGTATCAAAGTTTAAAGCACAAATGTCCATATTGTTTGAAGCGAAAATGATCTTTCGTGTTATAGGTAAAAAAGCGTAAACGTCCTTGGCCCTAAAATCCACCCAAGACTTTGAAGACAGATCTATTTATCGTTCATGTTTAACACATCATTCAGCACCCTATGCTTGAACGTTGCGGCCAGTTTGTATTGTTGAACGAACCACCGACTGTCAGCGAAAAAAACTGGCAATCTTAGTCAATTAAGATCGGTGGCGAAAGCGGCTTTCAAGCTCACAACCTTAGTGTGGGCAGGCTAGTGATGCTGTAGATAAACTAATGAGGCCCCAGTTGGAATACATAAGGTTTTATTCAGCTAAAAAGATATTTGAATGGTGAATTTCTTTATTTATCAAATCCTAGTTATCAATAGAAATACCTTATCTACGTTAAAACGACTAACACGTAGTAACAAACCATGATTGGACGTGATATAAAGTCTTAAATCAAGAAAACAACTTTCACGAATGGATGGATTGGTTTTAAAGTCCGAGGCAAATATAACATGCATATCAGAGCCGACCAGTCTTAGGTCATGAAGGTCTTAGGTCTTAATTACTGCTTGCTTAACTGTAAAGCAACAAATACCAATTTCAAATCTTTGGTTTGATCTGGTCAGGAATTGAACCCATGAACTCCCGTCCTCGAGGCGAGTATGCTATCACGAGACCACGGAGGCAATCACACCCATGAACCCCTGTTAACAGAAACAGGTAAATGTATTTATGCATTTCAATTTATATTAAGTCTTATAAGCGCATTATACAATTATACAATTATAGCTTTTGTTAGAGGTCTATACAAGGATACATTTTCCCGAAAGAAGTATATTAACTGAGGACGAAGTTCAAGGTCGAATTACTTCTTTAGGTCGGTATAACCTCATATCGACTTAAAAAATATGCTACAATTAATACATTATTATTGTCAATACCCTGGAAATAGAGCTGAATATAAAAAGATGTGGCATGATTGCTTATGAGACAATTCTCCACAAGAGACCAAATGACACAGAAATTAACAACTATAAGTCACCGTACGGCCTTCAACAATGAGCAAAACCCATACCGCATAGTCATCTATAAAAGACCCCGAAATTACAAATGTAAAACAATTCAAACGAAAAAACTAACGGCCTAATCTATGTACAAAATGATGAACGAAAAACAAATATGATACACAGCAGCAAACGACAACCACTGAAGTTTATTTGACTGCTTGTTTAATTTTTAGATATTTAAAAATAACTGTGCAATATCACTTTTTAACTGACGTTTTGAGCCTAGAAAATACAGCAGAACATGTGAATCTTTATGAACCAATCAAATTATTTAGAATATTCAAAATAATAATATCTATATAAACAGGCAAACATTCGAATGCAATCAGTTAGATATCAATGAACGCTGAACGATATAAGATCCATGTGCACCCATGCTAACCATTTCCATGCTATTCATCCTTCAATCGTAAGTTCATTTCAAAGATATTTTGATAAGATAGTGTAAGCGACATACTTTCCAAACATTATTCTTTTATTATTCAATGATGTTGTGTTGATATTTGTGTCATTTTTGGTCGTAGGATTGTTGTCTGACAGACTTATAACCAACATCTCTTAAGTTATATCCGAGGTTGACTGTGAAAAATTATCAACATCCGACAACAAGACTGATGCTGAGGTGACCGGTTGGTTGGGCAGAATGTAATGATACGAAATCACGTCCGGTAAAAAGTTAGCCATTAAATCCAATGCTTTTGTTGAGAGAGTTCCATACTGTCTGAACGTTAAACAACCGCTTCAACAACTTTTTTACCGGTCCGTTATATGCCTGTTGAAAGAATCAAAACAATTGGGTCAAAATGCACAATTAATTTCCCGTAGGCGACAATATTATCATTTTCTTCCATTCCTCTGGCTCGTTTCGAAGCTGAGATATTTTCACACATGTGGTTAAATTTTCGGGGTACGAAGTGAGATTAATATTTCACAAATTTGGCAACCCCGAAATGTCTCACGTTATGCCGCTTCAGCAATTGAAAAGTCCTTATTTTCACACAGTTAAATTCTATGGAAATTCAGTTTTGTACAAACATTTAATAACTCGAAAATTTTTACATCTTTATTGTACAGTCTTCAGCTCTTCAAAAAAGCACACACAAATGGTTAAGCTCGGTCAATTATCAAAAATAGCATCATGTCTAATTTCACTGCATACAGTTTTTTTTATTTCTATTTATAGTTTGAGTACCTCACTTTAAGGTGCATAAGATATATTGACCCAATTGCACTGCCAACCGGAATACAAAGTTGAATTAAGCCTAAGAGCATTGGAAACTACAAAGTTCCAAAAACGACTAAAGCTATTTATGCCTGGAGTCGAAATACCGTAGTGTTCAGAATAATTCCGCATTTTATAAAAGTAAATTTACAGAAAAACGCATTACTAGTAATACACAAAAGCTCGTGTTGAATTTGTCGTTTCCAACTGCCCAACATGGACACTCAAATGCTGTTAAAATATTGAATACGAAAACTTAATGTATATATATTTTTCTGTATTATGGGCTCTTTCTTGTGATGAAAGAAAAAAAATGCATTTTTTGCAGCGAGACTATCTAAAAAAATTGACTACTCTGAGGAAAAGATCACTCCCATAATAGACGTATGGAAATAATAAAATCAACAATGGCTTATGTAAAATGAGATGCATATTTTTGTATCTAGAGCTATTCATAGATATTTTATATTTGTTTCATATTCATTTTTATCAGTAAGAATTTTTTCCCTTTATTTCGACCATTATTCTGATTTTTGGGTAAGTAATCCACAGTCTATAATTCATACAATTCAAAGTTTATTTTTACGTATACAATTGTGTAATACATGTTATAAATAAACTGTTAACACAGAGATATGTTTCGCCTAATTGTTATTTTGATAATGCAAATGTTGAAATTAAAATTACAATACTTTACCATGTAAGTTATGCAAATATTCAAAGTCAATGAACCATGACTGAATGTACAGGGCTAAACAGTCTCCATGGAAATGAGATGTGCCAATGCTAATACAACTGCAAACCAAGTACCATTGACTTTTCATAAGTCGTTCCCTTTAAACAAACCTTAACACAAACATTAACTTGTAAACAATGTAAAAGTTTCAAAGTCAATGAACCATAATTAGGGGGTGGGGTTATATAATCTCCATGGAAATGAAACTTGCAAATGCCCGAATATCATTGACTTAACATTAGTGGTTCATCTTAAACTGACCTAATCACAAACTAATACATGTAAACTTAACAAAAGTTTCAAAGTCAATAGACCATGACTGAGAAGTAAGGACCAAATATTCTCAATGGAAATAAGATGTGCTAATGCTTCTACAACTGCATACCAATTATCATTGACCTACCACTAACGGTTCCCCTCAAACTGACCTAATCACAAACTAATACATGTAAACTAAGCAAAAGTTTTAAAGTCAATAGACCATGACTGAGGGGGCGGGGCCAAATAATCTCCATGGAAATGAAATATACCAATGCTTATACAACTGCATACCAAATATCATTGACCTACCACTAGTGGTTCCCCATAAACTGACCTAATCACAAACTAATACATGTAAACTAAGCAAAGTTTTAAAGTCAATAGACCTTGACTGAGGGGATGGGGCCAAATAATTTCCGTGGTAATGAGATGTGCCAATGCTAATACAACTGCATACCAAATATCATTGACCTACCACTAGTGGTTCCCCATAAACTGACCTAATCACAAACTAATACATGTAAACTAAGCAAAGTTTCAAAGTCAATAGACCTTGACTGAGGGGGTGGGGCGACATAATTTCCGTGGTAATGAGATGTGCCAATGCTAATACAACTGCATACCAAATATCATTGACCTACCACTAGTGGTTCCCCATAAACTGATCTAATCACAAACTAATACATGTAAACTAAGCAAAGTTTCAAAGTCAATAGACCTTGACTGAGGGGGTGGGGCCAAATAATCTCCATGGTAATGAGATGTGCCAATGCTAATACAACTGCATACCAAATATCATTGACCTACCGCTAGTGGTTCACCATGAACTAGACCTAATCACAAACTAATACATTGTTGATGCCGACGCCGGAAACAGCATACCTATGTCTCGCTTTTTGACTCCGTCAAGGCGAGACAAAAAAAATCATACGTTTTTTTTTATTATTATTACAAAAAAACAACAATTATAGTACTCTTTTATTTAAATAATAATATTATTGTTACGGACACAGGGAAATACTCTCTGGATAAGGCCTATTTCCCAGATAAGATTTCTCGACTAGTATGGAAAAGTTGAAAATAAACAATAAATAAACATTATAAAGATAACGTATAAATAACTTTATCGATTATGCGGGAAGTGAATACGAAAGTTAAATGTGACAAAATGGCGACATAGTCATTAAATATCGGAGAAGAAAAAGACGACCTGTTGCAGTATTTGTCTGGAGACATTCCAAAAGATTCGCCATATCGAAGTAAGTTTAATGTGTCTTTAAAGGATAGAATTCTGAAAAAAAAAACAAATAAGATTAGCTAACTCTGGGTCGATTAGTTGTGACAATTTGTTAAGATTTGTTGCGTAGATCAATCTAAATCATGTTGCACTGTATGTTCAATCCTCAAACATCGCAAATGCGAACAAGTCGTTGTTATAGGAAAAGTTGCAACCGCCAATAAAGAATTACAATTAGAAATTTTAGAGCTCGTTAGGCAGTAGAAATAAAAACAATTGCCCGAAAACATTATATCAAAGACGCGGAAAAAAATGTTTCTATCGTTATCGTTAGTGAAAACAATACATGAATATTTTCAAAAATAGAAAAAAGTATTTAATTGATGGTATTCATCTTTCACTTGTTTGGGGTTTAAACTGTAAACCAATGTTTGCACATTAAAGTAAGATCCGACAGCCCCTTTTGTCGACTTAAAGTTTATACTGCTCAAGATATATTCTTAAAAGAGAAAGAAAACACCAAGGAGCAATATAAATCACAATACCAATAAAAAACAGACAACACCATGACAAAAAAAAATGACCAAAGCGAATAACAATAACAAAACATTTCACAGAAAACTGAAGTTTGAGTATCGAAAACCGTGTGAACTCAGGTGATCTGGAAGGGTAGTAAGTCTGCTTCAAATATGCCATCGCAGTTTTGCTCATTCAAGTAAAAATAAGGTGAAAAGTCGCAATGTCAAAATCAAGGAAAAGAGGAACTTTAGATTTATCACAGTTATACGAATAACAGAGCAGTAATCAAATGACACAAATAAGTAAGCTTAGGGTTCAGAAGTAGACAGGACGATAAATATTAGTAAAAATAATTTCAGAAGATAAACTAATTTTTAGCATTAAACACTTTTTTGATAACCTGGTACAGTTTCGCACAAAACAAAGCTCGCAATTATTGATAGCATTTTAAACTCGAAGAAAGTTACCACATGCTGTTCTACACTTTTATATCAGGGTTTGAACTTCGTAGATTATTTCTCTCAAGAGCGTCTTAAAAAATGCAGGAAGACATAATCTTCTACAGTGTTCAAAGTAATTTTGTTGTTTCGACAATACAAAGTCGTACTGAAATAAGAAGACGTGGTATGGTTGCTATTGTGACAACTATCCACTGAAGTCCAAATGACGTTGATTTAAATAATTATAGGTCAATGTACGGCTTTAACAATGAGCAAAACATATACTGTATAATCAGCCATAAAATGTCCAAACATGACAAAATTGGAAACAATGCAAACGAAAAAAAAACGGCCTGAATTATGAAAATGCAATCCCCAAAATTTAAAAATGACAGACACCAACTGACTTCAGCCTCTGGAAAACAGGCTCTTGATTTAAAACAAGAACAAATATAATGTGGTTGGGTTACCCATGTTGCCACAGCGCTTAACCCTCCCCTAACATAGGACAGCGGTGGAAATACACAACAAAATGTATGGACTTCCGTCATGATCAAGTTTGGTGTTTCGTAATCTATCTCTGTTTCATTCTTTAAGAATCACAAAAGGGTTTCCATCTGTCCGTCAACACATTTTTCAAGAATAACGAAACTCCCCGTTAACCAATTAAACAACATCAGCTAGTCTTCCAAAGTCATTTCTGTAGAAAGATAAGTTTAATAATCCCCGTTTTGATTTTATTGATATTTGTTCCTTAGCAAAAGTATTGGAATATATCAATTTTTGTTAAGCAGGGTAAAAAAACCTTAGAAAATGACCTAGTCACAATAAATTTGTTCATTATTTTGTGTGTACATGTATTTTGATAAATACATATTATAATATATTGTAAATGACGCAACTGACTTGGAAGTTGAACTTAGATAATGTTATATATACATGTAGGTGTAATCTTAGTAATAGTAAAAGTTCAATGATAAGTTAATATTGATATTAAAAGACCTCCGAACAAAAAGGGATGTTCAGATCCCCGAGCCCGAAGGGCGAGGGGATTTGAACAGCCCTTTTTGTGAGGAGGTCTTTTAATGTCAATATTAACTTAATCATTGAACTTTTACTGACTTACAAACCGTCAAAAACATAAGAAAAGTACACAAAAAGCACATGCAGAAACCTAATTCCCCTGAATTGGACGAGTCTAAAGATGTTCAACTTAATTGATAGTTAAACAGTACTCAGACTGATATGTACAATTAACAGTTACCAAATTGCAATGGAAACGGACCGATTAAATGGCAGTACATCATTTAATTATTTATTCATTATAAATTTGTTAGCATTAAAACAACACCAAATGATAGTTTTACAAACTTAGGGGGTAAATTCATATTTTTGAATCCAACTTTTCGAAATAACGATTTCTTATTTAATAAATGAGGCAATCAAAACCCTATACAGACCTCATTTATAACTGACCAATGAATATTCTGCACAACAACGTCTTGTTATATATATTTGATGTTTTTAATCTGTCAGTAATCATGAAATAGATTCGTAAAGACCAGATCTTAGAAAACAGTAAGTAAATTCTTCCAACAATTAACTTTTTAAACTGCTTGCTTCAGAATTTCTAATCGAACAGACCAAGATGTATAAGGCCCTTCACAATATTCATCCGGTAAATGTTCATTTTGTTTTTGATTCTGTAATTTGCCAACACTACGTTACATGCGAATGCAAAATAATTAGTGTTGTCTGTTCAGTCCAATTAATTAATAGATCTTGCTTGTTTTGTTTGTTTTTTTAAATAAAAACTATGCATGCAAACTTCATTGAATAAAATCGTATTAAAAAACCTAATTGTAACATATATAGCATCAACAAGATTTCACTGGTCAGATCAAAACGTGTTGAGTTGAGATATTTTCGCAAGTTCAATGTATTATATGAAAACAAACTCTTTTATGCTAGTCGTCCGTTATTCCCTTTTCTTGTCTAAATGAAGCAAAAACACCTGAAAAAAAAACTTTATCTTTCTTAGTTTTATCCTTGCCTGACAAAAAATCATATGTTATAAATAGTATTAAAACATTAAATAAGAAGCATAGTAAAAAGTATATAAAACTTTTATAAGCAGTCAGTAATGTAATAAATTGAAGAAAAAAAAAACCCCAAAAAACATAAAATTGTACATTATAGCATTTTACAAGATCTTGTCTTTGTGTGCTAGGTACATGGAACAATTTATGAAGTTGATTGATTTTTGATTACTTTACGTCCAGTGGCAAATATTTCATGCATGTTCATCACTATAACAAATAGATTTAAATACAATAGGTAGGTCGTGCAATAGGAGGTCAACAGTGAGGTTGGACGTGAAACTTTAAAATGCCACTGGAAAATGAGGGTATATTGAATAAGGACAAAAATTTAGACTTGCAACAGCTGGCCACATTCGGACCACTCAAATAAATGGTGCAAGAGTTTTTAATTTGCCGAGAGCGTTGATCCATGAAATCTTCTCTGAAGTCGATCATCGATGTTTACGTGTAGTTTGAAATATCATTACACGCATCCAATTTATGTTAGATACTTTTAGCTCGCTTTAGTAACTGTGAGAATTCTGTGAAACTGTTTTGTTTATTGTACTTGATTTTTTTTTGGTATGATATTCTGTACTACCGCTCTCCTGGTTGGTCTCGTGTGAGGGTGTTCGCCTCGAGAGCAGGAGGTCGTTTGTTCGAATCCCGACCGGGCAAAACAAAGACGTTAAAATTGGTATTTGGTATTTCAACGCTAAACACCTGTAGAAGAAAAACACTTCACTGTATAATATAACGGTAAATAAATGATGATAATGGATGACGACCAGCGGCAAATAAAATGAATATTCAGGACGATAACATGTTAATATGATTATGAGTATTAACCCCGCTTTTTACTAGACTGACACGCTGAGTCGGTTTTTTTTAACGTGTAATTTTACAAGATAGTTCGCAGTAAGAAAAGTCACCCGACCCGGACACATTTCCGACTCTGAGCCGACCAGTCTGTGCTCTTACTCTATGATGCCAGGACTGGGTTGCACAGACGTCTATTAAAGTTAATTGTCTATTAACTAAATAGACGTTTTTGCAACCCAGTCCAGTCCTGGTTTATAGTACAACTTCTTAAATTTTCACCGATCAAAATTAAAATTGGGCAGGTGAAATTTTTCAACCAAACACTTCTTGTGATTGTTGGGATACCTTTAACGGTAAATATTATTGAATTAACTCCGTAATCCCTCGTATAACTATTATTTTGTCATGGAGCGGGTTTGAGCTTTTTATTCTGTATACGCATCTTTCTATAAAATCTGAATGTTGAATCTTAATGTTTTGATTTGTCTGCGTCTTTGGATTGCTGTCGCTTTAATGTATACCTTTATATCCCTTTATTCAAAACAAAATGATTCACTTGGGTATAGAGATATTGACATGTCTGGACCTCTCCCGTCCCACAGTATACCCTTGGGTGCGTTCGTTTGGCTTATCGGATATATAAATCCGCAGCTTTGTCTGATCGAAATAGGAATGTATTTCCGATGACTGGTGTAGTGGGAATTTCACGCTATCTATACGTTAAAAACATAAGAGGGAAATACGATCTACGCACGAGTTGAATGATTGAAATGTGTAAACAACAAGAAAGATCGGCTTAATCTTTTCAAATAAGTCGCATGGCTGATTTTAACACATTTTTTTGCCACTTTTGCAAGGACACAGTCAGGATTCAACTTCGTCAAAATTATCTCCCCATTACGCCAGTTCATTTTTACAATTGTAAAAATGGAAGCCATTGTAGGGATGACGCGCTGCCAATTTAGCTCTTGAAAACCGATAAATTTATCCGCATAGCACCATTACGATCCTTATATGCCAGTTGTATTTTAAAAGACAAATGTATCTACTAGCTAATGAGTATCAGTTAATGTAATTGTCTGCATTCAGTCAACTTAAAACTATTGTCTGATCGGTTGTCAGGTGGAATTTTCGAAAATTCATAAACATTTAAAAAAATTCTAATTCAATATTTCGTGGAAGGGCAGACTAAAAATTTTCAGTCGTTGAAGACTATAAACCCTAGATATCACACACAAAAAATGAAGTTTTTTCGAAGATATGCATTTTTAAGATCCAACTTAAAAGTCTGTCGTCAAGTACTTTTAGTAAAAATTTGCTATTCGAACACACCTACTCTGTTTTTGTGATTCATTAGAAAGGTATTTCACTTGACCTATATATTTCATTTTTTTACTACTGTGAATTTTCGATGTTATAAAGTCAACCTGTAGCCTTGATATATAAAAATGATAGAATCTGAAGCGAGATGATGTATCAAATACTTTTGCTTTTTACGTTTTCAAGACAAAATATTCAACTCAAACACGCCCTAACATAAAAAGGTGCACTCGATTTTGTCTTTTCGATGCAATTGTTACCCATTTTTGGGAATTTTTTCATGAGTCACATAATGGAAGGGCAGAAACGAAAATTAAGGAACAAATAGATTGATATGTTCTCCGTCCGTGGTAAATTTTTTTGAAAAATCGGAGGTTATGCATTTTTTGGATCCAACTTAATAGACACCCATGTCGTCGACTTGATATCTAATTGTTCTGCTTAATTATGTAATAGATAAATTGAAAACTTATGCAAATTGTGTTTTTATGATAAAATATTTCGTAATTTAGCAAAAAACTGTCATTTTATTTGTTTCTATTAACTTTTAAAATTTGTGTTACTACAGTAAACATTAAAGTAATCATTTATCGCCTTCTCTAACAAAGAGCTTCGATTCTTTTGTTCTATTTCAACTAGGTTTCCGCCTGGACAATTGTAGATGAAAAACATTTAACAAAACCGATTAGCAAGACATTATCTAAAAAAAAAAAAAATGAAACGCTCAAAATAAGTTGAATCCTTATATAAATTAATGTCAACATTTTTTTTTATCCATTTGCTTTTATGTCAACTATTATACCAGTCTGAGATATAAATAAACTTTAAACAGCAAATGTTGTCACCTAGACGAGACAGTCGTCATTGTACGCTTCAATATAAGAGTTATTGCCACTCAATGAAGATTGTTTTTCTGTTCTGATCCCCTCTCCTATTAGTTTTGCTGGAAAGGATACAATGTAACCCCTGATGTGTACTACGACAACGTTTTTTAATGTTAAAAAAAAAGATTAAATGCAAAGAGAAAAATGATGAAGGAAATGCTAAGATTTACGCTTAAAAATGCAAATGTAAATAAAATTGAAATATATAAAATTAGGAAAACTGTTAGAGACAATTATCAACTGAAGACAAATGATTATACATCACTAAATGAAGCTGATAAATTAATTGCTCCATTAATGTACAGTGGCAAATATGTTATGCATATTCACGACGAGTGGATCAACCTGAAGCAAATGATTACAATTTTAGAGTGGTACTATTTACAATAAGGCAGAGCGTTCGATTGAGGTAAACGTATGCCGTAATAGAATACAGTTGAACCATGGTCGAAGTCGTAAGTTATGCCTCGTTCACACGTTGATTTAAATCGAATGTGAATCGAATTCGCTAATCGCGTTCACACACTCTTCTTTTTTTATTCGAATTGATTCGAATTGGCTAATTCGCATTAGCCAATTCTCATTACAAATACGTTTTTGTTAATACGAATTTTAAAAAAGGTAACGTCGTTCAGACAGTTAAGCGAATTTGACGCGCATTGCAATTCGAATTAGAATATACGTTCGGACGTAAAACGTTTCGAATGCGAATTAAACTAATTCGAATTAGTTAATGCGAATCGAATTCGAATTACGTGTGAACGCAGCATAAAACTATTAGCCCTTCTCCTCTTTTTTTTCCACGGTAGACGAATGTCAAAAACAAAACGTCATGCATTTACAATCAATAACGGCCACTATAAGTAAATGAGATATATGAACTTTTTTATAAATAAATTCCTATTGCAGCCAACATCTCCCGGTTCGAGACAGGTTAGTATTTCCACTAAAATACCGTTTGATTATTGACCGGAGATATTAAAGCAACCAAAAGTACGTTGAATCAAAAAAATTCTAAAATTGTAAATTATGGTATTTTGCTGGGTGTTTTCCCGATCCTATTTCGGACCCCCTGATTTTAAGAGGGCGTATCTAATTAGTCATGCCAGATTAACTTTTAGTAAATTGAACCTCAACTTAAAGACCTACACCGGGTAAATAAGTTCGAGGTAAAATAAGTAGACAATAGAAAACCTTTGTGAAATGAGATCGTCCCAGTCTAGGTTAGTCTATGGAAAGGTATATACTATGAAATTTAGAGCGAGGGGCTTGCTCTAAATTTTTATTCTTTAGTAAACATTAAATTTTGTTAACAAGAAACTACAACATAGCGTTCTCTTTATTTACACCCCAGTTCTATTGTTATACTTCATAGTTTCTATTTCTGAAACAAGTGTAAATTGAATAGATCTATTGTTACGAATAACAAAGGATTTTGACCACAGGGTGTGACGAGCGGGGTTTCTGGAAACCCCTGCTTCTACATCCCGCAAACAAAGTCCATTCTTATTCGTAACAATAGAAATTTATTATTTTTTAAATAGCATGAACATAAGAAATTACTAATAGTGTTCACCATGTTCACTACAAATTGTTTCAAGATATTAAAAAAAAAAACATTTTAGGAAATAGCGAAAAAAAATTAAGCATATATTTTGAATACAAAAATAATCCTTTAAATACTCCTTTGATTGAAGGTATTTTTTTTTATCCCAGTCATACGTCTCTATTCTAAAGCATTAGTCTTTAAAAAAATGGGGATTCTAACTCCCGGGACACCCCCCCCCCTTTACGGTTACCCATTGGCCGATCTGGGGGTGGGGGTTCCGAGGTTTGGACCCGACTTTTATTTAAAAGATCAATGCATTTGAATGGTTGGACCCCCCTTTTTTCTCTTGAGTTGGGAACCCCCAGCTTGATCAGCCCCTGTTTGCCCCCAAAAAGGGAGTTCCTAAATATTAAATCTGTATCTTTGTTGAGCGTGTCTGGTAGTCTGGTCACACCTATCCCTTAGTATGTCCGAATATGAATGTTTATTTATTCTCGAGAAGAGGGAGGGGGGTTATAAATCCGTAAGATATAAAATACAGTTATGATTACCTTTATTACACTGATACAGGTAAGTACTTTGGGTTATAGTATTGCTTTTATCTTAAGTCTCTTCTACCAAATCCAACGCTTGCCGCAAAATGTCGTCCGTCTTATACCCGTCCATATTGACAACTGCATACAAGGAGCATGATGTATTTTTGTTTGTTATAAGAATACACGAAACGGTCAACCTTGACCCGCTGATCCGTTTTAGTACATGGATTTAACGGGAATATGCAAAACAACTTTGACATTTGTAAAATATAATCACTTGTCAAAGTTTGAACAAAGATACCCTAAGAAAGGTTACTAGTGGGGTTTCATGTAATAAAAAAAAAATTCTTATAAATCATGGTTTGATATTGTCAATAAATATGCTATCGGTTTTTTTTTCATTTAATAATCAGTGTTAAAAAATATGGGGTATAGAATGGGGTGTAAGTTAGTTATACACCTCGGGATACGGCGTGTCTGGATAAGAAACCCCTCCGGCCTCCGGCCGACGGGGTTTCTTATCCAGACACACCTATCCCTCGGTGTATAACTATTACGTATATGCTGGAGACACTGACATAATTTGGAGCTTGCCCCGAGCTCTTAATTTCATAGTATATACCTTTTCTTGTACGACTTTGCCCCCAGCAGAGCTATAGAAAAACAGTACATTAACGGGTGTTACACGGACACTTTTTAGATAATACACGGACACTTTTTAGTTGTTACACGGACACTTTTTATGAATAGAATCACTAGTGCGTGATCAGTGAGTTCATGGGCACTTTAAATTTCAATTAGATTTGAACTTTTTGTTTCACCGACATATTTCTTGTCTTATTCATTAAAATATTTACGTTGGCATCAATAACTATATTTTTTTCAAACAATTCCAGTATATTACTATTCATATCAGTACACTAAGGAATTGACCATTTAACTTAAAAAGGGGAGTTATGTTTTTTCCTAAAAAAATATTCTGATCCCCAATCAGCTTATGAGAAAAATTATATTGTGGTCAATCAGATGACAAAATACTGTTTTGATTCCTGATTTTCCGAATACCGTATATAATAGTGCTAATTTCGAAAAAAAAATATTTGGGTGATAGTGTTGATAAACTAAATCATTTTCTTACTCAGAAAAAAACATACCCCCCTTTTGAAGCTATATGGTCGGTCCGTAAATGTTTTGTTTTTTTTCAATATATGGACATGAATAGTATTCTGGACAATGCTGAAAGTAAAGAAATGCTGGTACCGACGTTTATATTTCAATAAAAAAGACAGGAAATATATATAAAAAAATCAAATCTAATCAAAAGATAAAATCCCTATCAACTCACCAATGCACGATTGATCCTATTAATAAAAAGTGTCCGTGTAATACATGTTCAAATAGGCAGCAAATCTTGAAGAAAATCATTCAACTTATGTCACCAATTTTGGTCGGTAAGCTGCGATTGGATCATATTGTGACACGTGTTTGATCCTGGCCAACACTATTAGAGACATATATAAAAACCTATAAGCATAATTTAAAAAAAAAATCCAAAATATATGCCTATATATGGGTGATTTTAACAAGACAAAATCGATTTTTTCGTACCATTTCATTCACTAATGAAATAGGAAATTAATTCTTTTTATATTGTTATCGAATTTATATATTTGGGAGCAAACGTACGATTTTTATTATTTTTTAAGGCGGAATGGGGGAATGGAATGACACATCCCGCATGTTTTCAACAAAAAAGAATCAAACCTGTTTATTTTAAATTTATTTTAACCCCCCCCTTTTCCGTTTTCCCCCAAATAAAGAACAAATGTTAGCTTGCTTACCTCTGAAATCTTTTTCATACATTACTTACTTGCGAAGATGCATTTTTAAAAGTCTCAAATGTGTACGACATTCATCTTTTACTCGACATGGTTCTTTTTTATGAAATTATTAGATTTTTGAATTTCTTTAGAAAAAAACTATAGGCTGAAGGGAAGTGAAAAAAAAGTTTGTTTAAACTGTCTTACTGTAACTTACATTAACTTGTATATTGCCATTTAAGTTTCGAATCTGTTAAATTCTTATACCTCTTCTACATGCAAAATGTACTACTTCTTTCTTGAAACGTCGTACAAGTCAGATACAAAACAAAGGTAACAAAAAACAGGCCGGAAACAAACTGCCGAATAGTTTTTCTGCACTCGTAGTCAGGTCAAGGTCCTCGGCTATCGCCTCGGACCTTCACCTGACTACTCGTGCAGAAAAACTATCCGGCAACGGTTGTTACCGGCCTGTTTCTTTGTTACCTTTGTATTGTATCTAATACATAGACTATCAAATTTAGCACATATTTACAACTCGAGTAATCTTTTAATTGGTCTATTGATAGTTTATTTTGGCTGACTACTTGTATCACAGGTGTTTGTAAAAAGGAGGTCATTAACAAAGTTTTGTAAATCTACTCACTAGTATTATTGTAAAATATGTGATTTCAAAAGGCCCTTCACTCCAGAATGAAAAGATGGTAGCTGCTGGTGTAAGTATGTATACTGATATAAAGCGGTGTTTTACTATACATGTACAATAATTAAATTGCAGTGGAAGCTTTACATGTTTTGAAAACATTTTTTTAATTTCACAGTAAAACTAAAGCTATAATAAATTTGAAACATAGAGATAGTTTGTCCCCATAGATATAGTCTAGCAGATAGGCATTGTGGCACCGTTAAAGTCCACAATTCCGCTCAAGTCCACAACACCACTAAAATCCACAACAATTTTCCGCTAAAGTCCACAACGCCGTTAAAGTCCACAAACTTTCCGCTAATGTCCACAAAATGACCTCCGCTAAAGCCCACAAAAAAACACCGTTAAAGTCCACAATAACAAGTTCCGCTAAAGTCCACAAAAAAGCACCGTTAAAGTCCACACATTTTTTTTTATTATCAAAAGATCAATTCGCTTTTGTTTACTCCCGATAGTATATATAGATCTAATAAAAAGCATGGACTTTTGTTCTTGGGAAGTATTTCTTATCAGCTTGAATTATATTTTTGATAAATGAAAAGATTATAGTATATCTACTTTTGATCCCCATAAATTTGATCTTTGTATTGCGATTTTCTATCAATCAAACAGACAACATTTCTGAAAAGTTATCTAGCTATGGTGCTCTTTTTATTCTTTAGTAAACATTAAATTTTGTTAACAAGAAACTACAACATAGCGTTCTCTTTATGTATATGCTGGAGACACTGACATAATTTGGAGCCTATATTTAACATTTAAATTTCCTTTGCAAATATCTATAAAACATAAGAATGATTTCCATTCAGTGTCTGTTAGGCTCCACAGCAGCCAAAACGGTCCGTAAATCTCAAAAATAGACTTTGAACCATAATGTTCTTGTTTGAAATCAAAATAATGATAAAGAATTCCACACATTCATGCATTTTGTGGTGCTCAGCAGATTTTCATCACTCATTGGTTTGCATGTTTGTTTTGTTTTCAAAAAGGAAAATGTATTTGTTTCAGAATGAAAGATGAATTTGAATAAATTATACGCGGATGTGGTTCTGTATTGTGTATTACCCATGATGAGTACAAGTATAAAAGATTTTATTTCAACAATGCTACATGTATATATGTTCCAGACAATATGAGTATTTGGACCGTATAAGTATACTCGAACGTATGCTCGTACCGTATGAGTATACTCGTACGGTCTAGTACGAGCTCAACCATACACGTGCATTTGTCAAATTTACCAAGAGTCAAAAAATAAAATTAAAACTTTAACTAAATACAAAAGTGACGCTACATTGTAACTTTATGAGTTAATCTCCTGTATTAAGTATGAAATTGAGTTCAAATGCTCATTGAAATTGAAGTTATTGGAAGTACATACATGTATATTTTGGAAGATAAGTTTTAGAACATTTAGGAACGTTACTTCAAAAACCGTCAAGCCAGAAAAATTTAATAATCAGAAGGATTTGTGACCTACAATTTGTTGTTATATATATCATGAAAATTTACGTTTTTTTCATAAAAAATATTAAGGGACTATTTCATGTAAGATTTTATAATCAAAATTGGTACCAATAGAAGCAGAACTCTCATAGGTTTATTTGTTTGTTTGGTAATATATTTATTTTGAAGCGTTAATTATCAATTTCTGATGATATAACACAAAGTTTACATTTATCCAAAATTTTAATTTGCATCAGGAGAAAAACAAAACATAAAACAAGAAAATTATGACGAAATAAACAAATAAAATTATATATTCAGATAATTCTGCGTCTTTCAACAAATGGTTTGTGAAAATCCAACTGTAAATGCCGTCAAATGTTTTGGAATTTTTTTTATTTGATTTTTACATTCACTTGCCGATTTATTTGTGTGTTGAGAAATCCAGACTAATAAAAATATATGTATATGAGCATTAGAGGGTGTGGATATAGGATAAAGGCAATAGGAACGTTCATCTTGCATTGAGTCCGAACACCAACAATTGTGGAACTATCCTATACGGCTATAGTCATAATGATTGATAAAATATACGTCACATCAAAGTTCACGGTATCGCTTTCAGAGTTAATTTCCTTTCTTTATTCTTTTTTTAAGATACTTTTTTAGTATTTTTAAAAGGCTAAATGGAAGACTAGTATGAAATTTTGAGCTGAAACTTTTACGAATTATATACTATCAAGGAATGTTTCTGTTCTCATCAATACAATTTTATTGGTTACTGCAGAACAGATTTAGCGTTTTGTGAGTTTATACATATTAATCTTTGACTAATTTTGCATGTGATTAAAACACTTTACTAAGGTAAGCAACTAGTGTATGTATATTTTTGTATGCCCCATTTATGGGCATTATGTTTTCTGGTCTGTGCGTCCGTTCGTTCGTTCGTCCGTCCGTCTGTTCCGCTTTAGGTTAAAGTTTTTGGTCGAGATAGTTTTTGATGAAGTTGAAGTCCAATCAACTTGAAACTTAGTACACATGTTCCCTATGATATGATCTTTCTAATGGTAATGCCAGATTAGAGTGTTTACCCCATTTTCACGGTCCACTGAACATAGAAATTGATAGTGCGGATGGGGCATCCGTGTACTATGGACACATTCTTGTTTTTTAAGTCTTCGTTTGGGAAGACTTATTGGTTTTGCTCAGTTATTATTATTATTATTATTATTATTATTATTATTATTATTATTATTATTATTATTATTATTATTATTATAATTATTATTCCTCTTCCTCTTCCTCTTCCGCCGCTTTTAAATTTGAACTTGTCCGCACCCGTTCTCCAAAACCGCTTTTACTATAGAACCCAATGGGATTTTATTTTTTAAAATTTTCAAATGATTATAAATTGAAAACCGTTTGTGATAGACACAATCTTTTTAATTGAAAATGTTCTAAATGATATGGCACATTAAATGAAATACAGGGTTAGTCCCCAGGGGTCACCCCAACCCCCTGCCATTTAAGAAAGTTCTAATATCTTGTAAGTGGTCAAGATCCCCACCCCTAAACCATATATATTCTGGTTTGTCATGCGAAGATGGTTTGAATGATATACAGGCTTAGTCCCCAGGGGTCATCCCGACCCCCTGCCATTTGAGAAAGTTCTAATATCTTGTAAATGGTCGAGATCCCCACCCCTAAACCAAATATATTCTGGTTTGTCATGATAAAGCACATCAAATGAAATATAGGGTTAGTCCCCAGGGGTCACCCCAACCCCCTGCCATTTAAGAAAGTTCTAATATCTTGTAAGTGGTCAAGATCCCCACCCTAAACCATATATATTCTGGTTTGTCATGCAAAGATGGTTTGAATGATATATAGGGTTAGTCCCCAGGGGTCATCCCGACCCCCTGCCATTTGAGAAAGTTCTAATATCTTGTAAATGATCGAAATCCCCACCCCTATACCATACATATTCCTGTTCGTCATGTCTCGAACATTTGAATGACGTATAGGGTCAGTCCCCAGGTGTTCCCCCCACCCCAATGTTCTAGTATCTTGTAAATGGTCGAGATCCCCACCCCTAAACCATATATATTCCTGTTCGTCATGTCTCGAACATTTGAATGACGTATAGGGTCAGTCCCCAGCATCCTGTTACAATCATTTCTTGTTTGTTATAGTTATTCACCAAGCAAGTCGGTATATATGATTTATTCTGCACGGCTCGGGTGACCCTAATTAACCAGAACGACGTAGGAGTTCGGGTTAAAGGGTCATCCCGAGCCGTGCAGATTAAACCATATACACCGATTTGATTGGCGAATAACTGTTTTAACACATTACGTCATCAATTTACGTGAACATTTTGGAAATATGCGGACGATATTCCGCAATCCACGGCTCCTAGGAAAGTTTCTTGTATGGCAAAGAAAGGGGGGAAATACGCTGTAATTCAGTTAAAGGTTGGTAAGTATTAAATAATTAACATTTTTTTTATATTTAGGCTTTTTCCTAAATTGTTACATTTTTTGGAGAATTGCAGTTTGATGTAAGATTGTTTTTCATCGTTTCTGTTAAATTTAATCAAAATTTTTATATAAATTAGTGACGATTTAAAAATTGACATATTGTGTAAACACGTTTCTTTTTTTTTTAAACTATACTACATGTTGCCCTTTAGTAGTCATTAGTTTGTTTTTGTCGTTTGATTACTGTCTTATTGACGTATAACCTACATCTCCTCAGTTTTAGTTCAGTTTGCTACATACCTTTTAAATCGGTGTATGAAAAATCATAACTGAACGGGTTATTGGGTATAGATTAATTGCCTTTCTTTCCCTCAATAATATGCTTAGAAAAAATAATCGAGGAGAAATGTACCTTAATTTAAAATATTAAGTAAACAGATTAAAATGTTTCATTTTTCAATCTTTGACTTCCCCTCCCCCTATATTTTGTGTCTACTGAATTCATTTTTGAAGACATGTCACATCTTGACAATTGATCTGCAGCTTATTCCCCCTCCCCCGCTGTTTTGGTACAAACTTAAAAATGATCTTCAAGTATGATGCAAGTAATATTTAAATTTCCACTTTGGTTTCCGGAAGAGTAGTGTAAATATGTATTACATTTATTGTTGAGTTGCTGTCTCATTGAAATGTACTCAAATCAGGTTTTATTGTGACATTTTGGTAGACACCCATTCAACGCATCAATATCCTATACTAATAAAAAAATATATAATTTAAAGCATAGAATATTTTCTTTTTTATTTAGAATTTATCATACTGGCTTCATTTTTCCGTTCTGAAAATCATAACACATTATTTTTCGTTGTTTTCTATAACCAACACCGAAATTAGTAACGTTAAACGTTGGTTATAAAAGTTTTGTGACAGGAGACCTTTGGGGACTCATATACTTAGTATTTTTTTGTTTATAATCATGATCAAGATTCTTTTCCGAATGAATGCCGTTCAAATGTTATAGATTAGGAGGCACGTTTGCTTTGTACATTAGTTACGTCAAAAAGTGATTATATGCAAAGAATAAGAAAAAAAAAGTACTTGAAGAATGCAGTAATAATGTTATAAGTTAATCACTAACGAATTTACGAACTTTTTAGAAATGATGTCCAAATTGGCCATCATCATCTGATCATAATACAAAGATCAAAATTAATGGAACAAAATCATCTACAGACACTGTACTTTTCTCATTTATCAAACTGATAAACAAATAACTACCGAGAAGAAAGGCCCATGCTTTGTATTGTACTAACGGGATAAAAAAACGAATTGATGTTTTTCATAATAAAAAAAAAATGTGTGGACTTTAACGGTGCTTTTTTGTGGACTTAGCGGAACTTGTTATTGTGGACTTTAACGGCGTTTTCTTGTGGACTTTAGCGGAGGTCATTTTGTGGACTTTAGCGGAAAGTTTGTGGACTTTAGCGGCGTTGTGGACTTTAGCGGAAATTTGTTGTGGACTTTAGCGGTGTTGTGGACTTTAGAAGAATTATGGACTTTAACGGTGCCACAAGGCATTAAAAAGCAACTACCAATAGATCAAAGATTATATGTTTTGTGTTTTTTTTTTATTATTTCAAAGTAAAAACTAAAAGATTTATCAGAATATGTTTATATATATATATAGGTGGCACATTATCTTCAGACATAATCACAGTTTTTCAATTCATGACATCGTCCTGAACATGCATGAAATATTTGCCACTGGACATTAAGCAACTAATAATCAATAAATCAATCAATTCATGACGAAATAGATCACCTTCCTTAAGAAAGTTTAAAAAATTATCACCAAGTTGCTTTAATTTTCCTGCACAAGGTTTCATAGTACACACTTTTCTGTGTACAAAGTAATTGCATGGATGATACATTATCATAATTTTAAGATATCGTTGTACTCTAATCAAGGTATAAAGAACCATATGTATTACCCTTTATTTAAATGATAAAATTTGCAATTGTCAAAAACAATTTTTAGATCCAAAGATTTTAACAGCAGGATATTTAAAAATCAACGTGAAAACTAATTACAAACTATTTAATTTAATTGGAACACAACATTTTTTTTCAAAATAGCCAGTGGCAATTTTTGTTTTAAATATCTTGATTACGATACAATGAAATCTTACCCTTGTGGTCATTCATGCGTAGTTACTTAGTACACAGGAAAAGTATGTACTATGAAAATTAGAAGGCAAATATAAGCAATTTGATTGGACGAGAAGTTGTAAGTATGTGCTAAGGTCTCTTAGATAATTATTTTGCGTTGAATAACAATGAAAAATGCACGAGCAGGTTTGTAACATTGATTATTAATTTAAATAGTTTTATTCTGTGGTAAGTTAATCTAAGTCTGAAAATCGACATGAGTCTGGGTTTTTCTTTAATTGCCTCTTTGCATGAGATATTTTCCATAAAAATTCAAATGTACTGTTAAACTTGGCCTATGTCAAGGCAGCACTTTCTTTCATATTGATCTAACCTGATGATGGGGGACTACTTAATTGCAGTAATGTGCATACAGACAAGAACCATTTAAGAAGATCATAATATTTGGTACCGTGTGCGGGACACTTCTGTATGGCAAAGAGTCAGCCTTTTTTATTGAAGTGCAGGTTTTCCATCTGTTCTGTCTGTTTTCACAAAACTTAATTAATATAGAGACATTTTTAGCAAACGCTTATATCAAGCTTTTTTTTATTTTTGACAATTCATTTATAACAGGACAAATTCTTTATTTTAATTTGTTCTTTATAACTTAACTATCAGTATTTAATGACTTTTCATTCTGAAAAGTAGACAAACCAAATATATTATTAAGAAATGTATGTCTCATTCCAGGGTGCATAAGAGAAATATGACACAAATGGCGACTTGGACATTAAAAACTGGCGACCAAGAAGACGAAAACTTTGTTTGTAATATATGTCTTGAGATGTTTAACACTCCGAAATATTTGCCTTGCCTGCATACGTTTTGTAAGTTATGCATTTGCTCGTACATTCAGTCATCCGTTGCTAAGGACAAAACATGTAATGGTTTAAAATGCCCCGTTTGTCAATCATTTGTATCTTTTGAGGAAAATTCCATAAGTCCTGAACGTTGGGCAGACAAACTTCCGAACTATCAATTAAAAACTCAGTGCAACGTATGCGAGCTGAGCAATATAAATCAAAGGGCCGTTTCATGGTGTACTGTCTGCAAGGAAGCAATGTGTTCTGCATGCGAAAATTGCCACCGTAAGTTTAAAATAACAGCTTGTCATAAACTTTTAGTATTACATGAGGTACAAACTAATAAAACGACAACAGCTATGACCGGAAAAATCCCTTGCGATCACCACGCAAATCAATTTGTCGAAATGTATTGTAAAGATCATAGAAAACCTTGTTGCACTGTATGTGCAAATGTCAAACATCGAGAGTGCAAACAGTTTGTTGTAATAGAAGATGCTGCAACCGGTATCAAAGAATCAAAGCAGATGACTGAATTTCTTGAGCTGATAATACAGTGGGGAAAATTGCTCGAACAATCAATTGAAAATACAGAGGAAAATGTGTCTACCGTTGAAATTCTGGAAATTAATATATTTTCAGATATTGAAAAGATGATGCATGATATAATTGAACACCTACACAAACTTGAAAAAGCTGCAAAATACGAGATTGCTGTCACTAAGAATGAGATAGTAACACAACTTACAGACAAATTGACAGAAATGTCCAGATTAAAATCTACCGTTGATAAGTGGCATAGGACTTTGAGTATATGCATAACAGAAGGATCCGATATCGAGTGTTTGGTTGAAATCAACAAACTAATTCCAATGAAAGAAAAATTCGAATCGGAATTAAAAAATGCTACAACAAACATTGATAAAAAGTCTTTTCGGTTTCAAAGGAACCATGTTGTAGAAAAGTTTCAAGAAAACGTTACAACTCTTGGTAAAATTATAATTGTAAATTCAAAACAAAGTGCCCAGTCGGAGGCACTACGTATATCTTCAATCAATTCTGTTTCTAACATGGGTAAAGGTTCAGTTGGTTTTGAACGAAATCAAAACATAATATCCCTAAGCGAAGTTGATATTGTAAATCCAAAACCAAGTATCAAGTTGCAGTCGATATGTGCCTCTTCGATCGATTCGGTTCCAAAGCAAGAAGTATCATATTTCCGTACTTGGAAGTTGAAAACGCTGTTTACTCTCAACACAGGAGATACAAGTTTGAGTGAAGTGAGTGGAATATTTACTGAAAAATTTGTTTTCATAAGTACCTTCAAAATGAGGAAACTTTTGAAGTTTAGTATGAATGGTGTATTTCAATCCGACATTCAGTTTCCAACTGGACCTTATGATATTGAAAACATTCCAGAAAATCAGTTGGCAGTGTCATTTCAATCTTTAATGGAAATTAAGTTTATAAATCTCCACACAATGAGCATTGCAAGGACAATCAAAGTTCCTGTTCTAGTATATGGTTTGCGATATATAGATGTAAATAACCAATTTGTTTTTGCATGTGGCAGAAGTATTGTTTCGTTAAATGCAAAAAACGGTAAAGCAATTGAAGAAACAAAAACAAGTGGTGACACGTGGTTACTTTGTGCCAATGGAAGCAAAAGTTATGTGTATGCCGACGGATGGAAAAGTGTGTCTTGCTCCGCTGATGGTTTAAAACAATTCACCTACACAAATCAATTGTTGAACAGACCGAGAGGAATTGATGCAGATTTCCATGGAAATCTCTTCGTTTGTTCACTAAGTACAAACAGTATACATCACATTTCACCATCAGGAGAACTAATAAGAATAATTCCATGTGACGACCTTGAGACAAAGGACCCATGGGTTATTAGGTTCAAACAAAACAGTAATACATTCCTAGTTACATCAGTCTCCTCTGGTAAAGTTGTTGTTGCAGAAATTATTTAAATATACAGTAACTTATTTTGGAAAAAACCTAGAAGATAAGTTTTGAATTTTTTCTCTTAAAATCCCAAATTTTATTTCTTTCGAAAATAAAATTCTAAATGATTTTGTAACCAAGTTCTTAATATAATTGTCTTTAAATGCACATAGATACACATTGTTCATACTAAGATCGGTTGATTGATTAATAAACAAAAGTTCTGTCGATGCTTCATTGGGTGTCGGAACAAAAAATCGAAACATTTTACATCACACGACTGCCATTCTTAGAAAACGGGTATTTTGTTCATTTTAGACTGTGCAGATTAGTTTTATAGTGGATTTAATGGACATGGATATACAGTGAACGTACAGGAGACATAACTCCATTTGAATACTAAAAACCTTAGAAAAACTATTGTTGCTGTTCCTTCTTCGTCTGTTGCTTGAAGGTTTTTATCAATGAGGCATAATCAAGATAGTCCCTAGCTAAAATAAGGTTGAATTACTAAGTACTTAAACTGTATTTCTTTACTAAATATCAGAGGGACGGGTCATTAATAGGGATAACAGGAACCCAAAAAAAGACTGCAATATAAGACAAGCCACATCAACCGTGAAAACCCGACTCCTCCGAACAAAGAACAACATATGATCAAGAAAGTCTAATTTGGTACAGGCACTAAATATGGTGGGTCAAACGTTTTTAAAGTTTTACTTGCGTACGAACCCCTCCATTATATCTATTATTTGCCATATGTTGTTAAAAAACATGAAAAATCAGCTACCAGCAGGATGACCACTACGTTTAACAAGTTTATGAGAAATGGGAAATAACTAAGAAAGCCAAGTCAAAATCTGTTCGCTTCTACAGGAAGCTAACCAAGGTAGTTACATCGTTTAAAACAGTTACTGTTGGATGGGTATTGGGTCAGTTAGGGACGACAAATGCAAAGTATGCGGCCAAGTAACCTAAAATGGTCTTGGCCACACACTTGGCTTTTGTCGTCTGTAACCTTAAATGGTCTTGACTGCACACTTTACATTCGTCGTCTGTAACCTAAAATGGTTTTGGCCACACACTTTGCTTCCGTCGTCTGTAACCTAAAGTAGTCTTGCATGGTCGCACACTTTGCTTTTGTCGTCTATAACCAAAAAAATGTTGTGAGACACACTTTGCTTTTTGTCGTCTTAGAACTTCATCAGAATTTTACAATCTAGTATAAAAATAAGGAAAGGAATGTTTCAAAAGAAATAAATTCGTTATCTTGGTGTATTCAGGGGTGTACGGAATTTTACACCGTTTTTGAAAATTCATACACCCATTCGGCTGCGCCTCAGGGTGTATGAATTTTCAACAACGGTGTAAAATTCTGTACACCCCTGATTACACCAAGATGACTAATAATATTGTATTATTATTATTATTAAACCTTTATATTTTATAGTTAAGTTCATATTACGCAAGACTGATATTTCGACGTCATTTTGTATACTTTTGCTGACAGCTTTGAACGTCATTATGTGCTGGTTATATCACTTTTTTGTTGTAACTCGTTCAGTCACTTTGGTTCTTCTATTACCACGTTATTACATGTAACGTTTATTTGCTGACAAGCCTGTACAAATACACCCCTAATAGTTCCAATTCCTTAACAAGCATCTATATAAACTTAAGAAAAGCTCAATATTCAATACAAGATGAACATACGAAGACATAGACACGAAATATCGGGATAAGGTGTAACGAGTTAATTATCAAGGACAATAAATAAACACGATGTAATTAGAATCGAGTAAGAGATATAAATAAACCCTTTTATTGATAGACATTTGTAGGGCTGTAATGAGTGCATTTGTCATAACACGATCGCTATAAGTTAAGCTTCACGTTAGGCAAATCTGAATTAATTACACCATGATATATCCAGTGAAGTGTGACAGTATAACGATCGTTTGTCCGTCATCTTTCAGGTGTTACTTGGTTAAATTCAGTGAAAATTAGGATTATTTATATTGATTAATCCGAATTTAATACTCTTATTCCGTGAAGTAGGAATTACATATTATGCACTTTTTGATGCGTTCAGTCACTCGTACGTCCGCTCTTGCATCAGGAATCCTCTCAAAATGTCCCTTAATTCACTAATTATAATACACTAAATGAAAAATGCTGGAAGTCCATAGAGATTTTTCAGGTCGCCAAATAGAACAAAACAGGTCCTTTTCATTTATATTTGCGGGAAAGGGGGTTCGTAGAAATCTTATTACAACAGCTGAAAAAATTAATTTCTCGAGTCCAGATAAGGGTAAGTCCCGAATTCCCTTGAAAATAAAGGCCCAATAACCGAATTCCCGCAAAAATAAAGGCATAATCCCGGCTTCCCGAAAAAGATCCATCCACCTCTCTTGTCAAAAATAAAAATAAAAGTGATACCGGGTATAAATTAATCCGAATAAATTGAATTCCAAAATTTTGGGTCTATATGATACAGGCAAAGTGGGCATGCAAAACAAATTTCTGGGTAGAGGAGTCTAAATACAGCACAAACAACATTATCCAAAAGACCAAAAAAGTAAAAAGGTATATTTTAACAAAACGCATTTGACTAGCAGGTCGAACAACGGGTGTTCTTAAACCCTGCTGACTGCCATGGCGATTGCTAAATAAACGGATTACCAGATGTAACAAAATGGATCTTAATTTTTAATTTAATAGTAAACAGAAAACAATAAACTTGCGGAAAAGATGGTATACCACAAACATGAGGTGCAAAAATTGGTACACCATATCCGGATTTCGACAATTAATGTCTCTTCATTGATGTTAGGAATCGAAATGGTATTTGGAAGGCCATATAATTTACCTCAATTTAGGATAGACTCTTGAATTTTGAAGAGTCGAAATAGGATGAACGGATTATATAAACCCGAAGGCAAATATAATACAAGCCCAAACGAAAAAATATAAACAAGTCTAAATATTATATATGCTATTTTTGTTTTCAATTTAAACTTTTTTGTAATGCAAATCAACTACTAGTAATATGATATCTAAAATAAAAAAAACCATAGTACAACAAATAAATGACTAGAATGAATTATTTAATTTTACAAACTATCCGAGAATTCAAATATCGACAAATATTAAGAGTGACCGAACAACACATTAATTCTGGAATGCACGTTCATGGTGAATTATCACTTTTGTTACGAATATTGTTCGATATTTTAATTATTTGCTTAGTTATTCTTTTTATTACATTGACATTTATGAATGTATATAAAGTAGAAAATGCCAGCAACTAAATCTTTTTCTACGTAATCTGACTTTGTTTTGTTGTAACGTCATTGACAACATCTTGACAACACATATTTTTGTATGAAGTATAGGATATCTGCCATGTTGGTTTAAGTGTTCAGCTAAATCACAGCATTTTTCTGTAACCAATGTAGAAATAGTGTATGATTCAATTTTGAGTCTCAAATGAGTAGTAATAAGGATTGATTTATATAGGATCTTTTACTTTTTGTCTGTGTTCGTGTTGATGTTGCTGTTATATGAGATTTATATACCAAAGAACAAATACTTCCCCTTCAAGTAACTGGGTACCTTGCATCCATGAACCTTTCCTCAGAATACAATACATGGTATCGATTTATCAATTATTTGTGTCCAATAAATACTGTTATTACACATGTTCCGCTATTTGTTGCAATAAAGATATGGATTATTTTCTCTTTTTTCTTGAAAATGGACCAATAGTTTTATTTTTCTGCCAAACGTCCAACAGTCTAGAATTGTAAACGTTAAATCGTACTATATCTTAGACAGATACTTAAGTTTCGGAGAAACTCATTTATTTATTAGTTAAAATTTGCTTTGAACTTGCTTTCAATAAATATTGGTAACTTTTGTCTCGTGCCTTGATGTTTGTTTGTTTGTTATTCATGTTGTTGTTTCGTACCAATCTGACAATACAAACTATCTCCATCTGGTTTTTACAGTTTGCTGTCCCGGATTAGAGGAGAATAGATCGTTAAAGCATGTTTAATTTCCCAACTTAAGTATGACCTTGTATTAAGCCAGGAGACTGTGTTTGTCGCTGGTTGCTGTCTGACATATTTGTTTTTCGTTTATTGTTCTTTCATAAATCAGGCACTTGGTTTTCTAGTTTGAACTCTTCCACATTTTGTAATTTTCTCAAAATAAAAACATCGTCGTAAAATGTAACATGTTAACATTATTCTTCAGATGAATCCAGTTATCTAAAAAAAAGCAAACAAAATAATTTACAGTACCAATTCAATAAACAGCATATGAAATCAACTGTTGGAGAGTTATCTGGAACTCTTCAATATAAATAAAAAGATGTGGTATGAGTGCCAATGAGACAACTCTCCATCCAAGTCACAATGTGTAAAAAGTAAACAATTTTAGGTCAAAGTACGGCCTTCAATACGGAGCCTTGGCTCCCACCGAACAGCAAGCTATAAAGGGCCCCGAAAAGGCTAGTGTAAAACAATTCAAACAGGAAAACCAACGGTCTAATCTATATAAAAAAACGACAAACGATAAACACTTATGAACCACACCAACAAACGACAACCACTGAACAACAGGATCCTGACTTAGGACAGGTGCATAAAAATGCAGCGGGTTTAAACGTTTAAACAGGCGCCAACTTTCACCTTAACCTGAAGCAGTGGTATAACATTACAACATAAAAAGACACACAATAAAATATCAATTGAAATGGCTTAACTCGATCAAAAAGACAATACACAAAAACAAATCAATATACACTGAACTAATAAGTTTGATCTAATACTATGACACAATATAAATAAAAAAGATGTTTCAATGTCAAAAAAACAACTTTAACCTAGGACAAAATGGCTTTAAATAAAGTTACGTACACATATAAATTTAAACATAATAATTTTGTTGTTAGGAGTATAGAAACATTTTTTACAAAATGAATTTGTTAGTCATAGTTCGAGTACAGAAGTGAAATTTTTTTCGTCATACTAAATACTCAAAGGTGGTAAATATTAGAAATAGTAAGACGAGATATAACACAAAATAAGTAAACATTGAATAACAGAAATGCATTACAAATTGTGTCAACAGGTCAAATTAACACGAAAGTACGATTTGAGAGTACTCGAAGTTACTGAAGCTAGTTAAAAGCCAAAAACAATTAATAATAAAAAAATCATGCATCATGGACATATTGCCTTTTACTTTGAATTCAAATTGTTGTTTGATTATCTTCAATTCAAGTACCCTTCACCTTTACAGACATCAATTATATTTAGTCTAATGATGATCATTTACAGTCGGTAAAATAACAATGGAAAAAGGAGGCGTAAGATTCTAAAATCATAACCGGTTGAAAATCGTCTGCATGAAATGAATCGGCGACTGTTTTTCTTTATTAATTCCTATTACTATAATATTTTAAAAGACGTCCAATCGAATCGAACCACTATAATTATAGTTTTTACAGCGACTCAAACTCAACAAAAGATGTTAGTCAGTGTCCAACAATAACGCATTTATTTATCAAACAATTGGAATGAATAGTAAACAAAATAATCATGTTCAAAGTAATATTTATCAGACGGTTGACTTTCAATGGTATATATTTAATACTAATGATACAAACACAATTTTATCCTTTGTCTATTTCAGGTCTAATAAATGACGTGAAGATTAATAACATAACAGTAATAGTGATATATTTCATTTAGAAAACATAAGAGAAAATGACAAAATGGCAACTGGATCCGTCAAAGGTAAAGAATATGATTACCTATTGACCTGCAGTCATATGTCTAGAGACATTTAAAACTCCAAAAATTTGCCATGTGTACATACTTTCTGTAAGTTATGTTTTCATACATATATCAAGTCATCCCTTTCTAAGGAAATCGTAAGTAATGGTCTTGGAAGTTCAGTATGTCGCACGTTAGTGTCTATAGAAAAAACATTCCGGAATATCGAATGTTGGACAGAGAAGCTTCCGAACAATCATTTGATAATATCAATTATTGACCGACAAGTAATACAAAAAAAAATATAATGCAACGCGTTCGAACTAAGCAATGTAATCCAGAAGGCCTTGTCATGGTGTACAGTGTGTGAGGTGGCAATGTGTGTTGCTAGTGAAAACTGCTATCGTAAGTTTAAACTGTCCTCTCGCCATAAAGTTTTGACATTACAAGAAGAACAAGTAAACAAGACTGTAACTATTTCCGGATTGATCACATGTGAATACCATTTGGATAAATGTGTCGAGATTTTTTGTGTGCATCGTAAGTGCGAAAAGGTGGTTGTAATAAAAGAAGCGGCAGCCAGTAGTAAAGAGGCAATTCAGACGACTGAATTTCTTGAGCTGATACTGAAGTGGAAAATTTTGCTGGACAAATCAATCCCAAATACTGAAAAAAATTGTGGCAAACGTTGAAATTTTGGAGAACAATTTATTTTCAGAAATTGAAAAGTTAACGAAATATATATTTGAACACGTCATTAACATGAAGAAAGGTGGACCAGGTGATATCGAAAGAATTCGAAAAGAAGAGTTAGCAGTGTCATTTGATAAGGGAGCTACCATTTGATTTTTATGGAGGGGCTAGAATGAAAAATGTTGTCCTGCCTATTTATTTTTCCCTCTATTCGGTCCTGCCTTTTTATTTTTCACTCTATTCGGTCCTGCCTTTTTTTTTTTAGTTTATCCTGACTTTTTTATTTACATAAATTGTCATCCTGCCTTTTGTTTTTGCAAATAATCTCATCCTGCCTTTTTTTTTACTCAAAACTCCTGTCCTGCCTATTTTTTTCAAATTTCATCCTAGCCCCCCCCCCCCCCCCCCCCCATAAAAATCAAATGGTAGCTCCCTAAAGCAAAAGAAATTCATTTTATAACTACCCAGACAATGGCTGCAATACAGAAAATTCATCTCTTTGCTTCTATTCATAGTCTACGTTATATAGACGTAAATAACCAATTCATTGCAGCCGGTTTAATTAAGAACTATTTTGGTTGAACGCAACAAACGGCGAGACAATAAAAGAAGTAGGTAAAAATGGTCTGTCTTGCTATATCTGCGCATATGGAAGTGACGGTTATGTTAATGCCGACGGACCGAATAGTGTGTCTTGTTTAGTATATGGTTTGAATAAATTTACTTACACGAGCCAAATGTTAACAAATCCGAAGGGAGTTGATGTCGATTTATATGGAAATTTCTACATTTGTTCACGACGTTCAAAGAGCATACATCAAATTTCACTATCGGGAGAATTGATCAGAATAATTCCATATCAAGAACTTGAGACAATGGACCCATAGATTATAAGATTCAAATTAAACAGTAATAAGTTCTTGGTTACGTCTATATCATCCAGCAAAGTTGTTGTTGCTGAGTTAATTTCAATATAATTTCTACTGGTGGAAACTGTTCAATTGAAAACTAGTTACAAAATTTATTTTTTAAATCGAAATATTTTATACATAACTAAAACATATCATTCTTCTTGAACATCATGGTTCATACATCCGGGTTTTTGAACACTTTTGTCAATATAAAACATTAAATTGATGGTGAAATAATTTAAAACACATTATTGCGTTGATAAATTCAGAAAAAATCTAGGGTACAACTCCCTCAGGCAAGTTGACCACAGCCGAATTTGGATATTTTTTTTTGTCTCTTTTTGGTCGTATGCCTGCTAAAGTAACTACGTATTGATACCTACATTTCAAATGTTTGGTTTTAGCGTTTGTGATGATTGGAAATCCAGAAAAGCGCTTTGGACGCACGGAATTTATAAGATGTTGTTTTCAGTAAGGTAATATAAAACGAATATATATGGTACAAGATCAAATGATGGAAAAAAATATCTAAACAGTCTATAAAAACTCAGTTGACCCCGAAATTTAGTTATCATTTCAGGAGGGAACTGGATATGACATATATGTAGATGCATATAAAACAGCATTCCAAGAGAATACAAAAAAAATAAAAATATCAATGGAAAATCACCTGTTTATTGCTGTTCTTTATCTTGAAATTAATAGGCAAAATACGGCCTTCGGAAAAAAACAATTGTCTAAACAGTGTGTCTAGTTCTCAAGAACCCTATTTTGAAAAACTCTGTGGAAAAGGTTATCACAGACATCTTCAAATATCTCTAATCAGCATCAAATCCTCTAAAGACTAAGAACATTAAAGTATAAATTGACAGAACCACTTTCTAAGTACGGACAGGCACCTAAGATTAGGACAGATTTAAACTATTCTTTCGGCATTCGCCCCTTCACATTTCAATTCCGACCAGTGGAATAACAAAGGAAAACGTACAATTAAAATCACAATAGAAAGGACACGTAACCCTACAGGTTGTTTTTCTCTTTTCCTCGTATGTCAACGAATAAGACTTCTCATTGAGTTTTTGGTGGGGTTCGTGTTCCTCATTCTTTAGTTTTATATGCTGTTTTGTTTACTGTTGTTTTTCTTTTAAGTCGTTTTTAGTACTTGCCATGGCGTTGTCAGTGGATCATCGACAATTTTACAAGGTTTTGTATTTTCCGCCTGTCTTTTAATTGTTCTTTTCATCTTGCGTTTTGAACAATGAGGTTGTCAGTTTCGCTTCGACCTCATTTGAATAACCCTTTCGAATCTTCCGCCTCTATTCTTACGCTATACAAACAACTAAACAGTCAAGTGAATAGAAAATAATACTATATTATATTATTCAACAAATGTAATAAGATTATTAAGGTTTGGACTAAGAACGATAACTCGGGTATAAAAAAATACAAAGTGTGCAGATTGAAGACAACGTAAATTAACAACCATTTTACTGCTGTATATCATTTTCTAGCTCCTGCGTGCACTCCCGTTGTATTTGTTAGGATCGTGCTGCAGAATATTTACTGCATATTTAGTTTTCTGTGTGTTTTTTTTTATTTTGGACTGTTGTTCAACATTTCGTCTTACTTCTTCTGTCTGTTTTTCTTTGACTTAAGGTTTTCCCGTTAATGATTATTCGTTCTATAATTGTAACATGTGTAATGTCGATCTGTAAATTTAGCGGCCCGAGAAAATATACAGTTTTCTCAAACTCAATGTGTTTGTCAATGACACAAGTACTTGACGTCATATACCAGAGACATCTGATTTTTCTAAAACATTTAATTTAAATGCTTTTAAAGTCATTCATCAAAGGAAATGCAGTTTTTCTTTAAAAATCACATCGAAAATCTCACATATTAAAAAAGATATTTTTAATAGAAACTGAATTAATTTTTGTACCATTTAATCTCCCTCGGTCTATACAATGATTTATTTCCACTTGCAGTTTCTTACTCTTATTTTTGTATAGATAAAATACAAAATACATCATTTATATGCATAGTACATTCACCAGTTAGTGAGGACGTGACTTTAAATGTCATTTACCTTGAAATGTTGATATTGAATTTATTGCAAATTGTCATCGATCATTTGTCATTTATTTCTATGCATTTGGTAATATATTTCCCCTTTTTATATATTATTCAATCAATGAAATGCTTTAAGGTGAAAGTGCATTCTTCAAATCCATAAAAATGTGTGGCTTTTGAGAATAATAGCGGTACCAATTTTTTTACACTGTAAATTATCAAGATTCTGCTTTAATCCTGAGGCAAACAAAATCACCATACACACTTCCGTCATTCGTGTAATCGAGACTCCAGTCCGTTGATGTAATTTTTCATGTAGCTGCAGAAAACATAGGTCCGTTAGCTGAGTAAACGTGAAACTGACACTTCTTCCAATTAATGCAAACTTCTGAAAATTCAAGTCGGTCTTTTAACGAAAAATTTAATACAAATTCTTATTGATTTATCGATCTATCTAAATTTAACCCACCAAACCAATCAGCCAATAAGTTTAGACTGTATAGAGGCCTAGCAGTATGTTAAAAAATATTAATTAGCTACAGTCAACAATATCTTTTAAAATAAAATACAACTTTCAGGTACGATCGTAATGATGCAATGTGCAAAAAATTTATCAGGTATCAGGAGGATCTATCAGCGTGACAACATTACAATTGCTACCCTTTTTATGATAAAAAAAATAATACATATGATGGGGGATAATTCTAAGAAAGTAGCCCAATTGTGTACATTTATATTCTCGATAACTATGCAATAAATTTTAAAAGAACAAAAATACGAAGATAGGAAAAATCAATGCACAAGGTCATGTTTTTCTCTGACTGTTTATGACGTCTTTACACTAAATCCATTGGATGTTGGATGTGTACGGATTGATAATTTAGTCTTAGATGCAAGGTTTTTTTTTATTAGTTGTTAGTGGCTGTGAACTAGTTGTCAGTAACTGCGAGTACTCTCAGGTCTGTACTTTGTGTCTTTTTGTTGTTTGGATGTACAAGTACCCGGCCACGTCCACTTGTATTTGTAGTATTTGTATTTATATCCATCTGATGAGTTAAGCCTCTTTCAACTGATTTTTATAGTTTGTTCATATGTTGTACTGTTACACCACTATCCCAGGTTAGGGGGAGGGTTGAGATCCCGCTAATATGATTAACCCCGCCACATTCTGTATGTATATGCCTGTCCCAAGTCAGGAGCCTGTAATTCAGTGGTTGTCGTTTGTTTATGTGTTACATATTTGTTTTTCGTTCATTTTTTGTACATAAATTAAGCCGTTAGTTTTCTCGTTTGAATTGTTTTACATTGTCATTTCGGGGCCTTTTATAGCTGACTGTGCGGTATGGGTTTTGCTCATTGTTGAAGGCCGTACGGTGACCTATAGTTGTTAATTTCTGTGCCATTTGGTCTCTTGTGGAGAGTTGTCTCATTGGCAATCATACTACATCTTCCTATTTATATGTAAACTATAATAACATTAACGGAATTAATTTTACTGTTTTAGATGGGCGTTTCGACAATGAATATCTCTCTCGAACCCAAGATATATGAAAATCCGAAAGATTATACAAATATTGAGCAGAATGAATTGTGCTATTGTAAAAACTTTGCAGACACCTACATTGTGCTTTCTAATACTTTGAATTACGAGTGGATATATGCTTAGCATGAAAATCTGTGTAACAGTTATCCAGCCAAGGTGTGTCTGTGTGATCACTCCGGGTTTTAAGATGGTTCAAAATTCAGAATTGAAGACATAGCATGAAAATAATTATGTTTTTTTTTATGATTTGCAGAAAGTTTAAACACCATGTAAATCATCTACTACCAACCTTTCACATGTACTTTGCCGTACGATTAAAAATAAGTTAGAGGTCGAACACAGGTACCACAGTTTAGATATATACTTGTACTTCCTTTGTAAAAGAATTAATGCGAACAGATAATATATCAAATTTAAGAAGTTGATAAGAGTCAAATATACAGTTTTCTCAAACTCAATGTGTTTGTCAATGACACAAGTACTTGACGTCATATACCAGAGACATCTGATTTTTCTAAAACATTTAATTTAAATGCTTTTAAAGTCATTCATCAAAGGAAATGCAGTTTTTCTTTAAAAATCACATCGAAAATCTCACATATTAAAAAAGATATTTTTAATAGAAACTGAATTAATTTTTGTACCATTTAATCTCCCTCGGTCTATACAATGATTTATTTCCACTTGCAGTTTCTTACTCTTATTTTTGTATAGATAAAATACAAAATACATCATTTATATGCATAGTACATTCACCAGTTAGTGAGGACGTGACTTTAAATGTCATTTACCTTGAAATGTTGATATTGAATTTATTGCAAATTGTCATCGATCATTTGTCATTTATTTCTATGCATTTGGTAATATATTTCCCCTTTTTATATATTATTCAATCAATGAAATGCTTTAAGGTGAAAGTGCATTCTTCAAATCCATAAAAATGTGTGGCTTTTGAGAATAATAGCGGTACCAATTTTTTTACACTGTAAATTATCAAGATTCTGCTTTAATCCTGAGGCAAACAAAATCACCATACACACTTCCGTCATTCGTGTAATCGAGACTCCAGTCCGTTGATGTAATTTTTCATGTAGCTGCAGAAAACATAGGTCCGTTAGCTGAGTAAACGTGAAACTGACACTTCTTCCAATTAATGCAAACTTCTGAAAATTCAAGTCGGTCTTTTAACGAAAAATTTAATACAAATTCTTATTGATTTATCGATCTATCTAAATTTAACCCACCAAACCAATCAGCCAATAAGTTTAGACTGTATAGAGGCCTAGCAGTATGTTAAAAAATATTAATTAGCTACAGTCAACAATATCTTTTAAAATAAAATACAACTTTCAGGTACGATCGTAATGATGCAATGTGCAAAAAATTTATCAGGTATCAGGAGGATCTATCAGCGTGACAACATTACAATTGCTACCCTTTTTATGATAAAAAAAATAATACATATGATGGGGGATAATTCTAAGAAAGTAGCCCAATTGTGTACATTTATATTCTCGATAACTATGCAATAAATTTTAAAAGAACAAAAATACGAAGATAGGAAAAATCAATGCACAAGGTCATGTTTTTCTCTGACTGTTTATGACGTCTTTACACTAAATCCATTGGATGTTGGATGTGTACGGATTGATAATTTAGTCTTAGATGCAAGGTTTTTTTTTATTAGTTGTTAGTGGCTGTGAACTAGTTGTCAGTAACTGCGAGTACTCTCAGGTCTGTACTTTGTGTCTTTTTGTTGTTTGGATGTACAAGTACCCGGCCACGTCCACTTGTATTTGTAGTATTTGTATTTATATCCATCTGATGAGTTAAGCCTCTTTCAACTGATTTTTATAGTTTGTTCATATGTTGTTCTGTTACACCACTATCCCAGGTTAGGGGGAGGGTTGAGATCCCGCTAATATGATTAACCCCGCCACATTCTGTATGTATATGCCTGTCCCAAGTCAGGAGCCTGTAATTCAGTGGTTGTCGTTTGTTTATGTGTTACATATTTGTTTTTCGTTCATTTTTTGTACATAAATTAAGCCGTTAGTTTTCTCGTTTGAATTGTTTTACATTGTCATTTCGGGGCCTTTTATAGCTGACTGTGCGGTATGGGTTTTGCTCATTGTTGAAGGCCGTACGGTGACCTATAGTTGTTAATTTCTGTGCCATTTGGTCTCTTGTGGAGAGTTGTCTCATTGGCAATCATACTACATCTTCCTATTTATATGTAAACTATAATAACATTAACGGAATTAATTTTACTGTTTTAGATGGGCGTTTCGACAATGAATATCTCTCTCGAACCCAAGATATATGAAAATCCGAAAAATTATACAAATATTGAGCAGAATGAATTGTGCTATTGTGAAAACTTTGCAGACACCTACATTGTGCTTTCTAATACTTTGAATTACGAGTGGATATATGCTTAGCATGAAAATCTGTGTAACAGTTATCCAGCCAAGGTGTGTCTATGTGATCACTCCGGGTTTTAAGATGGTTCAAAATTCAGAATTGAAGACATAGCATGAAAATAATTATGTTTTTTTTTATGATTTGCAGAAAGTTTAAACACCATGTAAATCATCTACTACCAACCTTTCACATGTACTTTGCCGTACGATTAAAAATAAGTTAGAGGTCGAACACAGGTACCACAGTTTAGATATATACTTGTACTTCCTTTGTAAAAGAATTAATGCGAACAGATAATATATCAAATTTAAGAAGTTGATAAGAGTCATGACACTGTTTATCAGTATCTTATACTCGTGTCAGTAATTGAATAACATTTGGTACAATGTAACGAAGTAAGTCGTTTGGATTACCAAGTGGCCAATGTTATACAAAACTAAATTTAAAGATAAATTTTATAAAGAAAACAAGAATCAAGTAAACTCAACATAGAGGAAATAATAAAACAAATGTTACTTAATAAACATACACAAAACAGAACTAAATAAATGTAACGCCATTTTTATTACAGATAAAATTAAAATTGAGAATGGAAATGGGGAATGTGTCAAAGAGACAACTACCCGACCACAGAACAGACAACAGCCGAAGGCCACCAACAGGTCTTCAATGCAGCGAGAAATTCCCGCACCCGGAGGCGTCCTTCAGCTGGCCCCTAAACAAATATATATACTAGTTCAGTGATAATGAACGCCATACTAAACTCCAAATTGTACACAAGAAACTAAAATTAAAAATAATACAAGACTAACAAAGGCTAGAGGCTCCTGACTTGGGACAGGCGCAAAAATGCGGCGGGGTTAAACATGTTTATGAGATCTCAACCCTCCCCCTATACCTCTAGCCAATGTAGAAAAGTAAACGCATAACAATACGCACATTAAAATTCAGTTCAAGAGAAGTCCGAGTCTGATGTCAGAAGATGTAACCAAAGAAAATAAACAAAATGACAATAATACATAAATAACAACAGACTACTAGCAGTTAACTGACATGCCAGCTCCAGGCTTCAATTAAACTGATTGAAAGATTATGTCTTCATCATATGAATATCAGGCACAATCCTTCCCGTTAGGGGTTTAGTATCATACCATCATAACATATATGAGAAGAACATAACCCGTGTCATGCCAACAACTGGTTTTTAAATAAATGTGTTTAGTGCCGCTGCAAAGACCCTATAAGTGAATCAATATTAACGCCAAAATATGCAATCTTTAATGACCTGACAACAGTATCGTAACTATATCCCTTCTTAATAAGTCTATTTAAAGATTTTGTTAGTTTCAGAGGTGAATACTGACATTTTTGTGCTTTATAAAGAATATTTCCATAAAAAATTGGATGTGAAATACCTGAACGTATAAGAAGTCTGCATGTTGAGCTATATTTACGAATGATGTCCTTATACCGATGATAAAATTTAGTAAATGTTTTGACTAGTTTGTGATATCGAAAACCCTGGTGTAATAATTTTTCAGTAATACATAAATTTCTCTCGTTAAAATCTAAAACATTGTTACATACACGAGCGAATCGTACAAGTTGAGATATATAAACACCGTAAGATGGTGACAAGGGAACGTCACCATCTAAAAATGGATAATTAACGATAGGAAATGAAAAATCATCTCTTTTATCATATATTTTAGTATTAAGCTTTCCGTTAATGATATAGATATCAAGATCGAGGAAAGGGCAGTGGTCATTGTTAGTATTAGCTTTATTTAAAGTAAGTTCAACAGGATAAATTTCTTTAGTATACATACTGAAGTCGTCATTATTGAGAGCCAAAATTATTGAGACACCATTTATATCCGACATGTCGACGGTTTTAACAACAAAATCGGGCCTAAAAACAACTGCAAACTAAACATTGAACACAAAAATGTATACATTTTTATAAAATAGCAATGATCTGTTCATCTGGACCGCGAGCAAGAAATATCATCTCCACAGTAAAACAGACCTCAATGTACCATATAAATAAGTATAAATGTCTTACTAAAGTGTTGTAATTATAAGGCTCGTGACATCCTTGTTCTGAATTGACAATAATAATACCCAACTGCTATTTTAACTAACTCTCCAACTCCTCACAGGACTATGCTTTATAATGTGTAAACTTACTTGTGAAAGTACAATGGGTGCCTAATCACGTGATGCTCAATGTTTGTCTTGGCTGCAATTTCTCAAATAGTAAATTTAAATTCTTGAAGAATCAAAAACTCAAACGGTGTAATCGTTGGGTTACTTGTGTTCATCCTCTGTAACCACTGCAATGGAGCATGAGCAGTACCAATAGTGAACACTTTACCCTCCAGATAATTTCGTAACATTTATACCACCCAAACTATTGCAAATAAAATATCGATCCTGTTATACAGAGTCACTACAGATGCAACATGTTCAATTCTTATAAAATTTTTATATATGAAAGTTATTTTGTGTTTTGTCTGACCAATGAACTTTATTTTGTGCATTTTCTATTTAAGGTTTGTTAACGGTACGGATATGTCTGAAAACGGTGGTATGGATTTTCGGTAAAAGCCTATCAGTCTTAGAAATGACCCATCCTGTTTCTTAGTTAAAAGTATCGGAAACTGTCGTATAGCAGAAACCTTGTCCTAAACAGGTTTAATATTGCCGCTTTCTGCAATATGACCAAAAAGTTCTAGCTCCCCATAGCCGAATGAATGCTTACTCGGTTTGACAACGAGCTTTTTCTGTCTCAACTCATCAAATACTGCCTCCAAATGCTCAATGTGGTACCCTCAAGTGTCGCTAAATATACCGTTATATCACCAATGAACGAATTAGCAGAATCCTCGTATCGTGCAATGACCTAGTCTATCATACGGACGAAAGTAACACCTGAATTAATCTTTCAAAACGGAGTGACAGCAAAATCCATAAAAACCGAAAATTCAAACGGTTTCAACCAACGGAACTAGTGAAAAACAACTATCGTATATTAGGCTTTCGAAAACACAAATAAAACAAATACACGTAATATCAACATAAAACGCGAGAACAAAAAAAATATTTATTATAACAAAATAAAACGGCCAGGACGGAAAAGATCAAAATAAACACATGAATCCGATATCTTTTTCATTGGATTTTTTACTTTGGATCAATAATGATTTCATTATAGATTTATTTTATAAATGTTTAACGTTCAAGTCATGCAATGTAGCAAACGAATACAAAGCGATACTATTTAAACTGGATATAAAAAGATAACAATGTCAAAATGGCGACTGGACAAGAATGTGTCGTAGAGGAAAAAGGGCGACTTATTAACTTGTAGTATATGTCTAGAGACATATAAAACTCCAAAGTATTTACCATGTCTACATACTTTCTGTAAGTTATGCATTCATACATACATTCAGTCATCCGTTTCCAAATAAAACATTAATAATGGTTTCAAGTGTCCGGTTTGTCGATCATTCGTGTATGTTGGAAATCGTTCCAGTAATCCTAAATGTTGGGTAGGGGAACTTCCGAACAATTATTTGATTATATCGATAGTAACAGAACTTACAGACAGAACGACTGAAATCTCCAGTTTAAAATCTACCGTTGGTACCTGACACAGGACATTAAGTACATGTATCAATGATGGGTCCGAAATTCAGTGTTTGATTGAGGTCAAAAAGTTGGCTCCAATGAAAGAAAAAATCGAAAATGAAATAAAAACTGCAACATAAAACATTGATGAAAGGTTAATCAATTTTTAAGGAAATCCTGTCCTAGAAAAATTTCAAGAAAACGTAAAATCGCTCGGTAAAATTACAAATCTTTAAACAAAGCGTGGAGTCGGAGGCACTATGTGATCTTTTGATCAATTCGTTACAGAAACCGCAAGAACAAAATTCCTAACTGGAAAACTGAAAACGCTGTTTACCCTCGACGCAGTCAAAAACCAACGGGTATGCAGTGCGTGGAATATTTACTGAAGAATTTATATGTAACACACATCAAAATATCTTGATTTAATCTCAACGGTTTATTTCAGTATGATATCAAGTTTGACTGTGATCCATATGATATCGCAAAATTTTGAGAAAATGAGTTAGCAGTGTCATTTCCTAATTCTAAGATCATTCAGTTGGTAAATATCAAGACAATGACCATCGCAAGGCAAATCCACCTTCCTGTTTCGATTTATGGTTTACGATATTTAGATTTAAATGACCAATTCGTTGCTGCATGTATCAACAAAATTATTTGGTTTAATGCGACAAACGATAAAAAAATTATAGAAACAAAAACAGTTGGGGAAACATAATATATTTGTTATTATGAAAGCAATAGTTATGTGTATGCCGATGGATCGAATAGTGCGTCTTGTTCAGCAAATCGGGAAATGAAATTCACTTACAAATGACTCTGGAGGTGTGTCTCTCTGGTGGTGTGCCTAATATTGGCAGAAGTTATATATAATGCATTTTTGATGATTTTATCCTGAGACGAAAACAAAAAGTTGTCAAATCGTAGAGGAAATGGTATAGATGTCTAAGGAAATATTTACTTGATATTCTCATGATTCATCAATCTGGGTGTCTTGTCAGTATTGTCAATCAAACACTCATTTAATGTATTCATTAAGATAAAATAAATATCTACTGTACTAAACAGTAATACATTTTTGGTAACTTTACGCTCATCCGGGAAAGTTGTTGTTTCAGAAATAACCTAACTAAAATTTCTTTAAATAACATTTAAAGAGAAAACTTCTGATTTTTTATGAATCTATAATTAATTATAACATATATCTCTACTTGATTCATCCATTCAAATGTTTAGATAGTTATGTTAATGTAACGCACATATGTAGTATGGATTTTATTTAATGAAGACTAAATATTAAAGCATTTCATGTCACTTGGTTGATAAGCATAGAACAAATGTCATGGTAAACTCAATGCAAAAAATGACAGTCATTGTTTATATGTGGCCACATCATTCAATTATAACAGTCACGTTGATCTCATGATATAGCTTGATCACCTTTAGTGTTGTAGTTCATGTGTTCGATAACCGTCTGGGTCAAACCAAAGACTTGAAAATGGTATTTGCTGCTTCCTCACTAAGCAAGCGATATTTAGAAGAGCAAAGCATAGTCTGTTTGGAATGGTATGGCCGGGTAGGGTGGTACGTGTCCCGTTGACCTGTCCCATTATTTGTGTCGATCTTGTGTACAACAGAGTTCCTATCTATAAACTCATCATAGATAACAGGCTTAAAATTTTGCAACTGGACGTTAAACAGAATAATCAACCTCATATTCGTGATTACTATTTAATGGAATCATATTTGATGTACAGAGCTAGAACCAAATATTTGCTGTCAAATTAAATTTAGTTGTAACTAAAGTTTAAAATTCATTGATTTGAACTGTAAATGAACCAAAAATTACTTCCTTACTAAAAGTTACATGATTTACATCCATACTCACAATCAGGAAAATTAAAAAACCAAAGGAGTCCAAACATTTGACAAACTTAAACAATTCCTACCATTTCATCGTAATTGTTGTGTCTTCTACCATCTACAAAGCAGTTTATTAAAATTTCCAATATTATAAAAAAGTCCCTACATTACCAAGACCTATCCATAAATGAAATGCCTATAAACATGATAAAGGAAGTCATGCTTAATTATAAACAATATTTGTTCAATTAATAGATTTCGTCATGGTTTGCTTTAACATGTTAAAATTATAGTACAGCAATTTACACCAAATATTAAGTTATCGTGATGAGTGAATTGTCAACAGTGTATTTTTGTGTATATTCTGCATGATGTAAAGTTTTGCTGGATTTACCATACTTCGAAATCTCGCCTTGGTTTCAACACTGTTTTCTGCGATCTTGGACAGATTCCAACCCAACCCAAACCTTTATGAAATATTGCAACAATGTATTTGATGGCGTTTAATGATCTTGGAACAGATGCTAACGGTCAAAATATTTCATTGACTGATTGAAAATCGTCAAGAATAATCAAAACATCTGTACAATAATATCTACGTAAAAAAACCTTTATAATAAGTTTTCGTAATTGATTGATTCTATCGAATCACTAACATTATTTGCAAAATCTATCGGTGATCTTACGAAAATACAAACACGTTTATTCGTATCGTAGGACGGGAAAACACTGTAATCTCCTGCAATATTATCTTTAAACATATGATTGACATTCATTTGGATACGTATACCGGTACTTCATGTACGAACATTAACATTCATCGTGTATCTATTATAGACGCATTATCTCTAATCTACAAAGTTCAATAATTAAACTGTATATTGATAAATTATCAATGTAACAATAACTATATCTTTCATTCATGAGACATACGAGACACATGAAAAAATGTCGACTAGATCAGTAAAAGTAGGAAAAGAAGAAGATGACCTGTTGACATGTAGTATATGTCTACAGACGTATATAGTTATCAAAGGTACCAGGATTATAATTTAATACGCCAGACGCGCGTTTCGTCTACATAAGACTCATCAATGACGCTCAAATATTTACCATGTCTACCTACTTTCTGTAAAGTATGCATTAATCAGTACATTTTGGCTTCCGTTACAAAAGACAAAAACGGGAATAAAGGCTTCAGCTGTCCCGTTTGTCGACAATTTGTGTCTATTGGTGAGCAGTCCAGTAATCGGGAATGTTGGGCAGAGGAACTTACGGACAATCATTTAATTATATCGATGATTGACCGAAAGGCTTTACAGAAGCAAGAAAAACTGTGCAACGTTTGCGAACTTAGCAATGTTAATCAAAAGGCTGTGTCATGGTGTACCGTGTGTCAGGAAGCACTGTGTTGTACTTGCGAAAACTACCATCGTAAGTTTAAAATGTCCTCCAACCATAAAATTCTTACATTACAAGAGGAACAAGCAGACAAGACAACGGCTGTTTCCTGTTCTATCACGTGCGAAGACCATTCGGATAAATTTATAATGATTTATTGTGTAGATCACAATAAGCCATGCTGCACTGTATGCGCAACCGTAAAACATCGAAAGTGCGAAAAAGTCGTTGTAATAGAAGATGCTGCAGCCGGCGTTAAGGATTCAAAGCAGACGACTGAATTTCTAGAGCTTATTATGCAATGGAAAACGATACTTGATAAATCCATCGAAGACACAGAGAAAAATATGGCTAGCGTTGAAAATTTGGATAACAATATATTTTCAAAAATCGAAAGTTTGAAGAAAGACATAATGGAACATGTCAATAAAATGGAAAAAGCTGCAAAAGCCGAATTGACCATCACAAAGAAAGAAATACGTATACAACTTTCAGACAAACTGACTGAAATGTCGAGTTTAACGTCGACCATAGATAACTGGCACATGATTTGTTTGTACATGTGTGAAAGATGGGTCCGATATTCAGTGTTTGATTGAGATCAACAAACTGATTCCGATGAAAGATAAAATAGAAGCTGAAATAGTTAAAGCTACTTCAGACATTGATGAAAAATCATTTAGTTTTGAAAGAAACCGTGTAGTAGAAAACTTTGAAGAAGAGGTTAAATCTCTTGGCCAAATCCGCATTGAAAGTAAACATGAAACTATTCAGTCAGAGTCACTTTGGTCTTCTTCAATTGATTCGGTTCCGAACCAGAAAGAACCTAACTTCCATACTGGGAAGGTGAACTCGCTCTTTACTCTTGATGCAGGGGATAACAGATGGTCAGCAGTCTGAGGAATATTTACTGAAGAATTCATTTTCATAAGTAACTTATATAAGAAAAAACTCCTAAAGTTTTATCTCAACGGCGTATTTCATTCAGATATTCAGTTTCACAATGGACCATATGATATCGCAAAATTCAGAGAAGATAAGTTAGCAGTGGCCTTTATAGATTCACAAGAAATATAGTTGATCAATATTCACACAATGACCATTGGATGGAAAATCGTACTTCCTGTACCAGTTGGTGGATTACGTTATATAAATGTACATAACCAATTTGTCGATCACTGCATGCGATACATTTATTGTGTGGTTAAATGCGACAAACGGTCAGAAAATTAAAGAAACAAAAACAAATGGTAATACGTTTTATATATGTGCGTATGAAAGCAACAGTTACGTTTATGCCGATGGACCGAAAAGCGTGATTTGTACATCCGGTGGTACGAAACAGTTTACTTACAAAAATCAAAAATTGTCCAGTCCGAGAGGAATTGATGTGGATTTCCTTGGAAACCTTTACATTTGTTCTAAGAAATCAAGCAATATACATCAAATTTCACCATCAGGAAAACTGATAAGAATAATTTCATGTGAAGACATTGGGAAAGTGAAGCCATGGGATATAAGGTTCAAACAAAACAGTAATACATTTCTAGTAACCTCCCTCTCCTCCGGTAGAGTTGTTGTTGTGGAAATAATTTGACTTTAATCTCTTTAAAGTGAAATATTCCCTCAGTTTTAGTTTGTAACCCGGACTTGTTTTTATCCCTATCGATTTATGAGTTTCGAACAGCGGTATACTACTGTTGCCTTTATTTATATATAATTAAAAGTATCATTCTACTTCAAGATCATGAGTCATCCATCCTGGTGTCTAAAAATAATTGTCAATAAAACACTTCTAACATGTTCTTTCAGATGAAAAAAAAACCACATATATATTATACACAATTAGTTGATGGAGCAAAATATTCATACAGTTTTAATGTTTAGTTGACCCCATAGAAAATTTCATAGAAAACAGTCATCATTTCAGGAACAATTTTTGTATGCAGATTATGTATAGATATATTTACTTCTTGTTGTTGGTTTGTTGGTATAAAGCTTTTAAACTGCTTAATAGGTATATCATGGGGTCAGTGTTTATTGTAGAAGAAGCCGGAATACCCGAAAAGAATCTCCGACCTTTGGTAGGAAAATCGCAATCCTTGTAAAATACGATCGGAGTCGAACACACCTTGGAATGGTGATCTCGCCGAGAGGGGTGCTTGGATACAAGACAAATGTGCATGGGACAAATTTATATGAGAGTACTAGTCTAACGCAGTCCACAGAAACAAACATTTGTCTATACATTATGCCAAGTACTTGTTGAACAGTGTCGCGAAAAATTGTCGATACATTTTGAAAAATTTGAAATCTACATCAAATTAAAGGCCAAAAAAATAAGATATAAAGTAGCGGGATTTTCTCGCTGCGTTGAAAACCCATTGGTGGCATTCGGCTGTTGTCTGCTCTTTGCATGGTCGGGTTGTTGTCTCTTTGACATATTCCCCATTTCCATTCTCAATTTTACTGATATACTTAGTATAGCATGTTGTGCTCAATTATGTTTTGTGTACAATAGTATTATAAACTGTTAACACAGTCACAGAGATATGTCTTGCCTTTTTGTACTTCTGATAATCATAATGCAAATGTTGAAATTAAAATAGAAATACTTTAACATGTAAGTTATGCAAATATTCAAAGTCAATGAACCATGACTGAAGGTACATGGCAAAACAATCTCCATGGAACTGAGATGTGCCAATGCTAATACAACTGCATACCAAATACCATAGACTTATCATAAGTCGTTCCCTTTAAACAAACCTAAACACAAACATTGACTTGTAAACTATGTAAAAGTTTCAAAGTCAATGAACCATGATGAGGGGTGGGGCTATATAAAGAATTGGTAGAAGTTACATGGCTAACATCTTGGGCTGGTGGACAAGACAAATCGACCAGAGATGTATTGTAGTTTGTACATGATTTAATTTTGTAAACAGGAAATGGTATAAGACTGGAAATTCTGCCACAAACTGAAATTTTTGTCACGTCATACTTTACATTTATGAAGTTTTTCACCAGTATGTGTTCTCCTATGTCTCTGTAAGATACCATTTTGACTAAATGCTTTACCACATACATCACATTTGTAAGGTTTTTCACCAGTATGTGTTCTCATATGTTTCTGTAAGTTACCTTTTAGACTAAATACTTTACAGCATACATCACATTTGTAAGATTTTTCACCCGTATGAGTTTTTATATGTGTTTCTAAGGTATGACTATGAAGAAATGATTTACCACAAACATCACATTTGTGAGGTTTTTCACCAGTATGTGTTTTCACGTGTGCTTTTAAGTTATGACTGTGAAGATAATCTTTACCACATACATCACATTTATGATGTTTATCACCTGTGTGTATTCCCATGTGTGTCTGCAAGTGTTTTCTCTGACCAAATCCTTTTCCACATATATCACATTTATGAGGTTTTTCACCAGTATGAGTTCTCATGTGTGCCTTTAATTCAGCATTTTGTATAAAGTCTTTACCACATATATCACATTTATAAGGTCTTTCTCCTGTATGTATATGCATATGTCTCCGTAAGTGTTCTCTCAGACCAAACCCCTTTCAACATACTTCACATTTATAGGGTTGATCATCAGTGCTCCTAGTGTGTGTTCTTATGTGTCTCAATAATTGGTGATTCTGCCTTAACCCGTTTCCACATACACCACATTTAAAAGTTTTTTCACCAGTGTGTATTCTCATGTGTATCTGTAAAGTTTGTTTGGTTCGAAACTCTTTATCACAATCATCACATTTAAAATCCTTAGATTCCGTATGTGTTCTCATGTGTGTCTTTAATTTTGCCTCACTATTCCACTCTTTTCCACACACTTCACATGTATTACTGTCCCTGCCAGTGTGCAATCTTGTGTGTTCCTGCATGGGGTGATCTGTAGTGTAATCAAGGGAGACTACCTTGGAAGCAGCTATATTTTCCTAGCAAGACATTTATACTTCTTTCTATACTTTTGTTTGTTATTCTTCCTCTTTATTACAGGCCTGGAGTCGGATTAAGAGAAACTAATTCATTAATTTAATACAAAAAATGAAAAATAGATAAAACATTTGGCCCATTAAAGGGGCATTAGCTGTCAAATTTATGTTCACTAATTTGACTCAAATTTTCATATTTGATTTATAATATACTAAAACCGTTTCAGACAACTTAGCACCCTTCTGCCCTGAGATTCAAGCTGTAACACAGTAAAAAGTATATATATCCAAATTAAAATAAGTCTGAAATAAACAATTAACAATGCACGAATTCGATAATATATATCAGCATTTCGTGTGTATTTTAGTCTAGACACCATCTAATTAACTATCGAGATGACCTCCAAAGACTGCCGATGGTCACATCACCCGATATAAACATAAACATAAAAAGATAGCGACTTCGTGCAATTGGACTTTTCTAAGTCTGTTTGATTTCATGTTTTAGGTTATAAAAATAATTTAATCATCGATCTTACCTATATAAGAATGATTTTTTGTGGTTCGAATCAGTCAAAGAAATGGTTCACCTTTGTTTCACTTTCAATGTTGACGTTCGTTTCCTTTTAATGACTGAACATGACTAAAACTTGCGTAAATAAAAAATGTATAACCTGTAGCTAATGGGTTAAATTCAAGGTCACATGAAAACTGATCCAATGAGGTCGAATCATTCACTTGCAAGTGAATAGTTCGTCACTGATATTTCTTATTTGAACAGGATTGAACTTAAAACTGGCTGCTAAAAGCGAACTATTATTTCACTTTCATTAATGATTGAACAAAAAAAAAAAGAAAAAACATGATTTTTTTTTATATTGCGTAGCTAATGCCCAATGATGCCCCTTTAAACATTCAATTGATTACACATGGTAAAGGAATAATAACACAGAGACTTTTACAGTTTTAACCTTAACAGAATTGTTAGAGTCACACAAAGACAATATTTTTATTTCGAAAAATCATGTCATTTTGCCTGTGACAATGAGTGTTTGAAAACATAGTCGTTATCAAAACATATCAAAACATATCATTATTTTCATATCAAATTTATTTGTTCAGTGTATGTTTACTTGTTTTGTTAATATTTCTTTTTGATCTAGTTTAGCCATTTCAATTGATGGTTTAAAGTGTCTTTCTATGTTGTAATGTTATACCACTGTTTCAAGTTAGGGTGAAAGTTGGTGCCTGTTAAAACGTTTAAACCTGCTGCATTTGTTTGCACCTGTCCTAAGTAACCTGTTGTTCAGTGGTTGTCGTTTGTTGTTGTGGTTCATAAGTGTTTCTCGTTTTTTATACAGATTAGACCGTTGATTTTCCTGTTTGAATGGTTGTACACTAGTCATTTTGGGGTCCTTTCTAGCTTGCTGTTCGGTGTGAGCCAAGACCCTGTGTTGAAGGCCGTACTTGGACCTATAATGGTTTACTTTTTACAAATTGTGACTTGGATGCAGAGTTGTCTCATTTGGCACTCATACCACATCTTCTTTATATCTATGTAAAGAATTTAAGAAAATGCTCAGTTCCTAATAAGTTTTCCAAAGATACATTGTGAACTACGGGGGCATAATCACATTACATCATCATTTTATAACGTTCTATTTTGTCAATTTGACGGGAAGAGAAGTTAGGGTTAATCCCATTTATTATTGTCAGTCTTAGAGTAAGGAATCCTAACCCTGTTAAGCATGTGGTGGACACTTGCTTACATTAGGTAAAGAGTTGCATTATCATAATCTCATTTCGAATTCTGTTTCTGGGTTTGTCGTACACTGAGCTCACCTTTACTTCTTTTCTTTCTGCTTTAGGAATAAAGTTATCCATCATATTTATCATGATACTACTGCATGCATGTCACAGGTTAAAATAGTATTACCTTATTGTATCTACCATATGTCTCTGATCAATCTGTTTATATATCTATATATAGATTAATCCAGACCTGGGGTAGTTAAAAATGTAATTGTAATTAGCTGTAATTAATTACAATTTTGAAAGTAATTCAATGTAATGTGTAATTGAGCAAATTTCAATTGCATGTAATTGAAAGTAATGAATAACATTGCCTTTTCGCCATGTAATTGTGAATTACTTTTCAATTACTTTGAATTACATTTTAATATTTGCTAGGAAATTTAAAACATATTTGGCTATTCTGATGCAACTTATATTTATTTTCCTACATTTAGTAAGTTAGGTGCTTTAATTTTTTCAAATACTTTTTAAACTTTTATCATGATGGAAAAATATATCATTCCTTGATATTTCATTAATAATTATAGTATGTATAATAATCTTTATTTGTATTCAATTCATTAATTTTTCACATGTTTACATCAAAAATTAAAACAATACCAATTTATTTACATACAATTTGTAAATATGTTGTTCTAACAATTACCATAATCTTAGCCTCAGGTCATTCCTTTCACTTAGCTAATTATCAAGAAAAATTTTGACCCTTGATTAAAATGCCAAAGGCAATTTTTATTTTAAACCATCATTTTTATATGGCAAAATATGTTCAGATGAATACTATTTGAATACTTTCTACAAAATTTAAATAAAGTAGTCAAAACATACTAGAATGGAGCCCAATGTACTTAACAATTTTGACTTGCCAAAAGACAAGTCTTGAATATGCTACCATTAGTTCTTATGTAATAAATAGATGCTTCAAGTTTCCTTCAAATTTCACACGAGGTACCTTTTTAAAACATCTAAATTAACATTTTTAGTAGAAATTTTTAAGAATTTTTTTTTTAAGAATAAGATTTACATACATATTATATAAATTTGTTCCCATAAAAATAAGAAATCCAATCAAATAATCACAGTGAAAATCTAATGGTGATTATATGTAACAATGACGTTAGAAATTTGAAAAACTTAAAAACAATTCATCAACAAATATTTTTACTGTCTAGACTGTTGTTACTTTTGCGATTTTTTATTCTAAATGATGAAGCTCTTACATTTCTTTGGACAAAGGTAATTGAAATGTAATTAATTACATTGGAAATGTAATTCTAATGTAATTAATTACATTTGAAAATCAATGTAATTGTGATGTAATTAATTACATTTAAAAAGCAATGTAATTGCAATGTAATTAATTACTTTGGCATGTAATTGACCCCAGGTCTGGATTAATCAGAGACATATGCTTAAATAAAGACTTCTACTTTGAAGTGACCGCTTTCAACTGTTGAACACATTGAAGATTATGTCACTTGTACTACACATGTTGGCTTAGTAGAAACAGTAAAATTTATTAATAAGAATTATAAACAAAATCAATTCTAACATTTTTACTTATACATGTACATCAACTGTCAAGATGAAGAACAGGAATAAAAGCCCTGTTCATTGATAATTTTCTATGTTTTCTATGTATTGTGTGCGATTTTGTCCCATGTACATTTACTCCATGTCCTTTCATTTTCTAAATGTAGTACATTTTTTTTGTTTTTTTTTATATTAAGGTTCATCAAAAGTAATTGAAAAATATGGCCATGTTTACACCACAAAATCTACTATGAGTACAGATAAACTGAGGCATCTACAAAATGTAGGAAAGTTTTCAGGCATGGCAGATCTAGATAAAAGTTATATGAAGTCTATAAAGCTTCAGAAAATTATAAACTTACCTGGATTTTGATGTGCATTTTTTCCCAGTCTGCATATGCCCGCAGAAGATAGCAAAATAAACAAACACATGTGTTTCATTTGATACACAATTTAAATCACCTACAGATGTCTATTGTCCATTTAAATCAATACTATTCGCAACATTTATTATATGAGGAGAGCTTCTCGAACCTCTTTCCATACTTAGTTTATTTTGGCACCTTCTGCAGGAATGAAAACTAGAGGCTCTCATGATTCTACTTTGGTTTTGGAAATCATGTAAAAATAGATTAAAATCATAACAGATACCCTAATAATGATTGAGGCCAAATTCGGTTTAATATTGGCCCTGTAACTTAATCAAAAGCAGAAGACTTAAATTGTAAAGTTTACAGAAATTACCAATAAATTCATTGAAATTGTAGAAAATGACTTTATAAGAACAATGACAAATCAGCTACATAGTAATAACACTTGGTCAGCACCTAAAAAAAAACCCATTCATACCACTTTTGGTTTCAATCCATTACGTGGTTTTCTAGAAGAAGACATTTGTATATATTTCCCATAAGGGTCCTTTGTTGAACTAAGTCCCCTGTTGGCGGCCATCTTGGATGATGGATCAGCTACAAAGTAACAACGCTTGGTCAGCACCTCATAAGAAACATGTATGCCGTGTTTGGTTTTATTCCATTCAGTGGTTCTCTAAAAAGAAGACATTTGTATGTATTGTCCATAAGGGTCCTTTGTTAAACTAAATCCCCCTTTGGCAGCCATCTTGGTTGATGGATTTGCTACAAAGTAATAACACTTGGTCAGCACCTCATAAGGAACATTCATGCCATGTTTGGTTTCATTCCATTCAGTGGTTCTTCAAAAGAAGACTTTTGTATTTATTTCACTAAGGGTCCTTTGTTAAACTAAGTTCCCCGCTGGCAGCCATCTTGGATGATTGATTGGCTACAAAATAAAAACACTTGGTCAGCACCTCATTAGGAACATTCATGCCATGTTTGGTTTCATTCCATTCAGTGGTTCTCTAAAAGTAGACATTTGTTTGTATTTTCCATAGGGTCCTATGTTAAACTAAGTCCCTCTCTGGTGGCCATCTTGGATGATGGATCAGCTTCAAAGTAACAACACTTGGTCAGCACCTCATAAGGAACATTCATGCCATGTTTGGTTTCATTCCATTCAGTGGTTCTCTAAAAGAAGACATTTGTATGTAATGTCCGTAGGGTCATATGTTAAACTAAGTCCCCCGCTGGCGGCCATCTTGGATGATGGATCGGCTACAAAGTAACAACACTTGGTCAGCACCTCATACGGAACATTCATGCCATGTTTGGTTTTTTTCCATTCAGTGGTTCTCTAGAAGAAGTTCAAAATGTAAAAAGTTAACGAAGACGGACGCCAAGTGATGAGAAAAGCTCACTTGGACCTTTGGGCCAGGTGAGCTAAAAAATGAATGGCAAAATCCAGCAAAGTTTATAATTTTCTGAAACATAAAATGCATTTAAAATTTAATTATCCATTTCCTGCCAGGCCTTTTAACTTTTCCAGGTGCACAGGTTTGTCTGTACTCATAGTAAAATTTATGATGTAAATATGGCCATATTAGCCAAAAAATTATGATGAACCTTAAGATGGATTTATTATTATATTTTTTTCTTTTTTTTTGGAGGGGGGGGGGGGGGGGGGGGCTTTACAGTGGTTCATATATGATAACTTTTTACAAGTATTACTCCAATCATTGGCTTGTCAAGGCACCCCTCCCCTTTTTTTTTTACAATATTCTGGATCTGCACCTGACTTTCACATGTATGATAAATTTACTGATTGTAGGTGTAAGTTAAGACATCTGCTTTGAACGACTCATCACAATGCTCAGAGGAAGGCTATTCCAGGTTTTAAGGTTCATCATAACAAATAGACAAATATGGCTGTATTTACATCTCAAAAACTACTCTTGAGAACAGAGTAACCTGTGCAGTTGGAAAAGTTTTAAGGCCTGGCATCCACTAGACAAATAAAAGTTAAATGCATTTTGTGTTTCAGAAAGATAAAATCATTTTTGGATTTTGATGGGCATTTTTTTCTGTTCCTGCAGAAGCATGAGAAGGTGTAAAAATAAACTAAGTTGGGTTAAATCTTTGAGATGTTCCCTCTCAGGTAACAACTGTATTGTATTGCATTGATTGTCCTTGATTGACATGGACAATAGAAGGACAATAGATATCTACACTGCAACAGGTGAGTTAAAGAGAGTAACTGGATGGACAGTTTAAAATCTGGGAACAGTATATCTAACGGTTAATGAATCTGATAGGCTTTTCAGTATAAAATTGATAAAGTCTTGAACTTAACGAGACTTCGCGAGATTTATGAATTTTGGTAGCGTCTGACTGAAAAACTATAAGAACTGCTCGATAAATAAAGCACATAATTCCAAACGTTCAACAAATAAAAGTTTTATCGTAAAGTAGACAAATATAAAATGACCAATATAAGTGTGATTTATTTGATGTGAAGTGTTTTATTATGGTTTGTGAAATTGGGAATGCCATCAGCAACATTTTTTTATTACTCCGTTTGCATTCTGTACCCTTCTGTGATGAAATGAATGTGATTATGACAAATTTGAAGTGACAGATTACAAGTTCAATACACTGGCATCACTTATTTCTTAGTTTATCCTTGATGATTGGAAGTTCATTACCCTAACTCGAACGGAAGAAAATAAATGTGGTTAGTGTCCACATGTGGACACAAATGATGCCCCCGCTTGCATATCATATAGTTATAAAGGGAATGTGTCCATGGGACACAGATGATGCCCCTGCTTGCATATTATATAATGTTATGGAGGGACATAACTGAATAACAGTAAAAGTGACGCTACCAAAATTTGAAATTGATCTGAGTTTTGTGGTAATAAGCACTGTGTGTAAGTCTCATAACATTTGGTTGAGGCTAACTTAAGTAGAGAACAGAAACTAAAAATTCAGCAATTTTTCTATAAATTGTAAACATGCATAACTCTATAACAGTTGTATAAGTTTTATAACATTTGGTTGAGACCTCTAAAGTTAGAGAACGGAAACGAAAAATTCAGCAATTTTTATGTTTATAAAGGGACATAACTCAAGAATGGTAAAAGTGTCGTCTCCAAATTTCGTACTTAATCTGTATTATGTAGTAATAAGCATTGTGTATAAGTTTCATAACATTTGGTTGAGGCAAACTAAAGTTAGAAAACCAAAACAAAAAATGTGTACTTGATCTTAGTTTTGTGGTAATGAATATTGTGTATAGGTTTCATAATGTTTGGTTGGGGCAAACTTAAGTTACAGAATGGAAACTAAAATTTTTTCAATCTTTCAATTTATAAAGGAGCACAACTCAATAATGGTTAAAGTGACACTACCCAAATTCAACTTGATCTTTGTTTTATCAGTGGAAGTCAAAATTAAACATTGCATTGTATAAAGCATTGATTGTAGTTGATTCAACTATAATCATGGACAAAGGAAGATAACTCCAATTTTAAAAATTACTTGATATTTAAAAGAAAATAAAAATTTTGCAATTTTTCCATTTATAAAGGGGCATAACTCTAGAACGGCTAAAGTGACGCCACCAAAATTCAAAGTTGATCTGTGTTTTGTAGTAATAAGCATTGTGTACAAGTTTCATAACATTTGGTTGAGGCAAACTTAAGTTAGAAAACGGAAAATAAAAATTTAGCAATTTTTCCATTTATAAAGAGGCATAACTCTAGAACGGTTAAAGTGACGCCACCAAAATTCAAACTTGAACTGTGTTTTGTAGTAATAAGCATTGTGTATAAGTTTCATAACATTTGGTAGAGGCAAACTCAAGTTAGAGAACGGAAACCAATTTTGGGATGTACGTAGATACAGACGGACAAGGGTAAAACTTAATGCCCCCACCGCTACAGCGGGGGCATAAAAATCACAACCTTGGAGCAAATATTATCCACTGTGAATGTAAATATTCTTTACTTATTTGCAAATAGTCTGATACACTTTATTGATGAATAGCTTCAGAAACATGGTCAATCTGTCTATGTTTCGTATTGTGACCCGATTCCGTAAAATAAGTAGACATGCTTGTAAGTTCGTGACATTTGTCTTGGACAGTGGCTTTTGCACATGTGCAACAATATATGGGTCAGACATATTGTACTATGTATTTGAACATTACAGAATAAATTTGAGATCAAATAACAAATGAATATCTCGATAAAAAGAGAAATTGGGACATACTTACTTTTTCATTCTCCCTACAACATGTACAACAAATTGACAGTTATTCTAATTTTTACATGTGACTTTCAATGGTCAATTGGAAAGTCCAGAATTAAACACTTTAAACACGTTTAAGATAACTATAACCATGTCACAATGTCATTAATGCATCTATTAGTATTTTTTCATTCAATTTGCATTCAATGGCACAGGATTAAATCACTTTTAAGAGCCAATAATTGGCATGTTTTGTTTTATCAAAATATATCAAATCATTTACTGATCTTAAAAAATTCGCTCACATACAGAATTTAAAAAATAATACGCTTGGCCTTAAAAAAAGGAAAATGAGCGCCACATAACCTAAAAATAGATGATGACTCATTGTTGAGATGTCACTAACATTGCCGAAAGGATTTTACCAAGAGGTCATCAAAATTCTAGGAGAGGAATAAAACAGTAATAGTGGAAATAGACCTTTAAACAAATAATATGCAAGAACATACACAACTTCTCTGTTTAAAGCCGATATTGGTGAACATGCAATGAAAAATATCGGCTTAAGTTTTTTTGAAGAAGCACATTGCCGATCATAAATACTTCTGCATGACGTCACGAATAAAGTGGGAATCCCCAAATGTCACGAACTTACAAGCATAACGAACTTGCAATCATATGTAATTCAGGTGTATGCTTTTTTTTACACAAAAAGCAGAAACTAAAAAAAAAATGCCCAGCAATATCAGAAAAACTTTCTGAAACACAAAATGCACTTAAATTTTATATATGTCTAGTGGATGCCAGGCCTCAAAAACTTTTCCAACTGCACAGGTTAGTCTGTACTCAGAGTAGTTTTTGAGATCTACAATGTATGTAAATACAACCTTTTATGTTATGATGAACCTGGGAACAGTATATATATGTCAATATATATGTTCCTGGATGAACATTAAAAATACCTGAGACATATGAACAATATATTGGAATGGAGATTTTGATTTCAAGAAAACTAGGATATCAAACCGTTATACCATGGATTTATCATGTTTTGAATATAAATTACTGACTCGTTATTCTTTAAAACGTTTGTTGCATTTCTGTATCATTGTCTTGTTCTTATTCTTAGGGGAGGTATAAGTAAGGGGAGAGAAGTCAATGTTATCGTGTTGTGAAGGGTTACACTAATGACTGGACCGAATGACAGGACAATGACAGGACCTGTATCTGTATTTCCCACTTCTGTATATGGACGGCACAGATTCCTTTCGGACCGAAATGAAATGCTAATAACTTTTTTTAATTATCATAGGATTTATCTCAAATTTGAAATGTTATAAGATTTCATCATTTAATACATAGATTTAAGAAAAAATACAGAAAAAAAAATTAAAAGCTTGCGAAAACTTGACCTGACCAACGATAACAATGACAGGACCAACATCGCCAATGACAGGACCAAATGAAAATGCTAATAACTTTTTTATTTCTCAAAGGATTTATGTCAAATTTAAAATATATATAGATGTCATTATTTAATACAGAAATATAAGAAAAAATACAGAAAAAAATATTAAAAACTTGCGAAAACGTGACCTGACCAACAACGGCAATGACAGGACCAACAGAAAATGCTAATAACTTTTTAATTTTTCAAAGGATTTGTCTCGAAATATAATAAGATTTCATCATTTAATACATATAAAATAAAAAAAAATATTAAAAGCTTGCGAAAATGTGACATGACCAACGTTGACAATAAGCTGACCGATGAAAAGTCCTAATTTCTTTGTTATTTTAATTACAAAATTTTTAAATTGTTAAATTTTGATCCATAATTAATAAGATATTACTAAAAAAATCAGGAAAAAAATGTTTTTTGGGGTAAAAAACTTGGCCTGACCATGGAAGTATTATATTGACAGGAACTCCAACAAGCGGACTTCAAACGTTTATAGTGACATGCCGCAAAATCGTTAAGTATTTGTTAATTAACTCGACATGTCATATGGATGCATGGGTTCCGATCAAATTTTGGAACCTCTTGATTGATCCTAATTACGGAACATACCGAAATAACAGGATGTGTACTTAATTGTCAAGGAAACGACATTAACCGACCATGTCAGTTAAAAATATGTCAGTTTTTCCGGTTTTGCTGCGTAAAAACAAATACAAAGAAACAAAATCCACGCGACTGTTTTCACAAAAAAAAAAAAAAAAAAACTCCAAAAAGCCAAATTTCTTTAAATGCCGATCCAGAATTAATAAATGCCATTCGTAAAAAAAATCTGTCAGACGTCAGAGTAATCTCGGACTAGGTTGAATGTTTAAGGTTTGTTTACAAATTTGGACTTATTATAAAAGGTGTAACAATTCATCTGTCTCGTAACCTGATATTGCTATGTAGAGGTCATCACGTGCGTGTAATTATAAAGCTCTTTTAGTCTTTAAAACATATTTGTTAAATACGTTAATAACATTTTTCAAATTGATACGATAGAGAAAACAATAAATTTTCTTGTAACATTCGATAAAAATTAACAACCTTAAAACTTAAATTTAAGCTATCCGGCACACTACACGTGCATCACATTGTTTTCCGCAAACACCCGACTTTAAGTACATGTAATTTTTAATATCGAATATTTCCCGATTTCCAAGTTTCAATAATTAAAACATATTAAACAAAACTAAAAAATAAGCTTGCTCTCTTTCCGAATGCAGTTAATTTTCTTATGTCATTCTGTTAAATATGGACCGAGTTTTTCAATCTTTTCAACTTTTGTCTTTATTGATTGAACAGAAACAGGTGTCGTTATTACTTTGGCGATTCACAAATAACCACGGGAGTTTCCGTGTTTATTTCATTGGTAGGTAGATAAGACACTCGATACTAAATCACGTGATAAGACCAGCTTCAGTTAACAAAACAGGCGAAGGCGGCATCGCAGATACCCTACAAAGGAGTTCCTGTCAATATAATACTTCCATGACCTGACCAACGTACGTTGACTGTGTCCTGATTGTTATCATGATCAGGAAAAATGACTATATACGTATACCTATTCATATGTTATAGTATTTGCTTCAAATTTATAGAAACATTAAGATTGAATCATTCATGTTATCCAAAAAAATAAAACTATAAAAAAAAACTCAGCCTGACCAATGTTCTAATTATTTAATTTGTCCAGACTAATCTTATTATCAGCTAATTGTAATTAGAAAACAGGCTTGTCAATCCAATTATAATCAATGGACATCATAAAGGGAATACAAGTCAAATTAGCGTTTAATTCAAATCTCAAGTTTGTGTGTAATCTAATACTGATCAATACTGATTATGTAGAATAATTCAAACTGTTTTGCTAGCATTCTGCCTTAACTCTTCCAATTCTGTGGATGAAAACATACATATTTCACAAGAATTGCAAGAACTAATTGAAATTATTAACAGTTGTAAAAAATTATAACTGAGGTAGAAATTTTTACATGTATAAAAAAACTGAAAAATGGAAAATAATGTGGTGATGATTTAATTATAAATGTGTGACGGGATTGCTTCCCTTAGAACATTTAGTAGATACTTAGTCAGCCGTAAGCGGTTGAGCTAAGTACTTCTTTAGCTCAGTCGGTTAACGCGCTGCCTTGTAACACAGTATCCCGGTGGAGACATGCGATTTTGCAAGTAGAATCATGCTCTCCGGTTACATTGGCGCCAAACAATAAAAACCCACGGTTAGAAGAAATACCTAGCCAGGTTAAAATATAAATATAAAAAAGATGAAGATATCATCATTATAGAGTATAATGACTCTTGAGGTGGGGGAAGTGTGACGGGATTGCTTCCCTTAGAACATTTAGTAGATACTTAGTCAGCCGTAAGCGGTTGAGTTAAGGAAGTACTTCTTTAGCTCAGTCTGTTAACGCGCTGCCTTGTAACACAGAGGTCCCGGGTTCGAGTCCCGGCGGAGACATGCGATTTTGCAAGTTGAATCATGCTCTCCGGTTACAAATGAATATATAAAGTGTACACGTAATATTTATATGCCTGTTTATGTTAAACTTTTTAATGTAGTATTTAATTCGGGAAATGTACAAGAATCTTGGCTTATTGGAAATATTATAACATTTTTTAAGAATCAGAGACATATTTATAATATATGTCTCTGTAAGAATAAAGGAGATCAGTGTGATCTACAAAATTATAGACCTATCACTAGTTTATCACTAGTTGAAGCTGTTTGGGTAAACTTTTTACTTCAGTGCTTGTGTTGGATACCCAATATTTTGTAAGTGATACATGACTATATACTATTGTTAAACAAAATCTTGTTGATCAATTTAAACAGAAATGGCACACTAACGTGCTAGAATCGCCAAAAGCTTTAAACTATCGTATGTATAAAGAAACTGTGAATTTGAATATTACAAATTTAGATGATAGAAATATTATAACATTATGTAGTCTGAGAACATTAAATCATAGATTTCCTATTGAGACTGGTAGATGGCAAAATGTTGCAAGAGAAAATAGAAAATGCTTACTTTGTAACTCTGGAGACATCGGAGATGAATTTCATTATATTTTTACATGTTCTGTATTTAATGATGGTCGTAAACAATTATTGAGAAAAAAGACATACAAAGCAACCAAATTCATTGAAATTTAATGAACTGGTGAATAGTAAAAATCTTTCTGATCTTAACAACTTGTGTAAATTTATAAGACTAGTCAATATGCATGTAGGCTCTCCTGGGTAACTCATGTAATTGATACCATTTAGTTTAAAATGTATACTGTAATTTATGATATTTGCCTCTGTCTTGCGCTTTCATGTAACTTTTGTATGTCTGTACATATACATTATGTTATATTTGTTAGACTCAGATCGACGTCCGGTCTCTAATCGACGTCCGTTCCTCTAATCGACGTCCAATCCTCTAATCGACGTCCAAATCTGACGTCACATTCTCAAATCAGTGTTCAATATTATGACCCTCTAATCGACGTCCAATGTGACGTCATGTATTGCTAACACGACGTCCGATCGATTGTATTCTTCTCTAATCGATGTCCAATATCAATAAATAATAAATTACTGCACGTATACATGTACATGGTTGATTTTGGAACATTCGAATAAAAGATGAATTTTTGGTGTGTTTTGTAGGGTTCTTATAACAACTCAATTTTCAAACAGTTACATACTTTACATAGTCTAGAGATTTATTCAATCTGAAATAGGTAACAGATGTATTGATATTTATTTGCATAAGGTTGATTTCTATCCGACGCATCATTATTGTTTTTAGATTGATCACTTGTATCTTTTTGTCTTTATGTCAAGCTGTTTTAAGAAAATAATTGTCTTTATACATGACGAATCGTAATGACTTAGTAGACGTACGAGAAGAAAAAACAAAGTCAGTCACATCTCTTCCCAAAGAATCAACTAAAACAAAATAAACGAACCATCATAAATGACAACAAGCCAAGGTCAACCATGGACATCTTATATCATATACATGCATTTTAATATTTATCCTGATAGAAGTTAATCCAATCGATCTACGTTGTCGTATGTCATTCCTATTCCTATTAATAAATGACATGTGAGAATACGTAAATGAGAAAACAACCCAACGACAAAGAAAACCAAACTACATCCAGAGGGCAACATTCGGTCTTCAACAATAGACAAAATAAAGAAGTACAGCCAATTGTTTTGTAGGAAAGTTTTCAGGCATGGCAGATCTAGATAAAAGTTATATGAAGTCTATAAAGCTTCAGAAAATTATAAACTTACCTGGATTTTGATGTGCATTTTTTCCCAGTCTGCATATGCCCGCAGAAGATAGCAAAATAAACAAACACATGTGTTTCATTTGATACACAATTTAAATCACCTACAGATGTCTATTGTCCATTTAAATCAATACTATTCGCAACATTTATTATATGAGGAGAGCTTCTCGAACCTCTTTCCATACTTAGTTTATTTTGGCACCTTCTGCAGGAATGAAAACTAGAGGCTCTCATGATTCTACTTTGGTTTTGGAAATCATGTAAAAATAGATTAAAATCATAACAGATACCCTAATAATGATTGAGGCCAAATTCGGTTTAATATTGGCCCTGTAACTTAATCAAAAGCAGAAGACTTAAATTGTAAAGTTTACAGAAATTACCAATAAATTCATTGAAATTGTAGAAAATGACTTTATAAGAACAATGACAAATCAGCTACATAGTAATAACACTTGGTCAGCACCTAAAAAAAAACCCATTCATACCACTTTTGGTTTCAATCCATTACGTGGTTTTCTAGAAGAAGACATTTGTATATATTTCCCATAAGGGTCCTTTGTTGAACTAAGTCCCCTGTTGGCGGCCATCTTGGATGATGGATCAGCTACAAAGTAACAACGCTTGGTCAGCACCTCATAAGAAACATGTATGCCGTGTTTGGTTTTATTCCATTCAGTGGTTCTCTAAAAAGAAGACATTTGTATGTATTGTCCATAAGGGTCCTTTGTTAAACTAAATCCCCCTTTGGCAGCCATCTTGGTTGATGGATTTGCTACAAAGTAATAACACTTGGTCAGCACCTCATAAGGAACATTCATGCCATGTTTGGTTTCATTCCATTCAGTGGTTCTTCAAAAGAAGACTTTTGTATTTATTTCACTAAGGGTCCTTTGTTAAACTAAGTTCCCCGCTGGCAGCCATCTTGGATGATTGATTGGCTACAAAATAAAAACACTTGGTCAGCACCTCATTAGGAACATTCATGCCATGTTTGGTTTCATTCCATTCAGTGGTTCTCTAAAAGTAGACATTTGTATGTATTTTCCATAGGGTCCTATGTTAAACTAAGTCCCTCTCTGGTGGCCATCTTGGATGATGGATCAGCTTCAAAGTAACAACACTTGGTCAGCACCTCATAAGGAACATTCATGCCATGTTTGGTTTCATTCCATTCAGTGGTTCTCTAAAAGAAGACATTTGTATGTAATGTCCGTAGGGTCATATGTTAAACTAAGTCCCCCGCTGGCGGCCATCTTGGATGATGGATCGGCTACAAAGTAACAACACTTGGTCAGCACCTCATACGGAACATTCATGCCATGTTTGGTTTTTTTCCATTCAGTGGTTCTCTAGAAGAAGTTCAAAATGTAAAAAGTTAACGAAGACGGACGCCAAGTGATGAGAAAAGCTCACTTGGACCTTTGGGCCAGGTGAGCTAAAAAATGAATGGCAAAATCCAGCAAAGTTTATAATTTTCTGAAACATAAAATGCATTTAAAATTTAATTATCCATTTCCTGCCAGGCCTTTTAACTTTTCCAGGTGCACAGGTTTGTCTGTACTCATAGTAAAATTTATGATGTAAATATGGCCATATTAGCCAAAAAATTATGATGAACCTTAAGATGGATTTATTATTATATTTTTTTCTTTTTTTTTGGAGGGGGGGGGGGGGGGGCTTTACAGTGGTTCATATATGATAACTTTTTACAAGTATTACTCCAATCATTGGCTTGTCAAGGCACCCCTCCCCTTTTTTTTTACAAAATTCTGGATCTGCACCTGACTTTCACATGTATGATAAATTTACTGATTGTAGGTGTAAGTTAAGACATCTGCTTTGAACGACTCATCACAATGCTCAGAGGAAGGCTATTCCAGGTTTTAAGGTTCATCATAACAAATAGACAAATATGGCTGTATTTACATCTCAAAAACTACTCTTGAGAACAGAGTAACCTGTGCAGTTGGAAAAGTTTTAAGGCCTGGCATCCACTAGACAAATAAAAGTTAAATGCATTTTGTGTTTCAGAAAGATAAAATCATTTTTGGATTTTGATGGGCATTTTTTTCTGTTCCTGCAGAAGCATGAGAAGGTGTAAAAATAAACTAAGTTGGGTTAAATCTTTGAGATGTTCCCTCTCAGGTAACAACTGTATTGTATTGCATTGATTGTCCTTGATTGACATGGACAATAGAAGGACAATAGATATCTACACTGCAACAGGTGAGTTAAAGAGAGTAACTGGATGGACAGTTTAAAATCTGGGAACAGTATATCTAACGGTTAATGAATCTGATAGGCTTTTCAGTATAAAATTGATAAAGTCTTGAACTTAACGAGACTTCGCGAGATTTATGAATTTTGGTAGCGTCTGACTGAAAAACTATAAGAACTGCTCGATAAATAAAGCACATAATTCCAAACGTTCAACAAATAAAAGTTTTATCGTAAAGTAGACAAATATAAAATGACCAATATAAGTGTGATTTATTTGATGTGAAGTGTTTTATTATGGTTTGTGAAATTGGGAATGCCATCAGCAACATTTTTTTATTACTCCGTTTGCATTCTGTACCCTTCTGTGATGAAATGAATGTGATTATGACAAATTTGAAGTGACAGATTACAAGTTCAATACACTGGCATCACTTATTTCTTAGTTTATCCTTGATGATTGGAAGTTCATTACCCTAACTCGAACGGAAGAAAATAAATGTGGTTAGTGTCCACATGTGGACACAAATGATGCCCCCGCTTGCATATCATATAGTTATAAAGGGAATGTGTCCATGGGACACAGATGATGCCCCTGCTTGCATATTATATAATGTTATGGAGGGACATAACTGAATAACAGTAAAAGTGACGCTACCAAAATTTGAAATTGATCTGAGTTTTGTGGTAATAAGCACTGTGTGTAAGTCTCATAACATTTGGTTGAGGCTAACTTAAGTAGAGAACAGAAACTAAAAATTCAGCAATTTTTCTATAAATTGTAAACATGCATAACTCTATAACAGTTGTATAAGTTTTATAACATTTGGTTGAGACCTCTAAAGTTACAGAACGGAAACGAAAAATTCAGCAATTTTTATGTTTATAAAGGGACATAACTCAAGAATGGTAAAAGTGTCGTCTCCAAATTTCGTACTTAATCTGTATTATGTAGTAATAAGCATTGTGTATAAGTTTCATAACATTTGGTTGAGGCAAACTAAAGTTAGAAAACCAAAACAAAAAATGTGTACTTGATCTTAGTTTTGTGGTAATGAATATTGTGTATAGGTTTCATAATGTTTGGTTGGGGCAAACTTAAGTTACAGAATGGAAACTAAAATTTTTTCAATCTTTCAATTTATAAAGGAGCATAACTCAATAATGGTTAAAGTGACACTACCCAAATTCAACTTGATCTTTGTTTTATCAGTGGAAGTCAAAATTAAACATTGCATTGTATAAAGCATTGATTGTAGTTGATTCAACTATAATCATGGACAAAGGAAGATAACTCCAATTTTAAAAATTACTTGATATTTAAAAGAAAATAAAAATTTTGCAATTTTTCCATTTATAAAGGGGCATAACTCTAGAACGGCTAAAGTGACGCCACCAAAATTCAAAGTTGATCTGTGTTTTGTAGTAATAAGCATTGTGTACAAGTTTCATAACATTTGGTTGAGGCAAACTTAAGTTAGAAAACGGAAAATAAAAATTTAGCAATTTTTCCATTTATAAAGAGACATAACTCTAGAACGGTTAAAGTGACGCCACCAAAATTCAAACTTGAACTGTGTTTTGTAGTAATAAGCATTGTGTATAAGTTTCATAACATTTGGTAGAGGCAAACTCAAGTTAGAGAACGGAAACCAATTTTGGGATGTACGTAGATACAGACGGACAAGGGTAAAACTTAATGCCCCCACCGCTACAGCGGGGGCATAAAAATCACAACCTTGGAGCAAATATTATCCACTGTGAATGTAAATATTCTTTACTTATTTGCAAATAGTCTGATACACTTTATTGATGAATAGCTTCAGAAACATGGTCAATCTGTCTATGTTTCGTATTGTGACCCGATTCCGTAAAATAAGTAGACATGCTTGTAAGTTCGTGACATTTGTCTTGGACAGTGGCTTTTGCACATGTGCAACAATATATGGGTCAGACATATTGTACTATGTATTTGAACATTACAGAATAAATTTGAGATCAAATAACAAATGAATATCTCGATAAAAAGAGAAATTGGGACATACTTACTTTTTCATTCTCCCTACAACATGTACAACAAATTGACAGTTATTCTAATTTTTACATGTGACTTTCAATGGTCAATTGGAAAGTCCAGAATTAAACACTTTAAACACGTTTAAGATAACTATAACCATGTCACAATGTCATTAATGCATCTATTAGTATTTTTTCATTCAATTTGCATTCAATGGCACAGGATTAAATCACTTTTAAGAGCCAATAATTGGCATGTTTTGTTTTATCAAAATATATCAAATCATTTACTGATCTTAAAAAATTCGCTCACATACAGAATTTAAAAAATAATACGCTTGGCCTTAAAAAAAGGAAAATGAGCGCCACATAACCTAAAAATAGATGATGACTCATTGTTGAGATGTCACTAACATTGCCGAAAGGATTTTACCAAGAGGTCATCAAAATTCTAGGAGAGGAATAAAACAGTAATAGTGGAAATAGACCTTTAAACAAATAATATGCAAGAACATACACAACTTCTCTGTTTAAAGCCGATATTGGTGAACATGCAATGAAAAATATCGGCTTAAGTTTTTTTGAAGAAGCACATTGCCGATCATAAATACTTCTGCATGACGTCACGAATAAAGTGGGAATCCCCAAATGTCACGAACTTACAAGCATAACGAACTTGCAATCATATGTAATTCAGGTGTATGCTTTTTTTTACACAAAAAGCAGAAACTAAAAAAAAAATGCCCAGCAATATCAGAAAAACTTTCTGAAACACAAAATGCACTTAAATTTTATATATGTCTAGTGGATGCCAGGCCTCAAAAACTTTTCCAACTGCACAGGTTAGTCTGTACTCAGAGTAGTTTTTGAGATCTACAATGTATGTAAATACAACCTTTTATGTTATGATGAACCTGGGAACAGTATATATATGTCAATATATATGTTCCTGGATGAACATTAAAAATACCTGAGACATATGAACAATATATTGGAATGGAGATTTTGATTTCAAGAAAACTAGGATATCAAACCGTTATACCATGGATTTATCATGTTTTGAATATAAATTACTGACTCGTTATTCTTTAAAACGTTTGTTGCATTTCTGTATCATTGTCTTGTTCTTATTCTTAGGGGAGGTATAAGTAAGGGGAGAGAAGTCAATGTTATCGTGTTGTGAAGGGTTACACTAATGACTGGACCGAATGACAGGACAATGACAGGACCTGTATCTGTATTTCCCACTTCTGTATATGGACGGCACAGATTCCTTTCGGACCGAAATGAAATGCTAATAACTTTTTTTAATTATCATAGGATTTATCTCAAATTTGAAATGTTATAAGATTTCATCATTTAATACATAGATTTAAGAAAAAATACAGAAAAAAAAATTAAAAGCTTGCGAAAACTTGACCTGACCAACGATAACAATGACAGGACCAACATCGCCAATGACAGGACCAAATGAAAATGCTAATAACTTTTTTATTTCTCAAAGGATTTATGTCAAATTTAAAATATATATAGATGTCATTATTTAATACAGAAATATAAGAAAAAATACAGAAAAAAATATTAAAAACTTGCGAAAACGTGACCTGACCAACAACGGCAATGACAGGACCAACAGAAAATGCTAATAACTTTTTAATTTTTCAAAGGATTTGTCTCGAAATATAATAAGATTTCATCATTTAATACATATAAAATAAAAAAAAATATTAAAAGCTTGCGAAAATGTGACATGACCAACGTTGACAATAAGCTGACCGATGAAAAGTCCTAATTTCTTTGTTATTTTAATTACAAAATTTTTAAATTGTTAAATTTTGATCCATAATTAATAAGATATTACTAAAAAAATCAGGAAAAAAATGTTTTTTGGGGTAAAAAACTTGGCCTGACCATGGAAGTATTATATTGACAGGAACTCCAACAAGCGGACTTCAAACGTTTATAGTGACATGCCGCAAAATCGTTAAGTATTTGTTAATTAACTCGACATGTCATATGGATGCATGGGTTCCGATCAAATTTTGGAACCTCTTGATTGATCCTAATTACGGAACATACCGAAATAACAGGATGTGTACTTAATTGTCAAGGAAACGACATTAACCGACCATGTCAGTTAAAAATATGTCAGTTTTTCCGGTTTTGCTGCGTAAAAACAAATACAAAGAAACAAAATCCCCGCGACTGTTTTCACAAAAAAAAAAAAAAAAAAACTCCAAAAAGCCAAATTTCTTTAAATGCCGATCCAGAATTAATAAATGCCATTCGTAAAAAAAATCTGTCAGACGTCAGAGTAATCTCGGACTAGGTTGAATGTTTAAGGTTTGTTTACAAATTTGGACTTATTATAAAAGGTGTAACAATTCATCTGTCTCGTAACCTGATATTGCTATGTAGAGGTCATCACGTGCGTGTAATTATAAAGCTCTTTTAGTCTTTAAAACATATTTGTTAAATACGTTAATAACATTTTTCAAATTGATACGATAGAGAAAACAATAAATTTTGTTGTAACATTCGATAAAAATTAACAACCTTAAAACTTAAATTTAAGCTATCCGGCACACTACACGTGCATCACATTGTTTTCCGCAAACACCCGACTTTAAGTACATGTAATTTTTAATATCGAATATTTCCCGATTTCCAAGTTTCAATAATTAAAACATATTAAACAAAACTAAAAAATAAGCTTGCTCTCTTTCCGAATGCAGTTAATTTTCTTATGTCATTCTGTTAAATATGGACCGAGTTTTTCAATCTTTTCAACTTTTGTCTTTATTGATTGAACAGAAACAGGTGTCGTTATTACTTTGGCGATTCACAAATAACCACGGGAGTTTCCGTGTTTATTTCATTGGTAGGTAGATAAGACACTCGATACTAAATCACGTGATAAGACCAGCTTCAGTTAACAAAACAGGCGAAGGCGGCATCGCAGATACCCTACAAAGGAGTTCCTGTCAATATAATACTTCCATGACCTGACCAACGTACGTTGACTGTGTCCTGATTGTTATCATGATCAGGAAAAATGACTATATACGTATACCTATTCATATGTTATAGTATTTGCTTCAAATTTATAGAAACATTAAGATTGAATCATTCATGTTATCCAAAAAAATAAAACTATAAAAAAAAACTCAGCCTGACCAATGTTCTAATTATTTAATTTGTCCAGACTAATCTTATTATCAGCTAATTGTAATTAGAAAACAGGCTTGTCAATCCAATTATAATCAATGGACATCATAAAGGGAATACAAGTCAAATTAGCGTTTAATTCAAATCTCAAGTTTGTGTGTAATCTAATACTGATCAATACTGATTATGTAGAATAATTCAAACTGTTTTGCTAGCATTCTGCCTTAACTCTTCCAATTCTGTGGATGAAAACATACATATTTCACAAGAATTGCAAGAACTAATTGAAATTATTAACAGTTGTAAAAAATTATAACTGAGGTAGAAATTTTTACATGTATAAAAAAACTGAAAAATGGAAAATAATGTGGTGATGATTTAATTATAAATGTGTGACGGGATTGCTTCCCTTAGAACATTTAGTAGATACTTAGTCAGCCGTAAGCGGTTGAGCTAAGTACTTCTTTAGCTCAGTCGGTTAACGCGCTGCCTTGTAACACAGTATCCCGGTGGAGACATGCGATTTTGCAAGTAGAATCATGCTCTCCGGTTACATTGGCGCCAAACAATAAAAACCCACGGTTAGAAGAAATACCTAGCCAGGTTAAAATATAAATATAAAAAAGATGAAGATATCATCATTATAGAGTATAATGACTCTTGAGGTGGGGGAAGTGTGACGGGATTGCTTCCCTTAGAACATTTAGTAGATACTTAGTCAGCCGTAAGCGGTTGAGTTAAGGAAGTACTTCTTTAGCTCAGTCTGTTAACGCGCTGCCTTGTAACACAGAGGTCCCGGGTTCGAGTCCCGGCGGAGACATGCGATTTTGCAAGTTGAATCATGCTCTCCGGTTACAAATGAATATATAAAGTGTACACGTAATATTTATATGCCTGTTTATGTTAAACTTTTTAATGTAGTATTTAATTCGGGAAATGTACAAGAATCTTGGCTTATTGGAAATATTATAACATTTTTTAAGAATCAGAGACATATTTATAATATATGTCTCTGTAAGAATAAAGGAGATCAGTGTGATCTACAAAATTATAGACCTATCACTAGTTTATCACTAGTTGAAGCTGTTTGGGTAAACTTTTTACTTCAGTGCTTGTGTTGGATACCCAATATTTTGTAAGTGATACATGACTATATACTATTGTTAAACAAAATCTTGTTGATCAATTTAAACAGAAATGGCACACTAACGTGCTAGAATCGCCAAAAGCTTTAAACTATCGTATGTATAAAGAAACTGTGAATTTGAATATTACAAATTTAGATGATAGAAATATTATAACATTATGTAGTCTGAGAACATTAAATCATAGATTTCCTATTGAGACTGGTAGATGGCAAAATGTTGCAAGAGAAAATAGAAAATGCTTACTTTGTAACTCTGGAGACATCGGAGATGAATTTCATTATATTTTTACATGTTCTGTATTTAATGATGGTCGTAAACAATTATTGAGAAAAAAGACATACAAAGCAACCAAATTCATTGAAATTTAATGAACTGGTGAATAGTAAAAATCTTTCTGATCTTAACAACTTGTGTAAATTTATAAGACTAGTCAATATGCATGTAGGCTCTCCTGGGTAACTCATGTAATTGATACCATTTAGTTTAAAATGTATACTGTAATTTATGATATTTGCCTCTGTCTTGCGCTTTCATGTAACTTTTGTATGTCTGTACATATACATTATGTTATATTTGTTAGACTCAGATCGACGTCCGGTCTCTAATCGACGTCCGTTCCTCTAATCGACGTCCAATCCTCTAATCGACGTCCAAATCTGACGTCACATTCTCAAATCAGTGTTCAATATTATGACCCTCTAATCGACGTCCAATGTGACGTCATGTATTGCTAACACGACGTCCGATCGATTGTATTCTTCTCTAATCGATGTCCAATATCAATAAATAATAAATTACTGCACGTATACATGTACATGGTTGATTTTGGAACATTCGAATAAAAGATGAATTTTTGGTGTGTTTTGTAGGGTTCTTATAACAACTCAATTTTCAAACAGTTACATACTTTACATAGTCTAGAGATTTATTCAATCTGAAATAGGTAACAGATGTATTGATATTTATTTGCATAAGGTTGATTTCTATCCGACGCATCATTATTGTTTTTAGATTGATCACTTGTATCTTTTTGTCTTTATGTCAAGCTGTTTTAAGAAAATAATTGTCTTTATACATGACGAATCGTAATGACTTAGTAGACGTACGAGAAGAAAAAACAAAGTCAGTCACATCTCTTCCCAAAGAATCAACTAAAACAAAATAAACGAACCATCATAAATGACAACAAGCCAAGGTCAACCATGGACATCTTATATCATATACATGCATTTTAATATTTATCCTGATAGAAGTTAATCCAATCGATCTACGTTGTCGTATGTCATTCCTATTCCTATTAATAAATGACATGTGAGAATACGTAAATGAGAAAACAACCCAACGACAAAGAAAACCAAACTACATCCAGAGGGCAACATTCGGTCTTCAACAATAGACAAAATAAAGAAGTACAGCCAATTGTTTTGAGAGTATTATAGTTCGGACTCTGTAAGATATTTTTCAACAAATTTCTGAGTTTTACACCTGGAGTGAAACATATACAAAAGAAATGGGCATTATGTTTTTATGTTGTGCTGTTACACCACTGTTCCAATTTAGGGGAGATTTACGCGCTCACAAACATGTTTAACACCGCAACATTCTTTATGTGCATACCCCAATGCAGGAGCCTGTAGTTCAGTAGTTGTCGTTGGTTTATGTCTGTCATATTTGTTTTTCGGAATTGTTTTGTTATAAATAAGGCGTTAGTTATCTAGTTTGAATAGTTTTACATTTTTCATGTCGGGACCTTTTAAGGTCATTTAATAAAGTTATGACGTCATTTTTGCAAGTCCTTTAAACGGACGTCGATTAGAGAAGCTAAAAATCGGCGGTCGATTTGAGGACAACAAAAAAACGTCGATTAGAGGAGCATAAAATTGGCCGTCGATTTGGAATCTTATTTTATTGTGACGTCAGATTTGGACGTCGATTTGAGAAACGGACGTCGATTAGAGACCGGACGTCGATCTGAGTCCTACATATGTATTGTGTGTATCTCTATACAAATGTAATTTGGTTTGTTGAGAAATAAAGATATATATTGCATGACCTTTCATCACAGGTTACAGGACAAGGACCTAGCTAGCAGTGTACCCCAGCAATCAATACTGGAAATGAAGACATGATTAAAATTGAACAATATGAAACACAAACAAAATATATCTTAACACTTTTCTTTATCGGAAATTATTTACACTATATTTACTCTGATTTTATTTGTTTTTTTTCTGAATTATTTAAATAAATACTTTAAAGTAATACAAAACGTATTAGATCTAATATAATAAAGCAATTCGAAATGATAAAAGGTTGTATGTCTTATACTTCTTTTTTTCTTCTTCTTTTCTTTAGCACTCATATTGTTGTTGACTTTAGAAAAGGAAAACTATAATTATATATAAAACAAAAAGTAACAATTCAACAAAGAAAGTATAAAATGTAGTGGGTTATAAGAGTTTTGAGTTCAGTTAAGTTGTGATTACATATGCGGAGAAGGAAGTCTAAAGCTAGAGTCAAAAATAGAGTACAACTTAATTGTAGTAAAAATCTTAAGAAAAAAAAAAACACATTTTAACATCACTTCGATCACCTATATTAGGATCGATGTTGATGGTTTTATGTCAACTTTCTCATCATTGTGCTTTTTTATTTAAATTTTATTTTGAGAGAAATAAACTTCTGTACAATATCATTTAACTGTTTGTATAAAAGTTCATCTTTATAGTATTTTAACATAAGTAGTTGTAATAAGTGTTCGTTTGGCATATATCTACAAGTCCAAATACTATGTACATACCCATAAATATATGGAATCAAGTCTGTATCTATATCAAACAGTATACATGTATTTGTATTCATACTAAAATTATGACATTTTTTTTCATTTTGTATAATACTACAAACTATATTTCTGAAATATGTCAAAATCACACATTTTGTAAATAAATGTTCTAACGTCTTCATATATTTATTACAATAACAACATTTATATGTTTGCCTGTAAAAATTTCTCCTTGAGAGCCACGCCCCTGTTGGTAATATCATATGTACAACTTTATAAATAAAATCTCTTATATACAGATTGTTCACCCTTTGTAAGTTATTCCATATATATTGGAATTTTACATTCGGGTATTGTATTTCAATCTTGTTTTTAACATTGTTTAGTTCCAACAGCTGTAAATAAATTTCTTTAAAACTTTTGTTATTAAGTATAATATTACTTTTATATTTTAGATATATGAATTTCAATCTATCATATTGCCCTATAGTGACCACAGAGTGTCTTTACATATTGTCTGCTGACTTTGGGAGTATGGCTCTTGTGGTGATTCCTATAAAGTATATAAATAATGATGTCCATACAGATTTATTTCCAGTTAAAACTTGCGATACTCTGTATAATAGAAGTGCTTCACTTTTCATTTTGATATCTGGTACTTGTTGCCCACCATCTTTATATTGTTTGATAATTGTTGTTCTGTTTAATAGCTCAATATTGTCCCAGAAAAAAATCATAAATTACTTTATTTATTTTCTTTATATAATATTCACTAGATGGATATACATGTATCCTTGCAGTATATAAAAATTTGTGAAGTACATAAGTGTTGAGAATTAAAACTTTATGTGTATATCGAAGTTTATGTTTTTTTCCATTTGTTAATCTGGTTTATGAGTCCATTATATTTCTTTTTCCAGTTAATTTCTACTGCATTTTTTCCATACCATTTTCCAAGGACTTTGATTACGTCTTTAATTAATTTGTTTATATTGTCAAAGTTTGTTGTATTAGGATCTCCAATTTTTAAAATTTCCGTTTTGTTTTTATTGATTTTCGAACCAGATACCATACCAAAACTTTTAAATTCTTCAAGTAACTTTTCATAGTCTGTAAGATTCGTAGATATTATCGAACAATCATCGGCGTGTTGAAAAAGTTTAACATTTGAATTATGATTAGGAATTTGTATTCCCTGTATGTTATTGTTTGTACGAATTTTGCAGGCTAATATTTCTATTATAAGAGCATATATACTCATACTAATTGGACATCCTTGTCTTATAATGGACCTTGAAATTACGATCTTGTCGCTAAGTGCTCCATTTGTTATAACCTTACTTGTTATGTCGGTGTAAATTATTTTAATCCATCTTATAAAATTTGACGGAAAATGCATAGCTCTTAACACTTGTATAATAAATTTGTGTTCAACACGATAGAAAGCCTTTTTCCTGGTCAAAAGCTATTAATATACCACTAATGTCATTTAAGTCCATATACTCCAAAATGCTTTCTTTTGATAAAAGATTGTCTGAAAATATTTTTTCTGGTCCTGCACCTGTTCGATTCTTATCTAGCAGTTTGTTTATTACTTTTGATAAGTTTTTACTTAAGAATTTGGTAAGAATTTTGTAATCGACACATAACAGACTAATCGGTCTCCATTGTTTCAGGTCTTTTCTATTACCCTTATTTTTATAATTTAATGATATTAGTCCTGTCTTCATTGATTCCGTAAATTCTCCGTTCAAGTATACGTTATTCAATACTTCAACCAGGTCTTCCCCTATTATATTCCAGAATTTGGTATAAAAAGACTTTCCAATTCCATCAACTCCGAGAGATTTATTATTTTTGAATTCTTTTAATAATTTAAGACATTCATCTTGTGTTATAAATGTATCAAAGTTTGTTTTATCTTCTTCTTTTAGTTTATTTAGTTCAAGGTCTTCTAAATAATCAGTCATTGATTGTCTATCAATGTTTTGTGACTTATATAAATCGGAATAAAAGTCTGTCACTACTTTAATCACCTCACATTAAGATGTGCATGACTTCCCGTTTTTGTCTAATACACTTTCTACTTCTCGCTTATCTCCTCTTTTTTCCTCTTCCTTTTTAAATAAAGGCAACAGTAGTATACCGCTGTTCGAAACTCATAAATCGATAGAGATAAAAACAAAACCGAGTTACAAACTAAAACTGAGGAAAACGCATCAAATATAAGAGGAGAACAACGACACAACAAAAACACAACATTAAAATGTAACACACACAGAAACGAACTATAATATAACAATGGCCATTTTCCTGACTTGGTACAGGACATTTTAAGAAAAAAAATGGTGGGTTGAACCTGGTTTTGTGGCATGCCAAACCTCCCGCTTTTATGACAACGTCAAACACAACACCAAAACGACAACATCACATGACAGGACCACAATACAAATAAATGGGAGAACATATAGGACAAAGAAACACACGAATAATAGCTAGCAGAAGGTACTAGGCTTAAAATTCAATACGCCAGACGATTGTTTTAGTAATATCTTATTAATTAAGGATCAACTTTTAACAATTCAAAAATTTTGTAAGTAAAATAACAAAGAAATTAGGACTTTTCATCGTTCAGGTCATTGCCGATGTTGCTCGGATCGCGTTTTCGCAAGTTTTTTTCCCCCTCATATTTATGTAAAATTGAGAATGGAAATGGGGAATGTGTCAAAGAGACAACAACCCGACCATAGAGCAGATAACAGCCGAAGGCCAACAATGGGTCTTCAATGTAGTGAGAAACTCCCGCACCCGGAGGCGTCCTTCAGCTGGCCCCTAAACAAATATTTATACTAGTTTAGTGATAATGGACGTCATACTAAACTCCAAATTATACACAAGAAACTAAAATTAAAAATGATACAAGACTAACAAAGGCCAGAGGCTCCTGACTTGGGACAGGCGCAAAAATGCGGCGGGGTTAAACATGTTTTTTGAGATCTCAACTCTCCCCCTATACCTCTAGCCAATGTAGAAATCAAAGTGCTGGATAGCACTTCTGGGAAGTTTGCAACTGTAGATGTTTATTATTTCAAATAGGTTATAGATGTATTTAGCTTTGATGTTTTTAACTAAACCATTTTCTTTTTAGCAATTATCAAAAATCACTTTTTTTCATATGTTTGTCATATAAAATTTTGATATTTTCTTTTGCAATCTTAAACTGTTGTTCTAAAATAATCAAACATACAATAAGCTCTGTTAATTTCTTTATATCCCCATGCCATATCTAGGAACTGTGATTTTATAGAATTTTTTTCCATTTGTAACTGGGCATAACCCTAACCATATCAGTAAAGTGACGGCACCAAAATTCAAACTTGATTTTGGTTTTGTGGTTAAAAGTATCGTGTATAAGTTTCGTAACATTTGGTTGAGGCAAACTGAAGTTAGAGCACGGAAAAAATCGTAAGTGGTCTGCGGAACACGGTATATCGCCAACTTTTGCTGTTAATCAACAAAAATGAGGAAAAAAATTAAAAACAATATTCCTCTCTATACTATCTTTTAATTGTAAGAAGCATCTGTCCAAGTTTGGTAAAAATCCAGGATAGTTTATGAATCTAATTCCATTAATAAGTAAAATACGGAAAAACAAGAACAAAAATTTAAACTAAATTTCCTTCCAGATACTAGCCTTTGATCATCAACAAGCTTCTGTCCAAGTTTGGTACAAATCCAGGATAGTTTAAAAAAGTAACTAAAATTTTCAAAATTTTAGCCACAGAGTGAATGTTATCATGGTTATGTTTCCTGGCAGAAAAACTAAGTCCATGGCCATTTATAAGTAAAATACTGATAAAATGGATTTTTTTTTTACAAAATTTACTTCTGGATACTATGTATCATATGATCATAAACAAGCTTCTGTCCAAGTTTGGTAGAAATCCAGGATAGTTTAAGAAAGTTATTAAAATTTCAAAAACTTAAACCAAAGAGTGAATATTTGTGGACGCCGCAGACAAAATGTAGGATCGCTATGTCTCGCTTTTTCGACAAAAGTCGTTGGCTCGACAACAATCACACAATTTTTGAATTTATAAAGGGGCATAACTCTAGAACAGTAAAACTGACACAACCATAACTCAAATTTAATCAGTATTTTGTGATAATGAGCAATGTGTATAAGTTTCATAACATTTGGTTGAGACAAACTAAAGTTAGAGATCGTAAACAAAAATAGTCAAGTAACTTTTCCATTTGTTAAGGAGCATAACTCATAGAATTGTAAAATCGACGCCACCAAAGTTCAACTTGACCTGTGTTTTGTGGAATTCAGTATTGCCTATAAGTTTCATACAATTTGGTTTAGTATTAAGAAATAAAAAAGTTATTAGCATTTTCGTTTGGTCCTGTCATTGGCGAAGTTGGTCAGGTCATTGTCAACGTTAGTCGGGATACGCGGTTTCGCAAGCTTTAAATATTTTTTCCTGTATTTTCTCGTTTATTTATGTATTAGATGATGAAATCTTATTTCGTTTCAAATTTGAGATAAATCCTTCGAGAAATAAAAAAAGTTATTAGCATTTTCATTTGGTCCTGTCATTGTCGATGTTGGTCCTGTCATTGTCGATGTTGGTCCTGTCATTGTCAGCGTTGGTCAGGTCACGTTTTCGCAAGCTTTTTATATATTTTTTTATATTTTTTCTTATTTTTATGTGCTAAATGATGAAATCTTATTATATTTCAAATTTGAGATAAATCCTTTGAGAAATAAAAGAGTTAATAGCATTTTCATGTTGGTCCTGTCATTGTCCTATCAATTGGTCCAGTCATTAGTGTAACCCTGTTGGGAAAAGATTAACAAAAATACCGAACTCCAAGGTAAAAGTCTATAAAAACTGACAAAATCAAACGATCGACTATATTTACCAACGGAAAGAATGGAACATTCGCTTGGAGTATTCATCCCTCTTTTCTATATATTTTTTGTTTGTTTATTTTTTTTTTGGGGGGGGGGGCAATTATTCTGTGATATTTTAACTTAATTTGATAACGTGTTCTTGCTCTTTTCCATATAGTACGGCATTAAAATAACAGCAGTTCACAAATTTTGACCCCCTTTTATTCTAAAAAAAGTTTTCTTATCACCAGACAGTACAAATTTTGAGATATTTATCCTAGCGTCTGACACCTCCTCTCTTTGGTCATTATCTAGACCTCCACTTTAAAGCGTTGATTCCGCAGTCGGAATTGTCCGACTGAGGACATTATCAATATATGTGAAAAACATACTGGAGGACATTATCAATATATGTGAAAAACATACAAGAGGACTTTATCAATATATGTGAAAAACATACAGGAGGACTTTATCAAAATATGTGAAAAACATTTGGTTTTATATCCGTATGTCCTGAATCCGTTTTGAATTGCGTATTTTCTGAATGAGATAAGATACTCATACATATTTAAAGGTACAATGCATATGACCTACATTCTATCATTATATGACCTAGATTCTATCAATATTGCAGATGTACGAAAAAGAGGGGGAAATTAAAGAAAAAAGTAAGACTAAGAAAAACAGAATCATGGTCAAAATACGACGAAAATTGAAAGTAGTCCACAAAATATTACTAAAACACATAATATTAAGCAACACGAACGCCACAATACCATGGGTGAGCCCGAGTCAGTTCAGGTGCTCTGGAAGGGTAAACAGTTCTTGTTCAACTAGTGGCTGGCTTGGTGTTGTTCTTTGCAAGTAAATTAGAATGTAAGTAACCCCTTAACTATGATAGAATTTGACAATTTCTTCTATGACATGAATAAAATCATATCAATACCATCGTTTAAGTTAATACCAAATCATGTTTTCCCAACCTTTCTCTTTGATATATATTGCATTACGGAACCGTTCTTGTATTAAGTCCTTCGTGTATCAAGTCGTAAAGCTCCATTGAAGCTAAACCTTTACTTTGAAAATTTCTATTAGTATTAAACCAACAAATATATCTAACTTATTCAAACATATTAGATGTTAACAACAAAATGTTTTCGTGTCTTTTTACCCTTCAAATACTGGACCTGGTTAAGTATCATTGCACAAAATCATAGAACCACGCTACAATGACCATTTATATTTATGGTTCTAATTCGCCTTCATTTAGAAGAGCGATTTACTGTTTCCGCTGTCAATAGCGGAATAAAATCAATCAGATATTTTGAATAATTCCTGTAATAGATTATTTCTCTGATGTATTTATTGTTGTACGTGTTTATTTGTTTTGTGTGGCGAAATGGCAAGATTTATGTCCCTTTAATAACAAGACTGGAATAACGTTGATTAACAGACAACAGACTTAAATCATTCCAATAGAATCAATTATAGCTCACGGTTCATTGTTAAAGGCTGTGCTTGTTAAAGGTTGCACAGTGTCAAATCAGATCAGTTAAATAGAAACATATCTCGTATCTTAGCTAGAAAAAAAGAATATTTGAACATGTTGAAAACACGGGGGGGGGGGTCTCAACATGGGATTTTGGGTACAGTTGTGCAGCTGAGATTTATAAAACACCCCCATTTATAAAACACCCCCATTCATATATTGAATAATTGTGAAATCCCTACCTATACACATATTTCACAGCGAAAAGTTGGATATGTGACCTATTTTTTACTATACTCTAGTGGGTAAAGATTATTAATTGTGACAGTGTAATAAAATTTGATCAATAACAAAACTTGTGTCAATAAGTTTAAGCAGATGTGGAAATTTTAATGACAAAGAGTTTGGGAAATTCAGTGAAGATCGTTGCACCACAAATTGAAAAATTATGACCCATTGATATATCACAATTGGTCAATTCCCAGTGGGCACTCGACGTTGAAACAACGTTGAAATATGGTTGAAATTTGGTCATGACGTTGATCGACCTAAATTCAACGTTGATCTAACGTCATGGTATTCAACGTTGACTTTACAAAGTTGTTTCAACGTTGAATTTACGTCGTTAAAATCAACGTTTAAACAACAACGTTGATTCAACGTTAGGTTAACGTCAGTCAATCGCGACAGAAAAATCTCATCGTCAAAATTGAAAGGTATAGATATATTTGATGAGCAGATCGGACAAGAAGCAGTGCTGCAGTATTATAAACGATTGGATAATAAGTGGCTAATCCAGAACTTTTTATAATACTTATAAGGGGGTCCACTGACTGCCATAAGCGTGAGGGGGCTTCCTCCTGTCATGCTTCTATGATCCCTTTATAATCAATCATTTTTTTTTCCACGAAAAAGGGGGTAGACCGGATTGCATTGTTTATGCATGGAAAGGAGTTTTGGGCAAGAACAAGTGGTCAGGAGACATCACCAATAACAAATCGGCTTTTTCAAATTAATTTTTTTTTGTGTTTATTTTTTAAGTATCTTTAAAAAAAAACCAATTCTTACCAATCATTAAGTAATTTGGGTTTGATGATTCTCTATATTTTGGGAGATCTCAAAACCTGTTCATGCTATCTTAATTATATGTATATCTGTATAAATATGATATATTCTTAGTTTATATTTTAAAATCAAATCGATTTGTTTAGTTGCTTTCTTTCATTTAAATAAATAGGAGAAATTTTTTGGTATATTTATTTTAATTATTTTTACCGATTGATATTTAATATATAAACTTAAAATATCATCGATGTATAAAGTAATCATAATAATTGAGAAGTTTTTAAATTTTCGCGGTTTTTCAAGTTGAGTTCCGAATATTTTCATTCGGATGCGCACGCAAGCACGCGCACCTCTTTTCAACATCCGTTTAGAACATTTTGAAAATCATCCTCGAGAAATTATCGCACCAGACTGATGAACAAAATTAATAGTGAACAACTGCGTCTAAGGAATATAAAGACGAGAGAAGACTTTTCTGTATAAACCTCTTGATATTAGCGTAAGTATATTTTACAGTTAAATTAACGAAGAATCATGATATATACAAACACATTCAAATGATCAAATTAGTTATCTGCATGTTTACGTTCACAGATGATAAGGTCTTATCTTACTGAATCTGATTCAGTTTCGTGTCAAAACAGTTAAATGATTTGATTGTATATAACCTCTAATTAGCGAACTGAAATAAAACATATCTATCCATGTACAGAATCAGTAATATCAGAAAGGGGGGGGGGGGGGTGCCATCGAATACTAGCCAATTCGTTCAAATACAACTCGATAGGCTGTGTCTGATACACATAGAAATGGTCTGCTCTTAAACACTGTTTAGATTTTTTCGTAAAATATCACTCATCTTTCATTATTTCATCTATATATGAACATTATGCTTATTGCAAAACACAGATCTGGTTAGAATTCATGCTTTGTCTTGTTATTGATGCAAGCTGGAACAATTGTTTCAAATGAACATGTTGTGTTTTATGATTTAAAATAATTGTTTTATAATTGGTAGAATTTGATAACATTTCCGGCTTTTAAAAGTACACAACTTTTATTATGTAATTCAAATTGATGTTATTTCTCTTCCATGCTTTCAGATGCTGTTTTATTCTGCCACAAAGAGACACCAGAATCCAAAATACCTGAGCAGTGTGCAAGACATGTAAAGTGTGCCCCACAGAGAGCAGAAGGAGTTGCTAGGCCAAAAGAATAAATCTTAAAAACAAAATAAATTTTTCATTTTAAAAACCTCTTTTTTGTTAATCTCTATAGTTAATTTAGTGCCAGTAAAAAAAGGGCAGTGAAATTTAGAAATACATTATTTGGTGTTACCGGTATGCAACTTTTTGTTCTGTTTACTCAATTGTATCGGGTGTATAGATACTGATTGAATGAGTAAACAGCTTGGTGATGGTATGGTTTGTTCCGAATGCCTTCAAGATAAATGTAAAAAAACACATACGGTATACCCTCAAAAAGTCAAATTACAGTTCAACAAGATATCAATAAAAATTTTTAAAAAAAAGAAAAAAAGAAAAAGAACTAAATATCGGATAACAAAAACTTAAAATGAAATCAGAATTTTTTTAAATGGTCCTGCTATGTATTCACATAAAACAAAGGAGGCATTTTGTGTAACTGTGTCAAATTTGCTGCATTTACATGATTTTGTATAAGTTGGAAAACTTGATCAACCAGAATCAAACCAGTGTGCTGTAGTGAGTTTTTACATATGTTCCTATGCTTTGAGAAATTGATGTGCTAGAAGAGAAAGCTTTGTTAATATTGAGATATTTGGTTTCAAATAAAATCTTGATATTGTAATCGTCATTCCTCTTTGGTTTTGATTGTTATTGTCTACTATTCTCTTTTGAAGTTGTCTCTTGTTGATAAAAGAACTGTTCATGGATATTCTAACTTGAAATAAAACTTGAAAGAGGCTTTTTTATTTCATAATTCAGGTATCTTGTTATTGTATTTGAACAAGTGCCAATAAGGATCAATTTACATCCAAGAACCATCACTTCAACTAACCTACAATTGACCTGACTTCAACCTAACTCGACCTGATTTCAACCTAAACCCGACCTGATTTCAACCTAACTAAGACCTGATTTCAACCTCACTGGACCCAATTTCAACATGTTATCAACGTCAATACAACGTTGAAACTGCAACGTTGATTCAACGTCAGAATTTCAACGTCATTACAACTTTCAAAACTAACCCAAGTTTCAACGTTGTAACAACGTTGAAGACTGACATTGGATCAACGTTGATACAACGTTTTGTGCCTGCTGGGTTACTACCTATTGATATATTTCCTCGGTAAAATTGCACCCCATTGATATATTTGACGTTTCAAAAAAGGGACCCATTCCAGCGGCACATATGTATATACCTTCATATAGGAAGAGACCCCCCGTGGTTGAAAATACCAGGTAGGCAGTTAAAATTAATACACCCACACACATATGCTAGATCATCTAGGAGTTTTAAGGGGAAAAATACTATATTTTTTATCAAGAATAAAAAGCGAGTTGAAGATACCTTCCAAGGGTGTAAACACTTTTCCCACATCTCTTCCAAATTATATTGTTTTTATGGTGTCTATCACTCATTCAAGCATTCTCATACTGTTAATATTAAATATTATGAGAATGCCTGAATGGGTGAAAGACACCATAAAAACAATATAATTTGGAAGAGATGTGGGAAAAGTGTTTGCCTTGGATAAAAAAAGTAAATTAAAAGTGCACAATACAATTCAGATAAATTTATTGGTCTCCAGATCATATTACTGGAATATATGTGGAACCAATATACCCCAACATTTTTTAGATATAAACAAGTCTATGTTTTGCTTTTTGAAAACCTGTTAAAATCATTTGTAGAAAAGGTCCGGGGACACAGTTATCGGCCTTTGATTTTCGAATAGAGCCCCTATTGTGGACAGAGTATAACCTGCATATATTTTGCATACACCTTCCAAATTTATTTCTTTATATTTTATGCAGGGGGATGAAATTACATGTAAAACAATTGGGGCATGAATTGTTAGTTAAAGTAGGGATTTGGTCCAGTTTCAAAAGGTAAAACATTAGCATGTCTGAATCTCTCAAACTGAATTATAGACCCCCTTAACATAAACTTGTCCAAATTTTGATTTAGAGCCGATAGACTTTTTTATAATTTTGATAAAATTTGTCCCAAAAGTAGTACATCTTTTTCGGATAAAGCAGGTGCCTTTTTGAAAAAAAAGTATTGTTGGAAGTACATGCGCGCTTTGACATTTAAAAAAAAAACAGACGGTCGGAATTCAACTGATATCTACTCGTTTATGTAAGAGGAGTCGATACCCTTGAAAACGTTACGATTAATTTTGTTATCAAGATAATACAGTCTATCTGACGGATTTCATGTAGCCTGAATAAAAACATTGAAAGTAAATTATCCGATTGAAGATCAGCATAAGTACATGTAAATTGAATATAGAAAGAGTAACCGTCAAATCAATTGAAAACTATTCTAAACTTGCACAATAGAATGATTGGGAAACAATGTATAACAATAACGTTTTGATAATACTACACATTTTTGACTTTGCAGTTTTTCTCCGCCATGTACGATGCCTCAAATGGGTGAACCTTGGGAGCATTTTTTTTTTGTCTTTTTCTTTTTTAGCCATGGCGTTGTCAGTTTATTTTCGACTTATTAGTTTGAATGTCCCTTAGGTATCTTTCGCCCCTCTTCGTCTAGTATTAGGACAACAAAAGTGTATTGATTTGGCATAATAACGATAAAAGGATTGTACTAAGAAACGGGGAAAATGCGAGGCTCTAATTATTCTCTATATAATTAAATTTGCAATTTAAAAAAAATTGCATGTTTGTCTCGGATTAACAGGACAATACAGATATTGTTGATTAGAATGTTGATTGAACGATAACTATATTCCCCAATTACTTTGACATAGTTGGACAACTTCGTACTTTATTCGGTCTTTTAATTTTGATTGAAGCGTCACTGATCAGTCTTTTTTAGACGAAAAGATTCCTTTTTTTTATCTTGGTATCTATGATGATTTGTTGGACACCTATTGTAAAAGGTATGGCATATTCTCTTTTATTCAGTTTGTGAGTCAGTCGCCCCTGTAAAAACCTCAAAAACCGCGAAACAAAATTTCTTATTTAATAGAAAAACAAAGGATATGGGGTATCCATCCATGACACAAAATCAGTAAATGCACAACAAAAAAACATACAAAATGCAAAGGAACAGCGTTTTTTGGCTGTTCTTCATCTCAAAGTCAGTAAGTTCTCAACCCAAACCATTTTTTCTTTTTAAAATTCAACGTTTTTGTAACCTCAACACTCGCAGTGAAATCGACTTTGTTAACAGTACAGCTAACTATACGGAAACTGATATGAGTATTTTTAATTATTGATCCCCGGACGGCGACTTGTAGCTGTTTTCATCCCTACAATTTAGTCTCTAGTGGAAAGTTGTCTCATTGCCACCCATCTTTTTTTATATTAAATAAGAAAACCCGTCATGAAAGAATACTTTGCCAAAGTCACAGTCATAGGTGTCATAAATGGCAACTATAGAATTATACATAAAAAGTTACCAAATTGATTTAATTTTCGTTACTTTATTAGTACCGAGGTGGATTTCGTCCCTCGTGCCGACCCATTATGATAGACATGCTTATTCTTTTCTTTCACCATAAATCTAGCACGTTTAGATAAACAGGGACTATTTGGTAATTCCTTGTAGTCAGTGAATATATTTCAAAATATCAGAGGTAAAACTTCAGTGTACAACAGCCCTTTCCAAGGTTAGGGTAGGGTAAGGCGCCCGTAAACATATTGAACATCGACATATTCTGTAATTGCTTTAATTCAGTGGTTGTCGTTTGTTGCTGTATGTTCTATTTATTTTTTCTTTGTTATTTTCTACATAAACTAGTCCGTTGGTTTTTCTCATTTGAATTGTATTACATTTTGTGATATTGGGGCCTTTTATAGCTTGATATGCGGTATGGTTTTTGCTCATTGTTGAAGGCCTATAGTTGCACATTTCTACTTCATTTTTGTCTCCAAAGGATAGTTGTCTCATTGCTAATCATACTATATCTCCATATTATATATTTGTAGATAGAAATGACAAAAATCAACATGAGCTACTAGTATAATGTAAATAAATATCTTTTAAAATCATAAGATCTTTCTTTTATTATATATCTTCTGTTCAGTATTTCTAAACCTTGCACACTATAAACTTGTGGGTGTGATCGTAGAAGTAAGACCACATTCGTCGTAGACTATTTCGTATGTACGGCATTGAACATGTTTTTACATTAACGTTGAATTTCCGGTCCATGTCGTTGTATCCTGGGACGTACCAACCACTCCAGTAACCATTAAACCATTGAATTTTGTATGCAGCAATCTTCCCCCCAGCTGCAACTTGATCCACTTGCATGTTCAGTCCCGCAGGCCATCTACAGTCCCTTGTTGGTCCTCGCGTGATCTCAGTACATTTCGCCTGAAACAAAATAAGTTTTTACAGATTTATAAAAGAAACGTTCGAAGATTACAAATAAAGCAAGTCTTCACAATAAAAATATAGAATTTCAAATACTAGTACACCTCAGGTAAAAAAATGCTTGAATAATCATTATTCGTAGTATATTACTTTCGTAAGATTTGCATGGCGGGTGACTCATGCATAGCAGGAGACGCTTACTCTGTCGTCGACGCACCTGGTTATGTGATTCCCACAGTTTCTGTTGATTACCTTGATTTTTCATTTCTTGATCGATTAACGAGATTTGGATATCGATGAAATACTGTCGCCTTAATGTTTACAGTTCAACGTCCATTTTATTCAAATATTTTATACAAGATGTCAAATTTTTTCCATAGTTTCATAATCGATTGAAAAGTGCGTCTGTTATGAACATTTAGTTATCTCTAATTTAAGAAGCAAAAAAACTTTTATAAAAATATAATTTGAAAAATTAAGAAATGAAGGTTCCAACTCAGTTAGGCAATGTTTACCATACATGAATTTGGTTACCCTATGAAGGTATATTTTGGTCATAATCATAGTCTACTGACATTTCTAAGTAATAACTCTGGTTTTCAAATTTTTAGGTAAATCCAAAAAAGTGCATCGGATTCACGTAATTTATGAAATGATTATTTCATATACACTGTAAAAGGATATTGATAAAACAAACCTGTGCAGAGGTGTCGTAAATAATTGCGTCACTCAATCCATAAGTAATACCAACAAACAAAACAATCAGTGCTGTCAAACTCAATATTGACATAGTTATTCTTCACAGTTCTTCAATAATGAAAAAAAACTTATATGTAATATTTAAATTGCTATAAGGATATATGCTATATATAAATGAGGATACTGATTTCCCATACAGTCCGAGGTAGAATTTGAATATTATTTTTCCCAATTACCGATATTGTTCAAAATTGTAGTTTTATTTCCAGGTTTGCTGTCATGCTAAAATGATCAAAAACTTAGCCAGTACAAAGCAAAACAATATTTGTATGGCCATACTTATGAATTAACTGTGTTCATAAAATTTTGAATTTTTCGAAATTCTAAGGATTTTTCTATCCCAGGAATAGTTTACCTTAGCTGCATTTGCCAAAACCCTTCCGAACGTTTGGTCCTTAATGTCTTCAACGTTTTACATTATTTGACCCTTTTTTGCATTTTTATTTGAGCGTCAATGATGAGTCTTTTGTAGACGATACGCGCGTCTGGCTAACATTGATTATCCTGGTATATATGATGAACGCGCGTCTGGCTGACATTGTTTATCCTGGTATCTATGATGAGTTTATTCATTGAACCAACAGGGGACCCCTTGATAATGTGTTTACAAAAACATGGTGTATTTACTTTATTATCTTTCATACTGTGCACATTTAACTAAACCAATTTTCCATCATAGGAGGATCTTAATTATAAACTGTATTGTTGCCCTTCTAAATTACTTATGCTCCAGTGTCGATTATATGAATGATATATAGATGGATCTGTGAATAACTTCCAGTGACAAATTAATACTAAAATTTATCAGGACGAAAATAAAAATGGCCACCCCCCATTGTATACTAGTTCCTATGTAGAACAGACTAACCAGAGGTCACCTGCTTTGAGACCTACACAGTACTAGTAATAGACATTTGCGGAAACTAGGTCTATACCTATGATTACACTTAGACTTACGATTACAGTTGACGAAAAACAAAAGGTCCTCTCAAAATAAGATATTACACCCAATTGAGATACATAATAAAATGAAATGATATTTTTTTATCATGTAAATAAGTCTTTTCGACGACACACAAATGTAGAAACTTAAGGTCACAACAGATGTGAATCGCCACAAAGTCCCCATAACTTTGTGTTTTTTTTAATTCTCCGAATGCGTGTTTAACCTCTACTCTATAGTGTGTAATATGTCTATTTAATTTTCTACACTTCCTCTGCATATTTTGGGATTTGTCTCATGTAAGGTGTCAATACTGGATATCTGTTCGGATATATTTTGTCGCCTAACAAAAACAGCTCTGTCGGGAAAGGTTATTCTTGTCCTATATTTCTTCTCAAAATACCGGGGTATATTGCTGATGTCAAAGAAATCCGCTCACAACATAACATTTCCTGTCTTTGTTGAATATTTCAACTTGAGTGTGAATGCAGTGACAATGTTTGTGTCCCGGGAAATACTAGTAATACTGTTCTTGTAGTTCCGTTATCGGCCACAAACTTTCCGTCGATAGCCCTACTGCAAACGGAAGTTTTGGCCACACACCTGGTATGTTCTACTAATCATCCAAAGAAGGCCAATAGATAAGACGGTTATACGTTTCTTGAAATAGGTATACATGTATGTTTTTCATCTTTGGTAGTCGACACACTAAGGTCAACTATTTCAGAAATCATATAAGACGGTTACGATTGGGAGTCGTACAACTTATACGATTACACTTTTGTATCCGCAAATTAAATACTCCTTAACCGACTTAAATAGTTTGTGATTTATTTAAACAATAACGTTTAGATCTTGCCAAATAATGTAAACGGTATTTTTCTACTGTTTTTGACGTTAATGATACATGTAGTAAATATCGCGTTGGCGATTTTTTAAAAATACATGTATCAGCTTATAATTTATTCCTTGCCACTGGACGTTAAGCAATCAACAATCAATCAATATAATTTATTTCTTATGAATATTAAAATATCTCGTTATAAATGATGTGTCATGTGTTTGATCATAGATGTATAAACCCATACATCTATGGTTTGATTAAGATTCGGATCCAATTAATATTCGTGTGCTTTCAAGTATCTTTAAAAGCAAAGACCATTTAAGTCAAGAATGATGTAATGTAGTTTTATTTGATAACATACAAATATTTTATTTCTAAAGAAATAAAAATAAATCATCGTTTAAAAAATGTTTGACTTGCATTAAATCTAAAATAGGGTTCACAACTGGAGTTCCGTGTACAACTGGAGTGCTTTAAGAATATTTTAACAAAGTTCTTGAAGGTCTTTACTTTGAAATTCTTGATTTAATTTAAAATGTTATTAGATATAAGAAGATGTGGTATGAGTGCCAATGAGACAACTCTCCATCCAAGTCACAATTTATAAAAATAAACCATTATAGGTCAAAGTACGGTCTTCAACACGGAGCCTTGGCTCACACCGCACAGCAAGCTATAAAGGGCCCCAAAAATTATTAGTGTAAAACCATTCAAACGGAAAAACCAACGGTCTAATCTATATAAAAAACGAGAAACGAGAAACACTTATGAACCACATCAACAAACGACAACTACTGAACATCAGATTCCTGAGTTAGGATAATGCATGTATATGCTTAATGCAACTTAATTTACGCTTATTTTTTTAAACAAGGAAACGATGCAAATGGGCATTTAGAACCCATAAGTAGAAGAAAAAAAAGACTCCACCATTGTCAAAAGAAAAACGACGAAAATACAAACAAAAGTCCACAAAAACTCCACAAAGAAACATAGAGTTCATTTCTCCATGACGATAAAAAAATCAACTGATTTTGACGGATCATGGTATATGTTTTATAATTATAACGGTAATGTTTATATAATTGAGACCTCTGATAAATGCGGATAATTTGACAAACCACAATATAAATTGAATCAAGTTGTCGCTAACGATAGTCGAAAATTAACATTTGGAGCCTGACGGTAAAAGGCATTTCAACCGTCTTGAAAGATTTCTAGGATCACGTATTAGAACACGGACCAGTATATGTAAAGATGAATATATATCTGTAATCCGGTGTACCTTAATAAAGGAGAAGATAGCAAGGGGGATAATAAAAAAACAAACATTGTGGCCAAACACAAAAACAACGAAAATAAAATCAACAATGCAGAGAAAATAAAAGACACCCATAGTATAAATATCAAAACATTTGTCGGGGAGTGATAGACAATGCGTTATTTTGATTTTAAATGCTCCAAAAATCTCCAAGGACGGAGAATGATAACACAATGCGTTATACTGAAATTAGATACTCCAAAAAATTGTCGGGGAATGATACTGTAAAGGAATTGCGCTAATATTAACGTACCTTTTTGCAGTACGGCCGCTATCTTTGTGACGTCGCGTTATTGTGATATTTTTATGTTTATTGAATAGAAACTTATAATGGCAGACGTAGTTCTATCTGTAACGCCTTAGTGAAGCTTACGATCAAAATACACAACGCAACCCATTAATCTACAGATACACAATGCGTTATATTGAAATTAAATGCCCCAAAAAATTTGTCGGGGAATGATACACAATGCGTTATATTGAAATTAAATGCTCCAAATATCTCACGGTCGGGGAATGATACACAATGCGTTATATTGAAATTAAATGCCCCAAACATCTCACGGTCGGGGAATGATACACAATGCGTTATATTGAAATTAAATGCTCCAAACATCTCACGGTCGGGGAATGATACACAATGCGTTATATTGAAATTAAATGCCCCAAACATCTCACGGTCGGGGAATGATACACAATGCGTTATACTGAAATTAAATGCCCCAAACATCTCACGGTCGGGGAATGATACACAATGCGTTATATTGAAATTAAATGCCCCAAACATTTGTCGGGGAATGATACACAATGCGTTATACTGAAATTAAATGCTCCAAACATCTGTCGGGGAATGATACACAATGCGTTATATTGAAATTAAATGCCCCAAACATTTGTCGGGGAATGATACACAATGCGTTATATTGAAATTAAATGCCCCAAATATTTGTCGGGGAATGATACACAATGCGTTATATTGAAATTAAATGCTCCAAACCTATACAATGAGTTACGTTTTTTAAGAAAAGAAAAGCAATACTAAACCTTAGAACGGTATTTATTTGAACGGTCAATTTAATATACAGTTCTGGTACCCCTTCCAAAAAATTGTAGCTGAGAAACGCCCTTTCGTTTGAAAAACCATCGAACATCTATAAGTCTATAGTATAACAATTAAAATACAACAACGACGTATGATTTTCTAAACCAAACATGTAAAGTGTTGCATGTAAAAATTTACATAAAATAGCATTTATGGCTCATTACGACAAACATATCTATACTTACATTTAAAACCGTATATAAAAGTATAGCTGATATAAACTAAGCAAATGCTTTCAACCTCCAAAACTTTAACGAATACTGAAAAATTTCACGCTTGTAGAAGTAATTTCGCTACTTTATACTTTGAAGATTGTTTTGAACTTTGTAATACATACACAGATTGAGGAAGAGTGAGGAAGAAGGATGCAATAGCGTTTTGATTTCATTGGCTATACAAGAAGGATGTAATGCTCAATTTTCGAAAAAAATAAAATCAAATCAATAGAAATGTGTAAGCAACATATGGCAACCACCACGGAAAACCACATGTATGTACTTTTGATTTAAAAAAATTCTTTCAGCTAAAAAAGATTAGATAAATTAACATGTAAAGTAACATTTCTGATTGATTATGATTGTATAAGAAGTTAGTTGTATTCAAGATTGTATTGTGTATTGAAAGAATGTAGAATTTTTAGTCCAGAGTAAATAAATACAAATAAACAGTTAAAATGCAACTGCGACGTGCAATTTACCAACCAGTAAAGTTAAGTGTCGTAAAAGTAGATAACTTAGCATACTATGACATACAGTTTAGCTCCACTGATGAGTCTTATGTGGACGAAATGTGCGTCTGGCTTACCAAGTTATAATTTTGTTATCGTTGGGTTGTTTTCACTGACATGTAAACCGTTCCCAAAAGTCTAAGTTAAACTGACAACGCCATGGCAAATAACGAAAAACGACGGGATGACAAACAACGGTCTACAGAACTGGAAAACTAAAGACTGAGCAACACGAACCCCATATAAAACCGAAGTACCTTATACAAACCGAAGGAAACAATCTAAATCTCCTACATTTATTGAGTACTTCGAAAATGATGAAGCTTCTAGAAATGCAATGGCTTATTATAAACCTTAAAGACAATATTTTGTATTTATCTTATTGGTATACCATATAAATAAACGATTAAGTTGGCTTTGCAAGTAAAATACATTTGTATACTCTAACAAGTAGAAATATGTTTGTAACATATTGTCATTCTGACATCCTGAAAGGCGGACCTAAATGAGAACACTGTATTTCCGTACACTAACTATCAAATAACATATTTCATTCAGATTACAAAAGTGTTGTCAGTAATGAATTTTCAATCCTTATGGATACCGTTTCTTTAGGAAGGCAGTAGCATACCAATGATAAGCTAGAAAAGGCTCCAATATGCAAAACAAATGTACATGAGAAAATATGTGTATGCTTCTTATGTTCATGATGTTTAGATATGTGAATTTGTCTCAACCCTATCCAGGACGCAAACAGGCTGTAATATAATGTTATGACTTTAGAATTGTTTTTTAAACAGACCAATTTACAAATTTGGTACCCACGAAGCGAGTGTCCGCACGGACACCCTGACATATTATTGTCGTCTGTGCGTAAAATATATACAATTTTTCGAAATACCAAGGTTTTCTACTCCACGAATATTAGCTGTATTTGGCAAAACCGTTCGGAGTTCAATGCTCTCCAACTTCTTCTTTTATTTGGCCGTTTTAACTTTTTAACTCGAGCGTCACTGATGAGTCTTTTGTAGATGAAACCCATGTCTGGCGTACACAACTATAAGTCTGGCATCTACTGGCATCTATGATGAGTTTATATAGATGATCATGTCAAAACGGAAAACGACAGAAACTACAATGTATGTCATCGATAATTTGCTACTAACGGGTAACAAAATATTTCTTCTGGTTCATATAGTAGGTGACTTCACACGGATTCGAAATATTTATAGTTTCCATTTGACCCTGGCTTCAATTTCAAGGTCAAAGATCAACATGATCAATAATCTCTAACCAAAAGACCCAAAGTGTCTTATTCTTACGGTTAAGAAGCTCACCTACCAAACACCTTATTTTGAATATTAAGGGATGAAAACTTCTTACAAAAGTTACCAGAGGACTTTAACCGAATATTTTGGCGTTTCGTCAAGTCTTACCTTGCAATTATGTCGATATATTTTACGGTTTCTGCGGAGTTGTAAGAGCCATTGTTCAAAATTTGGAATATGACCTTGACATTTGACCACGAAAAAGATTGTTTGCTTATGGCTCAAAGACGTCATGACTCTAGGTCTCTATGACTAAAAGTTTATGAGTTACACTGACTTATAATTTAAGACGAACACAAAAAGGGGGAAATACTTGAATAGCATGGAACTGGATCACTCCAGTCCTAGTGATCAATCATTTTGGAGAAAATATCTTTTACGGTTTTTGAAGAGAAGTTAAAAAAAAAGAACAGTACACAGAGAGATAAGTGTTCGGTTTAGAAGGATGAGATATATTTTGTAACAGCACTGGGTCGATAAATTTGCTGGTGAACTATTAGTCCCCGATGATACGTATCATCAGCTCAGTATAGTCAGTACTTCGGTACTGACATTGTGTCGAGCGGCTGATATTTTACGATATCTATAGAAAACCCTATAATCTGTTTATCGTTCTATTATTGTTTTTTCCACCTCCTTTAAACAGTTTTTTCGCTTGACGAAAGTAAGCTTGATAACTTCTCCTCACACATAGTGACGTCGCTGATAATGTCTGCTCATGTCTCAAAAACGTGATACAAGAATGACGGAGCGACTAAGCAGGGTGATACAAGCGAAGGGAAGGACAATAAATACATTCACGGGTTCTGTAAGCTACAACACCGTAAAAATAAGGATGTGATATCCCGTTTGTAATAAGTGTTCTATAAGTACAGCCAAAATTTAAAACCAAAACTTTGTATCTAGTGTATGAAAGAATTTAGTAAAGGTTTAAGTAATTTGTTAGCAATTCGCGGACACTACGTACAGAGACAAGAAAGTCTGTTTCATATTTAATGCATTTAAGTTCTTTTTATTGATTTCATTTCATCAATATATAGGTTTCTCGGAAGTTTGTCAGCGTTGCCAGGGGCCACTTGTGAGGGTCGTAATGGGGGTACCTTTATGACGAATAACGGTAAACAAAATTGCCAAATGACGTTAACGGTAGTTTTTGGTGCATGACGATAAAATGTAACACTTTCTTTACGACGATAAAATAGTCGACTGATTTTAAATTGACAAATCACGATAACTTCTTTCAAAAAATAACGGAAACAGTTTATTATTTAAGACCTCTGACGAATCACGATAAGGATAATTTGACGAATCACAATAAAATTTTAACCAATTTGACGCTAACGATAGCCGAAAATAAGCGTTTGACGCCGGCTGACGGTAAAGGGCATTCTTACCCTCACTTGTGCCAGGAGCATAGCTGCCGTAAGGCACTATAGTTTCATCCCTACACACGAGTTTTTTTTCACATCAAAAACTTTATGAACATAAGGTAATTCACGGTTTTGGGGTATCCTGACATAAAATTGTAGAGACTCGGATAATAGTTGATCGTTTATCGTGGGCCTTAATTCAATGTCACGTGGTCCTATACGACAGCACAGCCTTATTTTCATGTCATGTGGTCCTGTAATCTACATTCCCTTAATTCAATGGCATTTGGTCCTATACAAATACATACCTTAATTCAATGTCACAAGGTCCTATACGACTGCACACCCTAATTCAATGGCATGTGGTCCTTTACGACTGCACACCCTTAATTCAATTTCATGTGGGTTTATAGGACTTCACACTCTTAATTCAATTTTATGCGGTTTTATATCACTGCAAAAATTAGATTTAATTTTAAGTTGATCTAAACGACTACACACCATTTATTTAATGTCATGTGGTTCTATACGACTACAGACCCTTAATTTAATCTTATGTGGTTGTATGCGACTGCACATCCTAAATTCAATGTCATTTGCTACTTTACCACTGCATATCTTGAAATCAATTTCATGTGGTTGTTTACGACAGCACACCCAAATTTCATCTTCGTATGGTTATATACGACTACACACCCTTGATTCAGTTGCATGTGGTTCTATACGACTGCACACCCTTGGTTCACTTTCATGTGGTACTATACGACTGCACACCATAGATTCCCGTATTTTATGTGGTTCTATACGACTGCACACCCTTTATTCACTTTCATGTGGTTCTATACGACTGTACACCCTTGATTCACTTTAATGTGGTTTTATGAGACTGCAAACCCTTGATTCACTTTCATGTTGTTTATTAAGAATGCACACCCTTGATCCACTTTCTGGTGGTTCTTTACGATTGCACACCCTTGGTTCACTTTCATGTTGTTCCTTTTGAATGCACACACTTGGTTCATTTTTGTGTGGTTCTATACGGCTGCTCACCCTTGATTCACTTTCATGTTGTTCTTTTCGAATGTACAGACTTGATTCACTTTTATGTGGTTGTATACGACAGCAAATCCGTGATTCACCCTTAAGTCAATCAAACCTTACAGCTTATCACTGTACAACTGGTTACCAAATATGAAGAAGGTTTGATAAGTAGTTTCTGAGAAAAATGTGACATTTTTTTTTTGGAAGAATGCATGATTCACCTTTATATGGTTTGATTCATTTTATATGTGGTTCTATACGACTGTACACCCTTGATTCACTTTCATGTGTTACTATACGACTGAACACCATTGATTCACTTTCATGTGTTACTATACGACTGCACACCATTGATTCACTTTCATGTGGTTATATACCTCTACACACCATTGATTCACTTTCATGTGGTTCTATACGACTGCACATCCTTGATTCACTTTCATGTGGTTCTTTACGGATGCACACCCTTGATTCACTTTCATGTGGTTCTATACGGCTGCACACCCTTGATTCACTTTCATGTGGTTGTATACGACAGCACACCCTTAATTCAATGTTATTTGGTACTATATCACTGCACACCTTAAAATCAATTTCATGTTGTTTTATACGCCTGCCCCCTACGACTGCACACCCAGAATTCACTCCATGTGGTAATATACTACTACACACCCTTGATTCAGTTTCATGTGGTTCTCTACGACCGCACACCCAGAATTCACTTTCATGTGGTTTTTTGTACAACTGCACACCCTTGATTCACTTTCATTAGTTTCTATACGACTGCACACCCTTGATTCACTTTCATTTGGTACTATAGGAGTGAACACCCTTGATCCACTTTCATTTGGTACTATACGACTGAACACCCTTGATTCACTTTCATGTGGTTCTTTATGTAGTTTTATACTACTGCAACCCTTTATTTACTTTCATGTGTTTCTATTCGACTGCACATCCTTGATTCTTTTTCATGTGGTTTTATAAGACTGTGCATCCTTTATTCACTTTCATGTGGTTCTATTAGACTGTGTACCCTTTATTCACTTTCATGTGGTTCTATATGACAGCACATCCTTGATTCACTCATGTGGTTCTATAAGACAGCACATCCTTGATTCACTTTCATGTGGTTCTAGAAGACAGCACATCCTTGATTCACTTTCATGTGGTTGTAAATGACTGCACACCATTGAATCACGTATTTCATGTGGTTCTATACCAAAGCACACCCTTGATTTACTCTCGTGTGGTTCTATACGACTGCACACCCTTGATTCACTTTCATGTGGTACTATAAGACTGCACTTCCTGTTTCACTTTCATGTGGTTCTATATGACTTCATCATTGATTCAATTGCATGTGGTTCTATACGACTTCACACCCTTGATTCACTTGCATGTGGTTCTATACGACTGCAGACCATTGATTCACTTGCATGTGGTTCTATACGACTGCACACCATTGATTCACTTCCATGTGGTTCTATACGTTTTCACACCATTGATTCACTTTCATGTGTTCTATAAGACTGCACACCCTTGATTCACGAAATTTATGACTTGTTGCCTTGATTCACTTTCATGTGTTCTATATAACTGCACATCCTTGATTCACTTTTATGCGTTCTATATGACTGCACAACCTTGATTCACTGTGGTGTGGTTCTATACGACTGCACATCCTTGATTCACTTCAACACGGAGTCTTGGTATTACTAGTTTATGCTGACCCTCCAATACTTTCTTACTTTTTGCAAAATCTGGCAATACAATAACAATTAAGATTAGTTTTGATATATTTTTATTTGTCTTATTTTAATACGCAATATCACAAGATTGGCCTTACAAGCTAAATATAAAATGCTCCGCAGGGCGCAGCTTGATACGACCGCAGAGGTCGAACCCTGAACAGTTGGGGCAAGTATGGACACAACATTCAAGCTTGATACAGCTCTGAATTTGGATTGTGATTAAATATTTGACACAGCATAGGTTACTGACACAGAATGAATGTGGTCTAAGAACTTAAAAATTTTAAATTGGACATTCACCTTTTATGGTCCAATATCCAAAATCTAAATACATGGTTAGATTCAGCATATCAAAGAACCCCAAGAATTCAATTTTTGATGAAATCAAACAAAGTTTAATTTAGGACCCTTTTGACCTCAATGTGGACAAAGTTGATAACGGGGCCCAAAAATCAAAAATCTAAATACATGGTTAGATTCAGCATATCAAAGAACCCCATATATTCAATTTTTGTTGAAATCAAACAAAGTTTAATTTTGGACCCCGATTTGGACCAACTTGAAAACTGGGCCCATAATCAAAAATCTAAATACATGGTTAGATTCAGCATATCAAAGAACCCCAAGAATTCAATTTTTGATGAAATCAAACAAAGTTTAATTTTGGACCCTTTGGACCTTAATGTAGACCAATTTGAAAACGGAACCAAAAATTAAGAATCTAAATACACGGTTAGATTCGGCATATCAAAGAACCCCAATAATTCAATTTTTGATGAAATCAAACAAAGTTTAATTTTGGACCCTTTGGACCTCAATGTGGACCAATTTAAAAACGGGGCCCAAAATCCAAAAACTTAATACACGGTTAGATTCAGCACATTAAAGAACCCCAAGAATTCAAGAATAAAACCCCATTGAAATTGGTCAAGAAATAAGCAATTTATACGAAGTATCCTCTTTTGCACAATACTGTGCAATTGAATATTTCTTGCTACTGCGCAATACTGTACAATTGACAATTTCTTGCTATTGCGCAATATTGTGCTATTGGATATTTCTTGCTATTGCGCAATACTGTGCAATTGAAGATTTCTTGCTATTGTGCAATACTGTGCAATGGAAGATTTCTGTCTATTGTGCAATACTGTGCAATTGAAAATTTCTTCCTATTGCACAATACTTATTATATAATAATTTACACATCCTGTTTGGTGTGTATCTCCTACCATATCATTATTATTTGCTTTTAAATATAAATCAGAAATAACCAACTTAAAATGGAAAATTTTAAAAGAAAAAAAAAAGGAAAAAAAGAAAAGAAATGAAAAAAAAAAAATCCCCTCCCCCAAATTTTTTGAAACCCCTTATGATTCATCACCCCCAAACTCAATCCCAGCCTTCCCTTTGTGGTATGGAACCTTGCAGTACAATTTCAGAGAGATCCATACACTTGAACACAAGTTATTGTCCTGAAACTAGAAAAATGCTTGCTTTTTTTCCCTTTTTGGCCCCCAATTCCTAAAATTTTGAGGCAATTACCCCCAATATCAATCCCAGCCTTCCCTTTTTGGTATGGTACCTTGCAGTACAATTTCAGAGAGATCCATACACTTGAACACAAGTAATTGTCTGGAAACTAGAAAAATGCTATTTTTGGCCCCTTTTTGGCCCCTTATTCCTAAACGTTTTGGGCAATTACCCCCAAACTCAATTCCAGCTTTCCCTTTGTGATATGGAACCTTGTAGTTCAATTTCAGAAAGATCCATACACTTACACACAAGTTATTATCATGAAACTAGAAAAATGCTTGTTTTTTGCCCCTTTTTTGGCCCCTAATTCCTAAAATTTTGAGGCAATTACCCCCAAAATCAATCCCAGCATTCCCTTTGTGATATGAAACCTTGTGGTACAATGTCAGAGAGATCCATACACTAACACACAAGTTATGTCTGGAAGTTACAAAAATGCTTATTTTTGGCCCCTAATTCCTTAACTGTTGGTACCATAACCCCCAAAATCAATCCCAACCTTCCTTTTGTGGTATTGAACCTTATGGTAAAATTTCACGGAGATCCATTCACTTAAACTAAAGTTAGAGTGCGAAAACCAATGTGTCTTCGGACGACGACTATGACGACGACAACGACGACGACGACGCCAACGTCATACCAATATACGACCAAAAAATTTTTAATTTTTGCGGTCGTATAAAAAGATAACATTCCTATGAAACCCCATTTTTAATGCACTTGTAAATAGTTTGAAAATGCCTCAGAGTGCACCATTTTCAATGTAAGGTCAAAAAAAATTTTGGGGGGCAAGCCCCCCTGACACTCCCTTTTTGGTCAGCCACTTCAAATTGGTAAACAGCTTGTTCATTGAAAAGTTATTGAAAGCCCTGACACCCTTGATTCACTTTTATGTGTTCTTTATGACTGCACAACCTTGATTCACTGTGGTGTGGTTCTATACGACTGCACATCCTTGATTCACTTTCATGTGTTCTATATGACTGCATGCCCTTGATTCACTTTCATGTGTTCTATACAACTGCACACCCTTGATTCACTTTCATGTGGAACTATAAGACTACACATCCTTGATTCACTTTTATATGGTTGTATACGACAGCACATCCGTGATTCACCCTTAAGTCAATCAAACCTTACAGCTTATCACTACACAACTGATGACCAAATATGAAAGAGGTCTGATAAGTAGTTTCTGAGAAAAATGTGACAAAACATTTTGTTGGAGGGATGGATGCAGACAAGGCGATTGCAATATAGGTCCACTCCTAAATATTCAGTTCTTTTTAGCTTCATGCAAATAGTTTTCCCCATTGCTACCAGATTAGCATCCTTGTTTCAGTCACACAGGTGAAATAAAAAAAAAAACACCACATAAATATTCGTTTGTATCTTTAATTTTCTTATACAATTTACATGATAAAAAAGATATGCACAAAACAGATAATGAATGACAAAATGAAAAATTAAAATATCTCTAACAATATTACAAAAAACAGACACTATTGCTTAGCATCCACAACTAAGTCAAATACTTTAAACATGTAAATTTAATGGCTTAAAAATTTTCATGGTTTTGACATTTACAAATTTCTAATCAAAAATAAATTTTATATTCAAATGGAATCATTCATAATCTTAAAAAAAGGGGACACAAATCAACTTCATATTTTGTTTAATATAACTTCTGAAATATCTGAAAGCAACTATTACATAGAAATTGACCTGAGGCCGTAATATAAAATGGAAATATTAACTAACAGAATTTAAAGAACCTTCAAAGAGACTACAGCTGTTTTATTCCTTGAAGGCCCTGGACTAGTTGTGGCTATATTATCTTAAAATTTACAACCTCCAATGACATTTGTAAAGAGCATTGTACATATCTGGTTAATGGAGCAGAAAAATTACAAGATATCATTATTTTAAGGAGTACAATTTGATTTTCCTGTCTCTAAGTACAACTTCTGACAACCTAATTCATATATCGGTTTCCTAATTTACATGAACATAAATGAAACAAGAATATGGACCTGCTTTCACATCTCACATTTATATGTTCAGTGAACCACAAAAAAATGGGTTCAAACCTTTTTTGGCATATGTCTTAAAAAATTCACATCATGTTGTACTAAGATTCAAGTTTGTATGACCACATTTACATGATATTACATTAACTCAAAACTTAACCTGGTAAGAGACTGACAGACAGACACGCCCTAAAACATAATTCCCCCGTACTTTCATAGGCGGGGTAAAATAATTCTTGCAATTCACTGCTTATTTACAACCTGAAATCTTCTACAGGTGAGAAATAACTGAGATGTGGGATAAAAGTCAATATACACCAAATCATTACTCCAGTGTTTGCCCTCTCGACTGATATGATTAAACATCGTTCAAATGTCATTCAGTCACTCTAACAAACTCAAAAAAACATACATGACATATTTATGATCATTTTGTTCTGAAATATCATGCATAGCTGATATATAAAGGATCAGACTTCACAAAATATACAATTAAACTGCATTATGGGTATTTTGTAAAATTGTCTCCCCTTATTTTTATCCAGGAACAGCAGTGATATATAAAATCATAGAAAGCAGCCATCTACAGCCATTCAAGGATCTGCATATTTTACATATCATCAAAATGTAAATTCTATAAAGCTGATATTGTATGTTAGCTGCCATGGTAACAAAAAGCACCATAACTTTGATACCGATCTTCAAGCTCAACTAAATGTTTGAAACATAGTTCATCTATAACCATGGTAACCCCCACTTCCATATCCACCACGACCTTGATAATGACCTCTGTTGTGGTGTCGTCTGTCATCTCGATAATGATCTCTGTTGTCCCGTTGATCATTATAGCCTCTGTTGTCATGATACCCACGATCATAACCCCTAGGTAAAAAAAGAACATAAATCTTCTGTAAATAGCTGTTTACCGGTAATATGAAAAACATGATGAAATGATGGGATAAAAATACAGGCATTTACATTGCTGTCAAACAAAGTTGAAGAAATCACAAGATAGAAAGATAGATAGTTTATTCTCATAAAACCATGCAAGAACAAAAGTTACAGAAAGGTTACAATAAAAATAACAGGTATTTCTTTTCTATTATGTATGTGCCTGTCCCAAGTCAGGAGCCTGTAATTCAGTGGTTGTCGTTTGTTGCTGTGTTACATATTTGTTTTTGTTCATTATTTTGTACATAAATCAGGCCGTTAGTTTTCTCGTTTGAATTGTTTTACATTTGTCATTTCTGGGCCTTTTATAGCTGACTATGTAGTATGGGCTTTGCTCATTGTGGAAGGCTGTATGGTGACCTATAGATGTTAATTTCTGTGTCATTTGGTCTCTTGTGGAGAGTTGTCGCATTGGCAATCATACCACATCTTCTTTTTCATACTTTTAAAGAAACAGTTTAACTGTATAAATATGTTAAAAGTAATGATTGTGCAGAAAAAATTATTTCACTGTTGATACATCGTATGAAATTGCAACCTCTCTGAGTGTCTTTTGTTTTTTTAAATTTAAACAGCACGTTAAATTCTAAAACATTATGTCTGAGAACTAGTTTATTTGGTATAAATGAACTAATTCATCTTCTAGAGATGGACAAACAAAGATATAGTGATAGCTATAGCCAATATCTCAATCACTGAAAGAAACACAGCTGACTTTCTAGTTTTCATGAGATTTGTATCCATCTACCCACATTTGCCAACTCAACCCAAGCATAGATGTTTTTTAAAATTTAAGATATTGAATCCAGAAGCTTAATTCAATGTTTCAATGCATTATTATTTAGTTTTAATGATGACAGAAAAGAAATGGCGTTTCTAATTTGATTCTATTTTAAATGGTCATACCGATCATCTTGATGTCTGTGTCTATTTCTATCATCATATCTTCCCTGGTGGTGGTATGATCTGTCGTCATGGTATTGTCGATCATGTGACCGTCTGTCATCATATGACCGCCTGTCATCATGTGACCTTCTGTTGTCATGTGATCTGTGACTATCTGATCTATGGTCATGTGACCTGCTGCCATGGTATCTTTTATCATCAGATTGATGGTGTGATGTCTGAAAGGTACATAACATGTAATTAAAACTGATGGGTAATTAATAAACAGATTGTGAATTGGAAAAAAAAATCCCAACCTACCAACCCTTTTAGCCTAATTACTAGACAAGATGCATATTCAAGCATCTACACTACCATACCCTAATTCTGAGGAATTCATAAATGTATGTGTGTCAGATTGATTGATTGTTGCTTGCTAAACATCCAGTGGCAATTATTTCATGTACATTCAAGAGGATTTTGTCATTTTTGTGTGATACAATACAATTCCAATACAAAATGACAATGCACCATGTATAGAAAAGTTGAAGTTAAAATAGTAAAAACAAATATATCTTTCATTTTTGAAGGGACTAACTCTTACCTTTGATTCTTCAACATTTGGAGAACTTTTAGTTTCTTTTGTTCTAGCATTATCTCCCTTATTTTCACTTCCTGTTTCAGACAATTTATGACTTGAATGAGGTTCTTGGCTTTCATTTTCAACAGTTTTTGTTTCATCTGCTGTTTCCTGTCGTGATTCCTCCGTTTGCTCTGATTCACTTTGAATCACTTTTTTATTTTCTGATTCACTACAAATCACTTCTTTTTGTTCTAATTCACTATGAACCACTTCTTTATTTTCCGATTCACGATGAATCACTTCTTTATTTTCTGATTCACTGTGAATCACTTCTTTGTTTTCTGATTCATTTTTATCTATTTTATTTTGTGAGGATGATTCATCTTTCATTTCAATGTCTTGACTTGTAGATTCTTCTATATTCACTTTTTCACTGATATCTTTTTCTGATTCAGTTTTGTCTACATTTTTATTTACATTGTTTTCATCTACTTTGCTTTCTGATGAAGATTCCTTAACAATTTCATCCTTTTCCAGAATGGATTCATCTTTTAATTGTTTTTCTGAATCATCTTCAATTTTTGAATTGTCCACTTCTTCATTAGATTCAGTTCCATCCAATTTATCTTCTGATGAAAATTCTTCTGCAACTTCACTATTCTCATCTGCTGCTGCTTGTTTTTCAGAATCAATGTTTTCATTGTCTTTCTCATTTCCTTCCAAATTGACATTTTTTTCTTTGTCATCTAAATTGTTTGTAGGACTTTTTACACTATCAGAACTTGATTCTAAATTATCATTGGTACTTTTCACATCACCAGAATTATTTGCTAAATCTTCATTTTCATTGCAACTTTCATTCAGATTTGTTTCATCTACTTTATCAGTATCACTTTCCTTTACTAATGTCATATTTTTGTCACTAACTTGTTCATTTTCATCTTGTAACAATTCATCTTCATCTAAAGCATCTATAATTTCATTGATTTTATTTTCATCACCACTTTCAGCACGGTCATTTTCATTGTCAAAATCAAGCAGTTCATTTTCTTTTCTTTCAGCTTCAGCATTGTTTTTAGTACTTTCAGTTCTTTGATTTTCACTATTTTCCAATTTATCTCCACTGTCTGTTCCATTGTCAGCTAAAAGCTTCTCTTCAATTTCATCTGATGTATCTCCCTTGTGAGAAGTTCCAGCTTCCTCTGAATTTTTTATATCCATTTCAAAGGTTTTCTTACAATTGCCTTTTGACTTGGACATCTGAAAGGATTAAAATAAATTTGTCATGAAATTTGTATAATTTCAATTAGTGTATATGGATGTTATATATAAATATATAAATATATATTGTTTTTAATTATAGTGTGTGATAACATTTTGTGAGGGAATTCGATGTTTGCTATACCACGGTTCATTTCAACACACTTTATGACAATACCACTATACCAATCAGAATGAATTTTTTTGCAGTGTTTTAAGAAAATTTTTTTTTTATTTGTATCCATGTATTATTTGTGAAACATTAAATGTTTTAAAAGGGCATGTTTTCTGTATAAAGTCAATAATTATGTAGACTTTTGAAGCCCAAACTTTCTATTGCTTTAAATACGCAAATGAAAGTTTCGAAAAACTATACCAATACAGAACGACATGTTTTTTGAAATTATAGCAAAACTTTTGGTTGACAAATTTTTATTTGTTATTGCAAAACATGAACTGAAAATATCTGTCATTTTCTCCCTACCAAGTTTACCCCTACTACTTATCATAATGTGGACCGGTCACTGTTATTTAATCTTACGCAATTTGATTGGATTAAATTATTATTTGTTTTCTTTCAAACTGTTTATTTTTTTCATACGCGTGTATCGATTAAATCAGAACATGCATGAATGTGTACAGTAACTTAAATGACCTTCAAACTGGACACTGGACGAGTCCATATTATTTTTTATCAATGAAACTGAATGTATAAAAGGTAAGAATTGCCACTTCTTATATTTTTACAAAATTTTCCACATATGGAGTAGATAAATTATTTTTGAATAGCCTAAGCCAAAGAAAATAGAGAAAGTGTAGAAATCAGACATTTCATTCCGTTACACAAGTCATTTTTCGAAGACAAATGCCGAGATACATTTTACGCACGGCTACCTCAGGAAAATTCTTGTTCATCTTAACAAAAAAATCATTTTTCAGTCTCATTATAATGTTGTAATTACAATTAATCCCAAACAAAAGTAGTCAGTAAATAAAGTCAATATATGTCCGATCTTTTTTTTTGACATCAAAATTCAATATGATCGTTTTATAGTCAATTTTGTCTACCTCACAAAATCTTGTTAGGCGCTATAATGAAATGTGTTTTCCAAAAAAATTAATGGAGGAATGTGTCCATGGGACACAGATGATACCCCTGCTTGCATATTATATAATGTTATGGAGGGACATAACTGAAGACGGTAGAAGTGATGCTACACAAATTTGTACTTGATCTGAGTTTTGTGGTAATATGTATTGTGTATAATTTCATAACATTTGGTTGAGGCTAACTTAAGTTAGAGAACAGAAACACAAAATTCAGCAATTTTTATGATTATAAAGGGGCATAACTCAAGAACAGTAAAAGTGACTAATACCAATTTCGAACTTGATCTGTATTATGTGGTAATAAGCATTGTGTATAAGTTTCATAACATTTGGTTGATGCAAACTAAAGAAAGAGAACGGAAACTAAATATTCAGCAATTTATGTTTATAAAGGGGCATAACTTAAGAACGGTAAAAGTGATGCCACCCAATTTCGAACTTGATCTGTATTATGTGGTAATAAGCATTGTGTATAAGTTTCATAACATTTGGTTGATGCAAACTTAAGTTAGAGAACGGAAACCAACTTTGAGATGTACAGACGGTCAAGGGTAAAACTTAATGCCCCCTCTGCTACGGCGGGGGCATAAAAATTAAATAAAAGAAGAAGGTGTCTGAGGACAGGATTGCCCCTGCTCAAGCTTGCTTATAATATGTGAAAATACTTTTTGGATGGACGGAAAGACGGACGGACTGATCTTATCTAATTGTTGATTTACTGTTCATTTTTACTGAGAGAGACTTTTCACAGAATTTTAACTTATATGAGCAACATGACGGCTGCAACATGTGGAGCAGGATCTGCTTACCCTTCTGGATCACACGTTTCACAAAGCATTTTTGAGGGGTTTGTGTTGGTCAGTCTTAAGCATTCTATGTTTTGTTTTGTAGACTGTCTTCACCTTGTTTTTAGGTTTTTGCCATGGTGTTGTCACTTTGTCTTCAACTTGTGAGTTGGAATATACCGCTGGTTGTTTATGTTGTTGTTTATTAAAAAAAAAAAAATCTTGCTCAATCTGAATTTGAAAAGGAGAAATTTTGTTACCCCAAGAAAGACTGATTGTTTAGAAGGAGTAACAGTGTCCTTTAATTTGACTGTCTTCCACTTCTGTGAGCCCTGCAGTTCTGGTGGTACATAATCTGGATCCCATGGACTTGGTTTTGGGGAGCTGTCTGCTACAGGTGAAGTCTCAGCTGATTTTTGGTACACTGCAAAATACATATAAACATTCATTTTTCAAAGGTTCCAGTACACTACTGCTTAGGTGTTGTTTCTACCTGCCTAACATGGACAGTCTACTCTTCATGCTCTTGCCCACTCAAATTAAATCTTAGATTTTGCAAAAATATTGAAATATTAATAAGGTTGAAGATGAAACCTATTTTTTCTTAACATGTGAAATTCATAAATCTTTAGGAAACAGCTTTATCAAGATATAAATAATATTCATGAAGGATTTATGGAATAATCCACAAAGATAGATTGCAATTACTTTTATTGTTATTTTAATATTATGCAGCTTACTGTTCCGTTCATTAAAAAGTCATTTGCACTGACGAAGGTGGCCACCCAACATACGTATAATTACTTTTTTTTACTACCAGTATATGATGTTTTAATAAGTTGAAATTTTTGCATTGTGTATATATCTGTATTGTTCATATGCCTTCAACCCCTCTGGATATAAAAAAGAGGTGAAAGATATCAAAGGGACATTCAAACTCATAAGTGTGCATTTCTTTAAATAATTTAAAAAATATTAAGGTAACACTACAATCATGACTATTTCAATGGTACAGGTGCAGGAATTTCCAATAAGTTCCTAAATTGGAATGTTGTGTTAACACTTTGCTGCACTTTTGCAATGCCAATGTACATATGTATATAAGCAATACTGAAGTATTATAGAATAGTCAACAACAAACTCAAGCTTTTAACATTCCACACTATCAGCTCATAAATAATAAGCATGCTAAATTCAATCATTTCTGATTACAGCAAATTCTAATAGGAATACAAATGGCAAGTTTAACAGATAAAAATTTAAAAAAAACATGAAAAATTTAATACAGTAATACTGTAATACAGTTTTTTTTTTAAACTAGGCTAATATCTACTTATTTTTTTGACACAAATGGTTGTTAAATTTTCAGCTTCTATAATTTTAACTTCAATCATACATAGCTAAGAAGATGTTATGGATATAACCAAGCACTGTCTGTCTTTAAAGCATTAAGGAAAAAATAGAGCTAAGGGCCATCTTGTTTTTGCTCCACTCTTAAGATCTCACCAGGACTTTAAGATGAACAATAAGAAGAAAAGTGCTTTCTGGCCTTGATGAGTGTGTGATTGATTGATTGTTATTCACCAAACATCCAGTGGCAAATATTTCATGAATATCCTGAACAACTTATTTTCCAATCATCATAAACATGTGCTGATATCTAAAGAGTTGTGCACACAATTTAGAAGCACAACAAAAATTTAGGTATTCAACATGCTGGCTACACAAAACAATATCAAAAGTTGTGCATACATGTACATTATCATACAAGCAAAAGCAAAGCTTCAGGCACCATCTCATTCTTTATTACTGTAATTTTTTTTTCAGAATAAATATAATTTCACATGCATAATTTGTGGCTTTCATCTGTCAAAATAAAACTGAAATTTAACACAATTCCAAGTTTTTGTTTGTGTAGCATCAAAAACTTCTTTCTGTCTAACACTTCCATTTGGAAGAAGAAGTAAGGTGATAAGAGTAAAACAAAACTGTTTTGAGATGGCCCATCTATCAGTGCGCTAAACATCTATGATTTATTAATAACAACACATTCACACAAATGCAAAGAAGCTTCTGATCTTACCTCCTTCCCCAGATCCTACAGACAAATACAGTTTATCAATTACAAGGTGATAAAAAAAAAATCAGAGTATGTCAAATGGTGCTTCCAGTTGTTTATTTGGGATAAATGTTGTGCTTTAGCAATTTAAGGAAGTTCGCTACTCAGTTTCAAAATAACAAGCTTTTAATAACACTAGTATATATTGATATGGGATTAATAAAGGAACCAAAAGAGCGAAAAAAATAGATAGGTCTGTGTGCTTGTTTTCGAGATATTAGCCATTGAAATTTTGGCGGGAAAATGTTCTCTCTTGATTTTTCATAGCTTTATCATTGACATGTTTAAGTTGTCAAAAACTATTAAAAAATAACAAAGATTTTATAAGACTTTTACAGATGGCGTATAATTATACTATACAAGATTTATAAAAAGAAAAATGGGGTTTAGTGGGCAAAATTTTTTAAGGCATTCAAATGGATAAAACCAGAGGATTCAGAAAATCTGACAAAAATTCCAAAACATGACAAGCGAACATCCTTAAGGAATAGGCGATTTATTCTTTTGAGGAAGCTCTGAGGATGCTCAGAGCTTTTTAAGTAGGCCCTTCTCAGCAGTTAGTGTAACAATCATTATCATGTTCAATTAAGAACAGCTGGATGTGTCAATCAAATATATAGCACTTGTTTAAACAAGAATGTGTCCATAGTACATGGATGCCCCACTCACACTATCATTTTCTATGTTCAGTGGACCGTGAAATTGGGGTCAAAACTCTAATTTGGCATTAAAATTAGAAAGATCATATCATAGGGAACATGTGTACTAAGTTTCAAGTTGATTGGACTTCAACTTCATCAAAACCTACCTTGACCAAAAACTTTAACCTGAAGCGGGACATACGGACGAACGGACGCACAGACCGAAAAATATAATGCCCCTAGGTGGGGCATAAAAAGGAAGTAAAGCATTATAGAGGAAGCTCAATTAACACCTGTGTAAACATCTGGTCTATTAAAATATATCTTGTATGAAATTTTACACAACTATAAAACAGACAAGAGATTCTCCAATACGTATTATGTACTGGGTATCTATCTCACTGCCATATACCTCATATCTTTGTTCATTCTGAAATCTAATTGATATCTTGCTACTGTAGATTCAGTAGTATTCTTGGCATACCAATATTCATTAATTACGTGGATCACAAATTTTAGTTTTGAACAAAACTCAAATTTACCATTGTTTTATATGCAAAATTTGTCAAAACAATGAAATCTAGTATCCATGAGAATACATTGTTTCCTCAATCCTAAAAAAATGTAATCCACAAAAAAAAAAGCCTACAGTATTTCCAAAAGTAATAGAAAGCAAAGGTTGTTATCATATCCTTGTTAAGGATGTTCGCTCCTCTTGTTCTTGAATTTTTGCCAGATATTCGGAATCCTCTGCTTTTATACATGTAGTGCCATTAAAAGTTTTGCCCACTAACCCCTACTTTTCTTTCCATAATTTGATTACATATAGTTTAAAATATCATCTTTGAAAATCTTATAAAATCCTTGTTATTTTTTCATCGTTTTTGAAAGAAAAAAGGTGCCAATGTTAAATCTATGAAAAGTCTAGAGAGAATTATTTCCCGCCAAATTTTCAATGGCTTATATCTCGAAAAGAAGCACACGGACCCTTCATTTTTTTCTGCTTTTTTAGTTCCATTATTTATATAGTATCAATTTATAACTGTCTTTTAAAAAGCTTGTAATTTTGAAACAGAGTAGCAAACATCCTTAAATGAAAGATCTCATTAAGTCAGTATCATGAACTGTTAACACAAGAGATACTGTAAAAGCAGAAATTTTCGTGGAGGATTTAATTTCGTTTATTTCGTGGAAAGAATATATCCACGAAATTAAAACCCCACGAAAATTTAACCTACATATAATATCACTTCCATTTAATGGAAACCACAAAATTAAATCCCCATGAAATTTTATATAGAGACAAAACCACGAAATTTTAACCCCACGAAAATTAATGTTTCTACAGTATGTCTTGCCTTTTTGTTATTTTGATAGTAAAATGCAAATGTTGAAATTAAAATAGCAATACCTTTACATGCAAGTTATTCAAAGTCAATGAACATTGACTGAAGGTACAGGGTCAAACAGTCTCCATGGAAATGAGATGTGCCAATTGTAATACAACTGCATACCAATTATCGACCTACCACTAGTGGTTCCCCATCAGTGACCTAATCACAAACTAATACATGTATGTAAAATAAGCAAAAGTTTCAAATTCAATAGACCATTACTGAGGGGGAGGGGCCAAATAATCTTCATGGAAATGAGATGTGCCAATGTTAATAAACTGCATACCAAATATCATTGACCTACCACTAGTGGTTCTTCATAAACTGACATTATCACAAACTAATACATGTTAACTGAGCAAAAGTTTCAAAGTTAATAGATCCTAGAACTAATACAACAGCATACTAAATATCATTGACCTATCACTAGTGATTCCCCATAAACTGACCTAATAACAAACTAATACTGTCGACTCCACTTAATTGCATACCGCTTAATAGCATAATTTGGTTAATTGCATTTTCTCCTGCACAAAACCATTTCCCATTCATCTAATGTTAAATTGTCCGACTATATGCATAGCTCTACAAGTGGCCTTTCCGTTTATTGCATAGAAAATAATCGCCATCTAGATATGCTTAGTTAAAACTGTCGAGATTTTTGACCGGAAACGGCAATTTGGTGAGTATATTTTTCTTGAATGCATCATTATTTTCGTTATTATTTCATATTTACTTTTGTGTGTTATTTAAATAAAGTTTTAAAACAGTTTCTTTCGTGTTTATATGATGGAATTTGATTTAAAAATAAATCTCGATGTCTACACAGGTAAAGTTTCCCATGTTCTATTTTAAGCCTCGAGGTCATAAAAATGTCAAACAGGTAATTGTTGTAAAAACACTGACCATTCTATCTCAAAAGGTGTTAATAGTTGATTGGATTTCAAACATTGTCCAAAGATTACATTTGGGGTGAATTTTAAAAACAATAACCCCTGCTAATTATCGATCATTATCCAATGTGAACTCTCTTGGTTATCTGCATTTATGTTAAATATTACAGGGTATTTATATATGGTTAAATAGATATAGGAAGATGTGGTATGACTGCCAATGAGACAACTCTCCATCCAAGTTACAATTTATAAAAGTAAACCATTATAGGTCAAGGTACGGCCTTCAACACGGAGCATTGGCTCACACCGAACAGCAAGCTATAAAGGGCCCCAAAAAATTACTAGTGTAAAACCATTCAAACGGAAAAACCAACAGTCTAATCTATATAAAAACGAGAAACGAGAAAATGTTATACATCAATCATTTATTTTTAATATTTTATGAAAAGAGCATTTACTTCTAATTATTATATTTTCTCACTTTAAACACTTGTGTTCAGCAAATTACCCGTACAGGGCCCCATTACTGCTTTGCATATACGAAACTAACGAGGTTAAATAAACAGTGTTACATCACTGTGCAAGCTGTAAATACTGCATATCAAAGGCAGTCCATTACACATCTATTGTTAAAATGATTATAAACTGTGTAGTATTGTTAAACAGTTTATTTTAATCAAAGCATAACACTGTACATTGTACATACGGGTCATAGAAACAAATCTATTTTTAGAACAATTTGTTTTAGTTTTGTATCCCGGGTAAAGGAAACGTCGGTACTCAAATAAACTAAAACAAAATGTGTTTATAATCTTATTGAAATAATACAAAATAAAATAACATGTATGACACTAGACATATAACTTTTATTAGAATAAATCAACATTCAATATGTTGTAAGTGATTATAGACTTTCATCTTTCTTCAGGGATTTCCTTTACTCATCTGTTCTATCGATGTTTTTTGACTCCGTAATTTGGCATTTCGGATATAAGCATACTCCGCTTTATTGCATAATTTTGTCTGACAAATAGGCTATGCAAATAACCGGAATCAACTGTACATGTAAACTAAGCAAAAATTTCAAAGTCAATAGACCATAACTGAGGGGGCAGGGCCAAATTACTCCATGGAAATGAGATGTGTCAATGCTAATACATCTACATACCACTAGTGGTTCCCCATAAAGTAACCTAATCAAAAACTAATACATTATTGATGCTGCCGCCGGAAACAGCATACCTACGTCTTGCTTTTTGACTCTGTCAAGGCAAGAGAAAAACCACAATGATCAAAACTTCAAATAAAAAGATAAAAAGATAGTTATTAGCATTTGCAAGGGTTCAGAACATGACACAATATGTATACTCATCATAAAACACAGAGAGGTAATTGTAAAGTGACTAACAGGTGATCTATAATTCCTTCTATCTACATCATTTGGTCATTGGCAATCATACCACATCTTCTTATTTTCCATTATTTCTTTAAAACTTACTAGGAGTAATAGTCCTTCTCTTCACCAGACCTAATGCATCCAGCAATGATGCTCCTGGTTTATGGCGAGGGTCTTCGTCTTCTATAAAGATAAATTAAACACAATTATATATACATGTCTATCTTCTACAAGAAATAACAAGCATTCTGTGAGTATTGCTTGGCAATACATAGTTCCCTACTGGTTAAAAATTCATTGTATTGGAAAAAATTCTATCTTGATCTAAAACTTGTCACGTAGTAAACTATATAACAACTAGAGGAAATATCTTCAAGCATGACAATTTTTTTTTTAGAAAAACTGATTATTTGAGTGAATTTTCTAAGTCCAAGGACCATAACTCTGCACAAAATCATCAGACCGGAACAAAATTCGAACTTGATCTGTAACTTGTCATGATAAAACTATATACCAATTATCAAATCAATATCTTCAAGCAAGACAAAAAAACGTGTGGAAAACTGATTATTTGAGTGAATTTTCTAAGTTCAAGGACCATAACTCTGCACAAAATCATCAGACCGGAACAAAACTCGAACTTGATCTGTAACTTGTCATGATAAAACAATTCACCAAATATCAAATCAATATCTTCAAGCACGAAGTAAAAAGTGTGGAAAACTGATTTGCCGCACTCACGGATGGACAGACAGACCGACGGACGGATTGCAAACCTAAAGTCCCCTTTCGACTTCGTCATTTGGGGACTAATAAACATTTATTTTTTCAAGATTTACTTATTGTTGGCTTTTTTAAAGGGAATGTGTCAACAAGTTACCTTTTTCAAATAAATACTTTGCCCTAAATAATAAAATGCTCCGGGGGCACAGCTTGATACGAGCGCAGAGGTCGAACCCTGAACAGTTGGGGCAAGTATGGACACAACATTCAAGCTTTATACAGCACTAAATTTGGATTGTAATTAAATATTTGACACAGCATAGGTTTCTGACACAGAATAAATGTGGTCTAAGAACTTAAATTTTTTTTTTTTAATTTACCTATTCAAACCATATCATTATTATTTGCTTTTATATATAAATCAGAAATAACCAATTTCAAATGGAAATAAAATGCTCCGCAGGGCGCAGCTTGATACGACCGCAGAGGTCAAACCCTGAACAGTTGGGGCAAGTATGGACACAACATTCAAGCTTGATACAGCTCTGAATTTGGATTGTGATTAAATATTTGACACAGCATAGTTTTCTGACACAGAATGAATGTGGTCTAAGAACTTAAAAATTTTAAATTGGAAATTCACCTATTATGGTCCAATATCCAAAATCTAAATACATGGTTAGATTCAGCATATCAAAGAACCCCAAGAATTCAATTTTTGATGAAATCAAACAAAGTTTAATTTTGGACCCTTTTGACCTCAATGTGGACAAATTTGATAACGGGGCCCAAAAATCAAAAATCTAAATACATGGTTAGATTCAGCATATCAAAGAACCCCATATATTCAATTTTTGTTGAAATCAAACAAAGTTTAATTTTGGACCCCGATTTGGACCAACTTGAAAACTGGGCCCATAATCAAAAATCTAAATACATGTTTAGATTCAGCATATCAAAGAACCCTAAAAATTCAATTTTTGTTAAAATCAAACTAAGTTTAATTTTGGACCCTTTGGACCTTAATGTAGACCAATTTGAAAACGGAACCAAAAATTAAGAATCTAAATACATGGTTAGATTCGGCATATCAAAGAACCCCAATAATTCAATTTTTGATGAAATTAAACAAAGTTAAATTTTGGACCCTTTGGACCTCAATGTGGACCAATTTAAAAACGGGGCCCAAAATCCAAAAACTTAATACACAGTTAGATTCAGCATATTAAAGAACCCCAAGAATTCAAGAATAAAACCCCATTGAAATTGATCAAGAAATAAGCAATTTATACGAAGTATCTTCTGTTGCACAATACTGTGCAATTGAATATTTCTTGCTATTGCGCAATACTGTACAATTGACAATTTCTTTCTATTGCGCAATATTGTGCTATTGGATATTTCTTGCTATTGCGCAATACTGTGCAATTGAAGATTTCTTGCTATTGCGCAATACTGTGCAATTGAAGATTTCTTGCTATTGTGCAATACTGTGCAATTGAAAATTTCTTGCTATTGCACAATACTTATAATATAATAATTTACACATCCTGTTTGGTGTGTATCTCCTACCATATCATTATTATTTGCTTTTAAATATAAATCAGAAATAACCAACTTAAAATGGAAAATTTTAAAAGAAAAAAAAAAAGGGAAAAAAAGAAAAAAAAAGAAAAAAAAAAAATCCCCCCCCCAAATTTTTTGAACCCCCTTATGATTCATCACCCCCAAACTCAATCCCAGCCTTCCCTTTGTGGTATGGTACCTTGCAGTACAATTTCAGAGAGATCCATACACTTGAACACAAGTTATTGTCTGGAAACTAGAAAAATGCTTATTTTTGGCCCCTTTTTGGCCCCCAATTCCTAAACGTTTCGGGCAATTACCCCCAAACTCAATTCCAGCTTTCCCTTTGAGATATGGAACCTTGTAGTACAATTTCAGAAATATCCAAACACTTACACACAAGTAATTGTCATGAAACTAGAAAACTGCTTGTTTTTTTGCCCCTTTTTTGGCCCCTAATTCCTACAATTTTGAGGCATTTACCCCCAAAATCAATTACAGCCTTCCCTTTGTGATATGGAACCTTGTGGTACAATGTCAGAGAGATCCATACACTTACACACAAGTTATTGTCTGGAAGTTACAAAAATGCTTATTTTTGGCCCCTAATTCCTTAACTGTTGGTACCATAACCCCCAAAATCAATCCCAACCTTCCTTTCGTGGTATTGAACCTTATGATTAAATTTCATGGAGATCCATTCACTTAAACTAAAGTTAGAGTGCGAAAACCAATGTGTCTTCGGACGACGACGACGCCAACGTCATACCAATATACGACCAAAAATGTTTTAATTTTTGCGATCGTATAAAAAGGAAAAAAAAATCCCCCCCCCCCCCCCCCAAATTTTTTGAACCCCCTTATGATTCATCACCACCAAACTCAATCCCAGCCTTCCCTTTGTGGTATGGTACCTTGCAGTACAATTTCAGAGAGATCCATACACTTACACACAAGTTATTGTCTGGAAACTAGAAAAATTCTTGTTTTTTGGCCCCTTATTCCTAAACGTTTAGGGCAATTACCCCCAATCTCAAACCCAGCTTTCCCTTTGTGATATGGAACCTTGCAGTACAATTTCATAAAGATCCATACACTTACACACAAGTTATTGTCCTGAAACTAGAAAAATGCTTGTTTTTTTGCCCCCTTTATGGCCCCTAAATCCTCAAATTTTGAGGGAATTACCCCCAAAATTAATCCCAGCCTTCCCTTTCTGGTATGGTACCTTGCAGTACAATTTCAGAGAGATCCATACACTTGAAAACAAGTTATTGTCTGGAAACGAGAAAAATGCTTATTTTTGGCCCCTTATTCCTAAACATTCTGGGCAATTACCCCCAAACTCAATTCCAGCTTTCCCTTTGTGATATGGAACCTTGTAGTACAATTTCATAAAGATTCATACACTTACACACAAGTTATTGTCATGAAATTAGAAAAATGCTTGTTTTTTGCCCCTTTTGGCCCCTAATTCCTAATATTTTGAGGCAATTACCCCCAAAATCAATCCCAGCATTCCCTTTGTGATATGGAACCTTGTGGTACAATGTCAGAGAGATCCATACACTAACACACAAGTTATGTCTGGAAGTTACAAAAATGCTTATTTTTGGCCCCTTTTTGGCCCCTAATTCCTTAACTGTTGGTACCATAACCCCCAAAATCAATCCCCACCTTCCTTTTGTGATATTGAACCTTATGGTAAAATTTCATAGAGATCCATTCACTTAAACTAAAGTTAGAGTGCGAAAACCAATGTGTCTTCGGTCGACAACGACGCCAACATCATACGACCACAAATTTTTTTTGCGGTCGTATAAAAGAAAAGATATTTTTGATCCAGTGTTCAAAGCTTTTTAAAAAAATATAGGGTTTGACTTTTGAGTTGTTTGGTAAGAGTCCTGGGCCCGTATGCATAAAACCACTTAAGTTAAGAAATCCAATCGTAGTAGGAATTTATCGTTGGACATGTAGAAAAATCCGTCCATTCGGAACAAATCTTAACTTGAGTAGCTTTATGCATACAGGCCCTGGGCTTACACCAGACCAGATATGTTGTCCACCCTGAGGAATCCTTAGCCATAATAAACATTTCTGTTAGACCTTTATTTTTTAATGTGCTGCTTTTATTCAGTAAATTTTTAAATAAATTGATAATAATATATCGAAATATTTGATCTTCTTTTAATTGATTACAGTTTTTCTCAGTACATATCAGAATTACCATCTTCTCTGTAGCACTCTGTTCCAGGCTCTGGCCTATTCTCATAACATGAAGTCTTCATACAGAACACAAGGTGGTTAGCTGTAACAGAAATAGGCGACAATTAGATTAGGACATAAGGATAAAATAACTTGGATTAAGACATACAGTGGTTGATTAGCTGTAACAGCAAGGACAAAATAAAAATAACTATTATAAGAACAGAAGTTTGTTGATTTGCTGGAACAGAAAGAATAAAATAACTTAGATTAGAACAGAAGTTTGTTGATTAGCTGTAATGGCAATGATAAAATAATGATTTCACATACAATCTATTGATAAATAGGACTTGCCTATTTCTTTCTGATCAAATGTCAGATTGAGACTTAACCTTTGCCTTAAATATTGATCTTACCAATCTTGTTGCCATAGCGACTACTGAAGCCACACAAACAGTACATAGGTTTGGGCATCCTTCGTTCCCATGGAATGTTGAGGTTAAGACTTGACATTTGACCTGAGTGGAATCCCATCATGTGATTAGCATAAGCTATACTACAGATGGTAGCAAACCGACACATTGAACACTCCACATACTTCCTGTAATGTAATCACAAACATATTTCTGTCGATTCATCTATTGTGGATTCATTATTATTCGTTGGATGCCAATTTTCGTTGATTTCGTGGGTACAGGAGAACCACGAATTTAAATGTTCAACGAATTACAACTTTTCTGAAGAAATGTATGCAGACTTTGTTAAAACAACGAAATCAAATATCCACGAAAATGCTAGTTTTCCTCAATCCACGAAAATTGGTACCCACGAAAATTAATGAATCCACAGTATTTTTGTGGGTACACATTTTTTTTATTGATTAAGGAAAATTTATATTTTTCATGCATATTTCAATTCATGGTTTTGTTATAGTCTGCATAAAAGCCAACAGAAAATGTGTAATTGTTTAAATGTTTAAATTCATGATTTTAATAGCTGCACCCTCGAAATCTGCTATAAAATTTGGTATCCAACCATTATTATTGATTCCACACTAACTTATTATAAAGGATGTTCGCTACTCTGTTTCAAAAATAACAAGCTTTTAAAAAGACTTACAAATTGACAGTATATATATAATGGAACTAAAAAAGCAGAACAAATGCAAGGTCTGTGTTCTTGTTTTTAAGATAAAAGCCATTGAAAAGTTGGCGGGAAATGGGTCTCACATAGATTTTTGATACAATTAACATTAGCACCTTTTTTCTTTTAAAACTAAGAAAAAATAACAAAGATTTTATAAGATTAACAAAAATACCTTTTTTAAACTATATGACAAAATTATGAAATGAAAAGGTGGGGTAAGAAGTCAGTTTATTTTTAAAATGGCACAACATGGATAAAACTAGAGGATTTCAAATATCTGACAAAAAGTCAAAAATAAGACTAGCGAACATCCTTAAGCCAAATGTTTGGGAGGTATTACATTAAGCTTTTTACAAATGAATAATTGAAAATGTAAAATTATCATTAAAATACCAGACAATGTCAGAGCTGATCTAGAATTAATTGTACAGGGGTGTCCAAGGGCATGTCTATTATAATTTGATGGTTTGTGACTATTTTAGAAAGTTAGCCTGAACAATTATAGGAAGTAAAGAATTAAAAATATATGCATGTCAGGTTAAAATAAAAAGTGCCTTCCTATGGGGAAATGTCATCCTTCCAAAGGCCAAGACTTACCTATAATGGTCATGTGTTCCCATGGACATTTTACACTCAAAGCAGTTAAAATAATGGACCTCTCCTGGAAAAGTTGTCCCTCCAAAGTCCAAAACTTTACTGACAGACGGTGCATTCAAAGATTTGACTCCATGTTGATTGTGTGATGATGAAGGTACTTTTATTAATACTTGGTCTTGTTTGCTGCTATGTGCTGAGGTTCCTAGAAAGAAAGAGACTTGTTTTATTAATACTTGGTCTTGTTTGCTGCTATGTGCTGAGGTTCCTAGAAAGAAAGAGACTTGTTTTATTAATACTTGGTCTTGTTTGCTGCTATGTGCTGAGGTTCCTAGAAAGAAAGAGACTTGTTTTATTAATACTTGGTCTTGTTTGATGCTGTGTGCTGAGGTTCCTAGAAATAAACAGACTTGATTTATTAATACTTGGTCTTGTTTGCTGTTGCATGCTGAGGTTCCTAGAAATAAACAGACTTGTTTTATTAATACTTGGTCTTGTTCGCTGTTGCATGCTGAGGTTCCTAGAAATAAACAGACTTGTTTTATTAAAACTTTGTCTTGTTAGATGCTGTGTGCTGAAGTTCCTAGAAACAATAAAATTGCTTAAAATGTTGATACCATTACTTGTAATCAGCATTACCCGAAATTGCAAAAAATTATTTCACACTTTTGCACATTGTTCAACAATTGCGGTAATAAATACATGCACAAAATTCTGAATTTACAGAAATCAAAATAGATTTTGACAATATGCTTTTCTTCATCTAAAAAAATAAAATGCTTCGCTGGGCGCAGCTTGATACGACCGCAGAGGTCGAACCCTGAACAGTTGGGGCAAGTATGGACACAACATTCAAGCTTGATACAGCTCTGAATTTGGATTGTGATTAAATATTTGACACAGCATAGGTTTCTGACACAGAAAGAATGTGGTCTAAGAACTTCAATTTTTTTAATTTACCTATCATGGTACAATGTCCAAAATCAAAATACATGGTAAGATTCAGCATATCAAAGAACCCCATATATTAAATTTTTGTTGAAATCAAACAAAGTTTAATAATGGACCCTCACTTGGACCAACTTGAGAACTGGTCCCATAATCAAAAATCTAAACACATGTTTAGATTCAGCATATCAAAGTACCCCAAGAATTCAATTTTTGTTAAAATCAAACTAAGTTTAATTTTGGACCCTTTGGACCTTAATGTAGACCAATTTAAAAAACGGGACCCAAAATTAAAAATCTAAAAACACGGTTAGATTTGGCATATCAAAGAACCCCAATAATTCAATTTATGATGAAATCAAACAAAGTTTAATTTTGGACCCTTTTGACCTCAATATGAACCAATTTGATAGCGGGCCCACAAATAAAAAATCTAAATACATGGTAAGATTCAGCATATCAAAGAACCCCATATATTCAATTTTTGTTGAAATCAAACAAAGTTTAATTTTGGACCCCAATTTGGACCAACTTGAAAACTGGGCCAAAAATCTAAAATCTAAATACATGTTTAGATTCAGCATATCAAAGAACCCCATATATTCAATTTTTGTTGAAATCAAACAAAGTTTAATTTTGGACCCCAACTTTGACCAACTTAAAAACTGGGCCCATAATCAAAAATCTAAACACATGTTTAGATTCAGCATATCAAAGAACCCAAAAAGTTCAATTTTTGTTAAAATCAAACTAAGTTTAATTTTGGACCCTTTGGACCTTAATGTAGACCAATTTAAAAAACTGGACCCAAAATTAAAAATCTAAATACACGGTTAGATTTGGCATATCAAAGAACCCCAATAATTCAATTTTTGATGAAATCAAACAAAGTTTAATTTTGGACCCTTTTGACCTCAATATGAACCAATTTGATAGCGGGGTCCACAAATAAAAAATCTAAATACATGGTTAGATTCAGCATATCAAAGAACCCCATATATTCAATTTTTGTTGAAATCAAACAAAGTTTAATTTTGGACCCCAATTTGGACCAACTTGAAAACTGGGCCCAAAATCAAAAATCTAAATACATGTTTAGATTCAGCATATCAAAGAACCCCATATATTCAATTTTTGTTAAAATCAAACAAAGTTTAATTTTGGACCCTTTGGACCTTAATGTAGACCAATTTGAAAACTGGACCCAAAATTAAAAATCTAAATACACGGTTAGATTCGGCATAACAAATAAATATATGTGGTCAAAGATTTTACAAATCTAATGCGCCATACTGTGCAATTAAAGATTACTTCTAGAAATTTTTCAATATTTGAAATTTGAAAAAAAAATAATATTTGAAGAATAATTCTTTTTAATTTCTGAAATCTGAAATGAGAAAAAATTGACCCCCCACAATTTCTTTTTATCCCCCCCCTTTTTCCCCTCAAGATATGGTCATAATCTCAATTCAAATTTCCAATGGAATTTGCAACCATAATTACCCATTTAAATTTACCATAGTGCTAACTTAATCTATTTTATAATAGAATTTAAAATATAGTGTCAAATCTTTCATATGGATTTTTTTGTAAAAAAAAAGATGCAACATTTGCAGATATTTTTACTGGTCTGCCTTTATAAATATGCATTTCTTTAAACATAATTTAAAAGCAGTGTAAGGGAAGTAACCAAAACGTTGTATTTGGATTACCTCCCTTACACTGTTTTAAATTATCTTAATTGTTCATTAACCATTACTTTATACATAATTTAAAAGCAGTGTAAGGGAGATAATTTCAATGATGTATTTGATTTATCTCCCTTACACTGCTTTAAATTATGTTTTGTACTAAAGTATTTGTCCATTAACCAGGACAACCTTGTTTTTCCTCCTTTTTTGCCCCTAATTCTTAAACGGTTTGAGCCATAACCCCCCAAAGCAAATCCTAACCATCCCTTTGTGGTATGGAAACTTGTAGTATAATTTCAGAGAGATCCATACACCGTTCCACAGTTATTGTCTGGAAACTAGAAAATGCTTATTTTTGGCCCCTTTTTGGTCCCTAATTCCTTAACTGTTGGTACCATAACCCCCAAAATCAATCCCCACCTTCCTTTTGTGGTATTGAACCTTATGGTAAAATTTCACAGAGATCCATTCACTTAAACTAAAGTTAGAGTGCGAAAACTAATGCGTCTTTGGACGACGACGCCGGACGACGACGACGACGCCAACGTCATACCAATATACCACCACAAAATTTTTTTTGCGGTCGTATAAAAACTCTGACCTCACAGTAAGTTCATTAAGCCTCTAACACAGTATTGAGAAGAATTCTTTGTTAAATGTTGATCCTACTAAACTGTGTATTGAAGAACACAGCTGCAGGGTAATATCAACAAATTATCAACTGTAGAAGAACACAGCTGCAGGGTAATATCAACAAATTATCAACTGTAGAAGAACACAGCTGCAGGGTAATATCAACAAATTATCAACTATATCTATTTAAGAAATCTAACAAATACTGCTCTACTAATTGCCCATTATTAACTTAATTCCTTAATAATTTAATTTGGGATGTAACACGTCTTCTGATTGGCTGAACGTTTTTTGTCTATCAGCTCATAGACATGATTTTGTCATCAATATTTTTTTCATGATTTACTCTGTAAAAATGGAGTTTAGAATTAAATTATAAGGAATGACTGTTAAAACTTTTCTGTCTTTTCGAAATAACTTACAAAATGTGGTGCACACTTTTAATAACCTGCTACAAAGGTTATTCAGTGTGTACCACATTTTTGATGTTATTTCTTCATAGACATGATAGACAGAAAAAATATTACCATTCCTTAAATAATTTTCTATTACCAACTTGACCTTTTCTTTGTCTCTTTATTGAAAACCTTTCCCAAACATCTTCTATCTTTCTCTTTTTCAAACTTAATTTCAAATGCATGAAAGGTGCTGCTTTTTTTTTTATGTGCACATAGTGATTTTCTATCATAAATTAATACACAATATCTTGTTTTCCATAATGAACAAAAAAGTATGATTTATATTCTATCAAGTGTACATGGCACATTCAATTTCTGATAATTATGGTAAATATTTAATCATTTACTGTATACTGTATTCAGTATATTTCTATATTTTGTTCAATGATACACTATTATATATGGTTCCTTTTTACAATATATGTTTCATTTTTTGTGTACTTTCGCTGTAAGGGTAAATTTTATTGATTTCTTCTTTTTAACATACCCATATATATAGTTTAACATTGTCTTTCAGTTTGACCCATATATTTTCTCTAACATACCTAACACTGCCTTCTGATTGGGTCCATGATGTTTCAGTTTATGGGCCTTGACCTCAGCAGAGTTGAAGAATGCCAGTCGACAAAGACCACATTTTTTAGTCTGTGCCTTAGACTGATGTTTTAACAAATGTCCATAATAAGTCTGAGTGGTGCCCCAACCTTGGGAGACAAATTTGACAAGAAAAGCACGAAGGCAGTATAAACACAACAAATGCTGGGAGCTATCATGTTTCTGAAATAGAAAATAATTCAATATATTAAACAGCAAAACAAATACAGAGGATTTCCTTATTTTCACGGAAATCAATTATTGTAAATTGATTAAATTGTTTTTTTTGTGGATACATGGTAGTGTTGAATAGATAGAAAATGAAAGGATATGGAGTAAATGTACATGGGACAAAATCGCACACAATACATAGAAGACAGCACGGGGCACATCGAAATATATGTAAGAAAACCTAGCAGTTTAAAATAGTATGAAAGGGCAATATACAAAACAGATGATCAGACCAATATTTTGAAGAAATATAACCAAACATAAAATTTTGACAGTGTATTAATATGAGAAATTCACACATGAAATCTGCATACTACCTGTAATGAAATTTGTAGGCTGTTGAACACAAAAAATACCAAAATTAATAACCCATAAATAATTGTGATTCCAGAGAATGGTATTAATTTAACATTGTGTGTTCTTTGTTCTGCAAAGAGATTTAGAAAAACTTGTCCATGTGACATAACAATGTATATTAATTATTTCCAAGATTGAGCATAATAATTGTTATTCTGTATGAAGGAATTATTTCATAAAGACTAAACTTTAAATAAAATGTTTATTTCAATTTCGTTTTTTCCGTAAATCATTAAAATTTTGAAACCTCATCAGAATGTTTCTATGTTGTCAATCATAATTATTTACCAGTTATCTCCCCTTTAAGAAATTTTACATTAAAAAAAATAGAGACGCGTTTACCTCTAAAATAATATTGTGGTGTTTGTATCCTGCCTTTATGATGTATAACATCACATCTCCTTTTATTTTATAATGGTACAAATGGTTCAAATTAAGAAAATCGCCGGTTAAAATTGTGTTTCCAAATAAAAATTAAATAGATAAAACTGCTATCGTTTTGTAAAACAAGTTGTTATTGATTGAATTAACTTTTGTCTTCGCTTGCACTGTGTTCTCATCGAGGTCCGCATTATAATATATTTTTAGATTCTTGACAATGTTACGAAGATGGATAAGGAACGAGATATCTGAAATGTTTTTAATGTGATCATTTGTGCATTTTGAAAAAGGATCATTCTACATATTAGTAAAGCACCCTTTGGTCACAGAGAGACAACACATGTTGATCTAAGATGACAAGTAAACAAGCAAAAAGAAAATCAATGTTGCTTGATTTCTTTACAGCCCCCATAAAGAAGCAGAATCACTTATGCAATTCACAAGGAATAGCAAGCGCACATAAAGTCAGATCCCTTCCTTTGGAGTTAGGGTATAAAATTGAAATTATCTTTGACTTGGACAAACCCTCCTCAGAAATAACTAGAATCTTAAATATCAGACATTCAGTGTCATGTACTGATGCCAGATGTTTACAAAACCTTCATTTTCTACCTTTTTAAAATGGTCCACAACATCACTGTACATAGATGATCTAAATTTACAAAGCTGGCATGTATAGGGCATCTCACAAGCATTGTGGTTCTGTCTCATGTGTTGTGTCAGTGCCTGGCGAGATTCATGGTCACGATCACATATCCTACACAACAATACATTTGTGTTGCTCATATGTACCTGAATATTTAAAAATAATAAATGTTAATTAACTGCATTTGTTTTTGCTATTTTGTATAATTTTGATAAAGGTATTTGTGAAATTACATGATGACCAAAAAAAAAAAAAAAAAAAAAGGTCAAAGTCTATATATATATATATATATATATATATATATATATATAAACATTCACTCTTGTATACTACTTCCTGAATCTTAAATTTTATCAATTAATAATTTGTTTCTCATCAATTAAACAGAAACAAGAATACAATCATTGTCATGCTAAGCATACCCCCACTCGTAAATCAAAGTTTCAGAAAACAAGAATAAGTGTCTTGCCAAATCTGAAAAGTGCACACCCATTACAACTCTTAAATGTTGAGCTGTTTGAAATAGTAGTTTCTAAAAAAAAAGTGTGACAAAAATACTTGTAGGATCAACCAAGGGACAACCAGACAAGGTGATTGCAACATACTGTGAAAATACTTTTATTTGTGGGTATCAACTTTCGTGGTTTGAGCAAAAGCTACATGTTCATGGGTTCTTTAATAAATTCGTGGATTTTAGTATTCTGAAAAAATCATAGTGATGAATTTGAAGCCATCAGAAATAAAGATTCCTGAGACTAATCATAAGTTTTTTTTTTAATTCATCTATGCTTACAAATTGTCCCGATTGAAGGAAATTACAAAGTAAACATTTTAATTGTTGCACACATGTAATCAGAAGTGATAACACTGATTAACCAGATCGAATGATCAACAGATTAATGATCACCAAAGGTGTTAATTAGGCCACAAACATGTTACTTTAAGAAAATGGTACAAATTTAATTTGAATTGTAGAATTAATTCTTAGTAAATATATGGGGAATGTGTCCATGGGACACATGATGCCCCTGCTTGCATACCATATAAAGTTATAAAGGGACATAACTGAGGAACGGTAAAAGTGACGCTACCCACATTTGTTATTGGTCTGAGTTTTGTAGTAATAAGTATTGTGTATAAGTTTCATAACATTTGGTTGAGGCAAACATAAGTTAGAAAACGGAAACAAAAATTCAGCAATTTTTCCTTTTGTAAAGGGGCATAACTCTAGAACAGTAAAAGTGACACCACCAAAATTCAAACTTGATCTGTGTTTTGTGGTAATAAGCATTGTGTATAAGTTTCATAACATTTGGTTGAGGCAAACTAAAGTTAGAGAACGGAAATCAACTTTTGGACGTATGGAAAGACAGATGTACAGACAAGGGTAAAACTTAATGCCCCTCCAATACGGCGGGGGCATAATAATACAAAAGCAAGCCCAATATAAAATTATTTTTTTTCTTTTCTTATGAGGAGAAAAAATGAACACTTCATCTTCATCTTCGTATATCATCACCCAAAGACTGACTTCCATTGATCAAAACTAATTTTTCAAGAGAACTAAAAGTTCAAAAGTCGTTTAGGTTTTTTAAAAGATCAAATGGGTAAAATCCTGTCTGAGGTTGTATATATAGTTCATTGTGTGTTTGCTGATACTTGTATTCTCTAGATTACATGTCCGTATCCATGTCGTCAAACCTACATGGGTTAAATTGATGTCATTTGGTCGCTCATGGATAGTAATCTCATTTGCAATCATGCCACATCTTCTTATTTTTAAATTGTTTACCGTAGAAAGGCTTGTATAGTTCGCAGTGGTACATAGTCCGCACCCCCTTCTCCCCACGAAATTTTAGGAAAAAAAACTTTTTGTAACTGTTAGAAAAGGTCTAATGAAACTCCGGTAATTTCAAATCCTGTGCGGTCGTTTGCGGTATTTTCTTGGAAAAACCTGTTTTCCATCATCAAACAGAAGCTGAAACTGCTTGTTAATGATTCTAGAACGCTTCATGATTGTTAAAATAAGTTTAATTCACTTAAAAAACAATTTAGAAACTTGTGTATGTTTAAACAGGAAGTTTAAAAAGCACGTGTAAAAGAAGAAATTAACCGGTGAGAGTCGAAATCCGTACATAACAGATATCACTATAATACGACTTTGAAAGCAAAACAGTTCCATCCTTTTGTAAAACAGTCTTTAATATATCTATCACATTAATGTTTGAAGGGTCTTAAGCTAATACAAACCATATTAGTCAGTATGAAACACCAAAACGGAACGAACAATAACCGATTTCGTTTTGTAGTTTACAAATTCTAAGCTGGTTTACGGTTGTCTTTTTCACTATGTTTGCATCGTTTCAATCGAGCAGATACCAGTTTATTTCAACCAATGCATTGAAAAGAAACGAGAAATTTGTAATGAAAGGTTTAGTTTTTATATTTATCAGTATTAATTTGATATTGAATAGAAATAACTTATTAATATGGATGAGTTAAAATTATTAGTTTGAAAAATGATAAGAGCGCCCTCTACAATAGAAATAACAAAGATGGCGGAACGTAAACAAACCACCTCGACCGCGAAATTGAAATTTTTCTCTTATTTCTTGCTTATTGTACTCTATAGTCCGCACCCCGTCTGGAAGGTCCAATTTTGGAGAATAAAACCGCGGACTATACAAGCCTTTCTACGGTATACAAATCTGCATTTCAAATAGTGTACTTGGTAAAAGGTCAAGAGGTTATTTGTGGAATTAAGTACAAGTTAAGATATTTACAAACCTTGTCCACATGGGTCTGCATTTCAAATGGTGTATCAAACTGTTTGTAGCAGTGTTTACATTGTGTAAGGTCACTGAGGTCAATATTTTGTTGTTTACTGCTGTCAATGTGACCTTGGATATGCATCATGGCCTTGACATTGTTGTACAGCATCTTGTTACAATACCAGCACTGTTAATATATGAAATATATGCTTTCAAAATCTTATAGGATTGCTTTGTACTTGATATATATCTACTCCAATATTTTTTTTATTGACAAGGTTAATTAAAAAAAAAAAATTCCAAGAGATCTGGTGACATTTTTTTTCATAAAATAACTCCTCAGTAAAGAAATATATTCAAAACAGTATACAATATAATTGAGAACTGTATGTAAAAGATGTCCTAACCCAAAAAATCCATGTTCCCACTCAGACATCGTGGTAGCATTTTACCATGGTTACAAAGAAAGCCTTTTTTGACTAGACTATAGAGATCAAGGCTTAGATTCTTGAAAACAAAATCTGTCAAATTTTTACTACTTAGATTGCAGAATAACTCTAGATTTTAGTTTCAGAGCGGACACTTATTATCAATACTTAAGACATTCACATTTAAAGTAACACAAACATTTGAAACTTCAGGGCTGATTTTTTTTCTAGCAAATTTATCTAGTGCTCAAAATCAATAAACTGTTAAAGTTTATAAATAATAACCATGAGTAACAGCAATAAATGACTAAAACCAGACTAATTGTCTGGCAAAAATTTAAATATTATGAATTTGGAAATTTGAGATTAAACATTACTATTTAAAGAAATGCTACAAACAAATAATGGTTTTAAAATTGAAAATGCAAATTTTTTTTTTGCAAAACCTCTCTCTTCGTAATTTTTGCAATAATAAAATTTTCAAAAGATTTTATCTCTCTGGATTCATGTTCAGCTATAAAATCCCTTATTTCAATCTTTAAATGGTGATTTCTAAAACCAGCATTAAATCTGCCACTGAAACCATGGATACAAACCTTAAACCTGAATTCTCCTTTCTCCTCTTCATACGTTGGATCTCCTTCCATCTTTCCATAGTAATATTCATCTAATGGAACCCAATTACCTGTAAATTAATAATCAGTAAATTAATAGGTAATAAAAACTATTCTATGGAGTGGACATACCTTGGAAAGTGAACTAATTAATAACAAAGAAATCCACAAAAATCTGATCTGATGTACACAATACATCCAGAACTTGTTCATGCAATATTAAATCGTTTGCAATTTCCCATGTAAAAGATGTTTGCTGTTCTTATTTTTGACTTTTTGTCCAATATTCAGAATCGTTTGGTTTTATCCATGTAGTGCCATTAAATTTTTTTCCCCCTAACCCCTTCTTTTCTTTTTAAAATTTAATTACATAAAGTTTAAAAAGATATTTTTGATAATCTTATTAAATCCTTGTTTTTTTCCCCATATTTTTTTAAAGAAAAAAAGTGCTATGTTAAATGTATGAAAAATCTAGAGGTATCATTTACCGTCAAATTTTCAATTGCTAATATCCCTAAAACAAGGACACAGACCTTTCCTTTCTTTGTGCTTTTATAGTTCCGTCAAATTTGCTTACAATTCATAACAGTCTCTTAAAATTTGTAAAACTTTCGGTAAATTCTGTTTCAGGTTAGTCTGAGCAATTCAGTAGAAATAGGATATGTATGACAAGAAAATATTTTGGAGTATTTCAGATCAGATTTTTCTGGATTTCTTTGTTATTAATTAGTTCACTATTTCCCCATATTTTTTTACAGAAAAAGGTGCTATGTTAAATGTATGAAAAATCTAGAGAGAATCATTTACCGTCAAATATTCAATTGCTAATATCCCTAAAACAAGGACACAGACCTTTCCTTTCTTTGTGCTTTTATAGTTCCGTCAAATGACAAGAAAATATTTTGGAGTAGGACAAAGGATGAGGAACATCCTTTACATGGGAAATTGTAAATGATTCAATATTGCATGAACAAGTTCTGGATGCATTGTGTACGTCAGATCAGATTTTTCTGGATTTCTTTGTTATTAATTAGTTCACTATTTCCCCATATTTTTTTACAGAAAAAGGTGCTATGTTAAATGTATGAAAAATCTAGAGAGAATCATTTACCGTCAAATATTCAATTGCTAATATCCCTAAAACAAGGACACAGACCTTTCCTTTCTTTGTGCTTTTATAGTTCCGTCAAATGACAAGAAAATATTTTGGAGTAGGACAAAGGTTGAGGAACATCCTTTACATGGGAAATTGTAAATGATTCAATATTGCATGAACAAGTTCTGGATGCATTGTGTACGTCAGATCAGATTTTTGTGGATTTCTTTGTTATTAATTAGTTCACTATTTCCCCATATTTTTTTACAGAAAAAGGTGCTATGTTAAATGTATGAAAAATCTAGAGAGAATCATTTACCGTCAAATATTCAATTGCTAATATCCCTAAAACAAGGACACAGACCTTTCCTTTCTTTGTGCTTTTATAGTTCAGTCAAATATGCTTACAATTCATAACAGTCTCTTAAAAAGCTTGTTATTTGTAAAACTTTCGGTAAATTCTGTTTCAGGTTAGTCTAAGCAATTCAGTAGAAATAGGATATGTATGACAAGAAAATATTTTGGAGTAAGACCTTTCCTTTCTTTGTGCTTTTATAGTTCCGTCAAATGACAAGAAAATATTTTGGAGTAGGACAAAGGTTGAGGAACATCCTTTACATGGGAAATTGTAAATGATTCAATATTGCATGAACAAGTTCTGGATGCATTGTGTACGTCAGATCAGATTTTTCTGGATTTCTTTGTTATTAATTAGTTCACTATTTCCCCATATTTTTTTACAGAAAAAGGTGCTATGTTAAATGTATGAAAAATCTAGAGAGAATCATTTACCGTCAAATATTCAATTGCTAATATCCCTAAAACAAGGACACAGACCTTTCCTTTCTTTGTGCTTTTATAGTTCAGTCAAATATGCTTACAATTCATAACAGTCTCTTAAAAAGCTTGTTATTTGTAAAACTTTCGGTAAATTCTGTTTCAGGTTAGTCTAAGCAATTCAGTAGAAATAGGATATGTATGACAAGAAAATATTTTGGAGTAGGACAAAGGTTGAGCAGCAGGAAACAGACATATATATTTTAGCCTGAAGACTCTATTTGAATGAAAAATCGTTAGTGTGCAATGCATCTAAAAGTTCCCCCTCTCAACAAACAATATTACATGTTTTTTTATATTTCCAATTATCCAGGTAAAACTTAGCATGAAACATACATGAGTTTTCACAAACATGTTATACCCTGCAACATTCTTAATATGCCTGTAAATCAGTGGTTATCATTGGGCTGTCTATTTTGTTTTTTGTAAATTGTTTTTAGGGAGCTACCATTTGATTTTTATGGGGGGGGGGGGGGGGGGGGCTAGGATGAAATTTGAAAAAAAAGGGACAGGAGCTTTGAGCAAAAAAAAAAAGGCAGGATGAGCAACTTGGCAAAAAAAGAAGGCAGGATGACAATTTATGTAAAAAAAGTCAGGATAAACTAATAAAAAAAAAAGGCAGGACCGAATAGAGTGAAAAATAAAAAGGCAGGACAGAGATTACAACTAAAAATAAAATGCTCCGCAGGGCGCAGCTTGATACGACCGCAGAGGTCGAACCCTGAACAGTTGGGGCAAGTATGGACACAACATTCAAGCTTGATACAGCTTTGCATTTGGATTGTGATTAAATATTTGACACAGCATAGGTTTCTGACACAGAATGAATGTGATCTAAGAACTTAAAAATTTTAAATTGGACATTCACCTATTATGGTCCAATATCCAAAATCTAAATACATGGTTAGATTCAGCATATCAAAGAACCCCAAGAATTCAATTTTTGATGAAATCAAACAAAGTTTAATTTTGGACCCTTTTGACCTCAATGTGGACAAAGTTGATAACGGGGCCCAAAAATCAAAAATCTAAATACATGGTTAAACTCAGCTTATCAAAGAACCCCAATAATTCAATTTTTGTTGAAATCAAACAAAGTTTAATTTTGGACCCCGATTTGGACCAACTTGAAAACTGGGCCCATAATCAAAAATCTAAATACATGTTTAGATTCAGCATATCAAAGAACATTAAGAATTCAATTTTTGTTAAAATCAAACTAAGTTTAATTTTGGACCCTTTGGACCTTAATGTAGACCAATTCGAAAACGGAACCAAAAATTAAGAATCTAAATACACGGTTAGATTCGGCATATCAAAGAACCCCAATAATTCAATTTTTGATGAAATCAAACAAAGTTTAATGTTGGACCCTTTGGACCTCAATGTGGACCAATTTAAAAACGGGGCCCAAAATCCAAAAACTAAATACACGGTTAGATTCAGCATATTAAAGAACCCCAAGAATTCAAGAATAAAACCCCATTGAAATTGATCAAGAAATAAGCAATTTATACGAAGTATCTTCTTTTGCACAATACTGTGCAATTAAATATTTCTTGCTATTGCGCAATACTGTACAATTGACAATTTCTTGCTATTGCGCAATATTGTGCTATTGGATGTTTCTTGCTATTGCGCAATACTGTGCAATTGAAGATTTCTTGCTATTGCGCAATACTGTGCAATTGAAGATTTCTTGCTATTGTGCAATACTGTGCAATTGAAAATTTCTTGCTATTCCACAATACTTATATAATAATTTACACATCCTGTTTGGTGTGTATCTCCTACCATATCATTATTATTTGCTTTTAAATATAAATCAGAAATAACCAACTTAAAATGGAAAATTTTAAAAGAAAAAAAAGGAAAAAAAAAAAATCCCTCCCCAAATTTTTTGAACCCCCTTATGATTCATCACCCCCAAACTCAATCCCAGCCTTTCCTTTGTGGTATGGTACCTTGCAGTACAATTTCAGAGAGATCCATACACTTGAACACAAGTTATTGTCTGGAAACTAGAAAAATGTGTTTTTGGCCCCTTTTTGGCCCCAAATTCCTAAACATTTAGGGCAATTACCCCCAAACTCAAACCCAGCTTTCCCTTTGTGGTATGGAACCTTGTAGTACAATTTCAGAAAGATCCATACACTTACACACAAGTTATTGTCCTGAAACTAGAAAAATGCTTTTTTTTTCCCCTTTTTGGCCCCTAATTCCTAAAATATTTAGGCAATTACCCCCATCATCAATCCCAGCCTTCCCTTTGTGGTATGGTACCTTGCAGTACAATTTCAGAGAGATCCATACACTTGAACACAAGTTATTGTCTGGAAACTAGAAAAATGTGTTTTTTGGCCCCTTTTTGGCCCCCAATTCCTAAACGTTTCGGCAATTACCCCCAAACTCAATTCCAGCTTTCCCTTTGTGATATGGAACCTTGTAGTACAATTTCAGAAAGATCCATACACTAACACACAAGTTATTGTTATGAAACTAGAAAAATGCTTGTTTTTTGCCCCTTTTTTGGCCCCTAATTCCTAAAATTTTGAGGCAATTACCCCCAAAATCAATCCCAGCATTCCTTTTGTGATATGGAACCTTGTGGTACAATGTCAGAGAGATCCATACACTTATACACAAATTATGTCTGGAAGTTACAAAAATGCTTATTTTTGGCCCCTTTTTGACCCCTAATTCCTTTACTGTTGGTACCATAACCCCCAAAATCAATCCCAACCTTCCTTTTGTGGTATTGAACCTTGTGGTAAAATTTCATAGAGATCCATTCACTTAAACTTAAGTTAGAGTGCGAAAACCAATGTGTCTTCGGACGACGAAGACGACGCCAACGTCATACCAATATACGACCACAAAAATTTTTTTGCGGTCGTATAAAAATGCAGGACAAAATTTTTCATCCTAGCCCCCCACACCATAAAAATCAAATGGTAGCTCCCTTAGCATATATCAGGCTCTTTTATATTGTTTAAAATGTCGGCATGCTGTGGCCTTTTAAAGCTGACTATACAGTATGGGTTTCACTCATTGTTTAAGGTGGTACTGTGACCAGTAGTTACTTGCATCATTTAGTCTCTAATGGATAGCTGCTTCATTGGCAATCATACCACATCTCCTTTATCTATAGTTTAAATCAGCTGATTTCAATGGCATTTAAATCACAAAGATTGCAAACAATGTTTTTCTTAAGCATTCCCAGACACATAATTCAAAGTATTGGAAAACAGTTTTAACTTAGTTGTCCCACAGATCCAAAATGTATTCTTCACAAGTATTAAACAACTCATTACTGTCAAGCTGCAAACCAGATAAGCAGTTATTCTATTCATTTGAGTGATGAAGATATTTGTTGACAGACTAACAATGGAGTGGGTATGACATGGAGTACATTCTGGTCTTTCTAGATATCAAATATTCCATCATAATAAAGATTCCAGTAGTCATGCAAACTGAATAACAATATTGTATAACAACTGTTCATGCAGATACACTTCAGCCCATGTGGTTTTTTGTCATTTCCAACCATGGATGGTTTAAATGGGCATCAAGTAGAACCCTCAATGATTTTTGAAATATGCCCATATCATGCAGTGGATATGCCATTATTTTTCTCTCATGAATAGACTTGAGAAATTTGGTGAAGATTTTGATTTCAATAATTTTCCAAAATTTGTGGTATCTTCAAGTGGACAGGATAGGGATGTCCACAGTGGGCAGGCGGATATGACAGAATCCACATCAACTTTAGTGTACGTTGTTTGTATCAAACTTTGAATTTTAAGGTTGACAAACATTTAATAATGAGTTAATTACTTATGATTACAACAAAATCTATTGAGTGTGTAGAAAGTAAAATAAATTTAGGCTTGCTTGTTATGAGAACAATGAAATTTTCATAAAAAATGTTAGGGTTGGAAGTTCAGTCAGATAGCCCCCAAAACACATAATTAACTCAATTCAGGAATTTTGGCAGTTGAATATGAAAAGTTTGATACAGATGCATTTTTTGTTGGTACAAATTACCAGCATTTGTGGTTTTTAATTCCTCCATACAACTAGAAAATAGGAAATTTACACTTGAATCAAACACTTAAACAAGTGGTTCACCTATTCCCACAAAAAAAACAGTAACCAGTGAATAAGGACGAGTCCACAATAATCAGAAAATAATAATGTTTAAATCAGAAAGGGGTTTTCCCTTACAGCTGAACTATTTGAGTATGTTCTTAGATCATAAAAGCTAGATTTGCTTGTTTGACAGAAGGACCATGAATTCTTTATTAGCTATTGTTAACATAAAAACCAGGTGATCAAACAGGTGAATGTTACCTGCCCTATGATATTGTTGGCTAATAATCACTAATGTTACTTTTTAAATAGGTAGTAAAATTAAAGGTAATATGATTTAATAGTTTACATAGCAAACTTCACTTCATTGTTTTTTGTACACACTCAAGTTTATCAGCTGTAAAATGTTAGAGGACTGTCCCACAGTGAAAGGCATTAGGTTGCAGGAACTTACCATTGACACAAATATCTGGACTCTTACCTGAAAATTCAATGTTGGCAAATGATGTGATAAATGATGATGAGAAAATGCATGCAAGCACATGCAGTCAAACACAGTTACAGAATTTTTAATATCTCAAAATTTTAAAAGTGGTAAAGTCTTCTATGGAACATTATGTTTTGCCTGTGATTGATGCTGTCAATGTACAGTCAGGGGTACTACTTGTACAAGTAATTTTTATTTACTTGAAGAAGTAATATTAATATACTTATATAAGTAAATTTGTAGGATACTTATACAAGTGTATTTTATTTACCTTTATAGGTAAAAAAAATTGGCTTAGTTATGTCCCTTAGACATTCAGATTTTCTTACTTATATAAGTGTCTTCTATTCTTGAATTCTTAGGACTTCTTTGCTCTAATAGAATTTTAAATTGTCTGTCCTTTGCAGATGTCTTAACTAATCATTTAAGTGTAATTTCATGGACAATGAAAATCTCATTTGTCTGTTATCTTCAGAACACTGCTCATTTACAAGCCCCAAAGGAGCAATTTTTGAAGGCCTTGCGCAAATACTTAAGATCTTTGCGCAATCAGTTTCTTTGTTGAATCAATGAGATGAAACATTGAACTCTAATAAAAAATTATGAGCTAACCTGGGAAAAATCATTAATGGCATATTTTTACATCTCAAAACTTGAGAATTTTTGTGGGATTGTAAAAAAAAAATTTTACTTATACAAGTGAATTTTTGAGAAAGTTAAGGGGAGATTATTCAAACATTATAATTAACTTATATAAGTATATTTTTTTTACTTCTTCCAAGTAAAAAAAGATAACTTGTACAAGAAGTACCCCTGACTGATGTAAGGGTGACTGCTAAACACTTTTTATCATTTAAAAAAATACAGAAAAATAATTTTTTCATAAGATGCTATTTCTTGATCATGATGAAGTTTCTGTCCCAAGTTTTGTAACAGCCCACTAAGGTTTGAATTCTTTTTTTATACCAGACTTTTTGTAAATGTTAACTGCAAAATTTTAAGGTCATCTATCATCAAAATCCAGAAACTGAAAGTAAACTATTTTCAAAATTTTTCTTCTGGTGTTCATCTTAATCATCATGACCATAAAAAATCTTCTGTCCCTGATTCATTTAATTCAATGAAGGTTTTACAGAGTAATTGATGTCTATACGACTATATCTGAAATGTTTATTGCAAAAGAAAGTCAGTCCATTTACCAGAAAAAATGACAAAAAAATAATTGTTGAATATAATTTGCTCTAGATTCTGTCTTTTGATTATTAATAAGCTTCTATCCAACTTTCATGAAATTTCCATGAAAGTTTGAGAGAGTTATTGATTTTTTAAGTACTTTAACCAAAGACCTAAATGTTGACTAAGTCAATTTTAGTTGGATAGCATATCTTACTTCTGCTATGACATGTTTAACAGAAACAAGTGAAATAAAATTCATTAATTTCAATATGCTGTATAAAACAAGTCAAATCTGCATGTAGTTTTTTTCTCACGTAAAAATGCAAATTCAAAAACAACCATTAAAATAATAATTTGAAAGCTGTCATATCAAACCTAATTTGTAATTCAAAAAGACATTAAAAATGTTTTACTGGAGCTGTGCCAAATCATGTTGAATTTAAAAACCATATCAATTTATTTGATAGCATTGCATTTACTATAATTTTTCAAGTTTAACTAGCCTTAAAAATAATTCTAAGCTTGCAATAACAAATCAAAAATCTACATATTCATGACATTATACTACAAGCAAAGCACACAACGAATGAGACACCTAAGCATTCATTTCCTAAATGTTTTTGCTATGATTCAATGATGTGTTGACATGGTAACAAAGTACCCATAATGCACCTACCACTTTCATCACTTTCAAAAGGTCTCTTTTTACCATATTCGTCAACCTCGCCTGGTCGTCTTGGTTTTTTCTTGGCAAGTTGATCTTGTTGGAAGTTTGCTGGACGTTTGTAACCCATCCCCATGGTGCCACTGACCTGCTGACCAACCTGTTGCACTGTAATGTATAATTGAAAATATGTGATTTAAATTCTTTTTTTGCCTCCAGAAACTTTGTTAAACCATATCAATGTGTATCTTAAGAATTTAGCAACAATTTTTTTTAATTCATTCTTAACCATTTTAACAGGGTCCAAAGTCAGGTGCCTGTACTTCAGTGGCTGTTGTTAGTTGCTATCAATTTTTTTTTTTCTTTTCTTGTTTTGTACTTATATCAGATTGTTAGTTTTTTCGTTTGCATTATTTTACATTTTGTCATGTCTGGGCCTATTTTAGCCGATTATGCAATACAGATTTTGCTCGTTGTTGAAGGCTGTAGGGTCACCTATAGTTGCTTACATCTACTTACTTTGGTCTCTGGTGGAAAGTTGTCTCATTGGCAGCCATAACACATCTTTTTATATTGAATATTAACCAAATTCAAAACATGCTTATTTTGACCCTTGTAATTTTTTTATAATTTTACCAAGGCCAGTTAAGCTTTTTACAGACTGCTGTTATAAGACATATATTACCTTGTTGTACTGGTCTATTTAATGTCTGTTGCTGTTGAGGCTAAAAATAGAACAAAACATGGTGTTTATATGAAACCATCATTACCTTACGGTTCATCATAACAAATGGACAAATATGGCTGTAATTTACACCTCAAAAACTACTCTGTGTACAGACTTACCTGTGAAGTTTGGAAAGTTTTAAGGCCTGGCATCCACTAGATATATAAAAGTTAAATGCATTTTGTGTTTCAATAAGATAAAATCTTTTATGGATTTTGATAGGCATTTTTTTCTGTTCCTGCAGAAGGTGTAAAAATTAAACTAATGTGGGTAAATCTTTGAGATGCTCCCTCTCAGTGAACAACTGTATTGCATTGTATTGATTGGCCTGGACAATAGATATCTACACAACAATAGGTGAGTTAAAGGGTGTAACTGAGTGGACAGTATCAAATGTAATTTAGGTGTTTGTTTATTTTTACACCAATTGCAACAGCAGAAACGAAAAAAAATGCCCATCAAAATCCAAAAAAGATTTTATCTTTCTGAAACACAAAATGCATTTAACTTTTATATATCTAGTGGATGCCAGGCCTTAAAACTTTTCAAACTTCACAGGTAAGTCTGTACACAGAGTAGTTTTTGAGGTGTAAATACAGCCATATTTGTCCATTTGTTATGATGAACCTTAATGACTGAAATAAATCAAAGTACTTTAAAGCACTAACACGAAAGATTTTTCACAGCTTCAAGTGAATGAGTGACCTGTTCACATCTCTTTCCTTTTGTTTTTTGTGGATAGTTATTACAATGGCAATCATACCACATTCCGTTACTGCAATACTTAAACTAATCAGTTCTGTTAGAATTGTCCCCCTTGATTTATTTCAAATGGTTCCCATTTTAATTGTTGCTTCAATCTATTTTTCTTACATCACTACAACAAATCTAATCTTCCCAAAGGCCCTCATGAAATACATTGAATTATAACAAACAAAGAAATTACAAAATAATCAAACAAATAAATCTGAAAATGAAAACAATAAGCAAACATTTTTCATATTTATTCATTTGATATTCAAAACTTTTCAAACATGATATATGTATTTAGTTAATTGATCATAATATTAAAACATAAATAACTTAAATACATGTATATGAATCAGAATTTCAAATTTTGATGTTTTTTTGTTGCTTCGCATCAAATTATAAATATATATTTTGACTTATTGATTGGATGAGCAAAGAGAGACTTATTACCAGGTTTGTACTTACATGAGCAACAGGACGGGTGCCACATGTGAACAGGTTCTGCCTACCCTTCCAGAGCACCTGAGATCACCCCAGTTTTCGGTAGGGTTTGTGGTGCTCAGTCTTTAGTTTTCTATGTTGTGTTTTGAAGACTGTTGTTTGTCTTTTAGTCATTTTTGTTTTTTGCCAAGGCATTGTCAATTTGTTTAAGACTTATGAGTTTGAATATCACCTCTCTCTTAAATTTTGACAGAACATGTTTGATCAGATGGGAATAGACTATTTTCATATTACCGACTTTTGACTCCGGATTATATGATTTGTCGACTGGTTACCTTGGACATCATGGTACCAAGTCAGGTAAGAGCAAGCTAAAGAAGTAAAACCAAGCTTTCAATCAGTACAATTTTGGGGGAAAATTACCTGGTTAATATTTTTTTCACTACAAAATCATCGGAAAACAGTAAACTTTCCCCTCAAATTACACCGATTATATGTTTGATTTTACTTATTTTGGTTGCTATTACTTGACCGAGTACCATGATGTCCAAGGAAACCAGTCGACAAATTATATAATCCGGAGTCAAAAGTCGGTAATATGAAGATAGTCTATCAGTTCTGACATTTTCATAATATTTTTGTTGTCATCTTATCAATTTACCGATTCTGGAATATTTGCGAAAGTAGATACAAAATTTTGCTCATTATCATGCTTCCTGTATACCATTCAAAGCTTTATCCGTCCAGCTAAATTTGCATGAGTTCAGTGTACCCTCTTTTACTGTCAGCACGTCATGCATGTGTTAAATCTTTGGTCTTACATTAAACTTTTGTCCATAACTTAATTCTTATCGTTGTTTCCATCACATGAAGGCAACATGATGGTTTGGTTTTCTGTAACCGATTTTTACTCACAATAACATTTACAACAGGTTTCATCACCCATTTTCCTTGGTTGGTTTGGTTTACTATTACTTAATTTCTACTCACCATGACATTAGCAACAGGTTTCATCATCCATTGTCCAAGTTGTCCTTGGTTTGCCTGGCTGACACTGACAAGCTTGTACACCTGTTGTTGTTGTGGTGGTTGGGTCAGTGGCTGTGGCTGTTGTACTGGTTGTCGGGGCTTGGAAGCCGGTGTTTCTCCAACAAATATAATATCAGGACTAGATGAACGTTCTGAAAATTTGTGAATAAAGGTAAATAATAAAAAGATTAAGAGTTGAGTCGTCGCAAACTACACCTCAGCTCATGCTGATTTTGTTGTGCCCACTTATACACTGTAAGTAGCTTACTTCTTACAACTCAAATTAAACAGATGAAACCATCAATTTATTTAAAGATATTGACTTCAATCTTCATTCATTTTTCCTGAACAGTCGACTCTGGTTATCTAGAAGTCACCCGGTCCACAGAAATATTTCGAGATAACTGTAGTTCAACTCAAATGAATATTGGAAGTTTGACAGACCAAAAGATACAATGCTTAGTTAGGCTAAAAATAAATCCAGATGGATATGGGTGGGGGACCAATATTCTGAGATCGACATTTCTGTATGTAATTGTCTTTCATTGGGTCCCAATTTTTAGAAAATTTGTAAGTTATTTAAGCATATAAACAATGAGTAAATTTCTATGCAAATTCAAATTCTGATGGAGTGGATCAGTAATTTCCTAATATTGGTCAACTGATCAGCAGATATCTCTAACACATCTAACTTGACAAAAGTTATCAACATTCCATGATTAAACATGATCAAATATGAAAAACACTGCGGCACAGCAGGCAAATGTAAGCGCTGCAGTCACTATGATAATTATATGAAGTCGCTGTGGGAACACTGTTTATGTAAACCTTTCAACAAAACTTGATATTCAGTTTCTAATTATCAACGAGTAAAATCATACCTGGTTCTTTTCCACTCGGTGATGGAGTTTTCAATGCAGGAGCTGCCTTCTGAGTAACTTGAGGCGATACTTTGCCAACATTGTCAACTTTGTTTATAATTTTAGCTTTGCCTATCCTTGCCTTGGCATGAGCATCTCTAATTTGGGCAATGGCTTGGTCATACTGATATCTTGCCACCTGCTGGGCAGTGATCTGACTTGGGGACAAAGCCTCTTCAGTGCATTCCATAAAGAGCTCAATGCCCATTGTCCGACGACTCCTGGTGGGATTTCTCTTCACTGGCATTGTTGTTGTGGAAGCTTTAGTCTGAAATCAGAGATAAAGAAAATGCAAAGAGTCATTGATAAAAGGGATATAATTAACAGTTATATAATAAGAATTATTCCTTAATTAGGAATACCGGTAATAAAAACAACAGTATCGTGGTTAATTTTCACAGCGCTTAAAATTCACGGTTTCCATGGTTTCTTATGCCAAACCATTATTTTCATAATTTCTCTCATCCCTGGTGATGGAAAATCGTGTTCAGGGAACTTGGTAAAACTGAACCTTCAGTAAACTAGTCATGCATCATATGCTGTCTCCCAGAATATTTAAATATGATCCCAAATTATTCCTCCCATAAGAGGAAAAGTTAAAATCAAAACAAGGCAAGAGCAGACCTGAGACATTAAGAATGACTTGTACCTCAGATTGTTGGGAGAGCATTTACACATGTACCTGTGCCCTGTTTTTCTTCTTAATCATGTTAAGTTGAGTAGATTGTCTGTCTTCACTTACTTTATGCTGTACAACTGGAGAAGGTTTTACTATAGATGGGACTGATCAAGGTTTCAGTGTTAATTTTCCTTTACATCTTATTCCAAAAGAATTAGCGATTAAATTTCTCTGAAAACAGTTTTCTTAAACAGTCATGACAGTCAGGGGACTTATTGTGAATTTTAAATCACTTATTTAAGTAGAAAATTCAAAGTTTTGTCACAAATTTTAACACATAGGTTTAGATAATATCTTTTCATTAGTAAAATTGAAAAAAATGAACTTTTTGCTTCTTTTAAGCAGCAAGGTTTATGCCTTTGATGCAATCATTTAGCTGCAAATTCTGTTTTACTTGAAAAAATGCTATAAAAATTCGTAAGGGTTCCGCGGAACCCAGTGTCTCGCCTACTTTTGCTGTTAATCGCAGGCTCAACAAAAATGAGGAAAAAAATTAATAAAAATATTCCTCTCTATACTATCTTTTGATTGTAAGTAGCTTCTGTCCAAGTTTGGTAAAAATCCAGGATAGTTTATCAATCTAATAAATGTTTTAAAAACTTAAAGTGCAGACTGTATGTAATGTTAACTGGAAGAAAAACTAAGTCCATTTACAAGTAAAATACGGAAAAAATGGAATTTATTTTTTACTTTTTTACAAAATTTACTTCTGGATACTATCTTTTGATCATAAACAAAGTTCTTTCCAAGTTTGGTAGAAATCCAGGATAGTTTAAGAAAGTTATTAAAATTTCAAAAACTTTAACCACAGAGTGAATGTAATGTTTCATGGCAGAAAAACTAAGTCCATTTATAAGTAAAATACAGAAAAAATGGAATTTTTTTTTTACAAAATTTACTTCTGGATACTATCTTTTGATCATAAACAAGCTTCTTTCCAAGTTTGGTAGAAATCAAGGATAGTTTAAGAAAGTTATTAAAATTTCAAAAACTTTAACCACAGAGTGAATGTAATGTTTCTTGGCAGAAAAACTAAGTCCATTTATAAGTAAAATACGGAAAAAATGGAATTTTTTTTTTTACAAAATTTACTTTTGAATATTATCTTATGATCATAAACAAGCTTCTGTCCAAGTTTGGTAGAAATCCAGGATAGTTTAAGAAAGTTATTAAAATTTCAAAAACTTTAACCACAGAGTGAATATTTGTGGACGCCGCCGCCGACGACGACGCCGACGGAATGTAGGATCGCTATGTCTCGCTTTTTCGACAAAAGTCGAAGGCTCGACAAAAATGGTTTTACATAATGAACTACTTTCTTAACAGATTTTTCCCAGCAGTGGGAGTATTTTTCCTGTAAAATTCAAGGCTTCATCTTACAATGTCTTAAAGATAATGTAATAAAATTCTACTGTTCGCGATCAAAATTTCACTGTTCGGGGGTGCTGAAATTAGTGGGGGTTATTAAAATAATGATACTTAATATAAAGAAGTGATTTTTTGGAAGGAAATTGAGGTATGATACTTAAACAAGTGACTTTTATGTCATTATCCTAGATTTAGTACAAGGTCATCACCTGACATGACCGGTCATCCTACCAATACAGATGTTGGTTCTGATAATTTTAGCAACATAATTAGTCCCTGGATCATTAGTATTGTATATTTAAAGCTTCATTAAATTTAAATCACTTAGTCTAGTGATTATTTGTACTACTTAAATAGGTGATTATTAAAGAAAGACAACTCTTACATGTCTTACTTCCAACCTTTGTGGACATAATGTTACTTGAATCAGTGATTTAGAAAATCACTCATTTAAGTAAGTCCCCTGACTGGTTACATACATGTATGCCCTAAGCGTGTTCAGTTATTAAAAAAAATGAATGTCAACATTGAAAAGTGAAACAAGAGAGCCACCATCAAAAAATATTCATATCCAGGTAAATCAATGCAATGCAGTCTTCAAATTTAGCCACAAGATCAACGGTCCTGGCCAGTAAAATTGGCTGCGGACTTCTTAAATTTTGTTCTTCAGAAGCCAGACGGGCTTGTAGATTTTTCAGGAGTTGGTGCACTCTTTTTGACTTTGGTAATTAGTGACACCAAATATTCGGATTCTATTGAGCGCTTTTTCACATGAATCATGAGTTTGAATGTCCCTTTGGTATCTTTCTCCTCTCTTTTTTTAAACGCATTACATTTATTATTGGATCGAGACATTGATTTTAATGACAGGCAAAAATGTTCTTAAGGCCTTATACTGATGGAGCCCACTGCCTACGAAACTGCAAGAAAAAACATGGTTGCAACAGTTTCTTAACACTTGGCAAGATGGAAGGCCACGGTTGTTTTATGACGAGGTCTGTTCTGTTCCTGGTGCATAGAAAATAAAATAGATTCTCAGTTTGTGACACCAGGAAGTGATAAAATTAATATAACAGCTAATTTTAACTTTTTTCTCCACTGGTCAATGTTATTCCTTTTAAATTTATATATTAGGTATCTTCAAAATATGACACTCAAAGCTCTCAGAATGCAGGATTTTGCTTCTAATTTTTTCAAAAAAATTCAGGGGGGGGGGGGGGAATGCCCCTAGACCCTCCTAGCAGTTCGCAACGCAAAACACTGGTGATAGTGATTTGTTTGGACTTGTGGATTTTTCAAGGGACTTGTAAAATCTTATCAACCACAAGTCCAACTGGCTTGTAGGTTTTAAAGTTAAGTGTGGCGTGAGGACTGCAATGATTTACATTTTAAAATCTATGACAGGAAATCAAACAGAACTGGGAAAATCGTTATAGTACAACTCCACATGCTTCTCAGTCTACTTATATTTATATCGGGTCTGCAGTCTTCAAAGGTAATCTCAATTGTTAATTAGATGGCGTCTAGTCTAAAATGTCCACTAAAATGGACTTTTTGTGAACTATGTCTAAGTATGTTTTGAATCAAACATGAGAATTTAAGTCAAATCAGTGATCACGAATTTGACATCTTAGGCTCTTTCAAAACTGTCGAAAAATCACTCTTGGGCTGCACAGAATGTTAACAACAGTAAATTCTTCTTTCTTTTTATCTTCCTCCTATGTATAGCACATTAGCTATAGCCGACTTCTATAATATATATATATCAACAGAACATGTGAAACTAATTGGCTATTTTTCAAAACAGTCATTAGAACTGAGGACAGAAGCAGCTTAATTTTTCAGGTTTTTATATATATATATATAAAAGATTACTATGTATTATCATGATTATAGTTGGTGTTTAGAAAATTAATTAATAAAAAATAGTGTGAAGGAAACAATTAAATGAATTATAAGAAGGCATTGCTTTATATTGATATTTGATTAATAATAAATATTTCACAAACACAATCATTGACAATGAAGTTATAAACAAGAAAATATAAAACTTGAAATTTAAATAATTTTCAGCAAATAATTTACAACTGTGAATATTTGTAGGAAACTGGTATATATGTTATGGATTATAAAAAATGCTCTAAATACAAAAATTCAACTGAAAAAAATTTGAACTCGTTATGACCTGCATTTCCATTTTCAGAGGTTGACAGGTATGGCAATATACAAGTTTACAATTTCCTTTTTATAAATGAACTGAGGTCACTCTGGGGAAAACCTTTTACAGGACATTGTGTTGTGAAGATATTTGCCTTATGACATTTTTCTAGGGGAAAATGCAATCAATAGGATGATCATGAACACTTAAAGGAGACGTGACACAATTTAAAAAAAAAAAAAAAATCAATAAACATGATGCTTATAAGTCTTACCTGATCAATCTGCATTTTTTAGGTCAAAGAATCCAGTGCTTGTCATAATCAATAATTTTTATATAGATAACCGTTAGCGATTGTGATGACGTCATTAGCCGAGAAAATGTCTCAAACTGGACAATGTTGATTACTTTTCTGCACATTTAAACAATGGAAAGTGTTGACATCAGTTTTCCAGATAACTCCCGAACTTAAGACATGTTTGGCAATACCAAATGAACAACTATTAAGAATTATAATAAGCTTATACATGTAGGATTAAACTAAATATTCGCCAAGATGATTTTTTTTTTACCTCAGCCTTTCTCTGCTTCTCATTAGCCCCCGAATTTGGAAGTGATGGTTTTTGCTCAGCTGTTGTTGGTTGGATCAATGGAATATCTGGCACAGCATCTGGCTTGAGTTTTGACTTCATTGGAGGGCAACCAAGATTTCTAATCATATTTGGGTCACGCTCGTAACATGCAATAGAAAAGTGGGCAGAACAAAGTCTGTGGTTTGGGTTTGGTTGGAAGTCCATTCTCTTACAATAATGTGTCCATGCCTTCTTGGTCTGCTGGTCAATTGGAAATCGGAAAAAACTTATTTCACTACTCTTTGAATGTCTATTGTTGCATCTTGCAGCTGCACACTGAACCATTGTTTATCACTGTCATTTGTTGTGTTAGTGAATTTTGGAAAATTAATTTGCACTATTATGGCTATACATGCCTGTCAATGTGACGGTTTGGCACCAATGATGTAGCAGCCTTGTTCTGAGTGACTTCTGGGATTGAAATATATGCATATTGATCAGGTTGATAGTTTGATATATTTAAATACATATTTTCACAATATTTTACACTTTTTTGCTATCAGTTCGTTACAGGGGTTCATGTAGTAAGGTATAAATATGAACATTTGTAGGTAAACAAAATTTTAAATTGTGTCACATCTTCTTAAAAGTCAAAAAAAATTATTACTAAAGAAAGTATGTTTTCTTAATTATTTTAAATGCTATTGTTTCAACAATCAAAATAAAAAAATCATTTTGCAGAAAATTCATGCAACATTCATAAATACACATGGTGTACATGAAGTAATCAATCACCATAATGGCGGCTTTATAAGGTGAACCACATTTAAATACAATAAAAATCAATTACCATGTGCCATATGATAAAACAACAATTCAGAGAGGGTTGTAAATGTTATTTAAAGACTTCGATTAGATAATCTGATCCCTGATCATTCCCTTGCTTCGGCTGTGAACAGGGAATCACAGCGTAATCGGATGTTCGCCGATTACCAGCTCCTTGTTTTGATGTGGTCACGTGACTGATGAAATCTCCGTCTGTTACGATCTGAGTTTCAGACAACAAACTGCTTTAAACTGTGATTTTAATCTTGATTATCAATTTTATTACACGTTTTGATTTCAATCCGATAAAGAATGCTAAAATTCAAAATGCATTTCAGAACGATTTCATTTGGTGTCGAGAGTATATTTCGATGAATAAATTTCTCTTTTAAAAGCTTGAAGTTGAAAGTATCAAGATTGATTTTTCAAACGCTCATTTCATCGGGTTAAAACAATTTATGTTAAGTTTTATATTTTCTAGATTATCTGACATGTAAAAACGAATAAAGGAAATTATTATCCACTGTATAAATGATTTATTCATTTCTCTTAATTTAAAACAAAACAATATTTTAGTCATAAAAACTTGAAACCAGAAACGATAATAAAAAGTATTTATAGTCAATACGAGGTAAAATATTTTTACTTTTTAATAATTCGTTTTACATGATAATCTATTAAACAAGCACCTAGCTAGCAGACAACAATAACTACTTGCAGTCTGAACACTGTTCTACAAACAGCTAAATGGCAGAAGCGTGTTCTGCAGCGAAAGAACCTAGGGTCCATCAACTTCGGTCTGGGGAAGAATACCAACAAGATATATTTAGGGAATGGCGAAGATCAGTTGTTCGCAGATTTTATAGAACAAGGTTTATTTTCGACATAAAACCCACAGGATAGAATTACAGTTAAATTGTGTTGGACTTTGACCAAGTCAGCTAGTCGTCTGAGTTGTCATTATTTTTTAAATTTTTAAATGGAAAGTTTTTATATTATTAACATTAGCCCAAACTAAAGATATTTGAATGTACGTAAAGATATCCAATTATATTTGAAAAAAATATGCTATTTATTACTATAATTTAGCAACAAAGAGTGGAAATTATAATTTAGAGGTTTCACTTATGGAAAAAAGACAATTCAATTTCATTTAGAATACGTACCACATTTACAGTTGAATTTAATGAAATATGATCTGGAATGAATGCTTTTTTGGTATTAGGTCAAAATGTAGGGCTGTCACACTTTTCAACCCCTAAAAGTGAAAATGCAGGTCATGACCTGCATTGCACAATAAATATCAGATCATAATGTGCACACATTTTTGGGCTTAATTCAAGTACTCAGAGAGCACATTTTAAAATCTATATTCTATTTAAGGTTAATCCATGTCTGAACCTTTTGCCAAGTACCGGCCACCATCACCAGATTACACCTACAAATTTATTCTGATTACAGACAAAATTAATCCTGTGCAACTCTCAAGTTTTAGGGCATAGCCTAGATAAATAAAATTTGAAAACAGTTTGAGTTTCTGAAAATTGAAAACTTTCCAGGATTTTGATCATAAATTTCTGTGCCAAAATAATCTTGAGTTGCTAAAAGTTTGAGATGTTCCCCTCAGACAATAATACTAGTGCATTGTATTGATTGACACAGACAATAGAGGAACAATAGATATCTGATCAACAAATAGGTGATTTAAAATGTGCAAATGAGTGGGCCATATCAACTGGAATTTAGTTGTTAAATGAAGAAAACTATTCTGTTTATCATGTTTATGATATTTATTGTTTCTTACATGTATTAAACATGTTAAAAAATATATGAAATTAAAAATGTTAAGCAACTTAAATCAATAAATTGAAACATTGCCTTTGCATTAAACTATATACATGATATACTTGTAACTAAGGGAATTTAATCAAATGTCTTTATGCTTGTTGTTATTTTTCACTTATTGGCTCATTATTTTGTCAGCTGAGCCATGCATGCATCTTAAGTTATAATTGTAGATTCTGGTCATTGTTGGTCCCTTCTAACCCTGGCTAGCAGATATTCCTATTTCGGTTGAGTAAAATTTGTGAAAAAAATAAATCTTTGACAAGGGATTTGGAAAGGAATATGACCATGATCATGATGATGATGTTTTTGATGCAATGAATCACATTTTTATAAAGAATAAATTTATTTTGCCAAAAAAGCAAAATCTTTGGTATATGCTTGTGTAACAAGTGCCGAAATTGAAAGGAAATACTTGGATTTCTTCTTCTTCTTCTTAAACTATGCGCAGCGTCAGACAACACAGAAAGTTTTCTCTTGGCTATTTACATTTAAAACGTTCTCTATATATATACAATTAAAACTATGTACAGGATGTTGCTGTCTAGATTTTAGCAGAGCATGCCCTTAGGGCAGCTCTGAATCCTTCAACTGTGTCGGCTTATGTCACTGATGTTGGCAATGTCATGAATGGTGATGATTAGTTGGGATTCGCAAGATCGTTGTTTACGGAATCCATGTTGTGCGTTTGTAAGAATTTTGTTTTTGTCAAAGTGGTCCATTACACTGCTGTGTACAATGTGTTCCAGGACTTTGCATGTAATGGAAGTAAGTGATACAGGTCTGAAGTTTGATGCTAAATGTCTTTCATCCTTTTTGAAGAGTGGGACTACATTTGCATCTTTCCAATCTTGAGGGACTTCTCCGGTGTTGATGGATACTTGGTACAGTTATGTAAGAATTGGAGCAAGTTGGTCTGCTGCTGTCTTTAGTATACAGGATGGTATAGCATCTGGTCCAGTTGCCTTATGTGGTTTTAGGTTCTTCAATAATTTGTGAACTCCTTTTACATTGATTTGTATATCCGCCGATTTGTTTGCATGAAAAGTTTGTTCCTTCAGAAAAATATATGGCCAATCTACAAAGTATATGCTTTCACTTCGTTTCTTAAGATTAAAGTTGTCTATGTCATAGAATTTCTTTACCTATTAACCAAAAACTGTTCTAACAACAACTTGATAAAAATGAAAAATTACTGATAAAAAACATGACTTTTTCAACACAGGGCTACTAGATATCACTTTTGTCCGTCAAGAAAAGCAAAGTGATCAAAGGGAAAGTGACTTCTTCCCAGCAACATGATCAAAGGGAAAGTGACTTCTTCCGTTATTTGACATAGGTAGTCTCCCAGCAACATGATCAAAGGGAAAGTGACCTCTTCCTTTATTTGCCCTAGGTAGTCTCCCAGCAACATGATCAAAGGGAAAGTGACTTCTTCCGTTATTTGCCCTAGGTAGTCTCCCAGCAACGATCAAAGGGAAAGTGACTTCTTCCGTTATTTGCCCTTGGTAGTCTCCCAGTAACATGAGCATTGAAATATGCAGCAATAGGGATAATTTTTTAAATTCTAAACAAAAGAAGCACTGGATTCATAAATGGTGTTACAAATTTGGACTTCAATGTGTGATATTCAATATTAAATCTATTACTGTGAAATAATGAAAATTTGTTTAATTTCAGAAATCTTCTCAAGAATGGAATGTGGCCAGCCTCTATATGGAACCTTGGTTTCATGGTACTTTGTCTGTCTGTGTGCATGCTTGGTGACTGGGATTTAGTCAGACCTATCAATGCTAGACTACTTATACTACCTGCTTACTTATATATCCCCCAAGGTACATGTGTAATACTTAAAATTTGTAAATACTCCCCAAGGTACATGTGTAAAACTTATGTATCCCCTAATAAGGTACATGCATGACATGTGTAATACTTCAATTTTGTAAATACCCCCAAGGGTACATGTGTAATCCTTATGTATCTCCTAATAAGGTATAGTGTAACACTTATATATTCCCCAAGGTACATGTGTAACACTAATATATATATATCCCCAAAGGTACATATGTAATTAAATGTCTCCCTTTCATGCTTGAAATTAGAACTGAGACATGTTTTCTGATTATTCTGATAAATCAATTATAATTTTTCAGCCAATTCCCAAGTTTTGTGGAAGTTTAATAAACCACTGAATCATTGTATCATTCAGAAATATATATATATATATATATGTTCACTGTAAATAAAAACAACCCATAGATTAATCATTTTAGCAGTAAACTGTTGACATATCTTATAGGTCATATTATTTCAGTCACTTGTACATTTACTACCTCGGAAAAGTGAGTTTAGCTTTTGTATTGAATATTTAGAATAAATCCAAGGTTGAAGTTGACTACGCAAGTTTTATGAAAGAAGAAAAGAAATAACATTTCCAATCTAAAGGTGGACATACAGGAATGCTTAGATGTTTTGCCCACCTTGTACCCATCTTCATAAAAGATTAATAAAAGATATATACATGTATATATTTATAAGATTTTACAATTACATGTATATATTTATAAGATTTTACAATTACATGTATACAAGTGTCGTTTGGTTTATAGTTTGTATTACTTTCAAGATTGTTTGAGGAAAATCAGCAAAGAGTGATAAGATTTATAATTTTAAATCATACTGATGAAGGATATCTGTTATCTGAAATATTTATTGACTTTTTACTTTTTTTTAATTTTTATTTTAGTGTTGTATTGTACACTTCTTAGGCATATATTTAATTTATTTATTGTGTACAGTTTTGTTTTTTATAATAATCCAACATCCTTATATATTTTTCATAAATAACATCTTTTTATCAAGTATCATGTGTATAACACTATTAAATTATTGAAAAGTGGAATAGGTTGGTGTTTTTGTCTTGCCTCGACGAAAGTCGTGGAAAGCGAGCCATAGGGATTGCTTTGACAGCGTCAACAGTTGTTTAGTTTTCTGCTTTAGTCAGTTTGAAAGGAACTACTTTTGATAAATCAATGATATTTTGTATAAAGTTGCATTACTATCAGTATATGTCAGTTTGACAACCATTTAGAGGCCCTGCCCCCCTAGGACATGGTCCAGTGACATTGAATTAACAAGCAATTTTCAATGTTAGGTTTTTTTGCTTAAGTCAGTTTGATAAGAACTACTTTTGATAAATCAATGATATTTTGTATAAAGTTGCATTACTATCAGTACATATCAGTTTCACAACTATTTTGAGGCCCTGCCCCCTAGGACATGGTCTAAGGACATTGAATTAACAAGCAATTTTCAATGTTAAGTTTTCTGCTTATTTTAGATTGATAGGAACTACTAACAATAGACATAGATATTTTCTATAAAGTTATTTTACTGTCTTTACATCTCAGTTTGTCCACCATTTTCAGGCCCTGCCCACTAGATCATGGTCCAGCGACTTTGAATTAATAAGCAATGTTGCTGTCAATCAGATTGTCTTTTTCTGAATTTCATGCAGACAGGCCAGACATATCTCTGTGTCAACAGTTTATATGTAAATTTGGCCTGTAGAAGACGTCTCTAGATTTTTCCTATGGAAAGAATAATGTGTGGAATAGGCTTGAAAGTTATAGACAAATTATCAGAATAAACAGACTGTGCTTGAATTCAATTTTCGATTATTATTGTTTTTATTATTGTGCAAATTATGTAGAAATTTATTAACACACTTTTCCTTATGAAATACTTGTGCATGTCAGACAAAGTATTGAAGTAGAGAAGTAGAAAAAAAAGAGTGTGTGTATATGTACAAAATTTATATATTTAATGTGTTTTTAAGATTTACATTTACAGGGAGGTCTGAAAGGGTTTGACTAAGCAAAATAGCATTTTATAGATAGTGTTTTCTTTTATAAAAAATTAGATGAGTATTGAAAATTGTAAAATTTTTAATACAGAAATAATCAGACCTGGGGTCAATTACATGCCAATGTAATTAATTACATTTAAATTACATTGATATGTAAATGTGATTAATTACATCACAATTACATTGATTTTCAAATGTAATTAATTACATTACAATTACATCGCCAATGTAATAAATTACATTTCAATTACATTTGTCCAAAGACTGTAAGAGCTATATCATATAGGATAAAATTATAAAAATGTCAACAGGCTAGAATGAAACTTTCATACATGCACTATTTAACAGTGGAAACATTTGTACAAGTTTTATTTTACTTAAATTTTCAAATTTCAAAGACATTGTTACACTTAATCTCCATTAGACTTTCAATGCTGATTTTTTAATTGCATTTCTTATTTTTATGGCGAAAATAATTTGTAAAGATATATATATAGATAAAAAGGAAATATTTTTAATTCAAACCTTTTTCTTATAATTTCAAGTTTCTACTTTAAAAGATAATTTATATTTTTAAAAGGTTTTCTTATTTATCTCATGTGAGTTTATAAAATGTAAAGAAACTTTCAAGAGCAATGATAGCATTTTGCTTTTACCAAAATTCCATACTTGTCATTTGGAAAGTCAAAATTGTCAAGTGTATTGGACTCCATTCTTGTATGTTGTAACTGCTATATTCAAAATTTTGTAGAAAGTGTTTAAATTATATCCATCTGAACAGATTTTAACATAAAAATATGATGGTTTAAAATGAAATTTGCCCATGGCATTTTAAATAAGGGACATTTTACTTAAGTGAAAGGAAATATCCTGAGGCTAAGATTATTGTTAATTGTTAGAACAACATATTTACAAATTATATGTCAATCATATGAATGAATTGTAATTATTTTAATTGTTATTTTTTTATGTATACATGTGAAAAAAAAACAATTAATGAATTAATTAAGTAAAAATTATTACATGCTTTAATGATTATAAATGAAGTATTCAGGAATTATATACTTTTTCAACACATTCAAATGTTTATAAAGTATAAAAAAAAATCAAAGTACCAGGTGCATAAAAATGTAGGAAAAAAAACAATTTACAAGTGCATGATGTTTGAGTGAATCAGAAAAGCCATAAATGTTTAAAAATTTCCCAGCAAATATCTAATGTAATTGAAAGTAATTGAAATATAATTCATAATTACATGGCAAAACGGCAATGTAATTAATTACTTTCAATTACATGCAATTGAAAATATGCTGAATTACACATTACATTGAATTACTTTCAAATTTGTAATAAATTACAGCTAATTACACTTACATTTTTAATTACCCCAGGTCTGGAAATAATGAATGTTCAACTGTTTGAAAATATATTATTGGGATGAAGATTACATGAACATAATGAAATGCAATTTTAACTATATAGTCACTGGGTTGATACATTTAGCTATATTTTCAATGAGAAGCTCTGTTTCAATCTTTGCAGGTTGTCCATTAATCCTGAAATCCATCATAGTTTCTACAGTTGTTGGTTTTGTGTTTTTCCTCGTCCTCCTGTATGTGAGGCGTTTCATGTTAAGAGGACTCCTTGCCTACAGAGGCTGGATGTGTAAGTACTATATTTATTTCTTTAATTCCTAAGTGGCTTTTGACTATCCTGTTACCTGTTTATTTTTAGCTCACTTAGCAGATAGACCAAGTTAGCTTTTTCATGACTTTGTGTCCATCCTCCATTGTCGTCTGTCATCCTTTGTTGTCTGTTAACTTTTACAAAAATCTTCTCTGAAACTACTGGGCAAAATTTAACCGAACTTGGCCGCAATCATCATAAGGGAATCTAGTTTTAAAAATATGTCCGATGACCCCACCTGCTATCCAAGATGTTTATTTTTAGCTCACTTTGCAGATAGACCAAGTTAGCTTTTTCATGACTTTGTGTCCATCCTCAGTTGTCGTCTGTCATCCTTCGTTGTCTGTTAACTTTTACAAAAATCTTCTTCTCTGAAACTACTGGGCAAAATTTAACCATACTTGGCCGCAATCATCATAAGGGAATCTAGTTTAAAAAATATGTCCGATAACCCCACCTGCTATCCAAGATGGCCATTATGGCTAAAAATAGAACATAGGGGTAAAATGCAATTTTTGCCTATTATTTTGAAAAACCTTATAAATAGAGAAATTCTGACACTAGCAAAAATGTTCAGAATGTTAAGCTTTACCTTTTGTCTGAGTCAAAACTGTCAGACGACTTCTGATAGGAGTAATTGCCCTTAAATGACGATTTTTACCATTTGAAAAAAAAATTCCTATTATGATATGAAAATTATAATAGATAGACAAACTTTAAAAACTAAAAATGATCAGTAAGACAAGACATTCAAATAAGTCAACATGACAAAAAAATCTTATGACGACTTCTTATAATAGTAATTACCCTTTAATGAAGGTTTTTACCAATTTTTTTCGTTTCTGCCTTATAAATATAATAGATTTAAAGAAACAATACAAAACAAAAATGATCAGCAAGACAAGATCGACAAATTAGTCAACATGACCAAAATGGTTAGTCGGCTCCTTATTGAAGTTATTGCCCTTTAAAGATGATTTTCTCATTCATGCCTATTATCTTGAAAACTGTAATAGATAGATAGAAACTTTAAATAGCAAAAAAAATCAGCAAGACAGGATCTACAAATAAGCCATAATAGCCAAAATTTCAGTCGCTTCTTTTTGGAGTTATTGCCCTTTAATGATAATTTTGTTGTTTTTTTGCCTTTTTTGTCTATTATCTTGAAGACTGTAATAGATAAATAGAAACTTTAAAAAGGAAAATTATCAGCAGGATAAGATCTACAAATATATCAACACTACTGAAATTGTCAGTTAACTCTTAATATAGTTGTTCCTCTTTCATGCTGATTTTTAATAAAAAAAAAGTGGTCATTGTTGGAGATGGAGGTGAGCGACACAGGCATTTTAGAGCCTTTAATTTTGAGAAATATAGTCTGTAAAAAAAAAACTTTATGGTACCCTTTTTTAGTAGTACCCACTAATAGAGGCAATTTTAGAATATCACTTACATTTTCATTTTACAAAAAAGTATTTAACACCAACACCTAGAGACTTTGAAATGCCTTCCCTGGGTCCTTTGAATGTTTTTAATGAACTGTAATATGAATTACATAGTTTTGACTTTCTTAAACTATTTTTTATGGGGAATTGTGCTTCGTATAACTTGTGTGGGTTTTATATTTTCTGATCTGAAGTTGCACATAAGATACAATGAAAACTATATAATATATATTTTGTATTAAGGAGTAATACCACCATTGTTTTTCCCCTATTAGTCTTTGTGAAATTGTAAGTTTTAAAAAAATTGTTCAGAATTTATATTTGTTTCAAATAAAGAAATATTTGGCATGAGTAAAGTTTTATCTTGTCAAGTACCAAAATATTTTATGGAAACACCAAATAAAAAAGAAAGGTTCTTTGAAACACCAAACAAGTATTTTTATGAATCATATTTTTTTTCTACAGTGAAATGCAGGGTTAACTTTCTACAACTTTCAAATTCAAGGGAATATTTTTCGACCCTTTTTTGTATGAAACAGGATGTGACATACTATGATTTGTTAGTATGACACCTTAACTGACTCAGATAATCTTATGAAATATGGAATGGATTTTTATTACATAATTTATTTTTCAGATAATCTTACTATAGCAATCAATTATGCTTTTTAAAGTTTAAAGATATTTACAAATTAAACAGAATTCAAGACCAATGGGAGATAACTCTATAAACAAAATTAAACTAAATATATAGTTGTATTTATAAATTTATTATTAGACTCAATATGAATTTAATTGAAAATATTGATAAAGCAATCCACCTATGTAAATACAACTCTTTCATGATAAGGTTCAATCCAGAGTATGCATTAAATATTTGCCACTAAACTTAACGCAATCAATCTTTAATTATAAGGGGAGATAATTCTATTGAAAAAACCCCAGGCTATCTCTATTGACATACAGTCTTCGCACTTAACCACATGCCCACCAGCCCAGGCTTGTAAAACTGCGGCTGGGCCTGTAAAAATCATCTCTACAGGCCAATAGAATCTAACTAAAATTTTCGCAAAATTCAGCTTAGGGCCTGTAGATTCAAAAGTTTATCATGAAGACTGGACATATGCATATTAGCTTCCATTAGATTAACAACCCTTAGACCCAATCATACTGAACTTAATCATAAGAACTTTAAGTTAAAAATGATGAACTTATAGTCATCAATGTTTATACAGATCATAATACAAGGGGAGATAATTCTATAAACATAAACTTCATTTTATGGATTTACTGTTATTTTCTTCAGATGAACAACCTAAGACCCAATCATACAGTACTATACTTTGGGGAGTTCTGGTTAAAGTCGTCAGTGGTTATAGTCCCAGCTTATACAGCTGCCAACGAAGTCTACCTAGAATGCCAGTCCCAACAGTTCAGGAAACACTCAGCAGACTGCTCAAATCTCTCCGCCCATTGTATGATGAAGATTCCAAAGAGTGGAAGAGTATATGTAAGAATGCTGAAGATTTTGAGAAGAGTTTGGCACACAAATTACAGAGAGTTTTGATACTGAAGTCATGGTGGTCACAAAACTATGTCACTGACTGGTGGTAAGATATAAGGGCCAAACAAATAAAAAGAATTGTAATAATAAAAGACAATAACAATGTTAAGCATATATGTCAAGGAAATAACAACCCATGACACGAAAAAAAAAACATTTAGAGGTGGATAATGAAAAGTGTCACAGATGCAAGATGTCAAGCATGAATTACCTCTTCTCCAGAAAAGCTGCAAAAAAATGAGACAGTCGGTGTTCTCCCCACAAACTTCATATAGCATGCTAGTCTACAGAGAATTTTGGAATACCATCTTGTTTCTAGAAATAATGTCATCACAATCGTAACACAAGCTTTTAAAGAATAATTTCAGATAGTATCACATTCAAGCAATATAGTATCAGATTAGGGAGAACACTAACTATTCCTATATCAACACAAAATCCCCCAAAAACAAAAATTGATTTTTAACTAAAAGCAAGCACTGACAAGATGTGAGCTGCGTCAGATAGATATCAACCTTATGCAAGTGCATGTATACTTTTATATGTATAAGACTTTGATTGATTTTGGAACATTCAAATAAGAAATAAAAGATAAATTTTGGTCTTTTTTGTAGGGTTCTTATATCAACTTCAAACAGCTACATACTTTGCATGGATTTTTTTTTTCTCAACAAGAAAAAGGTTAACAGATTTATTGATATTTATTTGCATTAGGTTGATTTATATCCGACACTGCTCATATGTTAAAGGTTTCAATGTTTAAAAATATGTACGAAAGTATATTTTTATTTTTGCTATTATAAATTAATTTTCTATATATATATATATATATATTAGAAATGTTACGACTTTAGTTGGAAAATAGTGATTTTCAACAGACCAAAGAAAACCTATTGTATATATATATATATATATATAGGGTTTTCCATCCTTATTTTTAGCCCAAAAAGTCCAGGGTTCCCTGTAGGAATTTACTTTGGTCAATATTTCAAAATTTTGTTCAGTCTCACCATTGAATCAATCCTTTTTCTAGAAATTCTGTGAGTCCCAGTAAAAAATGGTAAGTCCAGGACTCATCTAGGTGACTTACCAAGAACCCTAAGATGAGCCCAACTCTAATGTTTTCCTTGACCATAAATTTTTCATCTTCATATCAGTTTACTTAAACATCAAAATATATGACAGAATTGACAACAACAACATTAATCATTGTCAATTTAAAACAAAAATCGGAAGATGTGGTAAGATTTTCGAACTGGAAACAAAAGGACAAGAAAGTAAACAACTATAGGTTATCTTCAACAATGAGCAAAACCCAAAACCTATTGTAAACTGTAAAAGGCACTAGTATGACAGAATGTGAAATAATTCAAAAGAGAAAACTAATGGAGCTATTTGTGTTAATTGACTGATTGCAAACTTCTGTATAATACTGGTACCAGAATCACACTTCTGTATAATACTGGTACCAGAATCACTGAAGACGCAATGTGTTCCAACTTCTGACAAAATGCTTGTTTCAATTGAAAAATGACAATAAGGATTTTGATATGAATTGGAAATTGTCAAACATATCTCCATTTTTTTACAGGGAAAAGTATGTTTACTTAATGGGAAGAAGTCCACTACCTATTAACAGTAATTACTATATAATGGACCAGAGCTACTTTATGCCTACTACATTCCAAACTGCAAGGTAAGATGGATAATATGCTCTACCTTCATTTACTTGAACCTGTTTTTCAAGGAACTCTAAAAAAAAAACAATTTCAAAACATGTATTAGACTCTAAAAATAGATACTCTTAACTCATTTATAGACATACCTCAAATAACACTTATTATTTTTTTTTCATGGAATCTCATACAAATTTACTATCTGGATGATAAGTTCTATTCAGAGAAAAACTAACAGGTTTTTGGGAAATACTTTTTATAATTAATCATTAGTATTAATTAATATTTCCAAAGGGCTGTGAGAAGATGAAATAATTACTATTTGCATACTTGGAAGGCCTATTACAAATGATTCCGATAATAGAAATACACATGTTATACACCATTTTGTTTAATTCAATGTAGATTTACAGGATAAGTTTCAGTGGGATGAACAACCGATAAATCGTAATATAACAGAATTTCGGGACCGGTTGACATTTCTCAAATATAAGAGTTAGGTAATTGTGTTATATTAAAGTATATAGGTAATTTTTTTCAGAGACAAGCGCCTGTGGTATTAGAGCCTTATCAGGTCTCTCAAATTGGGAAATAGTGATAGATTATGTTTATTTTATTTTATTTATTTATTACAATGTCCCAAGAAGAGATTATTTTCGAAGAATAAAGCAAATCAAGAAAAAAATGATTTGAAAAAGATGAATGAGGTTATTTTAAAACCGTTTAAAATTTTTTATTTGGGACATCGGTAGGAAAAAAACTTAATTTATATTAAAGCTTATTTTCGATATTGCCAAGTATTAGTTTTTCTTACACATTGTTTTGATTGTATTACAGAACAGCCAATGCTGCCTACCAGTATCTGAGGTTTAAACAGTTAATAGACAGAGAGAAGTTGGAACCTTTGTTGATACGCAGGACCATCCCTGTCTGTATGGCCCAGTACGAGAGAGTTTTCTCTACAACAAGGTATTCTACTGTAAACTGGATTATTTCACAGAGTATAAATTTCAGGATTTATTTTGCCAAACCTTCAATTTTGTGCTTTTCTGGACCCTCATCAGTGATGGATTCAAGGGTGGGGGGTTGGAACACCCTGATTTCATTGACAACTTATGCTTTTGTATGGGGACATATGGTTGGACAGCAATTTTAAAAATGGCTGGAGCCACACCTCCTTCTTCTTATCTCTTTCTTTGAAATCAAATTTACAACAGTGGATTTTTTAGATTTTAACTTAATCACAAAAATAAACATGATAAAGGGTAAATTTCCTATTTGACACTATTTGCAAGAATTCTTTTCTCTACAAAAATATATTGTGGTGTTAGCAGTTATCTCCCCTGTTTATATAGAAAATTATCTGAAGTTTATAAGTGAATAGTAACAGAAAAATTGGAACCATGCACAGTCAATGTGTAGTAAAATTTCTGTTTGTATGGCTTAGTCCATGTGAGAGCTTTTTTCTACAGCACATACCGGGTATATTCAAATTAGGAGCTGGAATTTTTTTTTGGGGTGTTCCAGAGTTTTATTGCTGTCAAGTCACTTTGCAGAATTAGAAAATGTGTGCTTTAAAAAATAAAAGCAAAGTGTCTTATAATAGTGTTGTTGCATTTATAAAGAGTATAGCAGCAAGTGTAAGTCTGTTTGTGTTTCACAATACAAATGATACACTTGTCATTTTGTAATGGAACTCAATCAATTTCATACTCCTTACTTTAGGCATAGGCAGTCTACCTGTGTTGTAGTGTCAATGCTGAATTGCTGGAGATTCAATCCTTTGATTGGAAAAAATATATAATTTTTTCCCCCTGCCACAACAGAGGGGGCATTAAATGTTACCCTTGTCCATCTGTGCGTCCGTACATCCCAAAATTGGTTTTCATTCTCTTACTTTAGTTTGCCTCAACCAAAAGTAATGAAACTTATACACAATACTTATTACCACAAAACACAGATCAAGTTCAAATTAGGGTTGTGTGACTATAACCATTCTTGAGTTATGTCCCTTTATAACGTTATATGCAAGCTGGGGCATCATCTGTGTCCCATTGACACCTTGTCCATTTATTTTAGCATGAGATCGATGTAACAAATTTTTTGGTTAGCTCAGCTCAGCTAGATATCTTCTGTTTTTGGCAATTACGCCCCCTTTTAAAGTCATAGATCATTCCCTGAGTGTGAATTACAAATTCAAAATGACTTTTTGTGTATTTTTTTTTTAGAATACCAGGTGAAGACAACGACACTTTATACCATGTAGATTCAGCTTTATCGAAAGTAAGTTAAAGTAAAAATCTTATCATTGGAAACATTTTTTTGCTGCTATATATAAAAGATGTCAAACATGAACAATATTTTTTAAATTTACAGGTTTGTTTTGAATATAGAGCCTTGTTGGACAAGTGGTCTGGGCTGTTTCTGCTCTTTGGTCGGGTTGTTGTCTAACACATTCCATGTTTCCATTCTTAATTTTATTTGTAGTGATAAAAAACCTGTCAGTACTGAGGTTGTGAGTTCAAACCCACTTTTGACAAGGTCTGTTTTTCTCCGATCCCACATGAATAGGACTGTCAGTTTTTCTGCCAAAGGCAAGAAGTTTTTTTTTGCTTCATCCACTTATAAAAATTGCCTGCAATATTAAAGATTAACCTATCAAACCTTACAAGACCTTTCAGAATATTTGGACCTCATTGCTCTTCAACTTCAAACATTAAGGATGTTCACTACTCTGTTTCAAAATAACAAGCTTTTTAAAAGACTGTTATAAATTATTAGTATATAAATAAAGAAACTAAAAAAGCAGAAATAAATGAAGGGTCTGTATGCTTGTTTTCGAGATATAAGCCATTGAAAATTTGGCGGGAAATAATTCTCTCTAGATTTTTTAACATTGGTACTTTTTTTCTTTCAAAAATGATAAAAAAATAACAAGGATTTTATAAGATTTTCAAAGATGACATATTAAACTATATGTGATCAAATTATGGAAAGAAAAGTAGGGGTTGATGGGCAAATTTTTTTAATGGCACTACATGGATAAAACCAGAGGATTCGGAACATCTGACAAAAATTCAAAAACCCAGAGTAGCAAACATCCTTAATTGGTATTTTTAATTTCTTTTGATTCGAGTGTCACTTATGAGTCTTTAAGGCGGAAAGTATGTCTGGCGTACAAAATTATAAGACAGGTAAGACAGATTAACATCAGCAATCACTTTTGTTTTGATTAGAGGTTTTCAGTTTACACACAAAGTAAATTACAAAATAAATTATTGAATAATATTTATCTTTGGTATGTCTGTTACAATAAAGTACATTATAGACATGTGCTATATTTACCTATTTTTCAGCATTTAGTAGTATATAGGAAAGGATATATGTATAAAATAGATGTATATGACAACCAGGGGAAAATTTTACAACCCCAGAGTATAGAAAAACTTCTACAGTGGATTATAGATGACGCTGATTCAGAATTAGGTTAGTTATACATCAATTTGTCTCTGGTAGAGAGTTGTCTCATTGGCAATCATACCACATCTTCTTATTTTTATAGTTATAGAAGAATGTCACATGATAATTATCTGATTAATGATCTACATGATTGTACACATGTCAACTACTGTAACTTCAGACTATTTTGCTATGTTCTTATTATTGGAGAAATTGTGATAAGGGCTATTCCATTAAAATGTATGTGGGAGGGTAGGAACGGAAGTTTAATTAATAAATGTGGGTCATGGGTCTTTTTTTTAGTATGCCTCTATTACCATTATGCAAAATTACCTAAAAAATGGTTCTTGGTTGTAGGGATATTTTGAAAGTCCCTTCCTACCCTCCCACATACATTTTAATGGAATAGCCCTATGATAGGAAACAAAAATAAAAAAACTTGCATTTTATATTTTGAGAGCAATATTTGTATGCAGCATTTTCTGAAATCCCAATAATTAATCTTCCTTTTTTGTACATCTTTTCAATAGAAAATGCATGCAAAAATTTCTGAATATACAGTAGTACAGTAAAACCTGTATAATCTGGCTGGCTATGGGACTATGAAAAAGGGCTGGTTTGGACATTGGTTGGTTTCTTCAGGTTTCAGTTTTGACAGGAAGTTATTGAACTGTTACGTCAGATATTTTGCAAATAAAAGTTCTGTTTCATTGTAAATTGTAAACTTATAAATACAAATACCGTAATAATCTATTTATTAAAAGTTATGTCATTATTTATATTGTGACATGAACGTTACAAGTGTTCCTTGCCTTTTTACCTTTTAACTACGTACGATCATTGTTTTGAGTCTTCGTATTCATTGGCTTTAGAACTTTCAGAAATCGGTTGTCCCCTTAATTAAAAGAAATAATATATTACCTTTTTTTTACATTCCTTTGTAGGTCAAATCGACCTCAGTAGCATCAGAATTTGGAATACACAGGGTCCGGTTTACTGGGGGTATTTATACAAAGACTTTGAAGGGGAAAAAACTTCAATTTCCAACCGAAATAGAAAGGAAACCGGTTTATTCAGGGTCCGGTAAATTAATTGTTCATAAAATCGCAAATTCATTGGAAATACAAAAGATTTTTCAACCCCCATGCATGGATGACATTTGCCAGATTAAGAACAACTCTTTTGGAATTTTTAATTTTCAATAATATTCCGTATTGCAACAGATTTTGTCTTCCATCTGCTTTGATACAAGCACCACCGCTGAGTTTTATCAATTTATAAGAACAAAATACCGGTCTAGTGTATTGAATTATAAGTCTTTAATGAGTTTTCACCCATGATATAATAAATGAACATAACACTTTATGAATTTGATGCATCTGAAGTGCTTGTCTAGATTGTCCTTCACTAGGAACACTCAAAATCCAAAAATTTTGAAAGCCAAGGATGTATAATTATCTGAATAAATGAAGTGCTAATATGACCAAATAAAGATACACCAATCCTACCAAGGTCAAATGAAGTGCTAATATGACCAAATAAAGAAACATCAAATGAAGTGCTAATATGATCAAATAAAGAAACATCAATCCTACCAAGGTCAAATGAAGTGCTAATATGACCAAATAAAGAAATACCAATCCTACCAAGGTCAAATGAAATGATAATATGACCAAATAAAGAAACATCAATCCTACCAAGGTCAAATGAAGTGCTAATATGACCAAATAAAGAATCACCAATCCTGCCAAGGTCAAATGAAGTGCTAATATGACCAAATAAAGAAACACCAATCCTACCAAGGTCAAATGAAGTGCTAATATGACCAAATAAAGAAACACCAATCCTACCAAGGTCAAATGAAGTGCTAATATGACCAATTAAAGAAACATCGATCATACCAAGGTCAAATGAAGTGCTAATATGACCAATTAAAGAAACATCAATCCTGCCAAGGTCAAATGAAGTGCTAATATGACCAAATAAAGAAACATCAATCCTGCCAAGGTCAAATGAAGTGCTAATATGACCAAATAAAGAAACACCAATCCTACCAAGGTCAACTTTGTTTGAAGGAATTTATATATTATATGAATCGTTTCTTTCTTTTTCTTTTAATTAGATAGTATATCAGACACTGCAAAATCTATATCAGCATTAACAGGAATAGAGAGACCAACATGGGCCAAAGTCAGAGCTGAACAGTTCTCTTCAGGGGTCAATAAAGACTCGCTAGATATTGTGGAATCAGCAATATTCTGTGTAAGTATAGACATAGTAACTCTGATCATTAACAGGAATTGAAAGTCCACCATGGGTCAAAATCAGGGCTGAACTTAGTAGGTATACTTTATATTAGCATTGGCATCTGTCTTTTCCATAAGGAGAATGATTTGCCTTTTCAGTCATGCTCTATAGACTTTGAGACTTTTGCATAGTTTACATGTTTGAAAAGATTTACTTCATATTACCATAATTAAAAGACATATTTCTGTGTCACTATATGATTTGTTTCATTTGTTTCTCTCAGAAAATGACTTGACCACTCAGAAATTTGCATTCTGTATTTCAAATACTTTTGTATGACATTGTAGATAACTCTTCACCATGAAATCAGGGATGATTTTTCTAGCCGTGCTAAGTTCCTGATGTGTGGTGACGGAAAGTCGATCTGGTTTGACAAATCTCTGAACCTGATCACCTTCCCTAATGGTAGAATGGGACTCAATTGTGAACATTCCTACGCTGACGCTCCAGTGTTGGCACATTTAGCCGAGTACAATATGACAGAGGAGTAAGTACTAAAAATTTGTTTTTGGAGGGGCCTCGGTGGTCGAGTGGTCTAAGTAGTCAAAATACTGTATCACTAGCCTGTCAACACTGAGGATGAGAGTTTGAATCTCGTATGTGGTATGTGCGCTTGACTAGGATTGTCAGTTTTCCTACCAAAGGTTAGTGGTTCTCTTCTGGCACTCTGGTTTCCTCCACCAATAAAAACTGACCCCACAAAATAGCACAATAGTGCTGAAATTGGTGTTTAAACACTGATTAATCAATCAATTAATCCCCCTCCCCAAACTAACCATTCTATCCATATGTTTGTCTATGAATCTGACTTGTAAATGCATCTTCATTGCCATTGCATGGATTTCAATGAAACTTTACACAAGCGTATGGCACCACATAAAGAAGTGCATGAAGTATAATAGTTCCAGTCAGACATCTTCAAAGGGAGATAATTGAATGTAACAGCTAGAATGTAATAAAGCAAGGGTAATATTTTCTATAATTTTCTTTATTGCAGCAATTTAAAAAATGTCATATTTTGATGTGTTATTCTTTGAACTATGAACCCATTATATTCTTTTTGTAATCATATCTTAATCATGTCGTAAGCAAATAATAACTTCATGCAAACAATGTGTGCATTATAGTGTCTTCTTAAATATCAAAAAGTAGAATTTAAATTTTGCTTATTGATTGTAAAAACTATTAATAAAATCTAATAATAACTTGATCCTGTATTTTTTAGATCACTACACCTTTGTGGTTTTGATGAGGAAGGGCACTTTAAAGACAGTGACTCCCAGCAATTGTTTATAAAGCCACAGAGACTTGTTTGGGAGATGAACAATGACTTGTCAACTGCCATAAAATCTGCTCAGTTAACTGTAACTCAGGTATGACAACATTAAAGTATATACACTTTAGTTCAGATGGAATTTTTTCATTTCAGTCATGTGCAACTCACACTTATAAAACTAAGGAGATGTGGTATGAGTGCCAATGAGGCAACTATCCACTAAAGATCAAATGAAGTGGATATAAGCAATTATAGGCAACCCTTGAACCTTACGGCCTTCAACAATGAGAAAACCCATACTGTATATTCAGCTATTAAGGGCACATACAGTTCAATTGAGAAAAAGAATGGCTTAATTTATAACAAAACAATTTACTAAAAACAAATATGACAGACTTGAACCAACGATAACCACTGAACTACAGGCTCTTAACTTGGATCATGCACATAAAGAATGTTTGTGAGCACTCAACCCTCCCCTAACTTTGGACAGTGGATTTTATGGATAACGGCTTAACACAAATTTCGATGTTCAAAAGGGGCCTTGGTGGCCGAGTGGTCTAAGTAGTTACTACTGTAATCACTAGCCAGTCAACACTGAGGTTGTGAGTTCGAACCCCGCTCGTGCGGTTGCACTTGACTCCAATCTTAATTGACTAGGATTGTCAGTTTTCCTATTGAAGGTCAGTGGTTTTCTCCGGGCACTCCAGCTTCCTTCACCAATAAAAACTGGCCGCCACGAAATAGCCCAAAAGTGGTGCTTAAAAGTGGCGTTAAAACACCAAAAATAAAAATAAAAAAATCAATGTTCAAACAAGTACATTTTTTCTATGGTTTTAAAATTTATCCTGACAATAGATAATTTGTTTATATATCTTGTTTACAGAATATAAATGATATAGATCTCGTTGTGAAAGAATTCAACCTTTATGGTAAAGGATTTATGAAATCATGTAAGGTAAGTCTTATGTATGTTTTAAAACTTAATTGTCATTACTGTAATCAGTTGTGTATAACCCCTATATGTATACAATCAGCATATGTTTTTGCGCTACAGGAATTTCGAAAAAAAGCTTTTTGTCACTTGTTGAAAATGTCTAGGCCAACTATGGCAATTTCAAGTCATTTGTGATAGTTTGCAGCAATTTAAAGGTCACCTCTCTTTTAAGGTTTTTTTTTATCTGGTCACAAGATTGACCTTTATATAAGGCCATTAAAGGTCAAGTTATTTATTTTAGTTGATGGAGATTGTGAAATAGGTCATACAACATTCTACTTTTATTTTCTTTATCAGCTTTTAAACACAAATAACAACCTTGTCAAGTAACATTCCATGATCAGTGGTAGTAACTAAATTATAGATAGTTTTTAATAGGAAGTAATTTGAGTTCCCCTTGGCTGACATCTTGGAGGGCGAAGTGATTGAATTTCTGATTTGACTAACAAAATTAAAACATTTGGTACAAGCTAGCCTGATAAGAGATCCTTACTAGATAGCAGTGGTGAATTATACAAGGCTTAAACAAATTCAAATTGTTCAGTAAACAACCTTTCCTAATTTCTAATTGTCCTCAAATATGGCGACGACTGGGAAATAACTCTTGCTCAAATACCTCTTACTCTTGTAGGGGTCTTATACAGCTTGCTATGTGGGTTTTGCTCATTGTTGAACCAGTATTGTGACTTATAAATGCTAACTTCTACGTCATTTGGTCTCTGGTGGAAAGTTGTTTCATTGGCAATCATACCATATCATCTTACTTATATATTGTGAGATATTACCACTTTTTCAGATAAGTCCTGATGCCTACATACAGATGGCTCTTCAATTGACCTATTATAGGAATGCTGGGAAATTTGCTCTAACGTATGAGTCATCCATGACTAGATTGTACTTACTGGGGAGGACTGACACAGTCAGATCTGTGACAACAGAATCCACCAAATTTGTCAGGTACATTGTGTAACCATGGAGCCCACTTTATTTGTCCAAAGAAAATCAGTCAAGAGTCAACTGTTTGCAACAAGACTCACATTGAAATGTGTAAAATATTATCTGAAAGATAGAGTAGGATTAAGAGATGAACATTTTTGGGCATCAATTGGTGATTTGATGGTCCAAAATTAAGTATCCTGGAAACATGTTAGCTGAGCCTATAAACAGATATTGTGACCATCAAAGTAAAATTTGATGCCCACAAATCTTCAAATACAATGCAATTATATTCATTCTAACACATCTGAGGAAAAAAATGCTAAATATACAATTTGAATTCAATCATCTGATGTTGGTGCATGCATACACAATTTCCAACCATTAGTCATGGAATTGATGCCCTGAAAATTGTGGCGTTATCCAATCAAAAGAACAGTACAAACTGTTGCATTATCACGATGAGATAACAGCAACGTATTTGGTGTGAGAAAACTGAACAATAAAAAAGAATTTGACAAGTCTAATGTGGATAATTTAATATTGATATTGAAATTTATAGTAAAGTATAATTTTGAATTTCTTTAATGAATTTCTTACTTGTCACATTTTCAGTCTTATTTTATAGACTATGTGTTACAGAGAAGTAGTTTTACCTTCACCTTTTTCAGAGCATACTTTGACAAAGAGAAATCCGCTCAGGAGAAGATAACTCTGTTAAAACGTGCCTGTGATATACATCAGACTCAGTACCGTGATGCGATGAATGGAAAAGCTATAGATCGCCATCTTTTTGCCTTATATGTTGTCAGTAAAGGAATGGGCTATGTAAGTTATAGTGTAGCTATAGATCGCCATCTCTTTGCCTTATATGTTGTCAATAAAGGAATGGGCTATGTAAGTTATAGTGTAGCTACAGATCTCCATCTCTTTGCCTTATATGTTGTCAGTAAAGGAATGGGTAATGTCAGTTATAGTGTAGCTATAGATCGCCATCTCTTTGCCTTATATGTCGTCAGTAAAGGAATGGGCTATGTAAGTTATAGTGTAGCTACAGATCGCCATCTCTTTGCCTTATATCTCGTTAGTAAAGGAATGGGCTTTGTAAGTTATAGTGTAGATCATCACTCATTTGTTTATAGCTGCTTCAATTTAAAATTCTTAAAGGGGCACTAGCTGTCAAATTTATGTTCATCGATTTGACTCAAATTCTCATAAATGTAAAACATTTATCCAAATTATAAAAGTTTTAAATAAACAATTTACAGGGCATGGGCTCAATAATATGTAGCTTCGTTTCGTGTGTATTTTAGTCGAGACGCCATCTTATTAACTATCGAGATGACCCCGAAAACAACCAACAGTCACATGACACGATATAAACATAAACATAAATATCAATAGATATATGGACCTCGTGCAAATGGATTTTTCTATGTCTGTTTGATTTCAATTTTAAGGTTAAAAAAAAAGGTTAATTTTCGATTTTACCTGTATAAGAATGATTTTTTGTGGATCGAATCAGTCAATCAAATGATTTACCTTTGTTTCACTTTCAGTGTTGACATTCTTTTCTTTTAATAGCCTAACACCCATCAATCATGCATAATCCATCTCTAGCTAAGGGGTTAAATTGAAGTTCACATGAATACGGATTCCAAGAGGTAGAATTATTCACTTGCATGTGAATAATTCATCATCAATGATTCTTAGCTTATTTTGACAAAATTGAACCATACTGGCTGCTAATAGCGAATAATTATTTCACTATTTCACTTTCATTAATGATTGAACAAAAAAAATCATAATTTAAATTTTTTATGTATCTCGTAGCTAGTGCCCCTTTAATGAAAATGCATATTAAAGATATCTGCCACTGGACATTAAGCAAGCAACAATCAGATTTAGAAACTGATATACTGATATAACTGGTTGATAAAACTAATACACCTGTTATGTCAATAGATTGACGAGTTAATCTGACAATACACCTGTAATTAAATTTCCGGTCATTACCAACTGTATTGAAATGATTACTTGAAAAATTGTAATCAATTACAGCTGATTAATGATTACAATTACAATTACCCCACGCCTGCTTTGAGGTTGCCATTACACTTTAATAAACAACTGAAAAGTATATATTATGTTACATTATGTATTATATTACCTTTATAGTATACAAAAGGGGGACTAGACTTGTGTCTATGAGAACTATCTTTTTATGAGGGAATTAGATGACAGGTCACAACCATTAGGACATACCTTGAATTTTGTTCTAGTGTCAAAATGTATAATACTTAAAAACCCTATTGAATATATTACCATAGATGTAAGAAGATGTGGTATGAGTGCCAGTGAGACAACTCTCCATCCAAGTCAAAATTTATAAAAGTAAACCATTATAAGTCAAAGTACGGTCTTCGACAGGGAGCCTTGGCTCACACCGAACAGCAAGCTATAAAGGGCCCCAAAAATTACTGAATAAAACCATTCAAACAGGACAACCAACGGTCTAATCTATATAAAAAATGAGAAACGAGAAACACTTATGAACCACATCAACAAACGACAACTACTGAACATCAGATTCCTGACTTAGGACAGGTGCAAACAATGCAGCGGGTTTAAACGTTTTAATGGTACCAAACCTTCACCCTTATCTGAAACAAAAGTGTAACATCACAACATAGAAAGACACACTATAAAATATCAATTGAAATGGCTTAACTCAATCAAAAGACATATTAACACCATGTTTGTATCAGAATTAATTATTTGTGCTTCACACAAAAATACAAGGAGTTCCTTACTGTACTTCATCATTTTTCTGGTTTCTATTTAATAAATGATAAAATAAACTTTTACACACAGGAGTGTGATTTTCTGAAGCATGCCCTGACCATACCATGGACTCTATCAACCAGCCAACAACCACAACAACAGATAGCCACTAGTCCAGACTGCAATAATATTGAATTTCAAAATGTGGTAAGTATTTTTATGATGATTCAAATTAACATGACTTGATTGATTAGTTGATTATTGGTGTTCAATGCCACTTTCAACAATCATGGCAGCTAGTTCTTATGAGTGTTGGGAAACTAAAGTGCCCTGATAGAACCATAACAACTGGTAATCCTAGTTAATTAAGATTAAAGGAGAAGGTCCGGTAAGGGCTAGTTTTGGCCTAAAATTTGAAGTACATCTGATGAAAGATTTTGGACATTTTTTAAACGCTTAAGTGTCTTCTTCAGTCGATTCAATTAGTTTCTGTAGAATATTTGGACTGATATGGTCATTTAAGACACTCAAATTCAAGCTTTAATATGAAAAATCTATCAAATATGCCATAAAACGTCACTTTTCGGATGGTTTTTGTCTAAAATGAAAGTGGTCGCATTCGTGTTCAGTCTCAACCTTTATATATGTTATGTATTATCATCAAATACAACATATATTTAAATATAAAGACTGAACACAAATGTGGCCACTTCCATTTTAGATAAAAACAGTCTTAAAATTAGCACACATGCTAAAAATGTGAAGATTTCAGTACTTTTGCATGAATTTAGGATGGTAGTACCTGATGCATGTATTCTCAAAAACAGCCCATATTTATGGATCATAAGTATCCTACTTTCCAATAAATAACTAAAAGTTCACATTTCAACAAATTTGTAAAGATGCTATATTTTGGGGCCAAAAACGGGTCTTACCGGGCCTACTCCTTTGAACACACCTGTCAAATGGGGGAACGAAGTTACAACAATGTCAACATGCTAGTGATACTATAGATGAACTACTTCGACTACTAGGCCATCAAGACCTCAAGACATGAATTGAAATATGTTTTCCAAATACTTGCAGATATTAGATGTCACATTCTCTCTTAACAATCCAGAATTTTCTCAATATACAAATGAAATTTATGCATCTCAAATTACTCTTAATTGGGTCTCATTGCAAAACTAGACTATATCTATACAAGTAGAGAAGTGTGAGTATGAATTTGTTCTCTGCTAACAGATTTGCAATTTTATTTCTATTTTGACACTATATACATTTCCTATTGCAGCTGTGCCCTGGAGGTGGTTTTGGTCCTGTGTCAGATGACGGCTATGGAGTGTCGTACATGATTCCAGGAGACAGGAAGTTATTTTTCCATGTCTCGTCCAAGATATCAACCAAGGCAACTAATTCCAGTCTTTTTATGGACCAGTTATTTGATACTTTCAGAGATATGAAGGAATTACTTGAATCTCAGAAATAATCAGGTCAAAATTGAAAGAGGTCTGGAACCACTGATTTTATGACAATTTTATTATGATTTTATTTGGGGTTCGTTTGTTTTTTCCGTGTTTTATGAATTGTATTTCAGTTAGAAGAAACCTGAAGATTTTATTATAATTTTACTATTATTAGGGGTCATTTTTTCCCATGTTTATGAATTGTAATGCAATAAGAAGAAAGCTGGAGAAAGGCTTTAAGCCCTTCATTTAGTGACAATTTTATAGTTGATTTTAGATAGAGCCTTGTTTTTATGTTAACCCATTATGTGGTCAAGAGAAATTTTTAATCTATAAGATGAAAATGTATTGTAAATAAATGTTAATCCTTTTGTGATAGTTTCCTAGTATTATGTATTTAATTATATTAGTTCATTAATGCAAAAAAAATTTAAAGGCATGACTTTCCCCAATTAAAAAAAAAAAATTTGAAATAGTGTATTATGCTATAAACTTTTATATTGTTTTTGTTGCAATTTTTAATGAGTTACAGATTTATAAAAACAACTTTTAATTTTGGATTTTTTCAAAATAATACTTTTCAGAATATTTTCAGGCAATGTTAAAAACACATTTAATTTGTTAATTAAAAAAGTATAAAGTCTTGTATAATTTAAGAAATCTGTATATATATATATATATATATATCATTCTACTTTTAAATAGTTATGAAAATGATTTTATTGATTTTTGTTTTTAAAGTTAGGGTTATTCCATAAAAACATACCTGGTACCCAGGAAAGGCACTTAAAAAAATAGGGTAACCCCCTATAGAGGCAAATTTAGAATATCACTTACATTTTGAATTTACAAAAACGTATTTGACGATCACATCTTGTTAAGATTTCAAAATGCCTTCCCTAGGTCCTATTGATGTTTTTATAGAACAGCCCCTAGATTAAACATGTGTTTTACAGAACAAACACCCAGTGAAAGCGATTTAGCTTATAAATTTTATATGTTGACATTGAATTTTACATACTGTATTTTATGGTAATAGTTTTGCGAACAACAGTCATATATTTTACATTTCCAAATAAAGTATTTCATACTTATAAAATATTTTGGCAAAACTCCAGTTTTCAGAAGCAAGATCAATAGCAAATATTAAATAGAATCTCAAGTCCCGATACTTTAACAACAATGATAATTCTAAATTTAGATATTATGTTTGTGTGAAGTTTCAATAAAATCCATGAATATTCCCTATATGTAAATAATGTAAGTGTTAAAAATGTCACAAAATTAGTATTCAATATGTAACCAAAATTACTTCATATTTCATGAATATAACCGAAGTCAACGTTTTTCAAAGCAAATGACCTTGGCCTATTTAATTATTTGAAATTTATCTTATCATTGAATATCATGGCTCAATTTTTTGTATAAAGTAGATTTTTCTTTCTGCTGAATTGTTGATAATCACACATTAGAATCAGAAAAAAAATAAACGAAAGGAATTTTATTTTTTTATTTATCTTACCCATGGGTGCCCCATTATTTCTGAAGTTTATTGAATGATATTTTATTAAATTCATTTTTAAGGTGGTACCCAACACCTTGACTAATATTAATTTGGCTCGTTTAATTTTCATAAAATTTTGACAAAATGTTTACTTTGACCCTTTGACAAAAATATAAAAATTTCAAAAAAAATGAACCAACCACTTTATCAGAAAAATTTCATTGGTTATATAGCAGTTTGACAAACACTAATTTTGATCATTGAGAAGCTTAATATTTCCTTAACAATACAACGTAATTAAAACGTTTAGCTGATTTTTACAGAATTATCTCCCTGTAGTGTTAGGTACCACCTTAAAGAGGGTAAACAGTTATTTTTTATTTGTACTAACATAACAAATTAATAATTTTTAACATAACATGTAATATATTAATAAAAAGATTCTACTGTTTTGTTCCGTGAAAGTAAGTTTTTCTGAAAATTTGTACCCACCTTTAGAAGAATGCGAAATTTGTTCATTTAGTTGCCCTTTCATTAAAATTCTTTTTCATGCAATCCTTATGAAACACCAACTGTATACTTATTTGATTTAATAGATACATATAGATTCTACCACTGCATCGAGTGTGATAAGATATTTATCCACTCGAGACAGTTAAATTTTCAAATTTAAAACGCGAGGCTTGCCGAGCGTTTTAAATATTTAAAATTTAACTGTCGAGAGTGGATAAATATCGTATTACACGAGATTTGGTGGTGGAATCTGTTTCTCTAATGATTTTCAAACAATACGCAGGCAAATTTATTCCCTGATTTCGAATGATCTGCAAAAAGATGTGTTCTTTCTATGTGACGTCATCAGGCATGGTCGCCTTTTTTCATGCCGTCACATTAGGAAATGCAGAGGAAAGCAAGAAAATTCGACGTCATAATCGGATTTTAACCAATGAAGAACTGAGATCAAATGAACCACACGTTGATTAAATTTTTTTTTATACAATGGGTGCAGAAAGGGATAAATTGACGAAGAATTAGAGAAATATGAAAATCACCACATGGGTGTAAGATATCTTTTCAAAATTTTGCAACTAATTGTTTTTTTTTATTTCTTCTTTTTATGATTTTTTAGAAAAATGTTCCATGACAGCTTTTAGGTCAGATAACCTAAAACCTTCATAGGGACAATTTCATTGCAAACATGTTTTTAAAAGTGAAATAATCGAATAAATAAAATATTTTTAGTATAATTATTTATTAAAAGAAAGAGATGATATTTTTCTATTTATAAAGCAAGGCTATATTTTTATCTTTGCTGGTATTTTAGACAGGTTCATATTCATATAGAATTATATAACAAACAATTATTTATTTATAAGAATGAATGTTTAATTGGTTGTTAGAATCATGTGATTAGATTTGATATATAAAGCGTCTATTCCAGTTTAAAGTAGAGTTCTTGGAAATGAATCAGACAGACCTCAAATTTGTGCCTGTTGACCAAATGACGTTGCCAAAAGTCTGTAACATCAAATATTTTCTATTATGATGCTAAAAAATTACAGAAAAATTACATGTTTCCTTGAATGGCGGACAAACTCTAAGTTGGTCTATTCATACCAATGCAGTATCATATCAGTGTTATAATTTAATAACAATGATGTTATTTGGTGCAAAATTATCTAAGTATATTTATTAATGTTGAATAAAGTTTTTCTAACAATGATACTTTTACAGATTTTTCAGGGTTGTCTAAAAATCATCACACACACTAATAGTTGTGTAAAGGTCTGATAGATCACATGTGATTTTGTCTCAGTGAAAGATTTAAACAAGTTTTTTTAACAGTTATTTTTACGGTGACAATGCAAAGAATTAAATTTGTTTTTATTTAGTATCTTAGATATTATTAATGTTTTAGTTAGTGTAAATATTTTACAGAGTGATTTGTTTTATTATTAAATTTTATTTTATAGTGTGCTTATTTTATAATACCATGTATAAAAAATTTGTTTGTTTCTCAAAATCCTGCCTTATTGAAACTAGTGTGTGCTTCATTCTCTATTCTTTTCAGTGAATTTTCAAAACTTTTCTCATCAGTTAACCTGTATGTTTTATTTAAATAAATCTGTTAAGACATTTTACCCAATAGTGTCAATCTACAGTTATTTCCCATAAAAAAATGAATAATTATGTAGGTGAACAGAAAAAAACTTGTGCAATAATGAGTAGAAGTATATAATTTGTAATTTTATTATTAATAAAAGAAACATCTAAACCAATTTTCAAAATTAGAGACTTAAGAATTTTTTTTATTTCCTTTTAGACCAATTTTATTTTTATCCAGTTTTAGAATAACACCTAGTCAAGTAACCTAAGCTACTTATCAAAATTTTGTTTTATTTTAGATTTTGTTCATATACAAGTGAATGCAATAAGGAGCAAGAACAAAAAAATGTAAGAATACTGTATTGTTTAAAAAAAAAAAATGTCCTACTTGATTCACATATGTTAAAGTGGACTTGATTGAGAGAGGCATGACTATATTTGTCTCTTTTGAATTTTTTTGTAAAAACGAGATTTTATGTGTTTGGGTAGCTGTCTAATTAATGGTTAAGTCAGATCCCCTCCATAAGTAAGATTTTTTACTCAGAAAGATAATCTTCATGGTTTTATATTGTGAATCCTTTATTATTTTGAATCCTCAGACATAACACTGGTGGCAGGTTTGGCTTTTTAAAATGTATTTATTGGTGGAAGAATTACAACATATGTACAGTAAAACTTACTATTGTGATATATCCTTAAATGAAACAAAATAAAAATTGTCCTTGACTGTTCCAATTTCATAACTATTGTGAAAAATGAACAAGTTATATCCAAGGTGATAATTGTGTCAGAAGTATATGAAAGCTAGTGCTGAAAGCATGTGGCATGTATATAAACTAATAGAAAAATATGAACTGTTAAACAGGTGTTTCATTTAACAAATATGTCCTGTACATACTTGCTTAATCCAATCGCTGAAATGGCCTTCTATGATGTCAGTTGTCCTTGTACTTTAGATTAGGGTCCAATATAGGGTTAAGGCACGGGGGGTCTCAACATGGGATTTTCGGTACAGTTGTGCAGCTTGGATTTAAAAAACACCCCCCATTCATATATTGAATAATTGTAAAATCCCTACCTATTCATATATTTCACAGCGAGATCATAACCCATTCATATATTTTAATGACAAAGAGTTTGGGAAATTCAGTGAAGATCGTTGCACAACAAACTGAAAAATTATGACCCATTGATATATCACAATTGGTCAATTACTACCTATTGATATATTTCCTCTGTAAAATTGCACCCCATTGATATATTTGACGTATCAAAAAAGGGACCCATTCCAGCGGCACATATGTATATACCTTCTTATAGGAAGAGACCCCCCCCTCCCCGTGGGTTAGGGCAGGTTTGTTTTAGGTTAAGGATTAGGGCTTGTGTTTAATAGGGTATAGGCTTAGGTTTAGGGTTAAAGTTAGTTTAGTACAGCTCGTTATATGTGGAAGAAAAAAAATGCCAAAAGAACCATAAAACACACAACCATATATGCTCTAATCATATGCACTATTATAGTGTTTTTCCAATCTGATTATTGTAAATAATCATATAAAATTTGACACACATTTTCATATTTGTTAGTTGTAGAAATTTTTAAACTTTATTGTATGAAGTGAAAAGGACAATCATTGTCTCTAATTGGTGCCAAAATCAAATTGCATTCATTATACTGAAGATAATACAAGTTAACAATTTAAAATGAAGTTTTAAAATGGTTTAAAGTATCTTCTAGCTAATAAGAAGCAATAATTCCAAACTTGATAAAATATAAATTACCATAAAGAGGGTACTCAGAAGTAAGCTAAAACTTTAAGATATCCTATATGATTTCATCTTCCAAATTATATCTTTAAGCATCAGCCAGTTTATGATTAAAGAAGTCATTAGTACAATTCTAGTTTACATAACTGACCATAAATTTGACCTGTTAACCACAAAATCAATAGAATAGTCTTTCCTTTCCCTATATCTTCAAAATTATACCCTAAAAAAAGATTTTAGGTATGCCATTTGAACACAGAAAATATTTTTTTTTATTTGAAGCAATATAAACATTTTTTAAATCACAAGGCATATTTGTCTCAAGTCCAATGATTAACAGGAGATTCCCACAAGTTCTTTTTATGACCTGGAGACACCTAGTATTTTAAATATATGTGTGGAATACATTTTTTGGCTTGTTAATTATTGTTTATGAATAATTATATATATAATGTCTCAAAAAAAGTTATGAAATCCATGATACCTGGTCAATCCTGCTTTTGACTATACAAAATATAAATCAAAATTTATTTTACCCTGTACAGGTGTTTTATGGCACAAACATTTATTTTATCCTGTTCAGGTGTTCTATGTCACAAAAATTTATTTTACCCTGTACAGGTGTTCTATGTCACAAAAATTTATTTTACCCTGTACAGGTGTTCTATGTCACAAAAATTTATTTTACCCTGTACAGGTGTTCTATGTCACAAAAATTTATTTTACCCTGTACAGGTGTTCTATGTCACAAATAATATTATGTTTTTGTAAAGAACGATGTGTGTAGTATAGATCATAAAACTAGAACAATCAGCATTAATATGTGATTCAGTGAGGAACGATATTTTCCTACATGTAGCAAATTTGTGAATTTTTTAATAACTTTGTCTATAATAATGTTTTGCTGAGTTTTTGATGACAAAAATCGACACTTAATTTCGAATATGAAAATTTTAGTATTCAAATATCTGCACATGCATTCAGAATTTTAATCAGACCAGGTTTATTTTTTGTTTTTTTAGTTCTATTACCAGTGTTTTTTTTTTATGAATAAAGAGATTTGATAAGAAAACATCCTTCTGTAAATGTGAGACAAACTGGGCATGTTTTAGCTGCATCGGATAGAAATGGACCATATCCAAATGAATATCAACACATTTGTTAACCATTCTTGGGTTGAAAAAATCTCTATGCAAAGTCTGTAACTGTTTGAAATTTTAGTTGATACAGAACCCAACAAAACAGATCAACATTCATCTTTTATTTCCTATTTGAATGTTCCAAAATCAATCAAAGTCTTACACATGTACCGGGTACATGTAAACATGCACTTGCATAAAGTCAATTTCTATCTGATGCAGGTCATATTATGCTCTGAAAGTTAGAAATATTATTTTTCCTTTGAAAAAAATTACCAAGGGAAGACAATACCGCAATACTTATCTTAGGGAAGCAACTCTTCAAAGTTTTTTATATTAGATAGGTTGGTGAAGATAATTGACAAATTATTTGTTTGGCTGCTATCTGATTTAATGTCTTTTTTTAAATATTCTTTCATATTGAAATTGCCCAGAAAATATGTTCAGATTTTGGACTAAGACCACTTCTTTAAAAGACAAGAATAGATATTTTTATCATTACATTAAGTTAAGTTGACCAGAAGAGATTATTTAATATGATACAAGCATGTTTTACAATGTTATTTTAACCTTTCAGAAGTTGTACTATTTTTTGTTACTTTACCTGGATTATAATAAAATGTGTTGTCTGTATTTCTTTAAAGTTGTTTCTTAGCCACTTGTATTGCCTATTCTAATGCAACAGCGTTTGTAACATTCATTTTGATTGGATAACGTCACCAATTTTCATGGCATCAATTCACAATTGATGATATGAAAAGGTACGCGCAAACGTAGACGACGTATGACAGATTTTAAATGTATGATTTGACGTTGTTTTCTGTCAGTTTCATTAGAATGGAGATAACAATATTGTATTTTAAGTTCCGACGGCATCAATTGGTGATTTGATGGTCGCAAATACCTGTTTACTGGCTCTACTAACGAGTCGCCAATAAACTTAATTTGCGACCATCAACTCACCAATTGATGCTGTCGGAGCTTAACATACAATACAGTTATCTCCTAAATATAAAGTGTTTTAATGCAGTTTTGTACATTGATGATGATGGTGACTGAAACGTCTAGTGGCAAATTAAATGCATATTTAGGAAGAAAAAAATTATTGCTAATGTGATAGGAATATAAACCATACTTTGTACTAGACTAACACATTGAGCTGGATTTTTAACATGCTAGTTCACATGGTAACAGTCCGAAGGAAGACATGGTACAATACTGGTACACATTATTTTGACTCCCAGCGTACCAGTCATTGCTCCTGCCTAAATGCCTTGTACTTGGCGGAAAGCAGGCCAGTCGTTCGGTTGACTGGTCCTAAGATAGACCCATGTATGACCTTCCACTCTCAAGGTGAGTACTCTATGAGGCCAGGTTAATTGATTTAACTTGAATGTTTTGCATCATTCATATAACTGTACTGGTTTAGCAAAAATAGAAAACATACCACAGGAGACAATATACTCCTCATATAATGGTACAGATGTGTCTTAATCCGAAATATTTTTTGCAACGAAAACATTGTTTCATATTTTTCATGTCAGGACTTATATGGTATGGGTTTTTTGTCTCGCCTGCGACAAAAGTTGCAGTCGCAGTATCCGAAACATTGGTGTTACTATCCGGCGGCTTAGTAAACTATTTATATAAAACTATATTTCAGAAGGTAGAAGACCTGGATGCTTCATATCTTGTATATAGATACCTTATGTTACAAAGTTTCCGTCAATCAAATGTCCATTGTCCTTGACCTCATTTTCATGGTCAGTGACTGCTTGAAAAAAAATTTGGTTTTTTTTTCATGTGAATTTCTAAGTTACTAGTATTATGTCAGAGTAAAAGGATAAGTATATTGTTGTACATAGGTTCCTTGCAACGTCTACATGTCAGTCAGACAGATTTCACCTGTCCTCAACCTCATTTCATGGATCACTGATCAAGGTTAAATTTGTGTGATTAGGTCCTTTTTCAAATACTATAAGCAGTAGGTCAACTATATTTTGTGTATGGAATGATTGCAATGGGTACATGTCAGTCTGGCAGGTTTCATCCGACCATGACCTTATTTTCATGGTTCATTGGTCAATGTTGAGTTTTTATGCCCCACCTACGATAGAAGAAGGGGCATAATGTATTCTGGTCAGTGCTTCCGTTCATTCGTCTGTCCATTCGTCCGTCCGTCCATCCGTCTGTCCCGATTCAGGTTAAAGTTTTGGTCAAGGTAGTTTTTGATGACGTTGAAATCCAATCAACTTGAAACTTAGTACACATGTTCTGATCTTTCTAATTTTAATGCAAAATTAAAGTTTTGACCCCAATTTCACGGTCCACTGAACATAGAAAATGATAGTGCGAGTGGGGCATCCATGCACTATGGACACATTCTTGTTTGTGTTTGTTTCTGGTTTTCAAGTACTTTAAGCAATAGGTCAACTATATTTGGTGTATGGAATGATTGTAAGGTGCACATGTCTGTCTGGCAGGTATAATCTGACCTTGACCTCATTTTCATGGTTCATTAGTCAATGTTAAGTTTTTGTGTTTTTCAATTAGCATACACAATAGGTCAACTATATTTTTGGTGTATAAAAAAATTGTAAGGTTTATACGACCTTGACCTCATTGTCAAAGATTTTTTAAATTTTTTTCTGTCATGCTTTTTCAACATAAAATCAATGGTCAGTAAAGCAGGTGAGACATTTCAGAGTGTGCACTCTGGTCTCGTTGAAAGCTGTACAGTTGCCTATAATTGCTTACATCAATTTAATTTGAAATTTGGTGGACAGTTGTCTCATTGGCAATCATACCACATCTCCTTATCTTTATATTACATTATATACTTATATATATTACATTGGTTTACAAATTTTGATTGTGGTAACATGTATCAATCCATTCCACAGAAGCCAAGAAAAGCTTAACAAAAATTTTCCTTGTACAATGAGTGTTGTAAAATTTCAAACTATCAGCAAACAGGGAATGGCTGTACGACTTATGAAAAAATTGCTTACACAGTACAACACAACATGATAAAGCTCCTGACCAAATTGTTCCTTTCCAAAAAGCCAAGAAAAGCTTGACGAAAGGTTTCTTTCTGACAGATGGAAGGAGTGGAGCGGTTACTGGAGCTTTTTTCACCGTTGGCAATGCAGGTAAAACGAAGAACATCTGTCCCACTTTTATATCAGCATCTGATCCTGAACCAACAGATTTTTAGAAAGTTTCACAGAATATTAACTCCTATGATGTACTTTTGCACCTTGTATTTTATTTCTTTATCTGAATGAAAATACAAATTTTTATTTTTGGAAAGTTCATGTGAAATTCACATGAAAAATTAATTTTAGATTAATGTGAATCTAAATTCATGTGAACTTTCCACATGCTCTTCACATATAAGCTTGTTTGAAGTGAATTTTATGTGCGATTCGAGTGAAATTTATGTGAGCAAAATTTTCCTGTATAAGTATTACATAATTCACTGAAACTCAATATCACAAGAGTGCACACACTGAAATGTCTCGACTGCTTTACTGACCATTGATTTTATTTTGATAGTCCTAGATATAAAGCTTTACTACAAGTATCACATAAACTTAACATGATCAAACAAAAAGAGGTCAAGGTCAGTTAACCAAACCGGAAATAAGTGTACACCTTACAATCATTCCATACACCAAAAATAAATTTATCCTATTGCTTATAGTTTCTAAGAAACAAACTTGACCAGGCATGGTCAGATAAACCATGCCAGAAAGACATGTACACCTTAAAAGAGACCAAAACACAAAAACTTAACATAAGCAATGAACCATGAAAATGAGGTCAAGGTCAAATAAAACCTGCCAGACTGACATGTACATCGTAAAATATTTCCATACATATTTTAGCGGGGTCAACATATTTACCTCCTATAACCCGGCTTTACCATTGTCATGAATCATTTTATCATAAATTTGCTGGGTATTACAAAAACATTGAAACTTTTCAAGTTATTTGAGGACATGGACAAAATGAACATTTCAAATCAAAACATCTTTAGTTACAAGATTCTCTGTTTTTCTTTGTCCTTTTTCATTACATACACAAAAGTCAAATGATAATGTTAGAAATCTATGCAATGTTGGAATCAATACAACGTTGTTTGCGTGAAAATATCAATCTATGTGTGATGTCAATTTACTGAAGTTTTCACCAGAGTCAGGGTGTCAAAATACAAAAGTGTGATCAAATTTTCTAATTGGTCATCTATTTCAATCATTCTAGTTACTTGGTTTGCATTTGTGAAAAAGTAGGCATATGCATAGAAAATGTCAAATGATACGACTTTTTCACCTCCACATAGAAGAAACAACTATACCGGAACTCTCCTATCATTGTCAAGATAATTCCTCATTTCAGACTCTAAAGGGTTGCTGTTATTTATTGTTGCTACATTGAAATGAGAAGTGCTATGACATTTGGTTGGATATCCACACATTTAGTTAAGAAACCAAAAATCAATCACAACGTTTTGGTGTCAAATCATAATATTCTAATCATGAATTATTCAAATTTGTCTATCATAGAAACTGTACAAGGATTTTAAAATTTGATTCTAATTAATCGAAGTTGATTGCAAATTAGCAAAGCATCTTATCGTGTGATACAAAAACATAAACCAAATAAAGAGTATTTCTTTTATTAAAAAAAGAAAGGCACGATATAGGATTTCTCTCCATAAACCAAAAATAAAAACAGAACATAATTAATATGAACAATAACACATTGTCATCATTATAATTTAACAATTAAAAAAGACACACAATAAAATGTGCTCAACATTAATCTCAGTCACAACCTTAAATAATACACATTCCCCACAATGCAAATCTTTGTTCCCATGGCAACAAACTTAAATGGAAAAATAATCTCAAATTGACATCTACATGTACCTTTTAAACAATCTCAAATTGACTGACAATGCAAATTTTTTTTTCTCATGGCAAAAAAACAAATGAAATAAATAATCCCAAATTTAAATCTACCTTTTAAACAATACTTAATTGACAGATGACTGTGTTTAAAACTATCTTTCATAAAAAGTGCTACATTGGCTTTAACATTGTTTGAAAATAACACTAGACTTTATTAATCTCAGATGCAAACTACAAGAAGATACATATTTCCCACAATTTAAATCTTTGTTCCTATGGAAACAAACACAAATGAACCAATTATTATTATGCATTTCAGAATGTTATGTATAAAAATAAGCAATGAAATACAATAACATTAATTGATGACGTCACCATTAATAGTAAATGTGACGTCATGAACCAAATATGAAATCTAATGACCCCATACGGATCCATAGGGGTCATCACGTGACGGAGTTAAACCAATCATAAAGTCATAATTTATCTGAGGTTCGATAATTTGACTTATTTTGCTATCTTGTAAAATGTACAAAATATACCCTGCAAGAATAATGTGTACAAATGAACAATATTAATGTGAAGATGATTTTTTGATGCACAAATATAACCCGTTGGTAAAAGGTAAATCATTGAAGTCACCATGGTTACCCTGCAGAATTTAAATATCAATTTACAAGGATAATTTATAAAGAAAATTGTTACAAAATAACTACAGTATTATGCACAATAAATAAGGAATGTTCCATAAATAGTAATTTTAAGCCTCAATGAAACAAACTTTTACAAAATCACTTCAAAACACTGAATCTTTCTTTGGGAATTTCAGAAGGAAAACAATCATCCCTAATCTACAAATTTTCATTATAAAAATACAAAAGACATTGAGAAAAATCTTTTACCAATTTTATCTCCCTTTTCATCAAATCATTTTACTTTTCTATATAGATAAAAAAAAAAAGGGAAAAAAAAAGGAAAACTATTGCATGATGATAAATTGTTTAAGGTGGTACCTAACACTACAGGGAGATAACTCTGTAAAAATCAGCTAAACGTTTTAATTACGTTGTATTGTTAAGGAAATATTAAGCTTCTCAATGATCAAAATTAGTTTTTGTCAAACTGCTATATAACCAAAGAAATTTTTCTGATAAAGTGGTTGGTTCAAATTTTTTGAAATTTTTATATTTTTGTCAAAGGGTCAAAGTAAACATTTTGTCAAAATTTTATGAAAATTAAACGAGCCAAATTAATATTAGTCAAGGTGTTGGGTACCACCTTAACAAAAAGTGAGCAATCAAATGTGTGTTACTTCTACCAGACCATGAAAACTGCACAAATATTGATTATTGGTAGTTTAATGTCCAATAGCAAATATTTGATGCATGTTGTAAGGACAGATCAATTAATTTATTTTTTCTCCCCAATATTTCAATAAAATCCCTCCATCTTTCAATGGAAATATAAAAATAGGGAGCTGTGGTTTGATTGACAATGAAAAAAACTAGCCACCTGAGTCCAAATGACATGGATACTTAAACTACCACAAATAATCTATTTATAATCTCACAACAATCTTTGAATGCAATAATTTCCAGCTAATGCAAAGCCCAGCTGGCAAGTACGAGCAGACAGGTATTTTGAATACCATTTGGCATTTTAAATAATTTTGGCATTTTACTTTATGATATATTTGATATTTGGATTTTTATACCATTTGGCATTTAAAAAATATTTAATTTTTGCATCATCTTTTTTTCAAAAAGACACCTAAAAAATTTCAAAAAGCATTCATATACATGTTACAGTCAAGGAAACATGAAAATCAATACACATATTGTATGAAGTAACAGTTTCACATTTTTAGTTTGAAAAGTTAGGAAGACATAATGGTAGCACCAATTCAGATCAAGGTCTCCTGGGTTCTGTTGCTATGGTTACCACACTTCACATCTATGATCAGGGTTCATTGGAGACCCCTTTGGACAATTGAAGGCTTTAGAAAATGCTGGAGAGTTTATGGCTATACCATTTGGCCTGAAAATAAAATATCAAATGTATAAAGTAACTAGTCAAATTTTGTTCAACTCTTAAAATTTTAGATTTGATTTGATTTTTTGGTGTTTTAACGCCACTTTTAAGCACCGCTTTTGGGCTATTTCGTGACTGCCAGTTTTTATTGGTGGAGGAAGCCGGAGTGCCTGGAGAAAACCACCAACCTTCGATAGGAAAACTGACAATCCTAGTCAATTAAGATTGGAGTCGAGTGCACCCGCACGAGCAGGGTTAGAACTCACAACCTCAGTGTTGACTGGCTAGTGATTACAGTAGTAACTACTTAGACCACTCGGCCACCAAGGCCCCCTTAAATTTTTGAAGATTTTGAACTGACACTTTTGTCACCGGATATATGCATTCTATATATTTTGTTCCATTTATTCAACATTTTATGTTATTTGTATTCTCAAAGTTACAAGTTTCACATTCATATCATACTCATATTTCATATTGCTCTACATAATTAGAAACAGACTATAGATTTGTATGCTATTTTTGGCTATAAGGCCATACAAAAAAAATGCCTAGGTTCTCAGGCCACTTTTTTAAAATATGGATGAGGGAGGCCTTTTTTTTCCCTTTTTTTCAGAAGAAGAAAGTTCTTTCTTTTCCTTTGAGAAATTTCATCAAATCTACTGCTTCAGCTGTCTAGATATATCTTATCAATCATGATCTGCTTACATTCTGAGGAAAAGTTGAATATGAGGCACCATGGCATCAAAACTTTGCTCGTATGTGAGATTTGGCAAGAAATCAAAGTCATCTCGCTCCACTCTACGATGTCTAGTCAATGTTAATTAACAACCTCAATAGAAACTTAACTTTTACATTTTCGTCAAGTGCACAGACGACTCCATTAAGTTATTCATAAACACAAAATCAATATCAGACCGGAGTGAATGTGATATTATATTGATATTTAAATGATATTTATATTCAAATGGCCTCAGCTATGCATGAACTCATAGTGTAGCAATACTAACCATATATAATACTTATAAAGCACTCTTAGAAGTTAGTCACCTGCCAATATATATTAGGAAGGGTGGATTACAGATACTTAGTAAAGTTTTTATTTGAACTACTCACTTATATCTAAATTTAATTTGTTTGATATTGACTACCTACCCACCTAAAAAGCAGCCTATCAGAAAAATTTTATAACAAAAATTGTTTCAATTTTTTTTTTAAAAAGACTTTTTCCTGTTCTTACATTGTTTTCTTGTTTAAAACATGTAACTTTTGTTGTTGGCAAAAAAAAAAAAAAAATAAATCCCTACCTACCCAACCTTACAAGGCACAGGTAAGCAACATCAAACAAAGAGTATTTTACGGGTGGCCTCACAAAATAATTGATACTCACATTAAAATAGGATTTCCTGTAATATTTACCTGATAGGAGCTGGCGAGTGTACATCTGTTAAGATTGATGTCTTAGCATGTGCTGGGGTGTAGTATGCACACCAGATCTGAAAACAAAAGAAAAAACAATCAGGTGTAAAATTTTACTCTTTTTTTTTGTAGCAAGAAAATGAGTAAGATGACCACAATTTTCTTTAATTTTTGCGTACTTTATCTTAAAATTCTAGTACTTTATCTTAAAATTCTATCATTTAGTTTTTGGTGAATTTTACATGTATGATCTTTTCAAAATATAAAAATTTTGCAAAACCTATGGCCAGAATAAAAGCTTCTAGCCCATGATTTTTATATCATATATTCCATAATATAATCTAAATTCTGGCAAAGTATTAAAAACCTCTATCATTTTTAATTTAAATGTTATTAAGTGAAGTTAACCAGTTATTTCAACTCCAGTTAACCTCACCTATTTGAACTCTGGTGTATAGGTGTCTCATTTGCATTCATACCACATCTCTTTATTTCTATACCAAACGAAGACAATTTCCATATAAAATACAAACCTGTCCAAATCCTATGAAGTAAAGTTGTTCTGGTGTTAAGTTCAATCCAGCAAATTTCTCCGTGTCCTCAGGCTTCCATCTACTGAGAGCTGTGTACCCTGACTTTATCCCACCATTGTCTGCTATATTTTCTCCAATTGTTCTTTCTCCCTTTATCTGAAAATAATAGAAAAATATTTTTTGTTGTTTTTTTAAAATCACTTGGTCTCTAAAATGTTAATTGTAGATCTTGATTTTTTCTATAAATATTTACATCTTGATTTTTTTCTATAAATATTTACAATCTTGATTTTTTCTATAAATATTTACATCTAGATTTTTTCTATAAATATTTACATCTAGATTTTTTCTATAAATATTTACAATCTTGATTTTTTCTTTTAATATTTACATTTTGATTTTTTCTATAAATATTTACAATCTTAATATTTTATGGCATGAAATGGTGAATAACATACAAGAACTTTTCTTTATAAATCCACAACTTACATTATGCCCTTGGTATTTGAACTGTGAGTATTGATCAATCATACATTGAGACTTTTGAATAAATCCTTGACTAGATCGGTTTGTCCACCAATTTTCTAAATTTCCATATTTGTCAAAATGTCTTCCTGAAATGATAAAATTATATCATTCTTAATACCATTACTAATCTTATAATTAACCTCTGCTCTTAGAGAAACCCCTGTAAACTTTTGTAAAAAAGAATTGTAATAGATTATACTTTATCTGCCATTACATTACATCAGACATTTTAGAAAAATCACAGGTTAACCTCAGGTTAAGAGTTGTATATTAAAGACCAAACAGCCTATTGTTGATGCGCATCAACTAACGCAACTTGGTAGTGACATAAGCGCTCTATGACGTTGTTTCTAGCCATGAAAAAAACGTCAAATTATAACGTCCTATTTCACGTTTTTCACGGATTCCAGCATGGTGTACGCTTAAAACTACGTCTTCCAAGAAAAGTGGAATTAAGCGGCGCACTGATACCTAGTGGAAATTAAACACAAATGGACACAAAAGATACTACACTATCTGTAACCTCCGTTCTAATAAAAATGATAATAAAAATATAAATTTTGAACTCGGCTTTTTGCATTTGCGCCGATCTGCATTTCACTTTTTTCTTTCACTTGCGCCGATTTTGTCTTTCATTTGCGCCGATTGTGTACAGGTAAATTATAGGTGAAAGTTATTTTTTTATTTATCATATAAACCTCTTCCGTTAGCCAGTTGTACATATGTTATGAATTGTCAATTATAACATGTATATAACTGTTGTTCCCGTGCTCACAAGGGGAGGTGGGAGTAAAATTTCGAGCAGGATAAGTCAATTTAAAAGATATTTGTGCACTCTGTTTACATCCACTAAAATCACGGAGTAAAATTCTATTTACAGCATTTCTAAGCACCACAATAAAATCCATAAAAATGTAACACTAGTACAATGAATTATTATCTTGCCGAGAATTTATATGCCACACATCTGATATATTCCTTTCTTGTCATTTTATCTTTTCTTTCTCGTGTCAAAAAGAAGTTCTCGAACAATATGACCAAAATAATCTTAAACATAAGGGAACACTATTTATATCCATATATTACCATGCAATATACATTCTAGGTTTACTACATGTACATGTACTTACTCGTATAGCAAATAAAGTATCGGGCTAGTGATTAAAAAAATAAAATAGGCGCTAATGAAAGAATCAAATCGGCGCAAATTAAAGATCGATTTTTTTTTTAAATCGGCGCAAATCTCGTACGCCCGTGTAACTTTACACTGGTAAATTTATATGACTTACGCTTAGAATTTTAACTTAATATGTGATTTTCAAAACTGAGTTTTCAGAAGGATAGGCCGATAAACAATACTTTCTAGAAGTTTGGATATACTGGCAACGTCTGCATGTTGCGATTAACTTATTTCTTTAAGATTCTCGTAAAATAATGGTGATCTTGCAATGAAGTTAAATTTTATCTATACTGCTCAATTGACAAAATCTTATTTAAAAATAAAAATGATAAAGTTTCATTGTTTTTTGTCATTTGTTTCATTTCAAATTGTCTCAAGGAGAAATGATAAAGATTTCGCCTGATCTCACAGAAGCTTAAGGCAAAAAATATAAGAAATTAATATACTCAGTGGATGTAAATTAAAATAAAAATTTACGGTTTTTAAAACTAAACTTGGATGGAGAGTTGTCTCATTGGCACTCATACCACATCTTCTTATATCTAATTGTTGTAAATTTAACTTATGACAAAAACAATTGCTTCAAGAATAAGATCCAACATAAAATTTCTCACTTTCAAAAAGCTACAATGACCGGAAAGATTGAAAACAAATTTCGATTTTCAATGCCTGCAATCTATACATACAACCTTGTCTTTGTTTTAATTTCCAAAATGAGCTATTTAGATTCATAATATTTCATCCTGTTTTAAGAAATATACTTTATAGTTTTCAACGGAAAATTATTTTTTAGATTTTAAATCAATTTTTGAATTAAAAACTTATTTGTATTTTATATTTACTGTCTCGTTTATTTAAAACACGTGAGGAAGTAATAACGGGGATCGTATTTTATGATAGGTTAAATGGATGTAAAACGTTTTAGAATCAAAAAAATTAATTCATATATTATAGCTATAATTTTAATTTTCTTATATTTTAAATATTCAGAAATAATGAATCCACAAACTTGATGGAATAATTTGTATACGCTCGTCTTAGTCAGGACACATAATGGTATGAAGAAGTCCGTCCGTGCTAATGTCCGTCCGTCTGTCAACAGTAGCGAAAGAGTGCGCTAGGGCGAAGTTCTGAAATTGACGCGACAAAAAAACCCACACATCTAGTCTAATATAGTCAAATAGTCTGTAAGTTAGCCAGTGTCATCTTTCATTTCTCTTTTTATTTTCAATGATTTTGCTAATGAGAGGGAGAGGACAAAAACAGACTTTCCTTTCTAAAGCGTTGTAAAAGGTTATTTCGAACAATTTTTCATTCCGACGGATGGTGTTTCAGAAGGTTAAATTTGTGCGGCAACAACATCATGAGATCTGATACTGATACATACATGTGATCTCTTGTATTACCGGATAATAAAGTAGGTAAATATAGTTGTTATTCTTGATTCTTGAAAATTTGAATGTGGGTTTCAAAAGTCCAATTTGCATTTTTTTTCAAACAGTGCGCCAGCAAGGAAAACTTGTACTATGACGTCAGATTCAATGTTCTGAAGAAAGACAACTCTTTTCTTCAAAACGAACGAGAAAAAAACATGAAAATTAATCACAACTTTTTTGAAAGGTCGGTGACATATACATTTTTTTGCTTTATTTTGAAGAGTACATATGGCACTTTCTTTCTTGAAATTTTTATGAAAAAATCACTGGTAGATATTTTTTAATACTTGAAACGTTTTTCATTCTTGCGTTTTATTTTTGGCGGGAATGAAATAAATCATATTTTTTAAGATCAAAACAATAAGAGTCTTAAACTCTTGAACCTGTATTTGATAGTCACAAATCTACTGTTTAACATGAAACAAGAATTATGCTTGTAGGTTTGATATAATGGGATTTTTTGAGAGTTTAAATAACAAGCAAATATCATGCTAATATTCGGGAAAACACGAAACTGAGGTTGCTACAGTGACAAAACTAAGTCGGTGACCCCCAATTTTTTTTATCACATTTTGTTCCTCACATCATGAAATACCTTCACACAAAATTTTAAGGAAAAATCACTGGTAGAACTGAATAGGCTGTTTGGTCTTTAAGTGCCAGTCTGCCTAAGAATCAGACAGTGGTGAAAACATAACAAAAACCCACACAAGTTGATATTAATTTATGTTCAAAATGTACAATGGTGCACGAATTTAACATTTGTTTCCTTTTCCTGTTTTGATAATTCAAGATATAATTTGGTTGAAATGCACAAGAAATTCACAATTAAGGGGAGCTTACTCCATAATTTGCTATCATTCTAACCAAAAGTTATCTAGAGATTTCTAGAATTACCAGACACGATGAAATGAAAGACCTACCATTTCTAACTAAGGATGATGGTAACTTCTATAAGCTGGTAGTTGGTAACTTCCATTTCAGTTTTATATAATTTTTCTCTTAAACTTATGGAATATATTTCTAACAATTAAATACATGTTTTGTTCTGTACAGAAATACAATATTTCATATTAAAGCTAATATGCACAAAACATTAACTTTTCAGAATTGCTAAATCTTATAAAGACCTTTAGGCTCCATTTTATGCTCCCTTTTAGAATAATTAAAAAATCTCAGGCATTACGAATAAAATGTCTTGACAACTGTTTCATTTCAGAAGTACGGAATGACAGAATGACATACATGGGCAACTCATAAAGATCCTATCACATCATAGTATCAGGTATAATTATCTTGATCATCCATATGTGGCCCTCCCCAAATCAACAATCAACCAATAGAATTACCTTGATCATCAATAAATGGCCCTTCCCCCAATCAACAATCAACCAATAGAATTACCTTGATCATCAATATATGGCCCCTCCCCCAATCAACAATCAACCAATAGAATTACCTTGATCATCAATATATGGCCCCTCCCCCAATCAACAATCAACCAATAGAATTACCTTGATCATCAATATATGGCCCCTCCCCCAATCAACAATCAACCAATAGAATTACCTTGATCATCAATATATGGCCCCTCCCCCAATCAACAATCAACCAATAGAATTACCTTGATCATCAAATCCATGTGTCATTTCATGTCCCATTACAGCTCCAATAGACCCAAAGGAATAAGATCTGCAAATAATATTTAAAACATTTTAATGATTTTTAGTCAAGTGTAACTGTACATCTGTTTCATAGTTTTTCCCTTTTAAAGGAGGAAACCAGTAATATGTAGTACCTCTTCCAGTAAAGTTTTGTCAATTTCTACTATCTTTAATCAGGTTAAATTAGATACCACAATAGTTGTCTGATCCATAATTTTACCCATTGTGACTGAGTATGGATTTGCATGACTGTTGATGCTTGCATAGCAAGAGAGTCTTTACCTGTTGACACACCCAATCTCTCCAGTTTTGGGGTTCATGCCATTCAGTTTCTGTTTTTTGCCTCGATTTGTAACTTCTTGATGAATAACTATTGTTGCCTCTAACTTTATGTATTTTGTATTATTCCTATTTTCTTAAATTTTATTTGATCTTTTGTGATAGTTTTTCATATCATACTAGCAGACGTGAGAATGTTTTTTTTTCTTCAGCCGAGTAGAGAGAGAACATGATGACGTCATAATCCTACATCATTGACGTGGACTAGGAAAACAGCAATAAACAGATTATCAATGATCTTTCATACTCTGGTATATTTCTCGGCTTCATCTCATCTAAGGGCATCGTCTTCGATGCTTGCCCGGTTGTTAAACAAACCATCAATAATCTATAAAAAACTTACAAAGGAAAGTCTGGATCATAAAATGGTCTCTGTAGAATACCAGCAGGAAAAACAATTTTGTTCAGTTGTGGTGTGTAGTAGGCATTGACAGTGTATGGCATCATATCCCATCTGAAAAAAAAAATATGTCAAAAATCAGTATTTCACATTAGAGTTATGTCCCCTTTAAGTATATAACGAAAACCAGTTTCTGATATTATCTTTTTAATAAAATGCTCCGCTGGGCGCAGCTTGATACAACCGCAGAGGTCGAACCCTGAACAGTTGGGGCAAGTATGGACACAACATTCAAGCTTGATACAGCACTGAATTTGGATTGTGATTAAATATTTGACACAGCATAGGTTTCTGACACAGAATGAATGTGGTCTAAGAACTTAAAAAAATTTAATTTACCTTTTCAAACCATATCATTATTATTTGCTTTTATATATAAATCAGAAATAACCAATTTAAAATGGAAAATTTTAAAGAAAAAAAAGGAAAAAAAGGAAAAAATATTCCCTCCCCCAAATTTTTTGAACCCCCTTATGATTCATCACCCCCAAACTCAATCCCAACCTTCCCTTTGTGGTATTGTACCTTGCAGTACAATTTCAGAGAGATCCATACACTTGAACACAAGTTATTGTCTGGAAACTAGAAGAATGCTTATTTTTGGCCCCTTATTCCTAAACGTTTTGGGCAGTTACACCCAAACCCAATTCCAGCTTTCCCTTTGTGATATGGAACCTTGTAGTACAATTTCAGAAAGATCCATACACTTACACACAAGTTATTATCATGAATCTAGAAAAATGCTTGTTTTTTGCCCCTTTTTTGGCCCCTAATTCCTAAAATTTTGAGGCAATTACCCCCAAAATCAATCCCAGCATTCCCTTTGTGATATGGAAACTCAATGTGGTATAATGTCAGAGAGATCCATACACTAACACACAAGTTATGTCTGGAAGTTACAATAAAATGCTCTGCTGGGCGCAGCTTGATACGACCGCAGAGGTCGAACCCTGAACAGTTGGGGCAAGTATGGACACAACATTCAAGCTTGATACAGCTCTGAATTTGGATTGTGATTAAATATTTGACACAGCATAGGATTCTGACACAGAATGAATGTGGTCTAAGAACTTAAAATTTTTTAGTTTACCTATTATGGTCCAATATCCAAAATCTAAATACATGGTTAGATTCAGCATATCAAAGAATCCAAAGAATTCAATTTTTGATGAATTCAAACAAAGTTTAATTTTGGACCCTTTTGACCTCAATGTGGCCCAATTTGATAACGAGGCCCAAAAATCATAATACATGGTTATATTCAGCATATCAAAGAACCCCATATATTCAATTTTTGTTGAAATCAAACAAAGTTTAATTTTGGACCCCAACTTGGACCAACTTGAAAACTGGGCCCATAATCAAAAATCTAAACACATGTTTAGATTCAGCATATCAAAGAACCCCAAGAATTCAATTTTTGTTAAAATCAAACTAAGTTTAATTTTGGACCCTTTGGACCTTAATGTAGACCAATTTAAAAAACAGGACTCAAAATTAAAAATCTAAATACACGGTTAGATTTGGTATATCAAAGTACCCCAATATTCAATTTTTGATGAAATAAAACAAAATTTAAATTTGGACCCTTTTGACCTCAATATGAACCAATTTGATAGCGGGGCCCAAAAATAAAAAATCTAAATACATGGTTAGATTCAGCATATCAAAGAACCCCATATATTCAATTTTTGTTGAAATCAAACAAAGTTTAATTTTGGACTCCAATTTGGACCAACTTGAAAACTGGGCCCAAAATCAAAAATCTAAATACATGTTTAGATTCAGCATATCAAAGAACCCCATTCTTTTCTACATTGGCTAGAGGTATAGGGGGAGGGTTGAGATCTCATAAACATGTTTAACCCCGCCGCATTTTTGCGCCTGTCCCAAGTCAGGAGCCTCTAGCCTTTGTTAGTCTTGTATTATTTTTAATTTTAGTTTCTTGTGTACAATTTGAAGTTTAGTATGGCGTTCATTATCACTGAACCAGTATATATATTTGTTTAGGGGCCAGCTGAAGGACGCCTCCGGGTGCGGGAATTTCTCACTACATTGAAGACCTGTTGGTGACCTTCTGCTGTTGTCTGTTCTATGGTCGGGTTGTTGTCTCTTTGACACATTCCCCATTTCCATTCTCAATTTTAATTTTTGTTAAAATCAAACTAAGTTTAATTTTGGACCCTTTGGACCTTAATATGAACCAATTTGATAGCCGGGCCCACAAATAAAAAATCTAAATACATGGTTAGATTCAGCATATCAAAGAATCCCATATATTCAATTTTTGTTGAAATCAAACAAACTTTAATTTTGGACCCCAATTTGGACCAATTTGAAAACTGGGCCCGAAATCAAAAATCTAAATACATGTTTAGATTCAGCATATCAAGGAACCCCATATATTCAATTTTTGTTAAAATCAAACTAAGTTTAATTTTGGACCCTTTGGACCTTAATGTAGACCAATTTGAAAACTGGACCCAAAATTAAAAAATCTAAATACCAGTCAGATTTGGCATAACAAATAAATAAATGTGGTCAAAGATTGTACAAATCTAATGTAATGAAAAAAAAAAAATATTTGAAGAATAATTCTTTCTAATTTCTGAAATATTAAATGAGAAAAAATTGACCCCCCACAATTTCTTTTACCCCCCCCCTCCCCTTTTTCCCCCAAAACATTCTTTCCCTCAAGATATGGTCATAATCTCAATTCAAATTTCCAATGGAATTTGCAACCAAAATTACCCATTTAAATTTACTATAGTGCTAACTTAATCTATTTTATAATAGAATTTAAAATATGGTGTCAAATCTTTCATATGGATTTTTTTGTAAAAAAAAAAAGATGCAACATTTGCAGATAGTTTTACTGGTCTTCCTTTATAAATATGCATTTCTTTAAACATAATTTAAAAGCAGTGTAAGGGAAGTAATCAAAACATTGTATGTGGATTACCTCCCTTACACTGTTTTAAATTGTCTTAATTGTTCATTAACCATTACTTAATACATGATTTAAAAGCAGTGTAAGGGAGGTAATACAAATGATGTATTTGATTTATCTCCCTTACACTGCTTTAAATTATGTTTTGTACTTAAGTATTTGTCCATATAAAAATGCTTGTTTTTTGTCCCTTTTCAATCCCAGCCTTTCCTTTGTGGAATGGTAGGTTGCAGTACAATTTCAGAGAGATCCATACACTTGAACACAAGTTATTGTCTGGAAACTAGAAGAATGCTTATTTTTGGCCCCTTATTCCCAAACGTTTTGGGCAGTTACACCCAAACCCAATTCCAGCTTTCCCTTTGTGATATGGAACCTTGTAGTACAATTTCAGAAAGATCCATACACTTACACACAAGTTATTATCATGAATCTAGAAAAATGCTTGTTTTTTGCCCCTTTTTTGGCCCCTAATTCCTAAAATTTTGAGGCAATTACCCCAAAAATCAATCCCAGCATTCCCTTTGTGATATGGAACCTTGTGGTACAATGTCAGAGAGATCCATACACTAACACACAAGTTATGTCTGGAAGTTACAAAAATGATTATTTTTGGCCCCTAATTCCTTAACTGTTGGTACCATAACCCCCAAAATCAATCCCAACCTTCCTTTTGTGGTATTGAACCTTATGGTAAAATTTCATAGAGATCCGTTCACTTAAACTAAAGTTAGAGTGTGAAAACCAATGTGTCTTTGGACAACGACGACGTCATACCAATATACAACCGCAAAATTTTTTTGCGGCCGTATAAAAACATATCAAAAAATTATTCTTCATACAAATTTGTTTCATACAGCTTTCAATGAAATAATTTTTATTGCATCTTTTATTTACATTAAGCCATTACTTTCCACACGAATACAATAATTTTGTGTTTAGTTTTTTTTATCCGACTGACCTCCTTTTTGTGCCAATGACCTTATCATGCTAATGATGTTTGCAAACAATTATTTTTAGTCTGTGACTAAATTATTTTCTGTTGAGACACTTTCATTATTATTGGAAAAGTATTAGACAACTCAAGATTGGTGTCATCTTCTTTTAAACGTGTTAGTCTGTCGTCCTTCTTTAAAATTTTAATCATTGTTAATAAGATGCTTTTTTTAAATGCTGTTAAAACGTTCTACTGAATCTGAAGAAAGTGATTTCCCTTACTTGCTAGGAATCTCCTAAAATATCCTTTAAATAGACTACTACAGACTTACTCAGATCTATCTGGGACCTTGTTCAGTTTTCTCAGCACCCTATCTACCTCAACTTTTCTACGTGACACATATGTGTCAAAGAATCTGTCTTCAACAATTGTTATCTGTAAATTAAAATGATGTTACGTTGGATACAATATTGTCTTATGATTTTTTTAGAGTTCAGTCCCTTGAATGGTTTTGTGAAATATAATATAACTATGATTGGCTTAAAAAAAAGAGTAGAGGAAATAAAACCAGCTATGTTATTTTGAGACCAAACTATACAATTAATAGTCTTTTCCCTAAAAATCTTTTAATTTTATTTCAGATCAAATCGCATACAGTAAAATACTTAACTCTCAAAGTACTTGGGTTTTGCATTTTAATAAAAATAAGTTTTACCAATATAGAAAACATAGAATAATAAACTGTGAAAACAATTAGGGATATTGACTACAGATACTTAGCTTTGTTAGTATTACTATAGGCTGTTTGATTAAAACATACATGGCGCCCAGGGAAGGTACTTTGAAAATGGGGAAACCATCAACAATTTTCAAATTCCTCTTATACTTTCACTGTACAAGAACCACACCCATGACGTTGATCTCAGGAAGATCTTTTGGTTTTATTGATGGGTTGCTATTTCATTGAGGTATACTGTTCATACATATTTACACATATTTCATATTTCAAATTAAATCTGCATATTTATCTTACGTTTTCGTAATACTTATCCAGCGCTGTGACGTTAAGGATCCAGTCTGGGTATCCAATCATTGGTGTGATATATTTTAACTTGGCTTGAGCTTTTTCTCGCGTCACTTTGTCCATCCAATCAACTTCAGGCATACTGTCATAAAACGCTGTAAGAACTCTATGTAGTATATCCTTGACCTAAATACACCAATAATAGCCATCAATATGTGATTATTTTAGACAAAAAAGTATAACAAAAATACCGAGCTCCAAGGTAAATTCAAAAAGGGGAAGTCCATTTAAACCGAAAAAATCAAACGTTATTAACCAACAGGATGAGTGAAAATCAACTGTCATATTCCTGACTTTATGGTAGTCGACTCCACTTAATTGCATACCACTTAATTGCATAATTTTCTCCTACACAAAACCATTTCCCATTCATCTAATGTTAAATTATCCGGTTATTAGCATAGTCTAACAAGTGGCCTATCCGTTAATTGCATAGAAAAATAATCGCCAGTTAGATATGCTTAGTTTAAACTGACGAGATTTTTGAACACATTATTATTTTCGTTATTATTTCATATTCACTTCTGTGTTGTTTATATAAAGTTTTAAAACTGTTTCTTCCGTGTTTATATGATGGGATATTGATAAATAACACTCGATGTGTATACAGGTAAAGTCTCCCTTGTTCTATTTTAAGCCTAAGGTAAAGAAATGTCAAACAGGTAATTGTTGTAAAAACACGACCATTCTCTCCCAAAAGGTGTTAATTATTGATTGGATTTCAAACATTGTCCATGGATCACATTTGGGGTGAATTTTAAAAACAATGACGACTAATTCACTTTGAAAGACCAGAGACATATATATATGTCTCTGGAAAGACCATCTGATGTGTACGCTCGTAATTCGGCTTGGGGTGATTTGCATTCATGATAAACTTTACAGGGCATTTATATATGGTTGAAGAATTTTATACATCAAACATTTGTTTTTTGTAATTTTTGAAAAGATCATTTACTTCTAATTATTATATTTTCTCACGTTCAACACTCGTTTCAAGCAAATAACCCGTAAAGGGCCCCTTACTGCTTGCATATACGTAACTAACAAGGTTAAAGAAACAGAGTTACATCACTGTGCAAGCGGTAAATACTGCATATCAAAGGCATTTCATTACAAATTTATTGTTAAAAAAGATCATAAACTGTGTAGCATTATTAAACAGTTAATTTTAACCAAAGCGTAATAATGTACATTGTCCATACAGGTCATAGAAACAAATCTATTTTTAGAACAATTGATTCTATTTTTATATCCCAGGTAAAGGAAACATTGGTACGCAAACAAATTAAACAAAATGTGTTGAAGACCGTACTTTGACCTATAATGGTTTACTATTATAAATTTTGACTTGGATGGAGAGTTGTCTCATTGGCACTCATACCACATCTTCTTATATCTATTATAAAATTTACTGAAAGAATTAAAAGACAATTATAGCATGAATGACATCAGACATATAACTTTTATTAGAATAAATCATCATTCAATACATTGCAAGTGGATTACTGCCGTTCATCTTTCTTCAGGGATTTCCTTTACTGATCTTTGCTATCGATGTTATTGACTCCGTACTTTGGCATATAAGCATACTCTGCATAATTGCATAATTTTGTCCGACAAATAAGCTATGCAAATAACCGGAATCGTCTGTACAGGGGAAAATAGTAGGTTAAACCTGGTTTTATAGCTCAAGTCAAAATTATATTTTATTATGTAGACTCATCTATTTTTGTGGGTATAATAAATTGACCAAAAGAAATAATTTTTGCGGATACTTGAATTTGTGGTTCTGACAAATTCTAACTTGTATACTGTGGATTCATTATTATTTATTGGATACCAATGTCGGTGGATTATTTATTGGATACCAATGTTGGTGGATTATTTATTGGATACCAATGTTGGTGGATTATTTATTGGATACCAATGTTGGTTGATTATTTATTGGATACAAATGTCAGTGGATTATTTATTGGATACCACTGTTGGTGGATTGTTTATTAGATACCAATGTCGGTGGATTATTTATTGGATACCACTGTTGGTTGATTATTTATTGGATAACAATGTTGATGGATTATTTATTGGATACCACTGTTGGTTGATTATTTATTGGATAACAATGTTGGTGGATTATTTATTGGATAACAATGTTGGTTGATTATTTATTGGATAACAATGTTGGTTGATTATTTATTGGATAACAATGTTGGTTGATTATTTATTGGATACCAATGTTGATGGATTATTTATTGGATACCACTGTTGGTTGATTATTTATTGGATAACAATGTTGGTGGATTATTTATTGGATACCACTGTTGGTTGATTATTTATTGGATAACAATGTGGGTGGATTATTTATTGGATAACAATGTTGGTGGATTATTTATTGGATACCACTGTTGGTTGATTATTTATTGGATAACAATGTTGGTGGATTATTTATTGGATACCACTGTTGGTTGATTATTTATTGGATAACAATGTGGGTGGATTATTTATTGGATAACAATGTTGGTGGATTATTTATTGGATACCACTGTTGGTGGATTTCATTGGTATAGGTAAACATCAAATTGAAAAGTTTAACAAAGTGCAAAATTTCTAATGGCTTGTATGCACACATTGACATCATAAAATCAAATATTCAAGAAAAAACAAAATAACTTAAAAGGTACCAATTTTTCTGCACCTGATTTTTTTTGACATTTTATAAATATTTCTTTTGATGCTAAACCAAAATATTTGGAAATTTATATATAGATGAAGAGCAAAATAACCAAATATATCTTTCGATGCTAAACGCAAATAATTGGAAATTTATATATAGTTGAAGAGCAAAATAAACAAACAAAACATCAAAGCTTGTCCTGAACATGTATAAAATATTAACAGCATGAATTCAATCAATCATACTCACCTCACTCTTACTGGACTCTGAAAAATGTTGTTCCACATACATAGCTCCAGTAGCAAATCCAAACACAGCATTAGTTTTATCTACACATCTCTGTGTCACAGGATCTAATTCCTTTACACCACTCTCAACCTTTTCTAGAATCAATGCTGCTTTGGAGTACTTCAGTGGAAGAAATCCCATAAAATACTGGACAGCAGTCCATACCATGTAATTTGCCAACAGCCTATTAACAAAAAGGTGGCAAATTTTACTCCGTTCAAAGTTATTATTTGATGGGTACAATAAATCTTTCATATCATAGAGCATAGCAAAGAACTATAGGAATAAAACTTTCCCTTCACAGAAACATCTCCTCAAACACCTAAGCTTTCTTGTTATCAATTGCAGCTCTTTCACAAGTAAAACTGTGAGCTACTGCTCACTGATGATATCCCCGCTGAAATATTTCGGTAAACAGGAAGTTGTTGAGTGATGAATCTGAAAACGCATCACACGGTGTAACTTACTTATATAAACCCTGAAACCAAATTTCAGAAATCCTTGTCAAGTAGTTCCTGAGAAAAATGCGACGAAAAATATTCATGGGACGGACGGATTGACGGATGGACTGACAGAAGGACAGACAGAGGTAAAACATTATACCCCCCCTTTGTTAAAGCTAGGGTATAATAAAACAGTATACCCCCCTTTTTTAAAGCTGGGGTATAAAAAACACAGTATACCCCCCCTTTTTTAAAGCGGGGGTATAATAACAGAAAAAGATGTGGGAAAACTATTCATTTTCAAATTATTCTTTTCAACCATAGGAAGCCTATTTTTTTTAATTTGAACCAAAATGATCTGGTGAAATGTTATAAATATGAAAGTTTAATAGAAATCAGAGACAATAACACCAATATTATACCGCATGATGAAGCCACTCATGTAGTGAAACATGTAGACAAATAAATCTTTATTCATGCGGCATAACATGGGTGGTGTTGTCTTTTATTTCTATAATTGTATATACATGTAGAAAGACAACTAGTTACCCATCCCAACTTAACCCTACCACATGTTGACAACCTCAGGGTGCTGGTTCACTTTACCCTACCAGGCGTCGACAACCTCAGAGTGCTGGTTCACTTTACCCTACCACACGTCGACAACCTCAGGGTGCTGGTTCAATTTACCCTACCACACGTTGACAACCTCAGGGTGCTGGTTCCCTTTATCCTATCACACGTTGACAACCTCAGGGTGCTGGTTCACTTTACCCTACCACAGGTCGACAACCTCAGGGTGCTGGTTCACTTTTACCCTAACACACGTCGACAACCTCGGGGTGCTGGTTCAATTTACCCTACCACACGTAGACAACCTCAGGGTGCTGGTTCACTTTACCCCACCACACAAAGACAACCTCAGGGTGCTGGTTCACTTTACCCTACCACACAAAGACAACCTCAGGGTGCTGGTTCACTTTACCCTACCACACAAAGACAACCTCAGGGTGCTGGTTCACTTTACCTTACCACACATCGACAACCTCAGGGTGCTGGTTTACTTTACCCACAACAGTAAGCTTTATGTTGGTAATTTACAGGACACATACAATACCTTGGAAAGTTATGCATCCAAGGAAATTTTTTCATAGATTTGAGTGTGTTGCCTACAATAGGCAGGTGAAAATCACAAAAAATATCTCATGAGGTGTGCTACAATGAATCACTGATGAGCCTAGCTAGTTCAATAATGAAATAATACTTACGGTTTATTGGACAATGTTTTCTGCATTATTGGTGCTAGTTTGGTGAGGTAGTCTGGAGTGTACACTAACACATCAGTATCTTCTGGTAATTTATATCCCAGAAAGTTCTGTAAATACTCACTCATGTCAATCTGAAATAGACCAATCAGAATTAACATCTGTATGTACTGACCATAATCAATCTGAAATTCTTGTATTCCACAATTTTGCTTACATAATGTGAAGAAATCATTTTTTATTAAAAACTTTATTTTCTAATTACTGATGCAGAAAAATCCAAGGAGCTTTACATGAATTTTGTCCCATGTTAGGGGAGGGTTTGGCGCCATCTAACATGTTTAACCCGGGTGAGTGCCAAATTCTTTATGTGCCTGTCCCAATGTCAGAAGCCTGTATTTCAGTGGTTGTCGTTGGTTCATGCCTGTCATATTTTTTTTTTTTTCGTAAATTGTTTTGTTAGAAATTTGACCATTAGTTATCTCAATTGAATTGTTTTATATTTATCATGTTGGGGCCTTTTATAGCTGACTATATGGTATCGGTTTTTTTCATTGAAAGCTTTATGGTTGCCTATAATTACTTACATCAACTTCATTTGAACTTTGGTGGGTAGTTGTCTCATTGGCAATCATACCACATCTTATTTTTATATTGGATATGCCTTAATAGTAACTGTGACTCAAGTTTTAAAACAGACAATTTACTTACCCAATTACCCATAATTCCCTGTAATTCTTTTAGTGTCATTTTGTGGTATGACAGGTCTGGCTGTCGTAAAATTTCTTTTGGTACAAATATCTGAAATCATTAACATTGCTTTAAAAAAAAAAAATTTAAATAAAGTATAAAAATAAAGGTGGAATCAAAATCAAATTAACCTTTGAACCTCTGAAATGAGGTCAAGGTCAGATGACACCTACCAGTTGGACATGTACACCTTACAATCATTCCATACACCAAATATAGTGGACCTATTGCTTATAGTATCTGAGATATGGACTTGACCACCAAAATTTAACCTTGTTCACTGATCCATGAAACGAGGTCAAAGTCAAGTGAAAACTGTCTGACGAGCATGAGGACCTTGCAAGGTAGGCATATACCAAATATAGTTATCCTATTACTCATAATAAGAGAGAAATTAACATTACAAAAAATCTTAACTTTTTTTTCAAGTAGTCACTGAACCATGAAAATGAGGTCAAGGACAATGGTCATGTGACAGACAGAAACTTCGTAACATAAGGCATCTATATACAAAGTATGAAGCATCCAGGTCTTCCACCTTCTAAAATATAAAGCTTTTAAGAAGTTAGCTAACGCCGCCGGATCACTATCCCTATGTCGAGCTTTCTGCAACAAAAGTCGCAGGCTCGACAAAAAACAATGTGTCAAAGTGGCTTGATACTTTAATGGCCTCATAGTGCCAAGAAATATATCCTTTGCATGAGTAAAATTTGATAAATCTTCTTTTATCAAGTTTTATGAACAATTTTCTTAACTGTAAAATAAATATATGTGATATAAAGAAATTATTTCAAAAACTTCTCTTATATATCTAAACAACTACAAACAAACTACTTGTGACTTTTTCTCCAATCAAATTTGTCACTTTCTGTCCTTTTAGCGAAAAATGATGTCAAAACCTTATATAAAATTTGTATGAGTAAAAAGTCTCCAATAAGAGTAAGAAAATCACAAAAGAGAAAAATTAATATACTTGTGAATCCAAAATTGTTAATTTTTTTTTACATTTGCACTTGCACTTTACCCTGATGATGGAGGCTGCCATTTTGTAAAGCATATGATTTCCTGCAAATTTGTATATCTGGCTACCAACAAATATCATGAAAATAATAAGGACTTTATCCTCTTTTACTGGCTACAACTGTTTCATATCAGCAATCATTAGTAACTTTGTAACTAAAACATTATGATACCAATTCAGAAATAAATTTTCCTTCCTGGTATGATTTAATGAAACACTGCTTCCAATTTGGACTATTTTTCAGGGAAGGTTTCTTGAAATCTTTTTTACCCTAGTGGTTATTGAAGAAAATTGGCTGGGGTAGGTACCATAAAACCTTTTTCTTGGTAACCAATTATGATTATTAGTGGATTGATGAAAAAAAGCAGTTTCCATTTATCCCACTAATATCGATTCCCACAAATAATTGCAACTCCACAGTGAAGGAGAATGGCTGAAGCTGTAGGAAAATACTACAATAAAATCATTCTCAAGACATGTCAACAGGATTCAACATACTTCTGATAACTGTTTCTCAAAGTTATAAATTTCCTCCATCTTTTGTCGTGTTTTATTGTAATCACCACCGAGATATTGGCCGAGTGTTGCACCGAAGTCTAGCATGGCATTACGTAGATCTTCATAACTGGAGTAAGTTGTGTTATATTCTTCCTCATTTTTTAATGTGAGATCAGGCTGAGTAAACTGAAATTGATTTAAAAAATGTTATAAATAAATTGATCAGGCAAAAACCTCTGAATAAATTTCATAGAAATCCTTTGAAAGTTGATAAAAAGTGTTCAGAAGGTTAAACAAAAATAAAGAGCTGTGCCATGAGCACATGATACACCTGTCGCTTTTTCAAAGAATAAAGTTGCATAACTACTCAATGTCATATCAGAAATTTATTAAAAAACTAAAATAGATATAAACCAGTCACCAAAGTTTCATGAAAACAGCTCAAAGCACTTTTTAGTTTGTCCAAACACTGGAAAATCCCCCTTTTTATGAATAAAATCCCATAACCTGGAAACGTAAAATCTAAAATTTATAAAAATCGAAAGGGAGCTCACTTCAATAGATATAAACAATTCATCAAAGTTTCATCCAAATAGGTTAAAGCCTTTTTGAGTTACTGTCTGACATGCTGATGACAGACAGACAAACGGACGGACAACGGTATACCATAATATGTAAAACAATATTATCTTATATATTTCTATGATGTTTAACAAGGAGTTAAAATATAGAAAAGTTTTTCATTTTGAATGCTAGTTCAGCCAAATCCAAAAAATAATTGGACAGCTGGGCTTGTTAATGAATGAGAGCTTATTTCTAAATAAGTAATGTAAAGACTACAAGTACTAGACAAAATAACCAAAAACAATGTAACAGACTTTTTTTGCCTTTCTCCATTTCAAAATGAAAGTGGGGCTTTTAACACGGAGCAAAATCTAATTCTCAGTCTTGTTTTTTTTTTTGTGTGGTTCATGATGATTAGACTTTAGTTTTTCATATACTGTGGATTCATTATTATTCGTTGGATACCAATTTTCGTGGATTTCGTGGTTATGTGTTAACCACGAAATTAAAAGTTCAACGAATGGCAAATTTACTATAGGCTTGTATGCAGACATTGTCGAAAACCACGAAATTAAATATCCACGAACATGCAAGTTTTCCTTAATTCACGAAATTTGGTACCCACGAAAATAAATGAATCCACAGTAGTGTTTCGTAGACAGTTGTTGGTCTTTTCACATTATGAGTTTTGCCTGTCCCTTTAATATCCTCCGCCTCTATTTTACCCCCTATTCTAGACTGCCTATGTGTACAGTACCTACATTTCTTAAACTGTTGATATATGTCAATATGCAGAGAAGTTGTGCTCAAGGGAAAAAAACTTACACTTAGAACATACTGTGAGCTATTTTTATCATCAATAGTAATGCCGACATCAAATAAAGGAGCAAAATTGTTGATGTTGATTTTTGCCAAAACATCTTCCAGTTTCCATTTACTTTCATCAAACCCTGTATCAGTGACAGTCCAGGAACCTATCGTTTTGATAAACTGTAATATAAAATATCATAAAATGTTTTAAATTTTCAGAAAAAATGTTACAAGAAATTTTTGAGAAAATTATTGCAATGAAATACCATAATTTCCCAATCAATTAAAAACTGATAATTTCAAATATGAAAACAAAATTCTGTAATTTCACAATAGTTGTTGTCAATGACATTTTGCATTGAAACAAAATGAGATAACATAGAAAAAGATAATAGTTCCTTGCATATTCTACTTTTTTGACACTAAAAGTCAATGTATGAAACAGAAAAACTATGCCAAGATTTCTCAAATATCGAAAAATATCCCACCTGACACTCAACAACACTGATAATTGTATAATTTAATGAGACTAACCTTAAGTCGAAATTTGATTGTAATTTTGTTGAACCTATTCATGCTGAGTTAACATGAGATGCGCACACAGATCGTAGAGGTCACTTTTCAGAGAATTTAACAGAGCACATAAGCACATGATACACCAAAAGAAACTGGGTGGGAATACGAGAGATAGAGAGGGTATGTTAACTCTCAGCATAAATAGGTTCAACAAAATTACAATCAAATTTTGACTTAAGGTGGTACCAAACACCTTGACTAAAATTAATTTGGCTCGTTTAATTTTCATAAAATTTTGATAAAATATTTACTTTGACCCTTTAACTAAAATATAAAAATTTCAAAAAACTTGGAACCACACTCTTTATCGGAAAAATTTCATTGGATATATAGCAGTTTGACAAACACTAATTTTGATCATTAAGAAGCTTAATATTTCCTTAACAATAGAATGTGATTAAAACATTCAGCTGATTTTTACAGAGTTATCTCCATGTAGTGTTATGTACCACCTTAAGGTAAGTCTCAATTAATTGTACAATTTTATTGAACCTATATGCTGAGAGTACCATGAGATTTCAGAGGTATGTGATCTGTTACTCATGTTCATTGTAATTTATTACAGCCTCAATACATGATATATATTATCAGGCTTAAGGAAACAAGATGTTGAATCAACTTTGTATTCTATCAAAGTACAGAAAGTAAATAAATTAATTTCCAATTAAAAACAAGTAAGATATCCATTATTTCCAATAAACATAAGAGGGATAAATTTCATGAATTGACCTCATTAGACCAAATACGCTAGTGATCTCTACGATCTGCGTGCGCATCTCATGGTACTCTCAGCATATAGGTTCAATAAAATGTGGTACGTGTAATAGTGAATTTATTTGTTGTGCAGTCAATCATTATAAATATTTTTCAATATTTGCATTCTTTGATTAAGATATTCTATAAATAACTTTGAAGTTTAATACGCATAAAGATGTCTTCTTTTATGTGATGGTGTGTCCTTTTGGTAAAAATCATGTGAAACATCTGTAAAATGTAAAACCAAATAAAATCTTTAATGCTGTAGAGTGGAGAACAAACTTTTGTTCATTTTATCAAAATAACTACACAAATAAAATTCATCATAAAATAAAAATTTTATGTCTCAGGGGACATTTCAGGGGTTAATTTGCTACAAACCTGAGTTAATGGTTCTGACCCTAGTTCATTTATCTTTGTAATATCTAAACACATTTTGTAATAGGTCTTCATTTTCTGTACAGTTTCGGAGTGCTGTCCTTTAATCACTGTGGAGTTTGACTGTAAGATCTGCAAATATATAAAATCTATAAATATAATGAATTCTAATGCAATTATTTTGTATCAATGGTTCTGATTGGATGACAATAAGCGTAAAATTCTCTATCTCCCTGTCTGTAACTAAGGAAGCCGACATTTTGAATTCCGGAATGTATTGAAATGTAATTTCTCCAATAATAAGCAAAAAAAATCACATTTTGCACCTAGAAATCTTCTTTGATCAAATTTTATTACCTTCTGAAGAGGACAAGAAGCCAGAAAACACCCGGTGTTTACGTTTGATGCCGAAAGCATACTTATGACGTCACCTAGTTTAGGCACCAAAGAAGATAACATCATTTCACGGAATTTTTGTTTACTTAAGGAATGACTGTGATATTTTTTCTGACAATGAAGAAATAAAATAAAAAGTGTGCACCACACTTTTTAGGTTATTTTGAATAGACAGAAAAAATATTACAGTCATTCCTTATAATTTAATTCTAAAAAGGAGTAAATCAGGATAAAAATTCGTAAGGGTTCCGCGGAACCCAGTGTCTCGCCTACTTTTTCTGTTAATCGCAGGCTCAACAAAAATTAGGAAGTAAATCAATAAAAATATTCCTCTTGATACTATCTTTTGATTGTAAGAAGCTTCTGTCCAAGTTTGGTAAAAATCCAGGATAGTTTATGAATCTAATAAATGTTTAAAAACTTTAACTGCAGACTGAATGTAATGTTAACTGGAAGAAAACAAAATTTCCTTCTAGATACTAGCATTTGATCATAAACAAACTTCTGTCCAAGTTTGGTACAAATCCAAAATAGTATAAGAAAGTTATTAAAATTTTAAAAACTTTAACCACAGAGTGAATGTGTTGTTTCCTGGCAGAAAATCTAAGTCCATTTAAAAGTAAAATAAGGAAAAAATGGATTTTTTTTTTTACAAAATTTACTTCTGGATACTATCTTATGATCATAAACAAGCTTCTGTCCAAGTTTGGTAGAAACCCAGGATAGTTTAAGAAAGTTATTAAAATTTTAAAAACTTTAACCACAGAGTGAATGTAATATTTCCCGGCAGAAAAACTAAGTCCATTTATAAGTAAAATACGGAAAAAATGGAATTTTATTTTTACAAAATTTACTTCTGGATACTATCTTATGATCATAAACAAGCTTCTGTCTAAGTTTGGTAGAAATCCAGGATAGTTTAAGAAAGTTATTAAAATTTCAAAAACTTTAACCACAGAGTGAATATTTGTGGACGCCGCTGACGACAACGACGACGACGGAATGTAGGATCGCTATGTCTCGCTTTTTCGACTAAAGTCGAAGGCTCGACAAAAATGTTGATGTTACGGTCACATGACAAAATTATGTCTATGAGCTGATAGACAAAACACTTTCAGCCAATCAGAAGACGTGTTACATCCTAAATTAAATTATTGAAGATTAACATTATAATAATGACTAAAATTGAATGATTTTTTTTTATTTTGCATTAGAATAGAAATAACTGTATTGTATTTGAAGCTTTGTGGCTGTCCATCGGTAGTTTTACTGTCGCAAATAACCTTTTACCTGTCTCTGCTACGCGTTGCCAGGTAAACTAAATTTGTGACAGTAAAACTACTGATGGACGTCCGCAAAGCTTCAAATACAATATAGTCATCTCTAAAGTGTTGTTTCAAAACTTAAAGAACTAGTACTGTTTTAAATTTGTCATGTTGTATGGGCTTTGTTCATTGTTAAAGGCAGTAAAGTGACCTATAGTTGCTAACTTCTTTGTCATTTGGTCTCATGTGGAAAGTTATCTCATTGGCAATCATACCACACCTGCTAATTTTTAAATGGGTTAATCTTGAACAAACCCAAAATGAAAATATCTTATATCCCATCATTCAATGAATTTTTATTGCTCTTATAGGATGTTGTTATACAATCACAATTTGGCAGACAGCTTCAAGAATATTACCCAGAATGCTTCAGGTTCTTAAATAGCAAATAACACATTAACAATTGTAAAATTGAATCTGTTGTGTTGTTTCTTCACTAGAAAAATTCTTAAATTTCCAGTAAACTTCCATGTAACTTAATTTACCAGTCAGTTCAAATGTCCTGTATTTGTGCATTATTTAAGTTTTTTGCAAAAAAGTTATTTTCCAACTAATAAATATGTGTATTCTGACAAAAATTCCAATATTGAAACACTTGTGTTACATATAGGCTTATCTGTTTTAATCGTATCTATTGATGTATCTAAGCAAACCTTGTCAACAATATCTATATTCCTTTTACTGAACTGAATGTTACAAGTGTGGCATACATCAGAAACTTGCATGAAACTTAGATAAATTTGGCTATACTTTTTAAGTCCATTTTGGTCATATACTGTGGATTCATTAATTTTCGTGGGATACCAATTTTCGTGGATTTCGTGGTTACAGGTGAACCACGAAATTAAATGTCCAACGAATGACAAATTTTCTATAGGCTTGTACGTGGACTTCATCAAAACCACGAAATTAAATATCCACGAACATGCAAGTTTTCGCTAATCCAAGAAAATTGGTACCCACGAAAATAAATGAATCCACAGTATATAGCTCTTTATGAGTTAAGGCCCTACACATCCTTGGCTTTTAAATTTTTGGGTATGAGTGTTCCTGTAGCTAAATCAAGAAAAGTGCTTTGGACACACAAAATTTGTTGAATTCTATTTTCGTTGCAATTGTTATGTCTCATTAAATCTGTTATTTTCCAGATTTTATTTGATTCAAAAACAAAACATAATAACAGAGTTAATTTTGCAATTCAAAAAACCAAAGCAGAAATTTCTACACAGGAAGCCAATAAGTGTGTATTATAAAGAAATGGTATTTGACAAATCCAGATGATGACAGATGATGGATGGCTGTTTCTCTAATTATTGTGCTGTTTTCACATTTCTTGATCGGTGTGAGAAAAATATTTCTCCTCACTAGTGAAATATGTTTTAGGCAAATGATTGGTCGAAATTTAATTATGAAGTCAAATTTTCTTGCTTTCTTCTGAATTTTCTTATTGTGACGTCATGAAAAAAGGTGACCATGCCTGATGACGTCACACAAGAACACAACTTTCTGCAAATCTTTGAAAAGGAAGGATAAAAAATCATTAGAGAAACAGATTCCACCACTATAACTTGTCTATTACGATATTTCTCCACTCTCAACAGTTAAATTTTAAATATTTAATAAGCTTGGCAAGCCTCGTGCTTTAAATATTAAAATTTAACTGTCTCGAGTGGAGAAATATCGTAACACACTTGTTGCTGTGGTGAAATCTATATTTCACATCCAGTGGCATATTAAATTCATATTTAGGACTAGAACATGCTAATGTAATATGAATATTAACCCTGCTTTGTACTAGACAGACACCCAGAGCCGGATTTTTAATGTGCTATTCACAAGGTAGACAAGTTTGCAGGAAGACATTACGCCCTACCCAACCAATCTTTGCTCTTGCTCCTTAATACTGTGTGCTTAGTGGAGAAGCATCAAAAAACAATTCTAGTCATTGGTTTGACCTGGCCAGAGTTTAAACCTATGACCTCCTGCACTCAAAGAGAACAATGCTACCACAAGAATACCTATTTTCTTAGTTCCGCTGACTTATTACGGTACAAGAGTTATCTCCTTCGCTCTTATGTCAGGACCTGTTTATAACAATTTACCTTTCTTATGTATACTTTATTTTGATCAGAAACTACAGAAAATATGTTGTATTTTGGTCGAGAGTCTGGAATGGTGACTGTATTCTCCCAATTACCACAGATATATTGGTAGAAGTCTTGACATGGGTCTGCAGACAAATTCATCTGAGCTGTGATGTAAGAACTAGAATGTACACATTCAGGCTTTGTACATATCTACAAAAAAAAGAAAACAAAAGTTGATTTATCCGTATTTGTTGGATACCAATTTTCATGGCTTTCGTGGGTAAACCATAAACTATATGTTCAACATAGTTCAAATTTTCTATAGTCTTGTATGCACACTTTGGCAAAACCATGAAATCATATTCAACGAAAATACAATTTTTCTTCAATCCACAAAAGTATATAAATACACAGTACTTTTTGAGCTGTGACGTGCAAAATTTAGAAAAGAATTCTAATTCCCTTCCTTGTTACATTATATATCAAAAAATTTGTAAAGGTTCCGCGGAACCAAGTGTCTCGCCTAATTTTGCTGTTAGTCGCAGGCTCATAAAAAATCGGGAAATAATTATTAAAAATTTTCCTTTAGATACTATCTTTTGAATGTAAGAAGCTTCTGTTCAAGTTTGTTAAGAATCTAGGATGGTTAATGAATCTAATAAATGTTTTAAAAACTTTAACTGCAGACTGTATGTAATGTTAACTGGAAGAAAAACTAAGTAAATTTATAAGTAATATACGGAAAAACAGGAAATTTTTTTTTACAAAATTTCCTTCTAGATACTAGCTTTTGATCATAGACAAGCTTCTGTCCAAGTTTGGTACAAATCCAGGTTAGTTTTAGAAAGTTATTAAAATTTTGAAAATTTTAACCACAGAGTGAATGTAATGTTAACTGGCAGAAAACTAAGTCCATTTATAAGTAAAATACAGATAAACAGGATTTTTTTTTAACAAAATTTACTTTTGAATACTATCTTATGATCATAAACAAGCTTCTGTCCAAGTATGGTACAAATCCAGGATAGTTTAGGAAAGTTATTAAAATTTGAAAAAAAAACTTTAAACCACAGAGTGAATGTAATATTAACTGAAAGAAATACTAAGTCCATTTATGAGTAGAATATGGATAAACAGGATTTTTTTTTCAAATTTACTTCTGGATACTATCTTATGATCCAAGTTTGGTAGAAATCCAGGATAGTTTAAGAAATTTATTAAAATTTGAAAAACTTGAACCACAGAGTGAATAATTGTGGACGCCACTGACTCCGACGATTGAAGGATCGCTATTTCTCGCTTTTGCGACAAAAGACGCAGGGTCGACAATAAAAATGCATATACATTTTTGGGGGGTTCTTTTCTGTACCAATAAAAAGCATTTCTTTGGTTTTACTGTGTGATTATATACCATCTCAAGATACTCGTCTGAGAAAGGTTTTTCTCAGGAGTGTCAATTTAAGACAAAATTAAGTCAATTCAATCAACATTATTGAGATATTTAGAGTGAATAAATCCAGAATTACAAGTTTTTACTATGTACTTTTTAACTGAATCACCCTTTATGTACTGTTTAACATTTTTGTAAGTCATTACCAAAACTAACCACCTGATCTGCAGAGTAAATTATTTTCATGAGAAATACTTCTTTCAAAGGGACATAATTCTTACATCTTTGTCATCCTTTGTCACATGTTGATATATGACAATGCCAACCAAGAAGGCTATAACAAACACAGCAATGGCCAGTAGACATGCCAATCTGTTGTATCGCTGAGACCATAATACATCAGGTTTACGTTTTACTGTATCTAAAAATAGAAATCATAAATCTGTGCAGTAATATTGCATGAGACGAATATAAATAAAAATAATACAGAAAATCTTTTTTTTCTAATTCTTATTTTTTTATCACCTAAAATATGATATGAGACTTTGATTTAGGAGATTTTTTTCCAGACTATTAAAGAGGGCATGTTATTTTAAAGAATTACACAATATGCAGCTTAGATGTATCTTGCTATTTTCACCTGCCTGTGCTCGATCACTTCTGCCCACTAAAAATCCAGCAGAATATTTGACAGAAGTACTGAAGATTTTGATTTGATTTTGTTGTGTTTTTAACGCCACTTTTAAGCACCGCTTTTTGGCTATTTCGTGGCGGCCAGTTTTTATTGGTGGAGGAAGCCGGAATGCCCAGAGAAAACCACCGACCTTCGATAGGAAAACTGGCCATCCTAGTCAATTAAGATTGGAGTCGAGTGCACCCGCACGAGCGGGGTTCGAACTCACAACCTCAGTGTTGACTGGCTAGTGATTACAGTAGTAACTACTTAGACCACTCGGCCACCGAGGCCCCAAAGTACTGAAGAAAAAGCTTCACTCAGTTGTGAGGTATTGTTTGTACAAGTCCTACGATGCAAAAAAAAATATGCAAGATTTGTCAACTCTGTAGGGTCTACACATTATTATGGACCAGTCAGACGTTTTGCCCTCTTAACACTACTGCCACTGTTGTTTTTAAATGACAAATTTCACCTAAGGTGAAGAAAATAACACAAGAAACTTTAAAAAAATCTATGTAATAGAAAGATAATCCCATAAATCTTATCAATGGAGTTGCCGCCATGGGGATACTTTTGCAATTAAGAGATATGTGGTTGGCTTAATTTGGCTATCATGCGGTATAACCATCAAATGTCAATGAATGTAACATAAGAATTATACCAAATAAAATTTTCCTATGCTTCAATTTAAGCATACTGAAAATGTAAGCACAGCAGTGCTAACAAACATATCCTTTGACAGGTCAATTAAAAAATCCTCTGTAAAAAAAAAAAAAAAATTGTATATTGCAAAAGATGTTAAGATTTTCTTGTCACTAAAGGAAGAAAAAGGAGTAGAAGATTCAATGATACAAAGCAGACAGACAACAAACTAAAAGACAAACAAACACACATTCACATGAAGGATTGAGAACACCCACCTACAAGACAAACTTTCATTTAATATTAATGTTCAATGCCCATATATTATCTTGGTTATTTAACGGCACATTGTCTATTTATAGATTATCGTTGGTTATCTCAACGAGATTGATTTTCTCGCTTGAGCTGGTACAGCGAAAGTGAGAAAAGCAATCGAGTTGAGATAACCAATGATCATCTGTTTATCGCTATTTTACCTATGAAGACGTTGTTAATTTCCTTGACAACAGCACATGTTCCCTTAGTTTCTAGCAATAATTTTCATATCACTCGACTCCGTTTTCATATCACTTGACTCCGCTGAGAAAGGAAATTATCAGTCAGCAAGATCAAAGGAAAAATTCGTAAAATAGCGATAACAAATCTTATATTTTTCCAAAATTGAAAACTGGAGGGTATTGACTCAATTGCAAAAAGTAGGTAATGCCAAAACACATAGTGAACAGTGCTTAATAGTAAAGATGAATCATAATTCTGTTACTGTAAATTCAGAAATTATTGCGTGCATTTATTATTGCGAATATAATTTTGTTGAAAGGACTAAAATGCAGGATTAATTATTGCGATTTCAGAAAAATATACATACAGTTATATGTATCAGATATAAGAATGTGAGTTCTTATTAATGCGATACTCTTTCAGTCGCATTATTCGCATTAATAAAAACCTCGCATTAATTTCTGAATTTACAGTATGTGTTTTGTCATTACATGTATCTACTTTTTACTAGTTATTGTCATGGGACTTGTAACAAAAAGATGACTGAAAACCCTGTTCAACTAGTCTGCTTCTATATTAACCAAAAATTCATCATGGTTCACTTAACAAACAAGCATATTCTGTATGAAGCATGGAAAAGCTTACACTAAAAATATGCACATGATCAACGCTTTTACCACACTATAAACATGATAAAATTACAAAAAGAAGCATTCAATTGTTATAATTAAATTTTTATGCGACAACAGTGAATTTATAAGTTATATCAAAGTCTTTCTCTTGTTTTCCTATGCATTGCTATGACGTTGTCACCAGAGACACATTCGGTCATAAATGTTGCATTTCATTTGGAAATAAAGTCTAATTTTGTAATGCCTCTCCATTGTTGACAGCCAATCAAAAAGCACAATTTCTTACGAAGCATACAGTCATGTAAAGGTAATTATTTATAATTGGTTTTTAGTTATTATAATATGAAAAAAATTTAGTAACATATTTTTCCCTACTGCAATTATCATGCTTGTCAAAATATAACTTGTAGTATTAAAGTCACAAAGATGCAAAACTGTAATACTGTATACCAAGAAGTGTCACTGAAGGTACAAAATGAAATTTATAGGTTTTTAGCTATTCCTTACATTTACAGGGAAATGTCAAATGGTTTCTCTAAGATATTTACATTAAATAGATATTTGTTTACTTTGACAGATATTCATTCCTGAAAATTATAATCGCTTAATCAAAAATGTTCAATAATTAATCAATTTTATGATTTTATTTGATAATTGGAACATCACAAAGCTGCCTGCCTGCTTACCACCATCCGATGATCCTTCACTAGATGACACACTTTCATCAAGTGACCTATATTTGTAGCCCTCAGAAATTGTACGATTACGTAGTTTCTCCTCTACATTGGGTTTGGCAAGTTCGTCTTCATTAACTAAATAGGTTGCCTCCCCTTTTCCATTACTGGTCATGTTAATTGTCTATCTGTCACATTCCCATGGCTACCAACAATAAAAATAATTCAGTTCAACAACCTATACATGATTAACTTCTGCTTGCTTAATGTTCAGTAGCTATTATATGATGCCTTTTTACATGTGTTTTTACGGGTAAAATACAAGGATCTGGGTCTTGGACCTTTCTGCTGTCAATTGGTCTAGGAACACAGTTATTGTCCTTTGATTTTCGTTGTCTACAAATATATTCTCTAGTGTGGACAGTGTATTACTTGCAATTTTGTGCATACCCCTTCTAAATCTATTGCTTCATGTTTTATGCCTCAAAAAGCAAGTACAGGGGATGAAATTACACTGTAAAAAAATTTGGGTCATGAATTTTAAAGTTATTAAGTAGTGATTTGGTCTAAATGAAAAAGTTTTAAAATTAGTAGCTGTCCAAAAGAATTCAAGAACCCTATAACTTTAACATAAAATTGTCCATATTTTGAGTAAGAGCTGATGACGTTTTCTTTAATTTTGATATAATTTGTCCCAAAAGTAGTACACCACACTGTGAAAATATAATTTTCATTTATTGTCCAAACAAAATGCACTACGAAATAACTGTGTTCTCGGGCCAATTATAAATAGTTCTCATTTTAATTCCAAAAGATCTTAATTATTTCCCTTAAATACTGAATAATTATCAAATATTACTTAGTAAAGTGTGTGAGACCTTTGAAATCTTTGTACACAAATGACCACAAATATGCCTTGAATTTTAACTTAAAGTCATATGAAACTTCAAATTAAAAAAAAAAAAGTTGAATATGTTTTATATACTTGAATGGCTAAGTTTTAAAAACAAGTTTACGAAAACTCTCTTGTAAAAGAAAATCTTTCATATTATCAAATCTTCATAAAAGTACTGCTATTGAATTATTGTCTTCTCGTACACTAACATGCCGATATTTTCCCATATGCAGTGACCTCAACCACTGTAGAGCGCCCCTAAGAACTTTGGCCACCACACAGCGCAAGTGTGAGGGGAAAACCATGATGAAAGAATGTAAACAAACGTGCACTGGAAGGTAAATAGTAATAACTGATTCTTAAAGAACACATTTAATACAACAAATCATTGAATAACTGTTAAGGAAAAGTTTAATTAACAAATGGGAAAGTATGGGAAATATAAAAAAAATATCATGGCTTTTTCAATTCACTTATATGTCACGTTTTCCACATGTGCTCTGTGTTGAATGTCACTATCCGATAAACCTCGGCAACAAACTCGAAAGTTAATTAGCTTGTGATCATCAATCACTGAATGAAATGATTATTCATCGATAATATTTTATATACTCGTAATAATTTTTTTAAAATGTGCTTAGTTTAGTATATATATAAAAAAGAAGATGTGGTATGATTGCCAATGAGACAACTCTCCACAAGAGACCAAATGACACAGAAATTAACAACTATAGGTCACTGTACGGCCTTCAACAATGAGCAAAGCCTATATCACACAGTCAGCTATAAAAGGTCCCGAAATGACAATGTAAAACAATTCAAACGAGAAAACTAACGGCCTAATTTATGTACAAAAAATGAACGAAAAACAAATATTTAACACATAAACAAACGACATGCAACCAATGAATTATACATGCATTGGTTCAATAATTTCGATAACATTAAAATTACTAGAAACTCGTTTCATATAAAGTAGCAAATTTTGTTTCTGAAATGCAATTTATTTAAAAGGCTTTTCATTTTGAAGACAGAATTGATTTTATCAGTTGGTGGCGACATTTTCTAAAAAAACTAATTCAAAAGCTAAATGAATTTGCTAAATAAGGGGAGGTAACTCTAGATTTTTAAGGTCCTAAGAACTGTATTGAGAAGATGAAATATTATTTTGCCATTTGACTGTATCTACACTGATAAAACCCAAATAGTATCTCCAAATATTTTTTAATAATTTTCCTAACTTCCCTTTTATTCATAATACCATTCATATATCAGGTTCAGATACTCTTGATATAAACAAATTATATCAAAATTCAGCTATCAGTTTAACGTAAGGGTGCTCCAATTAAACCTACAAAAAATGTATTTCAACAGTTTTTTCACCTTCGTTTATTTAAGATCCTGACAAAAGTTTCCATTCTGTGTTTATTTTGTAGATGAACCCTTATTTACTATATAGTTCCACAAATTTAAATCCATAAGAATTTTAGAAAATTCGTAAGGTTTCCGCGGAACCCAGTGTTTCGCCTACTTTTGCTGTTAATCGCAGGCTCAACAAAAATGAGAAAAAAAATTAATAAAAATATTCCTCTCTATACTATCATTTGAATGTAAGTAGCTTCTGTCCAAGTTTGGTAAAAATCCAGGATAATTTATGAATCTAATAAATGTTTTAAAAACTTAAACTGCAGACTGTATGTAATGTTGACTGGAAGTAAAAACTAAGTCCATTTATAAGTAAAATACGGAAAAAATTGAACAAAATTTTATCAAAATTTCCTTCTAGATACTAGCTTTTGATCATAAACAAGCTTCTGTCCAAGTGTGGTACAAATCCAGGATAGTTTAAGAAAGTTGTTAAAATTTTAAAAACTTTAACCACAGAGTGAATGTAATGTTAACTGGCAGAAAAACTAAGTCCATTTATAAGTAAAATATGGAAAAAATGGATTTTTTTTTTTTACAAAATTTACTTCTGGATACTATCTTAAGATCATAAACAAGCTTCTTTCCAAGTTTGGTAGAAATCCATGATAGTTTAAGAAAGTTATTAAAATTTGAAAAACTTTAACCACAGAGTGAATGTAATGTTTCCTGGCAGAAAAACTAAGTCCATTTATAAGTAAAATACGGAAAAAATGGAATTTTTTTTTACAAAATTTACTTTTGAATATAATTTTATGATCATAAACAAGCTTCTGTCCAAGTTTGGTAGAAATCCAGGATAGTTTAAGAAAGTTATTAAAATTTCAAAAACTTTAACCACAGAGTGAATATTTGTGGACGCCACCGACGACAACGACGCCGACGGAATGTAGGATCGCTATGTCTCGCTTTTTTGACAAAAGTCGAAGGCTCGACAAAAAATGGGTCTGAACCATCCTCCTAACAAGGAGTACCTCCATAAAAATCAATAAACTAATGTTTTGTTTTATTTCTCTACATTTATAGAACAATTTGACAATAGTTCATGCTAATACTGTTCATTTTGTAAGAAATGGATGCCTTGGACATATTTTAAAAGTTTACTTTTTGTGGATGTCCCATGCGACGTTCGCCTTGTTTTTACTATTTTCACTGGATACATCAACTGTTGATTTATAATGTGACAGTTTTGTGCATGTTTAAATATAACTAGCTACATTGAAAGACAGGCATAAATGCAAATTATAATAAATGGAGAATGTGTCCATGGGACAAAGGATGACCCCGCTTGCATATAATGTTATAAAGGGACATAACTAGAGAACTGTAAAAGTGATGCCATCCAAATTCAAACTTGTTTTTTGTTAATAAGCGTTGTGTATAAGTTTGGTTGAGGCAAACTGATGCCAACAAAGAGAATCGAAACAAAAAATTCAGGAATTTTTCCATATATATAAAGGGGCAATTAACTCTAGAACAGCATAAGTGACACCATCCAAAGTTAAACTTGATCTGTATTTTGTGGTAATAAGCATAGTATATAAGTTTCATAACAATTTGGGTTGAGGCAAACTTAAGTTTGAGAACGGAAACAAAAAATTTGTAAGGGTTCCGCGGAACCCAGTGTCTCGCCTACTTCTGCTGTTTATCACGGGCTCAACAAAAATGAGGAAAAACATTAATAAAAATATTACTCTCTATACTATCTTTTGATTGTAAGAAGCTTCTGTCCAAGTTTGGTAAAAATCCAGGATAGTTTATGAATCTTATAAATGTTTTAAATAAAAACTTAAACTGTTATGTAATGTTAACTGGAAGAAAAACTAAGTCCATTTATAAGTAAAATACGGAAAAAATGGAACAAAATTTTAACAAAATTTCCTTTTAGATACTAGCTTTTAATCATAAACAAGCTTCTGTCCAAGTTTGGTACAAATCCAGGATAGTTTATGAAAGTTGTTAAAATTTTAAAAACTTTAACCACAGAGTGAATGTAATGTTAACTGGCAGAAAAACTAAGTCCATTTATAAGTAAAATACGGAAAAAATGAAATTTTTTACAAAATTTACTTCTGGATACTATCTTATGATCACAAACAAGCTTCTTTCCAAGTTTGGTACAAATCCAGGATAGTTTAAGAAAGTTATTAAAATTTCAAAAACTTTAACCACAGAGTGAATGTAATGTTTCCTGGCAGAAAAACTAAGCCCATTTATAAGTAAAATACGGAAAAAATGAAATTTTTTTTTTACAAAATTTACTTCTGGATACTATCTTATGATCACAAACAAGCTTCTTTCCAAGTTTGGTACAAATCCAGGATAGTTTAAGAAAGTTATTAAAATTTCAAAAACTTTAACCACAGAGTGAATGTAATGTTTCCTGGCAGAAAAACTAAGTCCATTTATATGTAAAATACGGAAAAAATGGAATTTTTTTTTTACAAAATTTACTTTTGAATATTATCTTATGATCATAAACAAGCTTCTGTCCAAGTTTGGTAGAAATCCAGGGTAGTTTAAGAAAGTTATTAAAATTTCAAAAACTTTAACCACAGAGTGAATATTTGTGGACGCCGCCGACGACGGAATGTAGGATCGCTATGTCTCGCTTTTTCGACAAAAGTCGAAGGCTCGACAAAAATACAGCAATTTTCCATTTGTAAAGGGGCATAACTCTTGAACGGTAAAAGTGACGCCACCCAAATTCAAACGCTGCAGCGGGGGCATAAAAAATACAAATCATTTAGTCTTTAAGAAAAACTTTTCCTCTTTTTTCAAAATAGGTGGAATTTGGATACTTTGATGTTACAGTGATTTAAAATTTCATTTCTTGACTTCAGGATTTTGACTGTTATGTTGCACAAGGTGGACGTAAAAGGCAACATTTCCCGCCAAAACAACATGTCTAAATCATCCTTCGGATAAAAGTATATGGTCCTAAAAACTTGAATTTAAGGAGGCCATTATCTTGAATCAGTTCATATTTATGAATCGTGGTCTCAAATGGAAATTTTTCTCATTTTCAAGAACATCACAAGGTGGCCCAATTTTAGCTATTATTGTTGGAGTAAAAATTTATTACTTTTAACACTTCATATATTCAATGGGAATCATACCAAATTATGACATAATAATAGCTACACATGTTATCAAGACCATAAATATGATAAATTTGTAAAAACAAATCTGCTTTAAAAAAAACTATCCCTCAAAGCTATATAAATTTAAATATAAACTAGAGGCTCTCAAGAGCCTGTGTCGCTCACCTGATTCTACTTTGGTTTTGGAAATCATGTAAAAATAGATTAAAATCCTATCAGATACCCTAATAATGAGTGAGGCCAAATTTGGTTTAATATTGGTCCTGTAATTTAATAAAAAATCCTGGTGGCCATCTTGAACAGTAAATCGGCAACAAAGTAGCAACACTTAATCAGCACCTCATAAGAAACATTTATGCCATGTTTTGGTTTCATTCCATTCAGTGCACCTCTAGAAGAAGCATTTGTATGTATTTCCCATAGGGTCTTATGCTAAAGGAAGTCCCCCCATGGGGGCCATCATGGATGAAGGATCAGCTTCAAAGTAACAAAACTTAGTCAGCACCTCATAAGGAACATTCATGCCATGTTTGGTTTCAATCCATTCAGTATGTGGTTCTCTAAAAGAAGACATTTGTATTTATTGTCCATAGGGTCCTTTGTTAAACATTGTCCCTATCTGGCAGCCATCATGGATGAAGGATCAGCTTCAAAGTAACAACACTTGGTCAGCACCTTAAAAGGAACGTGCATGCCATGTTTGGTTTCATTCCATTCAATGGTTCTCTAAAAGAAAACATTTGTACGTATTTCTCATAGGGTCCTATGTTAAACTAAGTCCTCTGCTGGCGGCCATCTTAGATTATGGATCAGCTTCATAGTAACAACACTTGGTCAGCACCTCATAAGGAACATTCATGCCATGTTTGGTTTCATTGCATTCAGTGGTTCTCTAAAAGAAGACATTTGTATGTATTTCCCATAGGGTCCTATGTTAAACTAAGTCCCCCGCTGGCTTCCATCTTGGATGATGGATCAGCTTCAAAGTAACAACACTTGGTCAGCACCTCATAAGGAACAGTCTTGCCATGTTTGGTTTCATTCCATTCAGTGGTTCTCTAAAAGAAGACGTTTGTATGTATTTCCCATAGGGTCCCATGTTAAACTAAGTCCCCCGCTGGCGGCCATCTTGGATAATGGATCAACTTCAAAGTAACAACACTCAGTCAGCACCTCATAAGGAACATTCATGCCATGTTTGGTTTCATTCCATTCAGTGGTTCTCTAAAAGAAGACATTTGTATGTATTTCTCATAGGGTCCCAAGTTAAACTAAGTACCCTGCAGGCGGCCATCTTGGATTATGGATCGGCTTCAAAGTAACAACACTCGGTCAGCACCTCATAAGGAACATTCATGCCATGTTTGGTTTCATTCCATTCAGTGGTTCTCTAAAAGAAGACATTTGTATGTATTTCTCATAGGGTCCCATGTTTAACTAAGTCACCCGCTGGCGGCCATCTTGGATTATGGATCGGTTTCAAAGTAACAATACTCGGTCAGCACCTCATAAGGAACATTCATGCCATGTTTGGTTTCATTCCATTCAGTGGTTCTCTAAAAGAAGACATTTGTATGTATTTCCCATAGGGTCCAATGTTAAACTAAGTCCCCGGCTGGCGGCCATCTTGGATTATGGATCGGCTTCAAAGTAACAACACTCGGTCAGCACCTCATAAGGAACATTCATACCATGTTTGGTTTAATTCCATTCAGTGGTTCTCTAAAAGAAGACATTTGTATGTATTTCCCATAGGGTCCTATGTTAAACTAAGTCCCCCGCTGGCGGCCATCTTGGATGATGGATCGGCTACAAAGTAACAACACTTGGTCAGCACCTCATAAGGAACATTCATGCCATGTTTGGTTTCATTCCATTCAGTGGTTCTCTAGAAGAAGTTCAAAATGTAAAAAGTTAACGTCGACGACGGATGACGCCGGACGACGGACGCCAAGTGATGAGAAAAGCTCACTTGACCCTTCGGGCCAGGTGAGCTAATAAAAAGGAGATGTGTTGTATATATGTCAATGAGACAACAACTGAACAAAACAAAAAGACAAATAAAAGACATAAATATATAATATTAATATCGAAGACATAAAGTTTGGATAGATTCCTCTTGATTTCATTTGCTTTTCATTAGTTTTTGTATAAATACAGTAAAAATTGGACATTCAGGCAGTTCATTTTCTCATGTGAATTAGTTTATACTTGTCATTTCTGTACCATTTAGTTAAATTCTATGTCATTTGGTTTTTAGTGAAGTGGAAGTTTTTCTCATTGGAAATCATACCACATCCTCTTATTTTTATATTCAAATCAGAGCCATAACAAACAAACACGTCAATATATGTAAAGTATAGGTATAAAATTATTTATATTACATATGTATGACTTGATAAAAATCTTCACAACAGGATTCAGACCTTCAGGCAAAACATCTACATGTAATTAACAGTGAATAGGTTCCCCATCTCTGATATTACCGGATTTTATTTATGATATATGAAATTATTGGATTATTTTTTTAAGAAATGTTTTATTCCTTAACTTTAATGAAAAGCATCAAATATTTTTATATATAATTAGTTACCTTTTGAAGTGCTAAAATTTATTTTAGTTTTCAAGAGAAATATTATTTGTTTATATGTTTAAACTTAAATTCATTTAATCATCAAACATTTTGATAAGGGAATCAGTTTCCTTGGTTCCTTGGTTGTTGCACTAGGTAATTTCACAATACACTAAGTTAAATTAGAGAGCTCTCTATATTATGCATGAGGAAGATATATTTGTTAAAATTTAAATAATTTTCTAACATACTGTAGATTAATTTTTTTTATTGGGGTACAAAATTTCGTGGTTTTCGTGGGTATAGCTGAACAACGAATTTAAGTGTTCAAATTTCCTAGGGTTTTGTGTATGCAGACTTTGGAACAACCACGAAATCAAGTATCCACAAATAAACAAATGTTCTGCAATCCACGAAAATTGATACCCAAGAAAAAATAAATGAATTCAAAGTAATTGTAAACTACAATAAAGCAGAGTACAAAAGTGACATAACTCGACTTATGCTGTAACTCAAAAATATTTTGCAATGTTTTTATTATTGTGAAAAATGCAATGGAATAGGTCGTGCAAAAATAAAAATTTGCATTTTACATTTTTGCAACTTTATTCTTTGCGGCATTTAGTAAGTTGGTATGTGCTTTTTCATTTTCAAATAATTTAGCCTCAAGCATCACTGAAGAGAAGTCTTCAAATGCACATCTGCTGCAGTTAAACAATCAGAACCTTTAAATTTATACCTAAACATTAAAGTATGTTTTATTTTGTCAATTAACTTGTCAGTCTTGTGTTGAATTATGATTTTTACACCCCTCCCAACTCTCGAGTTCCCTCCAAATATTATACTTTCACTTAAAAATACGAAAAATTTTAATTTTTAAATATTGAATATAACAAATAACTTACATTGTATTAATATTGACAGCTGTTAAAGGACCAGAGTTTGACAAGGATATATCATTTACAGTTCCTAGAATTACCTGGTGTTAGAATCTATACATATCATATATGTAATTAATGACAAATATTTGTACAAGGACAATAACAAAAACATTTGTAGATTTGGTATCTTAAAGGGGCACTAGCTACGAGATATATAAAAAATCTGAAATATGATTTTTTTTTGTTCAATCATTAATGAAAGTGAAATAGTGAAATAATAAAATCGCTTTTAGCAGCCAGTCTGGTTCAATTTTGTCAAAATAAGCTAAGAAACATTGATGATGAATTTTTCACTTGCAAGTGAATAATTCAACCCCATTGAATCTGTATTCATGTGAACTTCAATTTAACCCTTTAGCTAGAAATGGATAAAGCATGAATCGTGCGTGTTAAGTTATTTAATTGAAAAGAATGTAAACATTGAAAGTGAAACAAAGGTAAATCATTTGATTGACTGATTCGATCCACAAAAAATCATTTGTATACAGGTATTATAAAATGATTAATATATATTTTTAATCTTTAAAATGAAATTAAACATAGAAAAATCTAATTGCCTGATTTCGATATCTATTTATATCTATATTTATGTTTATATCGCTTATATGGTCATCGGAGGTCGTCAGAGATCAACTCGATAGTTAATTAGATGGCATCTAGACTAATATACACAGAAATGAAGCTACATATAATTGAGCCCATGTCCTGTAAATTGTTTATTTTAGACTTTTTATAATTTGGATAAATGTTTTACATTGTTATAAATCAAATATGAGAATTTGAGTCAAATCGGTGAACACGAATTTGACAGCTAGTGCCCCTTTAAAAAACAGAAGTTCACCTTTATAAATTTCCATTTATTCTCTCCTCATAAACATGGATGATGTATTTCATGGTCAAACAAATTATTCTTTCATCATGGGAACTGTATTAATCTAATCATATATAGTAATTGGCCACATTTAGGAATAATTGTTTTGAAATGTCACAAACATGTATTGACAATTACAATCCCACCCAAAATAGGCCAGTTATGATAACATTTTACAATGATACTAGTACTGATAAAATAATTTTGTATTTTGTCATACCAGGGCTCATAATATTACTGGCAAACATGTTCCATTAGGTTACAAAGTAATTATTGTGGATTCATTTTTATTTGTGGGATATAAATATTCGTGGATTTTGTGGGTACAAGCGAACCATGAATTTAATTGTTTAACAAAGTATAAATATTTTATAGGCTTGTTTGCAGTCGCGTAAAGCCATAAAATCATATACATGTATCCACCAAAAATGTAAGTTTTCTGTACTACACGAAATTGGTACCTAAGGGAATAAATGAATCCAGAGTGTTAAGCATAATGAACAAACTTATATCTATGTTGAAAGCATATGTTTTCACATTTTCATAGACTCTCTGAATGGGAATAGGGTACCCAACTTGATGATGGTAAACTTTTTTGGTGAAAATAACTGTTTTTCTCATTGTTGAAGGTCGTACGGTTGCCTATAATTGCTTACATCCACTTCATTTAAACTTTGGTAGATAGCTGTCTCATTGGCAATCATACCACATATCCTTATTTTCATATTCAGAGACAAATTTTATCTCAGTTTAATGCTAAAGGTAGCTCAAAAATACAATGTGTCAAAAACACCAATGGTAACAAAAAGAGGGACTTTTAACAATTGACAATAAAAGACCTTCCTGTACAGAAATAATAAAGTAATTTTTTTTCTTTAACCAATATAACCCAGACGGATCTTAGCAATCAGTCTTGAATATATTTTTCAACCAAAACTGCGATTAGCATGATAAGAGAAAAAGATAAGCATGCCCCTAAATTTTAACTCAAAATTTCCATAGTTGTTTAGTTATAATCTTTCATAGTGTGGCAGGTTCAGCACCTAGACTGGAAATGTTAAGTCTTTTCTCTGTCTATTGTTTTCCACTTACACTAAGTTTTATGGAATTATATGAAAAATAAAAATGTTGACGATCATTATATCGTCAAGTTTTAAATACACACAAAATGACGATATATGTGCCCTATAAGCATTGAATGCATTGTTTAATATTTACTTTGACGCTTTCATAATTCTGATGTATTATTGTTTTAGTAATCATAAATCAAATTTGAAAGTTTGAGTCTATTCCGTGGAAATAAATTTGGCAGCTAATGCTTCATATCACATCAAGTTTCAAGTTGATTTGACATAAAATGATGGTATATGTACTAGGTTACGTTAAACCAAACTTTTATCTGATAAAGAGGGAAACAAGGATCTTATAACATTCTGCCCCCTATTTTTTGGGAGGAGACGAGGATCTTGACTTATTTCAGGCACTTAAGTATTGTTGGGATTGATTGTGGGTTATATTGATTGATTGCTATTTCGTGGCGGTCAGTTTTTATTGGTGGAGGAAGCTTGAGTGCCCGGAGAGAACCACTGACCTTCAGCAGGAAAACTGACAATCCTATAGTCAATTAAGATAGGAGTCGAGTGCATCTGCCATGTGCGGGATTGGAACTCACTGTGAACCTCAGTGTTGACTGGTTAGTAATACAGTAGTTTGACGACTTAGACCACTCGGCCACCCAGGCCCCTGATTGTGGGTTATAGGGTGTGAGTATTTAATATGACAAAACAAATTACTTTCATAAGTAACAAAACATATATTAAACTGAAGTCCTCCATATTTTGAAATAGAGATGCAAAGTTACTCTGGATTAATTTATTTTTGGTGGATATAAATTTTAGTTGATTGTGGAACAAGAATGTGTCCATAGTACACAGATGCCCCACTCACACTATTATTTTTCTATGTTTAGTGGACCGTGAAATTTGGTTCAAAACTCTAATTTGGCATTAACATTAGAAAGATCATATCATAGGGAACATGTGTACTAAGTGTCAAGTTGATTGGACTTCAACTTCATCAAAAACTACATTGACCAAAAACTTTAACCTGAAGCGGGACAGATGAACAAACGGACTTACAGACAGACAAAGGGATGCACAGACCACAAAACATAATGCCCCTAGGTGGGGCATAAAAACAATATTTTCATGGATTTTTCCAAAATCTACATACAAACCAATAGGATATTATTAGTTGTCTTGGTGTAATCAGGGGTGTAAAGAATTTTACACCGGTGTTGGAAAATTCATACACCCTGAGGCGCAGCAAGATAACAAATTTATTTCTTATTAAGTTGCAAATCCTTAAGTCGCCTTCATAGCAAACGTAGATAAATGAATTACCTCCCTTTTACTGACTACGAACGTTACCAAAACAATGCATTGAAACAAAATATTCTGCTTAATGTTCTTAATACAAAAATGAACAGATTACACAAATTATTGTTGATAATAATGGAAATTTATTTAAAGGCATTAAATCATATTTCGGTGTGTAATTAAATATTTATTATTTATCCCCGGCTAAACTAGGGTGGGGTGTTATTTACACCCTGGTAATCAACCAATCAGATTACAGGATTCATGCCTCATAAGAAATAATTGTAACTCTTTGAACAATTAAATTCATGGTTCACTTTTACCATCCAAATCCAAGAAATCAGTACACCACCTATAATAAAATTGAGAATGGAAATGGGGAATGTGTCAAAGAGACAATAACCCGACCAAAGAGCAGAAAACAGCCGGAGGCCACCAATGGGTCTCCAACACAGCGAGAAAATCCCACACCCGGAGGCAGGCTTCAACTGGCCCCTAAATAAAAATGTGTACTAGTTCTAGAAAATGGATGTCATACTAAACTCCAAAACATATAAATGAATTAAAATTAAAAAAAACATACAAGACTAACAAAGGCCAGAGGCTCCTGACTTGGGACAGGCGCAAAAATGTGGCGGGGTTAAACATGTTTTGTGAGATCTCAACCCTCCCCTATACCTCTAGCCAATGTAGAACAAACAAACACACAGCAATACGCACAGTAAAATTCAGTTTAAAAGAAGTCCGAGTCCAATGAATCCACAGTAACTCTCTATCATCAATAAATTGCACAATCTAATGTGCCTTGATTTAAGGGCTGAAATCAAATTAGGTATTTCTTACATATATATATAACAATATGAAATTTTAACTTTAAATGTATAAAATAAAAATTAAAACTTATCTTATTTTTCTTCAAAGTTTTGTAAATGTATATACATATGATTGTACCAAAATGCATTGGAAATATAAAAACATTCATACTTCTTCAACTGTGTAACCATTATTAAATATTTCCTTGAAAAGTTCATCACATGTTTTAATTTTTCATATGTTCATCTATTCTAAAACTTTTATTAAATTTTATTACATCAATTTTACAAAAGCAACTTTATAAAACTTTAAGTACACATTACCAAAATTGATTAAATCCCAAACATGGTACACTCTGGACAATAAGTTCACAAAATATATATATTACAACACATACAAAAGTAGTGAATGGTGTGTATTTAAATTTGTGGTCATTCAACCATGCAATATTTATCAAATAGGTAAATAGTCATGTGTAAATGTGTTTCTATAACCAATTATGAGGTAAAATAAGGGTAATTAAACTTTCTGAACCATAAAATTATTCATTGATGCAAAACATTTCTGGTCCATCATTCTTGTAAAATTGTTACGAAACAATTTCTGTTACCAGTATGTATACTATTTATATCACACTTAATAAAAATGAAGCTTTCTTTGTAATTTAAAAAATATGTTTGCTCTAAAAATTAATTATTTATTTACTTAAAACAGAATTATTCCCCCCCCTTATTATCTGCATCGGCAAATTGTTACTTAAACTTCCTTAAAAGCATTCAGTATGTCGTGACTTAAAGAAAGTGTTGGTATAAGGGGGGAGAGAAATATGGGTAAACATTGTCATTGAGACAGCTACCAAACAACCAAATTCATTACAAATAGATATCATTTAGTACTAATACTGTATATATAAAACAATTTACGGTAGACCAAAAAGAAAGTATACACTTAGTTGAGCAATAGCAGATAGTGGTATACATTCAAATATAGCTTCTCACAAATATTGAAAAATTTATCGTTGGCTTTAAACATTTTGGTTAGATCATTCTGACATTGGTAGATCCAGAAAAAAACCCACTTTAATTGGATACTCCACCATGTCCACTATTATAAGTATTATTTTCACTCATCAGAAGTTCAGCCTACAAAGGTTAATAATCATGAACATATGTTATTAAAAGAGAACACCATTTAACTCTGAATGGGAGGGTGTGTGAGCTATTATAATATTCAGATTCCCAACTTTTAAGAAATTTAAATTTTATTCAGCAGAAGGGAAAAAAAAAAAACTTCTGACAGTTTTTACAATTAAATTTAATGTTGTAAGTCTTCAAAATTTGTTTAACTTTGAGCGACAAAAGATAAATAATTTGATGCTTGCTTGGTACATTTTTTTTCGATAGAATGACAAAAAAAAAAACCTGTAACCACCCTCTCAAAGTTAAATGATCATTCCCCAAGGCTTGTTCAAAATCAAATGATGATCTTTTATTAACAGTAGTAGTACAACTTGATGTGACAGTTTATCCATAGAACAGAATAAAAAAATATATAAAGCCTTAAATTTATATAATAAGGATCTTATGAATGGTGAAATAAAAAAAAAAGACGGACGGACGAACGAATGGACACACAGACTGAAAAACATAATGCCCTAGGTGGGATATGAAAAGACAGAATCAAGCAAATAATTGCAAAAACAGTAAAAATATCATTATCTATAACTTATATTAGAATTGCACCAAAGTTTTCAAGTATTGGTATATGGGAGACAACTCTAGTCCATTGTTACTATGCAGACTCATAAACTTGAGAAGACTTTTTTGTTGAATAAACTGAATGTGATTATCTTCCTTTTTAATACTGGTTATTTCAAGCATTACTGTCAAGTTTTGTCAATATCAGTTCAATAGTTTGAGAAAAATCTAGTATAATGTAAGACAACATCTACAGTGATTCGAGCGAAAAATCCAAATCAAGCCGCATCATGATAGAATATCGTGTGGAACAATAAATGATCAAATATTCCCCATCTGCCTACAAACAGTTGAATAATACATTTGCCTACGAACAGTTGAATATGATACAAAAGATGACTCTAGGATGATAAATACCACTAATGGACCACTTCGCCTTCATTATAAGGTCCTTTTTGGTCCATTTATACCTCTCTCATTTCCTCAAAATTTCAACTTTTTAGGCCAATAAATCAAAATTTTAGGGTAACTATCACACATTTATGCAAGAAATGTGATGAGTGAGTAATTGAAGTATTCAAGCTGAATGAACTATCTATATGACTCCATGGAGGTTTCAATAAGTCCTTACGTAAAACCTAAATTTATGCCGCACTCCAGACGGAGACATAAAGTACTTCCCTTTAGAGACTAATTTGTTGTTACTGCATAAAAATAATTTCATTTACTTATAACTGTATATCTATTAAAGTATTACTTAGGAAAAAGTTTTCGATTATAGCAAAATATAAGAAATAAGGAGAAAAAGTCAGAAAAAGCTCCCCAAAACACTGAGTATGGCTTGCTCTTTCTACTAATATTCGTGGTAGAGTCGTATTTCAAGGTAATTTTCTCTTAAAATGTGTTTTTGAGACTCAATCCACTCAGAATATTTCATTTTTAGCAATATTTCACTGAAATAGCATGAAATTTTAACAAATGAGAGTATAGTACAAGGTCAAAGGTGTATGTGCAGCTTCCCATAATAGGTGTAATACCACCATTGTTTTTCCCCTATTAGTCTTTGTTAAATTTGCACTTTTCAAAAAATTGTGCAGAATTTATCTTTGTTTCAAATAAAGAAATACTTGGCATGCCGTATGAGTAAAGTTTTATCCTGTCCAGTACTTACAGACAAAATTTCACATAACATTTCATTGCATATAAGATAATAACCATCACTAGAAGTTAACCAATCAAATTTTCACACCTTTATTTCCTGTTTACAAGCTTTAGTAACCATGTAACCTCAAGTTTCCAAAATATTTAATAGAAACACCAAATAAAAAAAGAACAGTGCTTTCAAACACCCAAGATATATGTTTATGACTCAGAAATTTTTTACTGCAATGAAATGTAGGATTAATTTCCTACAACTGTCAAATTCAAGGGAATATTTTTTTTCGACCCTTTTTTGTATCCAACCGGATGTGACATACTATGATTTGGTGGTATTACACCTTGATCAATAGTGAGGATAAATAAATAGTTGTAATGTCATATTTGTTTTTGCTTCTTATTCTATAACTGATGTAGAGCCTTATCATTTACATACATGTAGCTTTAAACATCACTGGCTTCTCAAACTTTTTAATTGTTTTTGGGCTATAGGTGTAAATTATACAATATTTTTTTAGGATGGTCAAATCTCCAACAATGGAAAAAAATCTTCAAGTTTAAGCACATTAACTGCAAATTCCAAAAAAGAAAAGGAAATGTCTGTCAAAATGAACAAATAAATAAAAATAACTCAACTATTATTTGAATGATAATCTGTGAATGTTTTAATGAATAATAATGTTAAATGAAGCAAGACAACCAATTATTGGATATGATTGTTTCCATTTAAGGTAGAAATGATCAAAACAAATTAAAACAAGAGTGCACAGGCTGAAATGTCTTGCCTGCTTTGCTGACTATTGATTTTATGCTGATAGTTCTAAACATAAAGTTTTACTACAAGTATCACATAAACTTAACAAGATCAAAGTAAATGAGGTCAAGGTCAGACAAACCAAGCCAGAAATACATGTACACCTTAAAATCATTCCATACACCAAATATAGTTGACCTATTGCTTATAGTATACAAGAAACAGACCAAATCATGAAAACTTTATATTGAGCAAAGAACAATGAAAATGAGGTCACGGTCAGATGAACCCTGCCAGACAGACATGTACCGGTACACTTACAATCATTCTATGCTTTAAATATTTTTGACCTATTGCACATAGTATCTAAGAAACAAACATAACCTGGATCAATGAACGATGAAAATGAAGTCAATGTCAGATGAATTACAATCATTCCATTCACCAAATATAGTTGACCTATTGCTCATGGTTTAAGAAAAACAGACCAAAACACAAAAACTTAACATTGAGCAATGAACCATAAAAATTCGTAAGGGTTCCATGGAACCCAGTGTCTCGCCTACTTTTGCTGTTGTCTATGTTTTCAGTGTGATAGGGGAATGTACATAATAGATTTACAGTTAATGAAATAAAACGTTTGAAATGTATGAAAAAAGTTATGCTTGTAAAAAATGAATACAGTATGCAATCAAATCTATAGAGTTATAAAAGAGTTGAAACATAAATTTATTGAATGAACAAATGATAAAAAAGATAATTTTTACATTGCTTGATGATTTATCCCTTAATTCAGACGACAACGGAATGTAGGATCTCTATGTCTCGCTTTTGTGACAAAAGTCGAAGGTTCAACAAAAATGGGGAAAAAAATTATTAAAAATTTTCCTCTAGATACTATCTTTTGATTGTAAGAAGCTTCTGTCCAAGTTTGGTAAAAATCCAGGAGGTTTATGAATCAAATTAATGTTTAAAAAATTTTTAACTGCAGACTGTATGTAAAGTTAACTGGAAGAAAAACTAAGTCCATTTATAAGTAACACAGAAAAACCAAGGATAGATTTAGCCTGCTTGATTGTTGATTATGCCGAGCAGAAAGCTATTCTTATTGAAAAAATCTACCTTTTAGACTTTAAGCATCTTTATTAGCTTTTGTATTCCAAATTAGCTGTCCGTCGCTATTTTTCGCAGTTTTCAGTAATTATCGTCATTCCAGTTGGCAAATTAGACCTTTTCCTGTAATTTCTTTGATACCATCAGATAATGACGGCCCTTTAACACATCGATTTAATTAAGAAGAGCTCGCGATTGTTAACGTTGTTCTAAAGTTATATAACATAATCAATAATATATACATTTAAATAATGCAATTAAAATGAAGTTTCAAATAGGAAAATATGATAATTATTACATCTGTCGCTTAATTACAATACCTTTTTGAACTTCCTTTAATTAATTCAAGAAATTGACATTCTGTATCAATTGGACATGTTTGGGTTCAACTGCACACATGTACGATTTTTCAATTATTGTCACTTGCCAATCATCCATAATTTTAACATCAAAGGATACCTTTATCAGTAGGCAAGGCTTAAAATATCAATCTACAATTAGGCATACTAAAACAGCATAACAATAGACGAAAAATATTGAAAGTGATTAATTGTTGGTTGCTTGAAGTCCCCAGTGGCAAATATTTCATGCATGCCCAAGACGAGAACAAACAATAGTTAGGTCCTCTAATAGAGGCCGTCCGAAATGAAGATGGGTATCAGCTTCCACTGTATATTGGATAGGGACAGAAATTTTGCCTTGAAACAAGCCACCTAGGGAACCCTCAAAGAGTGGTTGCAAAGGTTCAAACGAGAATGGCACTCTACACAAGGCATTTGATTTAATGTCCCCATTCTGAATCGACATTGCTGAGTACTTCTTTTTTTTTCGAAAAATTGTTAAAAATTGACTTTAAAGGGCAACAACTCCTTAAGGGGTCAATTGACAATTTTTGTCATGTTGACTTATTTGTAGATCTAATTTGCTGAACATTATTATTGCTGTTTACAGTTTATCTCTATCTATAATAATATTCAAGATAATAACCAAAAACTGCAAAATTTCCTTAAAATTACCAATTCAGGGGCAGCAACCCAACAATGGGTTGTCTGATTCATCTGACAATTTCAGGGCAGATAGATCTTAGCCTGCTAGACATTTTTACCCATTGTCAGATTTGCTCTAAATGCTTTGGTTTCAGAGATATCAGCCAAAATCTACATTTTACCCCTATGTTCTATTTTTAGCCATGGCAGCCATCTTGGTTAGTGGGCCAGGTCATCGGACACATTTTTTAAACTAGATACCCCAATGATGATTTTGGCCAAGTTTGGTTAACTTTGGCTCAGTAGTTTCAGAGGAGAAGATTTTTGTAAAAGTTAACAATGGACGACGACGACGGACGAAGGACGCCAAGTTATGAGAAAAGCTCACTTAGGTTTAATTTGGCCCAATAGTCTATTCTGTAAACCCCATCTAGACCCTCACTATACTATTTTTTGTCTTTTTTAGTTTCACATGGATAAAACCACGCATATAGAGACTTGTCAACAAAATTTAGACAACTTATTTTGTTGTATAACGAGGATAATTTGATTTCCGAATGTTTATTTTTTATGTGCACTAAGGAGTCCTTAGCTGAGTGTTTAGACGTACCGGTTTATTTATTTGTACCACTGATTTTTATATCATTTGCTCTGTACTAAATTCCAATATTTATAGCACAACACTCTTCAGCATTCGTGAGATTTGTTTATGAATATTTCCCGAAAACACTGTTCTTTCTAAAAATAATAAAACCATAATACAAGAATCCCCAGTTCCCTAAGTGACCCTCTGAAACACTATACCCGGATAGTCAAAACTATGTCAATTTTTTTTTTTTCTTGAGAGATATTACACTTTTCCATGATTTATGTAAACATATGCCCTGGGAACACTAAAAAAAAATAGATATCAAATTTCTCTGAGTGTTCAAAATTATAAAAACTTGGAACATTTATGAAGTTAACGTTGAATGTGTCTTAAGAAAATTAATGTAAACACATTTTTTATTTGTACAAAAAACACAAAGGCAATCAAAAACGTGCGTGCCCCATGAAGGTCAGCATGGCTCAACTCGGAGGTGGCGGATTTAGAGGGGCAGGGTGCCCAGGTCCAGCCTTGTGAAGCTACATGTATGACAAATTCAGACTTTTTACTTGTTCCACTCCAAACGTTGTCTAGTTTGCACAATAAAACAGGTTTATATAATCCATTTTCCAAGCTGTTTACGTAATATAGCACTGAAATTTCATCATACCTAGGCCAGTGACTTAAGGAAAGGCAGTGACCATGGGCCATAGGAACATTGTAGGTGAAAATAATATGATTGAAAGAATCTTTCAGAAATACCCCACTGTGACTTTAAAGATTATGTTAAAAATGCTGGAAATGGCTTATTGCGGGAATTTTCCCCCAACCACTGCTAGGCTAGACCTTAGAGAATGGGTCATAAATATGAAAAAAGCCGGTAAAGGTTAAACCTAGGATGCCATCTAATAAACATGTCAATGCTGTATCACAGGTGTCCTTGTGGAATGAAATTTTAAAGTATTGGTGCATGGTCAAGTGGATAACTCAAGATAATTAATGGCTATTCTTTTAGTTAATCCTATGGATATTATGACTGAATTTTTTTCATCAAATAATGAAGGATTATTCAGATATATTTATAGGGCGTGACCACATTCCTATTTCCTGGTCACCCTTGTCGTTACAGATGATTGAAGATTAAGATAAATCGAGATTTCCGTCAGAAGTTGTGTTGCTATTTTTTTTTATTTTTTCGTACAACCCAGTTATGTCTTACAACCCATTCGAAAGTCCACCTGCTCCCCCTGAAATATAGGTTTATGATTTATCTCATTACAAATATAAACACAAGAATATACATTTATCCAAAGTTTTTTTTCTGAATTGTCATTTGAAATGTTCCTATACTGCAAAATTGTCAGGCAATTTTATAATGAGTATAATATATGTTGAAATTCTATAGTACATGTAAGAAAGAAGTCATTTGCTGAGCATCATTTATGACTTCGTAATCACAGATGACATGTAATTAACACCTACTTACAAAAAGTAACACAAACAGCCTAATATTCACACAAGAGTGCACACGCTGAAATGTCTCGCCTTCTTTACTAACCATAGATTTTATGTTGATAGTCCTAAATACAAAGCTTTACTACAAGTAACACATAAACTTAACATGATCCAAGAAAATGAGGTCAAGTTCAGATAAACCAAAAGAGAAATACATGTACACCTTACAATCATTCAATAAACCAAACATAGTAGTGACCTATTGCTTATTGTTTCTAAGAAACAGTCTTAAACAAGAAAATGTAACATTGACCAATGTTCAACCATGAAAATGAGGTCAAGGTCAGATGAACCATGCCAGACAGACATGTACACCTTACAATCAATTTAGGCATTAAATACAGTTGACCTATTGCTTATAGTATCTAAGAAACAAACTTAACCATGAAAACTTAACATTGACCAATGAACCATGAAAATGAGGTCAAGGTCAGATGATACCTGCCAGACAGACATATACACCTTACAATCCTTCCATACATCAAATATAGTTGATCTATTGCTTATAGTTGAAGAAAAACAGACCAAAACAAAAAAACTTAACACTGAGAAATGAACTGTGAAAATGAGGTCAAGGTCAAATAAAACCTGTGAGACTGACATGTACATCATAAAATATTTCCATACACAATTTATAGTTGACCTATTGCATATAGTATTAGAAAAAAAAGACCAAAACTCAAAAACTTAACTTTGACCACTGAACCAGGAAAATGAGGTCAAGGTCAGATGACACCTACCAGTTGGACATGTACACCTTACAATCATTCCATATACCCAATATAGTAGACCTACTGCTTATAGTATCTGATATATGGACTTGACCACGAAAACTTAACCTTGTTCACTGATCCATGAAATGAGGTCGAGGTCAAATGAAAATTGTCTGACAGGCATGAGGACCTTGCAAGGTACGCACATACTAAATATAGTTATCCTATTACCCATAATAAGAAAGAAATTAACATTACAAAAAATGTTGACTTTTTTTTCAAGTGGTCACTGAACCATGAAAATGAGGTCAAGGACAATGGACATATGACAAACGGAAACTTCGTAACATAAGGCATCTACATGTATATACAAAGTATGAAGCATCCAGGTCTTCTAGCTTCTAAAATATAAAGCTTTTAAGAAGTTAGCTAACGCTGCCGCCGCCGTAGCCGAAACACTATCCCTATGTCTAGCTTTTTGCGACAAAAGTCGCAGGCTCGACAAAAACTACAAAGGAAACCTTGGAGTAGTCCAGTCAAAAATATTTGATCTTGTGCGTACATACCACAAAATACGCACCTGCAATCAAGAAAATTCCAATTAGATAAGTACACTTTTAAAATCTGTTTTGCAACCTAAGTCGATTCACCCTATTGTCAATCCATAGATATGACAATCAATTTATTACTCCGTTAATGATTGACATTTAGATCGATATTTAGCCTCGCCTACTGATAAAGGTATCCTTTGATGTTTATAAAATTAAGGATAATTAAAATATCGTACAAGTGTGCAGTTGAACCCAAACATATCCAATTGATACAGAATGTCAATTTTTTGAATTAATTAAAGGAAATTCAAAAAGGTATCGTAATTAAGCGACAGATGTAATAATTATCGTATTTTCCTATTTGAAACTTCATTTTAATTGCATTATTTAAATGTATATATTATTAATTACGTTATATAACTTTAGAACATTGTTAACGATCGCGAGCTCTTCTTAATTAAATCAATGTGTGAAAGGGCCGTCGGTATCTGATGGTATCAGAGGGATTACAGGAAAAGGCCTAATTTGCCGACTGGAATGGAAATAATTAGTGAAAACAGCGAAAGAAATAGCGACAGACAGCTAATTTTGGATATAAATATGCTTAAAGTCTAAAAGGTAGATTTTTTCAATAAAAATAGCTTTCCACTCAGCATTATCGACAATAAGCAGGCTTAATCGATCTTTGGTTTTTCTAGTGTAATATACGGAAAAACAGGATAACTTTCTTAAACTATACTGGTTTTTCTAAGTTTTAAAAAAATTAACAACTTTCTTAAACTATCCTGGATTTGTACCAAACTTGGACAGAAGCTTGTTTATGATCAAAGAATAGTATCTAGAGGGAAATTTTGTAAAAAATTATTTCCTGTTTTTTCGTATATTACTTATAAATGGACTTAGTTTTTCTTCCAGTTAACATTACATACAGTCTGCAGTTAAAGTTTAATAAACATTTATTAGATTCATAAACCATCCTAGTTTTTTACCAAACTTGGACAGAAGCTTCTTACAATCAAAAGATAGTATCTAGAGGGAAATTTTTAATAATTTTTTCCCCATTTTTGATGAGCCTGCGACTAACAGCAAAAGTAGGCGAGACACTGAGTTCCGCAAAACCCTTACAAATTTTTATTAGTGTAGTCTGATTATCAAACATCCCTGTTTCCAAATCTATTGCTATTTTTTAGTCAAACATCTGTGATGTAATTATTTTACAATTTCAAATACCTTGCTTTATAGCTGCTTGTCTGTTAATAAATCTTATGATAGCAACATGTGTGTAAAATCTTGCCACATCATTGTAAGTACAATGTACTAATATAAGCCTGTTAAAATTGTATTTCATAATGTACATTAAACAAACACATGCTGAATCTTCCAATTACTGTAAATTCAGAAATTATTGCGAGGTTTTTATTAATGCGAATAATGCGACTACTTGAGTATCGCAATAATAAGAACTTGCATTCTAATATCAAAAACATATATCTGTATGTAGCTTTTCCTAAAATCGCAATAATTATGCTCGCATTTTTGTTAATTCTTCAAAAGTTGCAATAACAAATGCACGCAATAATTTCTGAATTTACAGTATCTATATTTAATCAATCGTTTTAATTTAAGGATGTTCGCTACTCTGTTTTAAAATAACAAGCTTTTTAAAAGACTTATAAATTGATAGTCATATAAATGAAGGAACTAAAAAAGCAGAAAAAAATTAAGGGTCCGTGTGCTTGTTTTTCGGGATATAACCCATTGAAAATTTGGCGGGAAATGATTTTCTCTAGACTTTTCATACATTTAACATTGGCATCTTTTTTCTTTCAAAAACAATGAAAAAATAACAAGGACTTTATAAAAATTTCAAATATGGCTTTTTAAACTATATGTAATAAAATTATGAAAAGAAAAGTATGGGTTAGTGGGCAAAATTTTTAATGGCACTACATGGATAAAACCAGAGGATTCCGAATATCTGGCAAAAAATCTAAAACAAAAGGAGCGAACATCCTTAACAAATATGTTGCTAACATAAATTCTGTCAAACTTGTTATCTTATGTTAGCAACATTTGGATGTGCTACAAATTAAGAGTTATCGGTCCTGGGGTAAAAATTTATTAAATGTCAGGCTGCCATATTTTCCAGGAGTTTTAAAAAAAGATATCAGGATTGTTCGTGTTGCTAACATAAGAATTTTCTGTCAAAATGTCTGTCCTTTTTCTTATGATAGCAACATTATATTTAACGTGTACTTTATTTAAAAAATATGATGTGAATAGATTTTTTTTTTTCAAAAAGTCTTCATTTATATAAGTATAACATGTATTCCAAAACAGAAGTTCATTGGTGTTGATAAATGCCAAACATACTTATGGGAATTTTTTTAACTTTCTTATATGGAATCTGCCAAACATGATTTATAAAAACATCTTTCTTAAATTTAAAAAACAGTGGGAGATAACAATGTAAGATGACACAATAATATATCATTATAGCCATTTGTATGAGGCTATAACTGTTATATCATTATAGCCATTTGTATGAGATCTCATATAAAGGCTATAATTGTTATATCATTATAGCCATTTGTATGAGGTCTCATATAAAGGCTATATTGTAAAGTCGCATTATTCTCATTAAAAAAAACCTTGCAATGATTTCTGAATTGACAGTAATTGTTATATTATTATTTCCAATACGCTAGAAATAAAGCAGAAAGTCATTTGATTGGCTGTTACAATTGCATCACAAAGAATTGAGGTTTTAAATTTCTATTTTTAAATATATTTAAAAAAATAACAGCAATATCAGATTTCAGTCTATACCTTTAAAAATACAGTTGAACATTTGACTCTTTCTTTCTTAAATCAAGTTAATTAAGATTATAAAATATAATAATATTAGGCAGTATACTAAGAGTATAGTTATACTATTTTTGAATTGGGACCCTCATATAAGAGGTCATCTTATAGTATTTTGAGAGGTCGCTTTTGATATTTCCCATGAGTGATTGATTAATTATGTTTATATTGAGTTGGGAATTGGATCTTAGTGTGAGTTATTAAATTTATGTATATATTAAAAATCAATCCTTTGGTAATTTTACTACTATTATTATTGAAAGTAAATAACGAGAGTTGAGATCAAGCAATATCCAATTCTCATGAGTGGTTAAACCTGTATTTCTCTATTGGTTTCCTTTGTCTAGGTGAAGTTTTTTTCTATTTCACTGCAAGCTTCAATTGAAAATTTGAAAGTACTTAAAATATCACAAATATTGTGTCAGGAATCCAGACTTCTGTTTACATCAGACATTTCCAAGCTATTTTATGCTTCAGAATGCAATAAAATTTGACCAAAAAGAATATTTTCAGGTGAAACATATGAGTGTTTTTTTTTTAATAAATTGTATGATATTGAAGAAATCACAAATATCAGTTGCTAATAAGGAAATGTGACATTTGGAAGTCATCATTGACAAAACAAATAATAACGGAAAAGTCACAATTTATAAATATATTACAGGGTAAGCCAACCAAATTAACACCATTAAAATCTTTTTTTACTACTTATTTACATCCCATTCCATTCAGTGTGAATAAAGAAATACCTCTTCATGTGGGATAAGTCAGAATAAAGGTTTGGCTGTATGTTGTCAGTAAAAAGATAGTCCAAAAATTTAAAATCATATCTGTTAAAGGATGTACTAAATTATTCCCCATTTTTCAAATTTTTCCAATCAAGGGGAGATAACCTCAGCAGAACAAATTCGAAAATTCTGACAACTACTAAGTTACTGTAAATTCAGAAATTATTGCATGCATTTATTATTAGGATTTTTAAAAAAATTGACAAAAGTTCGAGATAAATTATTGCAATTTCAGGAAAATCTGCATACAGATATACCCAGTATGTATCAGCTATCAGAATGCAAGTTATCATTGTGATCCTCATCCAGTCACATTATTCACATTAAAAAAAATGGTGCAATAATTTCTGAATTTACAGTATTAAATCTGATATATATATATACATACTACATAAATATATATAACATACTACATAATTATATTACTTTTTTTGTAATAGTATTTTACCCACCACAGATCGTGTTTCTTCACAAGTGCACATATATTTATTTCACAAATAATCCTGTCATCGAAAATTCCAATAGTGTTTGAAGCACTTGTCCATTTTAGTGCAAATTATATAAATATTTTATCATTTATAGTATGAAGAGTATACTTCTAAGTTGAACACACTGTACAATATAAATAACTCCTGTTATCTGGGACTATTATACTAACGTATAAAAATAAGTCCCAGCTGTTATACACCATCAAACAAAATATTTCTTTTGATGAACACATTAAGGACTTTTATTCCCATATTATATATATTATTCTATCTGCAGTCAAAATGACATTTATCTAATTAACAACCCCATGCTTCTTCAGTCCAAATTTTATAATCTGCAAATGAGCTTGCATCCAGCAAAAACTGACAGTAGTTTAATATATAATTAAGTAAAGTTCAGGCAGTTTAAGTCAATATAAACTGTTAACACAGAGATATGTCTCGCATTGTTGTAATTTTGATAATGCAAATGTTGAAATTAACATATAGCAATACTTAAACATTAAAGTTATGCAAATATTCAAAGTCGATGAACCATGACTGAAGGTACATGGCTAACAATCTCCATAGAAATGAGATGTGCCAATGCTAATTATATAATACAACTGCATACCAAATACCATTGAATTTAGCATAATTAAGTTGTTCCCTTTAAATAAACTGTAAACACAGAGATATGTCTTGCCTTTTTGTAATTTAGATGATGCAAATGTTGAAATTAAAATAGCAATACTTTAACATGTCAGTTATGCAAATATTCAAAGTCAATAGACAATGACTGAAGGTACATGGCTAAACAATCTCCATAGAAATGAGATGTGACACAGTGCTAATGCTAATACAACTGCATACCAAATACCATTGACTTAAACACAAACATTAACTTGTAAACTATGTAAAAGTTTCAAAGTCAATGAACCATGATGAGGGGGTGGGGCTATATAATCTCCATGGAAACGAGTCTTGCAAATGCCAACAAATTTGCATACCAAATATCACTGACTTAACATTAGCGCTTCATCTTAAACTGATCTAATCACAAACTATTTAATACATGTAAACTAAGGAAAAAGTTTTAAAATTATAATAGACCATGACTGAGGGGACGGAGCCAAATAATCAGCTTGGAAATGAGATATGCCAATGCTTATACAACTGCATACCAAATATCATTGACCAACCACTAATGGTTCCCCATAAACTGACCTAATCACAAACTAATACATGTAAACTAAGCAAAAGTTTTAAAGTCAATAGACCATGACTGAGGGGGCGGAAACAAATAATTTCCATGGAAATGAGATGTGCCAATGCTTATACAACTGCAAATATCATTGACCTATAACTAGTGGTTCCCAATAAACTAACCTAGTCACAAACTAATACATTAAACTAAGCAAAAGTTTCAAAGTCAATAGACCATGACTGAGGGGGCTGGGCCAAATAATTTCCATTGAAATGAGATGTACCAATGCTAATACAGCTGCATACCAAATATCATTGACCTACCACTAGTGGTTCACCATAAACTAGACCTAATCACAAACTAATACATTGTTGACGCCTATACAGCCAACGCCGCAAACAGCATACCTATGTCTCGTTTTTTGACTCTGTCAAGGCAAGACAAAAATTGTAAATTACTCTCTCTACCATTGTTTTAAAAATAATGATCATGATATCTTATTTTTACAGAGCATATTATTAAAATAGCAATTCTCTGTAACCACCAACCAAGTTGCAGACTTTTTTAAAATTTTGTTTGTTGGTAGCTATCGACAAACATAAGAAATATATAGACAAAAAAAGTGTTTATATTCCCTTTTGCCATGGTTACGGATCCCCTTTAAATTAGGCTCAAAATTGCATATTTGAGATGGAAAAATTACCATTTTCAGTTAGTTATCGTGCACACATTTCAATTTTGATGAATATTGTAACATTTGTTTATTAAAATATAACATTTAAGCTTAGTTAGAAAAGAGATGAAAAATAATTCTAATGAAAAGGCAAGGAGGTGGCTAGTAGTCTTTGATATTTAAAAAAAATGGAGGAATAGACAACCTGGGACCAAGAGACTGTATTATTCATGTAAGTCCCAGGTGCATCAAATTGTCATTAAATAAATGAACAAAAAACAAATAAACTGTACAAAAAAAAAGAAACTTCACTTTTGTAAAGGGATAGAATAGAGTCATTAGGATTACTATTGAATGACTATACGAAAAATAAGGTTATTTTAATGCCCATTGCCTTCAATATTTGTAAGAAGTTAGATAAATTAATGAAAATCATACATACTAATTAGGCCAAGAAATGTTCAAAAGAACTCTTTAATACACAAATGAGGAGATGTAGTCAGGTGGTATGACTGCCAATGAGACAAATATCTACCAGACACTAGAGAATGTGGATAATAAGCAACTAAAGGTCACTGTAGGTAAGTCTGTGGTAATTTCCTTGAGAATTTCAGACAGAGGAACTAATCGATGTAAAATATTCGATTGTTAACTTCACACAAATATGTAATCGAGCCTTGTTTTAGGGAGACTATGTGCATAACATTATTTAAAGGAGGGGTGCAGGGGCATTAGCTATGAGATATGAAAAAAAATAGAATATGATTAAGTTTGGTTCAATCATTAATAAAAGTGAAATAATGAAATAATAATTTGCTTTAAGCTGCCAATTTGGTTCAATTTTGTCAAAATAAGCAAAGAAACATCACTGATGAATTATTCACTTGCGAGTGAATAATTCGACCTCATTGAATCCGTATTCATGTGACCTTCAGTTTAACCCATTACTGGTAAGCATGCTTTAGTCATGTTCAGCCATTTAAAGGAAAAGAATGTCAACATTGAAAGTGAAACAAAGGTGAATCATTTTGTTGACTGATTCGATTCACAAAAAAATCATTCTTATACAGGTAAAAACGATAGTTAACTTATTTTTTAACCTATAACATGAAATGAAACAGACATAGAAAAATCCAATGCAGGAGGTCGCTATCTATTCATATCTATGTTTTTGTTTATATCGGGCTATGTGACCGTCGACAGTCTTCAGAGGTCATCTCGATAGTTAATTAGATGGCGTCTAGACTAAAATACACACTATCGAGTACATGCATTGTTAACTGTTTATTTCAGACTTACTGTAATTTGGATATACGTTTTAGTATGTTATAAATCAAATTTGAGAATTTGAGTCAAATCAGTGAACATGATTTTAACAGGTAATGCCCCTTTAAACTTGAAAGTGATGTATTTTAGAAAATTGCTCTATACATCTTAAAAAATATGATTATCCCCAATCTTGCCCATCTTCTTACAGATAAATAATATCCAAATCTTAAGTATAAATGCAACTAATTTAATAAGAAAAAAGTCTAAAAGAAGTGAGAACATCTTGTACCTGGACCCAAAACACAAGACTCACAAAAACAAAACCTCAAAAATAAGACTCTGATATATAATATTATGTATTAAAATAAAATTGTACACTGTAGCTCAAATGGATTTTGCAATTTCCTGCTGTTCACCATGGGCAACATTTCTAGATGATCCCTTGTGTATATGTATATGTTGGTCTCTTGTGGAGAGTTGTCTCATTGGCAATTATACCACATCTTCTTATTTTTATATCCTATGAAGTGAAATAGGTATTTCTTTTGCTTCATTTAACAAGAGTGCACACGCTGAAATGTCTTGCAGTATTTACTGACCATTGATTTTATGTTGGAAGTCTTAAAGATAAAGGTTTTACTACAAGTATCACATTAACTTAACATTTTTAAAGATCCATGGCAATGAGATCAAGGTCAGATAATCCTGTCAGACAGACATGTTTAACTTACAATTATTCCATACACCTATTGATTATGGTAATTGAAAAATAGACATAATACAAAAAACTTAACAATGACCAATGAACCATGAAAATGAGGTAAAGGTCAGATGAAACCTACCATATTGACATGTACCCCTCCCAATCATTCCCTACACTACACATAGTTGACCTACTGCTTATAGTATCTGAGAAACAGACCTAATAACATAACTTTAACCGTGATTACTGATCCATGAAATGAGGTTGAGGTCAGGTGATCCCTGTTTGACGGACATGTAGGCGATGCAAGGAACCCATATACCTAATAATGTTATCCTATTACTCATAAAAAGTGAAAAATTTACATGGCCAAAAAAACTAACTTTTTTTCAAGCAGTCGCTGAACCACGAACATGAGGTCAAGGACAATGACCATGTATGACAGATAGAAATTTCATAACATAAGGTACAAAATGTATCTGCATACAAGGTCTGAAGCATCCAGATCTTCTACCTTCTGAAAAATAAAGCTTTATACAAATCGTTTACTCTGCCGCCGCCAGATGGTAATACCTATGTCATGTATGTCTCACATACTGCGACGAAAGTCGCAGACGAGACAAAAACTAGAATGGTATTGGTTGGCTGCCCACTATGGACGAGTGGTAATAACAAAATCCACACAATCTGTAGAGTACCATACAAGTAATGCTGTGTTCACATGTAATACCAGTACAATGCATTTTGGATTCATCTGTGCAGTAAAATGTAGAGTAGCACTTCTACTGATTCTTCAAGGGGCGAACAAAAAATGTTAGTCCAGCTTGAGCAAAAGAACAAAATATAAACATTGAAATATTTTGAAAATGCAATACATCTAAATTTCTTCAATTCTGGTTTTTAAATTTCTTTAAATGAGTATTAAAATTGACATTTCCACACTAAATGGTCTATATACAATCAAATATGAAAGATACAAAAAGGTGAAAAGGGAGTCAAAATATATGTCTACTATAAACTATAACCCTTGAAATTAAGGTATATATTTTGGGTTTAAAGAAAAAATCCTTTTTTCAATCTTTATTAAACTTTCATGTATGACATCATATTGTTTGAATTACACAAATAAATGTTTAAAAAGAAATAAGGAGTCTTTTTAGGATGGGTTAGGGTCAATGTCAAGTTCATTCAAAATACCCCCCAAAAATAATGCATATATGTAGTGTGTATTACATGCGACTACAGCAGGAGATTGAACTTTGACCTACATGAATATTCACCATCCTCTTCCCATGACAGCTCATCATCCGTGTCAGAATCAGTGTTATGTAAATCTGAATACCCCTGGTCTCTTGCTTGCTGACTGTTAAATGATCTGTTCAGTGGTCGTTCCTCCTTAGTTCTAGGAACACCTTTCTTTCGTGTTTTCATTTTCATCTTGTTTTTTTCTTACGCATCTTTAACTGTTATAGGTCTGCCGCAATACTTGTAACCATCTGAAGATATGAAGAGACAACTGATCTTATATATTTACAAGATTGACCTTTTTATAAATATACTTCATGCAATTTTTTTACTGGTCCCTTCCAGATGTGGATCCAGGATTTTGAAAAAGGGGGGAGGCCCAAATTAGGCAACGGTTGGAGTGGAACATGTAAAAAGTCTATGCATTAACCTTACATATGTAGTTCCATTATTGGACAAGACAATCTATGTACTCTCTAGAAAGGACCTCCTGAGAAATTGAAATTTCTCACATTTACTGAAAAAATTAATCAATGTTAGTGTCCCATTTAAATAGGAACTCAGCTTGCCATAAAATATCTAGGTCATAAAAATATAGTTTCATAATCAAAGATGGTTTATGAATACAAATTTATACACATTCCAATATTTTGTCAATTTAAATGAACAAGAAATATTCTAACACTTATATATTCCAAACACCAAGATATTAATAATAGCTGATTTTCTGAATTGCATGTTTAACATATGTCTTTGCAGAAAGTTTTTTAAAGAAAATTAAATACTTGTATTCTGTGAAACTCAGTACATATAGCCGAGGGAAAAGAAAAAAATAGTGCATAATATACGTATTATTTCTCTTTGAAAAGTTACAAATTTTTAAATTCAAAAACACTGATGTTATTCATTGTTTGAACTCAAATTTGTATTGCTGCATCCATCACATTTCAAACATGCTTGAAAACTTACATGCATGTATAGATCTTTAATTTATTTTCAAACTGCACTGGTGGCAGCGGTCCAATATATACAGATTTGAATTTGCTAGGACTGACAATTTTCCATACAAATGTTGGTGGTTCAAGTATTTTTCCTAGATTGATTGATTGCTGTTGTTTAACACCACTTTCAGCAATATTGTGGCACAAAGTTTTTATTGGTGTAGGAAGCTAGAGTAGCTGGAGAGAACCACCAACTGACATTCAGCAGGAAAACTGAAAATCCTAGTCAATTATGCTGGGTTGGAATTTACAACCTCAGTGTTGACAGGCTAAAGATACAGTAGTTAACTACTTAAGGACCACTTAGCTATCCAGGTCCCTTTTTTTCCTAGAAATTTTTTTGAAAGAAAGATGGGTCGAATGAAAGGACTTTATCATGAATTTTGAAAGATGGGGCTATTAATATACAGTAATCTTAGGTAATCGGAAATTTCAAAATTTAAAAGAACGGGGCCTAGATTGATAGTAGGGGGCACAACCATACATAAACTTCTGAAGTTTGTGTCGCTGTTTAATGAATCATTAACATATACCCAACATTTCTTTTTATTCAAACAAAAGACCATCTAAAATTTTCAACTTCCAACAAAAAAATGACAAAATCTACCCAAGATCCTTTTACAAAAATTAATAGTTCTGCATGAACATCCAACAAATATATTTTTTAACCTATGATGCATTTATATCTTACCACAATAGGGAAAAGGCAGCCATATACACCATGTAATATAAACAAGAGCTATTTTTACAATCTTAAGGTTGAATAACTTCCTGAATTGCAAAAAAGTTTACCTTGCATTACGTTTCACCGTTGAAACACAAAATTTAAATACCCAAGTATTTCTTTTTATGTATTATTTACTGATATTTATACCTTTTGTTTTAAAGTTTGGTGTTAAAAGTGTTTACAAACAAGTAGAAAGAATTCATAACTTCCCCACTTAGTCTATTAAAATAGCAACGGTATTTGCTAAACTTAAGATAAATACACATTATTTAAATGCTCCAGATATTTCTTTTTTATATTCATTGTCAAACCTATCTTTACACAAACACAAATTTTAAATCAATAAAAATTTAATTTTAAGTCTCCTAGCTTTTCAGATGTGCCCATTTCAAAACTTATAAAAGAAACTTATAAAAAAAATATATATTTATTACTCACATGGCTTTCCACAACAGCAAAGATTTATTGTAAATGTTTTAAAGTTTAAATCAATATCCTCATACCAATTTGTATTATGAATTATCCATAGTATTTTGCAACAGATGTTTAATTGTCAACATAGGGCTCAACACAGGGATTTCTATCTCAAGGGAAATTATCTAATCTCTAAATATCTAATTTCAGATCAAAGTTGATATATATTGCTTGAGTATTATTATGGTATATTTCTTTATGAGTTTGAAGAAGAGGTAAAAATTATCAAATGTCCCCTCTATGGACCCTCAATTAAAACAAGAGGCTCTAAGAGCCTTGTTTTTGTTTGTTTGTAGATCTTGCATCAATGATTATATTGCTGTTTAATATATATATCAATGTGTGTAACATGCTTTTAAAGATAACTAAATTCTCTCTATCTATCATAATTTCTGCAAAAAGCTAAAAAAATTGGTAAAAATCATCTATCAAGGGCAATAACTTCTATAAGATTCAATTGACATTTTCTGTCATGTTGAATTTTTGTAAGTCTTCCTGTACTAAACATCACTGTATGAAGTTTCTGTCTATCTATCAAAATTTCTGCGAAAAATTAACGATGATAAGGACAGACACTAAGTGACGGCAATAGCTCATGTGGCCTTATGGTCAAGTGTACTAAGAAATCTTCAAGATAACAAATGTGTAAATTTAGGACAAAAAAATATAGATTTGTTTCCTGCCTCCTTACTTACTGGTAATTTCCATGTCTACCCTTACAATTTTTATGGACATTTTTGGTTGATGCAGTTTAAAACAAGGTTAATATACATAAGGCCAAAAAAAAAATATGTCTGTTTAAGGTTACATACTTTTAAAAAATAGGGTAGGTACAATGTAGGTCGGTATTTCCCTTTTATTTTATTTTTTCATTTCATTTTTTGTGACATGATTTTGAGTCATGCCGTTTCAACTTGTCGTGGTCCGAGTTGATCATGGGCTGAGTTTACCCGTATTTTTAATGATTGGATTATTTCCCTTGGTAATTGGTTGGGGAAAAATGGCGGCAAAGTGTTTATTTCATCACACGAGTTGCAAATTTCCTTAAAACAGCTGTCATATTCACGATTGTGAACATTGGGATGTATCAGGCAATTGATTTATATTATTTGCAACACTAACTTTGCTTTTGACACGAGTTCAGTTTATTTTTCACTTTATGACGGAAATAAAATGACTTAGGGTCGGCGCTCAAAAGTAACCGTAAACAGACATATATTTTTTTTGGCCTAATACTCTGATTTACTATCATGTCATATTTTTCCAATGAAACATACTGAGGATTCATTATTATTCGTTGGATACCAATTTACGTGGATTTCATGGGTACAGGGAAACCACGAATTTAAATGTTCAATGAATTACAAATGTTCCATAGAAATATATGTTGCCTAAAGCAAAACCACGAATTCAAATATCCACGAAAATGGAAGTTTTCCTCAAACCACGAAAATTGGTACCCACGAAAATAAATGAATCCACAGCCTATTTATACATGTTGATGTGTACTATTTCAGTCTGAATCATTAACATCCCAGAATGCACTGTGAAAACTCACAATTTTTAACTTCAACTGAATCAGCTCTCTGAGTACTGTACAAATTTTCATACTTGAGACAGCAAGTAACAGCATTCATTATAACCCAAATAGCAGATTTCAAACCAAGAAACCAATCACAGGGGAAAGTTTTAAGGCTTCATTAATTACATCATTAAACAAGAATCTGTCTACTTTCAATCTAGGTCAAATGCTCAGTCAAGAATGAAATGAAGGTCATAACTCAAATTATTTGGCATAAAATGTTTACATCATAATCATGATAATGAACATGTGAATCACATTTTAAGGTGATGCAAACACAAGGCCACACTTCAAAATATTTTGGTTTGCCCAAACCCTACCCAAAGGTAGAGACAGTGGGTAGGTAGATAGGCATTTTCTTTTTTTTTTCGGCAAAGAGAAGTTGAAGTGTTTTCATGCCTATCTGATTAAAAAAAAACTTTTTCACATCAGGACAATAAAAGATTTTGAGTAGGCAGATATTTTCTGGGTATATAGGGTTATGGAAAATAAACATATTCTTTTTTATTGCTCAACTGCATTGTAAACCACCTTAATCAAAATCTTAAACTTGATATGAGACAGAGGGATCCTGGCCAGGAAAGACACACAGACCAGAAAACACAGTGTGATCTCCCTAACTGAGACGGAGAGATCATGGCCAGGACAGACACACAGACCAGAAAACACAGTGTAATCTCCCTTACCTATGAGCCTGCACACTTTTCTTAGAAAGGACTTCTGATATAACAATTAAAATGAAATTATGTATGGGATTTTGAAGGAAAAATTATGCTTGAATCTCATTGGTTAGTACATTTTACCCTGTAAATAATTATTTAAAAAACCCCTCAGTGCCAAAATAACCAACAATTGATCACAGCCAAAATGAATGGTTGCCAATTTTACTTGTTCATGTCATTGCAGCTAACTTTTTCTGTAGGTACCAACAGGAACTCGGTTCCGAAATTTGTTGTTACATATTACTTTTTACTTCAGAACAACAATATCTGTTTCTTGTATGCAATTTTCATGTGTAACAAATTGGTGGACATACCCCCCCCCCCCCCCGCCCCCCCCCCACCCCCTTGACTTTGAGATACCCCTCAAGGTAACCACACACTTCTAGACCAAGACATTTTGGCACCCTATTCCATAGACAATTCAGCACTGTTTCTGACATTTCCACATCAGAACATTTCTGGACCAAACAAATCACTCACTGCACCATGTTTTACATTTCACTATTATTATCTCATTTTTCTATGTTTCCTCTTAATTATCTTTAAAAGAAAATTGTTTAGGGGCCAGCTGAGGCCTGCCTCCTGGTGCAGGATTTCTCACTGCGTTGAAGACCGATTGGTGGCTTTGGGCTGTTTTCTGCTCTTTGGTCGGGTTGTTGTCTCTTGGACTTATTCCCGGTTTCCATTCTCTATTCTATTAACCAAATCATAATTGATCAAAGTTATGCATTAATCAGTATGTTATGTAAGTTTATAATGAGTTTTGATTATTTCTCAATAAAGATCAAAAGTGTACAGCCTGTTTTTGCAGCGTTTGTTACTGTTTGATTCCTAAAATTCTAAAGACAAGAACATACACATGATACATTTTGTACCTGTAAACTAAAATGTATCATTTTAACATCACAAGCCATATTGAATAAAACGCCAGACTGAACATGATTAAAGGATCTGCCATCAACACCTACTTCTCCAAATAACAATTAAAAAAATATATGGATTACTAATTCATAATGTACTCCATACAAGATTTCATATTACAAAACATTTGCTATATATATATATATTATATATATATATATAAAAAAGAAGATGTGGTATGATTGCCAATGAGACAACTCTCCACAAGAGACCAAATGACACAGAAATTAACAACTATAGGTCACCGTACGGCCTTCAACAATGAGCAAAGCCCATACCACACAGTCAGCTATAAAAGGCCCCGAAATGACAGTGTAAAACAAATCAAACGAGAAAACTAACGGCCTAATTTATGTATAAAAAATGAATGAAAAACAAATATATAACAGTTGCGTAGCTGGACTTACATAAAGTGCAATCATAACTATTTTTTTGGACCATTTTATGCAGAAAATTATAACTTTTTTCGGGCATTTTCCCGGTATGCCATGCTTATGAAATTCACATCACATTCACACCCAAACTCCTATTTTGTGAATACTTGTGGACTTTATAGTGATTCGGCAAGGGAGGAGGCTATGGACCGCTCAAAGTCCCCAGCTGGTCCAGGGTAGCACCCTAGTCGGGGATCCAGGGCAGCACCGTAGACGGTGGTCCAGGGAAGCGAATCCCCATGAAGCTCCGGGCATATGAGTAATTACAGTGACTGCTTTGAACATGAAAAATACCCTATCAATATATTTTATAAAACGGGAAGATCAGGAAGAGTCGACAACTGAAGCGTTAATCAATGGACTATTGACAAACCCGGGAACAGACAAGACACAAAAGGAGAAACAAAAACATTCAACATTGAAAACTAAATACAGATGAAAAACACGGACCCAGAAAACAATGTGGCGACCTACGGTGCTCCAAAAGGGTAAGCAGTTCCTGCTTCTTGCAAGACACCCGTAGTGTGTCTCATGAAGGTCATTCTCAAATCAAAGGAGAGGTTTCTACGACAACGGTAGAAGGTCATTTGGGACACAGATACCCCATGTGAATCAATAGTCTTTTGGAAGAAAGGATAATGGGAATACGAAATCTAACGGCAACTTTTTAGTCTTGACTTATAAGTAAGGGATATAAATCTAAGATGTTTTCAAGGTGATTGTATTGAGCCTGTATTATTAAATGTTAATACTGCATGTAAGACTTAAAGTATAGTTAATATCGAAAGTCCATATATCTATTTTTTGCCAAGGCAAATGATCGCAGAACTCTCTTGGTGTTGATATCCATTTCTTTGTGAACATGTATGAGCGCCAACGAAGATAGTCTGTCCTGTACCATGATTGAACAGAGATAAGTTTTCGGTCGCCTTAATGCACTAAATGACCGTTCAGTAGTTGATGTAGTTACTGGCATTGTAACTAGAATTGAGAAGATTGCAAATATTGAAGGACATATAGTTCCTTATCAGTCACTGCTACAGACGACATCAGAGATTTTGGCTTTAAACACCGCCCGACACGATAATCTGTAAAGACTAAAGACTATCCGTAATTCAATTTCAGAATTATTTTTTTTTTGTGAAAAAAACGTGCAAGCAAATGATTTTTTGCATAAAGGCAGCTACGCGCCTGTATAACACATAAACAAATTTTTTGGGTCATATGACTGACCCAAATAATTACACAAAATTTCCAAATTGAAGACATGTACATTTGTATTAAATCTAATACAATTTCTATATAATTTGTCCTGAAGACGCCGATCTAGTCGGTGAAACTAGTCGACAAAATAAAACTTGCAGTTCACTAAATGTTGAACATTGTCAATCCAGCGGTACTTTATCTATTTATTTTTATTGACAACCCTGCATACCATCGGGTATCCTCTTTAGTGACTCTACCTTCACTTCACCAAAAAGGTGTTGGTTCAGCAGCTTCTTATTCTTATCTTATAAATCTAATACATTAAAACCTACATCAGTATCAGGTCACTGTGGTAACAGAATTAGAATGAATAAGGTCTGAAAGCTCAACAATGGAATATAAGCAAAGTAGGTTTATGAGGTACCAACCAATTTGTCCAAATAGTTATGACATCTTGAAAGGCTATTTTAATTTTTTGCCGTGACAAGGTATGAAGGTGACAGCAAAAAATTAAAATAGCCTTTCAAGACAATATTATTTGGACTAGGTCTATATCAAAAATATAAGGAGATGTGGTATGATTGCAAATGAGACAACTAATTGAACTATCCACCAAAGTTCAAATTAAGTGGATGTAAGCAATTATAGGCAACTGCACAGCCTTCAACAATGAGAAAAACTCTAGTCAAAATACATCAATTATTTGGACTAGAAAAACTCTTACCGTATAGTTGGCTATAAAAGGTACCGACATGAAAAATAAGAAATATTCGAATATTATACTCGAAGATTATATATATCTATGTGTGTCTCATTCAATGGGGTCTAAGCGTGATGTGGGATTGGCCTAATTTTTGTAAGTGTGATGCGGGATTGGATGATTTTTTGTAAGCTTGACACGTGAAGGTCATATTATTGAGCGTGAAAACAGGAAAGAAGTTGGGTGGGACAAGTGAAATTACAAGCATTATTATTACAATGATAAGTGGGGTACAGGAATCTGACAAACAATAAGCGGGCTCCGGGTTCAGATCCACCAAATGAGACCCCCATCTATCACCTGATCACTACAACTATACAAGACTATATGGTCAGATCATATGTTTTCGTACGTCATATGAATTCGTACTATGCATGCTTTTCAATGGAAATTGTGACGTCACAATGCATTCTTAATAGCACGAAAACCCATGAGACGAGGATACAACAATAATCAATCAGGGTTTTTTTATTCGCACAGGGTAAAGGAACGGTAAAATCTTAATAGCTATGAAACTTTCTCACTTTATCAAATATTACTATTTTGGATATTGCTTGCGTGTGTTAACTTGAACAGCCAAACTTTCCTTAGGCTAAACTGCGACTTCTAGACTTCTAGATGCATTGAGATTTGTAATCAGCACATCTCGACACTGTCAAAATTTTGGCGGGAGAAAAATAACAGATAAAATCCGGACTGGATACGGAATTATCCCGGTTTTTTTTTGAACGACCATTTAACTCCGAAAAACATTTACTAGAAAGATATGTTTTTACACAGGGACGAAGCTGGGACATAATATATTAGTATGATATTAATAGTCCCAGGATGAAGTAATGACGATTGAAATAAGTTTTTCTCAATTTAACTAAATCATCGACTATTTTTCCGAAAAGATACATTGCCAAGAATCTGTCCGGTTTAAGGGAGATAACCCAATTTGAAAACAATTATTTGTATCGGCAAGGAAGATAAACCGTCCTCGCTCCATATGGGGTCACTTGCCTTCTGCTTCTGCTTCTGCTTCTGCCTGATAATGGCCACAATCAACGAGCTGATTATTATGCCATGACATAGGTGCGCATACAGACCCCCTCCCCCACCCCCCAATTTGATAATTTAGTTCAGCTTTGTCAGAGAGGCTTTAAAGGCCTCGACTGACGGATGCTGATGCTACCCCAGGAGGGAGAGCGTTCCAATCCCTGATCGTTCTCGGGAAAAATGAGTATTTCCTGTAATCACTTCTGGATGCTGGAATTTGGAAACTTTTGTCGTGCATGTTCCTCGACAGTCGTGTTGGTTGCATAAGACGACCTTCCTTAGTTACAGCCACTTTGTTGTTTACTATTTTATAGAGCATAGTTAGTCTAGCGTCTTTTCGCCTTTTTTCCAGAGATGGCCATTCCAGGTGCTCAATCATTTTGCTGACACTTGAGTGGTTATGTTGTTTGTTGGAAACATATCTTTCTGCTCGTGTCTGGACCATTTCTAGACGATCTATTTCGGTTTTAAAGTATGGGTCCCATACTGGACTTGCATACTCTATCAATTTCTGAAGAATCATTTTTATTGTAATGTGATATAAAGGCATCTTATTTTATATGAAGTTTAAACTGTAAGAATGTTGACTGTCGCTGTCGATGACGATATATAAATACAAGAATGTCTCGTCTCGTGTACTGTCTTTGTGATTTATTATAATGAATGTCTACATGTATAACGTTTTCAACCAGAAAGCACGTGAGATTTATCTCATTGCATCATACATTATTTAATGTCCGTAACATTTGGACCCTGTTTATATATATGCTATTTTGATTTGACATTAGGCAATTTGCATCGGTGATAACTGTATCGCCATGCATTCTAAAGTTCCGATTTCATCAGAAGGGCCGTTTTTACTGTATAACAATCTTTGTTTATCGATGATGACCCAGATTTATCCGCTGAACTACACGTGTGATCAGATGTATCTAATAATTGCGTTATGTTGACTGTATCATGTGTATTGCTGTTGTGTTTCATTCCGCCGTAATATTTTGACTCTTATTAAACGTTATAGAATATTATGAGATCGAAGAATATCGCCATGGTTTTGAAGATTTCCAAGAAGACCTTTTCATTTTAAAGAAAAGATGATAAATTTATTCTGTACGAGAACATTTTATTTCTGACTATGTTGATTCAGAGACATATATACACAGAGATTGGCAACTGTAACAGTGGTCAGCGAAATCCAATTAAAAACACGCATCACACGAGACTTTAACGAGATCGCCATTTTGCATCTGATCATGACAAGTTCACCACCGCTTCGATTTTTATTTTACATCAAGCTTTTCAAAACAGCATAATGTAAGTATATATTTCAATTTCGTAAATTATTTACCTTGTTTTATTCAGTTTGTAGTACTTGTTAGTTAAAATATTATGACGATTAACGTTTTATTGTGGTCAATAATAAGGGGAAAGCTTGGCCGACATGGACGTTATGAAATTTTTTTACACGGACGTATTTTTTTATTAAAACCTTTTCATTCGAAAAGGAATAAAACCATTTATGAGATGAATCACTTTTCCCAAGACATACTGGTTTTGTGTAAATATGTTGAATTTTTCATTAAATCACCCACTTTGATGCAATTTACAATTAAAATTCAGCATTCTCGCTGTCGGCCACGTTCAATTTTTAAAATATAAAGACAGGCCCCTGTCCATGTCTACAGTCAATAAACTTTTCCATCTTTAGAGAATAATTATTCCCAGCATATATATGTCTCTGGTTGATTTTATGAATACAGATAATTTTCATGTTAATTTTGATCTACGTTATTTGTTTACTTTGAAATTAAGCTGATGTGAATGTGTTTATCATTTAGCGGTGTGATATTCATCATAAATAAAACCTTTAATTTCAGAGTATATAAGGTCTCTGATGATCATATGAAATTTGTATTCAGCTATTTATAATGATATCAGTTTGTCTAGTAGGAAATGCCATTAATGTGTGTTTATCACTGTAAGTGTTGTGTGAAAGTAATGCGTGCATAAGGTCATCCGAGGGAGGAGTCCGAGATGCCAGACTTTCGGTTTTGCAGCGTTGATCAATACGTTTGTTTTGAAATGGTTACTAGAGTGTCGAGAGATTAACTTTATTCATGTAAACTTTCAATTTTGGAAATAATTATAAATTGTATTTTTTTTAAACACATAAACATATTGACCATTGTAAAAAATTAGTATTTTTTTGTTTTGTGGGCGGGATGTTATATATCAGTATGTATGGTCGGATTATGTTTCTGTGTGTAAGAGAGAGTTGTTCCCCTTTTGCCAGTATTTTGTATTCTTGTTTGTGACGTCATCTTTGTCTGATTAAAATGTAGAAATGGAAGCAGATGTGTTTTTATCTGTCCGTATAAATAATCACTCCATCCTTGCTACCAGAGCTATTCCCCAAGTCTGTAACACATGTTACAGATCTTTTTATTATATCTGTAAAAAATATATTATTCTAAACAATAAAAATCTTCTCAATCTCAGTCTTGATGAAATTTCAAACAGGACTCAGTGTTAAGGTTAACTCTAAGGAAGGCAGTTCATCAAGTTCGAGTTATATTTGTCATGATCATCAGACACCGGCATAGTTTAATAATTCTGTATTTTTTTTTCTTTCTCATAGTTTAGAGTCATTCCATTTGCTGAACATCTTTCCAAGACGGAGACTACTGTAGAATTTTCCAATAACATAACAAATTAACCGTAATATCTGACAGGAATGTGCACCCTAATAACATGATAAAAGATGGCCAGTTTCATTTTTATCATACTGAATGTTCTTTTTGCTTAAGTTTGTTCATTGTGTTGAATACTATTTGTTGACAATTTAAATGTTCCCATTTTTGTGCATTTGTTGATGGAGAATTGTATTATGGACAATCATACCAATATACTCTAGTATAAGAAACAAAAAGATAATATTTTTGTTTAATATATTTTATTTATTCATTTAGTCATACAGATAAACAAATATACAACAAACATATAAACCATACATCAAACATACACAAAACACTCATATATATTATTCTTTTCGTTCAGGCATGTAGAAAATCAAACACATCGAAATGTAAGAACATACATATATACATATGCCATTGAACATTCATCTTAAATATACATTTTTTAAATTAACAATCTCATACTTTTTCTCTCATATGCTCATGTCACTCATTCATTTATTCCACTGCATACACATTTCACCCAATATTCAAACATTTATATTCACATTCACACATATAACCTATATCATAAAGCACTAAAATACATACTTTCTATGTTGTGATGTTACACTATTGTTTCAGAAAAAGGGTGAAGGTTTGGTACCATTAAAACGTTTAAACCCGCTGCATTTGTTTGCACCTGTCCTAAGTCAGGAATCTGATGTTCAGTAGTTGTCGTTTGTTGATGTGGTTCATAAGTGTTTCTCTTTTCTCGTTTTTTATATAGATTAGACCGTTGGTTTTCCCGTTTGAATGGTTTTACACTAGTAATTTTTTGGGGCCCTTTATAGCTTACTGTTTGGTGTGAGCCAAGGCTCCGTGTTGAAGACCGTACTGTGACCATTTTCTTTGACTGAAGTTGCTCCTATGTTTAGATTTCTCTTAAGGAAGCCTATTGTTTAGATTTTTAGATTTCTCTTAAGGAAGCCTATTGTCCTATTGGATTTGTTACATATGTTATTGATATGATCATTCCACTTCAGTTCAGATGTGAAGGTGCAACCAAGGTATTTAGCACTTTTGACAGGTTCAAGTTTGTGGCCATGCAATGTGTACGATGTTGGAATGGTGTTGTTTTTGCGGCTGATGGTAAGAACGTTACATTTGTCCGGATGGAAGGACATTTTCCATTTGACTTCCCATGTTCCCAGTTTGTCCAGGTCGTTTTGGAGGTCGTTTGAGTCTTTGTCAGATGAGATGGTAAGATATGCTATTGTGTCATCAGCAAATAGGCGGACAGTGGATTTGACCCCATCTGGCATGTCGTTGATGTAAAACAAGAATAATGTAGGACCAAGTACAGAGCCTTGGGGAACTCCAGATTCTACATCAATATGTGATGAGCTCTCTCCATCCACTACTACTGCTTGCGTTCGATGGGATAAGAAGCTGACAATCCATCTATTGATTTTACCACTGATACCGTAATGTTCTAGTTTGTGTACCAGGAGACTATGACTGACTTTGTCAAATGCCTTTGAGAAATCCATTATGAGAACATCTGTCTGTTTACCTGCACTCATATTTTTAGTGATGTCATCCACGAATTCGATTAGTTGGGTTTCGCACGAGCGTTTACTACGGAAACCATGTTGTAACGGATAGAGGATTTGATGTTGATCAGCATGCTTCATGATATGGCTTGTAACTATATGCTCTATTAGTTTGCAGCAAATGCAAGTTAAAGAGATTGGTCTATAGTTTTCTGCTTTATATCTTTCTCCTTTCTTGTATACTGGTGAGGTCCACGTTTAATGGTCGCACATTTTCTTTCAATTTTGAAACTGATATAACTTGAAAAACAAACAGTATCATTTATTTACTCACATGAAACAAACCGGGATGCGGTATTCAGTATGTAGGTGAAACTGGACGATATTTATCTAAACGCACTCAAGAACATCTGTATCGTTTTAAAAGACCCAATAAATTCAAAAGTATCATTTATCAACACCCTAAGAAGCACAATCATCGTTTTAAATATTAAGCAGTTCAACCTTTAGAAGTAGTAAATAAGCAGCCTGGTGAATCTCATTCAAAGTTTGTACGATCACGGAAAATAATTGAATTAAATTGGATTAAAAAATTACAGACAGTCTACCCTCTCGGTCTTAATGATAATATCATGGGAATTGGTGATATATCAAGAACCGATTCTGTTAACATTTTGGATATAGTTTCTAAAACTGTTCGTAAAAACCGTTCTCATGGTCGTAGAAAAAATCGCAATCAAAGAAAATTTCGGACCAATCATACCAATATTTCGGACCTAATTTCTATTTAAAAAAACAACGGCAGACATTATCTGTTAACAAAGCTCTGTTCATTACCGGTTAATAAGTTAAATAAAATTTTAGAGGATTGCAACACAATTTCATATAGCAGTCCTAAGTATGAAATCGTTCAAATTATAATGGCATATTGTTATTCTAAACTGTTTCCCAAAATTGATCGCCCTGAAGATCATAAAAAACAGTTTATTAAAATAAAGTATGTCAATAAAGGTTTTGATTTTGTAAATATTGCCGGTATTTTTAACGACCATTCTGTTAAAGAACAAATTCCGGGATATTTTGATAATACTGAGCTCCCTCTTATTTGTTTTATTTACAAGAAATCTACCCGGAAATTTGTGTTTAATTATAGCCAATTGTGTAAAGATGTTAATATCAGTGAAAATACACCTACTTCATGTAATTGCAGTAATTCCGAATACATTTATGGACCCATTTCCCATGTTATAACAGGAGATCTTAACATCGTTCAAGACCGAGAGTTAAAATCATTCCTCAGTAAAGGACCTAAATATCGTCCCCCGTCATGCAATTATTAATTGGAATGAGTGTCGTAATATCATCCACGACTCACTCCATACTTACTGTTTGAAATGGATAAAACGGGAAAAAGCTGACAAAAAATCTTTGGACTCTTTTTTTAATTCAGTAATGAACATAGTTGATATACGTATTCAACATTTTAAAGAACATTTTACTCTTAACAATAACCACAATAAACCTATTTCTCGTATCAAACATAAACTAAAAGAACTAGCCAAGGAATTTGTTTTTGTCCCGGCCGATAAAGCTGCTAATAATATTATTATTGTTTGACGTAAATTTTACATTGAGTTTCTGAAAAAAGAAATCACCAATTCACCAACATTCCAACTGACTCCATTTTCAGAAAACGACACCTGTAACAAACATAAACTTTTAGCTACCGCTTTACAAGCAGAACCAAATACAATGAAAGTCCCAACTATGTATTGGCTTCCGAAGCTACACAAAACACCTTACAAATATAGATTTATTTCGTCTTCAAGCCATTGTTCCACTACTAAATTGTCTATTCTTCTTACCAGTACACTTGGTACAATCAAAAACCTGATAATAAATTGTTCAAATATGGCCTTCGAAAATAGTGGAATTAATTACTTTCAATCTAATTAAAATATAGATCTCGGATTTCGTTATACTACGTTATACTACGTATGTAGTATAACGTAGTATAACGAAATCCGAGATCTATATTTTAATTAGATTGATGCTTCCCCTCTCTTTGAAGTATATATAGGGAAAAATTGATAGCACAAAAACATGAAAATCTGCCCCAATTCAAATAAGGCCGCAATAACCGTGAAAGGGCATTCTTTCCGTAGTTCTAATTGTGGAACCTATTGTACATATTTTCATGAAGTAAGATGTTTATGACACCTGAGGACCATTACTGTGTACAAAAAAAAAAACCCTGATTTTAATACAAATATTGCGCACAGAAATAAGAGTAAGCAATTTTAAAGGAACACTATAATTTCTTTTATCCCTGCATGTGGCTTCCTGTTGTAATGAAAAATAGATTCATATTCCACTATTCACTCTAAAAATTACAATAAAAATAAGTTAGTATAATCGTCCAAGCTTCACACGACAAAAAAAAATTTAATGCATGTATAGAAATTAAAAAAAATCAGAATGAAAAACAAAAACCATAAAATATAACGTGAGGGTACACAAATTGCACCTATTTTGTCGTTTTTTTTTTACTACGTTTACTTCAGACGAAAGTTTCCATTCTGTGTTTAGTTTTTAGATGTATCTTTAATTACTACATAGTTCCACAAATTTTATATGGAATACATACTTAATCATACAAAAATGGGGCTGAAACGACCTCCAAACGACCCAATATTCTGTAATGACGACATCCAAGCTTAAATTCACATTCGTAAAATTCAAACAACTGATGTTTTGTTTTATTTCTCCAGATTTTCAGAACAATTTGACAATAGTACATAAAATTAAGAATGGAAATGGGGAATGTGTCAAAGAGACAACAACCCGACCAAAGAGCAGAAAACAGCCGAAGGCCACCAATGGGTCTTCAATACAGCGAGAAAATCCAGCACCCGGAGGCGTGCTTCAGCTAGACTCACTATTCATTGTGTAAGAAATATATGCCTTGGACATTATTCAATTGCTCATTTTCAAAAGTTGACTTTTTGGGTACTCGGTGTAATTTGGGTATACTTTGACGTTTATGTGTTATTGTAGTCTCAGGTTGAACGTACAGGCTGAAACGGTATCTATCCATCGAACTTATTTATTTGAACTTAAAAGTTCAAGACATTCTCTGTTGCATATTTGGATTTCATATATCTTGTGACAAAGAACAACTTCAGGGGCGGATCCAGCCATTTATAAAAGGGGGGATAAAGGGGGAGGGGGGTTTCCAACTATATATGTCACCATTCAAATGCATTGTCAAGAACCCCCCCCCCCCCTTTGGATCCGCCACTGAACTTGAAGATGGATATACCCTTTTCAGACGGTCCATGCTATGCCTTATTTAGAGTCCTGAGCTTATTTTAAAAAGACTAATCTGATGTTCAGTAGTTGTCGTTTGTTGATGTGGTTCATAAATGTTTCTCGTTACTCGTTTTTTATATAGATTGGACCATTGGTTTTCTCGTTTGAATGGTTTTACACTAGTAATTTTTGGGGCCCTTTATAGCTTGCTGTTCGGTGTGAGCCAAGGCTCCATGTTGAAGACCGTACTTTGACCTATAATGGTTTACTTTTATAAATTTTGACTTGGATGGAGAGTTGTCTCATTGGCACTCATACCACATCTTCTTATATCTATAAATACAGTATATAAACTGTACGAAATATGCAAAAAAGAAAATATTTAATGTGGCTAGCCGTTGCATGCACTATTTACATAATAGTTATTGAAAAACTGGTCATTATCGTGATATATAGACTGCCCAAAGGACAGTGGTATTGACTAAGACAGCGATAATGACTGAGCCGTAGGCGAGGTCATTATTGCTGTCGCAGTCAATACCACTGTCTTACTGGCAGTCCGTGTATCACGACAATGACCAGTTCTTCAATAAGTATTATGTTTATTTCATTGAGGAACCATGTTTTTAAAAATTCTCATAAATTCAAATTGTTCAAAACTAACTCGCGTTATTGTACGATTTCTACAGGAAAGAGTGAAGACCAGTCATAATGATAACTATAAGTCACTATACCATTCATTTGCAATTTTTTCAGTATATGAAAACAAAATAAAGTTATCTATAATTTTACATCAACGAAAACATATGGTAAACAATTCAACAACTTCAATATAAAATTGAAATCAGGAAAATGTTTTATTAAAGGGACATCTCTCTAAACAGAGAAACCACGCCCCCATTGATCATTAACATGAACAAGTCTGTTAACGACCGGTTTTCCGGACCTTGTTTTTCTGTTAACGACGATAGAAATTATTACTGAATAATAAAGAATGTCATGTGGCCCCTTGTTATCCAATAAGAGAAGTTATTTCTTAACCGATATGAAATAAAAAATATATAATTAATTTCAAAATCATATAAGAGTTGTAAAGTAACATATCAAGTCATTGTATTTCTGATAAGATTCAATGCGTTAAAAAATATGTTCTACGTTAAAAACTAAGTTGGTGCACCAAAATAAATTTAATCCTTTAAATCTATATTCCATCACCTAGACAATAATAAGATATTCTTTAGATACACATTTTTATACGACCGCAAAAATTAAAAATTTTTTGGTCGTATATTGGTATGACGTTGGCGTCGTCGTCGTCGTCGTCGTCGTCGTTGTCGTCGTCGTCGTCGTCTGGCGTCGTCCGGCGTCGTCCGAAGACACATTGGTTTTCGCACTCTAACTTTAGTTTAAGTGAATGGATCTCCATGAAATTTCACCATAAGGTTCAATACCACGAAAGGAAGGTTGGGATTGATTTTGGGGGTTATGGTACCAACAGTTAAGGAATTAGGGGCCAAAAAGGGGCCAAAAATAAGCATTTTTATAACTTTCAGACAATAACTTGTGTGTAAGTGTATGGATCTCTCTGACATTGTACCACAAGGTTCCATATCACAAAGGGAAGGCTGTAATTGATTTTGGGGGTAATTGCCTCAAAATGTTAGGAATTAGGGGCCAAAAAAGGGGCAAAAAACAAGCATTTTTCTAGTTTCATGACAATAACTTGTGTGTAAGTGTTTGGATATTTCTGAAATTGTACTACAAGGTTCCATATCACAAAGGGAAAGCTGGAATTGAGTTTGGGGGTAATTGCCCGAAACGTTTAGGAATTGGGGGCCAAAAAGGGGCCAAAAATAAGCATTTTTCTAGTTTCCAGACAATAACTTGTGTTCAAGTGTATGGATCTCTCTGAAATTGTACTGCAAGGTACCATACCACAAAGGGAAGGCTGGGATTGAGTTTGGGGGTGATGAATCATAAGGGGGTTCAAAAAATTTGGGGGGGGGGATTTTTTTTTTTTTTTTTTTCTTTTTTTCCTTTTTTTTTTCTTTTAAAATTTTCCATTTTAAGTTGGTTATTTCTGATTTATATTTAAAAGCAAATAATAATGATATGGTAGGAGATACACACCAAACAGGATGTGTAAATTATTATATAATAAGTATTGTGCAATAGCAAGAAATTTTCAATTGCACAGTATTGCACAATAGCAAGAAATCTTCAATTGCACAGTATTGCGCAATAGCAAGAAATCTTCAATTGCACAGTATTGCGCAATAGCAAGAAATATCCAATAGCACAATATTGCGCAATAGCAAGAAATTGTCAATTGTACAGTATTGCGCAATAGCAAGAAATATTCAATTGCACAGTATTGTGCAAAAGAAGATACTTCGTATAAATTGCTTATTTCTTGATCAATTTCAATGGGGTTTTATTCTTGAATTCTTGGGGTTCTTTAATATGCTGAATCTAACCGTGTATTTAGATTTTTAATTTTGGGTCCCGTTTTTTAAATTGGTCTACATTAAGGTCCAAAGGGTCCAAAATTAAACTTAGTTTGATTTTAACAAAAATTGAATTCTTGGGGTTCTTTGATATGCTGAATCTAAACATGTGTTTAGATTTTTGATTATGGGCCCAGTTTTCAAGTTGGTCCAAGTTGGGTCCTAAATTAAACTTTGTTTGATTTCAACAAAAATTGAATATATGGGGTTCTTTGATATGCTGAATCTAAACATGTATTTAGATTTTAGATTTTTGGCCCAGTTTTCAAGTTGGTCCAAATTGGGGTCCAAAATTAAACTTTGTTTGATTTCAACAAAAATTGAATATATGGGGTTCTTTGATATGCTGAATCTTACCATGTATTTAGATTTTTTATTTGTGGGCCCGCTATCAAATTGGTTCATATTGAGGTCAAAAGGGTCCAAAATTAAACTTTGTTTGATTTCATCAAAAATTGAATTATTGGGGTTCTTTGATATGCCAAATCTAACCGTGTATTTAGATTTTTAATTTTGGGTCCTGTTTTTTAAATTGGTCTACATTAAGGTCCAAAGGGTCCAAAATTAAACTTAGTTTGATTTTAACAAAAATTGAATTTTTGGGGTTCTTTGATATGCTGAATCTAAACATGTGTTTAGATTTTTGATTATGGGACCAGTTTTCAAGTTGGTCCAAGTTGGGGTCCAAAATTAAACTTTGTTTGATTTCAACAAAAATTGAATATATGGGGTTCTTTGATATGCTGAATCTAAACATGTATTTAGATTTTAGATTTTTGGCCCCGTTTTCAAGTTGGTCCAAATTGGGGTCCAAAATTAAACTTTGTTTGATTTCAACAAAAATTGAATATATGGGGTTCTTTGATATGCTGAATCTTACCATGTATTTAGATTTTTTATTTGTGGGCCCGCTATCAAATTGGTTCATATTGAGGTCAAAAGGGTCCAAAATTAAACTTTGTTTGATTTCATCAAAAATTTAATTATTGGGGTTCTTTGATATGCCAAATCTAACCGTGTTTTTAGATTTTTAATTTTGGGTCCCGTTTTTTAAATTTGTCTACATTAAGGTCCAAAGGGTCCAAAATTAAACTTAGTTTGATTTTAACAAAATTTGAATTCTTCGGGTACTTTGATATGCTGAATCTAAACATGTGTTTAGATTTTTGATTATGGGACCAGTTTTCAAGTTTGTCCAAGTTGGGGTCCAAAATTAAACTTTGTTTGATTTCAACAAAAATTGAATATATGGGGTTCTTTGATATGCTGAATCTAACCATGTATTTTGATTTTGGACATTGGACCATAATAGGTAAATTAAAAAAATTGAAGTTCTTAGACCACATTCTTTCTGTGTCAGAAACCTATGCTGTGTCAAATATTTAATCACAATCCAAATTCAGAGCTGTATCAAGCTTGAATGTTGTGTCCATACTTGCCCCAACTGTTCAGGGTTCGACCTCTGCGGTCGTATCAAGCTGCGCCCAGCGAAGCATTTTATTGTTATTTAAAGCTAAAGCTTTATAAAAATAATATAGGGGTTGATTGCCAATGAGAAAACTACTCACCAAAGACCAGAGGACGAGGATGTAGGCAATTATATTTTCGACATTACAGGGGATAGAAAATCAAAAGTATGGCAAAATCTTATTCAAGAATGTTGTTATAAAGTTAAAAATATTGATTATTTCAAAAATAATAAATAAATCTAATGATTCTCAATTTCCACCATCTTTAAAGCCAGATCGATATACTTTCGTAAATGATGCATGAATCTTGTTTTGTGTCTTTGGATCAGAGATAATTTAATAAAGTATATATATTTTTAGATATTAAATAAAGGGAAATCGATGTTGTTTTAACAAATACATCGAATTGAGTCACCAGTGCTTATTTACCATGTTTACGTAACAAAACCGAGCTCCTATAAAGAAAAATAAGCCATTATCTTTTTATTTTATTTTGTCGAATTAACATGTGAAAAAGGAGCACATTGAAACTTTTATTAAAATAGTGATTTAGTCAATATCATGACTATAGATTTATATTTAAATGTTGATCATATTGTTGTTTCGTTATGGTTTAATACACATGGGTGCACATTTAAAAATAACCTCGACAAACGCCATGTTTCTTTTTGTATTGGATTTACTAGTATACGATCTAATTGGATTAAAAACATATTTCATACGGTATATAAGGATCTAGAGACAATAACAAACCAATTGATGTTAGCTTCAGGATATAGTGGCAATGTATTCTTTTTTTACACTTACAAACGATAACTTTCGTTTTCTCAAGGGATTACACTTTGTTTTTTAATGGAAGGGAGGGATTTTTCAAGGAGGGGAAATTATTTTCTCTTTGTTGGTACACCAATTTATCTATTTCGTGTGGCATTGTCGATGCCATTTTTTTTTTAAATTTTTGTTACATTTATTTCCTATATTTTGTTGGACAGAGTATTCATTATCATCCTGTCTTGAGCAAATCTACTTGTTTTCATGCAGTTCTTACAGGGCCAGGTTATTCATTTAGAAAACCTTATGTACGTCCCATAAAAATATACTGGTCTTCCCTTATATTTACACATTAGTAAATATCAAAGTTAATTGTAGGTGTTCAATCATTACCAACAAACAATAACTGCGTCATCAAAAACTTTAAGTTTGAATTTACAATTAAGAATCATGTCGATGTTATTTATATTTGACATATATATATATATATATATTCATAAGATTTATAAAAGGTGCTGTCAGAATTTAGTCCATAACTTTCAGCGAATTTTGAGGACTTGCTCGGGTCCTTGGACCTTAGAATTCAGTAAAAAACAAAGAAATTGGCAACCTAGATGACTAAAGGTGCATGGTATCTTTTTGGTCCAATATCGTTAAAGATTCATTGTTAAGTATATTTTATATTTTATCCAATCGTTTGATGTGTTTGAGCTTTTGGTTTTGCCGTTTGATTAGGGACTTTCCTTTTTAGAATTTTCCTCGGAGTTCAGTATTTTTGTGATTTTACTTTTTTTAGACAACTTTATAATCTTATAACTAGTTAATTTTTTTCTCGTAACGTAAGCATAGACATACAAAGAGTGGTTCATGGTCGTATCCGTCGGGACTTTCTGAAAATAATTAGGACCGGTTGTGTGATGCAAGATCTAATTCGTATCAATTTGTTTTAATTTTAGAGTTCTAGCTGAAGATTGCCTCAAAATTACAAGGTGTATACGCGGGACAGATGACGATAGAACATAATCATGTCATTTATAGGAAAGGCGTGGCAGCATGTGAAACATTGGTGGAATGGGATAGATGGAAAACGTAAGATTTTTATTGTTTCGGAATCGTTTATGACCCATTTTGTATAGGATTCATGTTCCAATTCAGTATTCTCGTAGTATTGGTTTAGCCCTCTTGGCAATGTGAGCTATTTCCATCACTTGCAGTCCGTCTTCGTCATTGCCCTTTGTCTAACCAGACCGTCGTCTTAAACGTAAAAAAAAATCTTGGAAGACAATAGACCAATTTAAATCAAACTTAGATTGAATAATCCTAAGGGAATCTTGCATAAAATTTGAGTTGTTTCGTTCCGGCTTATCAGCCAACATGGCCACCATTGCTTAAAATAAACATTAGGGTGAATTGAAATAATTGATGAAATCAGGAAAATTTTTCAACAATACTGGATTTACAAAAGTGTTAAATAATCGAAACTATTTGGTGTCTCTTTATAGGAGTAATGGCCCTTAAAGAGTACATTAAATGCTACCAATTATAAAGATTTGATTCAAGTGACAAAAAAAAAGTTATCCCAGATAAAGAATTTAAATCTGTTTAATAATGCTAGAGATATTTACAGAATACAACCTGTTCGTCATTTATAGCACAAATTACCGCTTTAGTGAGATAAGCCTTGGAGAGTAGACCCCGTCTTTTTCTATTCGACGGAGGTTATGCATACTATAAATGTGGTATTAGGAGGGTTAGTATAAGACAATTTCGAAAAGTCGTCTTCATAGACACTTTCACCGACACCGATACCTACACTGACTACAAGAATATAGGGACCGCATCAAAATGTCGAAATATACTGAATGTATGACATCGTAAAACTTGGTTGCAGAGGAAAACAATATTCTGTAATTTGATTTTACATATTTTTTATGCTGAATAGGAGCGCTCTGATTAGTTTTGGATTATTTTAAGTAATAATTTTGTGGCTTCCATCTGTTTTTTTTTAACTGTCTCGCAGTATGCAACCATTCAAACGGAATACAGTGGTATTATAGCATATACATTAAGTTAACATGTCACCATTTCTTTTAAATGTGCTCTAGCATATTTGTCTACCCAAATCTATATGTTTTTTTGTTAAATTTCAATCGAACACTACTTTTCATCATTGACTCAACGTTGAAATCTGACGTTTATTCAATATTTAATCAACGTTGTTGTGCCTGCTGGGTAGACCATTGCATAGCTGCATGAACACATAGATATAACGGAGGGCAGAGGTTATACGGATGTGACAGAGATCTGCCAAGTATTGATCATCAACGGATAGCCATGACATTAAATGCTAACATTTAATCAAATTCAATTATTGAATATATATTGTGCATTGGACCAAAGTAGCGAATGTGTTTAGGAATAGCATCATCAATTTAAGCGGACAGGGTACTCCTCGCAGTAGATGGTCCCTACCATTTAATACAGGAGATCCAATTAATAATGTGATATAGGATGAGAGATCGCCAGACAGATGTAAGAGAAAGAATTCTTCCCATATGGGTCCCGCAGGTTTATTAGTATTTCACCGATAGGGATTTTCCCACCATAGATAGGTACGTCCAAATTCAAAATGCATTCGAAGAAGTGGACAGCAGGCATGTTTCCCACCATCATTACAGAGACAATACTCTAACTCAAGAATATGACCAGAAACCAGTGAAATCCCGAAGACCAGTATTAATGGTATACGGACAAGGCCTCTAGCTCATTTTGACACTGCAAAACATTAAATCCCTTGATATACACCAGACAATACTAAAAGGCAAGAAACAAACAGTCGCTGCAGCATTCAAAGTAAGATCTGAAAGTATAGAGGTGTTAAATACAATTAGACGTTCCAGCACAATTGTCAGTCTTTTATGGAAAAACGTGGTTAAAAAAAATCCTACAATATAATGGATATTCGCAAATCATATTTCGAAAAAAAAAAATGGAATTCATAAAAGGGAGTGTAATACGCCTATTTCAAGGAATAAAAAAACAACTTTCAAGTACTCGCAACGAAAAAAAAAATCATGTTATCAATTTTTGTAATAAAATGTATGAAAATAATGGAATTATTTTTGGATTGTAGAAACTTTTTTGGATGTTATAGATAGATAACGTGCTTTTGATGATCCTTTCAATTCGGTTGACAGTTATGATCTCTCAACTCTTTACACTACACTTTAATACTATCTATGAAACATAAGATTTCTTATTTTAATAAATGGTTTTTGAACATCGTGATTGCAAATTTCTTTTCTGCAACTGATTTAACGCATGCATCTGTAATGAAAAAATAAATATGATAGATACTTGAACTGTGTTCAATGAGATGATTAAAATTTCCAAAATTGGTTTTCAACTCCTTTTGGAGTTATTGTCCTTAAATGACCATGTTAGCCAGTACTTTGTGATTTTGCCTATTATCTTGAGAGCTATAATAAATGGATGGGATGAAATTTAAATAGCAAAAATGATCAGCAAAACAAGATCGACATATAAGTCTACATAGCCCAAAATGTCTGTCAACTCCTTATAGTAAAATTCGTAAGGGTTCCGCGGAACCCAGTGTCTCGCCTACTTTTTCTGTTAATCGCAGGCTCAACAAAAATGAGGAAGTTAATCAATAAAAATATTCCTCTTGATACTATCTTTTGATTGAAAGAAGCTTCTGTCCAAGTTTGGTAAAAATCCAGGATAGTTTATGAATCTAATAAATGTTTAAAAACTTTAACTGCAGACTGAATGTAATGTTAACTGGAAGAAAACAAAATTTCCTTCTAGATACTAGCATTTGATCATAAACAAGCTTCTGTCCAAGTTTGGTACAAATCCAAAATAGTATAAGAAAGTTATTAAAATTTTAAAAACTTTAACCACAGAGTGAATATGTTGTTTCCTGGCAGAAAATCTAAGTCCATTTAAAAGTAAAATATGGAAAAAATGGATTTATTTTTTTACAAAATTTCCTTCTAGATACTAGCTTTTGATCATAAACAAGCTTCTGTCCAAGTTTGGTACAAATCAAAAATAGTATAGGAAAGTTATTAAAATTTTAAAAACTTTAACCACAGAGTGAATGTGTTGTTTCCTGGCAGAAAATCTAAGTCCATTTTTAAAAAAGTAAAATCAGGAAAAAATGGATTTATATTTTTACAAAATTTACTTCTAGATACTATCTTATGATCATAAACAAGCTTCTGTCCAAGTTTGGTACAAATCAAAAATAGTATAGGAAAGTTATTAAAATTTTAAAAACTTTAACCACAGAGTGAATGTAATATTTCCCGGCAGAAAAACTAAGTCCATTTATAAGTAAAATACGGAAAAAATGGAATTTTATTTTTACAAAATTTACTTCTGGATACTATCTTATGATCATAAACAAGCTTCTGTCCAAGTTTGGTAGAAATCCAGAATAGTTTAAGAAAGTTATTAAAATTTCAAAAACTTTAACCACAGAGTGAATATTTGTGGACGCCGCCGACGACGACGACGACGACGACGACGCCGACGGAATGTAGGATCGCTATGTCTCGCTTTTTCGACTAAAGTCGAAGGCTCGACAATAAAATGACTGCGAATGACCTTAATACCAATGATGTTTCGTATTTGCCTGTTATTTAGTCTGCAGGACAAGACCAACTAAATGTCAAGATTTACTAAATTGTCAGTTAACTCTTTATAGGAGTTATTTCCCTTTAATGATGGTTTTTACCATTAGAAAAACTTTGATGGATAACGAAAACTGTAAACAACAAAATTTATCACCAAGACAAGAATACCAATAGGCCGAACCAAACCGAACTTGTCAGTAGACTCCTTTTAGAAGTATTAATAATTTTAAATGACCGCGTTAACAATTATTTTGTACTTTTTTGCCTAAAACTATAGTAATTGGAAAAAAATGGGGATTTAAAATTATCAGCAAGACATAATAACCAAAAAGAGATTTAAGCTATGAATTATGCTCTACTCTACAATGTTGGAGTCACTATATTGAAGATCCACATTGATTTAGGCGAGTGACACTGGCTCTTTAGAGCATCTAGTTATGTTTTGTCGCGGTGTTATGCGTCTATTGACGATTTATGACATAAATTTTAATCGCAAAATTAATTAACACTAGACTTTAACAAACGTTATTGATCTTGTTTTCTTCCTGCAACTGATCTATGAAAGTCCCATTTGCATTTTAATTGTATACTTTATTAAACAAAAACCATGTTTCACTATTTTGTATTTGAAGATGGTGTTTGTATAGACCAATATCCAAAAGAAAAGGTTCTTATCGGAATAGGAGGAAGTACCAAATTATCAGCTAACGTGACGACCTCGTCTCCGGAATCGTTCATAAAATGGCACAAGGTGGAAGGTAACAAATCAATCAACCTCCGAACAGATTCTATCAAATATTCCGGAAGTTCTTGTTCTATGCCGATACCAGAACTGGTTATACACGATGTAGACAAAGCAGACGACGGTGTTTACCATTTATCTGTTACTACAGTCACTGGAACTGTTACCGGGCCAAAAGTTCTTCTGAATGTTTTTGGTGGTAAGATATTAACACGTATATATTGAATGAAAAACAAACAGTTTAAATATTACAGTTTTATTATGTATTTGTAATTATTTTCCAATTCTTTTTCTAAACCAGATTTTGATTGAAAATAACTTTTTAATTAATGTCAGGTGGTACATTCATAAGGGTCTGGATGGGGTTTACAAAATAGATAACAATCAGTCCAAGAAAAAATAATAGGCAAGCATGGCATAAACTTGTCAACAATAATTGATAGCTAAGGTATAAAGAACAGAGAATAATTGGCAAAAAAGAATAGAGAAAAATGCGAACAAGAGTAAAGAATACAGAAAAGAAGACCTCCTTTATCCAGAACCTCATAGAAGATAAAGAACGACCGGACCTCCTCATTTCATCAGTATGGAGTGAATGTCTTCTTAACCTCTTTCACGTCTAGGTTAATCGGTGTTTACTCTTACCTTCTTTGTTTTTGTTAAATGTTTTATACAGACATGATTTAACCCACCCGTTGATCCATTGTTTAACAAAATTCCCTTAATGTAAAAAATATACCTTTTCAGATCCAGTTATTTCATTGCCGAAAGAGGAACGCAACTTTCTTCGATACTATCTCCTTTGTCAGACAATAGCCACTGAATCAGTTCGATTGTATTTCACGAGAAAAGTTCCGGAACCAACACTGTCAACGCATTTGAATACTCACAAGAGCAATCTACAATTTAGTTACTGGAAATGTACGAATGACCAGTTAACTATCCTGTTTCCAGGTAGCTATAAATTTGTCAGATTTTAAAGTATTAATCTCGTTGATACATACACAACTTAGACGATCGTCATATCAACTTGGCAGGATTGAATCGATATTGCCATGCTAGGATAGATGAGTTTCTTTTCCTATGATTAGAAATGGTCTCTAATATTTGTCATTAATTTGTTTGATACGCCACATGTTAATTAAAGGAGGACGTGTGATAAAGCTACCTTTTTGGCCCCTTGAACATGCAAATCAAATTTTAATTAAATATGCCTTTCTAAATGCGTTAATAGATATTCACACAACAACTAACCCTATTTCTCGTATCAAACATAAGCTAAAAGAACTCGCCAAGGAATTTGGTTTTTGTCCCGGCTGATGTGGCTGCTAATAGTTTCATTATTGTTTGACGTAAATTTTACATTGAGGTTCTGCAAATGAAATCACGAATTCACCAACATTCCAACTGACTCCATTTTCAGAAAATGACATCTGTAACAAACATAAACTAGTAGCTTCTTCTTTACAAGCAGAACCAAATACAATGAAAGTTTCCACAATGTACTGCCTTTCGACGCTGCACAAAACACCTTGCAAATATAGATTTATTTCGTCTTGAAAGCATTGTCCCACTACTAAACTGTCTATTCTACTTACTAGTACACTTGGTACAATCAAAAACCTGGTAATAAATTGTTCCAATAAGGTCATAGTGGAATTAATTACTTTTGGAGTGTCAAAAATTTCGTTTGAATACTTGATAATTTGCATGCTTATATTGGTGATTTCGAATCTATTCAAAGTTTTCATTTTTCTACCCTATATACCATTTTGCCTCATATTCTTATTTAGAAAAAAATCACACACCTAATTAAATGGGCATTTAAAAAGTCAGAATGCGAATATATATATGTCCAAACAGTTTTAGGTCATTTTTTAGTAACAACAAACAAAAGATATTTGTCAATTGGACCTGCTTTGATACTTTAATTGCCCTTGAATTTTTACTAGATAACATTTTTGTTCGCTATGGGGATTCCGTATTTCGTCCAGTTATCGGATTTCCATCGGGTACTAAATGTTCACCACTTAATGCGGACCTGTTTTTTTTATTGTTATGAGTTACAATTTTTGACTAAAATCAGCAAAGACCCATCGAAACAACATCTCATAATGTAATAACACTTTGAGATATTTGGATGATATATTTGCTCTCAATGACGACTTCAGTATGTACACTAAAGAGATTTATCCGGCTGAACTGACTTTAAATGAAGCTAATACTTACAATAAACACTGCCCTTTCCTGGATCTTGATATCTATATCATTAACGGTAAGCTTAATATAAAAATGTCGGATAAAAGAGACAATTTTTCATTTCCTATTGTTAAATATCCATTTTTAGATGGTAACGTTTCCTTGTCATATCGCTCGTGTATGTAACAACGTATTTGATTTTAACGAAAGGAATCTCTGTATAACTGAACAATTATTACACCAGGGTTTTCGATATCACAAACTAGCCAAACATTTACTAAATTGTATCATCGGTACAAGGACATCATTCGTAAATATAAATCAACATGCAGACATCTTATACGTTCAGGTATTTCACATCCAATCTTTTATGGTAATATTCTTCACAAAGCAAAACAAAAATGTTTGCATTCACCTAAGTAGCTAACCAAACCTTTAAACAGATTTATTCAGACGGAATATAGTTACGATACTGTTGTCAGGTCATGAAAGATTGTATATTTTGGTTTTAATATTGATTACTCATATGGTCTTTGCATCGGAAATAAACAAATTTATTCTAAAACCAGTTGTTGGCATGATACGGGTTATGTTCTTCTCATATATTTTATGATGGTATCAAACTAAACCTCTAATGGGAGGGATTGTGCTTGATTTTGATATGACGAAGACCAAATCGTTCAATCAGTTTAATTGAGGTCTGGAGCTGGCATGTCAGGCATACACTGCTAGTAATCCTTTGCTAATTTATGTATCATTGTCATTTTGCTAAGTTTCTTTAATTTGTTACCTCTTCTGACATCGGACTCGGACTTCTTTTAAACTGAGTTTTACTGTGCGTATTGCTGTGTGTTTGTTTTTTCTACATTGGCTAGAGGTATAGGGGAAGTGCTGAGATCTCTCTAAACATGTTTAACCCCACCACATTTGTGCGCATGTCCCAGGTCAGGAGCCTCTGTTAGTTAGTCTTGTATGATTTTTAATTTTAGTTCATTTATAAAATTTGGAGTTTAGTATGACGTCCATTTTCACTGAGCTAGTACACATTTTTGTTTAGGAGCTAACTAAAGCCCGCCTACGGGTGCAGGATTTTCTCGATGTGTTGAAGACCCATTGGTGGCCATCGGCTATTTTCTGCTCTTTGGTCGGTTTGTTGTCTCTTTCCATTCTCAATTTTATGATACACCAGACTGTCAATCATCAGTATCATTAGTATCTATATTTTGTAAATTTTTTCTTACATTGTTGCATGAGGGCTCCAAACGTCTTGCATGGTGTGCATTTGAGTTGGACAATCTCATTTTAGACATGTTTATGACGTCATAGCATCATCAACAACATGATTTTTAGATTCATCTAAAATTTAACTTGATGCAGCGATTACATAGCGTGATAATCGTAGTAGTGTGGTAGAATCTTTATCTATGTCAATTACACCCATATGGGTCAAGCAAACACAAATACACCCATATGGGTCAAGTAAACACAAATACACCCATATGGGTCAAGCAAACACAAATACACCCATATGGGTCAAGTAAACACAAATACACCCATATGGGTCAAGCAAACACAAATACACCCATATGGGTCAAGCAAACACAAATACACCCATATGGGTCAAGTAAACACAAATACACCCATATGGGTCAAGCAAACACAAATACACCCATATGGGTCAAGCAAACACAAATATAAACTAAACATATACAGAAAGTGAAGAACTACAAATATAAACATAAAAACATAGTTATAATGGAAATGTAACTTTTGATGGACATGGACCTCATTTTCGAAATTCTAAAGATTACTTTATACATTTAAAGTCACCAACTTCTGTCAAAAGCTCAGGTTCAGGATTTAAAAGTTGCTTAAGCTTTAAAATTGGTTGTAATCACTCTGTCCATCTGTTTGTCACACTTTCCTACATCGCACGATTACCCAAGTTTGCTGTAATCTGAAACTTGATCAGCTTTATGAAAGATTCCTTAGAGCTTGGCATTTCTGCGACTTTGTACAGTGGTTCTGAACTCATTGAAGGTGTGCATTTCCCCCTTTTCATAGCTTTAGGTTTGATTTTGGAAAAAAGGGTAGATTAAAGTTGGTGTTAACTGTTATCAGCATTTAAAATTTGTTGTTAACTGTTTTTGCCAAAATCGAGGTGTTGTTAACATGTTAACGGACCCCCTATTGCCCCCCCCCCCTTTATAGAAAAAAATAATATACATATATATTAAAGAGTCCGCCCTCAATTAAATCAAACTAAGTTTTGTAGATATGCACTTGGAACAAACAAAAAAAGAACATGTCCTTCTAGATCTGAATATTGAGGAAGATTCCCACTTATTTTTTAATTGCCCAATATTCTCTTTTGTTTGAAGATCGACTTTAGAGTGAAAACTCGTCTGAAATTTTATATTCTCGTTCTCTGGATACTGTATTTTATTCTCAAACAAGCGTCTGTCTAAATTTCATAAATTTCCATGAAGGTTTTATAAAGTCATTTAAACTTCAACCACAGACTGACTCTTAATGACACCAACGCCGGAATCTATAAGATCGGTATGACTCGCTTTTGTGATAAAAATGTCGCAAGCTCGACAAAAATTTATATAATGAATATTATTTGAATTATGTGACAAAGGGGTCTTCTATATATATATAGTGCTTGATGAGTCCCTAATCTTCTAATGGTACAAAAAAAAAACAAAAAAAAACAGTTAAGTCGTGAAGACATCAATGTGGGAACAACACATTCACGTTTACTCATTTTTAAATTCAAACCTAAATAACTTAACAATGGACAAAATCAGCATTACATTATGAGGTATTCCTTAATTGGAGGAAGATTCGGTTAAACTGTAACGGTAACAATTATGACTCCTACCTGCCTAATATATCTATATATATATATCTGTATGTGTCTGTATGTTCTATATTCACAACCAATAGTTAAACTGTTATAATATATTGAAAACAGACATTACTCAATGATTTGACAAATTTGTAGCAATACTCTAATCAAAATGACATTTCATAGCCTTTAGCCATAAATGACATTCACATTAGTTTATTTAAAAGATCAAAAAGTCTCAAATAGTCCATTGTCACAATGATCATTCTGTTGTACCACCACCGGATATAGTTACCCCGAAGTAACAAAAAAATAAAAGAAAAACACATCTTTGAAGCTACTTTATATTTCACATCCAAAAGAATTGATGCACTAATGATGTGTCCTCAAGTTGTTGCGATTACAAGCTACTTAGTTTATATTTCATATCAGTAAGCATTGTCGCAATGATTCTATTCCCCGTACAGTAAAAAAAAACCGTAGTTATTAACTACTCTCCGTTCAATTTATCGGCTATGTTTACATGGATTTCTATGTGAATACGATAGTTATTTCGAAATAAAGTGTTTTTCAAGCGTAAATATGATATAACTTTGTTCTACAAAAACTTCAAATGAATAGTTGAAGGATAAATGTGTTTTTAACAATTTTGAACTCGTCACATGCTTCTCAGAACAGGTACCACTCGACCTTAGGGGACGACCATATGATATTCTAGGGGGGGGGGGGGGGGGGGAGGGGGGGGGGGGGGTGGCAGGAGGATTTGTTTAGGATCGGTTATTTATTTTTTGAAAACTAAGAGGACAGATTATTTATTTTCTGCACTGTTGAAGCAAGATTTTTCATTTTCATTAAAACAAGGGACTGATTATTTATTTTCACAACTATATTTATAATATTTGAAAACATACAATTTTTAAATTCACTAAAATAATACATGTATAGGCGAGTCATTATGTACCATTCAATCAGAATTAATCATGTTAATCATCATCCTCTGCAGAAATGAATCTTCTGAATTCCCAACTGCATTTGCCATGTATACATGTATTGCATACATACATGGTATTAAATTTTGGCTGTAACTAGCCTCTTTTAAAAGTATTGCCAAACATTTTTATGCCGAGCGGAGCGAGGCTAAAAAAATTACGAAGGGATTGGGAGCCGCTGAAGGCCCCAAGAAGCTATCGAACAAATGATGCAAAATCATGCTATTCTGGGCGTTTCCCAGACCCTTTCTTAATCTGAAAACGCGTTCTGTTTTAATAATTTTTTGACAATATTTTGGTCTCAAAGCGAAATGTATAGATACAGTGTAAGTTTTAGGGACAACATCAAAAGACAAATATGTAGGATAAAGCAAAAATGTAATTCAGATAGTTAAGTATGTGGCTGCTGTTTTTTTTTATTTTTTTTTTGGTGTTTCGGCTTGCAGAATTTTAATCTTTTATACCTGTAAATTATATGTTTTTTTTTTTTTTTTTCAAATTAAGTCAAGAGGGGGCTGAATATCATAGATATAACTATGTCAAGTAAGTTTTTATAACACATTTCAATTACAACTTGATTTAGCTCCTAACTGGGATACAATTTAAAGTACTAGTTAAGTTGTAAAAGTTAGCTAAAAAGTCTTAAATAAAATAAAACTCATGATCAAGTTTAAAACAAAATAACTAAATTACAAATGAAATGCAACACTAAGAGAAAACAGATGAACAATGAACAAAAGACAAACCCGGGAACAGATAAAACAAGAAGCGACAAGCAATAAGACAAATAACACTGAAAATTAAAAATAAATAAGAAACATGGACCACGAAAAAACAGGGGCTACGTCCGAGAACAGAACTTTCTTCTTGCAAGACACTCGCAATGAAAACAATTTTATATGGAGACAAGTTTTTGGTTTTGAAATTTTCTACATGAGGCAAATTGCCTCAATGTAGTTACGGCCCTGTAATAAAAGTGAGGTAAGTGTTACAGAGACAATATAATAATAAAGTTAAATGAAACCTATTTTCAGACATTTGAATAATATTTATTCTTTATAATTAATAGATTTGGGAAGTGTTTCCCGAATTTTTTTTTTAAAAAGATGAGTTTTATGAAGAATCTGGTGTCATCTCATACTTTTGAATAGCATTTATAAAATGGCATAAAAGACCTGCCGAGTTACTTATTTTCAATAGTCAGATTATTTATTTTCAAATTACCACAGAACAAACTATTTATTTTTGTGATTTTCAAGGCTGAGTTATTTATTTTCAAAATCCTCCTGCCTCCCCCCCTCCAGAATATCAAATGGTCGCCCCCTTATTCTGACAATTTAAAGAGAGAAGAGAAAGCTAATTAAGGATCATAATCAGCTCTAAATAGTTAAAAAGCCATATTATTAGGAATCAATATCACAAAATGTTACTTGTCAGCAAAACGTAGAGTATAATAAAAATAGGAAGAATTTGACTACACGCAAATTCCACTCACATCAATTTCACGTGAGTTTCACCTCAAACGCGCTTATACGTGGTTTTCATGTGAAATCAGTTCATGTGATTATCACGTGAATTTTTAAAGTAAAGTAATTGTTATAACATCTAAACTTTCAAATTTAATTAAAATCGTGAAAAAATACCTCTTTCTTTTTTAAAGTTCACGTGAAATTCATGTTAAAATTTGACAAAGGCTATATCACTCATGACCGACGTTGATGTCTAGTTGCGAATATTACATGAAGGACGGGGACATGATTTTATGATATTAATATGAACCCTGCTGTTTACAAGTCCGACACGCCTATCGGATCTTTCATGTGCTAGATCACACCAGCAGCGGATCCAGAATTTTGAAAAAGGCAGAGGATAAACTATAATGGACGTTATGTGCTTCATAAGGTGGTGCGGGCCCCTGCCCCCTCTGCTCACAATACCACAGGAATATCTGTTACCATAGTTTGATATCGTATTCTTTCCTCCCAGTGCCAAATATATAAACATGAATATATTCAAAACAATACCACAACGAGAAGCGAATATACCCTGTTTTTTATACACTAGCAATTTCGCAACTCGTTACAGGGTACACCAATAACATTAGGCCCCTCATTAATGATTTTTTTATTACTTATTCATATCAAACTCCGTTCAGTGTGAACATGTGCCATGAAAATGAGGTCATGGATAAATGACAGATGGAAACTTCGCAAAATAAGGCATCTTCAATGTCAGTCAGTCAAAGTCAGGAACCTTATATTCATAGGTTGTCTTTTGTTGACAAATGTTTCTCATTTCTCGTTGTTTATATAGATTAGACCGTTTGTTTTCATGTTTGAATGGTTTAACACTAGTCTTTTGGGAGCCCTTTCTTGCTTGCTGTTATGTGTGAGCCAAGGATCCGAATTGAAGGCTCTACTTTGACCTATAATGGGTTACTTTTACAAATTGTGTCTTCGAAGAAGAGTTGTCTCATTTGCACTCATATCACATCTTTTATATCTATGAACCCTCCAGACCTTCTTCTATCTGAAAAATAAAGCTTTATACAAATAGATTACACCGCCGCTGGATTGTAATTCCTAAGGTTTGCATTCTGCAACTAAGTGAAACAAAAACAACAAAAAACTTCATCATTTGTAGACAATAAAACGAACTTTTAGTCAGCCAGTGAGGTATTATGGCTCCTTTATTGAACACGCCCTCTATGGAATCAAGAACAGGGGGATGTAATGTGCTGTCTTGTGTGTTTAATATTTGATTTCATGAAAATGTCATGATGATTTATTTGTCTAGATTGTGTGGAACTCCAATAGTGTGCATAATAAAACAGTTTTGTCGTTCTATAATTGTAATGCGTATGTGATTATTTCTTTGACCCTCTATGGAATAAAACCACGACTACATAGCTCCATTTCTTTCTATGAACTAGAGGCTCTCAAGAGCCTGTGTCGCTCATCTGTATTTACTGATGTTTTGGAAATCATGTAAAATAAGGTTAAAATCATAATTAACAGTAGATATTATAATTATATCTAAGATAATAACAAAAAAACTGCAAAATTTCTGTAAAATTACTAACTCAGGGGCAGCAACCCAACAACCGGGATGTCGGATTCGTCTGAAAATTTCAGGGCAGACAAATCTAAATCTGATGAACATTTTTGCCACCTGTCAGGTTTGCTCTAAATGCTTTAGTTTCAGAGATATAAACCAACCAGGTGCTCTGCAGGGCGCAGCTTTATACGACCGCAGAAGTCGAACCCCTGAACAGTTGGAGCAAGTATGGACACAACATTCAAGCTTGATACAGCTCTGAATTTGGATTGCGATCAAATTTTTGACATAATATGAGTTTATGACACAAAACAAATGTCAAGATCTTACAAATCTATTGTGCAATTCAAGATTTCTTCTTTTAGCTTTTCAAAAATTTAGAATTTGAGAAATTTGAAAAAAAAAGAAATTGAAAACAACTACCAACGCCCTTTTTTTTGCAATTAGTCCAAAACCTGACATTTCTTTATACATAATATACAAGTAGTGTAAGGGAGGTAAATCCGAACATACCCAACATTGTATGTTAAATGTTTTAGAATTACCTCCCTTACACTTCTTTTAAATTGTCCATTGACCAGAAATACCTAGTTTTTCCCCTTTTTTGCCCCCAATTCCGAAAAATTTTGAGCCATAACCCCCAAAGTCAAAACTAACCATCCCTTCATGGTATGGAAACTTGTGGTTTAATTTCAGAGAGATTCATACACTTAAACATAAGTTATTGTTTGAAAACTACAAAAATGATTATTTGGGGCCCCTTTTTGGCACCTAATTCCTAAACTATTGGGACCATAACCCCCAGAATCAATCCCAATCTTCCTTTAGTGGTATTGAACCTTCTTATAAAAATTTATAGAGATCCATACACTTAAACACAAGTTATTGTCTGTAAACTAGAAAAATGCTTCTTTTTGGCCCTTTTTGGCCCCTTATTCCTACATATTCGGGAAAATTAACCCCAAACTAATTCCCAGCCTTGCCTGTGTTATAAGGAATCTTGTCGTACAATGTCAAAGAGATCCATACAGTTACACACAAGTTATTGTCTTGAAACTAGAAAAATGCTTGTTTTTGGCCCCTTTTTGGCCCTTAATTCCTAGACTGTTTGCCCAATAACCCCTTAAAATAAATCCCAACCTTCAACTTATGGTATTAAACATTGTGGTACAATATCAGAACAATTGAAATACTAATACACAACTTTTTGTCCTGAAACTAGATAAATGCTGTTGTTGGCCCCTTTGGGCCCCTAATTCCTAAATATTTGGGACCATAACCCCCAAAATCAATCCCAAGCTTCCTTTTGTGGTTATAAACATTGTGTTAAAATTTTATTGATTTCTTTTTACTTATTCAAAAGTTATTATCCGGAAACAATCCGTCTTCGGACGACGCTGACGACGACGACGACGACGACGACGACGACGCCGCCGACGACATACCAATATACGACCAAAATTTTTTTAATTTTTGCGGTCGTATAAAAACTGCATTTTACCCCTATGTTCTATTTTTCTATGATGGTTGGAAGGCGGGGTCTTCGGATAAATTTTTTAAACTAGATACCCTTACAATGATTATGGCCAAGTATGGTTGAATTGGTCTCTGTTGTTTTAGAGAAGAAGATTTTTGTACAAGATTACAAAAATTTACAAAAAAATGTTAAAAATTGATCTAAAGGGCAATAACTCCTAAAGGGGTCGACTGACAATTTTGGTCATGTTGACTTATTTGTAGATCTTACTTGGCTGAACATTATTGCTGTTTACAGTTTATCTCTATCTATAATAATATTCAAGATAATAACCAAAAACTGCAAAATTTCCTTAAAATTACCAATTCAGGGGCAGCAACCCCACAACTGGTTGTCAGATTTGTCTGAAAATTTTAGGGCAGATAGATCTTGGCCTGATAATCAGTTTTACCCACTGTCAGATTTACTCTAAATGCTTTGGTTTCAGAGATATAAGCCAAAATCTACATTTCACCCCCCATGTTCTATTTTTAGCCATGATGCCCATCTTGGTTGGTTGGCAGGGTCAAATTTGGCCCAGTGGTTTCAGAGGAGAAGATTTTTGTAAAAGCTAACGACGACGGACGACGACGACGGACGCCAAGTGATGAGAATAGCTCACTTGGCCCTTCGGTCCAGATGAGCTAAAATTCAGTAAGTTCGAGCATTCATAGCTATTTAATTTGTCTCATGTTCAAAGATTCATGTCATGTCAAAGCTTTATCTTTCCTTGACATGTGCGGAAAAAATCAACATAGTTACTTTTGATTTCATATATTAGCATGATAAGAGCGCACTGATTCCCGGAAGTTTATAAGTGTAAAACAGGTACTTCTGGTCTAAACAGCAGGTCAAATATCAAATATGTCCTGATAGTATCTTAATTTTAAATTTTAAGAAATGTTTTACAAGTACTATAGTGATCTCATATCCTTAAGCCTATTATCAACTCACATCAAAATTACACAACGATTTTACTGACTGACAAAGTTACAGCTAGGCGTAGGAACTATTTTGTTTAAATATTTACGAGGACTATTTTCTCCTGTTTTTTTTTTTTTCAGTCTGTGTAAATTGTCAATTTTACAAAAGTCTTCTCATGCATGTCATGTGTCTCAGGTAATTGTCGATTTATCAATTTGACTAAACCCTTTACATGTTTACAGAAGTGTTCTTGTGTGTCTCTTCAAATTGAATCCAAATTACCAACATAAAGATAAGAAAAGTGGTATGATTGCCCATGAGACAACTCTCAATCAGAGACCAAATGGTGTTACAACTGTAGAACTATAGGTCACCGTAGGACCTTCAACCATGAGTAAAACAAAAACCGCATGGTAAGCTTCAGTTGCCCTGACATGACTAAATGTAAATATTTGACATGTAAAACAATTCAAATGAGAAATCTTACATACTGATTTTATATTATACTGACTATTACAAAACGAAAAACAAATATTATATACAATGTATATGAATAGAAACAAATAACAACCACTTAATTACAGCCTCCTCCAATGGGTTAGGCACTTATACACAATCTTAACCAAAAATACCATTTACAAAATATCATCATGATCATATTCATGTAAAATTTGTGTTCTCATGTGTCTATATTCTTCACCATGCCAACTTAACTCTAACCACATACATCATTGTACATTTTCCGTCACATTCACGATATTTATCATGTTCTTCACCATGCCGACTTAACCCTAACCACATACATCATTGTACATTGTCCGTCACATTCACGATATTTGTCATGTTCTTCACCATGCCGACTTAACCCTAACCACATACATCATTGTACATTGTCCGTCACATTCACGATATTTATCATGTTTATCACATACTGACTAAATCTTTTACCACATACATCACACTAATGAGGTTTTTAATCTGTATGTGTTCTCATGTGACGTTGTAAATTACTTCGATAACTAAACCCCTTACCACATACACAACAGTCATAAGGTTTATCTCCTGTATGTATTCTCATGTGACGCTGTAAATTACCTTGCTCACTAAAACCTTTACCGCATACATCACAGTTATATGGTTTATTGCCTGTATGTGTTCTCATGTGTCTCTGTAAAGCACCACGCTGCCAAAACCCTTTACCACATACATCACAGGCATGAGCATGATGAGGTTTTTCACCTGTATGTGTTTTGATGTGTTTCTGCAAACAACCAATATCACTAAACCCTTTACTACATCCATCAAAGTCATAAGGTTTATAATATGTATGTATTCTCATGTGAATCTGTAAATTACCTGGTTGACTGAACCCTTTACCACATACATCACAGTGATGAGGTTTATCTCTAGTATGTGTTTTCATATGTCTCTTTAAGGTACTACCTTGAGTAAATTCTCTAGCACAGACATCACATTTATGAGGTTTTTCACCAGTATGTATTCTCATGTGTGCCTTTAAGTGACTACTGAAAGAAAAATGTTTAGCACAAGCATCACATTTATGAGGTTTTTCACCAGTATGTATTCTCATGTGTGCCTTTAAGTGACTATCTCGAGAGAATTCTTTAGCACACACATAACATTTATAAAGTGTTTTACCAGCCTGTGTGTTTATTTGTCTCTGTAGAGTACCATTGATTGTGACTAAAACTTTTCCTCCCTCTAACATCTTATTCATAATGTTTATCTCCAATATGTAAGTTCTTGAACGACTCTGTAAGGAACAAACAAATATACAGACATATAAACCTTTTGACAAAGTTTGATACCTTTCTCAATTTACACTTATATTATGTATATCATGTATATAATATAACTATGTTGACATTCTCTCTATAAAACAATATATAATGCATCTGTATGTTTGAGCAAGCATGTGTATAGTGTCACTATACAAATCCTTGTTTTGAGTAATTCTAATTCTGAATCTATAATATATACAACATGGAAAAGAAGTACAAAAAATGTATATATATGCTTACTGCCCCATTGATGTATAGTACCTCACATCTTCTTTATTCATCATAAGGACACGAATGCTAGTACATGTGTACATGTAAATGTCAACATTATTTACCGGGCTCAGTGTTGACATGACTGAAGGCTGTACTTCGACCTTATTCCAAATAATTATGACGTCTGGCAATGTTTTTTTTCCCTGAGAAGCCATCACAGAAAAAAAAAATAAAGTAACCTTTTCGGACGTCATAATTATTTGGATTGAATAATTATCATGATTATCAAGATTATAGGTCGAAGAAGTCCAAATAATTGTGATGCTGTCAGGCTGTCCCAGAAAAATAAAAAATTATAGTCTTGCTGTCCACCTCACTCCCCCCCCCCCCACCAAAAAAAAAACAAACTTTTTTTTTTTTTTTTTATATAAAATAGCCTTGCCAGACGTCATAATTATTTGGACTACTTCGACCTTTAATAAATCATGATAATCATAATAATTGTTAACTTTTCATGCATTGTGACTTGGATGGAATGTTGTCTCATTGACACACATATTCTTATGTACAGTAAATAAACTGTTTGTTTTATAGTTTTGCAATCATAACCAATAAAATATAAATACAGAGACAAATACATATATGTATCTCTCTGTCATAACTTTTGGAAATCATTGAGGATTGGAAGAAAACTATTGATGATCAATATATTGCTGCTGTGTTGATGGACATCTCGAAAGCCTTCGACTGCCTTCCTCATAATTTATCAATCTATCAATTTTTAAAACTAAAGGCATATGGATTATCTGAAACAGCTTTAAGCTTGATAGACAGCTATTTAATTAAAAGAAAACAATGTGTAATAGTTGGTATGGATATAAGTACCTGGAAAGATAAAGGTGTGCCGCAAGGCTCTATATTAGGATCTGTACTTTTTAATATTTCTTGAATGACATTTTTCATTTTGTATCAAGCAGTTCATTGTATAATTATGCAGATGACAATACTTTGTCATATTCACATTCTGATATAGACACTGTGGTAAATATTTTAGAAAAAGAAAGCTTAGAGCTAATAAAATGGTTCAGTTTAAATCATATGAAGGCCAACCCTGACAAGTTTCAGGCAATAGCCATTGGCAAGAAAACTGAAAATAAAAATATTTCTTTTAATCTAGATGGTAATATTATACATTGTGAAAAAGAAGTGAAATTACTTGGTGTAACAATTGACTATCAGCTTAATTAAGTTTGATGCCCATATTTCTAACATTTGTTAAAAGGCATCAATACAGTTACATATGTACTTAAACGCATTGGAAAACATCTAATGAAATATGCAAGAAGGTAGAAGATCCTAGTTACCGGAAATCAACGTTGATTAGTCGAAATATTTCAAGATGTCAAACTGGTCGAGAGTGAAAATAGGATGTATTGAATGTTGAAAAAAGTGGATTATCTGGACTCAGAAAGGTCATTGATCCTAGTACGGCACACGAAAATGTAGAAAAACCGTTTATCTATAAGTTTATACAGGTACGGATGTCTGACAAGTAGAAAATAAGCGAAAAATGAGCGCAAACAAATTGTCCGCAATCTCCTGTTTTGAATGGGCACTGCTTTCTGTCTCTATATTGCACAAAAAAAAAACAGAAAATAGAAAATAGCAAAATCACTAAAAAGCAAATGTAAATTAGAAAATATATATGCATTAATAGAGACAGAAGAATTAGGTCTATTTATCTTTATGCATAACACAACATGCAGTTCAACGTGTTTTTACGATCATTTACCGTCTCAAAATAGCAAATATAAGTCTGCACTGGTGAATACTATCTTGTTGGCTTTCACGTTATAAACATCATCAAGTCTACCCATATATTATTCACTCCAGTTTGTAAAATATAATATAAATCATTGTCTTCTTATTTACTTTGTTTTCTTCACAGGGATAATATATGTGGAGGGAAAGAAACCAACGTTATCTTTTCAGGTCCCCTTCCTAAATTATTTGTAAGTTCCGCCTATGTCAGGCGCACCACCATAACGGTGTATATAGGGATTTGATACAAAACTAGTGCCAGCGTTATTCATTTTATCTAGGATTTATGTAATATAGGGTATGATATTTTATAAGTAGACAGAAAATGGCATTATGCATAAAATTCTACTGCCTATAGCCATGGCCAGTAAGCATTAAATTATGTGGATTTAATAATCATGAATAGCTCGGGTCCGAGCTCGGGTAATGGTTTCTTTAGTTAACCTAAGACACTCAATCCAGCATGTGTCCACATGTCTCTTTGTGAGTTCTACCTGTCAAATACAGTTATATTTACTCACAATAGGTGAATAATTAAGACCAAAATACTTTTCTTTTTTTCAAGAAATACTGAGCCGAACCATGAAAATGAGGTCATGGACAAATGAAAGATGAAAACTTCGCAAAGATAAGGCATCTTCAAAGTCAGGAACCTGATGTTCAGTGTCACTGTGGTTGTTGTTTGTTGATGTGGTTCATAATTGTTTATCGTTTTTATGTACTATATATTATACCATGATGGTTCTTACGAGTTAACATATTTAAACAAACGAATCCGAAGGATGAGTTTATTTAAATATGTTAATGAGTAAGACACATGGTATATAAAATTTGTATATATAAATTAAATGATTGACAGCTTGAAGACCTTGAACTAATATTATAAATTGATCACGTTACAGTTTAATCCAATGAAATGGAAGCTCGAGCAAGTCATTTTTGTGCCTCGTGTGTGATCCTCTGTGTATTTCATTTTATAGAACCCCACAGTTTGTAGAAAGTAAAGAAAATGTCCGATTTTTCCGTTTTTTTTTAGTTTTGCGCCCCATGTATAATCGTATGCACAGGTAATTTCATTATGACATCAGAAAGTAAACAAAAATGTCGGACTCCAGTGTTCAAGGATTAAATTATTATTCTAATGACGATAAGAATTGGGTTTTTGTTGTTGGTTTTCAAGGTATCATACAAATTAAACATATTTTACTGGTCGTTCATCTCATTGAAAAATGTATATTAAACTTCTTTCTTCCATTATTTTATTAATTCGATTATTTATTAAAACACAATTTTAATGATAAAACACAGAACAGGTGCGGACAAAGGGATCGTAGATAGTTTACGTCCACCCGTTTTGATCGCAAAAAGATTCGTGTTTTTTTCACAAATTTTTGTAGCCGATATTTATTCTTTTTTTTTTCTATGTTTACCCCCCCCCCTTCAGCCATGGAATAACATTAAAATGAATATGTTATACCATAACTAAGCTCCGCCTTCTTTCCTTTGGATTCTAGTTGAGTTGCATATTTAATTAGCAAAGTATGGTACAACATTAAATTTCAGATAATATACCATGGTTTTCCCTCAACACACTTTTTAAGCAAATTATTTCATTAAAACATCAAAGGAAAAAATACAATTTATGTTACAAACATATATTAGACCGTTAGTTTTCTTGTTTGAATGGTTTCACACTAATATTTTGGGTGCCCTTTCTAGCTTCAATGCTGTTATGTGTGAGCCAAGGATCCGAATTGAAGGCCGTACTTTAACCTATAATGGTTTACTTTTACAAATTTTGACTTTGATGGAGAGTTGTCTCATTGGCACTCATATCACATCTTCTTATATCTATGAACCCTCCAGACCTTCTGCTATCGGAATATATAAAGCTTTATACAAGTAGATTACACCGCCGATCGATTCTAATTCCTAAGGCTTGCAATCTGCGACTAAGTGAAACAAAAATATCAAAACACTTCAACATTTGCTCCACGAAACCTCTTTCTAAATTATTAACATCTATTTTATCAGCAATCAAAGCCGGGCTCCAAAGTTATTGTGAAACTGCCTATTCTAGAGGTGGCGTGAATCAGATGTGGATACTAAAAAATTCCAAAGATCTTTTAGAGTACATACAATCTAAGACTCTCTCATCTTGCAATAGTATTAAAACATTTGACTTTTCTACACTTTACACAAGTATTCCCCATTCCAAACTAAAAGACAAATTGAAAATTGAAAGAGTTGGTATTACTTTGTTTCATTAAAAAGAATGGCGAACGTAGATACAAGTATCTTGTCTTGGGGAGGGATAAATCCTACTTTGTAAAGAATCACTCTGATTCAAACAAAAAATTCTCTGAAACTGACATTATAAAGATGCTTGTTTTCTTGATTGACAACATATTTGTTACGTTTGGAGGACGTGTTTTTCAACAGACTGTCGGAATTCCAATGGGAACCAATTGTGCCCCTCTTCTTGCCGACTTGTTTCTTTATTATTATGAGGCTGACTTCATACAGGAGCTTCTTAGGAAGAGAGATAAGAAGTTAGCAATATCCTTTAACTCTACGTTCCGCTATATAGATGATGTTCTCTCACTAAATAATACAAAATTTGGTGACTATGTTGAACGAATCTATCCCATCGAACTAGAAATAAAGGATACTACAGATACAGTTAAGTCTGCCTCATATCTTGACTTACATCTAGAAATTGACAATGAGGGTCGGTTGAAAACAAAACTTTACGACAAAAGAGATGATTTCAGCTTCCCAATTGTGAACTTTCCATTTCTATGTAGCAACATTCCAGCAGCGCCTGCATACGGAGTATATATCTCCCAATTGATACGATATTCCCGGGCTTGTGATTCCTATCATGATTTCCTTGATAGAGGATTGCTGCTCACAAGGAAGCTATTAAACCAAGAGTTCCAAATGGTGAAGTTGAAGTCATTCCTTCGTAAATTTTTATGGACGCCATCACGAGTTGGTTGACCGTTATGGAATAACCGTTTCACAGATGATATCGCATATGTTCCTTATGTCGTAACTACAATACCCTTCCCTTTTCACGAATGTGACTTACCGAATTAGACTATTTACCGGATGTGTAATAACATAAGCAACTCGACGGGTGCCACATGTGGAGCAGGATCTGCTTACCCTTCCGGAGCACCTGAGATCACCCCCAGTTTTTGGTGGGGTTCGTGTTGCTTAGTCTTTAGTTTTCTATGTTGTGTCATCTGTACTATTATTTGTCTGTTTGTCTTTTTATTTTTGGCCATGACGTTGTCAGTTTGTTTTCGATCTATGAGTTTGACTGTCCCTCTGGTATCTTTCGTCCCTCTTTTGTGGACATGATAGTCAGCCAGTGAGGTATTGAACACCGAGTCTCCCTCGATGGAACCGATAATAGGGGGATGTCATGTGCTGTCTTGTGTGTTTAATATTTAATTGTATGTAAATGTCATGATTATTTATTGTCTAGATAGTATGGAACGCCAATAGTGTGCATAATAAGACAGTTTTGGCATTCCATTATTTGGAATTATTCCTTTGAATCTGTTATGGAATAAAACCACGACTTCATAGCTCCATTTATGTCTATGTTAAATTCAGCAATATCGAGCATTCATACAGCTATTTTGTCTCAAGTTCAAATAGTCATGTTATGTCAAAGCTTTATCTTACGTTATCGTGACTTGTGCTCGGAAAACTTCAGCATACCTTTGATTGCATATTTAAAGCATGATTTAGAGCGTACTGTTTCCCCGAAGTTTAGAAGTATAAAAAGATACTTTTGATCCTAACAGCAGGTCGAAGATGCTCTTATGCTACATGTAGTATCTTAATTTCATACTTTCAGAAATTTTCCACAGGGGATGTAGTGATTCCAAATCCATAAGCTCTCATCTCACATCAAAATTACACAAATATTTTACTGACTGACAAAATTAAAGCTAGGTGTAGGAACTATTTTGTTTAAATATTTACCAGGACTATTTTCTCCTGTTTTTTATTCAGTCTGTGTAAATTGTCAATTTTGTCAAAGTGTTCTCATGCATGTCATGTGTCTCAGTAAATAATCGATTTATCAATTTGACTAAACCCTTTACATGTTTACAGAAATGTTCTCGTGTGTCTCTGTAAATTGAATACAAGTTATCATCACATAGACAAGAAAAGAGGTGTGATTACACATGAGACAACTCTCCATCAGAGATCAAATGTATATTGCACTATAATATGCCAGCTTTAGCTGGCACTTATGGTAGAAGCATCGTTTTGGAATAAAGAACGATAACTCTCTCTACACAACCCATCTGAAAAGTTTCGTCACTCACGTTAAATCTCGTACGCTTATTTTTTTTAATGACTGCCGAGTTTATCGTTTCATCGCGATCTTGAAAAAACGGTACAGAACGGAACAATTTCGATGTTAAATACGACATGAATTTTTATTTCAATAATTGTTTACAAAAAAAAGAATTAAGAAATTTTGGTAACTTGTGTCATCATTTTTTCCAAGCACTATTGCTGTCTGAAACAGTCTCCTAGAAGCTATCTGCATGTCACCCTCCCTAAAATCCTTCAAAGGTGGTATCCCGCCTTAACATTTGGAGGATCCTGTCTGGCTAATTATAAAAAAGAAGATGTGGTATGATTGCCAATGAGACAACTGTCCACAAGAGACTAAATTAACACAGACATTAACAACTATAGGTCACCGAAAGGCCTTCAACAATGAGCAAAGCCCATACCACATAGTCAGCTATAAAAGGCCCCGATATGACAATGTAAAACAATTCAAACGAGAAAACTAACGGCCTTATTTATATAAAAAAATGAACGAAAAACAAATATGTAACACATAAACAAACGACAACCACTGAATTACAGGCTCCTTACTTGGGACAGGCACATACATAAATAATGTGGCGGGGTTAAACATGTTAGCGGGATCCCAACCCTCCCCTAACCTGGGACAGTGGTATAACAGTACAACATAAGAACGAACTATAAAAATCAGTTGAAAAGGCTTAACTCATCAGATGGACAAAAATACATGTGGACGTGGCCGGGTACTTGTACATCCCGACAACAAAAAGACACTAGGAACAGATCTGAGAGTACTCGCTGTTATCTGACAGCTAGTTCAAAGCCACTAACATCTAATAAAAAAAATCATGCATCTAAGACTAACCTATCAATCCGTACACATCCAACATCCAATGGATTTAGTGTAAAGACGTCATAAACAGTCAGAGAAAAACATGACCTAGTGCAATGCCAAGTTACAGGTATCGACAGATTGTAAATCCATGAATGTATACACGTGTATATGTATATAACATACTTGTAATATTTAGTTTGCTTTTAATTTACTGATAACAAAATCAATATTTATACCAATAAAAACAATATTCAATGATCTTATTACTGTGTTGAATTGGTAACCTTTTAGGATAAGTTTGTTTAAAGGAGCAATAAGTTTACAAGGATCATTTCTAAATTTCCGGGCACGGTTGACAACATTTCCGTAAAAATGAGGATGTGCTATCCCGTTTGAAATAAGTTTTCGACAAGTACAACCAAACTTCAAAACCAAATCTTTATATCTATGGAAAAATTTAGTAAAGGTTTTAAGTAATTTATGGTAACGATATCCCTGGTTTATTAATTTACCAGTAATACATACTAGACTCAAGCTGGCAGCCACTTTTAGCAGCCAATCAAGATAGCAGCCACTTTTTTCCAGCAGTCAATTTTGATGATATGTATAAAAATCAAAAAACTGTAACTTGAAAGACTCAAACGTTCCAAATATCTCAAAATCTTAGTTAAATGTAATTTAACAGCGAAATTTGACAATTTCACGGCTTGTAGTCATTCTCAAAGGATTTCAGTCCGTTCTAAATACCAATAATGATAGCAGTCACTTGTTTGTTGGCAGTTGTAAGGAATCGTGTTATATATATAATTCCAACCAATTTGGAATGAATAAACAAGATGCAATGCACAATAGAAAAGTTACATACATGCTTTCCATAAACTCGGCATCCTCAAATATCAAGTATTTTCGCTGAAATCATTTTGAATATTTATTTTTGTACATATGAAATGAAAACATTTTGATGTCCTTGTAATTGTTATCTTTATTTTAATGTGAACAAGTATTTTCACAAAACCCCTACGTGGACTATTTTGTACGGCATGCATCATTACCAACTCATTGAATTAAAACTGAAATTTCCTTGTCAAATGTGCCAGTACAAATAACTGACATATAGCTAAAACTGTGGTTAGACGGGCCCGGATCCCAGAAAAATATTTAAGCGGGGAATAACCTAGGTCAACACCTTTAAAATGAGCTAGGTCTGGTTCGGAACTTTGCCGTAGGGAGTTGCCGAGGAGTACCGAAAGCATGTGTAGTTAATACGAAAAGTACGTATAGGGACAACTTTGAACCCCTGTTGTGGCCAGACGTATTTCTTTCTATAACAACAACTTTGAAAATCTACAAATACCGAATGGTCCTAACTCCCAAAAAAACCTTCCAGTGGGCCCTTCCCTAAGTTATTACCTTTCATTTGAGCCATGTCCGATAGCGAACTTTGCCGTTCGAAGCTGGCGAGGCTTACCGAAAGAGTTTAAGGTGGAGACGTATTTTTTTCTATTTCAACAACTCTGGAAATCTACATAAACCGAATGGGCCTAACTCCCAAAAAAACCATCCAGTGGGCCCTTCCCTAAGTAATTACCTTTCATTTGAGCCATGTCCGGTAGGGAACTTTGCCGTACGAAGCTGGCGGGGCTTACCGAAAGAGTTTAAGGTGGAGACGTGTTTTTTCTATATTAACAACTTTGAAAATCTACAAATACCGAATGGGCCTAACTCCCAAAAAACCTTCCAGTGGGCCCTTTCCTAAGTTATTACCTTTCATTTGAGCCGTGTCCTGTAGCGAACATTGCCGTACGAAGCTGGCGAGGCTTACTGATAGGGAAGGACCAACTGGAAGGTTTTTTTGGGAGTTAGGCCCATTCGGTATTTGTAGATTTCCAAAGTTGTTGTTATAGAAAAAATACGTCTCCACCTTACACTCTTTCGGTAAGCCTCGACAGCTTCGAACGGCACAGTTCGCTACCGGACATGGTTCAAATGAAAGGTAATAACTTAGGGAAGGGCCCACTGGAAGGTTTTTTTGGGAGTTAGGCCATTCGGTATTTGTAGATTTTCAAAGTTGTTGTTATAGAAAAAATACGTCTCCACCTTACACTCTTTCGGTAAGCCTCGCTAGCTTCGTACGGCAAAGTTCGCTACTGGACATGGCTCAAATGAAAGGTAATAACTTAGGGAAGGGCCCACTGGAAGGTTTGTTGGGGAGTTAGGCCCATTCGGTATTTGTAGATTTTCAAAGTTGTTGTTATAGAAAAAATACGTCTCCACCTTACACTCTTTCGGTAAGCCTCGCTAGCTTCGTATGGCAAAGTTCGCTACTGGACATGGCGCAAATGAAAGGTAATAACTTAGGGAAGGGCCCACTGGAAGGTTTGTTGGGGAGTTAGGCCCATTCGGTATTTGTAGATTTCCAAAGTTGTTGTTATAGAAAAAATACGTCTCCACCTTACACTCTTTCGGTAAGCCTCGCCAGCTTCGAACGGCACAGTTCGCTACCGGACATGGTTCAAATGAAAGGTAATAACTTAGGGAAGGGCCCACTGGAAGGTTTTTTTGGGAGTTAGGCCATTCGGTATTTGTAGATTTTCAAAGTTGTTGTTATAGAAAAAATACGTCTCCACCTTACACTCTTTCGGTAAGCCTCACCATCTTCGTACGGCAAAGTTCGCTACCGGACATGGTTCAAATGAAAGGTAATAACTTAGGGAAGGGCCCACTGGAAGGTTTTTTTTTGGGATTTAGGCCCATTCGGTATTTGTAGATTTTCAAAGTTGTTGAAATAGAAAAAATACGTCTCCGCCTTACACTCTTTTGGTAAGCCTCGCCAGCTTCGTACGGCAAAGTTCGCTACCAGGCATGGCTCAAATGAAAGGTAATAACTTAGGGAAGGGCCCACTGGAAGGTTTTTTTGGGAGTTAGGCCCATTCGGTATTTGTAGATTTTCAAAGTTGTTGTTATAGAAAAAATACGTCTCCACCTCAACTATTTTGGTAAGCCTCGCCAGCTTCGTACGGCAAAGTTCGCTACCGGACATGGCTCAAATGAAAGGTATTAACTTAGGGAAGGGCCCACTGGAAGGTTTTTTTGGGAGTTAGGCCCATTAGGTATTTGTAGATTTTCAAAGTTGTTGTTATAGAAAAAAATACGTCTGGCCACCACAGGGGTTCAAAGTTGTCCCTATACGTACTTTTCGTATTAACTACACATGCTTTCGGTACTCCTCGGCAACTCCCTACGGCAAAGTTCCGAACCAGACCTAGCTCATTTTAAAGGTGCTGACCTAGGTTATTCCCCGCTTAAATATTTTTCTGGGATCCGGGCCCGTCTAACCACAGTTTTAGCTATATGTCAATTATTTGTACTGGCACATTTGACAAGGAAAATGTCAGTTTTAATTCAATGAGTTGGTAATGATGCATGCCGTACAAAATAGTCCACGCAGGGGTTTTGTGAAAATACTTGTTCACATTAAAGTATAGATAATCATTACAAGTACATCAAAATGTTTTCATTTCATATGCACAAAAATAAATATTAAAAATGATTTCAGCGAAAATACTTTATATTTGAGGATGCCGAGTTTATGGAAAGCATGTATGTAACTTTTCTATTGTGCATTGCATCTTGTTTATTCATTCCAAATTGGTTAGAATTATATATATAACACGATTCCTTACAACTGCCAACAAAAAAGTGACTGCTATCACTATTGGTATTTAGAACGGACTGAAATCCTTTGAGAATGACTACAAGCCGTGAAATTGTCAAATTTCGCTGTTAAACTACATTTTACTAAGATTTTGATATATTCGGAACGTTTGAGTCTTTTACAGTTTTTTTTGTTTTTATACATATCATCAAAATTGGCTGCTGGAAAAAAGTGGCTGCTATCTTGATTGGCTGCTAAAAGTGGCTGCCAGCTTGAGTCTAGTGTAATACATAGATTGCGTTCGTTAAAATAAAAAACGTCACAACAGACACGGGCATTGCGAACGAGCTGTGAAATATAAACACCGTAAGATGGTGCCAAAGGAACATCACAATCTAAAAATGGAAAATTAACAATAGGGAACGAAAAATCGTCCCTTTTGTCGTACATAGCTCCTTATTTTATATGATAGTCTCAGTCTGACAAAAATGTTGAAAATGTGTACATGTACGTTTAATTTTTTTCTAGGTTCTCTTGCATGTCATGCATGTGAAAGCAGTACCTTTTCGATCACTAGTTATGTGTTGCGTCTAAATATGAATTGTAACACTTTTTAGTGACTGGCCAGGTCAAACAAATGCTTCTCAAGAAACATGAAGAAAAAGAAGACAACTTGGCACAGCACCAGCCATGCAAGACTATGTATGAATAAAAACTCAAATCAGAATAGCATGGACGATATGTTATTTGGTATCTTTCGTCCCTATTTTAGTTATATGTCTTTATAAATAGTAAGGAAATCTATCAATAATTCTTCAGATAACGCAATTTTATTAGGTTAATCATACATTTTCTATTCAAATTTTCACACAATCAGGGAATCATTCAAAAGGGCTAAACTAAGTTTTTATTACTGAAATATCTCGTGGGTTTCTGTGAAAAAAGGCATGCGCAACTTTATGAATTAAAGGTTAAAAATATCCTTTTGCGGTGCACTGGCGTATGTCAATTGTAAACTGACCCAGTATATTTTCTTAATCATGACCAGTCCACTGATACTTACGTCAACATTATCAAGGAGTACACATCACAGGAAAAATGTACTAATTACAGCTTGAACAGAATATTTTTTTTCATCAATTTGGGAATCAGAATATTTTTTTGGAAAAAAATACTAGTCCAAAAACTTTTGTTGTCTAGGAATGCTATATTAAATTTTTCCATTGTCAGACGTCTCCTGCGATGTTGCAAAGAAAAAAAAATAATAATGACGTCTAGGTAGGCCATTTTATATTTTAGCTGTTGATGCCTTCCTGCGACCTATCAAATAAAAAAGACGTCATAATTATTTGGACAAGAAAATTACCATACCCCCCTCCTCCCTTTTGAAGTTAAATGATCGTTCCATAAACATTTTTCATCTGAACTTATTATTTTATTTTAGACAAAAACTATTGGCATTATGTAGGACATTCATCCTGCACAGGCATGAAATGTTTGCCACTGGACGTTAAGCAACCAACAATCAATCAATATATAGGACAAAGTCTTGGTATAAAGCTGGCATTTAAGGTAGCGCCTTCCTCATATTAGGTTATCGTACGACCTTCAACGATGAGCAAAACACAAACTGCATAGCAAGCTTTAGCATGTTTAGAGAACCCGGAATGACAAAGTATAAAACACTTGTGTAAAACATTTCAAAAGAGAAAACTAACGCACTTATTTTATATTATACTGATTATTACAAAACAGTCAACGAAAAACAAATATAAATGCAGCAATAATTGACAACTACATGTATCTACATGTTATAACTGTGTCTCATGTAAATCTGTAAATTACGAAGACGAATTAAATCATTACCACATACATCAGTCATGGGGGTTTTCAGTTTTCACCTGTATTTGTTCTCATGTGTCTTTGTAAATTTCCAAGCCGACTTAACCCTTTACAACATTCATCACAGTTATTAGGTTCATCACCTGTATGCGTTCTCATGTGTATTTTTAAATGACCATGCTGAATAAACCCCTTGCCACATATATAACATTCACAAGGATTATCTCCCGAATGTGTTCTCATGTGATTCTGGAAATTCCCAAGCCGACTAAATCGTTTACCACATACATCACAGTTAACTTATGAATTTTAACACCTGTATGTAAATCCTTTATCACATTCATCACAGTTGTAAGGTTTATCACCTGTATGTGTTCTCGTGTGACTCTGTAAATAACTATGCTGACTAAACCGTTTACCACATCATCACAGTAATGAGGTTTATCACCTGTATGTCATGATTCTCATGTGTCTCCGAAAATCACTTATGTGACTAAACCCTTTACCACATATATCACAGGCATGAGGTTTTTCACCTTGCTCACTAAACCTTTTACCACATACATCACAGTCGTAGGGTTCATCTCCTGTGTGTGTTCTCATGTGAGTCTGTAAATTACAATGCTGACTAAACCTTAAGTACATAAATCACAGTCATGAAGTTTATCACCTGTCATGTATGTGTTCTCATGTGTCTCTTTAAATTAGTATGATAAGCAAACTTTTTTTTACCGCATACATTACACTCAAGAGGTATATCACCTGTGTGTGATCTCATGTGAATCTGTAAACTACCAGGCAGACTAAACCCTTTATCACATACATCACAGTCATGAGGTTTATCACCTGTATGTATTGTCATATGTCTTTGTAAATCACTAAGCTGACTAAACTCTTTGCCACATACATCGCAATCATGAACATGTTGAGGTTTCTCACCTGTGTGTATTCTTATGTGTCTTTGTAAATTACTAAGAAGACTGAATCTTTTGCCACATACATCACAGTCATAAGTTTTTTCACCTGTATGTGTTCTCATGTGTCTTTGTAAATTACCACGCTGACTAAACCCTTTACCACATTCATCACAGATATGGGGTTTATCACCTGTATGTATTTTCACATGTCTATTCAAGTGACTACTTTGACCAAATTCTCTAGGACAAACTTCACATTTATGAAGTGTGCCAGTATGTGTTTTCACATGTCTCTTCAAGTGACTACCTTGGTCAAATTCTCTACCACAAACATCACATTTATGAAGTTTTTTGCCAGTATGTGTTTTCACGTGTCTCTTCAAGTGACTACTTTGACCAAATTCTCGAGGACAAACGTCACATCTTTGAATTTTTTTGCCAGTATGTGTTTTCACATGTCTCTTCAAGTGACTACTTTGACTAAATTCTCTAGGACACACATCACATTTATGAAGTGTACCAGTCTGTGTTCTTATGTGTCTCTGTTGTGTACCATTGATTGTGACGAAATCTTCTACCTCATACATTCTTTTTAATGTAAATGCATGATCTTGTACAACTCTGTAAGGAACAAAATAATAAAACAAAGACATAAATCTTTTGATACTTTTCTGAAATTTTCACATAAAATATTCATTTCAACATTCTCTGCATTTATGCATCTGCTTGTTTGGGTTACTTAATTCCATACATTGATGTATACCTCACGTTTTCTTCATTCATAAGGAAATGAATGTTCGTAAATGATTAAATTATGTGGTGGAAAGTTGTCTCATTTACATTCATACAGCCACATCTTCTTATTCATAACAAGCATTCAGTTAGTATTGCATGGCAATACATAGTCCCCTAACGGTTAAAAATTATTGTAATGGAACGAAATTCTAACTTGATCTATAACTTGTCATGTTGTAAACTACATAAAAATATCAAATCAAAATCTTCACACACAAAGGAAAAAAGTCTGGAAAAAGGACAGACAGACAGACAGACAGACAGACAGACAGACAGACAGACAGACAGACAGACAGACAGACAGAGTTGGACTACTGGGCTGTCAGACCAATAAGGTGTTAAAACTAATGGAGCGTTGGACTAGTGGGGTGTTAGTCCAAATAATTATGAAATCTGGTAATAACTTTTTTATCTGGGACGTACGCCGCGACATAATTATTTGGACTAGTGGGGTGTCTTAATATTTGTGCTGTGTATTGACTGATTAGTCAAGGGGTTTTCTCATTGTTGAAGTTCAAACGATTGACCAAAGTTGCTTATATGATTTATTAACATCTTTCATTTGAACTTTGGTGGATAGTTACATTAGTTTACGCAACATGTATTTGTCTCATACAATGTAATTTTACAATCTGACACAAGACATAATTTAAGTCATATAATTAACCCATTTCGGCATTCTTAATTTACATGATTTAGCCTGAGACATTTAATAAAATATCTGTGATTTAGCAAGTTTGTACAAGTGGATTCTAGATTCTTCGTTTTTATGTTATAAACAGTATCAACTTAAGTGTACCAATACATTTTTTTCACTCCGTCTCCGGTTTGTTAAAATAATTAAGAACAATCGATGATGATGGAAGTGTTTAACGACCTTGACTGGCTTTTCAGCCCTCGCACGGTCGGTACTAAGAATAAAAAATTCCCGAGGCACATAAGTATAACGGGAATTGATTGTCTTCTTGCGCATGTGTAATACATGTAAGTGTAGGCGTAGAAATTTTTGGCGCCAAAAAATTAGGTTGTAAAGCGACGGTTTTATATTGTTAATTCTAGCCTGTACTTCGTACTGTGAACATCATATTTTTTAAGGGTTTTTTTAAGGGAAACAGATTTGCATAATTTTGTATTTTGATAAATATATTGATTTTTATGTAGGTGGAATGGCTATACAAACGTAATCGTATCTCGACTTTTGTACCAAATATTTTCTAGCCGCCGAGTCTTAATGACTCGATTTCTTTTCTATTTTCAAAATTATGTTTTCTTTTTCTCATTTGACAAGTGAGATCCAACACTTAGAGTTTCGTTGGCATTGACAAAAGGACGCAGGTTTCCCAGATGGGTTATCCTGATCGGCCACGGAACATTCAGTTATTCAGTTATTTAAATACAAAGGGTTAACACGAGTTTATTTTTCTTGAACAATTAAGATATTGTATGGTGTATAATATGTTTATATTGATCATTTGTCTTATTAAATCGGCAGCTCACAATTTGCAGTACACGAGCTAGTCAACAAACATAAGTTTGTGTTGTGTTTTTCTTTAAATAGTTGAGTTTACATGTATTTAGTGGAAAGAAGACCAATCGTTTGTTTACTCGGTCTAATTTACAGGGCATATATAGGTCGAGGGAATGAGACTAACGTTATCATTCTTTGTGCATATTCATTGCCTAATCGGTAAGTTTCGCCTCTGGCAGGAGAACCACCGGTAGAAAGTAATTTCGTACCCTAGCTGTTTCGTACCTCCGCCATTTCACACACAAAATTACCATTTCGTACCCTATCGACCAAATGCATCTAAGATTTCGTACCTCATGTTTAACATGTTTACTATTTCGTATCATTTTTTTTTGTAAAAGTTCCAACTTATTTTAAGAATCTGGCTGTTAGTTAATTTAAACATAGCCAGAAATTAGTAGTACTTTTGCTAATTAATATTCATAATATGTAAATGAGAATTGTACCACGTGATAATAGTTTGATCTGGACTGGCTTGATATCATTAAAATCTTTAAAACACGGATATTATAAGTTGCCCGTCACAGAGTCCTTGTTTATAATCACTCTGATATTTCCGTAAAGTTGTCAGGCGGTCAAAATCAAAACAATGAACGCGAATTTAGTGAATTTTTCGTGTTTTCGTGAGTTTATTCTTCTTGAAATAGAGGCATTTTAACTTTACGTGGGAACCTAGAGTTCAACGACTACACATACAAGGTTTGGACTTGCTTATTCTTTGGACATTCAAGTTTCAAGTTTCACCCCGGCAACCTGTATTTCTAATGACCTTGTTAGCCAATTTTCAACACGAAGTTTGCAAATTTGACGTTTCAGCCATTTTAGCCTGTATTTTATACTGCAATGTTAAAAGCCTCTCGCTTCGATTTTTGAAATAGCTCAGGAACCTTGATTTTTGCAACGCCAGTCATTATATTTCGTTTAAATGGTGAATATTGTTGTGTATATTTATTTTCTGCCCCGGCAACCTGTCTATCACTTAAATCAAAGTTAAAACAGACATTGTTTCTAAATTCCCTATCATTTCAATATAATTTCCGTGACCCGTATCCGATTTCTTTAGTATACTATTCAAATAAGCAAAGTGGCGTTGATTTCTGGATATGTATCACCCGTGACCCGTATATGTCCATATATCTCTTAGTGAGTTCTTATGGTCAGTGAAAAATTGCACTCTTACGCCACATTAATAAGGTTTATAAACCAGTATGTGTCTACATGTCTCTCTAAGTTTAAGCTGTCAGTTAAACATTGAATACTTTTACCACATAAACCACGGGCACATTAATTAGGGTTACATTGTATCACCAGTTTGTGTCCGCATGTCTCTGTACATGTAAGAACTGACTGTCAGCAGAGATATATTATCAGTGCTGACTGTTCTCATTTCTGTGTAATGTCTGACTGTTCTCATGTCTGTGTGCATGTCTGGCCATTCTCATGTTTATAAGTTCTGACTGTTTCCATTAATTTCTGTAAGCTCTGACTGTGCTTATAAATATACGTTCTGACTCTTCATGTCCACGTAAGTTCTGACTGTTCTCATGTCCACGTAAACTCTGACGGACCTAATGTCTGTGTAAGCTCTGACGGTTCTCATGTCTATACGTTCTAACTGTTTTCATGTCTATGTAAGTTCTGACTGTTATGATCATGTCTGTGTAAGCTCTGACGGACCTTATGTCTGTGTAAGCTCTGACTGTTTTCATGTCTCTTTAAATTCTGACTGTTTTCATGTCTATGTAAGTTCTGACTGTTTTCATGTCTATGTAAGCTCTGACTGTTTTCATGTCTCTGTAAGCTCTGACTGTTTTCATGTCTATGTAAACTCTGACTGTTTTCATGTAAAGCTCTGACTGTTTTCATGTCTATGTAAGTTCTGACTGTTATGATCATGTCTGTGTAAGCTCTGACTGGTTTCATGTCTGTGTAAGTTCTGACGGTTCTCATGTCTGTAAGTTCTAACGTTTCTCATGTCTATGTAAGTTCTGACGGTTCTCATGTCTATAAGTTCTGACTGTTCCCAAACTTCCCATGTCTATGTAAGTTCTGACTGTTATCAAGTATGTGTAAGCTCTAGCTGACAGTTCTCATGTCTATACGTATTAACTGTTTTCATGTCTCTGTAAGCTCTGACTTTTTTCATGTCTATGTAAGTTCTGACTTGTGATCATGTCTGTGTAAGATCTGACAGACCTCTTCTCTGTGTAAGCTCTGACTATTTTCATGTCTATGTAAGTTCTGACTGTTATGATCATGCCTAAAATGTGAGGTCTGACGGACCTCATGTCTGTGTAAGCTCTGGCGGTTCTCATGTCTATATGAATGTGTTCGAATGTCTGTAAGCGTTAACTGCATGTCATTCACAAAATGAACATTTGCAACACGTGTGTATGTGTTCACATGTCTTATAAGTTCTGACTGTTATTGAAATATTAAATACTTGTTATTATGTAGTTTATTTTCATTGAACAAGTATACATTTTGTTATGGGGCCAGCTGAAGCCCGTCTCCGAGTGCGGATTTCCTTGCTGTGTTAAACGTGTGTAGAAACGTTTCTATCTACGGCATATTCTATATTTGTCTGTCAACGATCGTTTATTCCGGGAACAGCGGCTTCTTCCACAAATAACAGAGTTCACGTACTGAAATGTACGCCTGTTTTACTCAAGGTAACACTAAATTCGTGTTGAAAGTCTGTAACATGAAGGTTTTACCACAAGTATCACATGCTTATAGTATCTGATAGACTTACTCGGTCTAATTTACAGGGCAAATATAAGTCGAGGGAATGAGACTAACTTTATCATTCTTTGTACATGTTCATTGTCTAATCGGTAAGTTCCGCCTCTGACAGAAGCACCACTGTTAGAAAACAATTTCGTACCCTAGTAGCCGTTTCGTACCTCCGCCATTTCATACCCAAAATTACCATTTCGTACCCTATCGACCAAATGCATCTAAGATTTCGTACCTCGTGGACTTGAAATATGTTTACTATTTCGTATCATATTTTTGAAGAAGTTCTAACTAATTTTAAGACTCTGGCTGTCAGTTAATTTAAAACATTGAACACTCACACCACATTAATTATGTTTATCACCAGTATGTGTTCACATGTCTCTCTGTGAGTTCTGGCTGTAAGAAAAAGATTGAGAACTTTAAAATACACTACATTAAATAGGTTTATTACCGGTATGTGTACACATGTCTTTCTGTAAATTCTGGCTGTCAGTGAAACATTGAGCACTTACACCACGTTTATTAGGTTTGTAACCAGCACGTGTCCACAGGTCTCTTTCTGTACTCTAACTGTCAGTATTACATTAAACACTATTTCCACATTAATTAGGTTTATCACTAGTCTGTGTCCACATGTCTCTCTGTAAGTTCTAGCGATCAGTACAAAAATGAACACTTACACCACGTTAATCAGGTCACCAGCATGTGTCTACATGTTTCATTGTGAGTTCTATATCTTGACTTACATCTAGAAATTGACAATGAGGGTCGGGTGAAAACAAAACTTTACGACAAAAGAGATGATTTCAGCTTTCCAATTGTGAACTTTCCATTTCTAAGTAGCAACATTCCAGTAGCACCTGCATACGGGGTATATATATCTCCAAATTGATACGATATTCCCGTGCATGTATTTCCTATCATGATTTTCTTGATAGAGGGTTGCTGCTTACAAGGAAGCTATTAAACCAAGAGTTCCAAATGGTGAAGTTGAAATCATCCCTCCGTAAATTTTACGGACGCCATCACGAGTTGGTTGACCGTTATGGAATAACCGTTTCACAGATGATATCGGATATGTTCCTTACGTCGTAACTACAATCCCCTTCCCTTTCATGAATGTGACCTATCGAATTAGACTATTTACCGGATTTGTTATAACATGAGCAACACGACGGGTGCCACATGTGGAGCAGGATCTGCTTACCATTCCGGAGCACCTGATATCATCCCCAGTTTTTGGTGGGGTTCGTGTTGCTTATTCTTTAGTTTTATATGTTGCGTCATGTGTACTATTGTTAGTCTGTTTGTCTTTTTTATTTCTAGCCATGGCGTTGTTAGTTTATTTTCGATTTATGAGTTTGACTGATACTCTGGTATCTTTCTAGCTGTCAGTAAAATATTGAACACTTATACACCACATTTATAAGGTGTATCACCAGCATGTGTCCACATGTCTATGTGTTCTAACTGTCAGTAAAACTTTGAACACTTACACAACATTAAATAAGTTTATCACCACCATGTGTCCACATGTCTCACTGTGAGTTCTAGCTGTCAGTCAAACATTGAGCACTTACGTACACCACAATAATTAGGTTTATCATCAGTATGTGTTCACATGTCTCTCTGTGATATCTGTCGGTCAGTAAAACATTGAACACTTATACACCACATTGGTTATGTTTATCACCAGTGTTAGTTCACATGTCTCACTGTGAGTTCGGGCTGTAAGAAAAACATTGAACACTTAAACCACATTAATTAGATTTATCACCAGTATGTGTTCACATGTCTCTCTGTGAGATCTGGCGGTCAGTAAAACATTAAACACTTATACACCACATTGGTTATGTTTATCACCAGTGTAAGTTCACGTGTGTTTGTAATATCTTGCTGTCAGCAGAGATATATAATACAATCATATTATGTCTCGGCTGTTAGTGAGCCATGATCCAAGAACGTTTGCACTAAAATAATAATGTATCTACCATTGCGTGTTAAAATATCTGTGTAATATAAGGGAGCTACCATTTGATTTTTATGGAGGGGCTAGGATGAAATTTGAAAAAAATAGGCAGGACAGGAGTTTTGAGTAAAAAAAAAGGCAGGACGAGACACTTGCAAAAAAAAAAGTCAGGATGACAATTTAGGTAAAAAAAGTCAGGATAAACTTTAAAAAAAAAAGGCAGGACCGAACAGAGTGAAAAATAAAAAGGCAGGACAGAGATTACAACTAAAAAAAAAGGCAGGACAACATTTTTCATCCTAGCCCCCCCCCCTTTCCCCCCACCCATAAAAATCAAATGGTAGCTCCCTAAGTTCTGACTGATCTCATGGCTCTGTATTTCTGACTGTTATCACCTCTGTAAGTTCTGACTGTTTCCGTGTCTGAGTAATTAAAGGCATAAAGTTCTGACTGTTCTCATGTCTTTGTAAGATTGTCTCTATTGTTTCACTGATCATTAAATTTATGTTGAAAGTCTGTATCATGAAGGTTTTACCACAAGTATCACACAAGCTTAACATTATCAATGTTGAACATTGTTCTATGATAATGACGTCATAGTCAGGTGATCTAACCAAAGCAAGACAGACAGTCATGTAAACCTTACAATCATTCTGACTGTTCTCATGTCTGTGTAATGTTGAACCTTGTTCTATGATAATGACGTCATAGTCAGATGATCTAACCAAGGCAAGACAGACATGTAAACCTTACAATCATTCTGACTTTTCTCATGTCTGTGTAATGTTGAACATTGTTCTATGATAATGACGTCAAAGTCAGGTGATCTAACCAAAGCAAGACAGACAGTCATGTAAACCTTACAATCATTCTGACTGTTCTCATGTCTGTGTAATGTTGAACCTTGTTCTATGATAATGACGTCATAGTCAGATGATCTAACCAAGGCAAGACAGACATGTAAACCTTACAATCATTCTGACTTTTCTCATGTCTGTGTAATGTTGAACATTGTTCTATCATAATGACGTCATAGTCAGATGATCTAACCAAGGCAAGACAGTCATGTAAACCTTACAATCATTCTGACTGTTCTCATGTCTGTGTAATGTTGAACATTGTTCTATGATGACGTCATAGTCAGGTGATCTAACCAAGGCAAGACATACATGTGAACCTTACAATGGTTCTGACTGTTCACATGTCTGTGTGATGTTGAACATTGTTTTATGATAATGACGTCAAAGTCAGGTTATCTAACCAAGGCAAGACAGACATGTAAACCTTACAATCGTTCTGACTGTTCTCATGTCTGTGTAATGTTGAACAATCAATCAATACACCAAATATAGTTGACCTGTTACTTATAGTATCTGATCAGGGACTTTCTATACTAACAGTAGTATAGAAAGTCCCTGATCAGATAGACTTAAAAAAAATACAAAAATGTATCGTTGACCAATGAATCCTGCAAATGAGGCCAAGGTCAGATAATACCTGCCAGACAGACATGTTCATCTCACAATTATTTCAGTCCTTAAATATAGCTGACCTATTACGTCAAGAATTTGAAACACAGACCAAAACACAAAAACTTAACATTGACCAATTAACCATGAAAATGAGATCAAGGTCAGGTGTATGGGCCTGTCTGCCAGACAGACATGTTCATCTTACAATTATTTCAGTCCTTAAATATAGCTGACCTATTACATCAAGAATTTGAAAAACAGACCAAAACACAAAAACTTAACATTGACCAATTAACCATGAAAATGAGATCAAGGTCAGATAATACATGTAATACTGGCTAGAACTACATGTATACCTTACAATCGGTGTATACACTAAATATAGTTGACCTATTACTAATAGTACATGAAAAACACAAAAAACTAAAAAAAAGACTGCCATGTACCTATTACAGTAATTACATACACCACGTATAGTTATAAATCCTACTGCTTACAGTATTTGAAACTGACCCCATCATGTAACTTTAACCTTGTCCACTGATCCATGAAATGAGGTCAAGGTCAGGTGTATGGGCCGGTCTGACGGACACGTAGTCGTTGCAGCAAACCCATACACATGTATTAAATATAGTTATCCTATTACTCATAATAAGTAAGAAATTCACATAAAAAAAAAATCTTTTTTTTTACAAGCAGTCACTGAACAATGAAAATGAGGTCAATGACATTGAACATATGACCGACGGAAACTTCGAAACATAAGGTCTCTATTTACAAGATATGAACCATCCAGGTCTTCTACCATCTGAAATATAAATCTTTATTCAAATAGTTTACGCTGCCGCTGGATAGTAATACCTATGTCCGGCATACTGTGACTTTCGTCGCAGGCGAGACAAAAACAGACTTTGTAATGATGAACATGATGAAAGTGACGAAAATACTCAAAATCCATCAATCAATTAATGTAATAACATAGTAAAATACCCGGACAAACTCTCATACAATCATAATAATAATTATTATAAAAAATAATAGTATAAATTCTTTTATTTAAAGAGGGTAAACAATTATAGTTAGTTACAACAAACTTATCCTCGCTGAAACCACACACACATCACAATACAATCAAAAACAGATATTTACACATAGTTAATTTACAGTCAAGTATTCTAGACGAATGACATTAATCAATTATTTACTAATCATGCTAATATGTGTTCTCATGTGTCTATGTAAATTATCACTAGTATGTGTTTTCATGTGTCTGTAAATTATCACTAATACGTGTTCTCATATGTCTATGTACATGATGTAAGTTATCACTAAATTATATGATTTCTCATGTGTCTATGTAAGTTATCACTAATATGATTTCTCATACATCTACGTAAATTATCACTTATTTTCTAGTATGAGTTCTCATGTGTCTATGTAAAAGAGGGACTAAAGATACCAGAGGGACAGTCAAACTCATAGATCGAAAACAAACTGACAACGTCATGGCCAAAAATAAAAAGACAAACAGACAAATAATAGTACAGATGACACAACATAGAAAACTAAAAACTAAGCAACACGAAAATTAAATTAAGTGTAAATTATCACTAGCATGTGTTTATATCATGTGTCGGTAAATTATCACTAGTATTTGTTCTCAGTTCTCATATGTCTTTGTAAGTTATCACTAATATGATTTCTCATACGTCTACGTAAATTATCACTTATTTTCTACTATGTATTCTCATGTGTCTATGTTAATGATCACTTATAACTTGCATGGGTTCTCATGTGTGTTTACATAAATTATCACTTATTTACTATGTGTTCTAATGTGTCTATGTAAATTATCACTAGTATGTGTTCTCATAAATGTCTATGTAAACTATCACTAGTATGAGTTCTAATGTGTCTATAAATTATAATTAGTATGTGTCCTCATTAGTCTTTGAAAATTATTCATGTTATCACTTATTTACTAGTACGTGTTCTCCTGTTTTTAGTATGTAGATTATCACTCATATTGTCATACACTATGCTGTTGCGAATAAACACCGCCCCCTTTTGCCAACAAAAAAAAAATTACACCTGTTTGCTTTTGTGCAATACACTATGCTGTTGCGTATTGCCCCCCTTTTTTTTGCCAAACAAAAATATTTGAAGAAATTTTCTTTTTAATTTCTGGTATCTGCAATGAGAAAAAAAAATGCACGCCCCCCCCCCCCCCCCCCCCCCTCCATTTTCCCCCAAAAAAATGTTTCCCTCAAGATATGTTCATAATCTCAATTCAAATTTCCAATGGAGTCTGCAACCATAACTACCCATTTAAAAACATCATAACAGTCTTAAAATAGAAAATGACATACATAATCATGGCTAAAATTAATATTCCTTAAGGTTAAAAACCCCTTCTGTGGCTTGTGAATTACGAAATTTTCAAACTGCGATATTATCAAAACAGCAAAGATAATGAACAATAGAGTTGAGCCATTTTGTACATATACCAAGGGGAAACTTCGCGCAAAGAATTACTATTGATTGTTAAATTGCGTTTAATAGAAAATGGGAATTTGGTGAAAATAATACCAAGATTTTTGTAGAAAATCCACAGATATTTTTGTTATAAAATTTTAAACATAGATTATTTACTTGTTTTTCTATGATGTGCTAGCGTTTATTGTTTACAAAAGTCCTAAACAACCTTTAAATTGCAAAATACCTCGTGGTGAGTCACTAAAGTCGAGCGCACCCTAGAAGGTGTACTTGAATTGGTGCATATTTGAATTTGTTTTAACCTTTATCTAAAGATATAAACATGTTTTAAGGAAAGCGTTGTTAGCACTGCATACAATAATCCTCTATCTATCAAGCATCGAATTGCCAAATATGAGAGTACAAGAAGAAAGGCTGTGGATTTCCTATAACATTTCCATGTTTAGCATAGAAACAACAAAAGGGTACATAATCCTTAATGAGCATTTAAAAGTAACTTCTATAAATAAATTGACAGCTAATCATCGAGCTCCATTCGACAATGGTTCGGCAGCTCATTCCAGGTTTGTGCAGCATTATAGCGAAACGATCTTAAGCCATACCTAGTAGTTCTGACTCTCGGGAGTACTGCTGTTTCCTATGATCTTAAATCATACTTGTTAATTTTCATATCAATCAATTCATGAAGGGAGCTCGGACTTTTTTTGTGAATTATTTTAAATGTTTCTATTGCAATTGTTTTTATTTCTTCTTATTTTTAAAGATGGTAATTTTGATTTTCTAGCAATTTTTCGTATGGACTATCATAATCTTCATAGATGAATCTAAGAGCTCTTTCTTGATTTTTTTTCCATTTTAAAAGGTTTTTTTTCGCTACAGTAGTGCAAAATTACTGGACAATGGTTAAAATTCGAACGAATGAACGAGTAGTTTGCTGTTAACCTACCTAGCCTGTTTAAATATTTACCCATACGTTTTAGAATATTTAATTGTCTTGATGCCCTTTTACATATTTCAGATATATGATTGTTAAAGTTAAGTCAGAATCTATAGTTATTCCAAGAAGTTTAACATTTTCTTCACAAGAAGTTTTGTTTCCATTTAAATTAAATATCAAATTATCTTTATTTGTTTGTTTTTTTCCAATGGCTATAGCCTTCATTAAATTTATAGAAAACCAGTTTATTAGATTTATGCTATCAGTTTCTAAACTTTCAACAACTTTATCTAAATCATGATCACCGTATATGATACAGTGTTATCATCAGTATAATTATAAATGGTGCTTTTTTTGTACAAAATGAAATATAATAATGAAGACATTGAAAAGAACTGAACCAAGAATTGACCCTTGTGGTACACCTTCAAACATATGATCCCATTCTCTGTAAGAACTTCCAATTTTAATGCGTTGTTTTCTGTTTTCTATGTGCGCACTACTCTTCTGAAAGTATAAAAGATACAGAATAAGAAATAGTGCAAAATGTTTGGGTCAATGAGACGAAGAAAACGTGCATTAATCCGAAGCGATTCAATGAGATCATATAGGAGTTATTGCCCCTTATATGTTTAAAATCTCTATAACTCCTTAACTATACATAATACAGGTCCAGGGTCTTTGGATTTTAGATTTTGTACCTTTGACCTTGATAGTGCAAAATGTTTGGGTCAATGAGACGAAGAAAACGTACATTAGTCCGATGCGATTTAATGGGATCTTATAGGAGTTATTACCCCTTATTTGTTTTAAATCTCTATAACTCCTTAACTATACATAATACAAGTCCAAGGTCTTTTGATTTAAGATTTGTTGCCTTTGACCTTGAAACAAAAAGTGAAGGTCAAAGGTCAATTTGAACTTCTTACGTCTTAAGTAATACTTTAACACAATGATTTGTAAGATTTGGTGGTGTAATGGTTTGCGTGTTTGCATGATTATGGGATGTTTTCTGCTATCAGGTGTTCGAATCGCATTTTTTTTTATCTCCTTCCTAGATTTAGTTCCTAAATTTACATCAATTTTAAATGGTATAAAAACTTTAATTTAACTGAATTGCGAAAAATATGCAAAAAGCCGTATGTTAAGTCAAGTTTTTTCCAATACTCTCACTGCAATATTTGTTGTAAAGTGTATATTGCCATTTAATGATGCAGTGCACCGTAAGCCTATTTGGCTGGATGTAATTGCTATTTTTACACGTATAATTTTTTATGTATTTTTTGTATATATACAGGTTGCACTATGATAAACCATTCATTCATTCATGTGGAAATAAATATCATTTTCTTTTTATTTGGATATATCTCAAGTATAAGTATTACTAAATTTAACACTGTAATTTGTAAGAATTGGTGGTGTAATGGTTAGCATGTTTGCATGAAAATGGGATGCTTTCTGCTATCAGTTGTTCGAATCGCAGAACTTCTATCATTTTTGGTATCTCCTTTCTCGATTTAGGTCCTAAATTTACATCATATTTAAATGTTTAATTTAACTGAATTGCGAAAAGTATGCCGTATGTTAAGTCAATTTTGTCTCCAATACTTTCACTGCAATATTTGTTGTAAAGTGTATACATATTGCCATTTAAACTTGCAGTGCACCGTAAGTCTATTTGGCTGGATGTAATTGCTATTTTTTACACGTATATGTATTTGTTGTATATATAAAGGTTGCACTATAATAAACCATTATCCACGGGGGGTTTGGGGGGGGGGGGGGTGTGGAAGGTCTCAACATGAGTTTTTGGGTACAGATGTGCCGCTGGTATTTCAAAAATAACCCCATTCATATATTGAAGTCTTGTGAAATCACGACCCATAAATATATTTTATGGCAAAATCTTAACCCTGTCATATATTCTTTAGTTATCAAATACTTATTTTTTACATTTTAACTTGATTTTAAACGATTAAAACAGCATTTGGAAAAAAATCTAATCGAAAGATGAAAATTACTGATCATTGACATATTACCTTGGTGATATCACAAAAGGGACCCATTCCAGCGGCACATATGTATATACCTTGATATTGGAAGACCCCCCGCCCCCCCCCCCCCTCGTGGTGGTATCTTTCATTTTGTTTTTATTTATTTGCATTGGATATGTCTCAAGTATATGTTTTACTTTAACACTTTTCCTTGTAAGATTTGGTGGTGTAATGGTTCCACTATTTTCAAAGGTTGATTATAATTCTTTACAAATTCATTTATAATTTCAACTTGTATTACAGGTTTTGGAAATAATTTCCAAACAAGATTCCAAAGATTTCAAAGAGACGATCAGATTGCCGCATTTTTCAAATTGTTTGCTAGCTTCATTCATATTATTCGTAAGCTAGTCAGTAGCTCCAGCGCACCAGTTCGTAACTAGTGCGCACCAGTAAGTAACTCGTGTGGACCATTTGTGTAGCTCGTGCGCACCAGTTAGTAACTTTGCCCTCCAGTTGGTAACTTGTGCGCACCAGTGAGTAACTCATGCGCAATAATTGTGTTACTCGTGCGAACAAGTAAGTAACTCGTGTGCACCAGTTATCAACTAGTAAGCACAAGTTAATAACTCGTGTGCACTAGTTTTTAACTCGTGCGCATCAGTTAATTACTCGTGCACACCAATTGTTTTACTCGTGCGCACAAGTTATTAACTCATGCGCATTAGTTAGTAACTCGTGCGCTCCAGTTAGTAACTCGTGCGCATCAGTTAGTATTTCTTGAGCACCAGTTAGTTACAAATACATCTTTTTGTTTTTTATTTTCCTTGGATACTCACACCGCTAGAAGAAGGGTTGATTTTGTATTATTCTGTATTTGATTTTGAAATTATAAAATTTAATGAGGATAAGAGTCGAGTACTGACATTTTATCTCAAATACTCGACTTGAAATGTCAAGCAATCTACATTTTCTCTTATAAAAACATGTTCTTAAGTAGAATAAACAAGGCAATAGATAATAATAAATCGAGCGTCGAAAAAAACGTTTGATATGTCTAGCGCTCAATATAAAACGTCGACTACTCGAGACACGCAAGGTCAAGTGATCGACATTTATAAGCTAGTGCTAGAGATAACAAGTCGAACACTCGCGATATTATGTCTGTAACTTGATTTTTTTTATAAATAAGTCGAACGCTACAGATATTATGATGAGCGCTCATGATATTTTGTCTGGTGCTCGAGATATCATGTCTACCGCTTCAGATGATAAGTCGAGCGTTCTATGTGATAAAGCGAGTCCTCATTACAAAAAAAGTAGATAACAAAAATACCAAACTCTGAGAAATATTCAAAAGTCGAACAGTTTAGATAATAGTTCAAGCGCTAAAAATAATAAATCAACCGCTGGAAATAATAAGTCGAGCGTGTGAGATAATAAGTTGTGCGCTCGAGATAATGGCTTTATTATTTTGCTTAGCATTCTTAAGTGTTAAATGAAGCTAAGAAGACAATTATATGTCGAGCGCCCGAGATATTATGTCGAACACTCGAGATAATAAGTCAAGGGCTCAAGATATAACGTCGTATGACTGAGTTTATAGGTTGAGCTCTCGACATTAAAAGTTTAGCGCTCGAGATACTAACTCGAGCGCTCGATATATAATAAGTGGAGCACTCAGGATAATTATTCTATCGCTTGAGATAATAAAAGTCAATAACTTGATAAGTCGAGCGCTTAATATTTTACGTCGACTGCTTGAGACAAAAAGGTCGAGCGATCGATATTTATAAGACGACCGCTCAAGATAATAACGTGAACGGTAGACAAATTAAATCTAGGGCTAAAGCTTATTAGTTGAGCCTTGATATAATACAACGAGTGCTCAAGATGATGAGTGAGCGCTCAAAATATTAAGTCGATCGCTAAAGGTAATTATTCGAGCAATTGAGTTAATAAGTCGATCGCTCAAGATAATATATGTATATGAATGTTGTAATTTAATTCCAATGAATTATAGGCTCCTGACTTTGGATAGGCATATACATACATAATGTGGCGGGGTTAAACATGTTAGCGGGATCCCAACCCTCCCCCTAACCTGGGACAGTGGTGTAACAGTACAACATAGGAACGAACTATAAAAATCAGTTGAAAAAGGCTTAACTCATCAGATGGATACAAATAGAAATACAACTAACAAAAACAGAGTGAACATGGCTGGGCACTTATACATCGCAACAACAAAAAGACCATTAGTACAGATCTGAGAGTACTCGGAGTTACTGACAGCTAGTTCAAAGCCAATAACAACTAATAAAAAAATCATGCATCTAAGACTGAATTATCAATCATTACACATCCAACATCCAATGGATTTAGTGTAAAGACGTCATAAACAGTCAGAGAAAACATGACCTTGTGTAATGCCAAGATACAGGTATCGACGGATTGAAGATCCATGATTGTGTGCATATGTATATAGCATTTATATTTAGTTTGCTTTTAATTTACTGATAACAAAATCAATATTAATACCAATAAAAACAATATTCAAAGATCTAATTTCAGTGTTGAATTGGTAACCTTTTATAATAAGTTTATTTAAAGGATCGATAAGTTTACCAGGATCGTTTATAAATTTCCAGGCACGGTGAACAACATCTCTGTGAAAATGAGGATGCGCTATAGATCAATTTTGTTACATCGGGTGATCTGATTATTTGGTAATCGCCACGGCAGTCAGCAGTGTTAAAGAACATCAGTTTTTATCCAACGCCTTGTAGGTCTGTACGTTGTCCACAATTTAGAATTATATATACATATGTGTGTGTGTGTGTGTGTGTGTGTATGTGTGCGTGTACATCTAAACAAGTGACAACTCTAAGGCAGATTTATCCATCAGATCACCAGTGAAGTTGATACAAGGCTGAAAATTCATTCTGTATATATAATTCGTCTAAATAACAGCCCAACAATGTTAGATCTGTAAATTTTCTTCCGCAAATTTTTGTTTTTCCCTTGCCGGGAATCGAACTCATCATGCTACTGAGATATCGTGGCACCAAATCGCCTTGCACTATGCCCGGCGCTCTAGAATTCTCGACAAAAATCAAGCAATCGGTAGCCGGGTGATACATTTCCTCGTCAGTTCAAGTTCATAATGACTGCCGTTTATTTATTTATTGTGGCAATGGCAGAGGGGTGACATCTGCCATTGATATCATTTTTATTACTATAGGCAAGAACATTTTTCTGTTTATAGAACTATGAATGGACATAATGCTCATTCGTTTCGTATAGTTTTATTATTGCAATATTTTTGAGTGAACATTCATTTTAATTTTCGTTTTAGGTAAAAAACAACAATATATTGCATACTTATCTCTGAAAAATGGACGACAAACAAAAACGACGAAGAAAAAGAAATAAGAATTTGTCCTCTCAGGAGTTTCAGATTCCAGAAAAAGTTAAAAAAAATCTTCCTCCTACAGTTAATGTTGAGTTGGAAGTCGAATATTTAATGAAGAATATGTTCGGCACAGAATTAGGGAAGATATTGAGGAACCAGAAAACACTAAAACAGAAGATGAAACTACAAACCACGACAATGTAGATAATTTACAACACAACATGTACAAATCACTTCAAGAATCAAGTGAGGAGGCAGATATAATTTTTTTTAAGTATAACACCTTACATGAGACTACAAACAATCCCCCCAGGAACACTGAACATGACAGTGATTCACTCGACATAAAACTGACCAAACCAAAAAACCAATAAACAAGCCAGATGTTTATGATTTCAGAAAGTATTCAGAAGACGGTTTTTCATGACGATGATGAGTTGGAAAGAGGTGAACCAGTACTGCCACCAAACATTGATTCTGACTATGAAGAATATAATCCTGCAGTCGGTGTTTTACAGGATATTCATGAAGACTTTTCAGAACAAACAACACAAGAGGAAGATAGAAACACAGAAGCTAAGTACAGAAAAGATGACCAGATACCAGCTTTTTCAGATAACAATGATCCGTCAGATTCTAGCGAAGAACATTATGAAATAGAATGCCCTTCAAAATTTTCTATAAAAATTAGCAAGCAAACATGGGAGACAATAAAGCCTAAAGAACAACAGTATGTCCTCTCTGGAAAGTGGACCAATGTTTTGAGCAGAGAATTTTATAAGATTAACCCATCTTGCGTTTTAGGTTTTAAATATGACCGGGTGAAAAAAATGGGATCAAGAAAGATAACAACACCATATTTAAGGGAAAGGCGTATTGTGCGCATGCATGTATGAGTTTACCATAAGAAAAAAAAACCAAAAGACAGCAAGGAATTTGTCAAGATAAACGTCCAATCCCACTGAAGCTGTGTTCATAAAGAACAATTGGAAAAAAAGCAAGTACAAAGAACCGAAAAAAGAGTATATCCAATCTGTTGGGGCGGATCCATTTAGCATAATTTGCTACACAGAGGAACAAATACGATTAATGAAAAGTTTTAAAAAAAAGGAACTTTGGTATCATATTTAGATGCTACTGGGAAAGTAGTTCGAAACATCCAGAACCAAACAAAAAAAAAACATTCTACTATGCAGCTTGTGTTGAAAGCCCTGTTAAAGGAGAGCCATCAGTGTAGCGGAAATGGTGACAAATGACCATACATCTGTATCAATAGCGTCATTTGCCTTGAAGCTTCGCCATGCCACTTCTATGGTTTTTTGGTAGGCCTATTGTTCCAGATCGTGTAGAAGCGATTTTTCATGGCCAATAATTAATGCTTCGCTTGCTGCATTTTGTGGCCAAAATATCAAGCAGTACTTGAATTCAATGTGGGGTTTGTTAAGACGAGAAAACAAAAACGAAGAAAGGAAAGACACTTGTATATTACATTTATGCTGCAGTCATATAACCAAGAAAGTACGAAATAAAATGTATAAATTAACTAAGGACAAGCAGCTGGGCAAATTCATACTTTACTGTTTAGCTTTGCTTCATAACGCAACCAAATTGGAAATGGCAAAATTATCATTTAAGCATATAAAGAATGTCCTGACATGTCCTACACTGACAAAAAGGGTAGAAGAAGGAATTTCGTATCTTAATCTAAATATTTAAAGTTCAATTGAAAGTCAAGTTGAAAATGATACAGAAGGAGAAGGGGAAAGAAACAATTCGGACCAAAAATAAAAAATACTTACATATCAACAACTTCGTCCCTCTTCCTTTTTGTCCTGATATAAGTGTTAGAGCCAAAAAGGCCGACAAGAAAAACTGCCATCAGCATGTCATTGGGGATGCTGAAGTACTCATCCTCTATCTCAATCAAATTGCTGAAATTCAAATGATAATAGACGTGTATAATATTATATGAAATAGTATGTGTAAATCATTGCTTTTTATATCGCCCTTTTTCACACCTTTGCATTTTTTTTTACTTCCATCGAGCTATATTTTCAAGGAGTATCTAACATTTGCATCCACAACTTTTTAATGTTTACTCTGAAAAATATTGGTTATCGGGTGAAAAAATACCATTGACACGTGTTGTACAGAAAAAAAACGATATTTAAAATTTCAAAACCATCCATAATGAAAATACAAAACATTTTTATGCAAAATAATTTGACCACTTTTTTATAATTGTATTAGATGTTACCTTAAATCGGTCATTTTTCTAGATAATTGTATGAGATATAACCTTGATTGACTTTTTTGTTAATTATTTTAAATATTTTCAATACATTCTACCACTTTTCATTACTATTATATCAGATGTTACCTTAAATCGACAATTTTTATAGATAATAGTATTAGATGTTACCTTAAACTGGAGACTGTTTTATTGATAATTTTACTACATTTTATAGTAAATGTGACCACTTTTTTTTATAATTGTATTAGATGTTACCTTAAATCGATCATTTTTTCTAGATAATTGTATAAGATGTCACCTTAAATAGGCTACTTTCTTAATTGATAATTTTATAACATTTTACCAGATTCCACTCCTTTTCAAAAGTAGATAAATTATCAGATGTAACCTCAAATCGACCTTTTTCTATAGATAATTTTATTAGATATAACCTTAAATCCACGACCAATTTTTATAGACAATTGTATTAGATGTAAACTTAAATTTGCCACTTTCTTAATTAATAATTCTATTTCATTTTACAACATTCAACCACTTTTAATTATTGATATATTAGATGTAACCTTAAATCAGCCATATTCTTTATTGATACTTATTCTTATTTTTACAAGATTCGATCTCTCTTTACAAATAATTGTATAAGATAAAACCTTAAATCGACAATTTTTTTTATCGATAATTATATTAATATTTTACAACATTCAACTCTTATTTAAGATAATTGTATTTGATGTAACCTTGAATTGGTCACTTTCTTTATTGATTATTTTTTTTTATATTTTTCAATAAACTCGACCACTTTTCATTATTCTTGTATTAAATGTAACCTTAAATCACAATTTTCATAGATAATGGTATTAGATGTAACCTTAAACCGGCCACTTTCTTTATTGATTATTTTACAATATATTTAAATCAATTCGACCACTTTTCTTGATTATTGTACTAGATGTATCCTAAAATCGACAAGTTTTTATAGATAATTGTATTATATGTAACCTTAAACCGACGACTGCTTTATTGATAATTTTACTTCATTTTATAGTTAATTTGACCACTTTCTAATAATTGTATTAGATGTTACCTTAAATCGGTCATTTTTTTTGTAATTGAATAAGATGTAACCTTAAATCGGCCACTTCCTCAATTGATAATTTTATTACATTTTACAAGATTCCACCACTTTTCAAAAGATAGATAATTTATCAGATGTAACCTCAAATCGACCTTATTCTATAGATAATTTTATTAGATATAACCTTAAATCAACGACCACTTTTTAAAGACAATTGTAGTAGATGTAAACTTAAATTGTCCACTTTCTTTATAGGTAGTTCTATTTCATTTTACAAGATTCAAACACTTTTAATTATTGATATATTAGAAGTAACCTTAAATCAGCCATATTCTTTATTGATACTTATTTTAAAGATTCGTACACTTACAAATAATTGTATTAGATGAAACCTTTCATATCGGTCACTTTCTTTATTGAGAATTTTAGAATGTTTTTCAATAAAATCGACCACTTTTCATGATTATTGTATAAGATTTTACCTTAAATCGACAATTTTTTTTATTAGTAATTATATTTTTTTTACAAAATTTAACCCTTATTTAAAGATAATTGTATTAGATGTAACCTTGAATCGATCACTTTCTTTATTGATTATTTATTAATATTTTTCAATAATTTCGACCACTTTTCATTATTGTATTAGATGTAACCTTAAATCACAATTTTCATAGATAATTGTATTAGATGTAACCTTAAACCGGCCAATTTCTTTATTGACTAGTTTACAATATATTTCAATGAATTCGACCACTTTTCTTGATTATTGTATTAGATGTAACGTTAAATTGGCCACTTTCTTTATTGATAATTCTATTTCATTTTACAAGATTCAAGTACTTTTTATTACTGATGTATAAGTTGTAGCCTTAAATCGACCGTTTTTATAGATAATGTATTAGATGAAACCTTAAATCAGTCACTTTCTTTATTGATTATTTTACATGATATTTCAATAAAATCCACTTTTCTTGATTATTGTATTAGATTTTACCTTAAATCGACAAGTTTTTATAGATATATGTTTTACATGTAACCTTAAATCGGCCATTTTCTTTATTGAATAGTTTACTTTATTTTACAATTAATTCTAAATCCTTTTATAGAGAGTTGTATCAGATGTAACGTTTTAATCTACCACGTTCTATCGATGATTGTATTAAAGGTTTCTTTAAACCAGCTACTTCTTTAATGATATTTTTACCACATGTTGCAGAAAATTTGACCACTTTTTCGGTAATTGTATAAGATGTAACCTTAAATCGGTAACTTTTTTTAATTGTTTTAGACGTAACTTTAAATCAAACACTTTTTATAGGTAATTGTTTAACCTTAAATTGGCGACTGCTTTATTGATAACTTTACTGCATTTTACAGAAAATTTGGCCACTTTTGTATAATTGTATTAGATGTTACCTAAACTCGGTCATTTTTCTAGATAATTGTATTAGATGTAACATTAAACCGGCGACTGTTTTATTGATAATTTACTATCTTTTATAGTAAATTTAACCTTTTTTTTCATAATTGTACTAGATGTTACCTTAAATCGGTCATTTTTTCTATATAATTGTATTAGATGTAACCATAAATCGGCCACTTTCTCAATTGATAATTCTATTACATTGTACAAGATTCCACCACTTTTGATAGATAATTTATTAGACATAACCTTAAATCAACGACCACTTTTTATAGACAATTGTATTAGATGTAAACCTTAATTGTCCATTTTCTTTATAGATAGTTCTATTTAATTTTACAAGATTCAACCACTTTTAAATATTGATAAAATTGAGAATGGAAATGGGGAATATGTCAAAGAGACAACAACCCGACAAAGAGCACACAACAGCCGAAGGCCAACAATGGGTCTTCAACGCAGCGAGAAAATCCCGCACCCGGAGGTGGTCCTTAGCTGGCCCGTAAATAAAATTGTGTACTAGTTCAGTAACAATGGACGCCACCCTAAACTCCAAAACATATAAATGATCTAAAATTTAAAAACATAAAAGACTAACAAAGGCCAGAGGCTCTTTACTTTCTTGGGACAGGCGCAAAAATGCGGCGGGGTTAAACATGTTTTGTGAAATCTGATGTATTACATGTAACCTTAAATCAGCAATGTTCTTTATTGATACTTATATTATTTTTTACAAGATTCGAACACATATTACAGATAGTTGTATTAGATGAAATCTTTTATATCGGTCACTTTCTTTATTGAATATTTTACAATGTTTTTTTATAATAAATTCGACCACTTTTCATGATTATTGTATAATATTTTACCTTAAATCGACAATTTTTTTTATTGCTAATTATATTAATTTTTACAAGATTTAACCCTCATTTAAGATTAATTGTATTAGATGTAACCTTGAATCGGTCACTTTCTTTATTGATTATTATTCTTAAAAAATAATAAATTCGACCACTTTTCATTATTATTGTATAAGTTGTAACCTAATGACAACTTTCGTAGATAATTGTATTAGATGTAACCTTAAACGGGCCACTTTTTTTAATTGATTATTTTACAATATATTTCAATAAATTCGACCACTTTTCTTGATTATTGTATTAGATGTAATCTTTAATCAGCAACTTTATTTATTGATTATTCTGCTGTATTTTAAAATTAATTCTACATCATTTTATATATATTTGTATTAGATGTAATCATTTAATCTACCACGTTCCATCGATGATTGGATAAAAGGTTACTTTAAACCAGCCACTTTGTAATGCTATTTTTACCATATTTTACAGTACATTTGACCACTTTTTTGATAATTGTATAAGATGTAACCTTAAATCGAAAATTTCTTAAAATTAATTGTATTAGATGTAACCTTGAATCGGTCACTTTCTATATTAATTTTTTTTTAGATTTTTCAATAAATTCGACCACTTTTCATTATTCGTGTATTAAATGTAACCTTAAATCACAATTTACATAGATAATTGTATTAGATGTAACCTTAAATCGGCAACTTTATTTATTGATTATTATTTTAAGAATATTATTAAATTCGACCACTTTTCCTTATTAATAGTTTTAGATATAATCTAAATGACAACTTTAGTAGATAATTGTATTAGATGTAACCTTAAACCGGCCACTTTCTTTATTGACTAGTTTATAATATATTTCAATGAATTCGACCACTTAACTTGATTATTGTATTAGATGTAACGTAAAATCGACAAGTTTTTATAGACAATTGTATTAGATGTAACCTTAAATTTGCCAGTTTTTTTAATGAAAATTCTATTTCATTTTACAAGATTAAACAACTTTTTATTACTGATGTAACCTTACATCGACCATTTTTATATATATTTATTAGATGTAAACTTAAATCGGCTATTTTCGTTATTGATAATTCTTTTTCATTTTACAAGATTCAACCACTTTTTACTATTGATGTATTAGATGTAACATTAAATCAGCCATATTCTTTATTGTTACTTATATTAATTTTTACAATATTCGACCACTTATTACAGATAATTATATAAGATGTAACCTTAAATCGAGATCTTTTTTAATGAATTGTATTAGACGTAACTTTAAATTAAACACTTTTTATAGGTTATTGTATTAGATGTAACCGTCAATCAGCCACTTTCTTTATTGATTATTCTATTAAATTTTACAAGAGTCTACCAATTTTTTTATAGGCAATTGTATAAGATGTAACCTGAAATCGGCTACTGCTTTGTTGATAATTTTACTACATTTTACAGTAAATTTGACCACTTTTTTATAATTGTATATGATGTAACCTTAAATCGGTCATTTTACTAGATAATTGTACTAGATGTAACCTTAAACCGGCGACTGCTTTATTGATAAACTTATTACATTTTACCAGATTCCACCACTTTTGATAGATGGTTTATTAGATGTAACCTCAAATCGACCTTATTATATAGACAACTTTATCAGATATAACGTTAAATCAACGACCACTTTTTATAGACAAAATTGTATTAGATATAACCTTAAATAGGCCACTTTCTTTATTGATACTTATATTAATTTTTACAAGAATCGAACACTTATTAGAGATAATTGTATTAGATGAAACCTTAAATCGGTCACTTTCTTAATTGAACATTTTACAATGTTTTTCAATAAATTCGACCATTTTTCAAGGTTATTGTATAAGATTTTTCCTTAAATCGACATTTCTTTTTATCAATAATTATAATATTTTTTACAAGATATAACCCCTATTTAAAGATAATTGTATAAGATATAACCTTGAATCGTTCTCTTTCTTCATTGATTATTTTTTTAATGTATTGATTATTTTACAATATATTTCAATAAATTCGACAACTTTTATTGATTATTGTATTAGATGTAACCTTAAATCGACAAGTTTTTATAGACAATTGTATTAGATGTAATCTTAAATTGGCCACTTTCTTTATTGATAATTCTATTTCATTTTACTAGATTCAACTACTTTTTATTCGAAATAGTAGTACTGAAATCGGCTACTGCTTTATTGATAATTTTACTACATTTTACAGTAAATTTGACCACTTATTTATAATTGTATTAGATGTTAAATAGGTCACTCTCTTAATTGAATATTTTACAATGTTTCTAAATAAACTTTTCATGACTATTGTATAAGATTTTACCTTAAATCGACATTTTTTTTATTAATAATTATAATATTTGTTACAAGGTATAACCCCTATTTAAAGATAATTGTATAAGAAATAACCTTGAATCGTTTACTTTCTTCATTGATTATTTTTTTATATTTTTCAATAAATTCGATAACTTTTCATTATTCTTGTATTGGATGTAACCTTAAATCACAATTTTCATAGATAATTGTATTAGATGTAACCTTAAACGGGCCACTTTCTTTATTGATTATTACATTTTACAGTAAATTTGACCACTTATTTATAATTGTATTAGATGTTACCTTAAATCGGTCATTTTACTAGATATTTGTACTAAATGTAACCTTAAACCGGCGACTGCTTTATTGATAATTTTATTATATTTTACCAGATTCCACCACTTTTGATAGATAATTTATTAGATGTAACCTCAAATCGACCTTATTCTAAATATAACTTTATCAGATATAACTTTAAATCAACAACCACTTTTTATAGACAATTGTATTAGATATAACCATAAACCGACCACTTTCTTTATTGATAATTATATTTCATTTTACAAGATGCAACCACTTTGTATTATTTATGTATAAGTTGTAACCTTAAATCAGCCATATTCTTTATTGATACTTATATTAATTTTTACAAGATTCGAACACTTAATAGAGATAATTGTATAAGATGAAACCGTAAATCGGTCACTTTCTTAATTGAATATTTTACAATGTTTTTCAATAAATTTGACCACCTTTCATGATTATTGTATAAGATTTTACCTTAAATCGACATTTTTTTTTAGTAATAATTGTAATATGTTTTACAAGATATAACCCCTATTTAAAGATAATTGTATAAGATATAATCTTGAATCGTTCACTTTTTCATTGATTATTTTTTAATATTTTTCAATAAATTCGACCACTTTTCATTATTCTTGTATTAGATGTAACCTTTAATCACAATTTTAATAGATAAATGTATTAGATGTAACCTTAAACGGGCCACTTTTTTATTGATTATTTTACAATATATATTTCAATAAATTCGACCACTTTTATTGATTATTGTATTAGATGTAACCTTAAATCAACAACTTTTTAAAGACAATTGTATTAGATGTAATTTTAAATTGGCCACTTTTTTTATTGATAATTGTATTTCATTTTACAAGATTCAACTACTTTTTATTACTGATGTATAAGTTGCAACCTTAAATCAACCATTTTTATAGATGATGTATAGATATAAACTTAAATCGGCTTCTTTCTTTATTGATAATTCTATTTCATTTTACAAGATTCAACCACTTTTTATTATTGATGTATTAGATGTAACATTAAATCAGCCATATTCTTTATTGATACTTATATTAGTTTTTACAAGTTTCGACCACTTATTACAGATAATTGTATAAGTTGAAACCTTGAATCGTTCACTTTCTTCATTGATTATTTTTTTAATATTTTTCAATAAATTCGGCCACTTTCCATTATTCTTGTATAAGTTGTGACCTTAAATCACACTTTTCATGGATAATTGTATTATATGTAACCTTAAACGGGCCACTTTTTTTTTATTATTTTACAATATATTTCAATAAATTAAAATTGTATAAGTACACAATTGCAAAAGAATAATAATGCAAAACACAGTTAAATGACAACTCTGAATGTTAACAATTTGTTAATTTATACAAATTAAAACTGTTCACTAAAGTAAATTGACGATACGTCTCAATAAAATACTGTACACCATTAAAAATTAATTACAGGTAAATTAGAAAATATAAAGAATAAAATACTTTTAGCAAAGTCAATGAAACTAAATGAAATAATTAAGACAAACACTTTTAACCATAAATTAATTTGAAAAACTTTTAAATGATAATTACTTTATACTGATGGCTACGGCTCGTAATGTTGCTTCTGGTGTAACTTATTCTGCATTGACAATATAGGTAAAAAGTACTGTATGTCATAGTGATCTGTCAAACTAGTCAGAACCAGATAAAACAAATTTTACGAACAGTATTTTGTCCAATAGCCAGTGGTGAGTAAATATCAAAAAGCAAACATGGAGTATTTTGATTCACTGAACCATATAATACGTAATGTGTTCAATATAGATAGATCATTATATCATAATGGTAAAATAGATATAAACGAAGTACAAAGTTGGGAATATTATCAAAAAGATAAATTATACATAAATAAACTTGTTCACATACTCACCAGCTAAGTGTTAATCGTCTCGATAATGCAAATATTTATATATCTTGATACTCCCTTTACAATCATAATCAATAACACTAAAATAAGACAAAAACGCAAATATGTAAAAATACAAATTCGTGAGTTTCATCAATCTGGTTTGTTATTTAGGATAACGGCCAAACATTTAATAATAAGTGCTAAAACATGTTGTTGAGTTTTTAACACATTATAAGAAAATACAAGTTCCGGTAAATACTTTCGCCAATGTTTCTTTTTATCAGGAGAACGTAATTTTAGAAGATTGTGCAGTGTTCTATTGAAGAGTTCACATTGTGCGTTTCCTTCTGGATAATAAGGTGTAGTTCGAGATCAAACGATTTGGTACAGATTACAAAGCTGACAGATAACATCAGATTTAAAATTCCGACCTTGATCGGAATGAAGATGCTTTGGTTCTCTATACACACAACAATTCAGTCAACGATACATTAGCAACAGTGTCTGCTTTCTGATTTTTCGTATGTATTGCACGAGTTAATTGGGTAAAGATATCAGTCATAACAAGTACATTTTCTTTTCCATGTGCTGGTTCAAGAACAGTAAAATCAATTGCAAATATTTGCAATGGTCTGTTAGCTATCAAATGTCCCATAGCTGGACTTATGGCAGGTTGTGGCATATTAGAGACAATACAATGTTCGCATTTCTTATACCCGGCCAATAACATCTGATACGAACATTACTAAAAGTACACTCAATTCCTTAATGTCCTATTTTATGATGGCAGTTATTCAATACTTGGTCCCGTAACACGACAAGTAATATCAACTGTTTCAACTGAACATAACTCGGATCAATGATAACTCTATAAATCAAACCATCTTCAACTTCAATGCGGTCCCACTGACGTAATAATGTTACTAAAGATTGATCAAATTTCCGTTGATCCGATCTTAAATGTTTACGTTTAGTGTTCTATATTTTAATAAATTTACCTACCACAGAATCCCGTCTTTTAAATCCATATAGATAATTGTGAAAAATGAAATCTTAAATCGGTCACTTTCTCGATTAATTATTTTACTATATTTTAGCCTTATTTTATAACTGTATTACATGTAACTTTAAACCGGTAACTTTTTCTAGATAATTGCATTAGATGTAACCTTAAATCGACCACTTTCTTTATTGATCATTGTTCCACAACTTACCAGATTTTGACCACTTTTATAGATAGTGTATTAAATGCAACCTTAAATCGACCACTTTATATACATATAGTTGTATTAGTTCTTACGTTGAATCGGTAACTTTTTTATTGATAATTTTATTACTTTTACAAGATTCGAAGACTTATTTTTAGATAATTGTATTAAATGTAACCTTAGATCGGTCACTTTCTTGGTTGATAATTCTGTTACATTTTACATAATTCGACCACTTTATAAAGATTATTGTATAAGATGTTTCCTTAAATCGGACTCTTTCTTCACTGATAATTTTACTACATTTTATAAGATTCGACTACTTTTTATATCTAATGTATGACATTTTACCTCAAGTCGACCACTTTTTATAGATTGTTGTAGTAGATGTATCCTTAAATCAGTCACATTGTCGATAAAATACTTTAATTAATTTTACTTTTTTCTGATTATTGTATTACATGTAACTTTAAATCGGTCGTTAATTCTAGATAATTGTAGTAGATGTAACCTTATTTCAACTACTTTTCATAGCTAATAACTACTTATTATGATAGAAGTAACCTTAATTCGGTCACGTTCTCTATTGTTAATTACAATAAAATTTGACAATTCGACCATTTTTATACATAATTGTAGTAAATGAAACCATAAATCGGTAACTTTCTCGATTGTTTTTTTTTAATTAATTTTACCCTTTTTCCTGATTATTGTATAACATATAATCTTAAATCGGTCACATTTTTTCTAGATAATTGTTTCACATGTAACTTAAATCGGCCACTTTCCTTCTTGATAATTGTACCATAATTTACCAGATTTGACCACTTTTATAGATAATGTATTATTTGCAACCTTAAATCGACCACTTTTTATAGATAATTTTGTTAGACGTAATCTTAAATCATCTGTTTTCTTTATTGATAAGTTCATTACTTTTACAAGGTACAACCAATTTTTTTTTAATATTTGTGAAAAATAAAATCTTAAATCGGTCACTTCCGTTATTGATTATTTGATAATTTTTCACAATAAATTCGACCACTTTTTTTGTTTATAGTATTTGATGTAACCTTAGATTAGTTATTTTTTTTCAAGAGAATTGTATTAAATGGAACCTTTACTAGGCCGCTTCCTTTATTGATAATGCTACTACATTTTACAAGATTTGAAATAATTTTATATCTTATGTATGACATTTTCCTAAAAAAAAAACCATTTTTTATAGATAACTGTATGAAATGTAACTTTAAATTGGTCACTTTAGTGAATGATGATTCTATTACATTTTACAAGATTCGACAACTTTTTATAAATAATTGTATTAGATGTTTCCTTTAATCGGCCACTTTCTTTACTGATAATTCTACTACATTTTACAAGATTTGACAACTTTTTATATCTAATGTATGACATTTTACCTCGAGTCGACCACTTTTTTTTAGATAATTGTAGTAGATGTATTCTTAAATCGGTCACTTTCTCAATTAAATATTTAACTTAATTTTACTTTTTTCTGATCATTGTATTATATGTAACCTTAAATCGGACATTTAATCTAGATAATTGTATTAGATGTAAATTTATTTCAACCACTTTTCATAGCTAATTATGATAGACGTAACCTTAATTCGGCCACGTTCTTAATTATTAACTACAATAAAATTCAACAAAATTCCACCATTTTTATACATAAATGTAGTAATAGCAACCATTAATCGGTAACTATTTCGATTGATTTTTTAAAATTTATTTTACCCTTTTTCCTGATAATTGTAAGACGTAGAACTTAAATCGGTCACATTCTTTTTGATAATTGTACCATAATTTACCAGATTTGATCACTTTTATAGATAATGTATAAGTTGCAACCTTAAATCGACAACTTTTTAGAGATAATTGTATAAAACGTACTATTAAAGCGGCCACTTTCTCTCCGGATAGTTTTATTACTTTTACAAGGTTCGACCACTTTTTATAGATAATTGTATTAGATGTAATTTTAAAACGGCTACTTCTATATTATTAATTTTACTAAATTTTACAGTAATTTTGACATTTGTTTTTTTATTAATTATAGTACATATAACCTTACATCATTCACTTTTCTAGATAATTGTATCAGATGTAGCCTTATTTCGACCACTTTATAAAGATTATTGTATTAGATGTTTCCTTAAATCGGTCACTTTCTTCACTGACAATTCTACTACATTTTACAAGATTCGACTACTTTTTATATCTAATGTATGACATTTCACCTCATGTTGACCACTTTTTATAGATTATTGTAGTAGATGTTTCCTTAAATCGGTCACTTTCTCGATTAAATATTTTACTTAATTTAACTCTATTTTCTGATCATTGTAATACATGTAACCTTAAATCGGTCACTTATTCAAGATGATTGTATAAGATGTAATCTTATTTCAACCACTTTTCATAGCTAATTATAATAGACGTAATTTTAAATCGGTCACGTTCTTTATTGTTAATTCTATTACATTTGACACAATTCAACAATTTTTTATACATAATTGTAATAGATGCAACAATAAATCGATCACTTTCTCGATTAATTATTTTTATTTTATTTTACCCTTTTTTCTGATAATCGGCCAATTTCTTTTTTGATAATTGTACCGTAATTTGATACCTGCTTACCCTTCCGGAGCTCCTGAGATCACCCCCAGTTTTTGGTGGGGTTCGTGTTGCTTAGTCTTTAGTTTTCTATGTTGTGTCATCTGTACTATTATTTGTCTGTTTGTCTTTTTATTTTTGGCAATGACGTTGTCAGTTTGTTTTCGATCTATGAGTTTGACTGTCCCTCTGGTATCTTTCGTCCCTCTTTGATAGATTTGACCACTTTTATAGATAATGTATAAGTTGCAACCTTAAATCGACCACTTTTTAGAGATAATTGTTTAGACGTACTATTAAATCGGACACTTTCTTTCCTGATAGTTTTATTACTTTTACAAGGTTCGACCACTTTTTATAGATAATTGTATTAGATGTAACCTTAAAACGGCTACTACTATATTATTGATTTTACTAAATTTTACAGTAGTTTTGACAATTTTTTTTCATTATTGTATTACATATAACCTTACATCAGTCACTTTTTCTAGATAAGTGTATCTAATGTAGGCTTAATTCGACCACTTTCATAAATAATTGTAATGGACGTATTCTTAGAGCGGCCGCGTTTTTTATTGTTTATTCAATTACATTGGACAAAATTCGACAATTTTTCATACATAATTGTATAAGTTGCTACCTTAAATCGGTCATTTTCTCGATTGATTATTTTACTATATTTTAGCCTTATTTTATAACTATTATACATGTAACTTTAAATTGGTAACTTTTTCTAGATAATTGTATTAGATGTGACCTTAAATCGGCCACTTTCTTTGTTGATCATTGTTCCACAATTTATCAGATTTGACCACTTTTATAGATAATGTATTAGATGCAACCTTAAATCGACCACTTTATATACATAATTGTATTAGTTCTTACGTTGAATCGGTAACTTTTTTATTGATAGTTTTATTACTTTAACAAGATTTGAACACTTGTTTTTAGATAATTGTATTAAATGTAACCTTATATCGGTCACTTTCTTGGTTGATAATTCTGTTACATTTTACATGCTTCGACCACTTTATAAAGATTATTGTATTAGATGTTTCCTTAAATCGGACACTTTCTTCACTGATAATTCTACTACATTTTACAAGAAAAGACAACTTTTTATATCTAATGTATGACATTTTACCTCAATTCGACCACTTTTTATAGATTATTGTAGTAGATGTATCCTTAAATCAGTCACTTTCTCGATTTTTTTTCTGATTATTGTATTAGATGTAACTTTAAATCGGTCAATTATTCTAGATAATTGTATTAGATGTAACCTTATTTCAACTAATTTTCATAGCAAATAACTACTTATTATAATAGACGTAACCTTAATTCAGTCACGTTCTTTATTGTTAATTACAATAAAATTTGACAAAATTCTACCATTTTTATATATAATTGTAGTAAATGAAACTATAAATCGGTAACTTTCTCGATTGATTTATTTTAATTTATTTTACCCTTTCTCCTTATAATTGTATTACATATAATCTTAAATCGGTCACATTTTTTCTAGATAATTGTTTTAATAGTAACTTAAATCGGCCATTTTTTTTTTGATAATTTTACCATAATTTACCAGATTTGACCACTTTTATAGATAATGTATAAGTTCAACCTTAAATCGACAACTTTTTATAGATAATTTTATTAGACGTAATCTTAAATCGTCTGTTTTCTTTATTGATAATTTCATTACTTTTACAAGGTTCGGCCACTTTTTTTTTTAGATAATTTGAAAAAATTAAATCTTAAAACGGTCACTTCCGTTATTGATTATTTAATGATATTTCACAATAATTTTTACCACTTTTCTTGTTGATTATATTTGATGTAATTTTAGATTAGTCACTTTTTCAAGAAAATTGTATTGATTGGAACCTTAACTCGGCCGCTTTCTTTATTAATAATTCTATTACATTTGACAAGATTCGACAACTTTTTATAGATAATTGTATTAGATGTTTCCTTTAATCGGCCACTTTCGTTACTGATAATTCCACTATATTTTACAAGTGTCGACAACTTTTTATATCTTATGTATGACATTTTCCTCAAATGAACCACATTCTATAGATAATTGTATTACATGTAACCTTAGATTGGTCACTTTCTTTATTGATAATTCTGTTACATTTTACAAGATTCGACTTTTTTTTATAACTTATGTATGACATTTTCCTCAAATAAACCATTTTTTTATCGATAACTGTTCTAAATGTAACCTTAAATTGGTCACTTTCTTTATTGATAATTTAAATACATTTTACAAGATTCGACAACTTTTTATATCTAATGTATGGCATTTTACCTCTAGTCGACCAATTTTTATAGATTATTGTAGAAGATGTATTCTTAAATCGGTCACTTTCTCGATTAAATATTTTACTTAATTTAACTCTATTTTCTGATCATTGTATTACATGTAACCTTAAATCAGTCACCTATTCTAGATAATTGTTTTAGATGTAACTTATTTCAACCACTTTTCATAGCTAATTATGATAGACGTAACCTTAATTCGGTCACGTTCTTTATTGTAAATTACAATAAGATTTGACAATTTTTTACACATAATTGTAATAAATGCAACCATAAATCGGTAACTTTTTCGATTGGTTATTTTTAATTTATTTTACCCTTTTTCCCGATAATTGTTTGACATAGCTTAAATCGGTCACTCTTTTTTTGATAATTGTACCATGATTTACCAGATTTGACCAATCATATAGATAATGTATGAGTTGCAACCTTTAATCGACCACTTTTTATAGATAATTGTATTAGACGTAATCTTAAATCGTCAATTTTCTTTACTGATAATTCATTACTTTTACAAGGTTCGACCACTTTTTATAGATAACTGTTTTAGATGCTACCTTAAAACGGCCGCTATATTATTAATTTTACTATATTTTACAGTAAATTTGACCACTTTTCTTGATGATTGTATTAGATATAACCTATCATCAGTCACTTTTTTCTAGATAATTGTATCAAATATAACCTTAACTCGACCACTTTTCATAAATAATTGTAAAGGACGTAATCTTATCCCGGTCGTGTTTTTATTGGTTATGTACCTATATTTGTAAGAATCATGCAGGGTCCTGTTGATGGGCGATTCATGATCACTCTTTAAATGTCATTATATTTTTTATTTAGAAGGTATGGTATGAAAATAAGTTTTATATATTTTTTTTTCTTTTGAACCTTGGTTGCCATTGAAACCATCATTACAAAATTTTGCCTTAATACGTACAAAGGTAGCCTTCGAAAATTGAAAAATAAGGGATTTTAAAGAACCATTGAAATAAAGTTAATCAATACAAACAAGTATTTTTACAGTGTTGACAAATAAAACCCCAAACTTTTTAAAAACGTTAAAATTTTGAATTTACTAAATAGTGTGTTACCAAAGCAACTATTTAAAATTGTGTTAAAATTCGAAAATGAAAAATTTCAAAAACTCCTAAATTTTAAATCTGTGTATCTCCCTATGTACCATGACATGTCATTTACAAATTTTGAAAGGCAACATTCTATATATTCATCAAAATAAAAAAAAGAAAGTCGTGTGTTTTTTTTTTCTTTCTTTAAAACATGATTTTATTTAAAAATTGTCCTTTTTTTACAAAGTTTAGATTGTCAAACAGATGAATAATCAAACATAGTGACCTTAAAAAGCTAAAATATTCCATTTAAATGTGCAATTCTGACACACATTTGCTAATTTTAAACGATAATATATGATTAATGAAGATATACTTGTACAAAATGAAAACTAATCACTCTGGGTATGGTGCATGCCCCCCTTTTTTTTTTTTTTTAAAAAACTTCATTTTTTTTCAAAATTATAAAATTGGTTTATGAAATGAATCTTTTCGTGCTCTCTTGTGAACTAAGCATTTTAAAATTTTTAGCACATCATTACTTCTATAGTTGGGGGCAGTATATGTCCCCCCTTCCATAAGCATTATACTGATATGAAAGGTTTCTCAGAAGTTTGAAAAAAATCGTAATGATTATGCATAACCCGTTGTGGTGCCTGGGACTGATGCTGTCAGTGAAAAAAATATTGTTGAACTCCAAAAAACATTTAAGTCTATATATAAAAATAAAAGGATGTGTTATAATTTTACCTCTCCACCAGAGACCAAATGACATAGAAATTAACAACCACAGGTCACAGTACAGCCTTCAACAATGAGCAAAACATGTTTATCAGCAAAACAAATCATAATGAATAAATTAAAAAAAAAAATGCTCAGGATACTATACCTCTCCAAATGGCTATGAAGAAGTTAGAGTAATAGTTTAATGAAACTCATTGTTGGTGTGAAACTGATTAGTGATGCTTTAAAAACTTTAACCCTATACTAAGATCTTCTAAACAAGAATGCACAGCCTGAAATGTCTGGTTGGTATTATTTATCATTGAATTACTGTTGAAAGTCTGTTATATAAAAGATTTTAATACAAGAATCGTATTAATCTAATTAACATTATCAATGTTCTAAGAAAATGAGGTCAGTATAAGATAAACAATGTTAGAGTGAGAATGGAAATAAAATCATCATGTGTTTCCATTTGTAAATGGGTATAACTCAAGAACAGTACAAGTGACACCAACAAATTTCAAACGTGATCTATATTTTATGGTAATAAGCATTGTGTATAAGTTTCACAAACTTAAGTTGGAGAACGGAAACGAAAAATTCAGCAATTTTTCCATTTGTAATGGGGTATAACTCTAGAACGGACATACATACGGACAAGGGTACACCTTAATGATCCATTGATACGACGGGGGCATACTAATTCTATCTGAGAAAATATAAATCAAGGATATACCTTCAACTGTACTAGAATTTGTCAATGTTTGTATGGAATATGATTGAAAAGGATATCTTGTGTACTAATTCTTTTTTAGATAACCAACCTTAATTATTTTTGTATAAGGCAAAGATATCACATCTATATAGTCCTTGTGGGCCTTGCTGAAAACTTGCTGGTCCTAACTGTTATATACTGTTGCAAAATTTGATTCTCAAACCTTAGGAACGCCATGTGCAAATATCGTTCATGGAATTTCGCGAAAATTGATTAAGTTTAATATTTACACATTTTTTTCAAGCTCTTTTGAATTAGTTAGATTTATCATTATATTAAAAAAGAAAGAACGGTTCTGTAGTTTCTTCTTTAGTTTCAATTTGAACAACGTGAAATTGGCATAGTGACAAATAAGTGTTTTCATAAAGGTTTCCATACATGTAGATTTCCATGGGAGGTAAATAGTAACAGCCAATATGTGTACATAATCTGACTCTCCGCATTAGTATATACATATCGAGAATTTTAACAGTTACATGAAAAGGCAAGTTGATATGATAGTCATTTCGTACCCTAACCATTTTGTACCCCCATTTCGTACCCTGACAAAAACCATTTCGTACCTTAACCATTTCGTACATCATGGAATATTAACATGTATACCCTTTTGTATCTCATGGAAGATTTATATGTGTTTCATTGGTGTGATATTTCGTACCTCATCGAAGATTTATATGTCTGCTATTTTGTACCTCATGGAAGATTTGTATGTTTACCATTTCGTACCTCATGGAAGATTTGTATGTATACTATTTCGTACCTGTTACTATTGATAACTATAAAAACAGTTGCAGATAATTATTTCTTTGTTGGTTAATTAACCTCATATTTCTAGAGTTTAAAAATTAATTAAGGACAAATCCTGCAAACAAACAAAGTGTAATTATAACTATTAAAGTTTTCAATTGCTGCTCAATCAAGGTAAATATCGGTATTTATAATTTTTTTTACGTCCAGATGCATAATTTTATTTATGTTATATTTTAAAAAATATTAAAATTATGAAAAACTTTACAAATATATGACACGAAATAGTGAACATGTATTAAGTCCATCAGGTACGAAATGGTAGATGCATTTGGCCCATAGGGTACGAGATGGACACAACATAGAATTTAATACTACCCTTCCAGAACTTCAAACGTTAAACAGATAAAACTTTTATCAGCAAGTACTGACATTTATAAACATTCTTTTTTTCCACAAACTATCATTGATTGGAACTTACTACCAAATACTGCCGTGAACTGTAAAACTGTGGAAAGTTTTAAGGCAGTTATATCGCACGACTATATACATCAGTGGGACACACACACTTCCTGGATAAGTTTTACTCAGTAATATTTGAGTTCATTTCCAGTATTATACAGATACAAATACAGATTTAATACAATTATGTATTAAAAGTAGTCGATTTTAGGTAACATCTAATACATTATCTATAAAAAGCGGTTGAATCATATAAAATATATTGAAATAATCAAAAAAGAGAGAACCCGATTGAAAGTTAAATCTAATACTATTATCTGTTAAAACTGACCGATTTAAGGTAACATCTTATACAATTATAAAAAAGTGGTCAAATTTATTGTAAATTATCAGTAAAGTAATGGCTGATTTACGGTTTCATCAATGGCCAAACCTTTAAAAATGTAGTGGAATTATCAATAAAGAAAGTGGCCGGTTTAAGGTTTCATCTAATACAATTATCTCGAAAAAGTTACCTATTTAAGGTTACATTTAATACAATTATAAAAAAGTGGCCAAGTTTACTGTAGAATGTAGAAACATTATCAATAAATGAGTGTCCATTTTAAGGTTCTATCTAATACAATGATTTTTAAAATATGGTCGATTTAAGGTTACCTTATCTTATTGAATTATCTTTAAAAAGTGGGAGAATTAATTGTAAAATATAGTTTAATAATCTATAAAGAAAGTGGCTAATTTACGGCTACATGTAATATAATCATCTAAAAAAGAAAGTGGTCTATTTAAGGTTACATTAAAACAACTATCTAAAAGAAAGTGACTGATTTAAGGATCTTTAAAAATGTGATAAAATAATCTGTAAAGAAAGTGGCCGATTGAAGGTTACATCTACTAGAATTATCTGTAAAAAAATGGTCGATGTAAGCTTACATGTAAAACATTATCTTTATAAAAAAAAACTTACTGAATCTTGTAAAATGTAATAAATGTTTAAATACAAAAGTGGTCGATTTTTGATTACATCTTATAAAATCATGGAAAAAAAAGGTGGTTGAATCTATTTATCTTTAAAAAATGTCGGTTTAAGGTAACATCTAAAACATTTATCTATAAAAAGTTGTCGAATCTTGTGAAATGTAGTAAAATTATCAAAAAGAGAGTGGCCGGTTTATGGTTACATCTAATCAATCATCATGAAAAAATTACCTATTTAAGGTTACATTGAATATAATTATAAAAAAGTGGTCAAACTTACTGTAAAATGTAGTAAAATTATCAATAAATGAGTGGCCGGTTTAAGCCTCCACCTAATACAATGATCTTTAACGTGTGGTCGATTAAAGTTACATCTTATACAATTATCTATAAAAAGTGGGCGAATATTTGTAAAATATAGTTAAATATCAATAAAGGAAATAACCATTTTACGGCTTCATGTAATACAATTATCTATAAAAAAGAAAGTGGTCGATTTAAGGTAACATCTAAAACAATTATCCTAAAAAAATAGGTCAAATCTTGTAAAATGTAATATAATTATCAATAAAGAAAGTGGTCGATTGAACGTTACGTCTTATATAATTATCTATAAAAACTTGTCGATTAAAGGTTAAATCTAATACATAATCTTTAAAGTGGTTATATCTTGTGAAATATAATAAAATTATCAATAAAGAAGGTGGCCCATATAAGGTTACATCTAATACAATTATCTTGTATCTAATTGTATTAGATGTAACCTTAAACTAACTACTGCTTTTGCATATTTAACCATGCTTTACAGTAAATTTGACCACTTTCTTGATAATTGTATTAGATGCAACCTTAAGTCGAACACTTTCTATAGATAATTGTACTAGTTGTAGCCTTGAATTGGTCACTGTTTTATTAATAATTCTATAACATTTTACAAAATTCGACCACATTATAAATTTGATAGTGTTAGATGACATCTTAAGTCGGTAACTTTCTTTATTGATTTTGTAGCTATATATTACAATAAATTTTACCATTTTTTATTGATAGCTGTATTCGATTTGACCTTAAATCTACCACGTTTTATAGATATTTGTATTATATGTAAATTTTAACTATCTACTGCTTTGTTGATAATTCTACCACATTTTACAGTAAATTTTACAGTTTTTTTTATAAATGTATCAGATGTAACCTTAAATCGACCACTTCATTTTATGGATAATTATATAACAATTTACAAGATTCAACAACTTTTATATAGATAATGTATTAGATGTAACCTTTAATCAATATATTTTAACAGATGATTGTATTAGATGTAACCTGTCTATTCAGCTGTGAGATAAAATTCTTTCGAATGTAGAAAATAATGTGTCATGGTGTGATCAATGATTTGTATATATACAAATCATTGGTGTGATGCATGGTTTCGAATAAAAACAAATATATTGAGGCATACATTTTTATGATTATTCATAAACCTTAACAACAAAAAAAGTCATATTAAAATTAAGTGCTTATCCTTATCGAACACCTTTTTTTTTATTTTATATTAGTTGTTTTTCCCGCTTGGAGTGATAACGTTATTGATATAGAAAAAAATCTGTGGAAAATATATCACCCATAATTCGAAATTTAAGCTCTCTATATTAAAGGTAGTTTTCTTTGAGAAAAAAGACCACTCCCGTCTGAATTAGTTTATAGAATTCCACTTTTCTGTTTATTTGATAGACGAACTCATCAAGACGATCGGTGTTGGCTGAAGAATCATCGATGTTAGACTATTCAAGGATCTTACAAATCCGACTTTTTATAGAAATAATGGGTTTTTCCTAGGTTCATCTCTACCGGGGTTAAAAACACGTTTTAGATATTTTCAAAATAGTTTATAGCTTAAACATTTTTTTCAATTGTCGCGTTTTTTTCTCTGCTTTCTGACATGTTTATGGTTTATAGCTTTAATATAGTTTCAGATTGTTTTTTACCAATAACAAGTTTGAGTATAAAAAGACAGGCCTATATTGAGACTATTATTTATTGATTTTTCCCCAGAAAATTTAAAAACTTTTATCGTCATACTAAATATTTTATCAAAAATAAGTAAACATCGAATAACAGAAATGCATTACAAATTGTGTCAACGGGTCAAATTAACACAAAAGTACGATTTGAATGTACAAAAAATATTGTTCAGTCTTATTTCACAGGGGTTTAGCTGGGTTCATATAATGTGATGCAAAAAAAAAAGAACGGGGTATAGGGGGTTCAACCGAGATTTTTTTCACCAGACGCAAAATGGTGCATTTTGAAGGCAGTTCAGACTTTCATAGAAGACTTATTCAGACATCAATTTCGGCCGAACAAAACAAATGGACCACCAAAAACACCAGCTTCTTTTACCAAATACCTTAACCATGATATCCTAAAAGCTATTTTTGTCAGACAGACGGCGTTGACGGCGTTGACGGTTACCAGTTTCTCTAATAAAAAAAATATTCCCACTGTCACTTATTATACATTTAAAAATTAACAAAACTAGTAGTTCACTAATTCTTATCTTTCATATAAAAGATAACCCATTCGTCCCGAAAATAAAGTAACACAAAAATTCTAGTAACCAATTCTTACATCGGTACGAATTTCAAAAAGGTATATGGTTTTAGATCTGTTGCTGAAAAATTTGCGACATAGGTAAAAGAGGGACGAAAGATACCAGAGGGACAGTCAAACTCATAGATTGAAAACAAACTGACAAAGCCATGGCCAAAAATAAAAAGACAAACAGACAAATAATAGTACAGATGACACAACATAGAAAACTAAAGACTAAGCAACACGAACCCCAACAAAAACTGGGGGTGATATCAGGTGCTCCGGAAGGGTAAGCAGATCCTGCTCCACATGTGGCACCCGTCGTGTTGCTTATTTTATTACATATCCGGTAAATAGTCTTAATTCGGTAAGTCACATTCGTGAGAAGGGAAGGGTATTGTAGTTACGACGTAAGGAACATATCCGATATCATCCGTGAAACGGTTATTCCATAACGGTCAACCAACTCGTGGTGGCGTCCGTAAAATTTACGAAGGGATGATAAACTGAAGTAAACTACGGACGGATAGAAGAAAACTAGTATTCAAGTAAATCTGTAAGGTACTGCTCACATATGTTACCCCTTCTATGCGAATTCAGTAAACAGGAAGTTGAATAGCAACGAATATGAAAACGCATAACACAGGAATGGTGTTAGTTTATTCTAATCTTTAGTTCATGAGAAAATTTAATTTCAACTTCATACATGACCATTATCTATAAAGTACATGTATTCAGTAAACGGGAAGCTGATTAGCAATGATTGTGAAAATGCATCAAACTATATCCTGCCCGTAAAAGGCTTGCTACATGTATATAAGGTTCCATAGATAAACAGCACTTTTAATTGACGGACGAACGGAGGGAAACCAGTATGTCCATCCTTTTGGAGTTGTTTAGTAAAAAAAAACTAAGTATCAAATGTGCTTCTAAATAGTCGATCATACGAATGAATTCACCAGAAAATTGGATTTTGTTGGTTAATGATTCAGTTACCGTCCTAAACAGATTTTTCCACGTGTTATATTAGTATATTAAGGGAATGTTTACTAGTATATTAAAATTAATATCTGTATGTAAAGATTGTCAAAGCCATAAAAAAAGCTGTCCATAGATATGTGAAGCTAATAGTTACACAGTCTCTTCAAGGAAACTTGTCTTGAAAATATAAACCTGGATTTTCAATTCGCGTGGAAAACAAAAACAGGCCTACACAAAAGAAAATACCGTTTAGCGTTCTTATTTGTCATGTAACGCCAATAGAGAGGATGAAATAAATAACGTATATTATGCAAAGATAGATGAAAACAGTAAAATGACAGAAATGTTTAGTGACCACAATATATAAATATATGTTTAAATACATACGATAAACCTATACGGTGATACCTATATTTTAATGACCAGTAGCAGTGAACTAAAGTTTAGTAAAAAAAGCAACAAGATAAAATATCGATAATATATCTTTCTAAAAATGTTCAGTGTTCAGATGAAGTGCACGCCATGGGGTGTTGGCGTATATTTAGGCTACACCCCAGCTGAATGCCATGGGGTGTTGGCGTATATTTGGGCTACACCCCTGCTGAATGCCATGAGGTGTTGGCGTATATTTGGGCTACACCCCTGCTGAATGCCTTGGGGTGTTGGCGTATATTTGGGCTACACCCCTGCTGAATGCTATGGGGTGTTGGCGTATATTTGGGCTACACCCCTGCTGAATGCCATGGGGTGTTGGCGTATATTTGGGATCAACCCCTGCTGAATGCCTTGGGGTTTTGGCGTATATTTGGGCTACACCCATGCTGAATGCCATGGGGTGTTGGCGTATATTTGGGCTACACCCCTGCTGAATACCATGGGGTGTTGGCGTATATTTGGGCTACACCCCTGCTGAATGCCATGGGTTGTTGGTGTATATTTGGGCTACACCCCTGCTGAATGCCATGGGGTATTGGCGTCTATTTAGACTACACCCCTGCTGAATGACATGGGGTATTGGCGTCTATTTGGGCTACACCCCTGCTGAATGCCATGGGGTGTTAACGTATATTTGGGCTACACCCCTGCTGAAAGCCATGGGGTATTGGCGTATATTTAGGCTACACCCTTGCTGAATGCCATGGGGTGTTGGCGTATATTTGGGCTACACCCGTGCTGACGTCTTCGTCTATCTTATGTTAACTTACTAGGTAAACAATAAATCGTAGAGGCAATATTTACTTATTGTGAAATACAATTTTCAACTATTTCGTTCATTACCTTTTAATCTATGAACCTTTAATCCAAGCACTTGTGTGCTTTATAAATCATTGTAGAAATAATATACTATGAAGTTATGAATACTTTTCAACAGGTCTTTTCAATTATCTAAAAATTATAAATGTTAGCCAAATCTCCGAAATTCTATATAATATGCATGGTCTTTTTAATCTGATATTTTAAAAAAAAGTAGAAAATGCATATCAAAATAATTGCTTGTACAATTATAGAATTCAATAGATATGTTAGCAACTATAGGTAACCGCACAGCCTTCAACAATGTTTAAACCCATACCGTTTAGTCAGCTAAGGGAGCTACCATTTGATTTTTATGGGGGGCTAGGATGAAAAATTTTGTCCTGCCTATTCATTTTCCCCTCTATTCGGTCCTGCCTTTTTATTTTTCACTCTATTCGGTCCTGCCTTTTTTTTTTAAAGTTTATCCTGACTTTTTTTTTACACAAATTGTCATCCTGACTTTTTTTGCAAATAATCTCATCCTGCCTTTTTGTTTTACTCAAAACTCCTGTCCTGCCTATTTTTTTCAAATTTCATCCTAGCCCCCCTCCCCCCCATAAAAATCAAATGGTAGCTCCCTAATAAGCCCCGACATGAATAAATCTGCAATTCAATTTACAAAACTAACGGACTGATTTAGAACAAAACAATTTACAAAAAGTAAATATGATGGACATGAACCAATGACAACCATACAGACTCCTCACTAAGGGCAGGCACATACATAATGTGGCGGGGTTAAACATGTTTGAACATTTTTTTTAAACATCTGACAAAAACACTGTCCTGACGGGGGAGGGTATTTATCATTCAGGTTTATGCATTCCTCACAACAAAAAGGCACACATGCAGTATATACAGATCTGATTGTACTCGCAGTTACTGGCAGCTAGTTCAAAACCGATAACAACTTATAAACAAGAGGCTGTCAGAGTGACAGCAAACTGGATTTTCCTGCATAGGTCGAACCCTGAACAGTTGAGCAAGTATGGACACTATATTTAAGCTTAAAACAGCTCTGAATTTGGATTGTGATTGAATATTTGACACAGCATAGGTTTGTGACAAAAATTGAATGTGGTCAAAGAACTGAAATATTTGAAATTGGACATTCAGCATTTCAAAGAACCCCATAAATTCAATTTTTGTTGAATCAAACAAAGTTTAATTTTGGACCCTGATTTGGATCAACTTGAAAACTGGGCCCCAAATCTAATATTTAAATAGAGGTTTAGATTCAGCATTTGAAAGAACCCTATATATATATTTAATTTATGCTGAAATGAAACCACAGGTTAATATTATCCATAATATTTTCTGTGCAAAGATAAATAACTCAAACTGCATAAATAGTTCTCTTAAATAAGATATGATGCAAATTTTCAAATCATAAACAATAATATAATAACAACAACCAGTGATGACTAAGTTCTCTATAATTAGATATGATTTAACACTCAAACATTGTTAGAATCAGCATATCAAAGAACCAAAGAATTTAATTTTTGATGAAATTAAACAAAAGTTTAATTTAGGACCCTTTGGACCTCAATGTTGTATTATCTTATTAATAATGAAAAGAAATACAGGTTTAGATTAAGCATTTCAAAGAACCCTATATATATTCAATTTATGTTGAAATCAAACACAGTTTATTTTGACCCCGATTTGGACCAACTTGAAAACTGGGCACAAAATCAGAAATCTAAATAGTGCATGTTTATTAATAGACAATATAAGCTTAGTTTTTAAAGGAGTTTACTTCATAAAAAAAATATATAGCATTCAGAAAATAAGTTTTTACAGAATAACAAACAAACTTCCCACAACATTCTTCAAACAATTTACCAACGAAAAGATGAAAAAAATCCAAAATTTTATTTATAATCATAAATACAGTGTCTTTTCAAAATCTATAAAACTTATCAGTAACAAGAAATAATTGTAACAGGATGCTGTTACAAAGTCTCCCAAACAAAGCTCCAATAATTCGTCATTCACATGGTCGCCTGACATTGGGCAAAATCCAGTACAAATTGGTTTGTGATATGCATAAGTGACGCCTATGGATTGACCCTGTATGTCATTCAAATCTTCTTGAAATGACGAACAGGAATATATACGGTTGATTAGGGGTAGAGATCTCGACCGTTTACAAGTTATCTAAAGAAGGGGGTGTGCAATTCTCAGTGGACTCGCCCTTTATTTCATATGATTTGTTTTTTTGTTCCATACAAGAATATATATGGTTTTGGGGTGGGGATCTCGACTGTTTACAAGTTTTCAAAAATAAGGGGGTGGGGGTTACCCCAGGGGACTTTCCCTTGAATTGAATTTGATTTGTTTTATTGTCCCATACAAGAATATATATGGTTTAGGGGTGGGGATATCGACCGTTTACAAGTTTTCAAAAAGAAGGGGGATGGGGGTTACCCCCATGGACTTCCCCTATATTTCATTTGATTTGTTTTGTTGTCCCATACAAGAATATATATGGTTTCGGGGTGGGGATCTTGGCCGTTTACTAGTTATCAAAAAGAAGGGAGGTGGGGGTTACCCCCATGGACTTCCCCTATATTTCATTTGATTTGTTGTATTGTCCCATACAAGAATATACATGGTTTAGAGGTGGGGATCTCGACCATTTACAAGTTCGCAAACAGGAGGGGTGGGGTGACCACAGGGGACTCTCCTTTTATTTCATTTGATTTGTTGTATTGTCCCATAGAAGAATATATATGGTTTCGGGGTAGGGATCTTGACCGTTTACAAGTTTTCAAAAAGAAGGGGGTGGGGGTGACCCCTAGACTTCCCCTATATTTCATTTGATTTGTTGTATTGTCCCATACAACAATATATTTGGTTTAGGAATGGGGATCTCGACTGTTTACAAATTCTTAAACAGGAGGGGCTGGAGGTGACCCCAGGGGAATAGCCTTTCATTTCATTTGATTTGTTTTGTTGTCCCATACAAAAATTTATATGGTTTCAGGGTGGGGATCTTGACGATTTACAAGTTTTCAAAAAGAAGGTGGATGTTGGGTGATCCCTGGGACTCCTCCAATATTTCATTTGATTTTTTTATTGTCCCATACAAGAATATATATGGTTGAGGGTGAGGGTCTAGACCGTTTAAATGAAAAAACACATTCTCAAATTGAAGGGGTTGGGGTAGGGGTCAAAATATATATGGTTTAGGGAAACTTAATTATCTACAAAATGTCTAATAATGAACAGTAAATTTCAAACTTCATTTATACAGTCCTACTAGTAAATTTCAAACTTTCTATATGCAGTCCTACAGATCTTATCAGGAAACAGAACATTTTCAAATAAATCTGTCACTCCAATGATTATCATATGCTAAGATATTTTCCAGATCTAATTAATAATGAAAATCATACTTGCAAATCTGAAGGGTTTGAACAGAACTATGGTTTAACATAGTACTTTAACATTACATATATAACAATTAATAATGTCTAATAATATAGCTTATAATCATCACCACTTAGGAAATAAAAAAAATCAAATAAATCTGTTACTCCAATTTTGATTTTGAGATAAGACATTTACTATGCTTAGTCATAATATGATAACAAGAGAAAAATATTTAAAAATACCACTTTTGGATATTAAAAATGGCGATAACTCAAAAAGGAGAAACACTAAAATCGTGAAAATTGAACTTCAACTTCATTTAGTCACAAGAAACAACATATCTAAATTTGAAATTAAATCATCACAGCGTTTTCGTGTTATTGAAGAGACCCTGTTTGGCAGCCGCCCGTCACTTAAAGTTCGTGTACAGTGTAGATGAATGAAAATTACAATGCTTGGAAATAAAAGTCCTTCTTTATAGTAAAATGACGCTTTTTTCCAGTTTGGACAGTTTCCTAGACTTAATCACGTAAACATTATTCTTTACGACGAGAGACTGCACAGCCGATGACTGATCTTTACATTTCCTTTTTAGTAGAATTTGTTCCCATATAGAACACATCTTGTACTAGTTAATCAAAATTTGCAAGGTTCTGGATTGCTTTATATGCATATGGTCATGGTATTTCTTTAATACCCGGTCACGTCTACGTGTTTTTGTTATATGTAGTTCTATTTATATCTGTTCTAATGTTGTACTGTTGCACCACTGTCCCAGGTAAAGGGGAGGGTTGGGATCCCGCTAACATGTTTAACCCCGCCACATTCTGTATGTATGTGCCCGTTCAAAGTCAGGAGCCTGTATTTTAGTGGATGTCGTTTGTTTATGTGTTACATATTTGTTTTTCGTTCATTTTTCATACATAAATTAGGCAGTTAGTTTTCTCGTTTGAATTGTTTTACATTGTCATTTCGGGACCTTTTATATCTGACTATGCGGTATAGGCTTTGCTCATTGTTGAACGCCGTACGGTGGCCTATAGTTGTTAACTTCTGTGTCATGTGGTCTCTTGTGGAGAGTTGTCTCATTGGAAATCATACCACATGTTCTATTTTATATGTAGTATGATATATAATTCTTTCCTCCCAGTGCCAAATACTACATAAATATATTCAAAACAATACCACAACGAGAAGCTAATATACCCTGATTTTTATACACGTAGGCAGAGAATAAAATATCAAGTTCAAGTGTTGATTTAGATCAAGCCGGAGATCAACCCTACGATATTTCTCACTCGAAATCATGCACTCGAATTATGAAGTTATCATCAGAAGGCGAGAAAATATAGGCCACCTTTCGGCCTTCAACAATGGAGATAACAATCATTTCGTATAAACGGCGATAAAAGGCCACTAAATGAGAAATGTGACACACTTCAACGGGAAAAGGAACGGCCTAATTCATAATGATTTACGAAAACCAAATATGACGGACATGAACCAACAACTCCAGAACTACGGGATCCCGACTTCAAGCCTTTAGTACGCTTCAGAATGAAAAACGTATCACTTTAAGGTGAAATTGTACAATGACAAGTGAGTATTTTGTTTATTTTTGGGAAAATTCAAAATATCCGTTCCCAATGGGGAAATTGACCTTTGAATAAAACATTAACGGTACTTAACCTACTTTGTCAAACAATACATCTCTCTATAGTACTATTCGAAGCCAAAATATTTGAAAACACCAAAACTTATACAGACGTTGAAAAGCTAGTCAACCGACATTTTCATAAAAAATATAGCCAATATAGATATCGCAATTTTACAACTCGTTACAGGGTACACCAATAACACTAATGAGTTTTTTATTACTTTATTCATATCACACTCCGTTCAACTATGGTAACGATGCATACTCGTGTGGCAATGTATTTAATGCAGTTTTCGGCTATTCCATGTCATGATGATATTTATTTGTTTAAGTTGTATGGAACGCCAAAATGGGCATATTAAGACAGTTTTGACGTTCCATATAATTGTAATTTGTATATAATTAGGGAGCTACCATTTGATTTTTATGGGGGAGGCTATTATGAAAAGTTTTGGCCTGCATTTTTTGTTGTTGTAATCTCTGTCCTGTCTTTTTATTTTTCACTCTATTCGGTCCTGCCTTTTTTATTAGTTTATCCTGCCTTTTTTTTTGCAAAGTGTCTCATCCTGCCTTTTTTTTTTACTCAAAACTCCTGTCCTGCCTTTTCAAATTTCAAATTTCATTCTAGCCCTCCCCCATAAAAATCAAATGGTAGCTCCCTGATATAGCTGACCTACAGTTACTTCTTTTGGTATTGGAAAATGGGTAAAGTGCGAACCAGACGAACCAGAACTGGACACTGTGTCTGAATGGATCAAAGCTATTCGATCATGCATTCAAAAACTACGATGCACTATGAGCACAAGAGTTACTAACCCTTTCAAGATTCCGGATGTTGTGGATGCTTTATCCTCTTTGCATGACAAATATGTCGTTGTTCCAGCAGATAAAGCCTTCAATAATGTTGTCTTCATATGAAAAAATTATTATTTGCAATGTCTCACAACAGAGTTTGGAATAAATAGAACTACTGGTAATCCTACATATTCTCAAACATCATTTACCAAGGACGAAATTGTACAAAATCACAAATCTGTCCTTCTGTCTTTTGGTATCAACATCAAAGAAAACAAAGAAAATTTACCATCATTTTACTGGATACCAAAACTTCACAAAACTCCATATAAAGAACGATACATAGCTGGGTCATCAAAATGTTCGACTAAACATATTTCTAAAGTACTGGCTACTATTCTTCTACAGTTAAAGATGGGCTTCAAAATTATTGTGATGAGATATATTCTACCAGTGGTGTTAACCAGATGTGGATTCTCAAAAATTCGAAAGATCTACTGCTTAATTTTCAAACACAATCTTTGCAATTTTGCAGCAACATATAGACTTTTGATTTTTCTACGCTTTACACTACTATTCCCCATGCTCAGTTGAAAGATCGACTTCATCATTTCAATAAACAGAGCTTTTTCTATAAAAATGGGAATCGTAGATACAAATTTCTTGTTTTGGGTTACAATAATTCATATTTTGTGAAAAACCACACTGAATCTACCAGAAAATATACTGAAGATGATATTATCAAAATGCTGGACTTTTGATAGACAATATATTTGTTGAGTTTGGAGGATTTATATTTCAACAGACAGTCGGTGTTTAAATGGGTACTAATTGTGCACCCCTACTGGCTGATTTGTTTTTGTAATCGTACGAAGCAGAATTCATTCAGAACCTTCTAAAAGACAAAAAGAAAATGCACCTTGCGAAATTCTTTAATTTTACTTTCCGGTATATTGATGATGTCCTATCATTGAATAACCCACATTTCAGCCAATACTTACATCTCATATATCCCAGTAAACTTGAAATTAAGGATATTACTGATACTAGAAGGACTGCTTCATACCTTGATCCTTTCCTCAATATTGACACAGATGGACGACTTCACACGAAAATCTATGATAAACGGGACGATTTTCAACTTCCCAATTATCAATTTCCCATTCTCAGCAGTAACATACCCTCTGCCCCATCGTATGGTGTTTACATGTCTCAGTTGATACGTTTTGCTCGTGCATGTTCACACTATACGGACTTCATATACAGGAATGTGCTCCTAACGCAGAAACTGCTCCAACAAAGTTATGAGGACGACAGATTAAAAATGACACTCCGTAAATTTTACGGACACCATCACGAATTGGTCGATCCATACGATGTGTCTTTGTTCAAACTAATTAAGGACATTTTTACCACGTGTCAGATTGTGGTTTGACATTATGTCGTCTGATCTTTTAATTACCGAACGTGACTTATTCCCGATTGTGACTGTTTTGCTGAATGTGAATTCGCATTGCTATAAGACGTGTCACGGTACTTTTCTATCCAAAATTCATGTATTTAGTTTTGATGTTATATTTGGTATTCTCATCGGATTTTGTCAAATGTCTTATCGTTTGTAGTTGTAAATCTAATTTTTTTTCTGTTGTATTCGTGTGTTACGGTAAAGATAATTAATCACCCAGTTCATTACTTAGATTTTAGTTTGGGTCAACTAAATTTATACGATATGTTTGGTTTACAGTTTGATTTAGAAGAAACACCGACATAGCTAGATAATACTATTAATTATCTAATTACTACCACATTTTATATTAATTAGTATTGTAATTTTCATTGTTATTAATAAATGTTATATGAGTACATGTATAATAAACCAAATCTTGAATTCTATCCTATTTTGGGGAAATTTCAGAAATTCAAATTTGACGTCACTTTTTTTGCGTTGATCTCTTTGGCTAACTCGGCTGTAAATTTTTATGTGCTGGTTTATGTTGTTTTATGTATCCGTTTTTATTCTGTAGTTAGTCACCACTTCGGTGTTATCATGTATATCTATTATATAGTCATTTTTATAAATTTACTGTTTGCAAAAGTATGAATTATTCTAAATACTAAGGATTTTCTTATCCCAGACATATAACCTTAGCCGTATTTGGCACAACTTTTTGGAACTTTTGGTCGTCAATGCTCTTCAACTTTGTACTTGTTTTGGCTTTCGAACTTTTTTGATCTGAGCGTCACTGATTAGTCTTGTGTGGACGAAACGCGCGTCTTGCGTATTAAATTTTAAACCTGGTACCTTTTGTTAGCTATTATTCGTATGTTTCTCTGTCCTATATATTCTCCCATTTATTTGTATTGTAGTCCCGTCATGTAATGTTGCCATTTTAATGTTATATTTAACATTGCCATAAAAGCGGGAGGTTTGGCTAGCCACAAAACCAGGTTCAACCCACCATTTTTTTCTTAATGTTTTTCTGTTGTGTCGTAGTTCTCCTCTTATATTTGATGTGTTTCCCTCAGTTTTAGTTTGTAACCCGGATTTGTTTTTTTCTCAATCGATTAATGAATTTCGAACAGCGGTATACTACTGTTGCCTTTATTTGATAGACGGACCTTATCACGTTTTTTAACCTTGCCAACTGATCCATGAAATGAGATCTGGTGAACCCAGTCTGACGGATATGTAGACCTTGCAAGGAACACTTAATATGTCAAATACAGTTATATCTACTCACAATATAAAGTGAATAATTCACATGGCAAAAATACTATTCAATTTGAGGTCATGGACAAATGACAGACGGAAACTTCGTTCTATAATTGTAATTTGTATGCAATTATTCCTTTGACCCTCTTGTGGAATAAAACCACGACTGCACACCTCCATTCCTTTCTTTGTCAAATTAAGCAATTTATAAAATCCATAGCTATTTTGTCTCGAGATCAAATAGACATGTCATGTCAAAGCTTAATCTTACCTTGACATGTGCGGAAAAATGCAACAGACCTTTGATTGCATGTTATAGATATAGGAAGATGTGTGCCAATGAGACAACTCTCCACCCAAGTAACAATTTATAAAAGTAACCATTATAGGTCAAAGTACGGTCTTCAATACGGAGCCTTGGCTCACATCGAACAGCAAGCTATAAAGAGCCCCAAAAATTACTAGTGTAAAATCATTCAAACGGGAAAACCAACGGTCTAATCTATATAAAAAACGAGAAACGAGAAACACTTGTGAACCACATCAACAAACGACAACTACTGAACATCAGATTCCTGACTTAGGACAGGTGCAAACAATTGCAGCGGGTTTAAACGTTTTAATGGTACCAAACCTTCACCCTTATCTGAAACAATAGTGTAACATCACAACATAGAAAGACACACTATATATATATATAAAATATCAATTGAAATGGCTTAACTCAATCAAAAGACATATTAACACCAGTGAACATACACTGAACAAATAAATTTGATTTATGATACAATGTAAATACAAAAAAAAAATAAACTAAGGGAAGAATAATTAAAGTAACATGGTATACCGCTGTGAAATGTTAACCAATATAAGAAAAACAATATGCTAGCATGAATAGAGCGCACTAGTTCCCGGAAATTTAGAAGTATGAAACAGGTATTTCTGATTTGAACGGCAGGTCAAATATGCCCTCATACTAGTATCTTAATTTTATATTTTAAGAAATTTTCAACAGGGGTACTAGTGATCTCATACCTTTTAGCTTTCATTTCACGTCAAAATTAGTCAACGAAAAACAAATATTATGCCAACTACATGTATCTAATAACTGTGGATCCTCAATTGGGACAGGAATGTATACAGAATGTAAGCCGACGATACCATTTAAAAAATATCATATTTATCATGTTCATGTGAAATATGTGTTCTCATGTATCTCTGTTCCTGACCAAGTCGGCTAAACTCTTTACCACATACATTGTTTATCATGTTTATCACACGTGACTAAACCTTTTGCCAGAGTTATGAGGTTTTTAACCTGTATGTGTTCTCATGTGACTTTATAAATTACTAAGATGACTAAACTTGTTACCACATACATTACAGTCATGCAGTTTTCAACTGTATCTGTTCTCCTGTAAATCTGTAAATTACTAATTTAAAGACGAATTTAATCTTTACCACAAACATCAGTCATGAGGTTTATCAGCTGTATGTGTTCCCATGTGAGGATGTAAATTACCAAGCCGACCAAACCGGTTACCACATACATCACAGTTATGAGGTTTATCACCTGCGTGTGTTCTCATGAATAATCTTTTTACAACATAATTATATTCCAGTCTCAGTGGCGTAGCTAGGTCATTTTTACGTGTACGCCCGAACCTCGGCGAGGAGTCTAAGGACCTGCCGGTAGTGGGTACAAGTTGAGGGGGCAAAGCCCCCTAAAGCTATATAGTATCGAGAATGAGATACCATTCCTGTCATTAAAAAATCATCAATATTATTATACTGTACACGGAATCTAAATGATTTTTTTTATGTTTGATCTATTCATTGTGTTAATTTGGAATCTATAGCTAACGGTCATTGGTTTTAGACAAATCGTCCAAACCAATTACTTTAAGATATGAGTAAAAGGAGCCGTGGGGTCAAGCACTCTATCAACAAAAAATCGTTAATGAACTTGAAATAAATATTTTTCAGAAATGTTCAGGTGCAATATTATAATTCGCATTTTTAGGGTTCTGTAGAACCCTGGTTCTCGCCTGGGATTTTTTGCAGCAAAAAGTGAATCCATTTATCGTTCCTTTACATCAGTTAAAAAGATCAATCATTATTTAAAGATATTTTTTCCTTAATCTGGAATATTGACGTCTGCACAAGTTTCATTACCATCTATGCAGGTTTCAAAGTTAAGGAAGCTACCTCTTGAATAATCGACAGGACAGGAGTTTTGAGTGAGCAAAAAGGCAGGATGATCAAAAAAAGAAGGCAGGATGTCAATTTATGTAAAAAAAAAAGGCCGAATATACTAATAAAAAAGGCAAGACCGAATAAAGTGAAAAATGCAAAGGCAGTACAACATTTTTAATCCTACCCCCCCCCCCCCCCCCCCCCTTTTCCCCTTTTCCTCCCTAAAAGTCAAAGGGTAGCTCCCTAATCATGTGAAACAAAATCGGAGACCATTTGTTAATTTCGTCAAAAAGTACTGAAAAATGTACGATTTTTTTTAATTTTCTGCTTTTTAAATATTAATAAAAAAAGCTTCTTCCAAAGTTTGACAAAGTAATTGATGTATAACAAACATTAACCCCAAAATGTAACTACTTTTTACCTGCAAAAAGAAATTCCTTTTCTCGATAAAATACGGTGAAAATAAACATTAATTTCATCATTAAGCTCTGGATAATCTTTTGATCATAAACAGTTTCTGTGCAACTTCCGTAAAATTTCACAAAGATTTGAGAAAGTTATTGATATTTAAAAAACTTTAACAACATACTGAAACTAAACTGACGCCGCTAACGAAATTTAGGATCGATAATTTCCCTTTTCGCGACATAAATCATAGGCTGGGTTGCGTTCAATATCGTAGCGGCTACATAGGGCTACGTAGATTTATGACTATTGAACGTGTAGCTAGCCTAGCTGCTACATAGATTAAAAAATCTACGTAGCCCTGTGAAGATTTATGTAACTTACATTTTGGGATTAATGTTTGTTATACATCAATTAGTTTACTAAGCTGCTACGATATTGAACGGAACCCAGATAATGCATTTCTTTGAACAAAAGAAAAGTACACAGAACTCTCAGTAGATTCAGACTTTTAGTATTACAGAAAATGAACAAATATATATATGATACGATAACATTTGGATAAAAAATGTATGTTTCGTCCATTTTATTCGCATACAATATTACAAGCCATTAAAGAAAGAAGTACGCAGCTGATGTGCATTTAACCAGTTCTTTTTATTTTATTTAGATTTATATAATAATTTTTTTATCAAAATTCAAGTGTACGCCCGGGCGTTTTGACGTAAACGTAGCTACGCGCCTGAGTCTTGGGTTTTTTCACTTATGGTTATGGTTATGTGTTCTCATGTGTCTCTTTAATTCACCTTTTACAACAGTTGTTCATGTATGTGTTCTCATGTATTTTTGTAAATAGGCAAGCCGACTAAACCCTTAGGTGTATCGCCTGTATGTGTTCTCATGTGACGTTTTAAATTACTGGGGTGATTAAACTTTCTGCAACATGCATAACAGTCATACGGTTTATCACCAGTATGTGTTCTCATGTGTCTCTTAAAGTCACTACCGTGACTAAACCCTATGCCACACACATCACAATCGTAAGGTTTATCACCTGTATGTGTTCTCATGTGAGTGTTTAAATTCCCAAGCCGACTAAACCGTTTACCACATACATCACAGTCATTAGGTTTATAACCTGTATGTATTCTCATGTGACGTTTTAAATTACTGGGATCATTAAACTTTCTGCAACATGAATAACAGTCATACGGTTTAACACTAGTATGTGTTCTCATGTGTCTCTTAAAGTAACTACCGTGACTAAACCCTTTACCACACACATCACAATCATGAAGTTGATCACCTGTATGTGTTCTCATGTGAGTCTGTAAATTCTCAAGCCGACTAAACCCTTTACCACACACATCACAAATGTCACATTCATGAGGTTTATCACCTGTATGTATTCTCATGTGTGTCTGTAAATTATCAAGCCGACTAAACCCTTTACCACACACATCACAATCATGGGGTTTATCACCTGTATGTGTTCTCATGTGTCTCTTCAAGTCACTACCGTGACTAAACCCTTTACCACACACATCACAATCATGAGGTTTATCACCTGTATGTGTTCTCATGTGAGTCTGTAAATTCCAAAGCCGACTAAAACCTTTACCACACACATCACAATCATGAGGTTTATCACCTGTATGTGTTCTCATGTGAATTTGTAAACTCCCCAGCCGACTAAACCCTTTACCACACACATCACAATCATGAGGTTTACCACCTGTATGTGTTCTCATGTGAGTCTGTAAATTCCCAAGCTGACTAAACCATTTACCACATACATCACAGTTATGAGGTTTATAAGCTGTATGTGTTCTCATGTGACGTTGTAAATTACTAGGATGATTAAACCCTTTATCACAGTCATTGCATTGATAAGGTTTATCACCTGTATGTGTTCTCATGTGTGTCGATAAATTACTTTGCTGACTAAACCCTTTACCACATACATCACAGTTATAAGGTTTATCAAGTGTATGTGTTCTCATGTGAGTCTGTAAATTCCCAAGCTGACTAAACCCTTTACCACATACATCACAGTTATGAGGTTTATAAGCTGTATGTGTTCTCATGTGACGTTGTAAATTACTAGGATGATTAAACCCTTTATCACAGTCATTGCATTGATAAGGTTTATCACCTGTATGTGTTCTCATGTGTGTCTGTAAATTACTTTGCTGACCAAACCTTTTACCACATACATCACAGTCATGAGGTTTATCTCCAGTATGTACTAGCATGTGTCTAGTTAGGAAACTACCATGGGAAAATTCTCTAGCACAAACATCACATTTATGAGGTTTTTTACCAGTATGTGTTCTCACATGTCTCTTTAAGTCACTACCTAGACTAAATTCTTTAGCACAAACATCACATTTGTGAAGTGTTGTACTAGTTGTCTGTTTTCCTCTCGGTCTCTGCAGAGTATCATTGATTGCTACTAAATCCTCTACCTCTAACATCCTAATAAGGTTTATTTCCAGTATCTGTGCTCTTGAAGGACTCTGAAAGCAAAACAAATAACAAAGTTGAGAGGTAAACCTTTTAACATCCCGTGTTTATAACATGTAAAAGAGGCGCGAAAGATGCCAGAGGGACATTCAAACCCATAGTTCAAAAATAAACTGAAAACGCCCTGGCAAAAAAAAAGAAAAAGACAAACAGACAAATAATAGTACAACGACACAACATAGAAAACTAAAGACTAAGCAACACGAACCCTGCCAAAAACTGGGGGTGATCTCAGGTGCTCTGGAAGGGTAAGAAGATCCTGCTCCACATGTGGCACCCGTCGTATTGCTCATGTTATTACAAACCCGGTAAATAGTCTAATTCGGTAGGTCAAATTCGTTAAAAGGGAACGGGATTGTATTTACGACATAAGGAACATTGTCTCATTGGCACTCATACCACATCATCGTATACATTTAATACTAAAATATATGACAAAAGAGATGATTTTTCATTTCCTATCGTTAATTATCCATTTTTAGATGGTGACGTTCCCTTGTCACCATCTTACGGTGTTTATATATCTCAACTTGTACGATTCGCTCGTGTATGTAACAATGTTTGAGATTTTAACGAGAGAAATTTATGTATTACTGAAAAATTATTACACCAGGGTTTTCGATATCACAAACTAGTCAAAACATTTACTAAATTTTATCATCGGTATAAGGACATCATTCGTAAATATAGCTCAACATGCAGACTTCTTATACGTTCAGGTATTTCACATCCAATTTTTTATGGAAATATTCTTTATAAAGCACAAAAATGTCAGTATTCACCTCTGAAGCTAACAAAACCTTTAAATAGACTTATTAAGAAGGGATATAGTTACGATACTGTTGTCAGGTCATTAAAGATTGCATATTTTGGCGTTAATATTGATTCACTTATAGGGTCTTTGCATCGGCACTAAACACATTTATTTAAAAACCAGTTGTTGGCATGACACGGGTTATGCTCTTCTCATATATGTTATGATGGTATGATACTAAACCCCTAACGGGAAGGATTGTGCCTGATATTCATATGATGAAGACATAATCTTTCAATCAGTTTAATTGAAGTCTGGAGCTGGCATGTCAGTTAACTGCTAGTAGTCTGTTGTTATTTATGTATTATTGTCATTTTGTTTATTTTCTTTGGTTACGTCTTCTGACATCAGACTCGGACTTCTCTTGAACTGAATTTTAATGTGCGTATTGTTATGCGTTTACTTTTCTACATTGGCTAGAGGTATAGGGGGAGGGTTGAGATCTCATAAACATGTTTAACCCCGCCGCATTTTTGCGCCTGTCCCAAGTCAGGAGCCTCTAGCCTTTGTTAGTCTTGTATTATTTTTAATTTTAGTTTCTTGTGTACAATTTGGAGTTTAGTATGGCGTTCATTATCACTGAACTAGTATATATATTTGTTTAGGGGCCAGCTGAAGGACGCCTCCGGGTGCGGGAATTTCTCGCTGCATTGAAGACCTGTTAGTGACCTTCTGTTGTTGTCTGTTCTATGGTCGGGTTGTTGTCTCTTTGACACATTCCCCATTTCCATTCTCAATTTTATCTATATCCGATATTATATGTGAAACGGATATTCCATAACGGTCAACCAACTCGTGATGGCGTCCGTAAAATTTACGAAGGGATTGTTTCAACTTCACCATTTGGAACTCTCGGTTTAATAGCTTCCTAGTTAGCAGAAACCCTCTACCAAGGAAATCATGATAGGAAATACAATCGTATCGATTGGGAGATATATACTCCGTTTGCAGGCGCTGCTTGAATGTTGCTACTTAAAAATGGAAAGTTCATAATTGGGAAGTTTATATTATCTCTTTTGTCGTAAAGTTTTGTTTTCAACCGACCCTCATTGTCAATTTCTAGATACAAGTCAAGATATGAGCCATAATGAGGCAGACTTAACTGTATCTGTTGTATCCTTTATCTCTAGTTCGATGGGATAGATGCGTTCAACATAGTCACCAAATTTTGAATTATTTAGTGAGAGAAAATCACCTTTATAGCGGAAAGTAAAGTTAAAGGGTATTGTTAACCTCTTTAGCTTCCTGTATCAAATCAGCCTCATAAGAATAAAGGAACAAGTCGGCAAGAAGAGGGGCACATGCAATTGGTTCCCATGGGAATGCCGATAGTTTGTTGAAAAACACGTCCTCCAAACGTAACAAATATGTTGACAATCAAGAAATCAAGCATTTTGATAATGTCAATTTCAGAGAATTTTTTGTTTTAGATGTAAAATATCTATTTCGTACACACGGTTTTGGTGCAAAATACTCTGCATGCTTGAGTAATTCTATAGTATATTTATGAGTAGTCTAGTACAAGTAGAACATGCTGTCTGTCTCATTGATGTATACCCCACATCTTTTATTTATGAGTATTATTAGTCTAGTACAAGTAGAACATGCTGTCTGTCTCATTGATGTATACCCAACATCTTTTATTTATGAGTACTAGTAGTCTAGTACAAGTAGAACATGCTGTCTGTCTCATTGATGTATACCCCACATATTTTATTAATGAGTACTAGTAGTCTAGTACAAGTAGAACATGCTGTCTGTCTCATTGATGTATACCCCACATCTTTTATTTATGAGTACTAGTAGTCTAGTACAAGTAGAACATGCTGTCTGTCTCATTGATGTATACCTCACATCTTTTATTTATGAGTACTAGTAGTCTAGTACAAGTACAACATGCTGTCTGTCTCATTGATGTATACCCCACATCTTTTATTAATGAGTACTAGTAGTCTAGTACAAGTAGAACATGCTGTCTGTCTCATTGATGTATACCCCACATCTTTTATTTATCAGTACTAGTAGTCTAGTAAAAGTAGAACATGCTGTCTGTCTCATTGATGTATACCCCACATCTTTTATTTATGAGTACTAGTAGTCTAGTACAAGTAGAACATGCTGTCTGTCTCATTGATGTATACCCCACATCTTTTATTTATGAGTACTAGTAGTCTAGTACAAGTAGAACATGCTGTCTGTCTCATTGATGTATACCTCACATCTTTTATTTATGAGTACTAGTAGTCTAGTACAAGTAGAACATGCTGTATGTCTCATTGATGTATACCCCACATCTTTTATTTATGAGTACTAGTAGTCTAGTACAAGTAGAACATGCTGTCTGTCTCATTGAGGTATACTGCACATCTTTTATTAATGAGTACTAGTAGTCTAGTACAAGTAGAACATGCTGTCTGTCTCATTGATGTATACCCCACATCTTTTATTTATGAGTACTAGTAGTCTAGTACAAGTAGAACATGCTGTCTGTCTCATTGATGTATACCCCACATCTTTTATTAATGGGTACTAGTAGTCTAGTACAAGTAGAACATGCTGTCTGTCTCATTGATGTATACCCCACATCTTTTATTAATGAGTACTAGTAGTCTAGTACAAATACAACATGTTGTCTGTCTCATTGATGTATACCCCACATCTTTTATTAATGAGTACTAGTAGTCTAGTACAAGTAGAACATGCTGTCTGTCTCATTGATATATACCCCACATCTTTTATTTATCAGTACTAGTAGTCTAGTAAAAGTAGAACATGCTGTCTGTCTCATTGATGTATACCCCACATCTTTTATGTATGAGTACTAGTAGTCTAGTACAAGTAGAACATGCTGTCTGTCTCATTGATGTATACCCCACATCTTTTATTTATGAGTACTAGTAGTCTAGTACAAGTAGAACATGCTGTCTGTCTCATTGATGTATACCCCACATCTTTTATTTATGAGTACTAGTAGTCTAGTACAAGTAGAACATGCTGTATGTCTCATTGATGTATACCCCACATCTTTTATTTATGAGTACTAGTAGTCTAGTACAAGTAGAACATGCTGTCTGTCTCATTGATGTATACCTCACATCTTTTATTTATGAGTACTAGTAGTCTAGTACAAGTAGAACATGCTGTATGTCTCATTGATGTATACCCCACATCTTTTATTTATGAGTACTAGTAGTCTAGTACAAGTAGAACATGCTGTCTGTCTCATTGAGGTATACCCCACATCTTTTATTAATGAGTACTAGTAGTCTAGTACAAGTAGAACATGCTGTCTGTCTCATTGATGTATACCCCACATCTTTTATTTATGAGTACTAGTAGTCTAGTACAAGTAGAACATGCTGTCTGTCTCATTGATGTATACCCCACATCTTTTATTAATGAGTACTAGTAGTCTAGTACAAGTAGAACATGCTGTCCGTCTCATTGATGTATACCCCACATCTTTTATTTATGAGTACTAGTAGTCGATTTCTAACATCTGTTTTAAGCAAAGGTAGAAGAAACACGCAGTAATACATTTTTTTCAGACAGTTTAGATTTTGGTTTTAATGTAAGGCACCAGTCATTCTGTTTTTTAACATGTTTAAAGGGGTATAGGTATTGTTCTCTCAGGACAATTGTTTTCCATTTCAAAGACACAATTGGCTTTGAACTGGTCTTCAGTAGCTGCTAGTTCGATCACCAATCTTTGCTTTGTGTCTTTTGGTTTTTTGTGAGAAGTGTTAGTTGTTTTTTGCTATTTATTAATTTGTATGACGAGTTGAGCACTTTTCAACTGACTTTAATGGATTGTTTCTCTGCTGTGCTATAACAAAATGTACACCACTGTCCAATGTTTAAAAGGAGAGGGTATGGCTCCCGTAAACATGTTTAACCACGCCAAGATCTGTATTACAATATGCCTGTCTAAAAATAGGAGCATGTGTGCGATTTAGTGGTTGTTGTTTGTTGCTGTGAATCATAAATGTAATATGTTACCATAAATCAGGTTGTTAGTTTTTTTTTCATTTGAATTGTTTTATATCGTGTACATTTGTCCTTTTGCTGTAATTTAAAGCTTGTTAATCTTCGCTAACCAAGGTTAACGATATATTCCCCTCCTCTCCACCCTTGGCGGATTAAGAGAGAATTTCGGATCCACGAGGTAGGCTTAATGAGTTTCATTGATTGCAGTCGTAACTGACTGCATCCAATTAAAAAGGGCCTATAACATGATCATGTGTAAATGTAGGTAAACAATTTCCAAGCGCTGATTGAGCAACAAGTCTTTACCACTTCAAACATACGACGATATTTAGTTCAATTTAAATGTTCTTAATCAACTAATAGAAGTTCCTGTGTATGTTTCTTGCACAAATGTTAGAATGTCAACGTATATTTACGTTTCCTGCTTCACCAAGTTTGTAAACTCTAGAAGTTACCATGTTGTTACCTCCACACTGAAGATAGTTCAAGTGCTACCATTGGTCAAAAATACTGTATTCGGAATGGGCGTAACTTTAATCAACCCATAGATGGCGCAACACTGTTATCACAAATTTAGTTTAAACATATTTATTTATAGTGGATTGGGAAACAAGTTATTGTAAATTATATTAATCCCTTTCCACTTTGCGGGTGCGAGTGCTGCCTTGTAACGGCATTATCTTGCTCTTTTTCGAAATCTACAAGGATGTCTTTTACGTGCAAGAGATATGACTCTCTTAACACGGATCAGCCATTCATCGTCCACTTACGACGAACTATCATCGTATCTCAAGACCATACTCGCAAATGGTTTCAAGGGAGAGCCGAAAATTCAATCCCTGAAATGTTTCCCCGGAACGGGGATCGAACCAGGAACCTTTGTGTTATAAGTCCGATGCGCTAAACATTTCACCACGGCTCTCTTCGCAAATTTTGACTTAATCTGCCAAGGATGGAGAGGAGGGGAGTTGATCCTAATTAACCCTTGGCTAGGGAAGATGAAGCTTGTTATAAGTATGAGAATTGCTCATTTTTGAAAACTGTACAAACAGTGATTGATTGTTGGTTGCTTAACATCCAGTGGCAAATATTTGACAGACGTAGTCATGACAGTTGCTTACTTCTACTTCATTTGGTCTCTGGTGAACAGTTTGTTGCTTTAAAGCTGGAAGATGGCTTGTTGGCATTTTCTAGTTATATTAGCTATAATCTATACCATGTATACCAGTATATATCTATTAATTAATGCACTTTACTGAAGATTGGTAAGCCCAGTTTTCTGCTAAAGTGACAGAACTTGCAATATATTGTGTAGCTATCTTAACACCTGATCAACAACAAAAGGGACAGTTGACCTTTAAATCTTAGGTTAAATCTAACATATCTGTTCATTGAGGCATAACTGTGTGAACTTTACCTGATCATCACAGCTCTCAATTTATATGAACAATAGATTGCATATTCAGTCAGTTTAGCAGTGAACTGGTCATATGCATATCAAATTAAGTACATCAATTGGTGCATCAAATGTTGCAGGTTACTGCCGTAATAGTAGAAAATGCACAATTCATCAATTGGCATGTTTTGTTTTAAATCCAGTCTTAACAAATAATTCCCTCTATAGAGAGATAATGTTATCCATCTATAGAAGGATTATCCCTCCATACAGGTTAGTCCAAATAAATATGACGTCTTGCAAGGCTATTTTAATTTTTTTCTGGGACGCCTTCCTACGACCGGTCGTAGGAAGGCGTCCCAGAAAAAAAAATAATTATGACGTCTTGCAAGGCTATTTTAATTTGATTTTTAAGTCTTGCAAGGCTATTTTAATTTTTTTCTGGGACGCCTTCCTACGACCGGTCGTAGGAAGGCGTCCCAGAAAAAAATTAAAATAGCCTTGCAAGACGTCATAATTATTTGGACTACATACAGGTATAAACACCATAAAGAGGGTTTGACCTTTGTTCCAACCTTGTTTAAACTTAAAGTCTGAAAGAGTGATTACTAGCTTCTTTGTTTTCACGTTGTAAACAAAACAGAGGTTACCCAATATTTAGCAATTCAGTCTGTAGTCAGTAGAAAATAAGATAAATCGTGGTGACAACTACACTTGTAAACTTTTCTCTAAAAAGGAAAAGTAAGTCGAGGGAATGAAACCAACATTATCATGAGTACCTTGCTTTCTACACGTGAATCGCCGTTTTAAATCGGCGCACTCCAATCAGGGACATGAATCAAGATACCCAAGTATGAACAACATTAACATCGAAGTACAAGGAGAAGAAAAAGTATTGAGAAACTTAAAAATCAACAAAGCTAGCGGACCAGGCGGATTCGCAAACAAAGTATTGAAACACTATGCCCAATGAAACTAGCACCAGTAGCCTGAGTCACATATTCCAGCTTTGTCTAGACTGTCCCATCTGACTGGAGAAATGCAAATATCAGTTCAATATCTATAAAAGGAGACAGACATACAACATCAAATTACCTACCTGTATCACTCACCTGTGTTTTTATGGATTGAATAATTCCAAATGTGGATCCGGGTCCGTTCGCCCTGTCCACGTTCGCCCTAGTACCTGTTCACCCTGATACCTGTTCGCCCAGGGTCCATTCGCCCTGTTTTTTATTTTATTTTTTGTTGTTATTGTTGTCTAGTACTCTAGTTGCATAATGTTTAATATAAAAAAGAAGATGTGGTATGATTGCCAATGAGACAACTTTCCACAAGAGACCAAATGACACAGAAATTAACAACTATAGGTCACCGTACGGCCGCCAACAATGACCAAAGCCCATACCGCACAGTCAGCTATAAAAAGCCCTGAAATGACAATGTAAAATAATTCAAACGAGAAAACTAACTGCCTAATTTATGTACAAAAAATGAACGAAAAACAAATATGTAGCACATAAACAAACGACAACCACTGAAATGCAGGCTCCTGACTTGGGACAGGCACATACATACAGAATGTGGCGGGGTTAAACATGTTAGCGGGATCCCAACCCTCCCCTAACCTGGGACAGTGGTGTAACAGTACAACATAAGAACGAACCATAAAAATCAATTGAAAGAGGCTTAACTCATCAGATGGATAAAAATACAAATACACTGAGTGGACGTGGCCGGTTACTTGTACATCGACCCAAACAACCAAAAGACACTACGTACAGATCTAAGAGTACTCTCAGTTACTGACAGCTAGTTCAAAGCCACTAACAACTAATAAAAAAAATCATGCATCTAAGACTTAATTATCAGTCCGTACACATCCAACATCCAATGGATTTAGTGTAAAGACGTCATAAACAGTCAGAGAAAAGCATGACCTTGTGCAATGCCAAGACACAGGTATCGACAGATTGTAGATCCATGAATGTGTATATGTATATAACAATAATATTTAGTTTGCTTCTAATTTACTGAAAACAAAATCAATATTAGTACCAATAAAAACAATATTTAATGATCTGATTACAGTGTTGAATTGGTAACCTTTTAGAATAAGTTTAAGTTTGTTGAAAAATTCGCCGAATATTTGTATTGACGCAACCAAATTATTATTTTCCCTTTGATTTGCATAGACTAGTATACTGGAATACAATTTGTTAATAACAAAATAATTCTATTCAGTCAATTTATGCAACGTTAGCAGCGAATAATCGTCGAAGAAGAATTTTCTTCATCTTGCTCTGTCGACTCAGGGGTGCCCAAATGAACTGTTCTCGGTCCCTTTCTTTTTCTGTGTCATATCAATGACTTGCTACTCTGTGTAAAATCACAAGTACGTCTGTTTTCTGTATAGTAACATCAACACACCACAGGACCAACTTCAAATACAGAAGGATCTAAACTCGTTCTAAAATTGGGCAAAGGACTGGGGTATGCGTTTTAATGCCAGCAAATGCTGTATGTCGTGCCAATTCACCGTAGCAGGTCCCCGTTAACACACAGTTACATGTATATATATATACTAAGTAATCCAGGTCCCCGTTAACACACAGTTACATGTATATATATACTAAGTAATCCAGGTCCCCGTTAACACACAGTTACATGTATAAATATACTAAGTAATCCAGGTCACCGTTAACACACAGTTACATGTATATATATACTAAGTAATCCAGGTCCCCGTTAACACACAGTTACATGTATATATACAAAGTAATCCAGGTCCCCGTTAACACACAGTTACATATATATATATATACTAAGTAATCCAGGTCACCGTTAACACACAGTTACATGTATATATACATGTATACTAAGTAATCCAGGTCACCGTTAACACACAGTTACAGGTATATATATATATACTAAGTAATCACGTTTTTGAAAAAGTCTGTGAAAATCTATACTTAGGATTAATCATTATTGATACTTTGAAATGGTCATCTCATATTAACAAATTTGACAATAAAAACTAATTCCACTCTTAGATTTATTAAAAGGAACCTTAAACCTTACAATAAACATTTTAAGGAGACTGCCTACATCTCACTTGTTCGTTCTGTCTTGGAATAATCAGGCACTAAAATTGTCTGTTCTATGGTCGGGTTGTTGTCTCTTTGACACATTCCCCATTTCCATTCTCAATTGTATATCTACAGAAAGACATTTAACCGTATAGAGCGCATATAACGAAGAGCAGCATGGTTCGTATAGACAATAAGCGTACAAGTAGTGTCACCTCCATGATGAAGGACCTCGGATTGAAACCTCTTGTAGAAAGAAGACGAGAACAGCGTACTGTACAAAAAAGTGAAAAACCTGGTAGCTACCCTCACTGAACTTCACTTCGAATTCAATACTAGACCATCGAGAACTTCAAACGTTAAACAACTAAATCATTTATCAACAAATACTGACATTTATAAACATTCTTTTTTTTCCACAACTTAGTATTTGATTGAAACTTATTACCAAATACTGCAGCTGTGGAAAGTTTTAAGGCAGTTACCTCGCGCAACAAGTAAATTCAGTGGCGCACACACACTTCCTTGTTAAGTTTTACTCAGTAATATTTGAATTCCTTTCCAGTATATAATAAAACAGATACAGAAGATATTGACAGTATACTTTTCCCAGATTTAAAGCAGCTAAGAAAAAAATGTATGCCATTAAACACGGTGGGTAAGGTTGTCTTGCGAGAGAACGTTCTGTGCTGGTGATTCGGTCCTGACTGGTGCTAGTGGGTCCTGATTCTGTGCTGGTGGGTTTGTTTACGTTGTACCAGAACGGCAATAAAACAACCGTTCTGTTGCTTAATTTTTCTCTGATACTTTCTAAGTACCATGCGAGGAATATTACAACGACTTTTTACTGAAAAAGTCGTGCAAATTCGCCAAACGAAATTGTCCTGACGATGTGCTGGTGATTAGAAAAACGGTCCTGGTTCCGTGCACCTATGTCCTGGTTCTGTGCCTTTATATTTAGTTAAAAGTGGCAAATATTCAAGATCATTGATGCAGAAAATTTGTATAATTGATAGAAAATATACCTAGCATATATTTGGTGGATATTTCATATGAGCCAAGTTGAGTCTGTTTTTTTTTTATTTGATTTTTGAGAGGGGGTGCAAGATCTTTCTGTTGAGGTGTTTTGGCATTTTTTAACTTTTGTAAACTGTTATTTTGAAGATATATGTGCTGTTAACTGTTATGGACTAATTAGCTGTTATCTGTTTTCTTAAAATTGACATTGTTGTGAATTGTTATTATGGGAAAACATATACCTCTGTTTACTGTGTATTGATTTTTGAATTCACTGCTTTCTCATTTATAATAAGATGATTTGAAATGCTGTTATCGGTTATCAATATTTTAAATTTACTGTAATCTGATTTGAGCAAAATAAAAAAAATATTGACCTGTTAATTCAACCCTCTTGTCCCCTTTTGAGATAAGAAAATATGCATACGATTTGCGGGTTTACGATCCTTTTGCATGACCATCAAAATACGGTGTAAAATATCCAACACCTATATAAAAAAGATTATCTGGTATGTTTGCCAATGGACAAATTTCCATCAGAAACCAAATGAACTAGGTGTTAACAACTATACGTCACCGTACGACCTTCAACAATGACCCGAAAAATCAAAATGTAAAAGGTTTTGCATAAAAGTGGAGAGCATAAATATAGAATAAAGGACTTGTTTTTAATAAAATTGAGAATGGAAATTGGGAATGTTTCAGAGACAACAACCCGACCAAAGAGCAGAAAACAGCCGACGGACACGGATGGGTCTTCAACACAGCGAGAAAATCCTGCACCCGGAGGCGGGCTTCAGTTGGTCCCTAAATAAAATGTGTACCACTTCAATGAAAATGGACGTCACACTAAACTCCATAGCATATAAATGAACTAAAATTATAAAAAAACACACAAGACTAACAAAGGCAAGAGGCTCCTGACTTGGGACAGGCGCAAAAATGCGACGGGGTTAAACATGCTTTGTGAGATCTCAACCCTCCCCCTATACCTCTAGCCAATGTAGAATAAACAAACACACAGCAATACGCACAGTAAAACTCAGTTTAAAAGAAGTCCGAGTCCGTATCAAAATAGGTAACTAAAGAAACTAAGCAAAATGACAATGATACATAAATTAACAAGGGACTACTAACAGTTACTCCCATGCCAGCTCCAGACCTCAATTAAACTGATTGAAAGATTATGTCTTCATCATATGAAAATCAAGCACAACCTAAGTTGATCACGGCAAACTATCAGGTGAGTCTGAACATTTCTTAGATGAGTTTAGATAATACATTCAGTGTAGCCTAAGCATTCTGGATATTGTTTCTCTGACAAATTTGTACGATACTGTAGATACTTTTCTTTTTATTCAACCAAATGAATCTCAGCCTTGTTTCTGCGCGTAAGAATCATGTGTCCTCAGCAGCTAAAATCAGATTTCTTTGTAACAATTTAGTGTTTACTAAAAGGATGACAATAATATTGCTGTTTTTTTTTGGAATAAGGAAGAGGGAGGTCACGGTGGAAGTTATTAAGCTTGGAATAGTTTTGAAATTCTAAAATTGTTGATAAAAAATAATTTGATGCAGATGATTAAGAACGATTTTATTACTGCAGTTGATAATTTTACCATAAAAACATTTTCTAAGAAGGGAAGGGGGGTTTCCGTAAGATTTAAAAGTTGAACTTTAAAAGAAAAATGTATCTTTTAGCTATTAATCATCATTTGCCAGGCGCGTAGCTACGTTTACGTCAAAACGCCCGGGCGTACACTTGAATTTTGATAAAAAAATTATTATATAAATCTAAATAAAATAAAAAGAACTGGTTAAATGCACATCAGCTGCGTACTTCTTTCTTTAATGGCTTGTAATATTGTATGCGAATAAAATGGACGAAACATACATTTTTTATCCAAATGTTATCGTATCATATATATATTTGTTCATTTTCTGTAATACTAAAAGTCTGAATCTACTGAGAGTTCTGTGTACTTTTCTTTTGTTCAAAGAAATGCATTATCTGGGTTCCGTTCAATATCGTAGCAGCTTAGTAAACTAATTGATGTATAACAAACATTAATCCCAAAATGTAAGTTACATAAATCTTCACAGGGCTACGTAGATTTTTTAATCTATGTAGCAGCTAGGCTAGCTACACGTTCAATAGTCATAAATCTACGTAGCCCTATGTAGCCGCTACGATATTGAACGCAACCCAGCCTATGATTTATGTCGCGAAAAGGGAAATTATCGATCCTAAATTTCGTTAGCGGCGTCAGTTTAGTTTCAGTATGTTGTTAAAGTTTTTTAAATATCAATAACTTTCTCAAATCTTTGTGAAATTTTACGGAAGTTGCACAGAAACTGTTTATGATCAAAAGATTATCCAGAGCTTAATGATGAAATTAATGTTTATTTTCACCGTATTTTATCGAGAAAAGGAATTTCTTTTTGCAGGTAAAAAGTAGTTACATTTTGGGGTTAATGTTTGTTATACATCAATTACTTTGTCAAACTTTGGAAGAAGCTTTTTTTATTAATATTTAAAAAGCAGAAAATTAAAAAAAATCGTACATTTTTCAGTACTTTTTGACGAAATTAACAAATGGTCTCCGATTTTGTTTCACATGATTAGGGAGCTACCCTTTGACTTTTAGGGAGGAAAAGGGGAAAAGGGGGGGGGGGGGGGGGGGGGGGGTAGGATTAAAAATGTTGTACTGCCTTTGCATTTTTCACTTTATTCGGTCTTGCCTTTTTTATTAGTATATTCGGCCTTTTTTTTTTACATAAATTGACATCCTGCCTTCTTTTTTTGATCATCCTGCCTTTTTGCTCACTCAAAACTCCTGTCCTGTCGATTATTCAAGAGGTAGCTTCCTTAACTTTGAAACCTGCATAGATGGTAATGAAACTTGTGCAGACGTCAATATTCCAGATTAAGGAAAAAATATCTTTAAATAATGATTGATCTTTTTAACTGATGTAAAGGAACGATAAATGGATTCACTTTTTGCTGCAAAAAATCCCAGGCGAGAACCAGGGTTCTACAGAACCCTAAAAATGCGAATTATAATATTGCACCTGAACATTTCTGAAAAATATTTATTTCAAGTTCATTAACGATTTTTTGTTGATAGAGTGCTTGACCCCACGGCTCCTTTTACTCATATCTTAAAGTAATTGGTTTGGACGATTTGTCTAAAACCAATGACCGTTAGCTATAGATTCCAAATTAACACAATGAATAGATCAAACATAAAAAAAATCATTTAGATTCCGTGTACAGTATAATAATATTGATGATTTTTTAATGACAGGAATGGTATCTCATTCTCGATACTATATAGCTTTAGGGGGCTTTGCCCCCTCAACTTGTACCCACTACCGGCAGGTCCTTAGACTCCTCGCCGAGGTTCGGGCGTACACGTAAAAATGACCTAGCTACGCCACTGTTTGCTGTACCTTTAAGCCTCTGGTCAACATAAAATTATTGTCTGATCGGTTGTCAGGGGTAATTTTCGAAAGTTCAATAAAACATTAAAAAAATATTAAAATATTTCATGGAAGGGCAGACTAGAATTTGTCAGAGAATAAAGACTAGATAACCTAGATGTTTTTTTTCAGTTGAATTTATGCTTATGCATCTTAAAAACCCAGTAGTATTTGCACCTACCGAAATCGGCTGTTATGTTAAATGTGCAAAAATTACAATATCTCGTAGCTTCATACTGCCAATTGAGTATAAACAAGTATATAAGATGCAAAAAATCTTAAATTATACACCTACATTTAACTTTTAAAAGCCATAAAAACAGTTTTAAACAATCCAAATATACAAACTTTACAAAACTTGGTTTAATTTCATCTGGTTATCAACCCGTTTCGCTCTAAACTCACCTGTATCAAGGGGCCGTGTGTGCTATTGACTTGGCGTCCGTAATTAAAAAAAATCTTCTCTGAAATTGCTTGACCAAATGTTACCAAATGAATTTTCATGAGTGAATCTAGGAAAAACAATATTCACCAACAAACATGACCACTGTTTGTTAAAATATATTCAAGTGTATAGTTTATATCGCAAAAGTTCAAGCAGTTAGCATGGTTAAAAGCTTCACATTGTGTCGAGCGGCAGATATTTTACGATATCTATACGAAGAAAACCCGATTATCTGTTTATCGTTCTATAACTGGTCTTTTCCCCCTCCTTAAGACAGTTTTACGCTTGAAGAAAGCAAGCTTGATAACGTCTCCTTTCATATTGTGACGTCGCTGATAACTTCTCCTCAGACATTGTGACGTCGTTGATAATGCCTGCTCTCGTCTCAAAGCCGTGATACGAGAATTACGGAGCGACTGAGCAGGGTGATATAGGCGTAGGGAAGGACGATAAATATGAATATATGAAGGGAAGCAGGGTCACCAGGGTGTGAAATCCATGTCATCTGAAATGAATACTATGCATAGATCTTGAAATCGACAGTTAATAATCTCTTGTATTCGAAGTTTTTGCAGTTTTGATTTGTATAAACAAATTGATGCACAAAATGAATATAGTATTGTGGAATTTTTTAACTTAAAATGTTCGATACATTGGTAACACCGGTTACTAGGATAATAATCCTGTCACGTATGAATTGGGTAAAAAGATGGAAATGTGAAAGTTTACGGGCGGTAGGTGCAACAGGATACCGACAGCTCACATGGCTCGTCAGGGTGGGAGCTAAAAGTGGATTAAAGTCCATGAAAATTTGATTTAAAACCTTTATTCATTCCAACAAATTATTGAGATTTTGTTAAGGATTTTACCATTTACGGCAACAAGAAAACTTTCAGAATTTAATGCAAAGAAGATTTAAAGTCTTTCGCCAAAAATACTATCAATTTCTTCTTATCATATGTTAACCTCCATGCAATCTCCATCCCTTTATGATTAATAAATTGAACTGTAAAATACTACTTAGTATCTTCCACATGCCTTTATCATGTTTATAATGTCTGATGTATACATATTTATGACAATAACTGTTGTGTGCACAAGATTCACTGCACAGTTTTAAAGTTTTGCTAAAACAAAAATTAAAATGTAAACTTAAGTAATGCGAAATTTGTTTGATGTGTACCGATTGAGATTTTAATCTAAGAGAACATGGTTTATCTATTAGTTGAACAAGCTTTCAGTAGCTGCGAGTACTCGTGGTTCAATAATTTGTGTCTTTATGAAATTATTTTATTATTTTGTGTGCTAAGTGTTGTGTTGTTACACCACTGTACCAATGAAGGGGGAAAGGAGGAGGGGTTGGGTGGGGTGTGGAGCGCAAACAAACATGTTAAGCCCTGTCACGAGTGCCCAAAACCAGTGGTTGCCGATGCATGCTATCTGTCATGTTTGTTTTTTGTTCAAAGTTGTACTTTAAATCAGGCCGAAGGTCTTCATTTTTAATCGTTTACCGTGATTTTTATAGCTACATGTAGTATTCGTTATGGTTTTTGCTCGTTGTTGAAGGTCATATTTTGACTTGCAATTGTTCACATCTTGTTCCATTCTAGTAAGTTTTTATCAGTCATGTATGAAAAGCAAGTCTAGGTCGTTTTTTTTTTATCCAGTCGAAATGTATTGGAGACAGTGTATATATTAAGGAATAAATTAGAGGCACCAGTAGTAAGATCATGCAACCTCGTATATTTAACTGAAATAAACCAGTCAAACGTTTATTGTCGTTATAATATACATGTCGCTTAACCTTAAGCACCTTTTTCAAACTGTTTAAGTTAGCATATTATGTAGAGAATCATCAATTTAAGGGCATTTAATATCTTAAATAAAACTATTCTAATTAGATATATTTTCATCTGATATTGGACGGAAGATGTTGCCCTTTTATGTAATATACGTTACGATTATTTGAAAACGCTTATTAAACAGCCTAATGGATGCACAAAAGTAAAAAAAGGAGTCACAAATCCGATTGAATACAATTATCTGCCCAATTTTATAGATTCTGTAACGTTTGTTTCAAATATAACCAACTGTTTACCCAGAATCACCAGCACCGTATCAGGACCCACCAGCACAATGACAGGACCCACCAGCACAATGACAGGACCCACCAGCACAATGACAGGACCCACCAGCACAGAATCAGGACATGTCTAAACTGAGAAAATGCATAATTTTAATAAATTGCACAGGTTTTTCGCAAAACAATTTTGTCGTGGATTTGGGTATAGAAAGCGGACTCCAGGAGCATTTTTGTTTTATTTTTTCAGTTCTAGATTTTCTAAAAATGAGCACTTTTGTGTTACGCTTACTGAAACAGTTTAGAGGGTCACATTTGTAATTGTTTGCCTATGAACCCATAAGAAACAAAATTAAAACATCTCAACTGTTTCCTTCCATTTTTTATGCGAGAAAACGTCAAAATTCGACATTTTCGTCTTTGTTTACATATTTTTAATGATCACCAGCACCAGTCAGGACCGAATCACCAGCACAGAACATTCTCTCGCAGGACAACCTTACCCACCGTGTTAAAGTTTAAGAACTTATGACAAAAGGAGAGTGTAAATATTTTAATAAAGCTTAAGTACACAATTATTTTTATGCATTTCAAAAATACATGTATGTTCTATTCCGACCGACTGACCCGGATTTTTCATGCAACATATTCGTAAACCAACAAATGAAAAAAACCTGGCCATATGGATCAAGAGGAAGAAAGGCAATAAAGAATATAGAATAATAGGTTGCTAAATAACAAACGATAGAGAATAATGGACAATATAAATAAAGAATGGAGAGAAAATATATAACAAAAATAGCGATGAAGTGTTGAAAGTCCCCCCCCCCCCCCCCACACACACACACTTTTTTCAAGACCCTCATATGTTCTTCCTCTTGATCAATATGGCTTAGGTTTTTTTCATTTGTTGGTTTACGGATATTTTGCATGAAAAATCCTGATCAGTCTGTCGGAATAGATATCAAACAAGAATGTGTCCATAGTACACGGATGCCCCAATCGCACTATCACTTTCTATGTTCAGTGGACCGTGAAATTGTGGTCAAACTTCAACATCATCAAAAACTACCTTGACCAAAAGCGTTAACATGAAGCGGGACGGACGGACGAACAAACGGACGGACGCACAGACCAGAAAACATAATGCCCATCAATGGGGCATAAAAACATATATGTATTTGTAAATTATACATGTTA